>NC_134041.1:61429680-62740305 GCF_965140245.1 Athene noctua
AATAGTAAATCCATCACTAATGGGAAGGCATTCTCTTAGGAAAACAATTTTGCAGCACTGTTCTACAGTGCAACCAAAATTCTGGAAAGGTTTGCCCTAAGTCAATAATTGGGAACATTGCTGAAAAATGGTGAGCATTTTTAAGGAAGATGGATATTTTCTCTAAACCAGACATCATTTTAGAGTTTGGAAACATAAGCAGTCTCTTAAATATCTGCCTTGCAAATATGAACCTTGGTCAAGAGAAAAGAAATCAGAGAGACTGCAGCAAGTGCTTGTATAAGGCTGTTGCCTCTGGCATAAAATGCTTAGTGCTGTTACAAACTATATTCAAACAAAATGAGAACACAAGACCTTTTACTGGCCTGAAGTTTGAAAGAAGTCTTTTTTTTTTTTTTTTTTTTTTTTTTTAATTTTTATTTTGTCTGATGTCTGGTAGTGAAGTATGCCCTGTGCTAACATTTTAAGGCTGACGTGATAGGTAAGGTAGCATCATATCTTCCAAGACTGACCAGTGATTAAAGTTCCCCACCTCTAGTCTGTCAAAGTGAATGAAATTTATTCTGTTAACTTAATTGGACCCATTTTACTCAAGCCTGGTCTGAGGGGGAAGATGGATATCTAACTTCTGTGCTTTATGAAGGTATTTCTAATGTTTGAATCAAATTTCTTTTTAATACATTTAAAAGTCATCTTGTTCCATTAGGGTGAGTTACTAGCAAATAGAAACATGATCGAGAAAAAACTGGATTTACAAATGCATTTGAAGGGAACAATAAAACGCTGACGTTCACGGATCACTCACAGGGCCAGTCAGAGCAAATGCCTCAGAACAGCTCATTATACCACCACAAATGTCTCTAATAGCGTCTACAGCTTTATATTGGAACTTGATTGAACCTATTTCCAATAGTGCCTTTCACAGAGAACACCCAAGACTTCAATTTTGTAGAGACTTTGAAACGTCGGCGTCAGATCAAAATGTAATTGAAGCTGGGAAAATTATTAACATCATAGACTCTGTAAGTCCCAGCTCTCTATTCAAGCTCCTGGGACCTGATTCAACTACATCATTCAAGCCCTGATAATGTGATAATACAGATAACAACAGAGGTGCTAGACGACTGCTTAAAAGCAAGCAGTTAATGAGCTCTCGTTACAGGGCAAAGAAAGGGCAAGAACCCTGCCTGACCTCCTAAGCAAACCAGGGTGCAGGGGTGAAAGACGTGCAAACCACTGTACGGTGGCACAGAGGGCTTCTATAAGGTTGCAGCTCCTCTTTCCGCGTACAATCTTGTCAGATTAGCGAGCAAAGCTGTAGAGCAGGAGGAGGCAACGTTTTCGATGTGTCAGGACACGGCGGTCGAGCAAATGCGAAGTGGGAAGCAGCTCATAATGACTTTATTCTTGAAGAATATTTTGAGAGGAATGGTTTTCAACTTGCCTTCCCCCTAGGACAGTGCAACTCAGTGGGCTATCCCTACCTTTTTTTGAATCATTAAATCCACATTTGGTTTATAATAATATCTTTTTGTTTATTTAGAGAAAAAGAAGTAAAGGACTAGAGAAGCAAAAACTATAGCAAACCATATATAAAGCTTATGAATATTTTATTGAGAAAATATTTTATTTGACCCAGGGTCTAAAATTATTAATAGTTATTTTGAAAATGTAATGGTTAAAACCAATCTCCACCGTATCACTTCTAATTTGATTTACAAAATGTTTTCATGATAATAGACTGCAATGTATAGTTGTTCCAAATCATGACATTTTCAAAAGGAATTCTATTTTCTTGATGTGAGATAATGTTATTTCATTGTCATCTCTTCAAATCATCGCCCAGCTCTGTGTCAGGCATGTGGGTGTCGAGATCACTGTTCTCTATTGAGTGTGAGAGATGAAAATACATCTTAGAAATCTTTCGCTACTGTCATTTCGGAAAGTGGTGATGACCAGTGTATGTGGGCTGTATCTCATCATGCTGCCTCAATTCATTGTCATGCTATTGAATGTCACAGTGTCACAGTGTTCTCCTCCTTAGCAGCTACTCCTGTTTCAGGACTATATTTAATAGAAAGAAGCTATTCTTCTCTTTTTTCAAAGAGATTTGAGTGTCTTTTCTCTGCTGAGAGACATCAAATGTAGAAGCCCTTTTGTTAATCATGAAGGACATTAAAGGTAGGGTTGTGCAAAAAACAGGAGAGCACTCAGTTCCATATGGGCTGAAACTGGGACCCTGCATCATTTCAAATTTTCCACCTTTTCTATAATTTCCCTATCATTTCCAGACATGTCACTGCACTATTAGCTGTGCCAAATGCTATTTGATTAGACTGTAGAAACTAGGGATCAAGTTTCTGCCCTGTTGTGGTAGGCCGGATTACAATCAACTATCAAAAGCTCTATTTAATTACAGTTAACATTAGGGCATGATGTTTCTATATACTCAAAAATTTCTGAGCATTTCTGTGCTTAAAGGTATACAAATAAAGGCAAAGAAGGAAAGATTTGTGCATGCCTTCCTCTTTGTGTTGCCTATAATGGGATCAGCAGCGCTTTCATTTCCCTCTTTAGAAGGTATCTGCATTCAGAAATTTGTTCTTTTTTATACACTTTCAATATAATTCTTCTTAAGTAGCAATTTCATTGACAGGGCTGAGTGTCACAATATTCCATACATTCGTGAAATTGTTTTGTCTTAACACAGCTAAACTCTCTGAAATTAAAATGATGGTATGAGACACTCACTATAAGACTAAAATGCACAGAAAACACAACCGCTAGATAACTGCTGCTACAGGAAGAAACCTTCGTGTAGCTACCATTTGGCTGCTAATGTCTTAAAACAGTTTTGATTTCCTGCACAGACTTGTACAAAACCATCTTTAACAAACACAAAGAAAAATGCTTAAAAAGATTTTAAAACATTCAAAACATTTTATTATACTTATGATACTTATGATATTGTCAATAAATTTTTCATCAAACCAACATAAAAATACAATTTGAAATACAGCTCAAAGTTCATATTCGTATTTCATATTCATATTTTGACTTTTTGCCATTTCGGTGGTATTTCTTCAACAAACTAAAGGTTAAAGCTCTTATTAAATTTGAATTCCATAACAGGACCTTAATCATAATGCTGCTGCTTTGATACTGCAATATAAATAGTCACCACTGTGCCAAATTTCACATTGTTGCTCACTGAACGTTGCAGTTACTTATTCCTGCTAACTTGTTCTTATTACATCCTACTAACTTATTATTGTCATAATCTGGTGTTATCTAGGCACAAGTCCCATCAGTCTTACTGGATTTCACAGGGATGTCTGAGGGCTATATAAATCTTTTTTTAATATGTTAAGCTGGAGTTTAGGTGGCCTCCAGCATATATATTTTTGATTTGTGGGCAACCACAAATCTCATTAAAGACAATGCACCTGCTAGATACTTGTCACTTACATTAAAATAATGAACAATTAAATAGGTCATTCCTTAGTGATAGATAGAAAAGGCCAAGGACTTCTCATCATGTAAATGCCGGGACTGGAATTTTAACAGTTTGGAATATCATTCCTTCCCACCCTCCACTTCCACCCCTTCATGGAACAGGTTTCAGTGGCAAGTGGAGAAAAAAATCAGAGAAGCAAAAATACAAGTGAAAAGCAGCCAGAGAAAAAATAAGAAATTCAATTTTTATCATGGCCTTAGGAGAAAATCAACAGATGGAATTTCTTTTTGAGAGAATTTTTGGAAGAAAAAGCATGGTTGGAATCACAAACAAGAAAACTGGCTTATGTTTTCTGGACCTCTTGTATTCAGTAAAATAAGTGTGTGTATTCATAGATTTTTAAGTCAACTGAAAGGGATCAGATAACTACAATTTGCTTTAACAAAATATTTTCCAAACAAAACCAACTTGCACAGATTGTTTAAAACTCAACTAAGCCCTTGAGCTGAAAAGTGTCTCTTAGTGTGAAATTCCAGGGTCACTGAAACAAACCCAGCTTTATCAAAATTTTTTATCTCGGTTTAATGTTTTAGTTCAAGTTGTGTCTCCCAGTGAACAGATCTTTCTAGAATTATTGTGTAAAATATAAATTTAAATTATTAACAGATGGTGTTAAAAATGAAAGGAGTTTGTTTCATTTGCTTTGTACTTCAATTCCCTAAAGACATTTATTTTAGGGTCGGGAACCTTATTCATATGACTATGTGCTCTTTTTCATCTCTTAAGACAGGAGAAAATATTTTCTCAATTTTCTGTTTGCAGGAAGAGTACTCGTTCCTTCATGCTAATTTATTTTTAAATTTGCTCATTGTGATTGTCTCGAGATAGGCTCTTACTTCACAGGAAAAAGGAGTAAAATTTTATGCTCATGGAGTTTGTTTTCCACAGTCTATCTTTGTATGTTTATTGTATGGACAGTCTGAGGGCCACAGACACCCCCTTATTGTGTCTCCCCTGATTTCAGGTTAGTGCCATGATAGCGTGGACAATTTTGTTTCTTAGAAACTCCAGCTATATAGTTTTTATAAAAAGACTTTCAGTTTTCAGAATACTGATTGATGGGTACAAACTTTATACTTGGTTTGTAAAGAAGAAGCCATCATGCCTGCCCTAAAGAGGGACCTAATTTTTGCTTTACATTTACTTTAGTATAAAAAAAAATTATATCCTTCAATATTAGGGAAATAAATAGGAAAAAGCTGCACCTACTTTTCCTGATTTTTAATGTGTAATAGGGAAATTATAACAAATAATAGGCTAATAATAATAGTCAAATCTAATGGTCAGTAGATTTATACGCTGGTTGCAATTGTGGTTGCTTCATTCTGTTTGTATTGACCTCAGTTGTAATGGGTCACTTCTATATGTAGAGAGCAACATGTACCATGTAAGGATTATTGCTGTTAATAGAATTTAAACAACAAAAAAGGGAGAAGATAACAGACACACTGAGGCCAATGGGAAGACTAAAACGGGATTGAGATTTCTTCTAAATTAAAAAAAACCCTGGCAAATGTTAAGGAGTATTTACCAAATGCCACAGCAACACCTGTTAAACAGAAGATAGGGCAACATTACTGAGATTTTTTTATATTTGACTTGTGTTGTTTATTTTAATTGGGAAAATTTTTTTCATCTAAATTCAGTTATGCCATGTTACCTTTCCAAATACAAAAGGGTATGAGTCTTTGTGATATATCATGTGTGCCTGTGCAGATTATGGCTACTTGATCGATTGAGTTAGGTTTCCTCGGAAAAAGCAGTTTCGCTTTGTTTGTTTCTTTTTAACCAGTTAGTTAAAAATGAAATACAAAGAAAATGTTTTTTTAAGTTATTAAATGTTGATAATAAAGCCTATTAAAGACCAGAAAAATATTTTTTTTGATCTAAGTATATTCTGTGGATGATGGCTCAATGTTCTAGTCAGTACTTTGTTATTGGAACGTCTTTCCTGCAGAAAGAAAAACCACAAACCATAGATTTGTTAAAACGTCTTTCTTGGTTGCAGTAAAAGCTGTTTACAGGTTATTTCTTGTAAGGATAAAATGAAGGAGAGAAAGATTTTTCTTATTAACTGGTAAAAACTATCAATATCTCTTTTTTTTTTGGTGCCAAGTTCTGTTTATACAAAAAACAGTGAGGTGGCAAGAAAAAGGAAAAAAAGAGAAGAGCAAAGAAAACGATGTAATTTCTGAAATAAGCGCAAATTTATTTCAGCCCAAGCCCTGTAATTTTTTTATATCCTCTATTGGAAAAAGAAACAGAAGGGAAACAGAAGGAAAATCCCTCAACACCTTCAAAACTTTTCTTCTACAGTCAGTAAAAGTGTATCTCATGGAAAAACAGTTACCTGTAAGCCAGGGCAATATATGAAGTATATTTGATATACTAAGTATAAATTAGTATAATTAATCTGCTTCTTTTTAGGATGCTGTCATCTTAAGATGTTGTCGTTCACTCAAACAATTATATTGCCTGTATTTTTTATTTATTAGGAGGCAGCTAAATGCTCTTTTTGTTACCTGTTGCTGGTAGTATGTCTAGATTTCAGATTCTCTTACTGTGTTTGGTCCAAGTCTAATTAATCTGAAGCTAAATTGTACTGCATACTTCTCTCCTGTGCCCAAGCCTAAGGTATTGCCTGCCAGAGCGATGCTGAACCACAGTCAGGCTTCAAGATAGAGATTTTCAAAATCTTAGAGGCCTTACTTAAATTGTATCTTATTTCAGTCTCCATTTCCAAGTGTAAAAGATGCTTCTCAAAATATTCCACAAAAAGTAGGGAAATATTTCCCCATATTTATTCCAGAATGGCCAAATAACTGGGTGCTCCTTTGGGAAATCAAACTTCATGGTATTGGTCTGCTAAATTTTGGAGAAGCTTTGATCTTACCCTGTCTAGAAAGTGGCTCCTGGCATGTAACGATCTATGGTAAACCTGAACAGTGCCACTGCCAGGTCCCAGCAACAATTTGTTGTTTCTCCTATTGGGAAAACAGTTGCACAGTGTTGTAGTGATCTGCTAACTCTTAACTACAGCATCTTCAATTCTCCCTCCAGAACCTTTATTTTATATCAAATCAGCTATGGATTTTTTTTTTTTTTTCTCTGTAACTTTTTCTGATCAGAAATCCCATCCCAGATCAGAAAAACCCTCCTGAGCAAAAAACCTGTGTGGAAACCAATAGATATCTAGAAGTCATGCTGCATTAGAAAAAAGACATTTTGGTGAGAAAATCACTTATTGGAAATGTTTCTATGAATTCTAGAAATAACCCCGTGGATTTATAGGATCTGAACCATTTGGGAGATGATAATTTTGACCCTTAAGATGGCTATTCTACACAGAATTCATAGCTGAACACCAGGAAAAAAACAATCTACCTTTCCTACATGACAAAACCAACTCGTGTGTCACTGTAGAAGTTGTGCACTATATTCATGACCCGTTAAGAATAACTTCAAATTAACTTCACTGTCTGTTTTCAAAATTCTGTTGTTATCTGATCCTCAGAGCTTTATTCTAGTTTCTGTTTGGTTTTGATCAGCCCAAATTCATTACTGTAACTTCAAATTTTTTCAGATTTCGGAGCAGGTTGTTTGTGGGAAGTCCTGTTGGATGTTTTGTCCAGTGCTGTCTGTACTGATCTATTGCAGATATTTATGAAGAGCAAAAACCCCTCATATCTCATCTGCACTTGCTTGTTTTTCAGTCTCACTCCTCACGCCTCTTCAGTGTTTTCCTCAGAGCTGTACCTCCTGCATGCACATTGGTTCACGTGTTCTGAACTTGAAAATCTTCTGCTGTTTATCTGGTTTTATGGAAAATTCTGGTAGTGTCTATTTTTTTCTTAGTTAAAAAAAAAAAATCTGTTGCCAAACTTCAGTTTACTCAAAGATCCTTCACAGTGTTGTGCTGCATTGAATGCATAATGTGTATCTGGTGTCTTACAGATCTATCTGAATTTAAGAAACCCTGTTTGGTTTAAATGAACAAGCATTGCTATGTGTTTTGAAATAACTTAAGATCCTTTGAAGAAGTTGTGAGGGATTCATTATTGAAAATTCTTTTCCTGTGTGATACAGCTACTCTACAAAGACAACATTTTACAATGTGATCAGTTTCATCCTATGAATTTCCATAACTCTTTAGCACTGAACTACTGTGAGTGTTATTATCTCTTGAGCCAATCACATATTTCTCAATATTTTATTCAAGCTGACTATCTGATATTACCAGTGCTCTGAAGGTTTCTACCCTTAGCCCTCAGTTATTTTATGTCCATGTACTTCCAGTCTCATTACTGCTCATCTAGCTTTCTGTAGGTGGCAGCAAGAATATTGTTCTGCTGATGCTCTTTCATCTCTCTAAAAATGTTTGTTCCGGACCTAACCCAAGGAATGTGCAAAAAGGTGTTTTACTGCAGAGCAAATACTTAGCAAACACGTTGAGTTCTGGGTATGACAGGAACTCATGACTTTCCTTAAATACACATTCAGAGAACAAAATAGCAATAGATCCATTGTTTGAAAGAAATCACTGCGTCAGTTTAGTGGTTATGATGAGAGAGAGTACAATCTGTGACAAGGGAGCTACATCCTATCTCAGATTTCTAGTCTGAAACTACCAGCACACCAAGGCCCTAGGGCATCTTGTTGCCTCTGTAATGGCTCATACCGACTCCCTACACAATCTCCAGAACAGCCAAAGATAAGAGGAGAGAGGATGAGAAATAGGATGGGTGGAATGAAGTGCAGAAAAGGTAGGTGTGGATAAGGAATAACATGCACTTGGGCATTCTTTGCTGGTAAAATTGCTCTGAAGCAGCTGCTATAACTTAGCGTGATGCTGAGGATCCCTAAAGCAGCCATAAATTCCAAGTAACTTAAGTTGTTCCCTAGTTTCAGCAATGTTCTGTGTAGTCTGTCCTATGCATATTGCTCAGAGCATTTAAGAAGCAACAAATTCTGTCTCTTTCCTGGTCTCTGAAGGTACCAACCTATCTCTTGAGTAATGTGGTGAGAGATCTGCATGAAGAACAGTTTTACTCCGTTACCCTTCCCATTATCATCCAAATGGGCCCTTGCATTTTACACAACATACTTATCCTCAAATGTCCTCTGCTGAAAGTTATGCCCTATTCAAAGGATCTTCTTATTCCATCATGTTCCCTTTTCACAGAATCACAGAATAAACTAGGTTGGAAAGGGCCTTGAAGATCATCCAGTCCAACCATTAACCCAACATTGACAGTTCCCAACTACACCATATCACTCAGCGCTAAGTCGACCCGACTCTTAAATCCCTCCAGGGATGGGGACTCCACCACCTCCCTGGGCAGCCCATTCCAAAGCCTAACAACCCCTTCTGGAAAGAAATGCTTCCTAATATCCAGTCTAAACCTTCCCTGGCACAACTTGAGGCCAGTACCTCTTGTCCTATTGCTTATTACTTGGTTAGAGAGGCTCATCCCCAGCTCTCTGCACCCTCCTTTCAGGTAGCTGTAGAAGGTGATGAGGTCTCCCCTCAGCCTCCTCTTCTCCAGACTAAACCCTCCCAGTTCCCCCAGCCGCTCCCCAGCAGACCTGTGCTCCAGACCCTGCCCCAGCTCCGTTGCCCTTCTCTGGACACGCTCGAGTCACTCAATGGCCTTTTTGTAGTGAGGGGCCCAGAACTGAACCCAGGAATCGAGGCGCAGCCTCACCAGTGCCGAGTACAGGGGCAAGATCTCTTCCCTGTCCCTGCTGGCCACACTATTGCTGACACAAGCCAGGATGCCTTTGGCCTTCTTGGCCACCTGGGCACACTGCTGGCTCATCTTCAGCCGCTGTCAATCAAGACCCCCAGGTCCCTCTCTAACTGGCATATTTTTGAAAAATATGAGGCTGACTACCCTCCTGAATCAAATCCTCTCTGTTATTCTTTGTCTTTGCACTCAGGGTTGTGATCCCACATATATGTCTGTGTGTCAAGATTCAGGACCTTCTCACAGTGGTTTTCTGCAAACCCTGTCCCATGGACACCATGCTGTGACATGGCAGCTGTCCATAGGTTTGCTCAAACTGTCAGGACTCTCCTTTTCATCTGCCTGATTCAACATGGAGTTACTCCTGTTTCCACTTCTGTCAGTGAATGGAGAATCAACACTTGTGCCTGTGGTTACATCATGCAGGTTACTTCAAACTCAGTCATCTGATGGTAATTATAAAGCAATCACAGTAATAGAAGAAATTGTTCCACTCTCAAGAATTAAATGAAAAACTAGATAGTGAAGTGTCTTTGCAAATCTGAGCTGGTAATATCAAGCTGGGAACACTGTTCATATAGTCTTGCAAAAAATTACTCTGACATCAATTGAAATAGGAATTTTAACAAGTCTTCAGACAGAAGGTAGGATTTTAATTTCAGAAGTAATCAAATCTGAATTGTTTTGACTCTCAGCTAAAAAAAAAAGCAAACTTGAAAGAGTAGATGGTCCTACTGGGATTTGGTAACACTTCACAGCAAACAAGGATGTGACTCATGCTGTTCAGGAGGGCTGGATCGTGTAACCTGCAAGTATCTGCTCTCTCAAGTCTCACTCCAGGCTCTCCTTCAGGCATGCACTACATAACAACACAAGTCCTGCTGTCTAAAGCAGGGAGTTTTTCTTATCTCTATTCTCTCTCTCCTGTTTTTGTCTGTACAGCATCAGCACCATGGTGCTGCTGCAGTGTGCAGGGGAGGGAGGATTGAGGCTGTAAGTATGAACAGTGGTCCACTGTATTTAACGTGCAAAGCAGTAGGGATTGCTTAGAAGGCAGAAGAATAAGAACAAGATCATATTTTTTAAAAAAGAATCTTCTACCTAGTGTCAGGCAATATAAGATTTTCTTTTTTGTTCTCAGCTGCAGGGAATGCCTCGGGAAGCAGAGCACTCAAGCTTTTAATTTACTTTACTCTTGACTCTAAGTACGTTGCAGTGGAAGCAGACTACAGAGCCTCACTGTTGGTCTATCTTATAATTGTTCTTGTCTGAAGGAATTACACTTTACTGCTAACTGCAGTATGCTGCTGCTTTGCTATTATCCTCATGAATAAATGACCAGGAAGAAGTTGAAAATAGGCCTCGTTTTCATCACGTGTAAAATATACCTGCACCCTTTATGCAGTACATTAATCAGCTGAACTCTCACCTTACTGCCCATGAGTAAGCAATTTCCTTGTTTATTTTGCCACAAAAAGAAAGGGCATGGAGAAATACAGGACTAACTTAGTGTTGTACAAAGTGGCAGAAAACAGCCAGCTTCTGCCCACTGAAAATACAAATGCTTCTCTGTATCCCCAATGCAAAATACTCATCCTGTAGCACACTCGCAGTGAAGTGTGCCAACAGGAGCAGCTGTTTCTTCTGTCTGTCTACGACTGCTTGACTATAGCTGCTTAAACACTTTACAGTCACCGAAAGAGCTCTGGAGTCTGATCAGAGAAAGTCAAAATAGAAATAGTCTCAAAACCAGAGATTTTAATCCTATTTGCCTCCACAATATATAAAATTGTATCTTCAGAAATTGTTTTCCAGAGAAAAACACAAAAGCTTCTTTTCTTTGAGAGAAGCTTTGGGTTTATTTGGGAGGGAATGAAGTTGCCTCTGTAACACGGCAGTTGAACCTGCACTGGGCTATTGCGTGTTCTGATGGTGCTCTGTAAGACTTTCATCTGCGTTAGAAGAGGTGAATGTCTTATTTCCTTCATTTCTCTTTTCCCCATACCTTAGTTTTGAATCAGCTGATCGGTCTGAGCTTGCAAATGTCCCAAACTTAAGCCTAAAGTTTTTTTACTTTCTGCTGTACTTTTACTTCCTCTTGGACATCTAGGCATATATATATATATATATGTATATGAAAAAAAGAAAATATATAAACCTGTTCAGGACTGATGGGTAAGGGGCAGAGAGGGCTGTTAATTCCTTTCTCCCAGGAGAAACACATTCTCTGTCCAACTTACATGATGTGCTTCCTCTGCTCCTTGGAGCTAAAGCTGTAGCTCACTTCCATGCAGATTTCCAGAACTTGTTTGTGAAAGGCTGAATCTCACCTGAGCAGGAAAGTGTTCAGTAGCTTACCATGAAATAAATCATAAATCATAAATTGTAGAATGGTTTGGGTTGGAAAGGACTTTAAAGATCATCCAATTCCAACCCCCTGCCCCGGGCAGGGCCACCTTCCACCAGCCCAGGTTGCCCAAAGCCCCGTCCAACCTGGCCTTGAACCCTTCCAGGGAGGGGGCAGCCACAGCTTCTCTGGGCAGCCTGTGCCAGGGCCTCACCCCCCTCACAGGGAAGAATTTCTGCCTTACATCTCATCTAAATCTTTCAGTTTAAACCCGTGACCCCTTGTCCTATCCCCACACCCCTGATCCAGAGTCCCTCCCCCCTTTCCCGCAGCCCCTTTCAGCCCTGGGAGGCCGCTCTAAGGTCTCCCCGGAGCCTTCTCTCCTCCAGCTGAACCCCCCAACTCTCTCAGCCTGTCCTCACAGGGGGGCTCCAGCCCCCCAGCATCTCCGTGGCCTCCTCTGGCCCCGCTCGAGCAGGTCCGTGTCCTTCTGCTGTTGGTGCCCCAGAGCGGGACCCAGCACTGCAGGGGAGGGTGGTCTCAAGACAGCATGTGCAAGCAGATTTTAAAGAAGAGCCTGAGAAAGCTTCGTATGACAAACAAAGCATGTGTGAAACTTTTCTCCCTTAAGTCAATATCTTAGCATAATTGATCTAAAAGACCAAAAATTATTGTCAGGATTTTGGATAGAAATCGTGTGTTGTATACAGTAAGCTACACAAGCCTAGTCTGGTGCATTTAGATGTGAAAATATCAGTTGGTTTTCTATACATGTCTGCATTCTAGTATTATATAGTATACTATGTAATATATATATCTATTAATATATAAACCTTACACAGTAAAATATATATGAGTGTCTAAATTTCCTTTTAAACAGTTCAGACGTAGAGATGAGAAATAAAGCCAATATAGCATTGAAGAGTTGTACATAGAAAAAGGAGTCACTTGTAAATAAACAGGAGGCTGGTTGGCAGCCCTGAGCATCCCTGTGAATGCTACAGGTCTGCCAGACAGAAAATCCAAAGGGGCACCTTTCAGGCTCTGCGTGTGAGAAGATTTGTATTGCAGTGACACTCAGAGCTTTTGGAGCCAGGATGATGAAAAAAAAGCTGTGGTGGCAGAGCGGAAAACAGTCAGTGTTTCAGTGATAAATCACATTTGGGTCCTTGGAGTCAAAGAAAAGGATAATTAACAAGGATGATCACTGTATTTATTCTGTTAAAGATTCCAATAAATACTACTTTGAGAATATTTTGTATTTCAACACTTTCTTGAGATGTTTAGTCTGAAAATGAAAGAACAGTTTATTGTGAAATATAGACTTCTGTGCTGAATGTGATCCAGGATTCTACTGATAGTGTCAGACTGGTAAGCACCTCCTGTTCCTTGCTGATTTTATAGCATTTGTCACACTTAACGCTAGTAAAATGTACCTAGAGAGTCTGTTATCTATGAGCCTGTCTTCAGCACTTGTTCTGACTCTGCTTGGAGGATGCAATGATAGCAATCATGTAGTCCATCATATTTATGGGACATCTTTGGCACTGAATATTACCCGTAAATTCTACTATCAGGGGAAAACACACTGTGCAAAGACTAAATAGCAAACAGATCATAAAATGCTAAAATCTTCTAGGGACAGAGCCTGGTCACGTCATTCCTGGAGTGTAGGCATGTAAAGTAGCTCCCACCTGGAAACCAACAATAACCTTGAGCTGGACAATGTACATGAAAAGGGTCATAGGAAATATCAGTGGGAACTAAGAGCAGGAAAGCTGGGCTGAGCAAATAATATTTAGGCCGTTCCAAAAGTATTGGTTTTAATTTTGTGGTTTCTGTGTGCTGGCATGAAGGGCCTAAACTTCTGTACAAATGAAAACAACTTCTTGGGTCTTTAAGTTCAGCTGAGAGAACAGCGCTCCTAGATCAGACCGTGCCAAGTGCTTGTATGTGAGACTCAATTTGCATTTTGCTATGAACAGTTAGCTTCCATGGATGTTTTCTGCAGTTAATTACATTCATGTTTTCTTCATCTCATATTAATTATTTATTGGTGAAAAGCAGTTAATGAATTCATACATTTAATGAATAGTAACAATTAGAGATAGGAATCAAGATCAGAAAATGAGTGTTTTCAGTGTTTGAACCCCGCTTCCTTTGCCTTTTGCAAACATTTTGTTGCATAATATGATTAATACATTGACTCACTTGCAAGCTTTTCCAAAGCACACGAGGAAGGCGAGCTAATGTGAAAGACAGCACAAACAATGAAGGGAGAAGAAACCTAGGATCCCGGGGCCTAGGCTGGAAGGTATCTCCACTGTTAGCACATCAGGTCATTGCTATTTCAGGGATAGTGCCTAGTGTCTAGTCAGAAATGCATCAGGATCCAACTTAGAATTTGTTAGGGGTTTTTTTTTGTGCTGGCTTTCCTTGTAGAAGAGACTTCTGGAGCTACACCCAGTTTTAATGATTAAAAACTTTGTCATATTCTGAATAAATTGCTCAGTTTACATATGTGGCCAATTTATAGGCATTCGTTTCTGTGAAAACAGTCATCTTTTTCATCTTCTAATGCATTTTGTCAACCTATTAGTACATATGGCTCAACACACGTAGCTCAAACTGTATTTATTTGTTGTTTATCCATGTTTGAATTAACATCTTACACATTTATGTACCCGTGTACATGTACTTAACCTAATCACATGTTATTTCCCTTATAGTATCTGATATTAATTGTGCAAGAAAGAATGAATTCAGTGGCTTCAGAGAACATTGGGTATTATTTAATTTGAGTGCTTGACTTTCAAGCCAAATAACTGTAAAATGAACTGACTTTTAATATATATGATTTATTGAAGTTCTTTGTGGTAACAAAGTAGCTTAGAATAAATTTGGGTAGATACCATATTCATTATGCACCATTACTATAAAATATGGATGTACATTAGCTATAAAGGTTGAGGTATTTTTATTTTCAAATCCATACACTCTGAAGGTGATGACCCAACCTTCTTAATGTGAAAGTATTCATTTTAATGAGCCAAGAATAAGGTGAAAATGGAATCATTGCACACACTTTTTGAAAGCAGAAAATCAATGAACTTGTGGCAGTAGCATTCAAAATAACGTCATGGCAATTTGCCTGTGCATTATTGCCAGGTTTTGTTACTTTTCTGCAGTGCCAACGTGCTCGTTAATTTATCTTCTCTTTGCAGTCTTATCTCTTGGATTGAAAGAATCTTGCACTTTGAGAGAAGAAATATGGGTGGTAACATTACATTTTTAAAGGTGAGGAGTCTTTGCAAGCAACAGGTAAGCACATTTTTGTTCTGCTCTTGTAGGTGTTAATAGAGGCACATCTACCAATGTGCTGCAGATCTGTCCTGTCATGGACATTCTTTAATGATACAACTATAAGATGTATCCATCTGTTCTCCAAACATATTAGCTCTTTATTTCCTTTGTCTCTAAACAGTGTTGAATTTAATCCAACAGTGCAGGTCCAGTTTCTGAAACTAAGGGTCTTTACGCAATTTCTTGCTCTCTTAGTTTACTTCTAGCCTCTTGTAATATGGTATTATCATCAGACTTGATGAATATAAAAAGTACAGTAGTAGTGCATATTCTCTTAGTTATTTATGAAGATATTATACGGTTTTGTTCCCTGAAAAGAAGCTCTTGAAGCATCCTTATCTTTTCAGCTTGAAAATTATGACTGTTTTTTTGTCTGTGGGCTATTAATCTTGGTTGTATATCTTCCATATATTTCATCCAAATTTCTTTTGCAAATGAATCTCACATATCATTTTATACTGCTGCTGATACTGTTGTGTGCTTAGGAGCTCAGAGACTTCTATAAAACATACCTGTACTTGCCCGACTTCTTTCTTCCTATACTGGTGTTCATTAAAAACAACTCCACTGAACTCCGTAGCTTTACTCTTGAAGAAAGCAAATTAGGCCACAAAACAAGAAAGGAAAACAAGAAATCAAATCTATTTGCTGCATCCCTTCACATACTTTTCATTTTCACAGTACTGTGCAATTAAATCCAAGTAATTTAAATAAATATGGGATAACTTATGAAAGACAACTAGATGTGTGAAATTATCTATTTTATATTTTTTTATACAAAATTTTATGTAGGATTTCTCACACACCCAGATTTTCAACAGGCTTGAAGCCACACTGGAGTGGCGTTTTCTGTAATATGTAATTATGTGTCCTTTGGGAAGCTCAGGCTCTAGTGAGAAATTCAGGAGAGGGTTGCAGACAGAAATCAATAGCCAAGCCAACACTTCAGATCTGCAGAGCTGAAATGCTGAATTTTTGCATCTAGCAAAGTGGAAAACATATACGTCAATAGTAGAGATTTCTGTTAACATCAGTATTATTGCTCTCTGCAACTGCAAATTAAGAATGGAGTAAATTTACAATACTATGATAGCAATTCAGCTTAAACTACTGAAGATTAGCAGGGAGATGGCCTGAAATGGGAGTAAGTGCTCAGTTTAGCAAATGCTCTGAAACTTGGCTACATCATATCTGAAAACTTGAATTAAAAATAACACTAAAAGCTGACAAACATCTTGGCATAGAGATGAGTGAGTTTTAGCAGCAGGTATTATTGCCCAGTCTGTCCACACTCAGAATAAAACCTTTTTCTCCCCTTGATTGCCGAGGCGTGGTGTGCACAGAACAGAGAAATGGTTGTGAAAATGCCAGAGTACCATATAGGTAGTTCATTATGGAAGTGCTTAATCATTTATCAGCAACAGGAAAGAGGATTAGATACCCAAAAGCTAATTGGACAGTAGTCATTCAGCATTATATAAGCTGCATGTGGACAGACACATGCAGGTGTGAGAAATCACCGAGGAAATTTAGCTTTTGCTAGGAAGGTGGCCAGTGACTCACCTTTCTAAATCAGTGGAGATAAGGGAAACTTTCTAAAAAGAATGAAGAATGGCTTAAGCTCTTCCTATATATAATCAGGAATTTAGAAATGAGCCCTGTGAGGCAGAAAATATCCCCAAACCCCACATATTTGCTACATGAAAAGATTTTTTTTTGAAGTTGAAATGGACTTTTTTTTTTTTTTTTTCCCATTTAAATGAGATTAATGTCAAAAAGTATATGACAGTTTGAGTTTTGTGGTGCTTTCAAGTAGCTATTTTGCAGACATCTCCAGAATGTCAGCTTTAAAAAGCTACGGATGAAAAATGAAAATTGCCGTGTACAATTCTTTGGGATAAAAAGCATAGCTATTGCCTTAACTGTACTAGTCTATCAGTTTAAGAAAGCAGAATATGGACCTGGAGTAATGAAAGCTAGCAGTGCTTTTCTGAAATGTTTACAGAAGTTTTCTTCTGCAAAAATTTTATCATCTGATGTCCAGTCTCAGCTGCAGCAGGGACTTCTGGAAAAGATGTTAGTGCTTGTCCTTTGATTGGAACATTAATGAACTCTGTGATTTAGACCCTCAGCATGTAATAGGGGTTGGCTCATCTTTTCCCGGTGTTCCTTTGCACCATTTGTTTATTAACACAACTAATTTGGTGCAGAATGTAGGGCTTGGACTGTGTGTCGGATACCTGGTTCTCACCAAGTCTGGGACACATCAGTGACCAAATAGTTTTTGAAGTTTGAGTCCAAAAACCTCTTTATTGGTGATCAACGAAGTGTTGCCAGTGCTGGGTGGAAATGCAGGGTATTGTTGGGTTGTTACCAGGCCTGAAAAACTGATGGCATTATCAAGCATCCCTGGGAGAAGTAAAAATTGGTGTTTAGGAAACACAGTGCATTGCCTTGTCACTGAATCTATAAATGAATCTTGATAATGTCCTTTTGGGACTGTGCGATTTAGGAAAGGTTGTGAGGTTAGTTTGTCATTTATTAATATTCCAGCCCTCTGCAGAAACGATGACGGATGGAAAAGCAGTTGCAACAGGACTTGCCCTTGTATTTAACTATCATTAATGTATGCTATAATCTCGATAATACAGGCTGTATTTGGAGACCTAGTAGGCTTTGATTTATGAATTAGAAATTAGAAAATAATTCGTTTCAGCAACATTCAGTTTTTAAACCTGGATGGTTCATTATAGTGAATGCTGTTGCGTTCTTTATGCATCACAGAGGAACTTCATTTATTTAGGACAGGTATTATTTTAACCAACAAAAATACTAAAATATTTTATGACTTCTAAAATACCTTGAAACTGGAGGTGTAGTCAGTTTATTTCAAGAGAAGAAATCAAGTTAAATTGGAATTAGTTCAGTGTGCTGAGTAAACACGTAAATCTGTAAAAATCTGAATACAGATAGTGCCTAGGAGCTGATCCCAGATTAGGGGCAAGTCTAAGTGAGTGTGGAGGAGTCAAAGAACATAAAAAAGTCTCATTAAGTATCTTGATGAATTTGAGCCAACCACACAACTTCATCATCTTCCCCTTATCCCCCTATTTTCTAGCATTGTTTTCTGCAGCACAAATGGACTTTACTACTTATGCCCATGGGAAGTAAACTCGGGTCAGCGTAAATAACTGATGGATAATGATTGGCATCCCTTTTTCAAAGAATTTCTAAATTGGAAAAGAATTGCTAATATTTCACAGTGGGACAAAGAATGTTGATCTCTGAACTGTTTTTAGACCAAAAAATTCAAAAAATAATTTCATTTAGAGGCAACTGACATCTTTTTTCATATCAATGAAAACATTTTCAAAATGTTTCATATTGATTTTGACCCCTTAATGTGTATGTAGCAGTAATAATAATAATAATAATAATAATAATCATCATCATCATCATCATCATAATAAAATCCCAAAATGACAAGAGAAAAGGTAATTTCAAACCAGAGAGAAAAAATTTTAGTTCCAAATGCCTAAGTGGAAAATACAGAGTGGATGAATGGAAACTATTATTTTCTTGTAAACTTTTCTTTTTGGCAGACTTGGCTTCTTTTTTGATAAAAATTAATTTAACCGAGAATTTCCTAGGCTGGCTGTACTGACAAGCATCAAACTTCCTCAGCGAGTTGTGTGGTGCCTGTGTTGGTGTGGTCTCGGGAGCCGACTGATTATCTGTTGGGGGGGTCGGTGGCAGGAGGATGCTCAGATGTACAGGTGGTGTAACAGCCTGTCTGATGGGCAGCTGTGATGATACAAGTTTGAAGAGGATTTGAGGATCTAGATTAGGAACCTGGTAATTCTTCTGCTAAACGCTGAATCTAAGCTTTAGGGAAAATTTGGAATTTTGGAGGAAATTTGAAGATATGGTGATGCTGCAGGCTCAGAATATGTGCAGGGATTATTGAGGCATTAATTGCAACAACCCCTGCACTCCTGTGAGAAGGGGAGATCAAGGATCATTTTTGATGCATGTGCAATTTTGCAAATGTTGCAAAATTTGCAAATTTTCTTTCATTTCTTCTCAGTTCATCAACCGCACGTTAAATGTTCTACTTATGAGGCAGTGCAGAGTGAACATGTTAAATCTAACAAATCATGCCAAAAGTGGCTTCCCCCCCCCCCTTGTTTTAAAAGCCTGATCTATTGCAGCAATAAATCCTTGCTGCTTTCTGAGCTATAGCTCTTCCCACACTATGGACTGAATAATATTCATGACAGTGGGCTTGACTCAACTCCCTCATATCAGTATAAAATAAGAATTATTCTATGAACTTGAAAGGGATTGCAAAACAAGAGGGGAATTGGGTTTGGTTGTGTGGTTTGGGGTTTTTCCTAAGAAGTAATACAGATTAATTTATCATCTTTAATATCTTTAGGGTCTTGTTAATGTTGCTCCACAATGATGGAGGACAAGTTATTATAATTATAAACTGTTATTAGTACTATCTTCTTTGATATTATTACTATATTTTTTTTTCATAAAGTATTGCCTAATAGAACAAGATGTGAGGTTTGCAAAAGGGACTGTGATTTTTTGTTTTTATTACAGAGTAATTAAGGATCAGGTTTTCATTTTCTTGTTAGAAAAAATCAGGTTGTAATAAACATAGAAGTTGCTAAAACATGTGTGCCTGAGAAAGGCAGTAACTGTTATCCACATGGGCCAGTAAACATGAGAAAACATCCTTGTTATGTTGTTGAAAAATACAATACAGGTCACTATACATCTTTTAGACAGGCAGAGTTGTACTGAATTCACTGTATTTTCTGATTTGGTTTTAACCTATAAATTGTGAAATAGATTTAAACCCTGCCATACTCTGCAGTAACAACTTGGTATGTCAAAAAGTAAAAGTAAGCAAGACCTGCTGTGCCTTGTCTATTTTGTACCTGTTGAAAATACGGAATCCATGAATGTGTTAGTGGGAGACAGAAGCAGTGAGAGTCTGAGGCAGGATAGTTTCTTTAGCAGTTTTCTGAGAAAATATGCTTTGACTTCGAGGTATGGATGTATCATCCAGTATTAATGAGTGTGCCCTGTTGTAATCGCTACAGGTCAAACCCAGGCATGTTGTGAAGATAAGCACCGTGCGTTTCTGCAGGGACACTGATCACAGCAGTTGCTGCTACAAATTGGCATGAAATAACATTGGATGTCAGAGATCACAGCTTTGTCATTTTAATTCCTGAGTTTGCATCCCGTGTATTGCAATCCTCTCTGGCCCCAGACAACAGTGACCTGTAAGCAAATTAAGAGCAAATATTGAACTGGATGTGTACGTTCAACATCAAGACTTGCCATTTAAGATAGCCTTACTATTTTTACACAAGTTCATGATATCTAGCTTCAGGCTTGCAGCTTCAGAGATATCAGAGTCTAACAACAGCTCACAAATGACTTTTGTGTGCATAGTTATGGCAAAATAATAACAGCAACAATCACTCTGAGATCAAAGTGATCCAAGATGCTTTCTAACCCAAAGCATCAAGAGCGGATCCTTTTGATCTAAAGGATTCTTCCTGATAATCTTCTCTGGTGGGTGGGCTGTAGAGGTGGAACTGCTTTTTATGGTAGGTTCTATTTGCAATTGTTGAACAGCGCTTTTATACCCTATAGCTCTAGGAGCAGAGGTGGGCAACCTCCCCTACTTTTATGCCACGTGTATACGGTGTTCCTTTTTCTTTCTGTTTGAAGCTCTGGCAAGGGCGGATCTGTAGCTATTCTTGTGTGAGCTGGAGACAGAAATGACAAGTGAAAATAGAAATATCTCTGTCCCCGTGTGCTGGGGAGTGCCAGAAGCATCCTGGTGCTCTCTCTGGAGCAGGGTATCACTGAGTGTTCCTTTGGATATCATCCAGGCTGATGCTTTTGGGGGAGATTTCAGTTTTCACAAGGTAACCCCAAGTGGTCAAACAATAAAATGTGCCTGAGCTCATTCTTGTTCGCACTGTTGATGCTCTTGAGCAGCCAATTTCTTACTGTTCTTTTGATAGAAAGAGATTTGATTTCTTCTTGTTTCTACTACCTGAAGTGAGACAAATCACCTAGCCCATCCCCACCTGGCTTTCACAGGCTGCATTTATAATTACTGCTTCCATGCCTTTTGTCTGGCTTCTTTGGAAGGAAACTTTAAATCATTCTGTTTGGGAGGCAGAAATGTCAAAGTCTGACAGATAGAACTTCACCTGCATCTGCATGGAGGGAGGGATGCTCTGTCTTACCACTTTGTCTCTGTCTCAGGTTCTCATGGATCAAGTGAAAAAGAAACGACTTATTTCTGTATTCCTTGAAGTTCTTGAATATCAATGAACTGGAAAGATCAAAGCAAATTATAAGCACTCACTCTGGCACAGCTGTGTTGTGGATAAGGAGCATGTCCTTGGAGCTGCATTGCCCCAAGTGCTGACAGAGATTGGACCATGACCACAAAAAATCCAGCATGGTCTCTGCTTCCCTTCTTGTACCATGGCATGAGCCATTAGCTGGGGTTTTACTGAGTGCAGATTGCTGCCCCTCACCATGGCCTCTTGGCCACATTTACAGGCCTGGAGCAAACCTCATACTTGCTTGTTTGAGTGTGGGCTGAATGCAGGATGAAGGCTTAACAACCCCACAGAACCCTTTGGATGAACCCTTGGGTTCTTCTGGTTCACCAGCGTCAGAAAAAAAAAAAAAAAAAAAAAAAAAGTGATCTTATAACATCCTTATTCCTGTGTAAACGCATTTCTGAACTGCAGACTCTTCATCTCTCATGTAAAACAGGCTATATTGGTGTCATGGAGGGAAAAAGTCACTTTAGCCATGAATATCTGAAAGATGGATGGCATTAAAAATATTGCTGGTAGGAGATGCTTTGCAATACTGTAGAATCTTAAGAGTTGGAACAACTTGTACAGTTGGGACTCAGTACAAAGAGGATAAATTTCAAGTTTTTAAAAATTTGCTACAAGAACTGAACACCGATCTAGCAATGCCAGTGAAAATAACTCGGCCTATGGGTGTGTGCACCAGGTTCTCTCTAGATACAACAAATTTGCCATTACTGGAGTGGTTGAATGTTCAGCAGCAGCCTGTGTCTCAGACTGCAGCATAGGGAAGAACCTGTGAATGCATAAGTAGGGGAGACAGGGTTAGATTTCATTAATGATTTGGTTACTAAGAAAAACGAAGCTAATCCACCATATTATAATAGATTTGCACAGTCTTTGTTGTCTGTTATTTAATCCTTGCAGAATAGTGCACTTACCACTTCAGCGTAAAAAAAGTAATTTGCAGGTTTTTTTGCAAAAATTGTTCTAGAAATCTAAATTAAGTCTAAAACATGAAGTGATAAAAAAGCATGCAAGGAAACTATAGCTAGGAGGATTTTTTTTCTCCTTATGTCTGTGATCAAAGCACTGTACTCTGTGTATCTGCTATAAAATTATCCCCAAAACAATTGAATTTTTTTTTTTTCCTGTTACAGATGTCAAGGATATTTGTTTCGAGTGTGACTGATCTGTATTTTTTATAAGAGAATGAAGTAATTGATTTTAATTAAACTCTGCTCTACTTGGAGCATTGATTAACTCATTAGCTATTTTCCAGTGAATACATCCTTTTCTAAATGTTTTACAGCATCAATAACAAGCAAATTGCTTGTTTTCAAATTATTAATCTAATTTATTAAGTATCATTCTTATAACTAAGAATCTTTATTCTCCTGTTTGCATAGACTCAAGTGAACGTCTGCTTTGGCTCTTTTAAAATGCCTAGTGGCCACATTTAAAAACAATAACATAAAAATATGTTACAAAAGGTGCCTTATATGATGTCTTTGGTGGCACCACTAACATATAGCTCATGTTAAAAGCTTTGAGCTAACAAGGTAATTTCTCAATGCAATGTTTTATAATGTTTTAAAGGCTGCAAGACTATTACCAACAATCTTTTTAAGAAAAAAAAAATCCACTACACTTGGTCATTTTCAGAATTATTTTCAGACAGATGGTTTCTGTTGGTATTCACAAGATTAGATATTCATTACTCCTGACCCAGTGGTTCAGCTCTTTCCTCAGCAGAATCCTTACCCTTACAGAGAAAAGTGGGGAGTGTTGTGTTTCCAGTGGATGTTCTTGAAGTCCCTCTCTATTAAAAAAAAATTATATATTTGCTACTAGTTAAGGAATGAACAGTTTGATTGAAAGGAATTAGGTTAAAATTCCTGAAGGAGAAAGCTTCAGAGGTTTAAACTGATTAATGCTCAGATTCAGTCCCCAGAGCTGTGCACATGTAACCTGCAAGCATAACTGAGCATCTATGACTGTTGCAAGAGATGACAGAACAGGAGTGTGGTTTTTCAGTGTTTAGCACAAGTGATGTGCTTCTTAGTTGATGGCGGTTGTCAGGTCACGTTTGCCCCAACAGTGTCATTCCTTGCTTATTTTATTTGCTCTTGGGAGAAAGGAGACTTAAGTCTTTAATCATCAGCTGATGGGGCAGCTCAACTATGAAAGTCTCTGTATTGCCATAGTCCCGACTGGGGGAATAGCCCTGCTCCTATACAGGCATCGGTGTTCATTCAGTTCATTGCAACCAAGAACAGATCTGTTATTACTGATAGAGGATTATTCCACAAAATGAGATTTCATTTACCTCTGGATTTCATCACTATGATTTTGAGCTCAAAGGAACTACCTGCTATAAATTCACTTTAAAACAGAAACGTCCAATGCACAGAAAACTGTTTCTTCACTTTTGTGTCTACTGGGGTGTGATCTGATGTCTTTTCATATCAAAGATCACTGTTCTGTGGAAATGTACATCCTGGATATTGGATTATGTCCCTGTCAACTCCTGTCCAAAGAGGATGTTCATGTGTTCAGGGAGTCCTGGGGTGGAGGGAAGCAGAAGTTCTCTGGATGGCATCTAAAGGGAAATTCGTGTGTCTAAAACCAGATGTAGATCTCTTTGGCTGTGAGTCATCTTACATGAAATAAACTTCGCCCTCTGACAGGGAGGTATTTGGCCTACCTCAGTCTATCAGAATTCAGTACGTAATGACAAAGACTTTGAGAAGACAGTTGTCGCTATTCTAGCAAGGACTGTGGATACTAGTGGGCTGTAATGCCCGCTGAGGGTGTCCATCTCTTAACTGGTGAGAGATAGACTAGACAGTAAGAATGGACTGAGGCTCTCCCTTACAGATGTCCAAAATGAATGGAAATCCTACTTTAGGAGGCCCAAACCGCAGTTCAGGAACTCTCTGCTGAGCGATGTGCCTGTTTTCTTTATGGATTGCCAATTTAACAAAGCTGTGGGTTCAGAGTGTCCCAGTTAAGCAGACAGGCACTGGTTGTGCTGCTCTGGGTCGTCCTGGGGTCCACGTGGTGCTGATGTCTGAATAGCTCTAGCCTGGCTCTAAGCAATCCTGACATCCTGCTGCAACTGGGCCATTTATAACAGATCTCTTTATTTTGAAAATCCAGCTGATGGGGTAAGGAGGAGGACAGGAGGGCTCAGAGATACTTGCCCTATCTAAAATAGCATTATGGTTAAAGAACTTGTCAAAGAGCAATGTCTGACCTTCCTCGTCAGGGGAGAGTCAAACCCATACTAATTCTCCAGGAGTGTGTGCTAACCACCAGGCTAATGTTTGTAGTATCTTGTGCATTTCCTTTTCCACTGACCACCAAAAAGCCCAAAGCAATTTATATTTGAGATTATTAAAGAACAGTAGGGAACATCTGATACCTAGAGTCTGAGGCAACACAAAGGACTGACATAGACTTTTTTGAAAGGTGAAGCTGTAATCATTATGCTCCCTGCATTCAATTTATGCTATTGCCAGTAGCAATCTGAATTCTGTTAATTGGCAGTAATTTTATGTTCCTCTGTGAATTTTGCTGGTGGTAATTTTTGTACTGGATTGTGATCATCTAAAGACTGTACTTGTGCGTGGGGAAAAAAATTATTTTTAGAAGTTGCACTACCACATAATCTTACTTAGTTTGGAGACATCGTTAATTGCTTTATTTTAAAGAATTTTTCAATATATTTCAGCTTAACATACTAACATTTTTGACTACTTTTCCTTCTCTTTGTTTTACCTCGTCTCTTTATGATCACTTGATTTCAGTGACTCATTTCTCATGTTTCCATGGGTCCATAATCATATCATGCAGCCCACCTTTTTTCTCACCTTGCTCTCTATTCTCTCAGAACTAATTTTATTCTTCTTTTCTTAGTGATTCAAAGTATGAGGCTTCAAAAGATTTTTTTTTTTTTTTAAAAAGGGGTGGAGGGGAGGCAAGCTAAAATAAAATTATACCTCCCCAGGCAATAGCAGAGGAAGTTTTCAGGCATCTTTCAAATTTGCTTTTTCAATTTTTTAATGGTTAAAATTAAAGAAGCACAGGGCTACACATCAGGCAAAAGCTCATAGGGCCTTGCTATTCATGTGAATGTAGTTTTGAGCCTACTCACTGTGAGGCTGCCAGTTTATTCACTTCCTAGTGCACCTGTGAAGCTCAGCTCATTAGGCTGAAGGAATCATCACCACGACATATGGTACCCAGGCATTCCAAGCCTAGGCAGAAATGCCATTTTTCAGCAGTTGTTAGAATAAGCAGCGACTTGGAAGCAAATTTTTCCAACCCCCTGAAGTCTGAACATCAGCATTCTTTCCCCTCTTCCCTGTAGCAGCATCTGAAATGGGAAGTTTAATATTTGAGCCTCTTCAGTTCTGGTGGCTATGCTGTGCTTCCTAAGGGAAAGCTGCGTGTTCCGTGGCACTTTTCCCCAAAAATTCTGAAGAATAAATTATGGCTGTCAGCATTTGGGGCCTGAGGCATTTTTGATTCATGCCAGGATGACAGAAAAGCTGTTACTTGTGTCTGATTCATTTCACAGCTCAGTGAGGCTACAGGTACCTATCCTGAATGTTGTTATTCAAATCACACCACAGAGCACTAGATTAGATGCCAAGGATGCTTATTGAGGAAACAGTGAGATGCTTTCACAAACAGAAGCTCAGACTAAGCTGCAACACAAGGAGAGAGCATGAGGAAAATTGCATGGATAGCCAGTTACAGCCTGTATGGGTCTCTTTCTTGTTAATTTGAAAGTACTAAATTCATTGAAAATTAAAGATTAAACGCATTTCCTTTGTGGTGACATCAGTTCAATGAGCAGAAATAATAAAAGTTTCAGCAATCACAGTTTCTCCCTGTAGAAAAGAGCTTCACCTGTAATGAACTCTTGCCAAAATTAGTTGGACAGGCCAATGGTTCAGTAACTAACACTGAAGTCCAGAAGCAAAAGTACTTTATTTTCACTATTCCTCTGTCTAGATGAGGTACATTTTTTGTTCCTTTCACTTTTACAGATTATAAGTCATATATACAATCAGATGTACTTGCCTAGTTGTATCTATCTTGAGTAAAATTTGTGGAAGTTTTGCTGTTATTAAAAAAAAATAAAATAAAAAAGACACTCCCATCAAAATCTTTGGGTTTTAAAGCACTTTAGCTGTTTTCTCTAGAAATTAAAGGATTGGATTCTGACATTTGTTATAGTATTTTTCAGTTCTTTTGGAGTTTTTTGATACAATATTATTGTCTGGTTTTCTTACAACGTAGGAAATCATAGGTTTTCCCGAAATCGTAATAGAAAGATGTAAACACCTTTCTGTAGGAATTCAAAACAAAATATATACTTCTGCTGACTGACTCAGTGAATATTGAGTAGACACAGTGGACTGGGTATATACGTAAAAAATATTGATAACGGATGATCACTACTGCATGCAGAACTGAAGCTGATTTACAGATAGAAGAGACACTGCTAATGAATATTGAAATAAGAAACAGATTCATGTTGTAGTTTAAAGTTTTTTGACATTTATACCGTTCATCATCATGGTGACTATGTTTTCAAATAAATTTTATCGGAATTAGGGTTGTAGATTATGTTAAAACAATTCAAAGTGAAAGGAACAATACACTTCCAGTAGCATCACACCCACATCATGAATGCATGTGGTCTTGGAGGAGCAGCAACTTTTAGAAGCCTGAACCTCCATACCTCTGAGGTTCATCTCAGGCTCTCTGCATATTAAGCTCCAATTTGTTGGGTTTTCTTTAAATTTATGTAAGCTAGAAACAGTTTTTACATAAAATCTAAATTTTTCATCTCACTGCATGGTTCCACCAAACTAAGATCTAACAATGTTTATGCCTTAACCCGCCTCTAAGAAAGTCCTAAGAAAATGCGGCAACAGCCATGCAGGTTTCATTGGTTGCAACCATATATTTGCCTTCGAATTTGTTTCTGGACTCAAACAGCTGTACTATAACTGCATGTGAAATAAAGTTTAAGGAACTAACTTCAAGAGCAAGCTGTAGAGTCATGAGAGACAAAAAGAGTTGATAAAGGCCAGTTGAATTGGAAGAACTTAGAGACCTTGAGAAGAAACCAATTCATGTGTCATCCTGAATAAAGCCCATTTTCCTGTGTTAAAAGGGTTTTCTGATGAGCTTCATAAAAATGGACAAACCGGAATGTCCACAGCATTGAATACTGCTATAAAGCAGGAGTGGGGGAGACTATGATGCTTATAGGCAGGTAGTGACCAATACAGAAAATATAAGGAAAGCACAAATAGAAGTTACAGTAAGAGCTTTTCAAATGGAAGTGTAATACTTTGGCTGGAAAACAGTATTAACATGTTGCCTTTGTTTAGACTTTAAGAAAAGATAAAATCATATGAAATCTAAGTTTAATAGCAAGTATAAACACTAATTAGAGTAACTGTGGGAAAGCAGAAGGAAACAAAACCACGGTTAGCTCATGAAACAACAGCAAAGCGTAAATGCAAGAAGATGTCCCAGATGGAGCATTGTTTCTTTCCCTGCGCATTGCATCTGGTGCTGCAGACACACATCAAGATAAAATGTAGTGAATTAAAATCAAGTGTTTGTCTGGCAGTCTGAACGATCTGATTGCAAAGACCGATTAGGGATTAAATCCTTCTGACAACTAAACCACTTAAAAACAGAGGCTTCATAAAGTAGAAGGCAATTGGACTGTGGAAAAATTAGTTTTTCTTTTGGTAGAAAAACAAAAATAACGAAGCACTGAAAAGCCCCAGAGTATTCATTTCAGGTAATTTATTTGTCTTTTGCTTATTTGAAAATTTACTTTCCTTGCAGAATTAAGCATTGACCTTAAAAAAAAAATCATTTGGAAGGGAGAAAAGAAGCAGGTGTGCAGACAAGAAGGAGCAGATTGAGGTTTCAGTGGCTTCAAAATGCATTGAAATTATTTCTCTGAGAAAAATTTTGCCACTTAGCAATTACTGGAAGCAGTTCAGAGGTGGATTTTGTAATACACGATGCCTAGAAAAAGTTCATGTCTACCAAACACTGATGTGCAGAGTTGAGAGAAACCGGAACATGTCTCTAGCTGAAAAACTTTTTGACAGGACAGTGGGACTCCGATTCATAGCTAGATCGTCTTCTTATGTTTGAACCAAGTGTGACAACTCACTATAATTTCTTCTTTTTAAAGATTCCTTGAACTTCTTACTCTTTCTTGCAGAAAGTTATGCTCAGAAAGTCAGAAGAAATGGAAGGAAATTGCTTTTCAAATGTGAAAGCATTAGTGATAGTAGAAGTCAGTATATATTATTGGCAAATTTTTGAAAGTAAACTCTACAGTTTAAATCATGCTTGCTTGTCAGTGTGTTCTCAGCTTATTTTTCCCTTAGGTCCTATTAAGTCTGAGCTAATTCATCTAGAATTATGCCAACATTACCAAAATAAAGTGATTGTTTAGCATAACAAAGCTGGTAATTAGTATAATTTTAGAGATAATGTTAGCATCAGCAGCAGTGAATACCTCTGTGGGATTGTTGTGGTTTAACCCCAGCTGGCAACCAAGCCCCACACAGACTCTCACTCACTGCTCCCCCGGTGGATGGGGAAGAGAATCAGAAAAGTGAGAAAACTCATGGGTTGAGATAAAGGCAGGTTAATTGGTAAAGCAAAAGCCACGCACACAAGCAAAGCAAAACAAGGGATCCATTCACCACTTCCCACAGGCAGGGAGGTGCTCAGCCATCTCCAGGACAGCAGGGCTCCATCACACATAATGGTTACTTGGGAGGACAAACGCCATCACCCCAAACATCCCCTCATTCCTCCTTCTTCCCCCAGCTCTACATGCTGCCCGTGACACCATATGGTCTGAGACCTCCCTTGGGGCAGTTGGGGTCAGCTGTCCCGGCTGTGTCCCCTCCCAGGTCCTTGTGCACCCGCAGCCTCCTCGCTGGTGCGGTGGGTGAGGAGCAGAAGAGGCCCTGACTCTGTGTAAGCACTGCTGGGCAGTGATGAAAACATCCCTCAGTTATCAACACTGCTTCCAGCACAAAGACAAACCATAGCCCCATGGCAGCCACTGTGAAGAAAATTAACTCTACCCCAGCCAAACCAGCCCAGGGATGTACTGCTAATTTGGAACTATCTGCAGACACCTCCCTTCAACAATATTATCTTGACTAGCTTTCTTATATTGAAGCTTTTCTAGTGGTAGTTTCTCCCTCTGTCTTGAACATCCACGAGTACTTCAGATCCGTGCAGCAGCTTTTCTTGAACAAGCTTGGCCAGCTACAGATAATCAGCTGTTTGTGCTTCTCAGCAGTCAGAGTGGTATTGATCAGGTAGCCTAAAGTTTCCATCAAAACAGCCTGATTATCTCTGTCCCCAGTGAGTTTGTTGTTCCTTCTCTGTTATTGCTGTGAGTGCCCCCGCGGCACTTGGCTCTGTTTTCAGCCTCCTTCTGCATGCTCTGAATTGCAGCAGCAGCACAATGGGTCTGTGCTGAAAATAACACTTGAAGTCATGTGCTGAGGCCACAGCCTCTCTGGTCATTTAAGAGTTTAAAAACATATTTTCTAAGTCAGAGCATCAAATGAAATCAACTCTAGAACAAGCTATGCTGGGTAACCATCCGACTTGTTTCCAATGGCCTGGCCAGACCTGCTCGCTGCTGTTGGAACAGATAGATCAGTGTGCATTCAGCAGCCATTTCTTTGGGGCTGCTTTTGTTTTTTTTGGTGGTTTTTTTTTTTTTTTTTTTTTTTTTTTTTAAAGATAACAATTCTGCCCATAGAAATTTGGAAACATTGACTTCCAGAGGTGAACTGTCCCAAAGGCACCTAAAGAGCTACAGTGAAGGGATGAAGCGGTGATGCCTTCCAGATCCTCTCAGCCAAGTTGTTACTCTTCAGCAGCTGCAAAGCATCTTGATGGCAATTCAGGCAGGATCAGAAGACATGAAGTAGAGGGGGTAGATGTTTTCCAGTCAGTGGAGCTGGGATGGGCACGTGCTACCTGCGTGTATAAATTCCTTCAGGTTCTACTTACATCTCAGTATCTCTGAGTATCTCAGGGGGGTTGCTGCAAGAGTCCTTGAGGGTCATATATCTAATGTCTACATGTAAGGAAAGGACATGGAGCACAAAGTTTGTGCTTTTTTTTGGGTTCTCTGAATTGGCTGAGGTCTGACTTGGAGGTACTTTTACTTTCACTAGCTAGTATTTGAGTGTCTGACTTCTTCAGTTTAGCATAATTTTTAGTTGGCAAATACCTGACAAATTTCCTCCTGGACTGGCTGAAAATTGGCTTGACCTTGGTTAAATGTTTGCTGTTTCCCAAGACGTGAAATATAATTTAATCATGAATTTTATAATGAAATTACCAAGAGAATCTCATGTAATTAATTATTTACTAGTATAAATGTTTTCTGTGGAAATGAGAGAGGTAATTTAAAAAATTTAGTTCCTCTCACCCACACATTAGATTAAAGTATCTGAGGGACTGATATAAGCAAACTTTTTTCCCCTCTTCTTTCTTATCAGACAGAGGATGCCATCATCTTCATCCCTTGCTGCAAGACTTTTGGGGTCTTAAACTCACATATCCCAGGGGAAATTAAAACCTCAATTATAATTTCCATGTCATAGCTGCATAGTAATAGTTAGTTAGATGTTAGGAAATTTTTGTAAGAGTAAGGCAAGTGAAATTCTGCAATAGATTGTCCAGGGAAGTTGTGGAGTTTCTATTAGCTGAGGTGTCTAAGAACAAGTTAGACAAACACAGGCAGATAATTTGTTCAATTCAAGTGACCTGGTTTTATACATAATTTCCAAATCTGAAACACTGTGTGGCAACATCATCAGCTGGCATAAATCTGAGGACTCCGTTATGTCCTCAAAATTTCAGATGTGCCTGTTTTTAAAAGTAATTTAACTGTCTACTCATTGCAGTTATTTTCACATCCCTTAGTCCATCTACAAATCTCAAGTTTTGTAGAGTATGGGTATGGAGAAAGGCAATACAGAGTTTGCTTAATTCGTGCCTGTGAAGTTAAGCTGGAAAACAAGCACAGTGACTTTATAGAAATTGTGGTTTTGGGGAAAAGCAGCATGTTTTTGTCAGACAACAAGAGTGAGAAGCAGAAAACCTGCATCTTATTCACAAAAGTTCCTTTGACTTGTTTCATGGTGTTGGACAAACAATTTTAATGCTTTTATTCTGTTCATACTCCCAGTTTTTGTCTGTTTACAGTGCTATCTGGGGCTTTTTTTCTCTTCTTTGTCTCTACAGTGCTTTGTACAGCACAGTCCTAGCCTGTAGCTGGAATTCCTGAGTTTCACTGGAAATGATATATATTAATTGCAGTGAGGACGATCTCTTGCTGTGCAAGTATACAGTACAAAGCAAAAGGCATCCCACTAGGTTGAAGCACTGCTTAAATGTAATGGCAATATTAACTTTACGTATCCCATCCCCCCCCAAATAATCTCCATGCAATGTATCCAACCAAAGAAACATTCACACAAGTGTCCCTCCATGGTTTTTGCATATGTGCTTTAGCAAATGGCTTGCTAAACCTGAGCTTCATAGGGGAAAATTATTTTCTTGCAAGTTATAAGTCTGTCTGTCAGTGCACTGAATAAGAGAGTGCCAGGCATCTTGGGGCACTGCAGTTTTCACTCTGGACTGCAGTATAGATCAAGGTCTCATCAGGTCAATTGGAGAAAGGGAGAATTTGGCTGACTATATTTAGAAGTTTCTCACTAGTAAGGGCTATTAATTTCTAAAGGAGAACCATAGCACTAGAGATCCCTAGCTAGGGGCTGGGTAAATCAAGAGAAAATGTACCGTATAATTTTTTTCTGGATGAGAGATGGCCAACACCATTCCCATTCTCAGCATGTGGTCTGTTCTATATATTTCTGTAAATAAAAGGGATGGTTTTATTTATAATTTATATATAACTATAGCACATAAAAATAATTTGTGTCTACTTGATAAGTACTGCAAGAATAATGCAATTATTACATTATAAAGTTATCTGCAGCTATTATGTTATTGATATTTCTAGGGCAGACTGTGCCACCCTGCAAAATTTACTTATACTCAAACTAACACTATAACATCAAACAAAACCTCACAAATAAGCCAACAACATCAGACAGAACCTCACAAATAACAAAAAACCCAAGAGCTTTAAAGTTTCAATCAACAGCAGAACTGGGTCATTATCCAGTTCTTCCTCTGTGGAGGCTTGTGGACATGGCTTTACTATGAATAAGCGTTGTAGATATAGAAAGAGTTGTGCTTTATAAAGGACAGGATGAGTGCACAGCACTGAATACTCTTTCAAAATATATACACATTAAAAAGCATTTACCGCTCTGCCTTCCAGTTTGACTGCAGAAATTTTACAGCTGGAAGTTCAGCAGGTTATTCTGGACCAGTAGCTGAATTCTCTTCTCTCAAGTTTGTATCAGTCTGATTTTTCCTAAATTTGTGATATCATCAATGGTTACAGGTTTACCAATATAATTAGCTGTAATAATAACCCAATATAATAAGAAAATAATGATAGCTTCAAATCCTAGGTGACAGACCCATTGAGCTGAGCTTCTACCACGATGAAGAACTGAAATTTCTGTCATGGATTATTCTGCAAACTCAAGGTTGGCTTTTGACAATGTGTGATTATTCCAACTTCTGTTGCAGGACAAGTTAAGTAGGTCCATTTGTGTCAAGATTTACTTCATCTAGCACTGCATTTGTTAGTGTAAGAGTGAAAAACCCTTATCACAAGGATCTTTAAGTAATCACATATCCGAAGGAATTTTTTTCTTGCAATTTGAAATGTCAACACCTTAAAAATAAGTTATTGACTCGTTTTTGCCATTTCTCTTGCCATTAGCACTGAAATAGTGGGCTAGATTGTTCTGATGATTTATTTCAGTTTCTCAGTTTTAAAAGTGTAACATTAAATTGATAAGAACTGTTAGATTCCAAGATGTGAGGTATTTTGGCTTTGTTGACCAGCAAACCAATAGACAATAACACAACACACAATAACATCTAAAATAGTGCTATTGCTAAACAGGCGTTAAATGATGTGAAATAAACTGCACAAGCAGGTGGCCAAGAGATTATTATGAAAAAGCCCCATCCTTAGAATTGTTTATTGGTTCTTTTTCTCATGTGAAAAAAATGACTTGCAATAGAGAAAAGGTCTGATATCTGAAGTAAGATAATTTTAAAATTACTGCTCATGAAAAATCACTTTTTTTTTTTTTTTTTTTTTTAACATGAAAGAGCCAAAATTTTAATGAAACTTTTGTGAGTTCTGAGACAATTGTGAATGCCCTGGGCAACAGAACCCCAAAACTGAAGCAGCAGTGTAGCCAAATTCATGTTGTTGATATACTGAGAAACAGAGAAGCACCACTTAGTTCTGCGCCAGGTTTCAAGCTGCAGTATAGGAATGTGGAAGGTTTGACATATTTTATCAGGAAAAATTAAACAGGACGTTTTGTCTTTCACAGATGCTCTGATTCACATCTCTGCACTATGTTTATGGGCAGCGCAGAGAGTCACTGCTTCCCGGTTGTATTCTTTAAGATGCTGATCCAGCTTGTGTCATGGAGGGCAATACAAAATGGATTTTATTTCCAGGAAAGTACATTCAAATATTGAGCGTGTTAGATGCATGCAAAAGTAAGGTGAGGACAACAGCAAGCACTCCAGGTAATTAGAAACTGTGCACTGGAGAGGGGATGAAGTGATCAGCAGATGACATTTTTCTTATTGCTTCTTTCAGACTGCAGTGCAGAGGTCAAAGTTTTGACCTCATGTTGGGTCTCTTTTGACCATGAAGCCGAGTCTGAATGACAATCACTGCCAAGAAACTTCCATAACAGGCAGTATGGAGAAGACCAGGGAATAAAAAACTATTTTTCCAGTAACACTGCTCTTGTTCTCAAAGCTAATCACCTTGCTAAGAGCTAGTAAATGTGACAAAAATATTCTGCAGTAGATTCTTCCACTGCCCTGTGAGTGTAGGTAGCTCCTATGTTTTTAATCAGACCCCTTGGCATGCATAAAATGGAAAGCTCTATCCTTGAAAAGGACAATAATTTAAACTGAATATTGGATGTTGAAAATTGAATTATTCATATACATATTTTACATCCCTAAAATAAATTAACACAATTAAGGTATTTGTTTTGAAAAAAAAAAAAAACAAACCCACAAAAATACAACCCATGATGCTTTCATGAAATAGTGTCTTTATGTTGTGTGAAAGTTACCAAGCTTTACTTGTAGAGGAAATAAGGTAAAAGTAGTTTCTTTTTGTTATAAACCCATGAAATTCTGTCCGTGGTGCTTTGTTGCATTGCTGGCAGTATCAATCACATCTTCATTTAATGTTTTTACAGAACCATTCACAGTATCCCATCAAAAATAATCAAGTGCCTGATCAAATGAGAGATCCAAAGGAAAGTAAGACTACAGTATAGAATGTTGATTTAGGGCAACTGAGAGTATATGAAAAAAATTGTGTTCCTTTGACTAGCCTCAGGCCCAAGAAATTTCCGTTTACTTGCAGAGAAGTGGGAGTTTTGGATAATTTCCATCCTAATATTCTGAAACCAGAAGCCTGGAGCAGGACTCTGCATTAGGAACAAGAAATATTTTATTACACTTCTGTTCAGGAGTGCGTATTGGAGCTGGAACCTGAAAAATGCAATACATGCATTATTAAAGAAGTTGAGGAAGAAGTGGTAAGACCCAAACCAGTCATTTGGTTTGAATTAGATGGGAGACAAAGTTTGGAAACAGATTAGCACAAGAGAACAGCTTAAATATAGAAGTAAAATGGGAAAAAAAGAAAAAATGTAATGTAAGTCTACAAAAAATATCTTTGATATTAACAATAACACCCCCCCCAAAAAAAACCCCCCAAACCTAAAATTGAAAAAACTGTAGTAAATTGAATTGATTTTTGCTGTAGTAGTTATATCACTTGTGATATTATGTGTTAATTTGGGTAGGATAGGATATAGTACAAAATTTATAAAGTGATAAGTAAGTGGCTCTAAGGAACCAGCAACAGGCAATGCTCACAAGGAAAGTACTGGACTAGATAATATGATTAGTTTATTTCTTCAATAAATGTTTTTAGGCTCCTCACAAAAGGGATGGGAATAGGCTAATAAATTCTTTGATGGCCTGTAATAGAAGATGAAAAGAAAAAGGTAAAGGAAAATAAGTCCAGGTTATTAGAGCAAACATGTAAACAAAACAAACATGTAAAGATAGTAAAGGTTGAGCTGTGAAGTAAGATACCGCTCCCAGGAAAGATGAAGAACTCACTTCAGATGTGCTTTAATAGTAAAAAGACGACCAAGGAAAATGTTATCTAGTCAGTGAAGAGAAAAATCTATCAGTTCATGACACCAAAAAGAGCAGTATTTCAACACTCTTTCTGCATCAGTTAACTCCAAACAATTAAGATAATTACATTTGAAAGAGTCTGGAGGATAGGTGTGTTTTAGGAGAGGAGAAATGATAATACAATTTTTGTCTTTAAAAATGTAGCAAGAGGAGAAAAGAATGATAGATTCCAAGAAAACAGATTTCAAGAATATATGATAAATTTCTATGACAGTCTGAAATAAATGATCACATACTCTTTGTGTAATACCTGGCCAGGTAACCGTGTGTGTCATAGGCTGTGTGAATTTTCCAACAACAAGCCATGTCAGTCAAACTAATCTTTCTCTCTGGAAAGGTAACAGGCATTTTGACCAGAGCAGAACCAGGAGATGTAATGAATTTTGACTTAAGAGTTTGTCAGTAATTTACGTGACCTTTTCCTAAATACAGAAAATGTCTGCATGTTTTCTATAGGATGGATACAAAACAGGCTAATGGACTTTTCCTGGGTAGTTTTATTTACTGGGTCAGGGTCAAACTATACTAAGTAGTGGTCTGCAGATGTCAGATTTCAGTGTGTTCATGACTGATTTAAATGATGTAATAGATTGCGTGCTTACAACACAATCCTAGCGAACAGGAATAGAATTTTAAGTCTTGATAGTCTGAAGAAATGATCTGAATCAGATAGGACAAAGTTCAGCAAGGACAGTCATATGTGCTACATCATACAGACAGGAGTATCACCTGTATAATTACAGAATGGCAACTACTGAGAGGGCATGGACTACGAACAAGTCCCAGGCTGAACAAGAGTTAATAACAGCGTATTTCTGCAAAAGGAGTCGCTCGTAATGGGGTGCAAAAGCAAGAAAACAGCCTGCACGGTTATTGGCTCTCCTCCCAGTCTCTTAATCAGAAATAAGATCCCATTTGGCCTGGTTTTGGCCACAGTAGTGTGAGAAAGGTAGAAAAAGTCTACAGAAAAGGGAAAGATCCATACAGTAGAAACTATAATCAATGAAGAAAAAGAAAAAAAAAAAACCAGCACCCAAAAAACTAGATTTGGCCAGCCTGAGGAAGAGAAGACTTGAAGAAAACTAAGGCATTTCTCAATATACAAAAAACCCCAAACCTAGGAAAGAAATGACTTGCACAGTCCTCATGCTGCAAGGTGTACAGGAATGGTCTGTTCTCCCTGTTCATGCTGGATAGGCTTGAAATTCTAGCAAGAAAGACTGAAACTTGATGTTCAGAAAAAGTCCTTGTCTAATGGTGAGGATATAGCAGCTTTGGAATGAACTATATGGTCAAGTTATGGTGTTGTCAGGGCTGCTGATATGGAGAAACATTTATCACTAATGACAGTCGTAACTGATCCTGTCGGTGCAGGGGCATGGGCTCTATGACCTCTTAAGGTCTCTGTCAATCACCCATTTCTATGACTGCATGACTGCGTTTAAAGATTTGTGTCAGGTGAACATTTTCCATTTACTGTATTCTTTTTGCCTTTCCGCTTGTCAAAATGAAAAATAGCCCATTCTGGCACAGAACTGTTCCAGATGAAACTGTCAGCCAGAAAGCTCAGTGCCATAGGAAAGCTGCTTTGCACATACATCCTTTAGGAGATTAGTTGAGCAGCCAGCATGCCAATCCCAAAACCTCAGAAAGTATGGAAAGGACTTGTAGAAGACTCACAACTTCATCGAAATAAGGCATTCATCTTATCCTCAGCATTTTCCTAGTATTCTGTGGTCAGTAAAACGTGAATAAATAGGCTGTTATTACTCTCCAGGTGTGTGTGCCATAGCTTCAAAATGCACAAAGGTTTCACTGTGCATAAAAATGGGGGCTGAGATATCATGGAGAAACCACTGTGAGCTGGTGTGTTCATTACAAATGTGGGCTTTGTTTTTCTGATGCTGTGCTACATAGGCATAAAAGATTACAAGGACCATATAAAAATACTTTGCGCTACAGAAAGAAAAATAAACCAATTGCCAGAAAATGTTCTCCAAACCAACCAACCTAATGTAATGGATGGAAATACTTTTAAAAATGGGACCAGCAATGTAGTTTGATCTATATCACTTAGAAAAGAGTTTATTAAAATGGAAAAAAGCCGGAAAGAAATGTGCAAGTTCCTTGATATCCCAGGTTTCACTAATCCTCAGAATTTTAGACAATGTCATGTTTCTGTGCCTGTGTTTTTTACATTCCATGCAACAGTCCAGTGATCAATCTACTCAAATCCAAGAATCTTGTGATTCCAAAGTGAACATAACCCAGCTTTCTTTGACTGTCTTATCATTCTTCAACCTAATTTCTGATAGTAAAAAGATTTTCCCATTTTTCTGCCACTTCCTAGACTCTCATATTAGCAGTGTATTTGTCAGGTAGGAAATTTTGGCTTTGTAACTGGAATTGCAAAATACATTTGGAGGCTGTACATGGGAAATTCAGAACTGACTCTGGGATGAATATCATGACTTCCTTCCTTATTTCACCGTTGACTTGCACTGTTGTCTTCAAACAAATCATTTAGCTACTCTGCTTCTGTTCCCTATTGGCAGAACAGAGACGGTGCTTCACCAATATAGGTGGCTCAGTGACATTATGGCATGTTATTCAATAAGTAAAAAATTCTGATACAGTTTTGTACAAGCTGCACTATTAGGACTCTAACTTAAATTACGGTTTACTCTGGTATCCCTTACCAAAGTTCTTCATAAAATTTCAGGCAAGATGAATGAGCTGGGAAATAATTACTGTAATCCTAATTTGAGTGTTGGAAGCAGGTTCTCAATTTAGATTTACAAAAATATGCATGGAAGTAAAACTGGAGAAAATTGACAAGTTTTTGTTTCAATAAAAACTTTTTTCAGTCATTTATTTCAGTAAAAGTTATTATTTCAATAACTCACCTGAGAGTTTGAGTTTATTATTTTGTTCTTCACTTGCGAATATTCGCGATCAGCTTTGCTTCTCTCATTAGAAGGAAGAAATATTTGAATGTACATTTATGGAACTGTCAAATATGAAGTAGAAAATACCCTGAACAGTTGTATCAGTTGAATTTATCTTACTATCTAGCATAAGTCATGGAACATCCTTTACTGACTGGTTATCCAGAAGAACTGAATCCCAAATATAGATAGGAGTTTTAAGGTTAATATATTTATTAAGAACACATTTTTGCAGTAAAACATTACTCATCATATTTTTTTAATTACATTCTATTGTTTCTGATAAAAATCTTTGTAGATCGGCACAGATTATTATCATGACCTATTAAAAAGTCTAATGTTTTATAACAGGCATGTGAGAATTAAATTATACCCTTAATATATACTTTTACATCAGCTCTGATATGACATGTCAGGAAGAGAAAAAATAAGTAGTAAAGAGATAAAGAATCTAAGATAATAGCTTCTGTTCATTTAGTATCATTTGCAAGTTAATTGAGCATCTGTAGGACCTTGTTACACCACAGAATCTTCAGTTTATCTTCACTATTACGCTAGAACACTCAGACACTTGTATGGGTATGAAAGCAGCAGCCCATTTAGAAGGAAGAAATTTTCAAATAATCTAACTACTCTAGTATCATGGGAGAAAGATGAAAGATGTTGGCACTTCATAAGGCAATGTCTTCACTTCAACAGCCAGAGAACAAATATCCCTTTCCAGCATTTGAGAACGTATCTGCCTGGCAGTGACTGTTAGCAGTAGGCAGTCTCACAAAGTACAATTTCTTATGATGACATGGAAATTTGAGGGCTGTGTTTTCCTCAGCACCTGCCTTACAGATTTTTGTCAACTGTGTAATCTCCAAAAGGGTTTCTTTCAATTAATTTTCAAATAAAACCCATAATATTCATTATATTATATTTAATAAACAGGAATTGCTCCAAGAATGGTAAGAATTATCTGATACTATTCCCAAGATGATCTAGATTTTTTAAAAAGGGAAAGTGGAAAAATTCAAACTTGTGCATCTGGCAGTGAATGCTATAGTGGTCAAAACTGGTGATGATCGGTCAAACATCTATAGTCCCGCTCCTGAAAATATACAAAGAATGCTTGATTAGAACCTCAGTGGGCCACAGGATTTCCAAGGTAGCTTTCTGTGTTTATATAATATTAAAGTGGGGTTTGTTCCATTTAATTTCTTTTACTCTAAAGCAAAACAATAAGCCAATATACAGTATGAAAATACGAGGTAGAATTTTGTACTAGGAGTGCAATCTTTTCCCAACCACTCTATTAGCAGGTCAGGATAACAAGCATATTGTGATTAATAACCACAAAAGAAGTTGCTGGGGATTAGGTACTTCACAAATAATTCTAAATAAATCCATGTAGCAGGTTTCACACTAATACTGTTTTGATCCCCATCTCCAGGAGCCATAAACTAGCTTCAGTCCATTGCCTTTTGTGAAATAACCCTGATTTATACTAGCTGAGAATACTTCCTTTGCATGTCAGAACTTACTGCAGAGTTTCATTGCACTAGCTATGAAAAAACAAGAAGCAATGGCTAAGGCTTATTTATAGTTGTGTTAAAGATGTAGCAGTGCAGTAACGCAATGTGGTTTGGAATGAAGGCACTGCAGGCACTTTCATGCAGTTTGCAGATGGGGCAGCATTTTGGGGCTAGAGGTGTTTAGCAAACGGAGACCCTGCTACTGGAAATTAGTACCATAGTTTCTAGTGAACTTCCACTTCTCATGCTGGCTATTGAAATCAATCAGGGCTTGATTTTCCCATATGTAAATAATAAGGAAATAGATTGCTTCTTATTTCAGAGATTTAGTGGACTGTTGGAAGAAAGTGGCAGCACTTGCTTGGCCTTTATTAGTATCACTGCTCTTTCTAAAATGGATTTCAGACATTCAGACTCCTGCAGCCCTATATGATCCAGTGATTTTCCATGAAAAGGGACACATGCATCCAGACTTCATGTTGTGAACTATGCTAGATTAATCAATTTACCTTCTTGTAAAACTAGATCAGTTAGTCTCCTCCAAAGCATCAAACTCAACTGTGTGTATAATGGTATGTAATGTGTGGCGACAGGACGTGATTTACTGCAGTGAAGCCAAATGCAATTACCTGACTAAAATTAGCATGTGTTATTGCCCTGAACTAATGTAGTGAGCCACACAAATTTCATTTACTCCACCCTTTCACAATTTGATACAACTCCACAAAACCATAAAAAGTTTTATTAATGACAACAGAGTGACGAAGCACTCAAAATACAGAATGATGTTGTTCTTTATTATTTTCTAAAAGAGCCTCCAGGTGCTTATTAAATTCACTGCCTCCTTCATGCTGCTTTTCACATAGCCACAGTCTCCAGCCAGAGCAACCATCAAAGCACCCCTGGAGGTCTCAAGGGCAAGAGAGAGGGTGAATTCCTGTTGGTGTTTCCAAACATGAACTGAAGAGCCGTATGAGTGATACAGATTTACATACAGATCATACGTCCAAAGAGACACTGAATTATTTTCCAGTTTCCCTGGGTCCTCTAGGTTCACCTCCTTTTCTTCAGTCAAAATTTTACTGCTATGTCAGATATAAGGGGATCTCTTCTTGATATGCAAGACTGTCCTGGAGTTGTGTGTGGTCTCTCTTAGTGTTTCAGCCATTAGGCACCGTATTTATACTTTGATTCAACAGGGAAATTATTGTCACTTCTCAGTGTTATTTTGCTAGGGTTTCATTACAAGAAATGAGGCCAAAATCAAGACTAAAACGCTCTAAAACTGTTCCCCTCAGTTGCTTTCTCAGTGTTAAGCATCATTCTCTAAGGAGTCCTGTACTTGGTTCTCCTGAAGCATTGTCTCTCTTGTGTAGACACTATTCTTATTCCTTTGCTGATCCAGTGCTAGAAATAACCATGCAAGACCTATATTTCTCTTTCAAGTTCTTCATGGACTTAAGTCCTTCTGACTTTTTTCTTATTCTGCCTTGTCTGTGTTTTTCTGTGCCTGATTTGACTCATGACAACTGTGAATCCCAAACAAGAGGGATAATAGGTAAATATAGGTCCCTCTATGCTAAGGCTTCCAACTGAATACAACCATCAGTGACTCCTGTTATTGTCTCCAGGAGACACAGAGGGATGCGTTCTACACTAACTTTTTTTTTTTTTCACTGATATAGCACTGCCTTACTTGTGTAAGAATGGCCTGTGAAGTCCACACGGATATGTTCTCAGTACAAAACATAGTGATCTTTTAAGGTATTTGAATTAACACATGCCAAGAAATTAACTTCAGTAGCCAAACTGAATGAAAGGAAATGAAGATAAAACAAAATCCACGTCATTTTAAGGTAATTACCAAGTAGTAAACTCTTATAAATGTAGTTAAATCAAAGCTCATAGATTTTAAGAAATTCCTAAGAGACCTGAGGCATGTGAGATGCCACTTATCCATTTTGTTTTTAACTCACTGTTATCATTGTGCATAATTTAGTCATTTGACTCTTTATTTTGATAAATACAGATTTGGTATATTTTCTAGGCTGGATGTTCATTGCCTGGTACTTGTGTATCAGATTATGTGACTCTTCTGTAATTACAAGGATTTATCTACTCTCAGAATTCTTCCAAAACAGCTCTTCAGGCACAGTTCCAGCATAGGTTATACTAAATAGGAAAAAAACACTTTAAAGCTGAATTAGAGAGCCTAGCATGGTAATTATTCTTGACTAGCTATTTTGGTAAACCTCCAAATGCAGATAAATCCTAAGAGTTCAATTAAATACAACCACCAAATTGGAGTTGCTCCGTTATAGTAACCACTGAATAAATTTGGGGTTTTTTTTTAATTGCTCCATTAAAGTAATCATGATTGTTACTTTTCAGGACTGTATCTGTCTTGGTTTATTTCTTATCTGTCAGCCAAACTTCACTCTGAATTAGACTGACCCTTCAGTATAGAAAGCAAGGCTGCTACAATGCCATCTAAAAGTAGGATGAGATTTACCTAGTTTCAAAACAGGCGGTTTTGTGCCCCACTGATTACAAGATGTATGGAAAACCAGAACTGGGGTATCTGTGAAGTCTGGGGCACTGACACAGGGCTCAGCTTCAGTGGATACAGGTCAGTCACCGCTCTTGTATTGCACCTAGGTTTCTCCTTCTTGAGGATTCTGGTTCACATACCTTCCCAAGGATTAGTTGTCCTGAAATTCTTGCGCAAGAAGTGTGTGAAATAGACACAAATACATAAATCTGTACAGGATCAGTAAAATCATACCAAAAATCTGCTATTAATTTGAGAAAGGTTGTTACAATCTAGAGAAACAATTTGCCATTACGTTGTTGGCAAATATTCGGTCGTATTCAGACGTACAAAAATCACACTCACAGAAGGAGAGATGAGATGAGAGATGGTAGAAGATACTACCACGGTTATGAAGACTTTAGTGAGTCTTAGACATCCCCTGAAGCCTCGAAGTGTACTTTGATAGGCCTTCAGTTTGGGGCCATGACCACATCTGTATCAATAGTGGATTCAACAGTTTGGGGATAATATTTTACATTTTTAAAAGCAAGAAATAGATTTTCAACTATACAGTCACTTCTACATTTTGACTCTCTTTGTTTCATCAGTTTCTAAATTAAAACACATCTTTAAACTGAGAGTAAAATGATTTCATCTAGATGACACCAAAACAGAGATCTTAGATTTTTTTAGGTTATTACATTTTAAATAAATTATCTGAAGAAAGTGAAAGAATTCCCTGAAACTTTTACCTCCACTTTTAATTTTGCAATATCCGTATTTCATACTAAAAAATCTTAACAAAATGTTCTAAAACTGTCACTCATTGCTGCCACTTCTTGGACTTAACATTTATGATGCCTACAGGCTAGGTACTGAAAGCGAATCTTGACTCAGCTGTGATTATTGTGGCAGATGTGACTTGGATTCTGACTGCAAGACAATTCCCTCTACAACAGTGACAAGGGTAAACAATATGCAAGACAGAACTGTGTATGGTGGCGTATTTAGAAAGACACAGTTAGAAAAACATAGTGTGCCCTCTATAAATTTGTGAATGATACTAAAGGAGAAGGAATAATTGACATGCCAAATGGTTGAGCTTCAATTCAGAGGGGTCTTGAGGACTGGGACACTAAGAACCTTGTGAAAGTCAAACAAAATATTTTGCATGTGGGATGGAATAAGCCCATGCTTCTGTACCAGGTGGGAAAAGCCCTGCTGAGAAAGACATGTGGTTTATGGTGAGTGACAAGCTGAGTGTGAACCATCAGCGAACTCTCACTGGAAACACCACAGACCGCAGATGCGGCTGTTGTAGGAGCATGGCAAGAAGACGGACAGAGGTTGTCATCTCTCACCTCTTGACACTTGGTGAGGTTCTGTGTGAAATACTGTGGCCAGTTAAAGAAGGATATCAAGAAACCAGGAAGGGTGCAGTTGAGGGCTGAAGGATGGTCAGGGACCTAGAGCAAGTGTTCAACCTGACAAGGGGACTGTGTAACCAAAGAGCAGCCTTCAACTGACAGGGTGTACCAAGGGCAATGGAGCCAAACTCTTCTGTGGCAGATGGCAACAAATTGCAGATTTGGAGGTTCAGAACAGACATGTTGGGAAAAAGCTTTTCACTAGTGAAGTGGTGTGGTATCATGAACAAAATTTCCTAGAAAGTTTGTGGAATCTCCTATCCATGAGGCCATGGCGTTGACAAAGCCATGGTTGACATCATCTGCTCTTTGCAACGGTCCCATTTCTAGTGGAAGTTTGGAGTAGATGATCTCTGGGAATTTTAAAAGTAATAATAACTACTGCACGACTTTCAGTGCATATCATTCCACTGAGCCCTTCTCCACAGAGGTGATCTCTGCCAGAATTTTCATTGTACTGGCTGCTCATGAGGTGTCTCTACCTCCTCCTCATAGTCAGACATTGTTTAATTTACTAGAATTCTTTTAAAGGTTGTATGTTACTCAATTAGTAACGTACTAATTAGTATGTTACTATATAGCCATCCTTCAGTATTTGTAATCTCACTGCCAGCTCTATTTCTGTCATAGATACTATTCAATTACGGCCATCTCTCTGGTCACAGATTTAAATTTTCAGATTTTATGAGGGTTTTTAAGACCCAGACATCTTAAAAGTTTCTAAGAGGATATAGTTTATTCCAATAAGAATTAGTCCAGTAAAAAATGCTGCTGAGGACATTGAAGGATCTACCTGAGAAAGAAGCACAGGTTCTACTCTCCAATAACAGTGCAAATTGATTTAAAAAATTCGGCTCTCCCAGCAGGGGTATGCTACCACCTGCTGCAAAACACAGCAAAACTGTGGGACACAGCTGGAATATTGTCTGATAAACATGTTTGTTGATTTCTTCCAAGGGCAAGGGAATCCCTTTGGGAGAGTTTCTTCACTGAAACTCTTGAGTGAAATAAGATTTTGCTAAATGTTGTTCCTCTTTGCACTGCAAAACAACCCGAAAAAAAAGGGAGAAAGAACTATATTTTGTTTTATTACTGTGGAAACAACACTTTGAAGTAACAACCCCTCTAAAACTCTTTGAAGCATGTGCAATAAAAGCTTGCCAAAATAGTCAGAGAATGTATTGCTTTAACTGCTGGCAGAAATGAAACAGAGCAAACCTGTCAAAAGGTCTTCCACCTACTCCAGCTGAAGAAATAAACCACCTTAGACCTATTCTCCCACAAAAGACTGAAGAGAATCCACTGACTTTCAAAAGCAGTACCTGCACGTAAATTGGGCAGTAGAGTTCTGTAAATATAAAATGAAAATGATGGCAAAATTGCTTTTGGTCTGGCACCTGGCAGGATAAATTCCCTAATGTATACCATGAAACACATTAGTGTTTAGTAGTGTTTAATGAAACTGTTAGTATGATGTAAAGTTAACCTAATTTGTGATTTTCAATGTAGTCTCTCAATATGACTTCATGTTGTTCTAGTTTAATTGGTTTTGTCAACCTGAGAAGTTCATTTGAGGAATAGAAGATGAGAGTCTAAAGGATTTGCCATATGTTAAACAAACTGTGACTCTGATAGCTCAGCTCATTTTATATGCAAGGGACAGAAATAATGATATTTTAGATGGGTCTGGAAAATTACATTTCCTAACCCTCTGACCCCATGATGGAAAACCCATCATTGCCATTAAATTTTAAAAATGCAATGTCTGGGGCTGGTACACTAAGAATTCAGAAATTATATTACCTCTATTAAAGCGAAGTTTTAATGTCCTTAAACAATTAAAGCTCAAATATTATATGTCTGTTTATGAACTTCATAAATATTTATAAGGTGCCATTAAAGTGTACGGTCTAAAATGAGTAAGGAAAGACTTCAGCTGCCTTTTGCTTAATTCAAAAGGATTGTGTCATAACTGGGAGACTACCTATCTATCTGTTGCATGCAATTCTGTATCCTTTTACTATACTAAATCAGAGGTAATTACATTAACGTCAGTGAAATTATACCAACGTGAAAGCAGTAAATATAAAATATCTTACTGTTACACAATGTTTTTATTGGCTCCACGCAGTCTGCACTTTGGCACCAGCATGCCTGGTATGATACAAGGATACAGCAGGAGCAGAGATACAGCAGATTGTACTGGCAAGTTTAAATCACTGCTTGTTCATGGATGGGCAGGATGACACTAGAATTTTCAGGTTTTTATAGTTGTGGTGCAGTATTTAAGAGCTGCACAGAGAAACCTTTCCAGTGAGTTCCATCTTATATCCAAGTGCCAAGAAACCCTTGTTCCACTTAAATCGGGTCCAGTGAAGTTAATGGAACTTGACTCATGTAAAACTGATACACCTGAGGGAAAGGATATGGCACAGTGGTTTGAGTTCTGGTTATAGCTTTAGACCCTGTTAAATGCTTCTCTGTGTTAAAAAGCCTTGTTGTAATAACCCCCTCTCTGGCTGTGGTTGTGTGGCTGTTTGGATAGCTGGGATATGTTTCCTCTCTGTCAAACCAATGAACCCAATTATAATGTGTATTTATGAGTATTTAGGCATTCCTGCTTTTAGGAAGCTGTGGAAGTCGATAATTAAAGTGAAAAAATATACCTGTACACAAGTTTGTTTAGCCACAGGCTCATTGCACACCAAGAAAAGTTTTTAAAAAGCTGCTCTTGTTCTGCTTGTTTCCCCTTGTCTGCATTTTAATCTTTTCCTACAAGCTTTAATAAATTCCTTTCAAATTAATTAATTCCAAGTCCTGAATTAAGACTGGAAGACAGAAAACAACTGAGTGTATGTTCTTCTGTGAGAAACTCATCTCCAGCCAGTGCCAACTTGATGGCCAATCTCAGTCTGCTGCCTGGAAGTATTTGTTGTTATCGCTTTGGTATCTGTCTTGGGAAGCCCTTGGTTGGCATCTCACAGCTGCATTCCCACAGTAATGAGTTTGCATTTTAAGACTTCTTTAAAGACTATTGACATTTACTCAAAACCTATCTTATTATTTCTGTTTGGTTTTTGTTTTGTTTTTATTTCCTACTAGAAATAATAGATCTTAGTTGCTTTGTCTTGTATATTTGCATTTCCTTACCATAGTTGCTGGGTGGCAAATGACTTAATAGATGAGTCTGTTTTTCTCTGTCAATAGCTGGCTGCATCACTGCTGTTAAACAGCAGACCACAATGCATTAGTAATTGCTTCCCAGATCAAAGTGAAATGCTTACAGCGTTTGGAAACAGGTAGCAGATGAGTATAAGCAGAACCCTTTCAGACAGCGCTCTGCTGCTTTTCACAAATTACAAGTCCTCTCCTAGACTGAAAACAGATGGAGGTTTCTGAGAAGTATTTTTCCCCTTTGATTCTTTAGGCCTTGCTATAGTTGCCTGAGTTTCATCATTGGAACTGATACAATTTTAGAGATTCACAAAATATTCCCTTATTGGAGAAAGAACAGGTTTGCTGTTACGAGAGAGGTTCCACTTTGTTTTAATTATGTAAGAGATTTTATTTTATTTGTTTAATCAAAGTTACTGTTTTAGTTTCCTGGAGTATTTACACGAGGGGAGAAGTACATTATGCGGTTTTTGACACAGACAACGAGCACTGCATCTTTAACGAAACTTGTGTACTATAATTAAAACCCTACAAATGCTGAGGTTTAAATCAGAGCTGGCTGATCATATTTAATTTAAATGTCTTAATGGCTGTATTTTGAATAGACCAAGGGTACATTAGCTAATTCAGATTTTCTTCATACAGAGGGCGATGTCAAATTTTCAAAGGCTTTGCTGAAAAAAAAAAAAAAAAAATATATATATATATATATATAAAAACTCATAGATTAATTCAGGACACTAACAATTCCACTGAAGTCAGTGTTATTATTACTTGCTTCAAGTTTTCTTTGTATTGAAATAATTGATATATCAGGAGCTCAATTTTGCAGTAACTTTTTTTTTTTTTTCTCATCAAAAAAACCCCCCATTTTGATGGAACATGAGTATTTCCCTAGCCTCGGATTCTTAGGGGACACAACAACAGTCTGGCTTTTGCTTTTGCATCTGGCATAGTGTATTCAAAGATCCCAAATGACTTCCGAGGCTGTGTGGGAATTAATTCCATCCAGAGCAAAGTAGGACATTACTTACACCACTGGGGATAATGAAATGACTGTGTGTATTTAAATTACAGTAAACGAGGGCAATTTTTGGCATTAATTTTGGATTTAATTTGCAGAATTTGCTTCTTTCTTTACCACCCAGAATAAAAAATATCCAAACTTTAACAAAGGCTTTTTGAAGGCATGCAGTGAACACCAAGCAGTTTTAGGAGTAATTATAAGACAGCAATAATTACAAAGTATCCTGAATGGTAAAATTTTTCATCTCCCCTCTGTTTGCAAAATCAGCATTTTTGAAGAGGAAAAAACTGTTGAAAAATTGTGAAAATGCTTTAGTTTGCCTGAGGTCGTCCTTTTCCTATAATGACTCAGTGAATGGAAAACTGGAATGAGGTTTGTGAAAGTCTTGGTGTGTAAAAATACATTTAAAGTTTGAATCTGCATCTATTTTCAAATAATCTTTAGATTCAACAGTTCCTCTTCAAAGATATTAGTACAGAGCTACTATTGAAAAAAGCAATCATTGGGTAGCAGTCTTTACACGGTACATACATATTTATGGCACCTCATTAAGCTGAGTTGTGATATACTGTTTCAATACCCACCGCATTTTATGGCTAATTTTTTAGTTCCTGACCAAACAACATTTTTAATGGAGTTTTGTCATATTTTTTGATAATCACTACCAAACAGCAGCAGGAATGAATCTAGTCTACATAATGATTAGGGCCGTTAAATCGTAACTCATGTCTCTTTTCTGACTGGACTATACTGAAAGATCATTTGGGAATGTAGCACAACTGAAGTATAGACAGAAAAACAGGTGAAGAATCACTGTTAAATATATAGAAGGAAAGTATGAAAATCAATTTGCTTTTATACGCTCTAAGCCACATCTTTGGCTCCAGACCTCCCAAATAACAAGGTAATAAATCCATATAAAAACTGAACTTGCTGCATCTGTGCTGCCGTTCAGCCAGGCTCATTTCCTGTACTTCCAGTTTTAGCTTCTTCTTCATGAAGATATCCTTGAAATATCCATTAACAAACACAGGGAAAAGTCAATCTTTTAAAAATTCTGTGTTTTCTATGACTTCACAGCTGTCCCTAAACATAGAAGAGGAAATAACTGCAGTTAATTTCTGTTATCTATCAGCAAATATTGACTATATTAATGAGATTAATTAGTCATTTAGAGGTTAAACAGATTAATTAGATGCTATCTTATTTTAATTTTCTGTATGCTAATGACTATCTTATAATATACATTAATATACATATATTATAATTTTATGCATGCTCTCTTCTTGATCCTTCTGTTTAAAATAATATTAACAGCTCACACACTCCAGGCAATACTTCATGAATTCAGTTCCCTATCATGTTATGCATGTCTTTTAATCAATTTTTTTTTGCATGAAGTCCTTTTGTCCTACTCCATCCGCTAAATCATATTCAGGCAAACTTTTTCCCAGACACCAAGAAGTAGTCAGGGGCTCTATCCATAGTTTTGTTTCAGTAAATTCAGTTTGATTTAGAGAGGCACCTTCATTCATTCAGTTCTGAATCCCTGACCACAGGGTCCACAGACTCCTGCCCTGTTTTCTCAAATGAGCGTTGTCAGATCTTTGTTTTGGAGACATCTCTCCTCTTCAAAATATTTAGTACCTCTGACTTACGGTTGGATTCAAAAACAGCAAATATTTAAGAACGTATCACTAGCTGAAAACAGTCAAAGGTATTAACCTCCCAGTAAAGCCACAGGAACTGCATAGAGCTTATAGAATGTGACTCAATTCTGAGAGATGATCTTCTGAGAAACATGAGAAAAGGGTGGGTGTGAAGGAAGAGATTGAAGGGTACTATTCCATTTTCTCTCTGTTAGGGCACAAATTACAGAGCTGTCAGTGCTTTTACACTGAGAGAATTTTATGTCCTTAATCTACAATTTACTAAATTTTACCCACTCCCAGCAACACACACCACTCATTACCTGAGTCCTTTCACTGTATTTTTATTGTTATTACAGCACACTCACAAATCAGCTTAATTACTTGTTTGACAAATATATAAAATATCAAGACAATGCTTGCTATTCTCAAAATGTCAGCCTATTCTTCCCTTGTGTTCCCCAAACCAAGGCGTGCTGATGAATGTGTTTCATTTTTCAGCATAGCAGTATGACAGAAGCGCCTCCAACACCTTGTCCTGGCATTAGCCACAACCAGATCTTATGCTCCTTTACTCCACACGTAATGAATCTATATTGACTTTCCTATTGCCCATTGAAGACTGGGGAGAAGCCCTCCATTCTTACTGGTTATGGCGGGAGTGACAATGTCTTCATGTAGTGCAGTGCCTTCTGATACCAAATGAGAACCATTGAAGGTAATTAGAAGAATGTAATTTCCCATCAGCCTTTCACATGGAGATGGGAGAGTTTTTAATTCCCTCAATTTCAAAACTCGCTTAAACTCCAAATGACTGCAACAGGTGAAAAACTAGTGAGCATGGTGTACTGTTTCATCTTGAAGCTGCTCCATCATACAGGTTTTTCACTGGTCTCTCAAAAGTGTATATGAAAAAATTGCAGCTACAGATGCTGGTAGATACAGGACTTTACCTTTCCAGAATTACTCAAAGTAATATTGCCTATTCAATGCTGAATCCCTTTTCTATTTGTAATAGTGGTAACAGATTTTTACTAATGATGTTTTGAAACCCATAATTAAAAAAATTATAACACCTATACATGTGACAAAAGCCACAAAAAATCAAATCCAGTGGCACATTTTTACTTTTGTCTACATCTGCTGCCTTTGGAAGTTTTGCATCACAGGTATAACAATGAGGACACTCATGATCATAATGATTTTCCAAAGAGACGACCACCCAGAGTGAGACATGTGAAGTCAGGGGGAAGTCCTGGTGAGGATCTCCAGCTGCAGGGTTCTGCCCTGCTCAGACCCTCAAGCTTGGCATTTATTTGCAGACTCCATTGAGACTTTGTGCAGACTCAAGAGATCCCAGTGCAGAGACTTTGCGTTGATCTGAATGTACTATTTATTGACAAATAAAACTTCATTTCGGGACCCCACCCTATTGCAGGAATATGTTTTTGGACAGGTTTTCATAGGAAGAAGTCATAAGAGTTTATATTCTTGTTAGACTTGCACCTGCTTCTTGGAAGAAGAAAGAAGTCAGAAACAGTTCCATTTAGTTCTCATATCTAGAATAACTGGAGGTCTTTTGTGATGCCCTTCTTTTGTTTAACTAACCGTGGGCAGTTATATTGCAATTTCATGTAATATTTGCAGACCTCTTTCTTTCCAGCTGACAGTCCTGTCTGAGGAGTTCTCTGTATCTTATATTCCTCTGTGACACCTGACAGGCTCAGGTTGTGCATCAGCAGCCCTGATGCTGCAGCACTAGCTATAATCACACTGAAATTTGCCTGAAAACTTATTTCATTTAAACTCTAGCTGCACTCTGTAGACAGTGCTGTTACCGTACATAGCAAGGTGGGGACTATCCCTAGCGTTGTGGCTTTGGCAGCTGGGAGATGATACAATCTCTTTCCACTTGTACTGGCTAGACCACAGAAGATGCCAGATGTGCACAGTATTTCTGGAGTTTGGTTTTATTATGTTTTCTACCCCTATAAGTGTAATATTTCATGAATGAGCCACCTGAGCAAGTGCTACAGCAAGGCCTGCTCCAGTTGCAATGCAGATATAAGTTAGATCTACTGGCAAGAATTTGGTATAATGCAGTTCCATCTTGAGACCCAGTACACGTGCAGCCCCAGGCAGTGGTAATAGGGGAATGGCCCTTGATCCCCTGATTTCAGGTAAATCCTTCCCTGAACAAGGGTTTTCACACCACATTCATGCTTAGATTTCACTGAGATCTTGACTGGCTTTGGTGGGAAAAATTGTGCAAAGAGTGAGTATCGAATTATTTCACTTGGTTTTTAGGCGCAGGAGCTAGAGAAACAAAGATAAAGATAAATCTGAAAAGAATTCTGAAGTTGTCTCTATTTGGGAGAGTTCAAAATTATCCCATTTTGTTTTCCATTTAATCTTTTGCAATTTTTAATCAATATTTAATAGACTTCATTACTGAGTTTTCAAAATTGTCACTTGACTGGCTTTTGCTTGCCTTTTTTTTTTTTAAACTATTCAGTGCATGAAATACTTCTATTGAAAACTGGTTTAATTAACATTTCAGTACTAAAGAAAATGTTAGTTTTGACATAAAAAAGCTCTGGTTTTTGCCAGTAAGAAAGTGCAAATCTTCCTTCCTGCTTAATCTACAAGTATATTTCAACCTTTTCAATTGCATTTTTTAATGATTCTGATAAACCATCTCTGATTTTTTAGAAAACTCTGAAGTTGACAGTATAAGTATTAAAAAAGCTATATATGTATGCCACCTGTTTCCAGTAATGGCACTTCTTTTTTGAGCTGTTAATAGATATTTCTATCTAAATAAAATATGTTGGAAATTCAGTAAAAGCATTTTGGATTTAATGAACTCTTTCTGAATTCAAAACAGGGTCCAAAAAGGGTCCAAAAGATTCATCATAAAATGCCTCAGGGCACAGTTTTAAGCCAGTCTGCAGTAGGACTGTTTTGTAGAAGTCCCCATTGCACATACCAAATTAAATTAATGCTCTCAAATATTAGATTCACTGAGAAGCTGTAGGTTTTTGGACATTTCTAACTCAAATTATTGGTTTGGATTCTGGAAAAAAAAGTAAGTTTTATTCCAGTAACAGAATTTTCCCTAAAGATGGAAACCTCTACTTTCTGATCAGTTTAACTCCTAAAGTTGAACAGATGCTCCAGTAGAATTCCTTTTGATCAATTTAGACTAAATTAATAAGCAAGCAAAAAGCCAAAAGTAATGAGTTTTTCAATTTTCCTGCCTGTGAAAATAGCAATACACTAACACTGGAAACAGACAGACCTAGAAAAACTGTACTGTGCAAGATGAAAAATTAAATCAGATGACTAACTCACAGAAAATTAAAAACGAAATAATTTTATTTTATGGTTTTTAATATTTATAATGGATTTGGTATTTTGTTCTATGTAATTGCGATTAATTAATTTGGGATTAAAATTAATATCATATTGCATTATCCCATTGTGGTGCTCTTGGCATTCAATTCTAATATATTAACACCAGGATAAAATAATGAATATAGATTTTGCCAAGAACGGGAGGGTAAGTATGGTCCCTGGGAAAAAAAGGAGATGAGGTATAGCCACAGGCAAGAGGACTCAAAGGGCTGAACAGGGTATTCATGTTATTTCTCTTTCTGTTGCTTCCATCCTAGTATTTTCCTCTTTGTCCTTAATCATGCTTTGCTTTTATTTAATTGCTTTCCATGATGAACATAAATTCAATCACTTCTTAAAAGTCTTGCTGATCCAAAGCCAGAGCTGTCTGTCAATGGGTGTAAATCATGCATTGCTAAGTAAAAGCTGAAAAACCTGAGGTGACCCCGAGAGATGCAAATCACGCTCAGGTTAAAGTGTACTGCTCAGAATTTTCAGAGCAAGGAAGACATCCAAATTTGTCTCTAGTTATGGAACTGCGATTTTTTGCATGTTTTGGGTACCTGTATTCCCAATGAATTGTCAGAGCATGCTCAAGAGACCTTGCTGGGAAAATTCCCTTTCCACAGTCATTTTCAAATTTCAGAAGGTATTTATGACCCAGTGTGGCATGAAGTTTCACTTTGTGCTGGATGAATAGATTACTAGGATATTAGGATAGCTTCTGCTGATAACCAGAAACACAGGAAAATTCTTTCTGAAGATTTCCAACCAGTCTGAAGGCAGCAGCTAGAACAGCATTTCAACAAGATGTCTGTGTCCTTTAAAGATGTGGAAAAGCAGGTGGTGAAACAAAGAGGCCCAGGTGAAGGGAATCAGCACAGGAGCTTGAGACTTGGCTGAACAACTTGATAGGCCTCCAGTGGAAGCAGAGGAAAAGACCAGGGTGGAGGGCAGGAATTAACCATAGATATCTCTTTTGAGATTAAAGGGTACTACTTTTTTGTTACAAGCAATAAGGTAGCAGATCTTTGGCTATAATTGAGTTGGGTTGTCTCCTTCATTTGCCTGGTGGGGTAAAAAAAGCATTTTGAAATACATGCTTGGTTTGCTGAGGCTCATATTCACTCACAGAGACAGATGAGTAGACTTATGCAGCCAGATCACCAGTTACCGCACGTGGGCTGGCTGCATCTCTTGTTATGTGTGATTGTAATGGGTAGAAGATGATCGCTGATACTTGGTTGAAAAGGTGGGAAGGGGTATAATTGGAGAACAGGTACATCTCAAGGTGGATGGAGAGTAGGAGACGGGAAAACGGTACACTGGATCATGTTGCACTTCTTAGGAAAGGCAGTAAGATCCTTTTTGAAGATGGGGAACTCTGAGATAAAGGGAGAGATGACGTGCTCAGATGTGTCAAAGAAAAGCTGGGGATTGATGCCTGAGTTAGGGAGGTTTGTGAGGTTGCTGTGAGCCTATCTGTAGGATGTAAATTCCAGTAATTTTCTATCATCCTGTTCCGGATGTGTGCAGTATCTGGGAGAGAAAGGTAATTGAATGATAAGACTTGGAGAGATAACTGGTGATGTGAGAGTAAAGGATCAGGACATGGGGACACAGCGGAGAAGTGATGTCCTGAAATGCTGGAGACAAGGCCTGAACCCTGAGTCCTAGGGCTCCTGGCTGGGATCCCTGGGCAACGGCTGGAAGTGCTCAACAGAAAGATAAAAGCCATCAGTTTGCATTGGGAGCTGCCAATAGCTGGCGTAAACCATAACTGAGGGAACATAATTGCTTTTAGTCTCTCTCTTAGCATTCATGATTGCGAACTCTTAAGAATTTTTTTCTGTGTAGTTTACTCATCAAGTAGTGTAAAGGGAATTGGACCCTTTGCTTATGTGGCATGTTTGTTAAAACATCTCTTTAAGATGTGAGAGAAGATCTTCCTCTAATACATGTGAAAATAAGGTCTAAACCACATTCCTTACCTACCAGGAAAGCGCTCTCAGGGGGCTATAGGTAATCTTTGCAGAGGGCTTAATCTGCCATACCTGTAGGATTTTGTAACATTAACTAAGTAGTTTTGTAAAATTAATTAAGTACTTGCTGGTTTGGACTGAAATAAAGATATCCACAACTAAGTTTACAGCTTATGGGCTGGAGTGCTCTCAGGGCATGGCAGAGATTTGAGTCAGAGATGCATCTCAGAGATGCAGGGAATGGTGAATGAGGTATGCTATGGAATAGATTCAGCAGAAAAGACTAGGATATACATATCTAACTCACTCTTTAACTCACAATTTCCTGAGGTCAGATGAGATAGAGGAGAAAGCATGAGCCAAGCAACACCACTCATTTATTGCTGAAGCAGCTGCAAAGACAGTCTGACTATCCTAGCAGATGCTACCTGTATACTCACTGCTGTACTGTACATTTATTATATGACAATAGCCACCAATACTCAAGTTTGCTTGTGGAGCTAGATTTCGTACAAAGCCTGGAGTTAGTAGGCTAAGGAGCTACTATCTTTTTTAGAGGTGCTATTAACGTGTTCAATTAGCCTCAAGGTAAAATGTAATTATGTTCCCAGTCCAGTTTCTGATGGTGGGAGATTTGTTGTTACAGAAAGTATCAGAAACAGAGACAAATAAATGGCAGTTTTGATGGCTGCTTCAAGAGAAATGTGAAGGCTGACCACCTCCTGCCTCCTCCCTCATTTTTAGACTCACACCAGATTGTATAGGTCTAGAGAGCAAAGACCATTCTTTTGAGAATAGAAAAATTTACAGTGATCCGATCTGCATCATGGCCAAAGAGAGACTTGAGGGATGCCAGTCTTATGTATTCCTCAGGACCCTTGTGGCATTGACCAAGAGGACTCTCTATCAGTCCAGAAGAAAGATTTGCTTTCTGTTGAGGGGTATTTTCTTATCCCTTTTCTATAATTTGAATTCCTCTGGGCAGCAATGAACTATTTCTTAAAGCAAAGGGATTTTATGCTAATGCTTGTTGTCTCCCTATGCAGCCGTGTGGTTTTCAGGAACTTCTGCCCTGGTCACTCTCCTAAATTGAATTTGCTCATCAAGGGGAAACAGACCCCATTTCCAAGGGGTTATGTTCAAAGGGAAGACACAGAAAAGAAAGATGAAGAAAGAACTGATAGTTCCATAAACTGGAAATCTGTGCCAACCTAAGAAAAATACGTCTCCCTCATATACCACAAAGCCAGTCAATCAGTCATCTGAAGGGGCATGTTAGCTGTTCTAGGTAGTAGAAACTTCATACATTGACTCTGCCTATGTAATCAGGTATACACTGTCAAGTATGAGATGGATGCAACAGAGTTAAACCTTGTTATTGTAAGTGGTTGAGTCCGTATGGATTATTATTCTCTAGCAGTAATATCACAAAGTTCAAAGAAACCAAATCTCTCCTGGAATTCTTACACCACTGAATGCATATTCTCATACCTTTTACTTAAAATTACGGGACAAATACTGAATAGTCTCCGAGTTAGGCTAGTTTACCTGTTTCAGCAGTTTAAAAGTGTCAGATAATGAGACACTAATCAGATTCAAAACAGCTCCAGAACTGAAGGCATCTAAGAGCTGGTTTAGAAAGCAGAGTTAGAAGCATAATTACAACAGAGACTAACGAAGGGCACCTCCTCAATTTCCCTGTGGCCTGTGCTAGGAAATTAAATCAATTTTGTACTGGATAAGCATGACTGAACTGTTAGAAATGAGGGAACGGAAAGATTAAAGTGTTATCTTCTAAACAATAAATACATAATGAACAGAATATAAAAAAAAGAAAGCCATTATAATGACAAGAAAAGAGAAATTCAGTGGAGAAATTCAGTATATAAAACCAAGCAGCTGGAACTGAAGTCAGTCAAGAATTTATTTTGGAGGAATAACTCCCAAATTTTGGAACCTGTGTGGGAATAATTTTCCCTGATATTTCAAGAGTAGTAATGTCGAAGCTGTTTCTTGAGTCACCACCTGCCAGAAGAGGGAAACGAGATGTCTCTATGGATAGGTGGGACATGCAATACAAAACCTGTCAAAATCAAAATAAATCTCTCCATTGGTGCTATTAGGCTCTGTATGAGGCTTTAGCAAAACAGGTCCCCTCTGATTTTGGGATGAATTTCATGTGAAATCTCACCTAAGATTTCTGGAAGCCACAGAAGAAGAGAACTGTAAAACCACATGTAGCTAGTGGAATAGCAACAATAGGTTTTGCACAGCTGGGAGAGCAGCAGTGATTCAAAATGCTAAACGCCACCAACCTCTATCTTCCAGAATTGTCCTGCTTGCACAGGGACTGAAAAGGCAGTTAAGAGCTAAAAAGATAATACAGAAGTTCTGCCCATAAATATGAAAAATATGTCTCAGTGAAGAACAGAATCTGATTTTTTGGAGAGTGAACAACTGAGATGATTTCCATTAGTTATTTCAGCTTACCGCAGCTGCTTGGAATGACAGCAAAGCGTTTAACATGAGGGTGCAAACAGCTTCTGCCTTAATCAGGTTACCTCCACTACGTTATTAACTTAACAGAGCAGGATGAGCCAAACTGAAGGGGCATTACTGAACGTTTTACAGCTACTAGCTAGTCACTTTATATGGTTTGGTGGGGCTTTACAATTTATCTGCAAGTTCTGCTAGAGAATAAATTTTATTGCACTAAAAAATGTTCATATTAGCTTTATCTTGCAAGAATCTTGCTGATTTGAATTCTTCTTTATTTACTCATTGAAAAAAAAAACAGTTATAAATTGTGAAAATGCATTCATTTCCCAAAGGCAAAAGCTGAACAGCATAGCCAAGAAGTTTATATCCTGAGGGATGTTTGTTCCTTGGTTTTGATGAGTAACGGATCACCTATATCCCGCATTATTCTTTCTGATGTCTAACTGGGTAACTGAAACCTTTTAAGTTATAAACATGAGAATGGAAAACAATGAACAGTTAATTCTTTTGTCTGCTTTTTAAATTTAAATTTGCATTAAAATATAGGTGTTTGTATTGGTGTTTACTCCCTGTTTTCTATAAAAAACACAAAGGAGCATACAGATGTTTGAGCAAATGAACGGAATGTAAGTCTTGCAGACATTTTTTTTAGCATCATTTCAAATGAGCTTGTTTTCCTGCAATCTCAGTTTCTCTCACACTCTGTTCTGTTTTGTTTAGCTAAATCAATTTACTTTCCAAATGCAATGATTGTCAGCACTCAGGTTGCCTCTGTTTCTGGAATAAAAGAGAAATCAGCAGTCTGTGGAACTTTTCCAAATATGCCTAGAGGGCCCTCTTTAAAAGACTATGAATCTTTGGCACAGAACATGTTGTTGCATTAATTAATGCTACAGACGCGACACAAAATCAGAGGGAAGAAATGTCATAGTTGTAGCAGATATCTTTTTCTGACAGCCTGGGTCCCTATTTATATTATGGGCTGCTGGAACTCCCCAGAATTCAACTGCTAAAGCCATCTTCCTGTTACATCCTTTACTTAATTTAGTAGTCTTAGAATAAATTACCTTTTTCCCACACAGCTTTTACAACCCTCTTATAATGGCATTGATATGTGTAACTGTCTTCTCCCTTGTGGGCAATTTTAAAATATTTTTTTTTCATGAAAGCTTAGTTTTCTCTCTCTAGCCTACTGCCCAGTTCCTATTTTGGAATATGTTCCCTGTCTTCAGTAACAAGTTTATGAATATTAATACTCCAGCATCTATCACAAGTTATGGAAGAAAAGCCCTTAATCAAAGACACTTGGGCATGTATGTGAAGGTTACCTAGTACATTATGATAGATGACCCTCCATAGATTCCATAGCTCACCTATTTTACCCATTTCACATCGTGATAATCCTGCCCATTTTATAAAGACATGAATAATTTAACCTGCTCCATCAGAGTTAATATCTGAGAGATGTGTCTGTTGGGGAAAAATGATACACTTATGAACTTTCTGAAACAATAAAATGGATCAATTTTTAAGCCAGCTTTTCCTGTGAAGCTAATTCCCAAGTAATTTATTTTCACTGATTAAATCTGCTGTCTGAAAGTAGGAGTTAGCAGATCTATGCAGCAAAGCACAATCAGCTGCATTGAAGATGGAGCCCAAACTCTCTGTAGAATCTAATCGAATTTGCACTGAATGAGATAAATGGTATATGTGTTTGTGTTTACTTACAGAAAAAGAAGGAATCAGTCTAATACTTAGGGAGTTCTTTGCATTGATGATCATGTTCTTCTGATGTTCCACAGAATGCAGCCTTTGCAATCACAAGAACATGATAATCAGTGAAATTACAATTATATTGATTTTACTGGTTCAGCTGGAGAAGGAAGGACGCTACTCTTTCTGGGATGAAAAGAGAAAGTAGCATTTCTACTCTGAAAAGCAATTACATTAGCCATCAGTTTAGAGTCACTGTAGCTAATGTTTGTCCAGTGGTCCGTAACTAACTCATTCAGAATTTATAAGACTAAAGATCTTAAGAGTTTACTGAGAAGAAAGGCAGATTTAAAAAAAAAAAAAAAAAATAGCTGCAGCAATATACACATATGAAAATAGCATGTCTGTAATTAGAAATACCATCTCTGGAATGATTTCTGAATCTCATCACAAAGAATGGGCAGATCCCGTTGAACAAGAAGAAAAGGAACAGACACGCAAATGGAAATCACTGAATAAAGACTGGGCAGCAGATAAAAGTCATCCAGCCATACTTTGAAAGGAAGGGAATCTTCTCAGGACAGTAGCTCCTTTTGACATTGTTCTGCGTGGATGTACTCAGATTGTTATCTGCCAGTCCCTGCTTATCAGAGCAACCTTTCAGAAAGGACAGTTGTCTGCTAGTTTTAGAGCAAATTTTTAAACTTATTTTAACTCGTAATTACAGCAAAAAACCCACACTGATTCCTGAGCAGATCTAAGGATAGAAAATGATTTAAAGCTATTTTTGCATCTTGCTAGCTTGTCTGAATATAAATTGTAAATTATGACAGTGTAGGACAGCCCCTTGATTTCTACTAATGAAGTTCTGGTTTACTGACATAACCCTGAATAAGCTATTGAGGAAGTAAAAGTCCTTAGGCTGACAGCATTTATGCATGCAGCAATTCCTTGGGTGCACAGCCTGTGCTTTAGCTCCTTCACAATGCCCTTGGTGGACTGCATGTTGAGAAGCAGTAATGCGTATTTCAGGAGGTGTTGAAATCTCATCTACAAGCAACAATCGCATTATTATAGGGTAGAGACACCAAATGTTACACAGCTTCAACATTATACACTGTCTTAAGGAGGCCCATTTGCTTCTAGATCCCTGTTCTCAGGAAAGTGTATTTTTGTAGGGCAGCATAATCAGCCTTATTTCATCAAAGACAGATACAGGAACCCCAGAATACGTACTGGGAGGTGGAAGCTGAAGTTACTCATATACTGCCACGACACTTCCATCCCAGGCTCTCTACAGCACAAGAACAGCCAATGAACCTCCACTAAACTGGTATTCAGATTCTTGCAAAATTAAGCAAATCACATGAGGTATTTCTGTCACAGATTTTTTGGCCTTGATTTGAATTCAAGCAAGGACTTATGATGATGCCCCTGAATTTACAAACTATTCCTCTGTTTCTTCTCATTAGCGTAACAAAATGCTGTAGAATGGCGACTGAAAGCTAAAATGTTATTCAGCCCATATGCCTAATTTTTACACTGAAGATTTATGTGTGAGGTTAACTACATAATTATCCTGTTTAAGGGTATTGCTGGGTTTCTGAATTAAGACTAATGGCATAGATGAACAAGTAAAGGTCATTCTTTGATGCATTAGTTCTTAGTTGATGGACAATTTAACACACAAATATTTTCTGTTTAGCACGAAACCTCTTTCATGAAAATCACATCCCACTGCCTGTCTTTATAAATATTAATTCACAAAATGCATGTACTTTGTGTAGCTCCTGACAGCCTCTGTGGTGGAACTGACACATTAGTCAAAAGAGAGAAGTAAAAAAAAAAAAAGGCTAAAAATTTCATTCCAGAATATTTATGTCAAAAGGCATTAAGATACGTATTTAAATATAGAGTTCTACCAAGTTGCAGAGCGTGAAGACGAAGACGCTGAGATAGATGAAGATGCAACAGTCAGCAGTATATTCAGATCTTAACATTCACACTGTAGGTGGGAATCCTCCCAAAAGGGCTAAAACCAAAACTGCATACAAGAAATTAAGGTTAGAATCATCAAATCAAAACAAACAAACCGACCGCTCCAAATTCAAAAGCAAATGATGCTTAGACAGTTTCTGAAGTTTGGGCAACATGCCAAACAATACACAGTCTTTGAAACGAGAAAGTACACGAACTGGCAAAGGGATACATACTGCCAGATTAATGAAAACTGGGATAGGAAGAAGGTATATACGTACATAAGCAGAAAATCAAGAGAGATCTTTTAACAGTTGGTCTGTTCTGTGAGGAGCTAAGTCAAAATTTTCCTAGCAAATCAATAAGTACTGACTCAGGTGGAATTCAAAAGGGGAAAGGTACTGGCAAAGATGAACTGCAGAGCTGAAGGGAATGCCAGGGAAGTCTGAGGAAATCACTGAACTGATAAATAGAACCAGCTCTGCTTTCAGGTATAGTACACAGTTCCTAGCAAAGCTGTGATTCCTGCAGACATGAGGCCAGAGATACCAGTGCACAGAAATTCAGATTGTTCTGCTGAAAGATCAGCACAAGGAAATTCTGAGTCTCAATAAAACATTATCTTAGAAGGAAACTATTCCCATAATTCCCATGAAAAAGGACAAGAATTTGCATTTATTCTGCCAGCACCATACTAAAAAGCTGATCAGTATACTGGCCTCTTTTTTCCTACCTGCTTTGGTTATTCTATTACTTTTATTATAAGTAGACCTGAAACTGTGTGTGTTGTGAAGGGGCAGAGTTTTCCTTTCCTCTGCACATGAATATAGCATATCACACTTGATCTTGAATTCCAGCCACTCAGTCCAAGCAACAAATAATTCAAACGAGCAATCTGTACTGAAATACTCCTTGTATAACTCCTTCTGTAACAAGGTAACTTACTGCATACGACAGAGATAGTAGCATTTGTCTTTTCTTAGGTGCTCTGCCTTTATACTGCAAAACCCGCCATGCATATCTGATTTTAGTGATTAGGTCTGCCCACCCTGCTTAGCTACTATAAAATCTCAGATTCCTGTCACTTCTCAAAAGAATTTGCAGCTTAGAAACAGATGCTATAAAACATTTATTTTGATTCAGGAAGATCTATATCCACCGTATTAGTGCAGGTTACAAGAAAATCTTTGCAGAGCTGAATCATTAATTTTAACAAAAGAGAAAATATATCAGAAGGTATCGAGGGATTTTTCAAAACGGGAACAGGCAAATATCAGTACAGTTATCAGAGGTCACATATTTCAAGCTGGGATTCTTTGTTTGCCTCTGTTAAAACAGTACAATGGGTTCCCATTTGAAGACATCAGCAGGTCTTTGTTTCATTTACCTTCTTAAAAATCTTTTCTGCTGGTGCTATACAGATTGTATTGTGGCAATACAGAAAAGCTATAACCAGATTTGTTGCAGTCTCCTTTTGATTTGTTTTCGATAATAAAAACGTGTCCTTTCTTATTTTGTGTCTCATTTCTTGCTTTTTACAGTCTGATCACTTGACAAGGATTAAAGAGACTAAATCTGCATTCTAAAAGTGTATTAACTTGTCTATACCAAAATAAGGCTTTGAATATATATGTTAATTTATAATACTTTATTAAACTATACAGGTTTTTAATAAATAAAATTCAATTACTTTATTTGCATTAAATTATATATGGTTGTACTCTTATGTGTTATGTTAGCTCCATATACAGAATATAGAATATTCTCTTGGAATTTAACCAATGAACTTTGGCTGTGGGATTCACTTTCCATTCCAGTATTACTATAAAGCACCTTCTATATCTCATTGTCAAAATGGTGTATACACACTTTTATCTTTTCTTCATAATAGCTAATTCATATTAGTTGTGTTTATTATGGAGGTAAGTGCCTAGATTTGAAGAGCATTGACTTCCAGTAACTCAAAAAGTAATTTCATTTTTGTGCGACCAAAACAGGGTAGTGGCATTACTGATGGCTGAGTTGGCTACATATATTTATCTACTTTCATTTAAGCACCAGAAAAGTGGACCAGCCTGGAACACCATGATGTTGAAATTTTTTTTTTTTATTAGATTCACCATTACACCACGGAAAGCAATTTAATATCTTTATCATGTTATAATTTAGATACTTAAGACAGCAGACAAAACCAAAGCTAGCTTGGTATTAGAAATGGCAGAGGGGGGCAAGTATTTTGTGCTTACATTAATTACTTTACAAAGAAAAGTTACTTTAAACATTATCTTTGGTAGTAGAAAAGTGACATTTCAAAGCTGTTTTCAGAGTAGAGGAATTTTGTCCATCCTGGAGCAACTATGGTATTTTTCTTTACCCACAACATAGTTAAGGCTGAGGCAAAGATTTTACTTGAAATATTATTTGTAGTTTTTCACTGCACTTCAGGAAATTTTACTGGTCCTTGCATTTATTTATTTTGATCATCTTACAGGGAGTCTACACAGTCGTTGCACAAACAAAATCAACCAGTATGTCCATCAAACATTACCCATTTTCATAACATCTTTTAACAGTAATCAAGCTACATAAAAACTGAAATGCTTCCTGAATTGGAATATGCAGCTGCATGTTTTATGCCTGGCTCTGCTGAGAGGTGAGACAGGGCAGGCTATCTTAACACTTCTTTAATGAAAGATGTAATGATTGAATCTCTGCGTTAAAATCTCTAGTTCTTTAGAAATTATTTCATTGTAATTTTCTGTGGATGTGAAATTGCTATGTATTATGCACAATATTTCAAAGCTTTACTATTTAGAATAAAGGAATTTTTGAGAATATCAGGGTGCAGTTTCATAACTGGGTTCAACGTGTCATGGAGTTATCTAACTTCACCTCCCCCAGCTGCAAGTTCCCTCCTGCTTCTTTGAGCAAGCATTAGTATTCATGCAGTCGTGCGTGAATCATCAGACCGAAAATGTAACCTCCAAAAATTAAGTGGTTCATTTTCATTTGAATAGTGAAAAGACTGAATTTACCCTGTGGGCCACATAACAGCAACTTAAGGGCAAGTCTGTGGAAGCAGGATCAAGATGAAGGATGGGATGGTCCTTTTTGGTAACAGCAGGCTTAGATTGGCTCGTTGTCTTCTGAGACAATTTTGGGAAAACCTTTGCATGTTGATTACTTTAGAAATATGGACTTGTGGCTTACAGATCTGTGATGATCACATCATGTGGCCTTCTTCGGACCTGACTACAAGAAAGCAATTTAGAAGAATTTCTAGACTTCAAAAGGCAGACTAACCTTAGGGCACCTACTCCAGTCATAGAACAGTTTGGGTTGGAAGGGACCTTAAAGATCATCTACTCAGACTCCCAGCCATGGACACGGACATCTTTCACTAGATCAGGTTGCTCAAAGCCCTGTCAAACCTGACCTTGACAACCTATCTATCAAGTACTGTTCAAATCTGAGTTCTCTCCAGACTACCAACCATAGAGCAGGAAAACCTCAGCTGGAGTTTTTATGAGAATCTTCACTTTTAAAATAGAGTAAGTTAAACCCCTTTGCTAACTCTAATTTTTAAACATTCCTTCAAACAAAACTATTTACATTTCTGTTGTTGATGGAAACATATCTACTCTTCCCTGGTTTTGGATTGCACACTCTAGAAACACCTGTCATAACTGGATCCAGCCTCTGTTATGTGCCGACCTGAAGGACCTGAGAAGTTCCAGACCCACCAGGAAAAACACCTTGTGTCATCTCATCCCTTCCCATGACCACACTGCTGTTCTAAGGAGAGAAAATCAGATTCTAGATATTGTGCATGGAATAATTTTATCGTGGTCTGTTTTTCACCTTCTAGGCAACAGCAATTACACTACAAACTGTAGTACACATTCTTGAAAATAGAGGTCATAATGTCATTTGAAGGGAAAAATCTAATACAAATGTATATTCATATGTGACAACTTCTCGGCTCTGCTGTACCAGTACATATGGTTCTAAAAATGTCTTTCTTTATCTGCTGATTCAATACCTACATAATTTAGTCCCTTAGCAAAATTTCTTTCCTGGGATCCTTGCCAAAAGCTTAAATCCAGAGTGATGGTAGTTTTTCTGAGAGGATTATAACTCCATGAAGAGCCAAAAAGACTGCATTGGGAAGCTGTCACATAGTCATGCTTCTAGAGCTCTATATGACAAAGCAAAAAGCTTTAATGTCACTATTAACAAATGGACTATCACTCAGCCCTTATCACCTCCTGAAATCCTGCGACTCCCTTTTCTAACTACTTTTTATCTTCTCATTGTCCTCAGGTACCCATCACTACAGTAGCACTTGCTGCACACCAGAGAAGAATTTAGACCTAGTGTCATGGCTCCCTGGCTAGTCTTCCATTTCTTTTTACCTTTCAGATGTAAATTATCCCAATGTAATGTTTTTCAAATCTCCTCTGTCTATCACTTTAGTCATTGAACCACAGAATGGTTTGTGTTGGAAGCAACCTTAATGATTTATCCAGTTCCAACCCCCCTCAGGGCCACCTTCCACTAGCCCAGGTTGCCCAAAGCCCCGTCCAACCTGGCCTTGAACCCTTCCAGGGAGGGGGCAGCCACAGCTTCTCTGGGCAGCCTGTGCCAGGGCCTCACCCCCCTCACAGGGAAGAATTTCTGCCTTACATCTCATCTAAATCTTTCAGTTTAAACCCGTGACCCCTTGTCCTATCCCCACACCCCTGATCCAGAGTCCCTCCCCCCTTTCCCGCAGCCCCTTTCAGCCCTGGGAGGCTGCTCTAAGGTCTCCCCGGAGCCTTCTCTTCTCCAGCTGAACCCCCCAACTCTCTCAGCCTGTCCTCACAGAGGGGTGCTCCAGCCCCAACGATCATCTTTGTGGCCTCCTCTGGACCAACTCAACTAGGGCCATGTCATTCTGATGTTTGTGCCCCCAGAGCTGGACACAGCGCTGCAGGAGGGTCTCATGAGAGTGGAGCAGAGGGGGAGAATCCCCTCCCTTCTCTGCTTCTCCTGATGCAGCCCAGGATATGTCTGGGTAATGTTGAGCTTCTCATCAACCAACACCCCCAATTTCTTCTCCTCAGGGCTGCTCTCCAGCCACTCCTCGCCCAGCCTGGATTTGTGCTGGGGATTGCCCCGACCCACGGGCAGGACCTTGCCCTTGGCCTTGTTGAACTCCATGGGGTTTGCATGTCCCACCTCTCCAGCCTGTCCAGGTCCCTCTGGATGGCACATCCCTTCCCTCCAGCGTGTCACCGCCCCACACAGCTCGGGGTTGTTGGTGAACTTGCTGAGGGTGCCTCGATCCCACTGTCCATGTTGCTGACAAAGATGTTAAACCGCGCCGGTCCCAACACCCACCCCTGAGGACACCACTCCTCACTGCTCAACACTTGGACATGGAGCTGCTGACCCCAACTCTTTGGGTGTGACCATCCAGCCAATTCCTTATCCACCAAGGGGGCCATCCATCAAGTCCATGTCTCTCCAATTTAGAGACAAGGATGTCATGTGGGACAGTGTCAAATGCTTTGCACAAGTCCAGGTAGGTGACATCAGTTGCTCTTCCCTTATCCACCAGCACTGTTACCCTGTCATAGAAGGCCACAAAATTTGTGGCTTTAGGGATGTTCAAAACCTGTCTCATGTTCATCAGGAAAAATAATGACTCCTGCTACAGTATCAAAAAAAAGTGAGTTAACGTTTCGTTTTTTGAAAATAATATTTAGTTGATTGTAACGTAGATTATAAGAGTATGATTTCACAGGCAAAGAGCAATGAGTCAAGTTACAACAGAGGTTTGAAAAATAATGAGACTTTGCCTCAACATATATTATTAATTCTGTAGATATTAATACTTGTCTTCAATAATTCATGACCTGCATTCATTTTTGTGGAATCTCAATGTTTTCTGACACAGCCTCACTCCCTGGCAAGGGAGGGAGGAACAGAACACACGCTCACATCTGGGAGATTACTGATTTTTGCAACATTGCAGACCTGAGCTGATACTGGGGAAGCCAATATGTAAGGAGCAAGTGCTTCAGGAAAAAAAAAACCACATTTGGAGCCTTTAGACAGTTCAATATGTAATTCTGGTAATACTATTTTTTTAACACCAGTTTCTGTAATGATTTATCAGAATTTAGAGATTATAGTTAGTTATGGGTGTACCGCAACTATTTTTCTTTAGAGCTATATCCTTAATTGCATTTTTACACAATAAATTCTTGTCTTTTGTAAGCGAAGCTGTTTTTTACTGTGTGAACACAGTTTGTCAGGGTGTGCTGTGGTGCGGCAGAAGCTGTAGATCAAGCCAGACCTCGGCACCAAGCATCTCCCAGGGGCAGGGACTGGCTGCAGCGGGGTCTGGGAGCTCTCCCAGTGGGAAGGGGCAGCCTTCTGCTGTGCTGGCACAGAGCTGGCCCTGGGCCTCCCCCCTGGAGGGAAAAGGATATGCTCAGGACTCTCTATTTCACTAGAAAATGTTGTCTTTTAATTAAAAGTCAAATACTGAGTGTTAAGGTTCTGGAATTAATATTTTAGTATCAAAATAACTTTCTTTTGTCTTGCCCTTGCTTGTGTCCCTCCCATCACCTCCACTGCATTGTGCTGGACCATTCCTCACTAGGGCAGAGTCTATATGCCCCTATTTGTGAGTGAGGATGCCTGTGGTGTGGCTACAAAAGAATCCAAGTTTCTGTGTTAAAAATTTCATTATTTTTAAACCAGTGGCTTCATTTTTGAGTAGCTGTGGGATGGGGTGGTGAACTTTAGCATTACTCTCATGAAAGATGAATATGGTTCATTCTACCCATTCATCTTTTTGAACATTGCTGTATTGGCTCATTTTATCCATTTACTTTGATGCTGTCAGGACTAAGGGAAAAATTCTATTCTACAAAAGCAGAATTGAAGGGAATTAGGTAACTTGTAGGCATTGCCAGGTTGGAATGAAGGGCTTTTCAAGGACCATCAACATATGAATAGGATTACCTTGGATGCACTGGTGACCAGACATATTTTTAGCCTTTGGCAGACAAGAATGGAACCTCTGAAAACAGCATGACTGCCACTCAGAATGAAAGAATTAATATGTCAGAAAACTAGGGAAAGAATATGAACATTACAGAGGGGGAGCTGAAATTTTTGGAGAAGGGGATGAGGAGATAGGCAGTGTCAAAAGCAGGGACATATTTTTAATTTTGTTTTTACCCTTCTGATTTAAGGATCCTAAAATAACATGTTCCAAATGAGTAATAAATGTCAGATTGTTTGTAAAAGTCTGTCTGGTGCTACTGCACATTTATATTGTTGTATTGATTTTGAAAGGAAGTGTTCCTAAATAGAGGCTTATTTTCATTTGCAGCAAGCTGGGGGTCCTGGTGAGAAACAGGGACTGTGAGCTTAGCAACAAGTTATGAGAAACGGTGCTTGCCTAGGATTTAAAACTGAAATGGTGCCCCTGCCAGAGGAGGGATTGGCTGATGTAAAAAAAACGGAGTCTTCAAAATGATTTTTAGCTCTCTTTTAAAATTCTACCTCCTTTTAGAGCAACATTTAATCATTACTGTTGACCTGTGAACTATCCTTTGTATGCTCATAGCTAATAGTGTCTGGGATCTGCTAAAATCTGTGATACAGTAGAAGTCTCTAGGCTTGACTGCATTCTCTCTCAAGAGGTTGTAAGTCAGCTTGACATACCTCTTCCAAATGCAGTGTCACTCTTAGTGCCAAGCTCATGAAACTAGGTAGCATATAATACCTCATACATGTAAACAGGTGATTAGAGTTTAATGATCTTATGGTTTAAATGACTTCATTGAATAAAATCCACACCTATTTTTAAACAGATTTCACAGTGGGATTATTTTTAAGCCTTACGAGCAAATGACGTCAGACTAGTTTAAAACAAAGCAAAAGTGAAATAACAAAAAAAAGGACAAAATTAGAAAGCCTTTTAATCCTCATGAGAACTAAAGTCTAATTTTAATTAGCTTCTGTTCATCTGCCTCTATTTTAATATTTCTGAATAGCATTATACTCAACCATAACACCACATATAGGTACCTCATAAAGAAATTTATCCCATCATAAAATCTGTACCAAAACTAGACAGGATGTTCCCCTCCCTGGAGATGCTACTCTCTCTAAGTTGACTAAAAAGGGAGTGTAAATGACTTAAATTACACAATATATGAGATGACAAACTGAGGTGACATGATTACCATGTTGAATTCAGATTCTTGGGAAAACATTCAGAGCTAGGGGTTTTTTAGGATCCCAATTTCCAGGAAAGTCAGCAGGGCTTAAATGAAAAATGCTTTTTGGATTGGCCCTTTTTATACCTGACATCAGTATATCAATCTTTCCCCATTTCTTCTCTGACTGGGCAATACAGATGTAAACTTTCTGAACCAGGACTGTTCGTTATTATATGAACACCGGAAAGACAGTAACATTGATGTAATTTTATCCTCTAAGAGCTGTTTGTAATAGAAGTGATAAATATTGCTAACAATAGAATGTATTATGTATTTGCATGTTATATTTATTAGCTTATTAGCTGCTGTACAATCTCCAATCTGCCATAGTATGAAATTGCAAAAAACTGAATGAAGACTTAAGACTGATTTTACTCTGGACTTGTGTAGCAGAGATATGGAATAGGTGTGTACAAAGATTATTTATAAAGTAGCAAAATATGCAGGGGAAGAGACTCCCTGGAATTTCCTGTGAAATTCATCTCTTAAAATAGTATAAAAGAAGCATCATTTTCTGTTACATGCCAGCTGACTTTTCTACAAAGATCATTAAAATGTGTGTGGGTTAGTGCAGGAGGGGACAAAAAGATAGAAACATTTTAGCAACTGTTAAAGCATTTTAGGTAGGTTGCTTTGTTTACTGGTGCATTTTCAAACATGTTAAAGGTTAGAAACACGAGGGAGAAAATGCCTACATAACTTTTCCCCTTCCCTCTCACAAAGTCCCACGTACATGAAATGAAAGCATTCTTCAGCGTATTTTTAAAATATATTCTTATTTGAAAAGTCAGAGGTTTTTTGTTTTTTTTTTTTTTTTAATACTATCAAGATTTTAAGAAACTATTCATTGAGACAGATCTGAGGGGTCTCAGTAAGGAATTAAGTCACGAATACATGTTTTACTCTAAAACCACTAACAGCCCCAAGCCAAGATGCACAGAGTAAATATTGAAAATGTCCTTTACTACAATCTGTAGCTTCTAACACAGCAAGGAAGAGGCATTTCCCAGGTTTACTCTGGCAGCCACACCAGGTATAAATCAACAGAGGAACGTGGTTTGGTTGTGCTCCTTTTTGTAGCAGTGACTGATTTTTTATATTGCACTGATCATTAAGTGTAAGGTAACAGAGGTGGATCCCATAAAAAGAAGTAATAAGGATGTATTTTTCTTGTGTGGAACAGATCCAGATAATTTAAAACACCACGTGTTGCTCACACCTACCATATGTAGTTTCATGAGAGAGTAGAAGATGTAATTTATAATTCACATTAGAACTCATTAGAGCAGCATTTGTTCCCATCTTCTTTCAGGGATTTGGACCCTGAATCCCAAGGCTTTAGTTAAACCTTTCTGAGAGATTCTTTCATGTTTCCTGAGCCACTTCTGACCTGTCACTTTAACCTCTCTGTAGCTGCGTGTGATTTTCCCATTTGCAAAAGAGATAATCTTGGTAGTTGCTGCATATTTCATTATCATACAAGTCTCTGACCATCACAGAAAAAGGATTCGTGGGGTTGTTTTTTATTATTAGATGACAAAAATTTTAGCTGTGATCTGTTGCAGCTCACTTCTAAATTACATTTGTTGTCTCTTTGAGATCTTACATCCTTCAGAAGGCTCCTGACCAGTTTGGGCCAGGATGCTGGCAATAACAGACCACAGACATAGACAGGAGATGAGATGCGGAAATCCAGTCCTTATTTAGTTAGGTTTTCATGGTAGAGATTTGTGCTGTGTCCTGTTTCTAACTCAGCTTTAGTGTTGCCCATGTAATCAGTTGCATACAGCATATTCACTTCCCTTCTGGGTTCCAAAGCTGATGATTTGCAGCTGGCTCAACAGTGATGTGCTGTAGGATCTTCCAGGTTGGTTCCCCTTCATTCAGTGGATTCTCACCAGTGTGTGCTACAAATTCCCGTACCGTATGGAAGTTCCTCTCAGCCAGAGGTATTTTGTTCACTATGCCTGGGTGTCTTTTGCTTCTCTTAGATTGTATAGGTCCTGCTCATCTGTAGTTACTAAATTCTAAGTCAAATAGATATGTATCGATGAACAGGAAATCTAAACAAATCCTTACAAGCTTTTCCCTCTGTTATCCAGCTCAGTTTTTAGTGCAGTTACACTGCTACACAGCAACCAAGGTGTTTGCATAAGGTTAGATGGAAAATAGGAATTAACATGTATATAGCACTGAAATTTATCTCCCACATCCTGGTCTACTTCTTGGCTTTTCTTCCTTAGTAAAGCCATCCCCCTTTCAGAAGTGAACCACTATAAAAACAGAGCATAGGAAGCACACGTGTAAATGTGGAGAAATGTTTCTTTTTTACAGTCTTCAAATAGTCACACCAGCTGTCTCAGACGCCTATTTTAGCATTCACACCCTCATTTCATCACCAGATAAATACAGGAAAAGGGATGCAGGGAAGTGGAAATGTGAATGAACGATAGCTGTCAGCCTGGCGACTGGACAAACAGCTCTCTTGGACTGTCTGTGATATCCCTCTCTGGCACCTTGAGTAGGTTTTGTGGAAGAGTGGATGGAGTCAGCAAAGAATTGTTTCACAGCAGAAGGGTCTGAAATGTATCCAAGCCAGTTCCAGTGAATAACCCGCTAGCCACTCCGGTGGAGTGATGAATCACTTCTGAGATTTGGGAACCTGAAAGCCTGAATCAATAAATAAGCGTTCACTGGTCTCAGTATTGCTGTTGGTGTCTGAAGTTGCATCCCCATCAGTGTATTAGCACCAGGAGCGTGTTCTTTGAGAGAATCTCCTGATCATGTCCATTTACAGTATTTTGGTTGACTTCATTGCGTTCAGAGCACGGTAACTGAGTTTTAGTTGGACGAAACCAATGGGAAGATCCACCCAATCTGAAAACTGGAAACTCATCTAATGATTTTTTTAATAAAAACTCACCTAGTGAATGACCTCACAGGCATCCAGTCCAGGGCATCAGCCTAGATACGGTCAGGAACAGCCCCCCCCCCCCAATATACATAACAAACACCAAAAGCTCAGCACCATTTTGTGCTACAACCCCACTCCTAGTAGGCGGTTCTACCTGTTAACCTATATACGCATGCAACAAATACTAGTAAGGATGAGAATATTGCCCTATTTTCAAAACTTTCCCCTAGGCGTTCCTCATGAAAAGTACTCCAGAACTGCTGAAAGATAAACACAGATGTTACAGTAAGATTTTGCTCTGCTGGGATCCCCTTTGTTTACCACATAACTTGTTTTTCTTTTTCAGAGGCTCCACTGATACAATCAGAGCTGAAAGCACAGCACCTTAGCCCCAAGATATTCCAGTTGTGCCTAATCCTGAAACAAATAATTTGAGAGTTTATGAGCTTCTCTTTTTTGCTCAAGAAATGTTACAGGAAATATAAAATCATTTCAGCATCCCACAAAGTTCCCATCCCTCTGTGCATTTAGCTGCACAGTCTTGCTGAGGTAAAATGTGACTTGTGCAACTCCATCTCTCCGTAGGACATTATTCTACTAATTTGATGACAGCCTTCAGAGTTTTTATCACTACACCATGACTTAAAATCTGCCTGTTGCAGGGGCAGCCTCCCATCTGCTTTACTATTGGCACGCAAAGTCAACTTACTACAGAAGCAAGGGCTGGGGGATGTGGAGAAAGGAAAGGAAAGCTGAATGTTTCATTGTAATGCCCCTTTCATTAGATGTGAGGTCATTTGCTGTGCAAGCAGCTAAACTGTCCCTATTCTCCCCGTGTATGCCAAGATCTGCCAACTTGGGAAGAAGCTGCTGCTTCATAGAGAAATCACTGTTTCAGTAAAGCTGATTAGACACTCTACATTTCTGTGTATTTTTTTTTTTTTTCCCTGAGAAACAAAATGTTTCTACTGTTTGGCCTTGCAGGAAAAATAAAAAAAAAGATTTCCCAGAAATTAGATCCCTTCAGTGAAGAAGTTCTTTGAATCTAAAACCTGCATTTTTGAGTTTTGATAAAGTATTTTCAGCCTGCTCATTTCAACTGTTTGTTGGTTTTGTTTTGTTTTGTTTTGTTTTAAACAGGGAGGAATTTAAGAAGACAACATTCAAATTTACTGCAATTATATTTTGAACACCTGTACATGACAACTTCTGCTTTACATTTTTACATATCTATTCAGTGTACCCTATCTTTCTATCTTTTATTAAAAATTATGTCCTCTTGTGACACATGCTCTAAGATTGCTTAGCATGTGTAAATACCTTGGAAATGTGGGGATAATTTTATTCCTCTTTCGCAGTTCAAACTTCTGTCTGAAGAAAGTCACCCAGAACTCAGCACCACCTTGGAGTTTCTCAGCTCCCACTAAAGGTAATTAACTTGCCTGAAGACACACCGCTTAGCAGAGAAAGAACCCAGATCTTTGGGACTTATGGAAGAGAAGGAAGTACCCAGGATTTTAATCATAAGTTGAAATAACACTGAATGTCACTGCTGCCTTTGTTCTAAGAATCACAGTGCAAAATGCAAACTTTTGAGAGTAGGTGTTCTGGCACTTACTATAGCAGTTATTTTACTACAGATATGTTGTAGGCAATAGATTTAAAATTATGCAGTGAATAAGAGTAAATGAAATAGTAGATAGCTTTCCCATATGGCATGGCAAGGTTTGATTCATTCAACAATTTGAGCTATTACTTTCATAATAAGTATATATGCAAAGTAGTGTCTATGATATGTTCTCTAATATCAAGTATATTATTTAATAGTTATGAAATTCTATAAAGGATTACAAGTAATTCTTACAAGGCTAAGAACTCTAGAGGCTGCAGTGCTTTGGTTAGGGACTGGTAGCTTCATCTCAATTCAGACTGATGGCTTTGTGTGCCTTTGAAATTGATATTCTCTTTAAAGAGTAAAAGAGCTTTAAATGGGGGTTTTTTGGTCTCTTTCAGCTTGGAGCTGTTTAGAAATGAACTCAATTTTGAGTAAAGAGAGTGTTCTAAGTTTTAAAATGTTAATACAAATACTGCATGGTGTCACTGTAAAACAGGTGCCTACTGTGGTTTTTTTTATGTCTGATGTCTTGAATATCAAATGTTTCAGACTGTTGTGGGAGGGGCTTTATAAACGAGAGCTGGATGACTCAATTAAAATTGCAAAGCATAATGGCAATATGTAATTACATCTCAGGAGCTGAACTTAAGCCTTTTTTCTCTCTCACTCGCTCATTTTTATCTGCAAGCATCATTATCATCTATACAGAGCTACAATTTTTTGAAGAAATACCTGATTTTTGATGCCTCTATTTTTTTTATGTCTTTGTTCAAGGCATTTTACATTTCCAAGAGTGAATCAGGCACTTTAAACACCCAGAATGGCAGCTCTTACGTTTTCTGAGCCTTATTTTCTGTCTCTAGATACAAAATTAGTTGCTGTAATAGGTTTATCGGCAAGAAGGAAAACTCTCAAAGTTTTAGCATCACTTTTCTATTCTCTTAACAACAGTTTAACATTGCTCTGATTCTGCAGAGAGCTTGAAAGACATGGAAAATTCAAAAGAAGCTGCAGCTCTGTGCCACAATTAAGAAACACGGATTTCTCCCTTGCAGAAACTTGGGCTGTGGACTCTTTCATCATGTATCTGATGCCTGTCTTGTGACCTACTGTTGGAGGACAAAAGGAGGACTCAGATCCCCCACTGATACATTTAGAGCTGAAAACCACTGAACTCTTACTTTCTTTAAAAAACTCTGCTCTGTGTGACTTTTTGAAAGTGCTTTGGATATAAATTGAAAGTGGGCTAATTTGGATTACCATTACTACCGTGTCTACCTAGACAGCAGGTAGCACAGTCTCAGTTTTTCAAAGACTAAGTGCTCCAGCACAGCACTTTCCCCTCAAATTATCCCTGGTAAACCAAAGTTACAAATTTCTCTTTCTGCCAGGTCTACAAAGCTCATACAGTTTAAAAATCTATTATGCCCTCATTCACCGGAGGGAAAATTGTAAGCAAATATCCACTGTTCATGACCTGTGAGAACTTCTAGATGAAAATGTGCACCTCTTATACCTAGAAAAGGATTCTGTTTGTTCTACAGTCTTTGCTAAACTTTTCCATCACTATCTTTTCCCAATTTACAGTAAACTGAGATTATGCTAGTTTTGTCACTCTAGTCATGTAAATTTAAATTTAAACCTGGTAAATATAAACCTTAATACCCTTCTCAAGGATTTACTAAACAGATTATCACAATAATGATACAATTGTTGTGTCATAAAAACAAAAAAATATGTAAGTGGGAACACTGCCAGTACTTGAAAGACCACTGGAGATTCAGTGCTATGCCAATGAATAGCTTGTCAAACTGCAGCTAATGTCTTTTCATTAAAAATAAATATCTATACTTTCACACCACAACAAATATACCATGAAATATTAACCTAATGGTGTGTCCATATGCTTCCTTTAAAAGCAAGGAAATAATAAACCCAAACAGTGTTTTCTGCACTAGGATCTAAAGGACCTATTTCTGAAAGATATGATGGGAATTTTCAGCCCAAATCCATGAACTGAAAATAGCACTGAAACAAATCACAACCTGATTCCCTTGTTCAAAAGTGGCCTTCTTCACTACACTGCTAAGCCCTTGGTTTGATACTGTAAATCTAAGAGACTTCATTTTTCACTGCCTCTAGCAGGAGTTAGAGACATAGCCTCTCAACTGCTCTTTAATGCTGCAGAAAACTCCAAAGGAGCACGAGTCACAGTCACTTCAGAAATAATGAGAAATTGAGGCTATTTTGGGATTATATTGATGTGAGAGTGCTTTGATATTTTTGTACTACTATAAATCTAAACTCCTCTTGATTCCAATTCTTGAGCATGATAAGGATCACTCCTATTAACTATGCTAATACCAGCATTAAAACATCAGCTGGTAATTTATCCCCTTTCTCCATCAGGACCCATACTGTAGGCCAGCAAATATGTTTTGATTATACAGAGCCAGAGAATAGGGCTGGGAAAAGTCGTCACTCTTTGAAGGAAGAAAAGAAACCTAATAGATTGGGAAAGAAGAAGAAGAAGAAGAAGAAGAAGAAGAAGAAACGGGAAGAATCAGAAGAGACATGGAAAAAGAGAATCAGAAAATCACAGAGGACTGAAAAGTAAGTGTAACTGAACTTGTAATTTGGGTCCAAGAATTCACTCATTCAATTTAATTCACCCTAGTGGAGGAAACTTGGATGGAATACCAGTATCCAAAAAACTATGTCCAAATTTCAGAAATGTTGGGCAAAATGGGGACCCACAGTTTTGGAACCCCCTACCAAAAAATGTGGGTTTTTTCATTATTATTACTAAAGTTAGCCTTCTATTTTGGTATATACAAATAATGAATATTTCATGTCCACCATGTAGAAAATGCTCAGTATCTTTTTTTATTAGCAGAGAACAAGACAAGATGATATGAGTTCTAACAGTCAACTAGTAAGAAAATTGCAAGATTGAGAGGCAAAATGAGAAGATTGAGGATCCAGAGAAAAAGGAGATCTGTCTAAGAATTTTGGTAATTAGAAAGTAATCCGATGTGTTCACTTTTTTTTTTTTTTTTTCCATATTCAACACAAATGTGGCATAACATTACTTACCATATTCATTATCATTAACAAAACTGGGGACCAAAGAGGGATGGGTTATTCAAGCACTTGAAGACATTGCTTTTTCACATCTTCCTCTAAAAGCAGCAATTCTCTTTTAGTCATTTTACTCTTTTAAATAAAAGGTTCAGTAGAAAAAAAAAAACCTCTCAGAATAATCAGTGAAGTCAACCTAACATAAGAAAAAAAGAAGAGCTTTATTGCTTACTGTGGAATTTTCCAGTGTACTTAATTAAATCCATTCCTAAAGATTTCAAAGCTTTTTAGCTAATGAATATCTTTGCAACTTTACAGTGCCCGTCCAGTGAAAGAGCCTCTAACTTATCTCTGGTAAGTAGCTACTGCTTTCTTGTACCCCACTTGCAATGAAGCTGAGTTAAATATTCCCTCTAGAACAAATTCGAGCACAGAACATGTCAAGCCCCACTAAAAGCCTTGGAAACTTCAACAGAAAGCCTGTTATATTTGTGGGCTGAATTGCTAACAGAGACGCTCTGTTCCTTTTTGTTTGCAGAGTCTAAACATTCAGAGTAATATTAGGTTCCTTCCTAAAACCCAACAATAAGTAGCTAATCATTATTACTCCTGTGATACCACCCTGGTTATGATAAATACGCAGATCTAATTTCAATGAATATTGAATACTGTAGGAATCCCACAATTTCATTTAGTTGGAATCAATATCCTTTTCAAAACCGTGTAATTTGTGGTCGAATCCACAACAGGATCCTTTTGTGGGTTATGTACACAGCAGAAAGAGATCCTTTTGCCAGAAGTAGTTCTGCAGTTCAATATTTACACATATCAGTATCGCTATAGTGTAATGTTAAACAGTTTTCTTTCAATCATCAAACAGTATAAAAACTTATTCTTTAGTTGATTAAAATCTATCTGTAATTGTAGAAAGTAACTATATATGAACTGATTTTGCTCTAGTTTATTCAATCATCATTATTTACAAATCAATACATAACATTTCATAATATGTTTTAAAAGTCAAATTAATATTTAATGTTTGCCATTGGCTTCCCCAGGGAAAATTACCCATCAACAGATTTGCTTATTTCTACTTCTAAGAGGAGACGCGGTTGTCTCAGAAATTGAGACCTAAATATTGATTATGTACCTAGAGTGGCCAGCACCAACATTGCTGTAGCCTGAGGTGGCACCAAGCTCGGTGGAGCTAATTTAAATCAGCTGCCCATCATTTTATGTCATCGTTATCAACAACTGTTACATTTTCCACTTACATATGGCAGTCAATCTCTGGTTTACCTAGAGAAGTGCTTTTAGATTGGCCAACTCATGGAGCTGTTGATGTCCAGAACTACAGGGTTATTCTATAAATGGTGTATCCTTTCCCTGCTAGACAACGTTAATGGCTGCTGATCAAACTGTCTTGGAACACAAACTGCTATATGTTATAAACTGGGATTCAGCTACTGTGTTTAATTAATTAGTAGTCTTCACTTCAAGGAACTACAGCAAGATCTGCAAAATTAGCAGTAACACACACAAACGCACCCAATCAGCTCCTTAGCCTACTCAAGTTGCAGGTCTGCTGATTTTTTAAATATAGATAATACAGAAGGCAAAGAAAATGAGAGAAAGTACCGAGGCTGTCAGTGCAGCTCAGGTAAAAATTAGCACCAAGCTCTCTCAGACTTTCTCAGCCTACTTTACAGAAAAAAAAATGAAATTATGAATATGTTTTCGAGGCATCTAAAAGGTTATACTCCTTGACACTTGCCCTGTCCTTCCTCTTCTTGACTAATGGTAAAATATATCCTTCACTACATGCTGGAAATTATACAGATTAAACCACGTATCTTCATTTGTCAGATTATCTACATCATGCTAGATGGGTCAGACAGCAATGACTTCTGTATTTAAACAAGCACATAAATTATGACTAAGTAAGGGCAATGAAGCATGAATTCCAGGGTTCAAGCTGGGGAACAAAGTTTTGCCACCTCAGTCACAAGTAGCATAAAGCATTCAAATCTAATTTCAGTTTGCCTTCAGTGGCATTTACGGAAAGCAGTACTCAATCAGGATGTTTCTGCCCTCCTCTGACCTGTGTTATGCATCTGACAGAACATCACTGATGTATCCTGATTAGCCATTGAATTAAGAGCTCTGCTTCCACTTCTGCAGTTGTTGACTGGACAGTTCAGCATTCAGTAAAGTAAGAAAGACACGGATGTGAGGATAAAGTAAATTGCTCCTTTTGCCGCAATGTGGGTGAATGCACTCAATCTCATAGCATCAAAAAATTTAAAGAATGAAGTCCCTGGTGTTGTTTCCTAGTCCTGGGTTTAGAAATCACTTTTGTGGTATCTCACAGCCACAACTCAGAAATCGGTCTCATTGTCATCTAGCAGAAAATCCCGTTTCTCCTCCTACACCTCACTGACATGATCGGTGTCTGAGGAAGCCCACAGAACAGCAATAAAAGATGATTCCTGCTGGGAACCCCCTGATGCATTGTTTTCGAAGCTGTCGGCTAGCGCTGCCGTGAGCAGTCACTGAACGCAGTGTTTTCCCAGTGCTGGGAATGCTGATCCCCACGCACTCGAGTGTGCCCTTACGGAGTCGGATTCCTCAGGCTATGCAACAAATGGCATGCTTAAAGGGGAATGCAGTCTGAAGCTGTGTTAATGCACTGTCTCATCCCATTTTGCTGTTCCCGGGGCTATTTCCAATCGAATTGAGTTAGAACCAAATCCTGCTCTGAGTAGCTTCAATATTCTGGCTTCATTACTACACAAAATTCAGATGAAATGGCCAGTAGTCTTAAAAAATCCAAGTGAAACCTGAACAAATGGCCCTTTATTGTTGCTGAGTGCTAAACCATCAGGCCATATTCAAACTTTGGAGTGTTTGTTTTGCCACTTCTGTCCAATCCAAGTGGTCGTTTTATTTTGGTTTGCACTATTTATGTTGTTTGTGCTTTGTCTTCGATTTACCTCTTATATTTAATTTTCCTGCTTCATTATGTTCCCTTTTGGGTCAAGAGTCATTTGAAATGTCTGTGGCAATTCTTGGTTTTACTACATTTACAAGCAAAAACCAAAGAAAAGCGAAAAAGTAATTACACAACCATTTCATTGAAGTCAATAAGGCCATTCTTGGCATGAAGTGTTACTAAAGATTAAAGATAGCAGACATCTGCTTAAGTCACAGTCTCCTATTAAACACTGCACAAGAATACTAAATATAGTAAATGTTAAAGACTAGAATTTATCACGAGGTTATTATGGGAGCATTAATACTTTTACAGCTGTAACCCCACAGTAATATACACAGTACATTGAGTACTAAAGCTACAGTGCTCCAAATGTCAATTGGCTCATAAATAATACATATCAATTTCATATATACATGAACTTATTTATTTAGATTTATCAGATTTCACTGAGATGCTGATTATTGGGTGCAATAATGCGCCAGCTGAAAATATGCCCCTGTCAGTGGTGGCCAAGCACGGTTAGAGATGAAGTGTTTTCAAACCTTTAAGACAGGCTTTAGTAGACAAATTCCACTGAGAGCAGCTGAAGTGAAGCCCGCAGGGCTGCCTGCCTTGGTGGGGCAGGATGCCCAAGATGCAGTGGGTACCGACCAGGGTTGCCCGTGCCCCGGTACAATAGCACATTTATTGCAGTGTTGTCCTGAGCCACACGATGGCTCCAAGCACATGCATTCAAGCCTAATAAATTTTCAGACGATATGCTTGACACAGTTTCATTAAATGGCAACTACTGAAATACGCTGATACATTAATGTTTAGAAGAACTCTTTAATTAGGGATAATCATGAGCCAGTTGTAGGCCTTTGTATAGTAACTAAACAGAAACGTTAACAATTTGCTTTTATAAATGTTTAAATATGATATCTAGGGCGATTAAGGCATGCATGGTTACATCATGCGGATTGGGGTTTGTAACTCCTTTGAGCTTTGTTCTCTGGAGTTTCTTTTGTCCATCAGAGCACCAATAGGTGCTTAGGAAAGCAATCATCAGCAGTATATATGGAAGAGCAGACAAGTCCACTGATGATGGGAACTTCCCAGCTGCTATATGCATCAGCGTAGACATGTACAGAGTAAGTAAAACGTTCTCAGTCTGGTTTCCTTAAAAAAAACCCTCCATGACTTTAGAGTTATTCTAGTGTTAAATCTACAGCTAAGGGCTGTGAACTGCATCTGGGTGTGCAGCATAGATGAAGATCTCCAGTAAGACCAGCAGTGCTACTTAGGTTTCACTAATGAGCAGGACACTTCTTCCCCTAGTCAATTGTTATGAAGTTGTTGAAGGTTAGAACTAGAATAAAGTCTGTCTTTACACTGACATATACTGATTTCTGAACCCCTGGCACACAAAGACGTGTGTCCTATACTAGGCAAAGATTGATGCTAAACCCTGGAAATGGGTTTTCTTGGTGCAGATTAAATTTTTACTCATCTCATGCAAATCTCATGTAAAATTAATTTACCAAAATTAACAAATAAGCTGCAATAGACTAATAATATGTAATAGACAAAATCTCCTGAATTAAACTATATAAACTGTTTTGTGCTGGCAGTGTTCCACTACTCCAAGAAGTTGAACCATTCAGAAAGGTAAAATTCTTGACTGACATAAGCTGGCAAAAAAGTTTATAGTTCAAGCTCTTGGCTGCCACTCCCCTAGAAGAGACCTCTGCTTGTGCTTTAGTCCTGATAGCTCCAGATGTCAACACAAAGCAGTTACATCAGGGTAATTCAGTGAGTATGCATAGGGAATCCGGATATATGGTGTGTGGAAGATGAAGAGAAAATGAGGGCTTTTCCCCACGGTGACCTAGATTTGGTTAGTCAAGTAGACATGAAGAAGAATAAGAGAAAAAGGAAAAGGTAAAAGAAAAAAATACTGACAGAAATAAAGACAGTATAAGAAAGGAGCTAAAATAGGCTTTCATTTATGTCTTTAAAATAATATTTATTTAATAGATTGTAATTGCTGAAGAATAAAAAGCTACTCAACTGTTGTGCCAGGCTTGATTTTACTGTTTGTTTGGCCAGCTGTTTTTGCTTAATCATCTGGTAGTCTACAGACTTTGGCAATGGGAAACTGGAAATTTTGTTCATCTTAGTGTATGATCTGAAGGGATTTGAACCCACATCAATTTTATGTCCTGTGACAAATTTGAGTGTAAATAACTCCAAAATAAATGCCAAGCTGTACCTGATTTTACATCAGAACTATGAACAATTGAAAAAATTGTCAACCTTTAACCAACATCTCTTAAAACATACAAGATTATTTCACATATATGTGTTGGAGTGAGACCTATGTGTTGGGGTGAGACCCGTGCCTGGTTTAAGGGCTCATTCCAAACTCCTTAGAAGGGTTTAAAAAGAATCAGTGCTCTGTCTCATTTGTCCTGTGAAAAACCTATCTCACTTGGAGGTAGCACTAAACTTGAGCTATGTAGTAAGTCCTATCTAATATTTTTGTGAAATATTATATGCTGGACGTATAATTCTTACTTTCTGAAAGGAAAGGCTCTTCCTCAAAATACACTTCCTGCTCATTTCAACAGTAGCAGCATCATTGTGAGGAAATATAAATCAAGTTTTCAGCTCTCAGATACTCTCCTTTGCATATCAGGTAATAATGACCGTGATTTCATGGCTTCAACAGTGAGGCATTTACTCAATAAAAAGCCTCAGTAAATTTATAAAGGATAAGAGCCAGGGTGTTTGGTCCATAGACAGAATGATTGTTTCAGATATTCTAGATAAATTTCTCAGTACGATATCTGAAAATTCTAGGTTTGGCTTTCTTTTCTGGGGACTCTTTTAGATCTCAAGGAATCATAATTTCAATTATAATAACAGTAATTACTAATAATAACTATTTTGGTAATAACAGTAATTTTTCACTGTTAAGTAATATGGTTCTGAGTTATTTGTGTAGATCTGACCCACTTAATGTAGGACAAACCTCTCACATAATCTTTCTCTGGGCAACTAGCTAAAGCATTCTGTACCATGCTTTGGTACCACAGAAATTAACAACGAAAAATATAGGCTAGTTCTTTCTGGAATGAGCTCTAGTAATTAAGAAATGACTTATGCAGATTTAAGAGTTTCCCTTGAGGTACTCACACATATACATATGTATTTTCTCAGAAATAAATTATGTGCTTATATTTATTCCATATTTCTTATTCTCTTCGTTCCTCATCATTTTGATTTAGGTTATGCAACCCAAAGTAGTGAATGACAGACAGAAGAGAGCTACGGAATGACAGCATTTTGAAGAAAGTTCAGGGTAGAGAAGGAAAAAATCTGTGGCTCTTGTTCACTGACTGATGTGAATTGGTCACACCAGTTCAACTTAATGGAAGAGTTTCACATGGTTAATCATGTCACTGCAGAATCAATGAGGCTGATTTGGACAGATGTGCAAATCTATACAAAGCCCTCTTGTTTTTATTAGGTATTGAGGCACACAAAAGGGCCTGCCTCCATAGGATGGAGTCCTTAAATTGTGTTTCTGTCCTCGTGTTGCCCGTTGCCTTTGGTCCTACTGCCTCAGCAGGATTATGACATCCCTCTTACTCACAGGGACAACACTTAGTACATTAGTTGAGTAGCACGGGGACATGGATACTGTCATTGCTCATTTGCTGCCTCATTTGGGTAAAAGAGCTGACTGTACACATATGCCACCTGAACCCATGTGCAAGGTATACTCAGAGTGCAGCTCAATCAACTTCCAGTGCATTCTGCTAACCCAGACAGGGTTAGGAAGTTTGAGAAAACTTAAGAAATGGGCTAGTTTTACTGTGCAGATGGGCCCCAACATTGCAGGTGCTGACCCTTACGTACGTGACCCTTACAATGAAGATTTGGACTTCTGAAAAGTGCCTAGATCCACAAAATTCTTCTTTCAAGAAAATAAAATTTAAAAAAATAAAAGAAGGAAGTGAAACAATTTAAAATAGAGGAGATGTTCTATATTGGTATGTTTTCAATCAATGGGTACACTTTGGGGATCTAAATAGCTTCCATTTCTGACATTATAATTTAATTTATGTGTTTTGTAAAAAAAACACTAAAGTATTTGCATTTATATTCATAGATTAGATACTAATACTAAGCATTAAAAGAATAAAGAAAAGAAAAATACTTTTTGCCCCCAAAAGTTTAAAAACAGAGTGAACATAATCACTATTTTAAATGATTCAAGAATGAACAAATGTAGGGTCCTAATAGTAACTATCCTTTGTTTTCTACCAATGATAATAATGACCTCTTTTGTGAAATTTAGTTTTAAGTGGAACTTCTTGAGTGAGCGCAATGGTAGGAATTTTTCAGGATAATTTTGCTATGCTTCATTTTGGAGATAAATGACAGATTTTAACATCCTCAGCAGTAGAAAGATTCCTATCAACTTCAGTAGGGCTTAAATATGACTTTCAACCTTCTACATTTTTGCAGTGATATGAAAAACAGAGGATGTTTAAAAGTATTAATCTGAATTCTGAAATAATTGAACAATGATCTTTTTTTAAAGTTAATCCTGATATTGCTTCCCCTCCTGAAACCCATGCATTCTCCAACTGATGATGCATTCCTTAGGATTGAAATGTTTTTCTTCAAATTTTTAAACACTGCTGGTAGATCTTCACAGATAATTTTTTCTTCACCCAGTGCAGCCTGGGAATGCTTGATTTATCAATTTTTATAGGTAATACTTGTCTCTGATAAACATAAAAAGTACATGGGTGGAGATGGTGGAGTTGTCTAACAAATGTTTTGGGCTGGACCTGTGATTTTTCTTTCACTAACCAGTGCATGTAGCCACATAAGACTACAAAAGTTAGAGTTTGATGTAACCTCCATGAGAATCCTTTATAGGGAAGAAAAGACATCATCAGCCCACGCAACTCCATTGACCTCAGAGCCTCCACAACTAAAGACCTACGAATGGGCCCGACATTATTTCTAATTTCTAGTGAGGTTTTTTTTCTTGTTCTTAAGATCCCAGAGGACTTACAAGCTCTTAGGGAATAGTCAAAACCACCAGCTTCTTCAGTTTCAGTTGTTACTACCACTTAGGTGTTTGTCATGTCCCTTTTGTTTCAAGTTCATTATTTTCCACAGCTTTTTGGTAGGATAAAAGTTATCCATTTTGATGGAAAAATCAGTCTTTTTTAAACTCAGTTTACCACAAGCTGCAAGATTTTGTCCCAAGGCAGGTAAGAAGCACACACACATCCTGCTGCATTGGCAGAGAGTTGTAACCTCCAGAAAAGCCATTATCAGCTCTGCAGCTGTTTCTGCCTGCGAACATGCCTTTGTGGACTGAAAGTAGGCTGCAGGTGGCTCAGCCTTCCCTCTAAGTATACAGTTGAGGAAAGGATTCAAGTAGCTTTCTCCTTTCTGCTCCCCAACTGGAGTCAGTACAAATAGAGACTACTCCTTGCGAGAGAAAAACACCTAGAAGCCTAGCTAGCCACCTAAAAGGCTGGATCACTATCTCCATCAGAGTGGCATCAGTTCTCTCTCTATGCACAGTCACACCTAAGAAAACAAACAGGACTGAGAGCACCTGCTGTGCCTGTTGTAGGGATGGGAGGATTAAGAAATTGTGTTGTTCCCAGGGTCATTGTGGTTTGCTCTGAGAATCTGCTGCAGCGCAGTGACTCTGCACTGCTCCTTCTGCAGGGTTGCAGCTTAACGCCACAATGTAGCCTGAAATCTGTTCCTTGCCAGTTATCCCTATACCTCATATTTGGTTTAAAAGTCAAAGCAAGTTCTGTTCAGCAGACAGCTGCAAGCTGGGTCTAGTTTTGAAAAAATCAATCTGAAGTATTTATGCTTCATAAAACACCATCAGCTGATACATATTGGAGAATCAGAACACTGAAAGCAGCTGCAGCAGGACAAATTTTGTTTAATTTCTAAATAGTATTATTATCTCTGCTGATAACAGTTGAATGATTCCAAACACTAATACTAATCTGTGAGGAAAATCCCCTCTTCTGTAGCAGGACAGTAGCGAAGTCAAAGGTGTTGAAGGATCCATGGGCTAAGGCAACACAGTTGAAGAGAACTACACGATTCCAGGACAAAAAAGAAAAGGGGAATACATGTGTGACTCGTGTTTCCCCCTTAAACACTGTATACATGGTGTCTAGGTGCTCAAGGAGAGCAAACAGAGCTTACCTGCTTCTGCCACCTGCCTCCTCCACAGTTTGTGTGGAACTGGTAACTGCAGTACAGTCTGCCAGCATTATCTGAGAGCCCTTGCAGCTCCTTGTTTCACGACTGGCTTGATTCACACGCATTATGAGGTTATTTCTGTAGGGAAGGACTATTCATGACAACAATTATTTTATTTTTTTTTTGTGCACACCTAGCAACCATATACATCCATGTTCAGTCACTGGGGGTACAAAGCAGAGGTAGTACAAATATTTGACAGTAGAAGACAAACTAATTGAGTGTCTGCAAAGGAAGGGGACATGTCTTTTACCACCACCAGCAGATTAATATGGAGATTTCACAATTTAGCTTTGTTTCCTGAAACAGAATTGCATTTTTAAAAATCTAGAATATAAATAGTTGACCAGGCTCTGTCTTGAAAATTGATGAAATCAGGCATACAGGGGAGAAAGATCTCATTTAAGTTACATGTTTAAGCTTGCTCTCCAATGCCAGTCACACCCCTGTGTTTTCTGGGCTTCAGTCACCCTCCTTGCAACAAATCTAAGCACCGGTGTAGTTGTCTGTAGATGACGTTAGTACAGAAGCTTATGCCTCTCTTCTTCCACAAACATGGTCAATAAAAGTTTTACTACATGGTAGTTAATTCAGAGTTGAAAGCTTCCATCTGATGCATAGTGGTTATATTAAGCAGATAGGTTTAATAAAGCCTCTCTGGCATTAATTCTCTAGCAATAATAATGTAGTAAAGCGAATTGAATTCCTACTGCAATACTGATGGTTGTTTTGTAACTATGTGCAATATTAATAGCTATGAACACTTTCCTGAAGGACATGCCTTCAAAGGCCACAAGAAAGCAGATAATTAAATACATTTAAATGTGAATTAGTTTGCTGCATTTTGTGGCTTAAGGCTGAACCTCTCTTACAATAAAGATGCTCAGGATTCAATCCCTCCATGCAGAGAGGAAGTGAAATGAACTCTTGTGCAAAAACTAGGCTAAGGCAATACAAGGATTAGTGTGGCTCAGAGCTTGCCATTGGCAGGAAGGGAGGATGGATTGGAGGAATCACAGGAGTAAACCAAGGCCATCGTTGTTTTCCTGCCTTTCTCCCATCCCAGCAATTTGCTGCCCCACATATCGACCTCCTCTAGGCAGAGGTTGAGCTGGAACCAGCTCTAGGAACGCACGGGCTCTGAACTAAACAGACATTTAGGCTATAATATGACATACTGGGCAGCATCAGACCGAGCAAAGCAGGAGTGACACGCTGGGTTAGCTGCATGAACAATAAGAAGTAGGGTTTAAAATGGCATGAATGTCTTAAACGGGCAGAAAGCCTGTTACATACATACCGCAGAAAGTATTCAGATGTTGTTAAACCTTTATACAAAGGCCAAGTAAATGTGCCAAGCTCGGTGTTAGCATGGGTGGTCTGCTATGTAATTGCCCGTTGCACAAATGACCAGCACTTTACATCTTTATAAACAGCCGCTATTATCTATGCCTAGTGGTGCTCCCCCGTGATGATTTTTTTTTTTTTTTTTTTTTTTTTTTTCGGGAGCACCGCGTTTCCTTACGAGTCAGATGAACCCAGAAGGCCAGCCCAGCCCCTCACGGGAGCTGTACCCTTCCCGGGGGGGGTGAAATCTAGCACGGCGATGGGACACAACGCCAGCCCCTCGCACGGATGGGCAGGGGGTTAATTCCACCCTTCCAGCCCAGGGTGGGCGAGTGGCGCGTTAAACCGGGCAGAAAAAGCGCTCTGGACGCCCGGTCGCCCCCAAAGGGCCCCGAGCCCCCTCCCTTCCTCGGGGTTAGGCGGGGGCAGGAGCCCAGGGCGGCCCCAAGGGGCCGGGCGGGACGGCGCGGCAGCGGCTCGGGGGCGGGGAAGGAGGGAGGGGAGTCCCCAGGATCCCCCCGGCCCCCGCGCGGGGAGACACCGCGTTAGTCACCGGGACCCTCCCCCCGTGCCGGCGCTGGGCTCCGCCGCGGCGGCGGCGGCCGCGTCAGCCCTGGCGGCATCGCCGCTGCCCGCTCCCCGCTCCGCCCGGCCGCGCCGCCGACGGGACGCGGCGGCTCCGTGAGGCGCGGAGGAGGGGGATGGAGGGGCCCGGGCTGCACCTGGCGGGGCTCTGCCTCCCCCGGGGCGGCGGGGCGGGCTGCGGGCGGGCGGCGTGAGGCGGCCGAGTTGCCCCGGGTGCCCCCGCCCCGCGCGGGGAATGAGAGGCGGCGCCGCGGGGCTGCCGGAGCCCGCCGGGACCCACCATGCGGGAGCTGGCGATCGAGATCGGCATACGGGTCCTGCTCTTCGGGGTCTTCGTGTGAGTACCCGCCGGGCGGCGGGAGCGGGCACGGGGGGCACACACACGGCTGCAGCCGGAACGGCGCCGGCGGGGACTCCGACACTGCCTCAACTTTCCTTCGGCGCCCGCGTCCTTCCTCACGCCCGGGCGTCGGGTCGGGTCGCCGGGCCGGGCTGGGAGTGCGGGGTTGGCCGCCCCTCGGAGCGGGCTGAGGGCGGCTGGGGTCCCCCCCCCGGCCGCCCCTCGGAGCGGGCTGAGGGCGGTTGGGGTCCCCCCCCCGGCCGCCCCTCGGAGCGGGCTGAGGGCGGTTGGGGTCCCCCCCCCGGCCGCCCCTCGGAGCGGGCTGAGGGCGGTTGGGGTCCCCCCCCCGGCCGCCCCTCGGAGCGGGCTGAGGGCGGTTGGGGTCCCCCCCCCGGCCGCCCCTCGGAGCGGGCTGAGGGCGGTTGGGGTCCCCCCCCCGGCCGCCCCTCGGAGCGGGCTGAGGGCGGTTGGGGTCCCCCCCCCGGCCGCCCCTCGGAGCGGGCTGAGGGCGGTTGGGGTCCCCCCCCCGGCCGCCCCTCGGAGCGGGCTGAGGGCGGTCTCCCGGCCGCCCCTCGGAGCGGGCTGAGGGCGGTTGGGCTCCCCCCCGGCCGCCCCTCCGGCCGGTGGTCTGTGGTGGCGAGGCGGGCCCCGCGGCCGGGGACCCCCCCTTCGGTTGCCGCCGGCCCTTTCGGGAGCCCTGAGCGAGGGGGAGCTGCCGCCCTTTCCTCCCCTCTGGGGCGCGGGGTGAAATTTCTTCACGGGGGGGGGGGGGGGGGGGTGGTGTGGTGTGGGGCGTGTGTGAATCGTTGCAGGAGCCGCGGGGAGCCCTCTCCCTGCCCTGAGATTTTGCCGGAGACCTGCGGGAAATTTTTGTCGGAGAAACTACTGTTTGTGAGAGGAGTGTGCAAAAACCCGACCAAACCAGTAAAGGGCTCGTCGGCCAGGGCTGTAAATGCCCCCCAACAGCTGCTTGCAGCAGCGGGTGCCCGCAGTGAGGGGGCCCCGGGGCAGGCACCCCCGGCGGGAGAAGCTGCCGCGCTAGTGCGCGGAGCCCGAACGGGAGATGCGCGGGGGGGGGTAGCGGGGTTTGAGATGCGTCTCGGCACGCTGGTATGTAGGAAGGAAAGTCGTGAAAATCTGGTCGCTGAAAGATATGCAGCTATCGCTGCGGGAACACTCTTTTTGCCTTCTTTAGGCGAAAACAGTTCGGTGTTATTTTGCCCTGTGTACTTCAGGCAGGCTTTCCCCTTTCTCTTCAGCGCTCTACCTGTTTCTTCTTCCTGGCAGCTTGTGTTCTCCGCGCATTTGAACAATGAAAAGTTCCACTCTTCATATAAGTTTGCATTTCGTTTCCTTACTGTTTGAAGATGAATGTTCTCCATTTTTTGTGATCTCCCAGAAGTATCACAGAAACTGGATCGGATTCTGCGACTATTTGTCTACTTAAGGCTGGATGCTGTTGGTCACAGGTGCAGGCAGTAACAGCACAGGGCATCAGCGATACTGACTTACAGCTGGTGATACTGGAATGCTTTGATGCGATTCCTTCCTGAACCTCTCTCATGGTTAATGAATAACTTACCCAATTTACTGGTGTTTGTGTTTTTCCTCAGTGCTCATTAGTCTTGAATATTGATGTAATTCTTTTGATCTGCAACATGTTTGGTAAGTGTATTTTTCTTCATTTTAGTATAAACTTTGATACCTTCAAAAACCTTTTAAGGTACCTTTGATACCTTTCAGTTCAGTTGCATCTTACTTTGCAAATAGTCCTGTTCATCTCAGCAGAACTCTTTTCTGGAATATGTGGCATTAGAAGGTGAGCAAAGACCTCAGAATCTGATGCTACATCAGAACCTTTTCTTCATTGCAAGTGCATGTGTAATTCATCACGTGCACCATCCAGTAAGAGATCTCTTCATATAGCTTATTACCATCATATATGTAAATCATGACCCATTGTAAGTAATAATTTCTTGGGTATGCTTGTCTTCTGCCTTAATTTCCTCTCTAAAAGATTCTGTAATTTTCACTATTCTTTATGCTGTGGTTCTAAAATAAACTGAGGGGTGACTAAAGGAAAAGCTTTTGGTAGAGTCACCATAATGGCAAATGCCTATGTAAACACTTTTCACATTTTCATGTAGCTCAGCTCCTGGCTTCTTGGAATTCTGGGAAATAATTTTGACAATGTAGATGTCAATAAATGTTCTAAATGACCTATTACAAGTACCGAACACCTTAGTATTCGAAATTCAGGTTGGTGTTTAGTTTCACGAAGAACTGCACTTTATTTGCTTGTAGTGGTGCAGGAATATAATCTCTAGGTAGACCAAAAGAATTGCTTTTATATTCAGATAATCTTAACACCAGGGTAATCTTTTGCTGTTGAGATAATATTCAATATTTCTCTCCATTTTTCTAAAGAGGCAGTTACTCATATTTTGAAAGTTCTATGTTATGGAGGTTTAAATACTGTGGGTTTTGTAGACAGCCAGGGCAAGGATTTTTATGGAGTGTTGAGTTCATTAAAATATCTTTCCAAGAATGAACAATTAGTGGTGAATTTGGAAGCCCTGGGACTGGAATCCAGGCAGCAGCAATGTAGGTTCTACTGCAGAACCTCTTTCTAGGAATGAGAAGGCTGGACAGTTCCCACCTCCCTTGGGAAGGAGGGATGTTAACATCTGGGAGTGGAGGGTAGGTCTGAGATCATCTCGGTATTTGTCCATCAGGGACTGGACTGAAGAGAATTAGTTCGTTCTGAGAAGGTGTTGATGACTTTGGGTTGCTACCAACCTTTGTGGTGTGGAAGGTCTGACCTTGAAGATAATGGTTCCATAGCTATTTGCCAATCGTGAGCCATCTGTGCCTCTCAGATGTCTTTTTAGCTTCAACCTACCGATTAATACACTTTAGAGTAATATACTGGCATATTTTGTACCATAAAAAGCAAAAGGGAAAAGGGTGCATATTCCATGTTGTAGTTTTGCTTGGTGATAAATGTCATTTCATAAAAATGGAGGTGTGAAAACTTATGTTGATGATTGCTGAAATGGAATGTATTGCCAATTTGAATGTATTTTACAGCAACAACAGTCATATTTTCTGTACTTAAGACCATCAACCTTTTTTTCCCCACAGTTGCCATATTTATCAACTTTAGTCATTCCACCAAAGGCAAACATCTATAGTTGTTATGTAAGATCTCTTCTATCATGCCAGTGTACACTATTACAAGTAATACACGTTTTTGATGGTTGTGTACTGATTTGGATCAATTCAACAGACACTCAGGGAGGATATTGGTAACAACTGACCCAGTTCTAGATGTTGTGTTCTTAGCAGTTGCTAAGAGTTTGCTTAGCAATTAAAGACTGGTTTAGGTATTGAAATCAGCAACTCAAGCTTCTGTGCATTTACAAAGATCTGTGCTGAAGGGCATTTTAGCCCTCAGGATTTACTAGTATTGAAGAAAGGATTAGTTAGGAGAGATTTATTAGATAAAACTACAGCTGCCTGAAATTTAGAAGCAGGAGTTGGAAAAAAAACCAACAAAACAACACAAACCAGCCAAAACTCAAACACAACTGGTTGCAGTCAAAAACATACTTAGTGCACACTTTACTGGCAAGGTAAATAGATGTTCTTTGAGTACCTTCAGCAAGATTGCTCTCAAGCCGCAAGTCACAAGCTGCAAGGACAGTGGTATTTCTGGTTTGTTCTACAGTTTTTTCCCCATTCTTATCATTAACAAATTAATTTTTAATTTTCAAAAATTTAGCCTTACACCTTTTGACTGGGCTGAACTGATCCTAATGAATATAGCAAAGAAAATTCTCACGTTATAATTTGACCATTACATTGTTACTACACTATGCAGTTTCAAATATTTTCTCAATTAAACCTTGACTTTAATAAATTCTCACTTCATATTTTTGTTTCTTTAGTTTTTTATTTATTAAGAAATATCCATGGGTACAGAACTGGATTTTTTTAAAGTGAAATTTTTCATGTAAGATCTCAGAAGTAGTCATGGTCTATTTTTAATATAACAACTGTGAGCATGTACTTTGTTTATAGAAAAAAATTGAATGCTAATTTGAAGAATGATTGAATTAGGGTCTTCAATCTCAGTTTTCTTCGTTTTGTACTTATTCCTATGACCTGGAACATCTTAAGATGCCTGATTCATGCTAAAACATGTAAACCATGGTCAGTCTTTCATCTGCTCCGTGCGGACAGTGGCATTTGTCACTTAATGCTTGATGAAAGCAAATTGTTTTGACTGACTTGGTTTTATTGTTAAGGCAATTGTAAAAAGATTTGTGAGCAAGTCTGATATTTTTACACGAGTGATGACCTTAAAACAATGGTCTTCATCTGTCCTGAAAATAATTCATTGAGTGGTATCTCAGGGCTTGTAATTGACCATAGAGATGTCTTAGTTTCTTAGCAAAATACCTAAACCAGAACATGTTTCCTACAAGGAAAACTTTCAGCTGTTTCAGAAGTTTTAAAAGACCACATCATTGTCTTGCTAGGAAGACAGAAGAATTTGCATGTATTGTATATTTAGCCCCATGACTTGTCAACAGCATATCACTGATGTTTCTAGAGCTAATTGATTAAAAAGACAGTCTTTCAAGGATGGCTTCATCAAACCTCGAGCTCTTCAGTGAGTGTGATGTGATTAAAATATAAATGTCATTCAGAGTAATTGGATATCTTCCCTACAGCACGGTCTCATTAGCAGCCTCCCCTGGGAATAAATGTTTATCCGCAGACTAACATACATATACATTACACCCATATGAGTATGCAGTACTGACTAATGCTGACATCTTTTGTGTGTGTGTGTGCCATGTTCAGGCTCTGGTTTGAAAAAATAAATGCTGATTCTGTGCATGTTGGGTTTCTTACAAGTTTACAATATGAAGATTTTAATCAAGTTATGAATATGCATGAAATGATTTAGTGTGGAAAGCTCTTTCAAGTAGCTTTCTTTGTCATGGGTGGTGATCTTCTGGATATTCTGCATATGGTGCCTTCATAAATGATACTATGTATTGTCTTGTTAACACAGACAAAAAAATCAATTAGCTGAGCAAATTCCACAATGCTGCAGTTCCGCTTTACTCTCCTCAGCTTGCGCTTGCCTTTTCTCTGTTGTATCTACTGGATTTCTGGAGGATAGACTGAGCTATGAATCACGAGCAGTTGGAGATCTGTAGGGAATGTAAGCAAAATGGTATTGAGAAGAAATCACCAGTCTGTGACATTAAGATTTGTTTCCTCATGCTGACACAAATGCTGCCAAATTGCACAAATCAGTTGAGCCAAGATTTCAAAGCACCTTTTAAGCCTAGGTTCTCTAGATGAATGTTTCAAAGTGGAGTAGGTATTTGGCCACATGAGCTTCTTAGTCTTTTTGTGTCCTACATTCTTGATTTGAGAATCCCATAACTCTGACTTTGTTTGGAACCTGATTTTTGGCTTCTGATCTTAAAAGTCTTGGACTTCGTTTCTCTGTACCCCATTTTCTCTTCCAGAAAGGAGAGTAATACTTCTTTTTCTCACCTTTTGTTCATTTAAGTCTTCATCATGAGGTATGTGGACAGTAGCCAAACCCATTGAATGTTGAATATGCTTGGAGCTTTTTTTAGTGTTAGTTTCACAAATAGTAATGACAATAGGAAGTGAGAACATCAACATGTTTGATTAATAACCTGTTTAAAAACAGTTACTATATTGTAAACCATAATATAGATGATACTAAAATGAGGAAAAGATTTAGTTTCATGGCCTGAGTTGAAGTCTAGTTCACTGAGGTAGGGTTAATGAACAGTTAAGGGAAAGACCTGCTCTAAAAAAGACCATAGCCTCTCTGGTGCTTAGGATCTGAGAACATATATCAAAGGTTGCGTATTGAGCTCCAGTGGCAAGCAACAGACTTGTTCCAGTGCTCAGCAGAGTCTGTTATACCTTTGAAGTGATGGAAGAATTAGAATGCCATGGAGCTTCCGTAACTCGCTGAATGCAGCTGATATATCACAAAGTAACCTGAATTTTAACTTTGCTCAGTTCTGCGTCCTTGAGAGGTTACTGTAAAAACAAAAAGGCCATAAATACCTATTATGCCTAGTGTAATATGAAGTACACAACAAAATGACCGTGTGCCTGTCCTAATATCTATGAAGTATCGCCGAGCTAACAGAGACACTTGGTACTTGGTGTTCCACTGAGCTGAAGCTTCTGTTTCCATTGTTATCTTATTATATTTCTTGAAACTAGGGTAGGATTTTACTGACTTTAATAACAGCTACTGAGAGGAAAGTATAATTGTCCTTTTGTGCAGACTTTAGTTTGTGCCAAAGGTAGACTGTTTTACAGACTGATATATCAATACTTTAGATCATGGGACTAAGTTTATTTCATTTGTCTTCCCTGAAAGTTTATTTCATTTGTCTTCCCTGAGGCTCAGTGGGCAAAAAAGGGGGGGATTTAATGGCAGGAATTCTAACTGTCCTGTTAATAGGATGGGATTTATAGTTGATGTCCATGGTAAACTCACAGCTGAATACATGCTAAAAAAGGATGTTATTGTAGATGCTAAAGCTGTCTGCTCCAGATTTTTCAGGAGTAAATGGTGACTTTGTCTCCTGTTGAATCCTATTTACTCATTGACTTTGGCACATTGTGCTTTTATCTGCTTCCAGCCCTGACTGAGTATGTTTTATAGTGAGAATTCTACTAAGACTGACAGGGTTTCTGTAAGGGAAATTTTTCTTTAAAAAAAATTGATTTTTATACTTTGATCTGAGCACAGACAAGCTGTGGCACAACTGTGTTTCTTATGGCAAAGACTTTTTTTCTTAAAGTCTTATTGCTGAGAGCACAGTCATACCTGGCACAGTAAACCAAGATCTTTACAGTCTCCTGATCTGTTGGTGACTTTGAGAAGTGAGTACTTGGGAATAGTTGGCAGAATTATTGATGCTAAAGGTGGATTAAGGATCACATTTAGTGTGTCTTGTAACTTTTTCTGTGGTAAGCACTGTGCTGATGTTGAACAGAGGATGTTTGTGTGGTGCATCTATACTGGCAAGGATTAGTGGACAAAGAGAGAAAGCTAAAGACAATATATATGTCCCTAGTTAAAAGTATTGGTTGTGATCCACTAATGAACATCAGGGACTTAAACCTGAACAATTAAGGAAAGCTTCACTGGTTCCTGAATCAGAGTAACTGCTTTACAGATGATCCAGTTTGATTGTCTTCGCAGAAAAGACAAAGTTGTCATCAGATGTGGCACTTGAGCTAAGCTTTTCCTAACTAGGTGGATTTTAAGGTACTTTCCATTCATGGTTTTCCCTTGCCTAAATGGTAAATTTGTGATCATTGGACCACAAGTCATTGCTATGCAAGAAACTCTGACTGATCTAAATGATTCTGCAGAAAACTAGATTAAGAATGTTCCTTTGTTGTAAATCAGATTGCTACAGCCACTGTGAATTGTATTTGTTTATTCCTCTGCATTACAAACCACTTTTAGCTTTCACTATCCAAATGAGTAAATATTTTCCTGAGTAAAATATCACTGAATTTTAATTAAAATTACATATAGATAAAATGCAGTAAGTGGGGATTGTTTTACTGTAGGCACTGTAGGCTAGAGTAACAGGGTTTACAACTGGTGTTTTCATAGTAAGTGGCTGATTAAGATTACTTATGCAGATGAATTTCAGAGAATTGGGAAAGATGCAAAAGATGGTAAGAGGGGTATAGAAAACACCTTTTCTGAGAAAAGATAGAAAAAGCTGAGCTGTTTAATCTAGAAATCTCAGGAGACGTGGTGGTAATCTTCGCATGTAAGCAGCTGCCATAAAGATGTCTGAAGAAGGCAAGCTGCTCTTCATGCCCTTTTGGAATTGTACCGAAAAGAAAGATTTTTAAACTTGTAGCAAGGGAAACTTAGACTGAGTGTGGGGAAATACAACCTAATTGCAAGGACTTTTGGGCGCTGTGATAGATTGCCTGAAGGATATGTAGCATCTCCACCAATGGAGATTCTAAAAGGCAAGTTACACTGAAGTATCTTGGGAGTATTTTACATAATGTTTTCCTTTGCTGCATGGCTGTGAGGGAACAGATTAGGTGGTCTGGTAAGTTGGCACGAATCAACTTATTGGACTGAGGTTTATGCTGCCTGAGAGTGCCGCAGTGCGTGGGGAGAAGTTGAAAGCCACTCAAGCAAAATTTCTTGTAAGAGATTTTTGTCTCATGTTGATGGGCAGAAAAGGAAATGGTGTTACCAGTTCAGTTACTTGGAGAGCACTTTGTCAAAGACTGAGCAGAAGCTGATGATGGCTTTTGGCTGGAGGGCAGCACCATGCCAACTACCGTATTCTAAATATTCTGCATTGACGAGATTGCGGGCAAAACCAAATCCTCGATTAGGTGAAATGTTTTGCTCTGCAATCTTGCAGTTAAACATTTTACTCTATTTTGAGTGAAAAGTTCTACTACTTCTTTAGCATGTATAACGGAGGTGTAAATGTCAGCTCAGAAATATTTCAACTTTGAAGGATTTGTGGCACCCTGCCAAGTGTTGTGAAGCCTTGCAAATTGAAAACAACAGAGGAGAGTATAATTTCATATGAAGTGTTCCGTTTTCATTGGCTGCCAATTTTCAGTAATGGGAGAACAAATCTAGTAGCCTGACTGTACTCTCATAGCCCGCAGAGAGACCATTAATAATTTCATTCATTTAGTGTCCAGGGTGCTTTACAGGAGTGTAACTATTGCTACTGGACTTTAGTGACTGATACAAAATGCTAAAAGTGATGTTCCTATTCCCTATTACTATATCTTTATATATTTATTTTTTAAATCATTATTAATGCTCTGGAACATGTAGTTACTCACACAAGTGGTTTTTGATTGAGTGATTTTAAAATAGTTGGATTTGATTGTGAATATCATTAGACCTATCTCTTTTTTTTTTTTTTTTTTTTTCCCAGAGAATAATGAAGGCATTGCATACGGCAGCTATGATCAAAATAACTTGTGAATTTGTATCACATTTAGTAAATTACTTGGCAAAAAAAGTCTCTTTAGTAATACTAAAGTATTTTAATTGTTTCATTTTAAAGGCACTTTTCATTAAAATTAGTTTAATGGACTCTCAGACAAAATATTTCATATAAGTTTGGGTTAAAATGATATGTTCCTGCTTGACCAAAAAATCAATGTTTTAATTTCACATAAAAAAATTCTTAATTGAGCCTTCTAGATTGATCCATAGTATTTCTCCCCTCTCTCACTTCCTTACCAGCTCTTTAGTTTTTGGTCTGGGAATGTGTTTTGGCACTTAGCTCTAGTTGTGGACAATTTGTGTGATACTACTTAATCCTCACTTTTGTTCAGCCTATACCCCTCAGAAATAGCACTATGTGGGGACAGGCTTCACTGCCATATAGGTTCTCTTTCATGGTCATGTCTCTGTCTATCCATCATATGTTTAAAGGGAGCAAACAGTAGTGCATCGCCAATGGGATACACATAAAAACTATTCATATTATAAACATATTCTAGGCTAAAAATAACTAGGCAGCATATTTATCAAATTGTGTTCATATTATTATTGTGTTCATATTATTAAAATTCGGGTTCTGGCAGAAAGCTGAGTGAGAAAGAAAATTTCTTGTGTAGAAGTAGTAGGCTTTTGAAGAGATTGGGGGAGGAGGGGCAATGGCTGATCGGAGATGAGATCCTGCAGCATGGAGAAACGTGTTAGCGTGTTTCAGAGATTGCGCCTGAATAAGCTGCTAGGGCCAAGCTGTCACTTTCAACTGATTAAACCTTGTTCCAAGCGAGATCTTAAAGAGCTGTCACAGGAGGGACAGGAGGGAGCAGCACTGAAGTACCAGTGAGCTACAAAAGGAATTTTGGAGAAGGAGTGATGGAGAGACAGAAATAATGGAGAGGGAAAGCTTTGGTTGGTAAGAGAAACTCAGCATCTTAGCAAGTTTAATCCCCGACTTTCATTTCAGGTCCAAACCTATAGTCAATAGGAGTGTGGCATGCAGGTATGAAAACAGAAGAAACTTTAGCAGACTGCTTGGCTCTGTCAAATTGCTGTGAAGCTAGGATAGTTGTTCAAGGAACTGTGGAGAGTTGTTTGGCTGAGAACAGGTTGAGATGTAATAAAAACGAGCATTAAAAAACATCAAAAGCAAAATTTTGTCTGTGTAATGTGTTTTGGTTCATTATTCAGATAGGTGCTTTGGTGATTTAAGCCTGCAATATGAATTCTGTTTTTCACTTCAGAATAATGTACCACTGCCAGCTTTGAAACTTCTAATGGCTACATCAGTGTTCATATACTGATGTTTTCTTTTCTCTCTACTCCTTTCTCCCCAAACCACACATTAAAATGGCTTTTGTAAAAGAGCTTGCATCATAGGGTGTATTTAATAAAAAGAGAGCATAGAGGCAACAATTAATACCATAAATCATGCTTTTTATTAGCTGAAATGAGAGATAATGCAACGAAAACATTAACGAATAGCTTTCACTTTGCTGGTATCTGTTATTTCTGTAAGACGGCCACTGTTGATTATCTGTGTTACCGTAGTGCAGCTGTACTGGATTGCCCTAAGTACTGTACGTTGACATAATAAGTAGTAGCCCTGACCTGTTTACCTCGTGCTTGAAGTGTGCCACTGCTCCATGTGAGCTGGGATCACAAGAACTGAACTGCTTTTTCACCTCAGGTGGAGCTAAATGCCAAAACAACTAGGATTTTGTTTCAGAATGGTTTATTTTCTATTCTGCCACCTAGAAAGCAAAAGATGCAAACATGGCTTTCAATAGTAGGTCAAAAGAACTTTTAAAAATGTAAAATGAGCCAAAATATGTCAATTTGACTAATTTTGCAGTAGTTTTTTCCTGCTTCAGTATAGCCACTCTTGTCTCCTGCTCTTCTCTTCAAAGCTGCAATGCAGCATGACCAACTGTTCCCTCTTTCCTCCTTTCACTTTGCTCATTTCCAAATATTCTGTTTCTCTAAGGAAGAAAAATGATGGTGAAAAGGTTGTATCTAAGCCAGTTAAGTAGTTTAATGCCTGGATAACCATTTTTATTCCCATTGAATGGGAGTTTTCTAGATTCAATCACCTCATACTGGCAGTAATGATACTCAGCGACATTTAGTGCTACTTGCATTCAAAGTGCTCAGCCCATGAGCAAGGAGAATGTATGGATTGAAAGTTTTTGGATTCTTTCAGGCGCACAAGAAAAACTGGCTGGCTACGTTAATTGCTTGTTCATTTGCTCAACAATTGCTGTTCATGTATGCTCAGATAATCCTTTGCCTTTCCTCTTGGGTTTAGTACAACTGAAATAATGTCACAGGAAGGAAACAGTTTACCCAGAGAGAGTTCAAGTGCTAGGGATTGAGAAAGCAGTAGAGGTGTAATTTAGGTACTAAAGAAACTAACGTTAGGTTCTAAAACTCCAGGCTAGTCTCTTTTTTCAGCATTGTGAAAAGATTGCCGGTTCACTATTTCATATTAGGTAGTCTAAGAACATTTACATATCATTTATATATTATTTCATAAGCTACAGGACTCCTGTTGTGAAACTATATTGTTAGTTCAAGATCTGAGGTTTTAACTGAGCCCAGGCTTCCCAGCTGTTGCCTCCTTGCTGATTCATTTAATTTATATTGTTTTTTTGAATTTGGGCCAAACAAGGAAGAGAAAATTTGAACAGAAGGGTTGGGTCTGGTTTTAACCTGTTTCTGTTCATTTGTATATTTAGTGGGGGTATATGTGACTCATGTCACATGCTGTAGCAGACTTGAGCCTGATCTCAGGCACAGCTGATGAAGCCTGTATAAATACAGCCCCAGATGCTATATCACAGAATGGTCCAGTGGCTCAGAAATCATTCGGAGACACTGACTGGCACAGACTCCATCATCTAGACAGACATGTTCTGGCTGAAGAACCTGTCTCGCATCATGGTTGGCTTTGTTGGCCCAGTAATAGTACAGTCCTAGCTGCAAGGAGGAGAGTAAAGCGGGTGGCTGTTCATCTTTAGAAGTCATACCCAATGTATATTTTTTGTATCCGTGGATACACGAGGCAAATCTGGGAAACGTGCTAGTAAGACTGAATAAAATACTGGAAACTCTCCTTTTTCAGCACATCTGGGAAATATGACAGCTATGGTAATATGTATATTTTTAAAATTGCATCAGAATTTATTTTCAATCTCTTCTTGATCAAAATGATTTCTCCTATATCTGAAGGGCTAATGTGGGCATATGTGCTAATTAAATGTCACACTGCAATTGCTAGCTAATTTAAAATATTCAGAAATATTTTACATCAAGTGATACTGACTCATCTGAAGCTAAACCTACCCCTGAGAACCAGTTCTCTACTTGCCAGTGACATTAAATAAAAACCCCAAAAATATTACCCCCACTCTTTGTCCTTATCAGCCCCAGGGTTTAATTTCATTGATTTTTGGCTTCTCCTGACACAAGTGCACCCACAGAATTAAAAGTGGGGGAAGTTGTATACATTCAGATCGAAATATCAAATGTTATCAGGAAGTGGTATGAAGGCTTCATTTCTAGCTTCTCAAAAATACAGAAATTTAAAAAATGCTATCAACTCGCACTATTCCCAGAGCTGTATTGAGCACTGAATAGGGACTGAATGAAAGAAGCCTCCTGAAACATTTTTCTTAACATTTGCTTTCTGCCAGTACTCCTCTCAGTCTTTGTAAATACTTGCGCCTACAAACAGAAGGTTACTGCAAATGAAGAGAGGCGTCAGATCTGCTCATTGCTGTAGCAATAAAAACAGCTTCTGAATTATCTTTGTAGGCTGTTCCTGGTGAATGTTAAGTACCCTGTATCCTGCAGGACACTCAAACCCAATAAAGTTCCATATTAGGATTATAGATTGTTAATCAGAAGTGGTAGGTGTATCCGCTGCCTGGCATTGCATTGGGAAATACAAGTTTTTAGCTGTTAAAAAGGTAGATATAATTTATTGGTACAGCTGCTTCTGTACCTCTTAGTGCAAATGTAAATTACTTAATGAATTGGCTTTAGTGCAGTTACAAGATGATGGTAGTAATAACACATTTCCATCAAAGCCGATGAAGAACCAATAAAACATTAATTTCTCTTCTCATGTAGGTGCTTCTTATGCAGTCAATATCTATTGCAATATAAATTCTAATATATTTTAGAATTTAACGCTTTACTTTTGATTTCCACGGTGCTTAAAGCTGTGGCTTTCCTACTTGAATGCACGTCAGCAGCGCATACCTGGCATATGTGAATACCCGTTCAGCTAATGAGCAAAGTAGAGCATTAGGAGTCTTGCTCTGATGCTGACCCTCCTTGCTGAAATGAATTGCCCTACCTTGCCTCGGAAAATAGTGGCAGAAAGCATCAAATCTCTTGACGCCTGGTGTTGTGCCTTAACTATAGGGAAAGTTTCTCTTTCTATCAAAACTGAAGTTTATATTATTGATGTTAAATTTTTAATTCATGTCAACTTCTTCCTTGGTGAAACTGCAGTTCATCATTAATAATTGGGCCTCGGTCATATTTTTTGTACCCTAATACATAATGCCCTTCTTCATGGCTGAGAAACTGTGGATTTCCCAAATTACTTTAGAAATTAAATGGCTCAGATCTCTTTCCTTGTGCTAACCTCTGAGCTAACACAAAACTATCTCATCATGCTAATAAGCGTAGACAGCAGCTTTTCAGAAACTGAACTCCGACTGTGGTGAGCAGAATGACGGTGATAAACCACAGGCATTGTTTCTTATCTCACCTCATCATTATCCTGTCTGCTTTAGTTCTGTTAATTTTGTATTCCAGCCACAGACCATTTCAAGCTTTTCATATTTTGTCTGTCTTTGCAGGAGTTCCTAAGATAACCACTAAAACGTTGCTGCTTTTTTTTTTTTTTTTTTTTTCCTTAAAATTGCCTATAGGGAATAAACAAGACTGGGCTTTCTCATGGCATGAGAATAAGTTATTCTCCCCAGGTATATCAAATAACATGACAGGAATGCTTTACCCACTGTTATATGGTTCAGAATGGATAAGTTGAAGTCTTGGATTCAAATGTGAGCAAAGGCGATGTGGCTAAGCAGTGTTCAGTGCAACGTGCCCAGCCAACTGGGCTCTTTCTGGTGAGCCTACCTCACTTGTTGGAAACCCCTAATGCAAATTCTGTCTTTCAGAATATAATTTTCTTATCTCCACAGCTGTTCTGCCCTATGATGTGTTCTACTTTATGGCTCTTCATTCAAAATGTTGGCGCTGCGAATCTGTGGTGTGAGAATCTCTCACGGAGTTATGTATTGTGTATATACTCTGTGGATAGGCCAGCCTATACAGAGCCCTACCAGCTTCAGCATCCCTGGTGCTGCTCACAATTCTGCAGTTTTAGTGTTGGGACAACTGATTGCACAATTTAACATAGCAGGTACACTGTAAAAGCTTTTACTACTAGGTTTGAGACCTGGTTTGTGGAATACTCAAGGAAATATCCATGTAAGAAAGTTCACAATGGAGTTCCAATAACACAGTCCCAGCTAATATGTTTCTGTGGGAGAGGCAGTGGTGAGCTTGCTCACACAGTTCTGCAGTCAGTGAGAGGTGGTCAGAGCCAAACTTTTTTCCACAAGACCTCAGAGGTGATTTATAAGAAGAGTTTATGAACACCTGCTATCCCTTCCAATGAGGAGTTGCATGTAAAGCCACTTTAGGATCAGATCTGATTATCAACAGATGAAGCTTAGAAAAGAGGAGAGTTGGTCATTAGGCATCTGGTATGAAAGACTGAGTATCACAGTCACAAGTTCATGTTCATTCTTTTCTGGTACTTTGTCATGCCATATGTACTTCTGTGTCCTCTCTTAGTTATTGTCGCTTGTTACTTGGGATAAGCCTTGTCTGCAAGAGACAAGGCAAAAGGCAAAAAACCCCCAACCTCCCCACCCCAACCAACCCCCCCTTGTACATCCTTTAGTTGATGCTTACAACCAGGAAGCAGTCTCTAACCATCTAACTCTTCTGATGAAGCAGATATTTAAGTCTCCAAGATTGCCAGACCAAAGCCGTGTGTGATTTCATGTTGTTACTCTGAAAATGGAGCTGTTGGCCAGTGGCAGTCCTTGTAAGGCTAGTAAGTACTTCTGAGGTGATTTCATACTAGTCATGATTTCATAGCTGATAGGTTCTGTCTTGCTCTAACAGGATACAACAACACAATCCTGATGTGGAGCCCATCTATCCTATCCCTGTCCTGTTCTTGTTGTTAGATTAGGAACATACTTTTCTACTCTAACATTTCAAGGTTTTTACCTTACCAACTTTGCCAATGCTTATTACTCTTCCTCTGATCTTAGCAACTGCCAAATGTCACTGCTTCTTGATTTCATGCTGCTAAATGCCAGGGAATGGTAGCTACTGTAAGCAGTGTTTGAAGCAATAAGATGAGGTGCTAAACAATACCCTGCTGTTATTTATGGGAGATGAAAACCATTGTGGAAGCTCAGGGCAAAGACTGTGAGATATTTATAGAGTGTTTGATTCACTACCAGTGAATGGTTTAATAAAAAAAAAATTATTAGTCCATATTGTCACAAAACTCCAGTGCACTTTTACCTTGATCCGTCTGTGATATGGTTCTTGCATAGAAATTATCTTAACGGGCTACATGCTGTTAAATGGCAATAAAGTTATTGTAACCTAGAAGTGCTTGTGTCCTCAGAAAATGACAGCACTTTTCTTCAGTGTAGTGTTGTAGGCAGTAATGTTGTGATGTCCAAAGCAACCACAAGTGACTTGGGCACCTGTTTCTGGGCACTGATATTTTTAAAGAAATTCAGACTCGTGTTTCCATTAGGTTGCCTTGAAAGTCACAGTTAAAAGCTCTTGAAGCTCATGGAGGTCCTTTTATGCCTTACATATATGTTATCAGGCTGAAGTGTTCAAAGTCTCACTTGATAAACTGTTCAAAATGTTGGATGAATATGTAAACATGCAGAAAATGTAAGGCCAAAAAGCTAATACTAAAATTTCATGTACTAATACAAAGTAAGCTTCCTAAGTTGCCCACCCGCTACCAGGGGACAATATGTGATTGAGCATGTATTTTCAGGCATAATAGAAAATGTCTAGAAACCAGTTTTCTTTATCCAAGGACTACATTCATTTCTAATAACATCTAGTCATTTAAACAAGCTTGTGCTGGCTTATGAATAGTAATAGACTGTACTTTTGGTTAGGACGAAGGAACATAAATCACTAAGTGTCAGGCAGCTTAGAAACCAGTACGTTCTCATGATTGTTTAATAGAGTACAAAGGGAATTGCCTTCAAGCTTGTGAAATCTTGTATCCAGTTGCCCATTGGTGATGCTTCAAAAAAAAAAGAAGAGAATTGTTCTCTTATGAGTCTTGGCATAAAAATTTAATTAGCAGCTGAGCTCTTTCTGAAGATGAAAAAAAAGTGATTTCTTTTTATATAGTCACTTTCCTTGAACTGTTTACTTTGTATTTCTGTATTGTTCACACACACAAGATCTGCTGCCTTCTATGTCTATTTTCTTTTCTCCTTCAGTAGTGATTTTGAAATTATTTAACCTGGTTTCAGCCATTAAATTTTGGGGGTTTTTTTGCATTATGTTTCAGCATATTTGAGCACTGTTCTTGGAAGATACTCAGAACACGTCAGAGGAAGAAATGGATACATAATCAATATTATGTAGTGGATACAAAACTGCTGTTATTAAATAAAATAATAATAATAATAAATCTTTCTTTAGAATTGTATACATAGCAAATATATACTAATCAGAAAATCAGCCCTCAATTGGAATCGGATACTATTTGTGTTATTTATTATAGTTTAATCTCTTTAGCTCGTGTTATTTTGCTCTTAAAGAAGTTAAATCTTACAACGTAGCACATATTTGTGGTGTCATAGCAGATTCCTGTCAGAACTATGAATTTGATTTGTATTTATTTCTCAGATTTAAACAACTATAATTTAATCTTAGTTTTTTTTACATCACAAGCAGACAGGAAACAAAAGAACAAGAGCCCCAAACCTTTAACTCTGTTGGTATTTGCTCATAATGTCAAATGTCTTAATGTCAAGTTAATTAAATCTCTGGTCTAATGTGACACGTTTTTCAAATGTACAGCGTTGCACGGATATACTGTGATCACTTTGAATCATAAATGTGTATTATTTGCTGTTTGCATTACTAGAAATGCTTCAAGGCCTAGATACATCAAAGAACGTGTCTTTGCTTCAAGGCGTTCCCTGGCGTATCCTTCGGTCCCAGTGCTTTGAAAACTAACTCGGAACAGTCTAACTAGCAAATATCTGAGGGAATATATCAGAAAAGACATGACTGGCTGAAAAATGTAGTCACTGAAACTCAGCTGGCTGCTTTAACTTCTTGTATGCCCAGACATGCATTTGCTTATCTATTTGTTTATGTTTAGATGACAGTGGTGAAGTACGTCCTGGCCATGGATCCTATATACATCTTCATAACAAATGTTAAGTCCTGGACAGCTGTGAACTTTGCCATTCAGCTCTCCCAGGTGACAGATGTTGGATGCCTTACCCAGGCCTGTGACTCTACTTGGCAACTGAACTCTTTCGATCAGCGGTTAATTGCTTCCACTTTCTGTCAATATCTTTAAAGACTGAAAATAAAAATAATATAGCTTAGGACTCTCAGTTGAAATTCAAAAACAAAGTTGCTTGCATTGTCTAGAAATCAGTCTTCATTTTTCTAGCTGAAGAGAAAATATGTAAAATGAATTTTTCATATATGAAGTGGTTTATTTCCTGGAAATTAACTTCTTCAGAAATGTTTCCCTCTTTCATGTCTTACACGAGCCATTATTTCTTAAACTTAAGAAAGATAAAAGTTTTCATTTTGAAAACATTGAAACAAAGTGTTTTGGCAATTCTGAAATTCACCTTCGCACCTTCTTTGGAGAGCAGGGTCAGACCCCGTATTTGAAGAACTATCAGTACAAGTGACAAGACTGTGTTTGACTTGTTTGGTCCTCAGATTTCATTGTTTTTCTTTAGAAAGTAGAGGTCAGTTGGGCTCTTTAGAGTAGGCTGAGTTTTGTGCCTTCTACCTAGTGGGAGTGTGAGTGTGCTCAGGTAAAGGGGGTCAGTAGTAGCATGTGCTGGGAACGTGGGAGACTGGAGCTAATGCAGAGATTGTAGACTACAGTGAGAAAATGAAGAACAGCTGGTCAGTCCTCACATGGGATAAAAAGAAGGATTTCCTAAGACCCAGAAGACTGGATAAGGCTTGGTGTTATTTAGGAAATCGCTGACCTGGCAAGATTTGAGGACTTGTTTTCACAGGGGAGAGTTGCATATATATGGTTTAATTTTACTCTGCTTTACAGATTGCTTTGAGCTTTTTCTATTACAAAGACAATTGTTGTAGCTGTTACTTGTATAAGACATGGGTTTGGAGGGTTTTAAAGCCCTTGGCTTTGGGAAATTTAAAGTAAAAAAATCCTTGGGCCACTACATCTCTGTGTTCTGGCTCTATGGGCTTATTAGATAAGACCAGCAGAAAACTGGTCCCTGTGTCTTCTCTCAGCAGCCATTCTTTCAATCCTAGTAAACTAGTCCTGAAATGAGTACAGTAAAGGCAAAACTTCCCAGGAAGTCTGATATGACTTCAAAGCTAAGAAGAGTTAAAGGCCAGTGAAGAACTCAGTGGAAAAAAAGAGTATGCCTTAAATGAAGAGAGACAATTTATGTAGTCATAAAAACCTTTTGAAACTTCTTACTACAGTCAAAGATCGCAAATCCTGCTTCCTCTTTCAGTGCTGGACAGGAGATACCCACACGAATTGATTTTCTATATAAAACTTTAACTTCAACATTTAATTTTGATGCTCTTCATTTCAAAATAATGTAATTATTATACAAAACTGTGGGGTTTGGTTGGTTGGTTTGTTGTTTTATTTTGGTTGGTTTGTTTAAGAGCCAAATGACATGAGAATGAAATTGAAACAATCAGTTTTGGTAGAATGAGACAGTTCTGGCAGAGCTAGATTATTCTTAAGCTTGATAGCCAAATATAATACTGGCAATCTGAAAAAAAAAAAAAAAAGAAAAAAGAAAAAATGCATTTCTTTGAGCCCATCCTGCTTTAGGAGTGAGTCTCTTTTGAGATATTCCCTGAAGTTATCTGTTCTTTCTATCAGTAGAAGGAATTGTCTGGGCTGCTTCTTTCTCCCTGCTTTGTGATCCTGCAAATACAACTGTCATACTTCAAAGTCTGAATCTTGACATTTGAAAGACACATTTTATATTCAATATCTGGTATATAATTTGTTCAGTGTAAAACATCTGCTATGTGATTTTTCTAACCTCACAATATTCTTTGCACACTTTTCCCACAAAAAACTAAAATTACGATTTATAAAAGTTCCATAAGCTTTACTGTGGAGAATAAAGTGGTAGCATATAGGCTATTAAAAATCATTTTCCTAAGGGTGTATTTATGAAGGTTGTATAACTAAAAAGCAGTGAGGTGGGATAGCAATGTATTATAAGGATAATTCATGCATGTTATACCATAATTAATTTTGTGAGAAGCTTTAAATCAGCAGGACTCTTCTGGGTTTTTCAGTCATCGTTTCAAATTGTGAAAAAGAAATGTATCTTTAATTGTTATTTTCAGCTTTACAGAATTTTTGGATCCATTCCAGCGGGTTATCCAGCCAGAAGAGATCTGGTTGTATAAAAATCCTTTGGTGCAATCAGACAACATACCTACGCGTCTTATGTTTGTAAGTACTAAAGGTTTATTGGTCGTTTGATGGCTGTAAACTAAGTACGCTTTCATTTGGTAAGCAGTAGGAAATCGTTCAGAAGTACAGGGTGTTCCTTTAATTCTAGTGACAATCGTTTTCCAAACCAGGGATGTCCAAAATGACAAACTGTAGGAATTCATAGGGTGTCTGTAAAAAGCAGCATTACCAGGTGACTGAATTTATGAATGTTGATTTTACAGTTTCAGATTTAAGCTAGTGTTAACTTAGAGTGATGCTAGAGAAATGATTAGAGAAGCTTTTCGAATTAGCTGGTTAGGTGACCTGACAAAACCTTGCCATGCTCTTATTAGGTTAAATGCTTTAATTTTTAAATCCGACTTGTTTCGTTGTTTCGGCATGTTAGGCACTGAGACATTTGCCTCCAAATCCTTTTTTTTTTTTTTTTTTCATGTAGATAAAAACCTTTGTTATAGCTTCTGTCAACAAACATACTAAATATATCATAGAGCTGCTCTGCTGTCACCGCTCTGGCTCTCTCCAGCACAGCTCATGTTGACATGCTGTCTGATTTTGATGGTTTGTGTGGTTATCAAAATTCATGGTTTTGATAACCTTCACTAGCAATGATTATCAATTGTAATAATCTACATATATGAGTGCAATAAAGATAGACCACTACAGAAATGCTAAGAAATTATGGGCATAGTTCAGGCTATTAAAACAAGTAGGTCAGTCTTTGCTTCATCGGTCAAAGTGGAGATTTTCCAGGAGCGAGCATGGCAGATCCTAGTACCCTTACATCAAAGCATCTTTTTCTGTGTCTTTTTCTGTGTCTGAAGCCAGGATTTTACTTTTCTGATTAAGGCTTGAACTCAGAATAAATGCAAATCAGCTATGTAATTTCTCTTCAATTTTGTTTTTAAAAGGCTCAGGCCTTCAGTTATGGAAAATTTTTAATTAAGTAAGGAACAGTTTGAAGGTGCTTCCTATTTGTGAGGCAACAATATATCCCAGCCTTCTAAGGCAGAGACTTGAAGGCCTGGTTTTAAATTCACCAACATATTGTTCGTTGCATTGAGAAGAAGCTCTGTTAAGGACTTTTTCAGCCTGGATGGGTGGAAAGATACATTTTTCCTGAAATGGAAGACAGCTGTGTAAAAAAAAAAAAAAAAAAAATACACCCCCACACCCCCAAACCAAGCATTAAATTGTGCTGGGGAAGACTGAGTTTAATTCTGTCATTTTTCCTTAGGCTGAGCATTACCTTGCTACAGGCTTTCTCCGATCTGTGTTTGTAACTGAAAGGTTCAAGAACCAATAGTCAATCATTGTACAGAGTTTTGCTGCAGTGGTGAACCTATTTGTGAAAACAGTTGGTGTAACCACTAGTCCATCCTCTGTTGTCTAGGCACTAGCTACTGGGAAGCACAGTGCTGAGATATAAGTATAATACTTTTTCTCTTAACCTTTCCCATAGAGCCAGCTTTTGGTATACTTCATGGCACGTGGAACTTCCAGACAGCTCTGAGTCCATAATGTTTTTATATCCGTGTTCTCTTTCTGGCTCAGACCACTGACATCTCAGTGACTCAGTGAACAGCTTCTTAAATTAAGAAACATATATAATTTCTAAATGTTTTTTCTTCTTTAATCAAAAAGAAGAAAAATCCAACTCTAGCATTGATCACAAGCTTTCATTATGTAAAGAATTTCTTGCCACTAGTGTTGTACTCTGGTGTTGAAATATATGGCTATGGCTTATCAGAAAATGATCTCTATGACTTTATGAACTGCTGGATTATTTTATATACTGAGAGATTTGAATTCAAGAGAAATGTGGTGAATACTCCAAACACAGATCCAAATTCAACGAAGCTGACTTCTGCGTGGGTATCAAGCAAGCCACAAGGGCTGGAAAGACCTGAGCCTTGTTCTGGCTCTCTCTCAGTGGATATTCCTTTTCTTGGAAAGTGTGAGGTACTGTCAGCTTCTCTTGAATGCATCATGGAAGTACGTGGGAGTCCCTGTAACTTTAGCATATCTCTGGCTTGCCAGGATGAATAATGAACGAGAGAGATTTCGTCCATGTTTCACAAAAGCAAGGCAATGTTGGAATATTTCACTGCTGGAAAAGAAAACATTACTGAGATGCATCTGAGGAGAGTATTGCTCATTAGACTGTTGCCAAATCAGTTATGGCTATGAGCCATACAGAATCTTTTTGCAGAAATAAAGAAAAAGGCATCATTAGCAAGCCAAACTTTCCGTATTTGTGCATTTTGCTGCAGAATTAAAAAGACCTTCCAGCCAATGCTTTTGTGTAAGGAACAGCCATGTACTGCAAACATGAATAGTTCTTTATCTCTCTCAAAAGTCCATATGCTTGTGAAATATGAGGAAATCTGCAGTTTTACCAGATTTCTGAAGATTGATTGTAAAGTGGTTTGGAACAAGCTGCCACTTGAATTGTATCCTTTGCTGGTATTTTCTACTGCTCCTGCTTGTTCAAAAGATTTCTAACTCCATTAAACCACCACTATAAGCTTGTCAGCCTGGCTGTATTTCTATGTGTTCTTCAACAATGGAATATAGATATCTTTCTTCTTTTGTTTCCTGGTGGCAATTCTTACTTTTTAGAATGAAACTAATAAATCAAAGTTTTGCTTTAACCTTTTTTTTTTTTTTTTAAATTTATTTCACTCTTTGTCTCTAAAAGCAGAAATTAAACTAATGCTGAGGATAGAGAGAAGAGAACATTTCTGGGGTAGTAATATGGCACTGGCGTCCTCACTTGAATTTCACACATGCTATAAACAGAAGGGAGTTTTAAGTGGAAATGGTGAATCTTTTTGCTCAAGACCTGATGCATGCCCTTCTAAATGTAAAAAAAGGGGGGCAGACTCCAGACTCTGTTTTAATCTGTATGGCTCACTGAGTGAGATAATATTTTGCAGATGCAGGTGAGGGAACTCTGGTCCGAGGTGCACTACCAAAATAACAAATATAGTGCGTTTTCACGTTCCCTGCTCAGATATTCTAAAAGCATGCAATGAGGACTGGGATTAATCTGTATTCTAAAAAGAAGAGAGTCACACATCTTTTGTCAGAACATGTCTGTCCTGTCTGTTTCTTATTTCAGTGTGGCTGTTCAAGAAGTAAGGCACTGTTCAGCCTCAGTAAAGATCTTACTTAAGCTCTGGTGCCCTGTGTGCCATACACAGGTTAATTTTTGCCTTTTTTTTAAAAAAAATTAGTAATTTTCACTTTTATTCAAGAGAATAAATGTTTTTGAAAGACCTTGATTTGTTTTTGAACAAATATGATTGTGAAGAGGTTAGTAGATTCCAGAAACTAATTGGTTAACAGGCTGGAACCAGCAAGCAGCACAGATGGACTACCTTGCCCACAAGTTGCCTTTTACCTCTGCAGTTGAAGGTCTGAGACAGAAGGGATGATGGAAGGACCAGTTGGTAACAAAATCATAGTTTCCATGGCAAGCTACTAATGAAAACCTCCCTGGTATCATGCTTGTGAGAAACTCATATGTTTTTCTGAAGAAAGACAATAAATACCTGCTCTGGGAGGACAAAGTGCAGTATGCAGACAGTGCACGAAGTAGGATGCTTTTCAGATAACTGGCACGGTTACAGTGAATCATGCACCACAGTCCAAATTGCTCTATGATAATGGGGATGCTGTTCACGAAAATCAAGTGTGTGCATTGATGTGCAGATGCTATTTCAGGTTCCTTGTAGGAAGAATCCTGTCCTACAGCACTGACAATAAAAGATTATGGTTCTGCTTAACCAGTGAGTATACTGGTAAGTGTTCAGGTGTTGTTTTTCTGGTTTTGAACAAAATCGAGGAGTTCACATCCAAACACTTGTAAAGGGAAGAATCATAAAGACATGATCTTCTCAATGCATTCAAGAATGACTGTTAAAAAGAAAACAAATAAATAAAATAAAGAACATTTTAAAATGTCAGGAAGTTGGTACTGCAGTCTGTTATGTTGAATAGGGTCTTACTGAGAGCACAGCCTGGATGGGCGGCCTTCTGGAGCAACGCTGTGTGTGGAAAAAATACACAAGATCTGTATGGATCAGCGTATGAATTTTGTGAACCTTATAGACTGTTGCTTTTTCATTTATGAAGCTGACATTTTAAATGCAGCTCCAGGCAATTACAAATCAATTATAACCCACAGTTGTGTTACAGTGTTAATGTATTCGTTGCCCTGTAGTTGCAAAGACAAATCATCCCTCTTTGCTTAAGGTCAGGAGTTTGATAAAGATCATTCAGCCTTCCAGTTTAAATGGAGCTAACTGGAACTAATTATTAATCAGTTGGACTGAAAAGGAACTGATGCTCTCACACATGATATTTGTTATCTCTTACAGGCAATTTCCTTCCTTACGCCACTAGCAGTCATATTTGTGGTGAAAATAATCCGGCGAACAGACAAGACTGAAATTAAAGAGGCTTTCTTAGGTAATGTATGTCATACTTCAAGATGGAGAATGCGTGATAGCTCTCAGAGGTCGATTCCAATTGTAGTCTAAACCTTGAAGAAAACCCGTCTGCGTTACAGTCCATTACAGTGGTTTTCAGTGCAGTTATAGTTGCAAACCGGCACACAAAAGCCTTTAGTTTTATGTATATTTCTAAATGTGCAAATTCTGTGTGTTAATTCCATAGACTAGCTAGCAAGGGCCAGAATTCAATCCGCAAAGCCAAGACCATGTGAAAAACTGTTCAGATGTATGTTTTTCTGTCACAGCCAATCTATTACTTACCTCTTTCTTATACCTGAAGCTGTTCTAAATTAAGGGTTTGACTGGAAAGTCCTGTGAGACTCAGGTGCTCAGTCGAGAAAATTACTTCTCTCATTGTTTCCTCTGACCTTCTCTGGGAGTTTACCGTTCCCTGTTCCAAAATCCATGCTCATGGTTCAGCTTTTCTGTTCATAAACTGATGTTTCGTCTTAAACTGCCAGTGGAGTTAGATGTGTACTTAATCCTGGACCATGAACTGCTATGGCTCTGTTACGGCTGAAGTCTAATTATAGTTTTAGGCAGCAACCTCAAGCAGAGGAGACAATGTGGATGGTAAGTCTTAAAATGTTCCAGCTAATTCTGGCCATGCCTATCTTTTGAAATCTTTCAGTGATGTATGCCCAGATCCTTTTTACATAGATGTTGCCAGAGACCAAAATCGACTAAAGCACTTTCACTGGCAGAGGATACTTTGAAGCACTAAGAACTGCAAATGGTTTTGTTGGCAGTATGTTTGAAATATGCCTAATTCTGAAATTCTCTTTTACTGGCTAATTTACACTTTAATTTATTGGCCCTTAGATCATAAAGTCAAACTGATACTCAGCCTTGCCTTAACTAGATAGGATGTAAATGGCACTATGTACTGCCTTTGAAAATTTTTTTTAGACAAGGCTGGATTCCCAGCTTGTTCTTTCTCCAGTTGCTCTAACACAAGTGTGAGAAGATCCTAGCTTTGCTTTGGCTGCTGCCAGTCATTTGTAGTAAGTTCTGAAATGTCTTATAGTGATACTTTACTGGCAAGTCCATTCTATAGAAATAACTTTGATTCATAAAATGCATACAGTCACACTTCTCTGAGTTTCACTTTCTATTATTTAAGAAGGAAAGGAACTTTGGATTGGTTTCTCCATCACTTTTTCTCACCTTTTCGTTCTAGAGAGACATTATTTTGGCTGTTCTTGCCTTCTTTTATAATTCCCAGGAGAAAACTTGCCAGCTTCCCCAATATTCTCCTTGCTACCCAGACTTCCAGGAAACCCCAGCCTTGATATTCTGTTCTGCAGGGTATCCCTGCTCAGTATGAGCCATAAGAGTGGAACTTCTTGTGGCTTATTTATGTTCAAGTGTACTGTACATTAATATGATTCAGTATGTTAATGTGTCTGGTGATGGTAACTGTGGTGGAGCTTTGCTGATTTGCTGAGATCTGGCACAAAATGTTCATACTGAATAATCAGGAAGTCCCCCCAAAGGTGAATTTCTTTAGGCATCATACTTAGAAGAGATCAAAAGTTAAAAGGATGTGAAAATGCTTTGCCCCTCACATAACCATTAATATAAAGAAGGTGGTTCAGTGCATCTAGGGTAAGGAGTAGTTAGCTTCCTAATGTAGGTGCTCTTAATCCTTCCCCTGGAAGTGACTACATCTCTCTACTGACTAGATTCTGTGATTTTTGGTGGGCAGTCTGATTCTTTCCTAAAGGGAACAAAATGAGAGCAAATGCAGTTTGTTTATCAGTTTACATTCACAGTGCCATTTGATATTTGGATTGCCTTGTAAGGCATCCGCACCAGTGAAAGCAAGGGTCAGTCACATATGCAATGAACAGTCAGGACAAAGCTCAACGAAAAGAGTAAACTTTACTGCATGTCTCAGCAGATATTTCTACATGTCCTATTTTTTAAAAAAGGAGAATGTACTGCTGTGACATTGCTGTTCACATGCATTTGACTTTCTAGGAAATTTCACCTCACCATAAATAATGGAGAGAAAACAATTGAGAGGAAAAAGAGAGCATGGGATTGAGTGGTCATTGTGGACATAGATGTTGAAAGTGGAATACAGTTTTGAACAATATCCATGTCTCTAGGATTGACTTGTTCTTTTATTTTGCTGGCAGGTATTGCTATAGTCTAGAAAACCCTTTTTTTTCCTTTTTAAAAAAGAGGACTTTTTTTTTCTAACTTAAAGAAAAATAGATTCTATAACACACACGTTTTTATAATCTATAATATCCTCAGGCAAAGATTTTATGTAGATAGGATGGGTGCTGCTAAAGTGCAGCATCTGGGGCAGTAGTCCAATGAGAAAATAGCTCATATAGCTGTCACAATCAAAAGTTATATTACTGTAACTATTCTGCTGGAAATTGGAGATTTGCCTGATAGGTTTTTTTTCTGATGGCAAATAAAATTCAGTGGCTCTTACGCTGTAAAAGGAAGCTATTGTGTGGACTGCAACATTAAGTCAGTTTTAATCTGAAAGGAGTGTGTGCACTGGATCCACGTGCCACTGAAATCAAGGCAGAGATCTCCACAGGCTTTAGATGAGGTTCTTCGGAAAGGGAGACTTGGGATGCGAGTACAAATAAAAAAGATGATTTAGACATACCTACTGTGGCAGTTCCTGTTTATTACTCCAATTTAACTAGGAAAATTGGTTAATCCCAGGAGCAAGTGTATGGGGAAAATGTCAACATTTTTAGTCAAAATATCCATGTTCTTTCAAAAGAAAAATAAGAAAATCATCCAATTCTAGTTCTCACAAAAAGACAATTCTTGAGCCTCAAAGTGGACTGCTTAATTGCATCATACATAGACATACACATATATACATATATAAACACACATACATGCATACATATCTTACGTATATGTCTGTACAGGAATTCTGCTTGACCCAAAGAGAGTAAGATTTTCATCTAGTAAGTTCTAAAACTGGTAAACACAATACTTGATTCTCTAATAATTGTTTCCATTTGATGATTTATACCTGTGGCATGATAGGAAGACTGGCTTTGCATAAGGAAATCGGATTTCTCGAGAGTAAAAGCAGAACATTGTCAGTCATGTGATTATTATGATGCTCTTTGGTCTGTCCTTACTCTGGGTAATAAGAAAAAAAAATAGTAGGCTGCAAAGATCATTCAGTTTTCAGTCCAGCAAAGGTTTCAGTCTCTAAATCAAATGCTGTAATGATGCAATTTATAGCTTGATATTTAGGTTATTGTTCTGTTTGTTCATTCTATTTTGTAGCTGTTTCCTTGGCTCTAGCTCTGAATGGCGTCTGCACAAATACTATTAAATTAATAGTGGGAAGGTAAGTCTTGTCATGTTATAAATTATAGCTTTAACTGTTAAGAGAAATGAAGACAGATTGACAAATACAATACATCTTAGTAAAAAGATAGCTGGTGCTGCACGCTGGATTAGAGCAGTCCCCTGTGCAGCTGTCCTTTCCCTGGTGCAGGTGTTGTACAACTTCATTATGTGACATCCAGCTGTGGTAGGAATCTATGCCCTTGTGTTTTGTTATTTGTTTGACCTGTTGGTGGATCCAGGCAAACAAGGAGTCTGAAAGGAAAGGTGTGAGCTGAAACCCGTTCATTAAATTGGCAACACAGAAGGGAAGAGTCACAGCATGTGGGAGTTCAGATGCCAGTGCCACTGGTCTGATTAAACAGGAATCAACTGAGTCTCTGTATAACCCAGTGTCTGTGCTTTGTGTGAAGCACATTACTGAATGAGGTATTTCCAGGTAACAGGATCCATGGCAGAGCAAACCGTGGAGCTAAGCAGCAAGTGCACTCCTAGGTAGGCCATTTTTTTGAATCAAGGGCCTAGAAAAATACCAGCACCCAAAATTCTGGAAAAAAAAAAAAAAAAAAAAAAAAAGGTATATTTTTGGCTCTTATCAAAATTTTGAATAATAGAATCTGAAAAAGACATATTCAACTTGAATTCATAGACATTATTTAATAGACCAGTGCTGTTTGTTGTTCACCTGTTTTGCAGCCCTGAAGAAGTGGTAGTTGTGCTTGGTTTCTGATGAACCCTCCCTGCTGCAGTACTGATGCCCTGACAATAATAGTACTTGGCACTTTCATTTTAAGAGTGCTTTTGAAATATAATTAAGAATGTCTGCACCTCCTTCTTCAGGCAGACATGAGCTCATTTTGCCTGCACTCCCAGCCAACTAGTTGCTCTGTCAGCTTGTCTCTGAATCTGTGGTCATTCACCTTGCTTCTCTACGGGGTTTATTAGCTCAGGATCAGTATGACACCACTCAAACCTACGTGCTGTCGTTCAGCTCAGAGCAGGGTCAAAAGAAACTCGGTTTGTTCAATGCAGTTAGAGAGTCAGCATCAAGGCTGGCATTAGAATTGGGTGATTGTTTTGTAGCCCAATTGTAGTCCTATGCTCAGCTAGATATATAGGCAAGACTTGTGCAACTTTGTGGGGTGGTGATGCTGCTTTCCTCTGTCACTGGAAGTGCTGTGCCAGATTGGCAGCTCTGGGCTAGAGTAACCCTGCATGTTCATTTTTAGAGACAACTCCCACCTGCATGCTGCACTGGAAGCTTCCCTGAGAGCACCTGCCAGCAAAATGTGACCTTGAATTGGGGGATGCGGTTTAGTGGTGGATTTGTAGGTGTTTGATTCACTGTTCTCAATGGTTTTAAGGGCCTTTTACAACCTAAATAATTTCTATGATTTCTGTTGCTGTGTTAAGGCAGGAGGGAACGAACTCTGTATGTAATAAGCAGTAAATGTAATAATCACTTTGAGGTTTATTTGTTACTACAACTTTTATATTTTTAATATCCATGGTGTTTTTTGTAGACCGCGTCCCGATTTCTTTTACCGCTGCTTTCCAGATGGAGTAATGAACTCTGAAATGCACTGCACAGGTGACCCAGATCTGGTGTCTGAAGGCAGAAAAAGCTTTCCGAGTATCCACTCTTCCTGTAAGTTCATTTAAGTGCAGTTCCTCTTTTGTAAAAAGCTGTCCTATTTATGTTTTGGAATTGCTCTTTTTATTGTTAGATCACAAACCTGATTTTTGCTGGAGGGGCCTGGACTTCTGTCTTAGTTTACCACCCCCAGAAATTTCCTTCTGGAAATAAAGTTGTGAGCCTGTGACCCTTCCTTATCATTGAGTACCATAGCAGGACTGTCAGCTGAGTGAAGCACTGTTCAAGGTTAAAGAAAAGAGTGGTTCTGAGGGTGTAGCTGTTCCCTAATGCAGACCTCTGTATGCAACCTCTGTCTATATAGTAAATATTTATTTAGTTATATTCCATTGAAGCATAACATGTGACAAGGCATGTTTGACCTCCATAGCTTTGGCAAGATCTAGTTAATATCATTCAAATACTAGATCTGTTAAACCACAGTTCTAGTCGCAAAGACAGTTCAACTACTTTTATCATTAAGGTTTCTTCGCGGGAGGTTGTATGTTTGAGGGTGGAAGGGGTAGAATGTTCAGATGTCTGCTGCCCTGGGCACAGGCAGGAGTAAATGGTAGCTCTGTTCCCAGCTCAGGCAAGCAGAGGAGAACAGGTAGAACATCCTGACTGTTCTGTCAGTGTGGTAACACAGAAGTAGTGTGCAATGGGGGCTACAGGTGTATCAATAGTATCTTATTTAGAGGAGCAGCTGCACAGAAAACAGAGGTAAATTTGACACAGTTGGGAGTTTCTCTGCTTTCTTGTCTGCTCCTAGGACAGCACAGTCACTTGTCACTCTATGTGGCTTTGAGGTGGTCCTCAGTCTGGGTGTGATGGTTTGGTCAGCTACTTCTAGCTTATGCTGTATCCTGACAGACGTTAGGTGGCTTTATGAAAACTCGTTATGTCTGATTTAATTAGTTGGATTAAATCAGATGTTTACAAAGGTTCCTTTCTCTGTCTTGAGGAGCTGTCTTCTAGAGTGTTTTATGTCAATTGTCTAATAAAACTTATTTTCATCTGTAAAATAATTTGATTGCTGTGAGCTTTTTTGTTGGATTTTTTTTTGGCCGGTATTGTTTGTTGCCTTGTGCTGTTCTGTTTCTGAGAACTGCCAACTGAGTACCAGTAAGTCATAGCTCTGGAATTTGTTTTTCTGATCTTTTTTAAAGTAATAACTTCAAATTATCTAATTGTGCAGAATTATATATTGCAAACAAGTTGGGTAATGAGATAAATGAAATTCTGAGCGGATGTTGCTCCCTTTTTCTTGAGTCCCAGAAACAGATAAGGGAGTAGTAGATGTTTGTGGATATGTTGTAAGTTTTATAGTCCTAAGAAATAAACCATTAAGCTTCAATTACATTAAAGAGACAATAGCAGAATATATTGTATGGTGTTTAGAACAAGTGGTATTTATTGCTATTTGTAGTCTGTCTTCAGATCTGATTGTCATGCTTAATTGCAATCCCCTTGGTTAAGTATTTCATCAATGTATAACAACAAAGGCTTAAAATACGTGCATGTGTACACTCATGTACTAGAATTTACAGATTAGGACTCAGCAAGCGTTATAGTTGGTCACTTTTGTTTATTGAAATGCAACAGCTTACCCTGAGGCTGCAAAGTGTGAGTTTGTTTTTGCACAGACTAGAAGCACTGTATGGGTAGCACGCTCTGCTAAGCTCTGGCACACATACTGGTTCTCTAACGAGACTGCTCATCACACAGCGAAGTGCTTTGTCCCTGTGCCAGTGGGGCAGCCATAGAACGCATATTGGGGTTTTAATTTTAACTGGTATTAGTTTTATAAGCACTGAGTTATGTTACTGCAGCTCACGCAAAATTCAGGTGGAGCAGAATGATGGCCCACTGTGTCTAGATCAAAATTATCAGAACAGCTTTCTCCATCACTAATACAACACTAGCATGCGGCTGAGTTGACTGTATTTCTTACCACAAAGCCTTTTATTACAATGTGATAAGAATGAGAAGATGTTTTATATGCAGTAATTTTTATCTCTTGGTAAGTGTATGCAAGAGTGAGGCAATTCTGCAGCTGTTTGAGGTACTTAGTTTGAAGCCTGATGTTATAATATCTAAGTCTCTGACAAGACTGTGTGTTTTGAAGCTCAAAATCCGTATGTATTTGATAATCTTACAATGCTAACCTTTGCTTCTCTGTGTAGCAAAATTATTCAGATAACCAGGATTGTCAGTATTATTTTATCAAGAATAGTTTATAGCTGTGATAATAAATGTATTCTTGCTGTTACTTCATCTCCCACTAGACTGAAGAGTGAAAAGCAAAAAATATGGGAAACATGACATTATACTATCTTCCTGGACATATGAAGCAATGATAATGTTGAGGGTATAGTAATTCCTGTTTGGAAATTTTGCTGTAATTCTACATTTTCAGTATTTTGTATTGTGTAATGTATGAACTATACCTCCTTTAGCACCTGCTGCCAGTGAAAAATGATTCTCTTATTTTTAAAAAGCTGTTCTTCTTGCCTTCTTAACATGTAGGGAATTGCAAACTTTCCTTCCATAAACTCAGCCCAAGATTTTTTCTTGGCTCTTTTTTCCCTTTCCTTCAGCATAAGGTAAAATGAAGGAACTCCATTCTTCAGATTTCTGTCATCCTTTCTCTCTTTGTTGTGGAATTAGTGAAGCAGCACTAAAAAAAGTTTTTTTTCTTTCTGTTTCTGTTTGGTTTGTTGGTTTGTTTTGGTTTTTTTTTTCTATTTTCATGGAAATGTAAGGGGGAGGATGAGAGTTGACATAAACTATAATACCTCCCTTGGAATGATAGTTACAAGTGGCCCACTACCACTTGGTATTTTCTACTTCACTTGAACACATGAAGAAAATAAATCACATGTAAAAGCTGCCAGGCAGCTCATAAAGAGAGGTTAGAAGCTTCAGTCAAGAGCCTTTTTCATCTTCAAAACAGTTTTTCTTAGAGCATTCCTTGGACAGGCTGTCAATCAAAAGCTTTGTTATACCAGGATCTAAAACCTCATCCATGCAAAATGAGGCCTTTAAAAAGAAAGTCTGTGGTGCTGTGAATGCTGTGCTGTAAGAATGTAGTGCAGGGATGTATTACAAGAGTGAGAGTACTCACACCCCCAGATGGCCTGACCTGACCTGCGTGCTCAATAAAAATGTTGTGAACTACTTGTCTTGCACTTTGAGAGTCAACTTGTACCCTGAAGAAGCGTACATTCTCCTTATTAGAGCGTAGATGATTTTCTTGGCTTAAATTACCATCTCTTTCATACCCCTGTGCCAAGGAGTGCATGTAATACAAATTAGAAAAATGTAGGGAGCACCAACTCTTTTGTAAAGACAAAGAATGATTTGCAGATAGGTGCAAACTATAGTTGCCTGAAACAACTGAGGCAGTTTGTACCAAATCAGAACAGAAGGTTGACCCACATGAAGACAGGGTTGTTGGTGCTACCTTCTCTGACCGAGGAACAGAACTCTACCTGCAGTGGCTGCTGAAAATGTACTTTGAGCTGGCATACCTCGTTCAAGGTTGCTGTCCCCTAGCTCTGTCTTCTGTTGTCCTTTTACTGGAAAGATTGTTGAAGTTAGGTGACTCCTCTTGATAACTTTTTTATAACAACAACTTGAGTTTAGAATATGCACAAGCACAACCCAGCATTTAATGACTCTATTGAAATTTACCCAGTAGTGCATGTTCTGTTGGATGAAAGAAGTGCCTGGAACTTCTGGTTTGTTGGCAGCATATTTTGCCTCTTTTCCAGTTGAACTGCCAGTATAATTTGTTTGAGCGAACCGATGTTTGGGGGTAGGGAGCCAATACTCCTGCCTGCATCCAGTAGCTCAGAGGTATTCTTGAGTCCCAGGTTTATATGTAGCTATTCTGACCAAAATGCTTCCAAAATGTAGGTCTATTTTTCCATATTTAGTATTTCCATGGTTTCATTGATCCATTGGCAATTTTACAATATTTAAACTTACTACCTGTGAAGATACCGTGCAGCTTCTCTATGTCCATACTTCACTGAAAGAATGATGTTTATGAAGATCACAAACAGAGCATTTCTTCCTCATGCCTCTGTCCTTCCTGTGTGTCTTCTGTAGAGTTATCTTGCAGAGACCCTTCAGGCAGCCTGCCTTGGAGATACCTCCTGGCATCCTAACCTCTCAAGATGTGTAGAGTAAGCACACGTACCCTTCAGGGTTTGTTCTGGGTGTACTTTGCAAGCTTGTTATCCAAATAATAAGTCTCTCTCAAACATGGCCCTGAGAATAGTGGGAGTTTGTGAACATCCAAAAGCCAGGTACACCATCTGAAAGTGCTGACCATACTAAGGAGTGGAGGTCTTCAGCCATCTCTGCGGTGAGCTTATGAAGAAACTTTTTCTTGTGTTTGGTGAAGTATGATGGGAACTGTCCTTTGCTGTATTTTTTTTATAATTTTTCTGGGGGTGACATAGTTTTCCTACTTCAACCTCCTGATGTGCAGCAGGAGTGAGAATATATTGTTTCCTCGGACCATTCCTTGCAGTGCTGGAAAATACATAACACAACTGCTGATGGACTGATACAAGACGCTTCACCATTTTTGTCTCTTTACTGCAAGATTCAAAAAGCAGCAGCAAGCAACAGATAAAAAATGAATTTGAGCAAAAATTCAGTTGTTTTCCTAAGCACAAGGAAATGTTCTAAAATACATGAAGTGATTAACATGCCCACCCCTTCATTATACAGGAGATGAAACCTTTACTTTCCAGGAGTGGGAGATATAAAAAGTTAAGTTGATTTCTTGCCTGTCTCTGGTTAGATAGTAAAATATCTTCCAGGTCTTTGGCAGTTGTCTGTCACAAGGATGCTGGAGTGGATGGATGATGCAGAGCAAGTCACCCATTGCAGTTGGGTAGAATGATGACTTGTTTGAACCACATCAAGTGCGTCTTCAGCTTATGCTGACTTTGGTTTTAAAACCCGTGGTGTTTTTACTCCATTAATTGAAGCAGCAAAAGATGCATGTTCAAATCCAACAGGTTTACACGTGGAACAAATGAACTGCAGGAGATCAGCAACTGATACACTGTGATTATTCTATTAGAGGAGGTGGTGGTTGTGACAGAGAGGCAGAGGAGAAGAAAAGAATATGACCAGTATAAGGTAGCTGTGATGTTGCAGTATTACCAGTCAAGTGGCTGTAAGTAGGGGGACAACTAGAAAGGCAAATTCTCTTTTTACTTTATGGTCCTAGTAATATCACAAATATAAACTAGTTTTATCAAATATTGGTTGGTTGGTTTTTTTTTTCCTTGTTTTGAACAGTAGAGCTCACTTAAACTCTTGAAGCCTCAATATGCAAAAAATGTTCAGAGTTTGCATATGAAGTTTGGGGAAATCTGCTATCCTCTGTCTGGTTTTGGAAGGTTTAGCCTGGAAGCTCTGTACACTGAAATCTTACAGAAATCAGTCCAGGAACACGTTTTATCTTTCAGGTCCACACATAGATTCATAGACACTGAATGTGGAAAAGCCTTCTTGTATCATTTACAGTCAGTCCATTGCTATATACATGTGATTCCTGACAAATTAAAAAAAGTTCTTATATTAATTTTAAGCATCTTACGTAGTAGAATTTTTCTGCAGCTTAAAATTAGACTGGTTATTATATGGTTTGTGAGTTCAGTCTAGGATAAATAACTCTCTCTGATCTAATCTTGAGCCACCTAACTGAACGTTTCTTTTCTGAGCTTGGTGCCTTATTTCAGATTGCTCTGAATTCATCATGTCAGTTGATTCTCCTCTATTAAACTGCAGTTTAATATTACAGTTTGCTGTGTGTTCCAATAATTTGATGCATAATTTTTTATTTTTTGCTGTCATGCTAACTTCATTTTTTGTATTCATGTATATCATTAGTAGCACATTTGCTTGTTTTTCTCACCAAGTATGCTAATAAAGACTTCAGGAGATAATTATTTGGGCTACTGTACTGTGGAACACCCCAAGTATCGAAAACATTGGAAAACATCTGATGATGTCTGAAAGAATTACATGGTAGAACTAGATACAATGAGGAGAAGGAGGGAGGTTGCACAGTGTGCTGGAATGAGCAGCATTCTTTGGCCAAGAATGAACACCTATCTACTGGATACCGTTAGGCTGTTTGTATGATTGATAGTTGATTTAAAGCAACATTTACCATAGAATCATAGGATCATAGAATACCAGGTTGGAAGGGACCTCAAGGATCATCTGGACCAACCTTTCTTGACAAAAGCACGGTCTAGACATGTTGGCCCAGCACCCCGTCCAGCTGAATCTTAAAAGTGTCCAATGTTGGGGGATCCACCACTTCTCTGGGGAGATTATTCCAGTGGTTGATTGTTCTTATTGTGAAAAATTTTCCTCTTGTCTCTAGTCAGAATCTCCACAAGAGTAACTTGTACCCGTTACCCCTCATGTTTTCCATGTGACTCCCTGTAAAAAGGGAGTCTCCGTGTTCTTTGTAGCCACCCTTTAAATGCTGGAACATGGTGATAAGGTCTCCCCGAAGCCTTCTCTTCTCAAGGCTGAACAAAGTTCTAACTCAGCCTTTCCTCACATGGCAGGCTGCCCAGCCCCTTGATCATCTTTGTGGCCCTCCTCTGGACCCTCTCCAGCCTACCCACATCTTTTTATTTTTTATAGTAGGGACCAAAACTGAACACAGTATTCCAGGTCTGGCGTTCAAGTGCTGAGTAGAGTGGAATAATATCTTCTTTATCTTGGCTGGCAGACTGCACTGAGACTGCAGGTAGATATCTGCAGGTGGAGGAGGAGCTGAGCATACTTTGTATGTATGATGAAGGAAGACTAGTAAGCAGTTTAGGGAATGAAGAGGTGGAAAGTGAGGCATACTACAAAAGATAGGAAAAAAAGCTCTCAAGAAAAGCATGTTTTAGAAGCACAAATTAATAGAAATCCAAGTCTTGTTCCAGTTGCTGTCTGAAATTCATTTCCATAAGCTTTTGGGTGTGAAGATTTTGGCTTAAAATATTATTCTATATCATCTTTCCAAGTTGGTGATACTGAGTTTTGAGTACAGACCTCTAAATCAGAGGGAGAAAGACCTGACTCATGGCATTTTAACTGAGTCTTTGACCCAGAATTCATCTGTATAAATGAGGATAGGCCACCAATAGCAAGCGAAAAAGTGCTCCAAAAGTATTATGTGTTTATGTTAATATAGTTTAATGAGTGAGTCTTGACCCATTGCCAAAGCTGGGTCAACTTCCTGATGAGATCTGACCTTAAATGATTGCTTCTATTAATATGTTACTTCCCAGAGCAGTAAGTAGATAAAGTAACTAACCACTGAGCTGTCAGTCAGAAATATCGCTGTACTGCATCCAGCCACAGAATAGTCTTGTGTTCCTGTGTCTGGTCATGAATGTTGTGAACTGCAAAGGTCAATGGTCATTAGTCAATGACCAACGGTCATTGATCAGTGGTCAAATGGTCAATAGTGGTCTCAGGGTGTGGGGCTCTTACTGCCATAACTTGCCTTCTCTTTCACATTTGTTGACTGTTTATTGGGTAGTCATAAGAAAAAATATTTTTTTAATTATTATTAAACAGCTAAAGGAATGTCCAAAACCATATTGTGTACAGAGAAAGAATATGTCCAGAGACCTATTTCATAGCTCAATAAGCACTAGACCATTTGATGTACATACAGCTTTGCAACAAGCATCAAAACCCATAGTTTTGTCTTCTGATCTACTTGCCATGTAAAAGATTTCTGAATGGATTATCTCCTGAAGCTTTCTTAGAAAAGAGTAACAACTCAGCCATACAGACTGGCTTCAAATATTGTTGAGTAAAATAGGTTGTTTAGGTTTAAAAAAAAAAAATCATAGACAGTTGGATATCATATGTTGACATGACTGTAGTAATTAAGTCCTTGTGCAAGCAAGTATGGGTAAATAATAGTAACACAACACATTTTATTTAGAAACACCAAAAATCCTGTGTGAATGAAATGCCAAATTCTTGACCCTGTTTGCTTTCTTAGAGGAAGTGATTAATTCCTCATGACATAACTCTGTTTAGGCTCTTATTCTACTCAAAGCATTTGCAAGCAGATTGCAATTGGCAGAGTTTTGGCCTCAGCTTTATTTAGTGATTATTTTTAAATGTGTTATTTCTGAATTGGTCAAAAGTATTTAAGCTATGTTTTTCAGCTAAGGGATTGCTGTCATAGATTTGAGGAAGTTGCATGAAACTGGTTTTGATACCTTTGTGCTGAAGAAAGAAATAATGGCTTGGTGAGGGTTTAATTTAACCTCCTTGGAGCCTGTACTGATTAGTATTGGTAGTCAGTGGCAGATCAAGCACATGGTTGTCATGAATGGGTAGAAGCTGAGGGAGGGGAGGTTTAGACTAAATACAAGGAAGAAGTTTTTTACTGTGAGGGTGGTGAGGCACTGGAACAGGTTGCTCAAGGAGATTGTGGATGCTCCACCCCTGGAAGTGTTCAGAGCCAGGTTGGATGGAGCCTTGAGCAACCTGATCTAGTGGGAGGTGTCCCTGCCATAGCAGGGGCGTTGGAACTAGACAATCTTTGAGGTCCCTTCCAACCCAACCCATTCTATGATTCTATGAATACCCACATAGGCATCTTGAAACTGATGTGTTTGCTATGAATAAATGAAATAATCACTTGCTACTCTGGTTTGTATCAGCTTATAGATTGATTCACAGAATTGTTAGGTTAATGGTACCTCTGGAAATTGTCAAGTCCCAATCCACTGCTCAAAGCAGGGTCAGTGAGAGTAAGTTCCTCAGGTCGGCATGTCATCGCGCTTTGCATGTAACTGAACATGGAGATTGCACAACCTGTCTCATAGGGAAACCTGGTCCAGTGTTTGACCACCCTTACAGTGAAAATTTTGTTTCTTATGTTTAAACGCAATTTCCTGGACTTCCGTTTGTGCCCATTGTTTCTTCTTTTACTGGCTACCACTGAGAAGAGCCTGGCTTTACTTCCCCCAGTACAAGATTTTGTACTTCAGGAGATTCATGTTGGCTATTGATCCCAGCCAGAAAGATCCAAACTGATGCTAGTGGATTGCACGTCAACTGACTGAAAGACCGACTTGATAAAAATTAGTCAACTGAATAACACAGTGGCTGCAGAGATAATTAAACTTACAATTTCATGTTGGATTGGATAGATTCATGGGAATAAAATCAATTTTTTTTAAAAAAAAAAGCATTTTCTGTATAAAAGTGCTGTACTAGCAACAAAATAAATAAAATACGTACGTGATTTATTTTTGTAGCAGCAATTTAGTTACTTAAATTAGTTTGAAAAGTTGACTTCTGGATAAATTGTGCCATTGATTTTTTTTTTTTTTTAATAGAAATCTTTATTGATTCCAGAGGTTTCTTTTTGCAAGCAAAAATCGAGGTTCACAGAAATTATATTGTGGTAACATCTCAGTTTGATTTGTACAGCTTTCAGGGTGAATGTTGATATAGTGCTGTATAAGAGGTCTTATTTCTTGTTTCTTGCGCCTGTGTTTTTGGTTTTTTTTTGGTTTTTTTTTTTTTTTCAGACAATATAATACAAAGAAGAGAGCTGTAGTGATTACTGTTGAATACTGCTGAAGAAATCAGAGAATTTAATCAGAAATCTGAAATGAAGCATGTAATCAGAGTATTTGGTTGTGGGGACAATAACAGTGACTTACGTTGTATGTTTTTTAATTACCTCTTTGATGAATGGAGGTGTCTTGTTATGTTTGAGAGAATAATGGCCTTTTAGAAGTGAAGAAGAAAATTATTTTCTCTACCTTGCAAGCTATAGTTTATACTTACATCAGTCTTCATAGACAAGATGCTAAATGCTCAACTTTTATGTATTGGTTGATCCTATTTTTATAAGGAATTTATGTTTTTCAAACAAACAGTTCCTTTCACTGTGTATTTTTAATAAATTGCACTTTTTATACAAATAAGACCTAGGTAGTCATACATCACTGCTAATGTAACTGATATTAGCAGTGGCCAGATTTGCAAAGTTGTAACGGGTTGTGGCATCACAAAGAATTGATTTTTCAGTTTTGTTATTCAAGATGAGCCTTCACAGATGTAAACTTCTTTCAGATCAAGGTAAGTATCCATTTCCAACACAGGGCATAACCTTGGTCTGATCAAAATCAATGCCAGACTGAATTGCCTGGAGAATTCTAACCTATTAATAGCCATCATTACTGCATCAAAGAAGTCATCAGCAAACAGGTTCAACGGGAGCAGTGTCCAAGGAATTAGGATCTTAATACCTACTGTGCATTTCAATATAGCGTTAACGAAACGTTGCCAGTGCAGCAAGTTACACATTGTCAATTCTGTTTAAAGTAGGGATATGCACGTTATGAGTACTGGATATGAAGTCATCTGTGCTTATTTGTTGGGAGAAAGAACAGTGTCTCTAAGAAAGGAAGTACAATAGGAAAAAAGCAATTGATTACCCTTTTCTGCTAGCATAATAAATGAGATTATATCTTTAAACCAGTCCTGAATAGTAATTTCCTACTTTAAGTAGCCAGACTCCATTATGAATGACAGAAGTAATTGCTCAATCGTTTTTAATAAGCTTAAGAATATATAAGAAAAATTCTTCTGCAGAGGTCCCCCAGCTCTGTCTTCAAATAAGGAGAGAGGAAACCCATCTGACTTTTTTTTCACTGCATTAACGTTTCTTCCTTTGTGAGCAAGGTCAGCCACCACATCCTACAGATCTTGGGAACAAGAACATCTTTCCCTCCAGCGCTGACATTGCCCAGAAGTGGAGGTTCTGTGTTAGCTTCTTAGGACTGCTCTTTAGTCTTCACACTCCTCACAGAATTAAAGAGTCTCTACTGGAAAGCTAATACTATGTTGGCATTTATTTGATGACTGTCATTGAATGCAGGTGGCAGTAGAGGAAATGGCCATGTTCATCACCAACCTCATCTCTTACAGAGCATCCCACCTTGTCCAGGAATGGCAGTATATACCCTACTTTAGAGGCAGTGCTCAGGAGATAGTTCCCTAATCTAGAATAGGTAAGGTGAATGCTGAAGGTCTGTGCTCCACCCTTTTGCTAAGAAAAATCAACAGTTAATTTCCATAAGCTATCAAGAGTTTGAATATAAACTGCCTCAGGTGCCAGTTTATCAAGCAATTATAATACATATTATTGGGGTAAAAAAGGTGGCTATTTATCTGCCTATTTTCGTTATGAAAAGATATAGTCATGCAGGTTTGCTATTCATCTTTATCAGTGCTTACCATCTATCTGTCTGAGAATATACCATATCTTAAGGTGAAAGGAAAGATCCTCATCTTTCCATCACTGTCTCTGCAAACTGTAGGCTTGCTTCCAAGCCATGTAAGAGCTCTTTGTTTCTCACCAGCACCCAGCCTTTTTGGTTAATAAGATTAAAAAAACTGAAGCATGTGGTGTTATATCTCTGCTATATAGCAAAATTCAGCAGACCTTTGTGAAGAAAAGCTGAAAGTAATGTGATTCTTGATGGTAACATGTTATTTAGCAATACCAAGGACTGCATGAAAAATCAGAAATTGTACCAGATAAGCTATTGCTTTTTTGATTGCAAGACTGTGATTTGCTGACGTGTAGTCCACTGTAATTTGTGATTCACAGAGGATACCGAAGAGGTGTGCAGAGGAACTTTTTATTTGTTTTTCCTTTTCCTAATCTGGAGACCAGATCATGCAGAGAACTCAAGAGCAGAGAGACTTCAGAGGAGAGTAAGCACAAACATAGAGTCATCTTGAATCCTGGGTCATTAATGAGGAAAAGAAGGAATGACTCTGTGAGTCAACATGGTTCCTCATAAAGTGCTGGAGAGCTGAATTTATAAAGTGAGCTGGGAGTATGAGTAAATCTCTGACCTTAGTTCTAATAAACCAGTTTTTCCAGCAGCTATTGCTGTTTTGTGGTTATTATAGCTGTTCGGTTTGCTTTCATCAGTGTAGCGAACAAAATTACCTTTCAGTCTAATTCTCTCTTTTCTCTTGCCTAACTTTTAACTTTTCAGGTAAAATTCATAAACTAATGTTAAGGTATATGCTTGATTTCGCAGCCTGCAGGAGACTTCCTTGTAACGTTGTAGACTTTAGCTGTATGTAAACCTTAAGACCATTGTTCTTCTAACTGACCTTTTCAGTTAAAAGGACTTTGAGTTACGCTAGATATCTAGAGATCAATTTTCATCTGTGAACTGCAGTGACAGCTCTTCTCTGGAGCGAAATGGGTCAGAAAGCTCAAGTCTAATTTGAAAACGGATGATTCTCAACTCGGCTCAGACAGAGGAGGATGGCATAGCAATTTCTGACCATCTTTAAAGAGAAGTCTCATTGTAGCACTGGCAAATACTGAGATTTCTTAAAACTGCCATGCAGCATAGCACTGACATCACACTCTGAAATCCATTTGGTAATGGTTTTGTGTAGCATTTCTATGTAAGAACAAACCAAATGTAGAGGTGTTTCTAAATCAGATGTGTAGTTAGCTCTTACTTAGTAATATAACCTTCAGTGTGGAGTTTTCTTTAAGGCAGGTAAGCTCAAGAGAGGGCTGTTTTAGGCAGCACTTGGGAGGTAAGAGAAGTTTGGCTACTGCACTGTACACGAGAAAGCAGGTGAATAGCCCAGGCAAAACCATGGCTTGGCTGCATGTTCATTGCATTAACTGCATAAAGATGTTTCTTTGCTTTCTTCTAACTTTAATTCTGGGTCAGACACTGGCCTCAAGAAGGATATCTCTTTATCCTCCTCTGCAAAAGATAGGGAACCATAGGTGTAGTCATATTTCTTGTTTTGAGAACTAGAAGCTGATATTTGTGTGTAAATTTGCTCCCAGTCCCATCAGCTGTGAAACTTTTTGATTAGGTTGGATCAGGAATGACTGCTAGAAACAGTCCTTGCTCTTAATCTTGATAATCTTCCACGTCTGTAGAGGCTAAGGGTAAGGCTTTCTGTGGCAGCATTTTCATTCTGATCAGGCATAGGCTGTTGAAGACAGTGTTACGAAGACAGTGTTATGACAGTCTCCTCTTGTAGCACTGTGTTTCACATCATTGTGTGGTCTTCAAGCCCATGATAAGAATAAACCAAGAATAAATCAAATATGTGAGTTTTCTGCCTAGACTATAGAGGTACTTGAAAGTAAAACCAACAATTCTATTTCTATGGGGACTTTAAATCTGTCTACAGGTTGCTCACCTTCATGAGTTGGGGTGTGTGTTTTCCAAATGCTGCTGGCTGGCTCAAAAACTTTTTGAGCAGCAAGAGTGATAGAGCTGACTCACATAAATAAGCCCATGTTCTTGTAAAAGAACCCTGACTCAATCCAGAATTATTTCAATAAAAACAGGAGTATCAACTACAATTCTGCTGTAAGCAAAAGAAAAATAAATCAATACAATCCTTGAAATTGAATTATAAAATTAAAATACTAGGTACCTTTCTTTAGAGGTGGGTCTGACTGATTTATGGAATTGCAGAAATCTCAGTCATAAAGATTTCTGAAAACATTAATTTAGGTCTCTTGAAAACAAGGGGATATTAAAAGTCTCTTGAGATAAAAGCTATGAGATAAATGCAGGAAATCAAGCATATTATTTATGCCAGAAAAAGTACAGAACATCTGCAGAGAGCCTTGTTTGGATTTTGCTGTTAGTGTCAGTTCTACAAAGCACCAGCTATTACAGATAAGTAAGTAGGTAGGGTTTTTTTCCCCTCCCTTCTGCAGAGGACTGAGCAAATAATGAAGCCAGTGTTTTATCTAATGACACCTACACAAAAAATGTTTATGCAAAATATTTTTAAAGCTTATACTGCTTTGTTGTAATCAACTGATCTTTCTGGTGGTTTTCTCTTGAAACTTTTAGTTTTTCCTTGTTTCAGTGTGAACTAAGACAGTGGCTTTATAAGTCTCTCTCTATCTGGGGTTCCTACATTTTGTTTAAACAACCAGAAACTTTTGGAGAATGATTACTTTGGAAGTTTCTGGTCATTTTGGAAGGCAATGTAAGCTGGATTTATGGGTGAAACGGGCAGTGGATAATATCATAGGAGGTCTTTTTAAAAAACATTCACTCTCAGGTGAGGAGGGGGAAAGGAAAAAAATCTTTGGATGACTTTACTGAGGAAATTAATCAGAAAATAGAAATCAGAAAGGTTGAGTAGATGTTTTTGATAAAGCGTTCCCACAGACACTTGGTACTAAATATGATTTAAACTGGTGAGGGGTGCTCAGTGATGCAAGACATCCGCTATCATATGATCAGCCATTTAAATCTTCATAGTATTAGCCTGTCTTCTCTGCTGATCTCTTCTCCCTGGTATCCAGTGATAGGATGTGTGGGAATGGTTCAAAGCTGCACCAGGGGAGGTCTAGACCGGGCATTAGGAAGCATTTCTTTCATACTGAGAGGGTGGTCAAACACTAGAACAGGCTTCCCAGAGAGGTGGTCGATGCCCCAAGCTTGTCAGTGTTTAGGAGGTATTTAGAAAATGCCCTCAATAATTTGCTTTAAGTTTTGGTCAGCCCTGAAGCTCTCCCTCCTTCTCCCTCCCTCCCCTGGCTGTCTTCCTTCATTACTTGCTTGAAATAAGTAAGTTTGTGCAGATGAACACAGCAAGATCCTGTCTAGAAAAATGGAACAAAAAAGTCTAAAGGCAAGGGTTGAAAGGTATTTATGTTATCAAGCAATAGAATAGTATATCGCTTTCTGGTATTGTTTAGTATGGCAAGGAGGCTAGAGTCTGAATGAAAGAGAGCGCTGTATGCTCTGTATCCAGAGAATGCCTCTTGCAGCAGGGTAGGAAATGGGTAGGAGTTAAATATGAGGAGCAGGAGTTTAATTTGCATGTGGCTGTTTATGGGTCTGGCCTTGATTCTGTTAACAGAAATGTTATATTGCATATCTTGGAAATGCTTATTTATCTCTAGTGAATATAGTCTCGAGAACTGGTTCTCGTACCAGTGTCTGCATTGGTTTGGATGTGTCCTATTCCTCCTAGCTCAACTCTGCTTATTTCGGCAGAAAGCGTTCTCAAGATTACTCCCAAATTAGCTTTATGTGAAGCCCACTCCTTGGTTTTGGGGGAAAGAGAGAGAAATCTCTCGGGTTTTTTCTGTCTCTAAGCCAGTTACAAAGTCTCTGACAGTCAGACTAGGAGTCCCATTGGTGTGAGTTGTCACCTTAGGTAAAGGACTATTGCAACAGTTCTTGAATTGCACCTTAGCTATTCACTGGCTGATTGGTTAATATTTTATTTTCTATCTCCAAAATTAACCGTTCCACTCGGTATTGTTTGTCACTGGATAGTGCATTACCATTGTATTCCCTTAAGGAGTTGCCTTCTCTTATGACATCAAATTTGATTATGCAGTTCGTGCTTGCACCAGATTTTCTTGATGAAACACTAATTAAATGAACGTAGTATTTGTGGTGTGTCTTGCTGTGTCCCTAAAAAGAAAAAAGAAGAATGGAAAATGTTATGTCTTTAGTGTGAAAGGACAGCTTGCTCCTCCTCCCCTTTTTCACTAAATAATTGAAATTAGTCAGTTGTAAAAATGTAAAGATTTGTACATTTTAAAAGCCATTCATCTGTTTGAAAAATTAAAATTATTTATGTGCTTCAGAGTGAAGAAATTATTGAATTGCTGTAGAATTGTTTGCTATCCTGTGATAATTTATATAAAATATTATTGCAGTACATGTAATTATAGTTGAGTATCTAAATTTGAACTGTTAATTATCTTTAGCTAGCAATTTCATGGAGGATAATCATATTTCCTTCAGTTGAAAGTGAACATTTTAAGTAACAGATGAGCTACCAGCCACAGGTTTTTGGCAGTAATTGCTGCTACTCCCCTATTTTCAAGATAAATCTCTTAATTAACAGCTGTATGGCAGCATCTCTCTGAAATATTTCATCCTCTTAAAGAAGAATCCAGGGAAATAAGGAATGGATTTTTTAGATATGCAAGGAGAAAAATAAAATCTCCTGTGGGGTTTATTGGCTTCTTAATTTCAAACTTTAAGTATACTCAGAAATGGTTGTGTTTACTGCTTTTACCTCTTTGACATATTTACCCCTCTCAGCGCTCAGTAACAAAGGCTGTTTGAATTCATGAGGGGCTTGTGAGATGAACTCTTTAAAGTTTAGTTTTCCAGCTCTAATAATAGTCAAGTCTTGCTAGTCTGAGGTTCAGATTATGTATGTCTCCAGCATGCCTCCAAAAGACTCATGAATTAAAAAAAAAAAAAAGGTTTTTAATATGTGATACCATGTCAGTGTAAAACAGTGGTTCCTCACTGGTATTTATCCTACCTAGCAAACATGTTCTATTGTGTTGTCTTTTACACTGTAGATTTAACACAATTATTTTAAAAATTATTGTATATGGTAATATATTTTCTCCTTTTCTCTGCATGATTAAAGAGATTAATCCCAGTTCTACTATGTACTCCAAAATGGACCGCAACTCTATTTTTGCTATCTTTAGAGGATCTAGACTGATTTGGAAATGAGAGAATCAGGGACTGGAAAGTGGTATCTTCAAGAGAGTTATTTAAAAGTTTCTCTCATGAGAGTTACTTACAAGTTAGGAGCCCAGAATTGAATTCAGTGATAGTATAATGTAGCCATGCATCCACTCTCCTTTTGGTGTTCTGGTTCACTTTGCTACTTAAAGTGTGGTTGAAGGAAGGCTTCAGATCTCTTGCCCCCCCCCCCCCCCCCCCTTCTTCTTTACATAAAACCCACAGTGATAATTTCTGGATAGATCAGGCTTCATTGCTACATGGCAAAGTGCAAAGCAGGAATAAATAACATTTTCCTATTCCTGCTGGGTCTTGCCAGAGATCTTCTACGTAACTCCTACTACTCTGTCTGTGCGCAGTCTTGGGGCTTTCCTGATTTATTTTTTGAAGTATTTAGGGGGATTATTTGCAGGCAGTACTAACACTGGTGTAATCCAGCAAGCTCCTTGACACTGGCTACCATGCCACATCATATTTTTGACAGAAATATTCCAATCTTCCATTCTAAGAAGTTTCCATCCATCAAGGTTCTCTTCAACATGTCTTTTAACTGTACATTACATGCTAATTTGTATACTTGTGCCTATTTGCTTCAAATGGATTTGAAATTAAATGCGCATCCCTGAAAGATTCATACAAATATGTGGTGTGGTGAATGGAAGGACAAGTAGTTGAGCAGGGTGTGATCCATTATCAAGGATACTACTGATAGCATATGTATGGCAAAGCAGGAAGCAAGAAGTTACCCTGATCCAATGCATGGGACTTGGTATATTCCAATATTGAAATGGAAAGAAAAAAATTGCTCTTGACAGGGACTGTCTGTAAGTAGATACTTCATAAATCCCCCAGTGACAATAATTTCTATTTGTGTTGGAGAGCTGATGATCTAAAGCTTGTAGCTAGATATTGGTTTTATGGTAAGGTCTGTGAATAAGGAAAAATAAATGTTTCTTTCAGGAAAGAGAAATTTATTCTCTGCTTATTGATAATTGACAGGGTGGTAGTTGTTTAATTAGTATTGACCTGCTTGAATTAACCTGGCAACTCTTATCTCAATTTAATTTTTATTTTTTTTTCTTAGGAAAGTAAAGGTATAGTATCAGGACTTTATTTCATAAAGGGATGCATATCTGATCTAACAAAAAAAATTCAGTCAACACTTGGTATTCCTGATGCCTGTAAGGAGAAGAGTGAGTGCATTAGCCAGGGACCATACTAGAGCAGCACATCACGGGCATGTTCAAGGACCAGTTGCATCCTGGTGTCATTCTGTCCTAGGTTTAAATCTGGTACAAGTTCATTGATTGGCTCTAACTTCACCAAGTGTAACTGAGAAGCATGGAGATCTTGGCAGTGAGTAAAGAGAAAAAAAAACGTACTTTGCAGACAAAGATGTTTTTCTAGTCTGATACAGTTGTATGATTAGGGCTGAGTTTACAAGACAGTCTCTTGTAGCTTATATTAATGCAAAGGCTGCCTGTGGATGCTAGTACATGAGTGCTGACCCCTTTTCTTAAGGTAATTCCAGAATCTGAGCCCTTTTAGGCTTGTCTTTACTGTCTTCTCAGAGAAAGGGGATTTGTTCAAGGTTTCTGTCAACAGAAATGGCAAAGCAGGCTATGGAACAAGTTCACTTTTAGGACTTTTTGTAAATGACATCATTAACTGAACAAATCAGAACTTGGTTCTTATTTTTTGGTAGCAGTGAGATGCACCCTGAGAACACTTCAGATATTTCAGGTGTAATGAGGTATCTTGAAAGGTGCATGAAAATAAAATATGTCAGAAAAAACCCAAAAAGGTTCATAAGAATTCACTGTGACAGTCCTGCAAAAACAACCTAATGACTAATACTGTAGTTACTTGCTTTTCAGATAATATAGGTCTATTTTTGTTCTAACATATGTCTGTCTCCAATATCTCCTTTTTGTTTCCCAAGTCCCTGCATACTTCTGTATCCTGTGATGTGCTTTTCATGTTGCTTCTGCTGAACTGTCTTTCTTTGTGAAAAGAAATGAATAAAGCTAAGCCAAAGGGAAGGTGATTGACTGTCCCACTTGGAAAAAAATAAAAATATTTTTCCTGTGATAATAAGCTCAAAATATTTTGTGGGAACTGTACTTCTATAAAATCCTCTCTGAATTGAATTTCAGCATTAAAATTTATGCAGCCATTTGGTATCATACTTTTTCCTCCAGGAAAGATAAATATTTCAGTCTTTGAACAGTGTGAAACAGAAAACATTCACCAGTAGCCCTAGCTAAAATTGCAGTAGGCTGCTGTGCAATTCCAGTGATGAATACTATGTGTTTGCATTTGGAAAATATACAGTAATCACTGCAAGCATAAAACATTACAGACAAAGAGATGGATCATTTTCTCTGATTGTTACGTAGGCCATTTGAATGGTTGTTTTGCAGTTTCATAATTTGTTGCCACTTAAGTGGAGGATTTTTTCTTCAGCTCAAAAACTGCTTAGTCTAAAGAAGACCTGCATTGTGTGCTTAGCAAAGCATCCATTAAAACTTGAGAAGCTGAAGATCCTCATGGGGTAGTTTAATTTCCAGAAAACACCCACAAAAGCAATTACAGTTTTAATGAATAATTTATTTGGGGTGCTTTAGATCAGATTCTTGTTCACAGTTTCTCGTTTTATGCATTTCAACTTGGTAATTGGTTTGGTCTCTACAGATGGGTTTTTAAACTCACCTAGATCCCCTGTCTGGAGAGAATGAGATGTCAGGGTGGGGTCTGCAGTACCTCCATATGCTGTCATCATCTTATTTCTTCTATGAACCTTTTTTTTTTATTTTTTCAAAGAATGTGATCAAAACCAACTAAAAGATTGAGTCTAATGTAGTTTTATTTCTTCCAGTAATGATAATGCCCAAGAGGAAGCTGATACTTCAAGTACCCTATGGGATTTTTTTTTTTTTAATGTGCCTTTCAGTAGCAGTTCCAGAAACCCCACCTACACAAAACAAGGTGAAAGACATATTAAGTTAGTAATTCCTAAACTCCTAGCCTGTAAAGGTCAAAACAGCACTTTCCTGTCTTCACACAGAAGCCTACAGCTATCCAGTTAGATCTAAAAGCCTATTAGTTCGGGTATTTTTGACTCTTCCATGTTTTTTTTTACCTTCTATTGGTTCATAAGATCTGAAAGACTTGGATCTGGTACCTTTACAGAGTGCCATTACCCCCATCAAGGTTTGCTGTGGTGGGAAGCTTCTGTACCCTTTGTTGCAGGATGAGGGCTTAGGACATGAACTCCTTGGGCAGAAGGCATGCCAGGTTTTCATTCTTTTCTATAAACTATTTTGCTCACGCCATTGCTGTAATAGTAAATAAACAGATACTTCCTTCTGCTTCTCCCTCAGTAGGTGCTTGTAGCGGTGTTTGCATCAGTTCTGCATGGACTTGATTATGGTGAAGCAGGAGCAGCATTTGTAGGAAGGCAGCTGGAGAGCCTTACTGATTATTTTGCCTACATAGCAGTGTTCATATTTCTCTTTCTGCTGTGTTTTACTGAATCAGACCATCAGATGAAGATGGCTTATGATGGTGGTGTTTTACAACTTGATCTTGGTTTTGTCAGTAAGAACTTTGGTGATACAAGTCCTCTTGCATTTGAGATAATTCTCCTCCTCTATTTTTAGATCTGAAAATTATACTTTATCCAAACCCACATTCTGGTGCTAACTGGATCATGCTTAATGGTGTGATGCACAGGAGGTCAGGCAAAAAGATCAGCTGGTCCCTTCTGGCTGCCAGCTCTGTGAACTTTTGAACAGTCCTTATTCATCAAGAAAAATAGGCAGTGTTATCTGCAGAGAAAAACCCCAGCACGCTTTGTGAACTGGTCTGACTTAAAGTGGTGAGTTCAAGTTGATCAATCCCATGTGTAACTGCTGTTCAGAATTCTCATTCTGAGAGTGGGAATAGGGGATTCATTTTGATGAGCAGAGAGACAAGACGCTTGCTCTCTGTGACCACGCTGGCTTGGATTGTGTGATAGAACTCGCAGTACAGTTTCAGAGTGGATTATAGCCATATTGAAAAAAAATCAGTTAGACTGGCAAGTCTACATAACCAGTAGGTCTACGTTATGGAAAACGTGGAACAGATAGAACAAGTATAAGAAGGAATGGAAATTGATTTAATTTTTCACAAACTAATGTTTATTCATGACAGAGAGACAGTCTAGATACCATTAATATTATTTAGAGAGTGCATATGCATTTTTAAAGATTTTTTTTGTAGGTAATAGTTTGAAATAAAACTGTATAAATAGAGCAAAAATGTAATACATATGAATTCCAGTTATTCCATTAAAGAAACTCAAAACATGGATAACATGCACTGTGAATCTCAACTCCCTTCAGAATCTGGTCAGAAAGGTACAAAGCTGTGCAAATCCAGGATTTTTGCTAGTGTTTGAATAGCCCCATCGGCCCTGAACCAATTATCTGATGCTGTCAGCAGATGGGGAAATAAAAGTAAACAATAAGGGGACACATCAAACATTACTTAACGTGTTTTCCTCTCATTTCAAGTCTTTTATCCCCTTTAAGATAACTCATAGCACCTATTCCTGTAAGACTTAAATTTTCCTTTTCATTCCGAAATTCCTTCTGCTAATTTCTTAAGAAACCATAGCTGCCTTATTTAAAGAGAACAGTTCAGTAATACCTTCCAGAAGGCAGAGGGAGGACAGTGAGGCAGCAGAAGCCTCAAGCTAGAGCACAGACCCTGGCTCTCTAGGAGCCAGGTTTCATCCTTGACTGAGCAAATCCCTTCTGCTCTCTGAACTTCACCTTGCCTCCTTTGCCTTTGTATCTTTAGTTTCTAAGCTTTGTAGGACAGTGTCCTCTCTCTGTGTTTGCACAGCACTTAGATTCACGGTAACCTTGCCTCAGCTGAGACCTTTCAGAGGTGTTGCAATGCAAATACTCGGTTTTCTGTCTTTCAGTGAGTTCACAAAATCTACAGCATTTTATCAAGCTCTATAGAAGGCGTGGCTTGTCTCAGGAGAGGTTTTTCCTTGTGTTCAGCAACTTGTAGCATCAGGACTGCGAATTGAATTAGCTACACCAATTGCTTAAAATATCTCATTTCTTTATACTCTGTGTGTGATTCATTCTTTTCTACTCTGCCAACACTTAAAATCAATTAAATATTTTTGTCTGGAATTTGCATCAACACCTATCTTGATTTAACATTATTTTAAACCAAATCAGACTGATTTTCTTATTTTCATTTGTGTCAGTGTCTCCAAAGAGGGCTGACTGGTATTTTACGTTGCTCTTGCCTTCTTTGTATAGAGTATTAATTTTTTATGATCTGGAATGAAACCAACCAAGCATTGGTGTAGATGAAGACCATTGCTTTGCTGATTCTTTGGAATCTGTGTTCTCATGCAGAATGATAATTTTTATTATAACATTAGGCAGTATGTAATACGTTAGAGCACGTGGTGTGTGATGTGTGTGTTTGCATTTTCTTTGTGATACAGTGACGTATTGACTCTAGGTGGTGCAGAAAAAAAATGCTCAAATATATTCTACTGATTGACCAATTCTTCAGTGTAAATATCACCTATATGCCCAGAATTCATGAAGAGTGAATTGATTTTCTTGATGTTATTGACTGACAACATCTTCAAAATACAGCCATCAAGCAAAGTTGCCTACATGGAATACACAGCAATTGAGTTGTCTTGGAATAAATATTTACCTTTATAATAGATACTCCCACATCACAGAATGTTTTGCTGTTAATTCCATGTTCTTTGTGCTGACTCTACACACACTGGGACTATTGGGTCAAGTGGCTTTTTCTGGATGTGCATGCTCCAGGGTAACGGAAGTCACTCTTACAATATTGCAACGTAAAAGTTCTCCGCAGAATAATAATTTCATAGCTACAAGCTAGAGCATCATTATATTACTTTTCTATCTTACATTAGGCGTAAGTTCCCCTGGAGGAGTGTTTGTGAGTCTCTTTTCTTCCTGACCTTAAGTTTAGAGGAACACATCAACCATTTAAGGCAAAAATCTGCCTTTGTTTATAGGGCAAGTCTAGATCCTGCTGAACTTCCATATTAATTCATGAGCACCTCCTTCTTGAAGTGTGCCAGATCCTGAAAAAAAGAAATTCTGGGGAAATACTTTGTAAAAAAAATCACAAGGTTTGCTCTAAAGCCCATTTAGCTAAATCTGCTGCTTCTGTTCACCACACTGGCAATTGCTAGTAAAATTGCCTGGCCAGTGCTAGTAATCCTGAATACGAGTCTGTGTGAACTGAACGCCTACTCTGTAGTTGGAGCAATATTTCTGTAAGCCCTCTAAATTGCTAGGCACTGTAGATTGCATGAAAATGAAGCCACAAAGTACTTGATGCTGCTGCCTGGGAATACTGTCTTCAGATTTCAGTTCATCTTCTTCTAAGGATCTAAAAAAATAATAAACTGAGATAGAAAATGGAAATATGAAAATAAAACTAATTTGTGAGAGGAAGCATTTGAAAGCAGTCTATAATTTCACTTGAGAACAAATATTCAAGACAGATTTAGTTTTGTTTACTCCATGTACTCAGCTGGAAGATGAAATGATGCAGATGAGTCCTGTCCTTGAAGTCACAGGTAAGTTTAGACATGTTTCTAGTTCCAAAGGTCTGCAAAATGGACCCTATGTCTGCTCACACAGATGTGAATGTGTGTTTTTTAGCCATCAGAAAAAGACCGTATAATGAACTTTAGGTCTTTCAAGTTGCACCAGGAAAGGTTTAGACTGGATATCAGGAAGTATTTCTTTGCAGAAGGGGTTGTTGGGCGTTGGAATGGGCTGCCCAGGGCAGGGGGAGAGTCCCCGGGATCCCTGGAGGGGTTGAAGAGTCGGGCTGAGCCAGCGCTGAGGGATCTGGGGGAGTTGGGAACGGTCAGGGTGAGGGTCATGGTTGGACTGGAGGAGCTTCAACGGCTTTTCCAACCAAGATCATTCTGTTATTCTTTGATACAAAAGACAATACCATAAGCAACAGGAAGACCACGAAAGTGAACAGTATTGTCTTTTGTCATATTCCAGTGGCTAATCTAGCAAACAGGAGAAGCACAAGAGAAAGCCTACACTAGAAAGAATACATGTTTATTTGTTGTTTCAAGTGTGTCAGTCTACACTGGCTACTGAGAGTTGGAGAGGATGTTTGAAATTAGAGGAAGGGTATTCCAGTCTGCTGAGATATGTTGTCTCAGGATCATAGATTTATTTTTTCCATGGTTGCTATAGCCTGGTGCTCTGACTATGCATCTCATAGCCTGTTTCTGTGTAAAACATGCTCCTTTTAGGAAAATACATTCATTTCAAGAATACTATGACGTAGAAATGTCAAAAGAAATTATTTCTTCTTGTCTGGTAGATAGTCTGAAAGGCGAAGCAAGTTTGTATGATTTTCAAAGGTCTGTACATAAGAAGGTAACCCGGTCTGCAAGAAATATTTTATTTATTCAGAATTGTTTGATATATTTTCAGCTTTGCCTCCCACTGTCTTCAGACAAGTACAGAATCAGCACTTGTTGAAGAAGCTTCTAGGAAACAATATATTTGGTGTAGTGGTTTGATGACTAATCAGCATTCTGTCGTGCTCCGCCACAGCCGGTCTAAAGAAGTGATTTATTTGTGTGTTCAAAGATTAAATGCAAATCTTCAGTAATTGCGTTCAAACAGCTGTGTAGTATAAACTTATGAAACCACTCTATTGTACTGTCAACTAAAATTGACCATCCCGTAGATTTGTCAGCAGAATACAAAGTAATTATCGTATCTAGTGTTTGGGAACATGAGAAGAAGGGCATTTGAAAAGCCCTAGCAGGAGATTAGAAAAAAGATGCAGATCTGACCCAGCACTGATGATGATTTTACCATTAAATTCACTGATGGCAGAATCAGAACGGAATTCTGTATTATGAATGTGACCTGTTACCTCTTATAGAGGTGCTTAGATATCACAAAGATAAAAAGTATAAAGGCAATCAGAAAAAAAAGATTTTAAATGCTTGGATAAATATTTATAATTTTGCTATCTGTGGTTTATGTGCTTATGTTTTATTTTGATCTTTGCAGTCAGGAACAAAATTGAGTGTGACATTTGTGGAGAAAGATGATGTGTTTCATGGAGCTACCTGTTCAGATGCAGCACTAATTTTCATACAGGAAAAAAAAAAAAAAAGCACATTTAAAAAAAAAAAGTAAAAATCCATCCAGTATGTCTCAGAAAGGTGACCAGCCACGAGGGGAAAGAAGTTCAGTACAGAAACTTGGTGCCTGAGTTCTGTTGTCACTGTCAGTTGTGCATGTTCTATAGAAACAGGTTAATGGATCCTAAAAATCTCATTTAAATGTAATTCAATTGCAGCACAAATTAACTGAATCCCTTTCTGCTCTGTACCTTAACTTTTTTAGAATAGGTCTAAAATCGGGAAAGACATCTGAAGAATAAGCATGAAAGAGCTTTTGTGACTTGAGTTAAAAATTTACCTAAATGTTTAATTTAATGTGCAAATAAAATCAGGGATTCTTTCCACAGCTGAAGTCTCCCCTCCCTGAGGAAAAAGGTAACTTGCTAAAGGAAAAGAAAAATCAATTGCAATTGGATAGATGAATGTCTAGAGCTACCACGGTATTTGCAGACATGTCAGATTATGTGAAGGCTGAGTCTGAGAAGGAAGTCGATTTGCTTTGCAGTGTTCACTTGCCTGATTGCCTGCATCGCTACCTAGATAACACCACTGCTGCGGAGAACATATGTATGTTGTGGATCTCGTGGGAGACTACCTTCCCTCATTAACCCCAAAAGAATTTGGTTTTTTTTAAAGTTTGTAAGATCATGATTGCTTTATTCAAAAAAAAAAACCCAAACAAAACCAAACAACAAACCAACCCACAAAAAATAACTCTACCTAGGCAATTTGCTATGTTCCTTTAAGAAAATAAGTTATAAAAGCATCATTTATATAGTTACATAAGAATCACCATTCAAATTATGAAATGCCCTCAGTTTTTCTGCAGATGGGTCTTCTCAACTTACCTCAGCTCCTAATATCACCCTAGAAAGTCCAATACTTCTTTGCAGTAGAAGAATCCTGCTCACAGAATTTAAGGGGTAGTTTCATACAGTGTTAATGACAAAATACTGTAATTATGTGGGGTTTTTTTATCAGTTGCTTTTTCAGGCCTTGGCTTTACCACCTTCTACTTAGCGGGAAAGTTACACTGCTTCACGGAAAACGGCCGGGGGAAGAGCTGGCGACTTTGTGCAGCAATTCTCCCGCTCTACTGTGCCATGATGATTGCCCTGTCGCGTATGTGTGATTACAAACATCACTGGCAAGGTGAGCCACAGAGATACCTTTTTTCTACTTTTTTTTTTTTTTTTAATTAGCCTTGTATTTCTTTGATTTTATTTTTTGCATTAAATCATAGGAGTTAAAATGCAATTGCATGCTATAAATTTTCTCTGTTCCTGGGTTGATGCTGAGGGTTTCAATGTCTGAAAATACTGCAGGGGCCCTTTTCTATATTTTTAGATACACTATTTCATCATATTTATGTATAAATCTGCATCAGCGAGTTTTTTACATCATCATTTTTCACAAATGTACATCAGTGCCATGGCTGTCTTGGATGGATCCAGCTGTAAGCTGGACCTGTTGGGTGTGTGAGTGATTGTTAATATGTGGCTCCATGTGTGTTATGCCAGACCGAAGTATCTGTGTGTAGCTAGTCATTGCAAAGATGCACTCAGTCATTTGTCTACGTTCTGGTCATTTGATGCACATGATGTAATACACTGTTTTCCATTCAAATCAGAGTATATTGGGTGTGAGGTGGATTCATGGCCCCTCTCCTTGAGAAGTATAGAGACATTGTATAGCAAGCTACATAGCCTAGGTTGTAACAGATTTGGCCCACACTGAAAACCTCCCTGCAAAGTTTGATGTTTTCTATTCTCTGAATTTTTTGGAGCAAGGTTGTAATTGCTCCCAATATGTCAATTCCACGCTTTCCAAAATCAAGTTCTACTTAATCTTCTTGTTACACCCTATTAATATCCATAGTTTTGGGCTGCCAATCCTTTGAGGTTGGTAATCTGTTATACCTACTAGATGTTGGTGTGATGGATTCAGTATGGTACCATACATGTGGTATCAATGAATATTTGTTAAATTGTAAGCACAAATAAATGTGGAATGTATGCTATGTGGATAAGCAGGTCACCGAAGCAGCATACAGTGTCTTTCTTTATTGTATAATACATCCACCAAGCTAAAGAAACATGGCACACAACCTTAAATCTTACATTTGTGAGGGAATGACAGTTAGTGACAGAATGGGAGATGGCTCTTAAGACTCTAACAGCAGCGTTTGATATGTGGGCGAGTTGTATAAATGTCTGCTCTTGGGTGAACCTGCATCCTTAAAATGCTACATATAATGAACAACAGGGGAAATCCTTAAATGGAGCATCAACAGTCTGAAGTATGTTTAATTCGCATCTCTTTTTCACTTACAGTTTCTACTAGAAACTTTGAATCTTCATATTATATATTCTCATGTAACTGAGGCATTGTTATAGTACAGTGTAACCAGAGAAGATACCTTTCAGGGGGTCTCTTAGTCAGGTTGAATTAACTAGAACTGACCTTCATAGCTTCATAGCTGTGCCTCAGCATGCTCTCTTCCCTCACAGTAGGCACTTCTGGAGGGCAACACCAGTCAGACCAGCTGCTTATGTCACTGGAAAACTTTGTCCAAGTCCTTTGAAGTTCAGGTGTGAGGTAACTCATACAGAAGGATATGGTATTAGTTAATTACACACTTACATTATTAAATTACAAGTCTGTTAATTCATTCTATTAAATTATATTGTGCCTTACCCTTCCACAGTGAGTCTTTCAGACATGGACCTGGAGAAGATCTGGTAGGTTGTCCACATGGCTTTCCACCAGTGTCCACAGGTCAACTTACTACTGTCTGTCAGCATCTACACTTTCACTGTCAGAAAATCCTACATTTATTATTTCCTTTATCATTTCTTGACCCTCTTTACTGCCACCTTTGTACCTGCCGTCCTTCCTTCATGTCTCCTAATAAGTATACCAGCCTGTAATTACTTTTTCCCTATTTGTCCCCATATTCCTATCAGATACTGTTATGTAGGTCATCTTGGCTTTATGGGGTGTTCCTGGTACAGTACTGCTGGCCTTGTAAATTATACTTCCCTCAAGGTCCTGAGTGCTTCTTTCAATTATCTGGTTCATACTGGTTATATATATTGTCTGCCTGTTTTCTGAGGCTGTGGTGGGTTGGCTCTGGCTGGATGCTGGGTGCCCACCAAATCTGTGCTATCACTCCCTCTCTTCAGCTGGACAGGGGAGAAAAAATATAATGAAAAGCTCATGGGTCAAGATGAGGACAGGGAAATCACTCACCAATTACCGTCATGGGCAAAACAGACTCAACCAAAAAATTAATTTATTTTATTGCCAATTAAATCAGAGTAGTGTAATGAGAAATAAAACCACATCTTAAAATACCTTCCCCCCACCCCTCCCTTCTTCCTGGGCTCAGCTTCACTCCAGATTTCTCTCTCTCCCCCCCAGCAGCCCAGGGGATGGGCAATGGGGGTTGTGGTCGGTTCATCACCCGTTGTCTCTGCTGCTCCTTCCTCCTCGGGGGAGGACTCCTCACACTCCTCCCCTGCTCCAGCGTGGGGTCCCTCCCACAGGAGACAGTCCTCCATGAACATCTCCAACACGAGTCCTCCCCACGGGCTGCAGCTCTTCACAAACTGCTCCAGCGTGGGTCCCCCCCGGGGTCACCAGTCCCGCCAGCAAACCTGCCCCAGCCTGGGCTCCTCTCTCCACGGGGCCACAGGCCCTGCCAGGAGCCTGCTCCAGCGGGGGCTCCCCACGGGGTCGCAGCCTCCTTCGGGCACATGCCCCTGCTCCGGCGTGGGGTCCCCCATGGGTGCGGGTGGGTTCTGCTCCCCCGTGGGCCCCCATGGGTGCAGGGCACAGCTGCCCCACCATGGGCTGCACCACGGGCTGCCGGGAATCTCTGCTCCTCTCCTTCCTTCCTCACTGACCTGGGTGGCCGCAGAGCTGTTGCACTCACATTCTCACTCCTTGCTTCGTCTGCTGCTGTGCAGTTGTCTTTTTCCCCCTTCTTAAATACGTTATCCCAGAGGCGCGACCGCTGACGCTGATGGGCTCGGCCTTGGCCAGCGGTGGGTCTGTCTTGGAGCTGGCTGGCGTTGGATTTATTGGACTTGGGAGAAGCTTCTCACAGAAGCCACCCTTGTAGCTCCCCTGCTACCAGAACCTTGCCAAGCAAAGCCAATACAAAGACATATCATTCTGTTGGTTCTTCTACACAGTTCCAATTAAGTAAGTATATCTCTGTCCCGCTGAGCACTTTCTTATCTCATACAGCAGTCAGCATACCAGAGCAAGGCTCATCCATGATTTGTCTTGCTCATTTTTTTGTGTTCTTGCAGCCTCCTGTTCTCCCATGGTTGCTTAATCACCAACCATTAGTCTTGACATGTTCTTTAAGGAGTCGCCTTGTTTCCTGCAGACACCTTGTCTTGTTACAGGGCTCATTACTCTCTGCTCACCGACATGTGGAGTCGGAGAGAGCCTCCAGCACAAAGCTGCTGAACGCGAGGTGCGTGCCTCGCCAGGCAGACAGACGGCAGTTAGGAATCTCATGCTCGACGTGTGACGCTTGGCTGGTTTGAACTCTTGGTTAAAGAGGGAGAGAGAGAGAGGAGTGTGAATGGATGAGTGTGCAGGTTTACTGTCAAGTTTCGAACACATGTTTACAGTGTGTACGATCTCTTGCCAAGAGTTTGAATTATTTATGTACTGAAACATGTGCTGTGTGGCAGATTATTATGGTGTATTTTATATATGATAGAAGAAAACTACACCCAAGGGGTTGTGACTGTGTTCATTACAGCTGCTCGTATTTTTGTCTGAAGTTTATGGGGACAGAACTGAAAACTCAGCTCTTCCCAAGCGAAGAACAGTGCTGGCAGACATTATCCTGCAGGTGACATATGCTTTTACCTGAAAGAACTGCATTCTCAAGGGAGAGACTAGTTCACTCTGTAATATACAGCACAGAAGCTCAGATGTCATCTTTTATCCTCAGCAGAGTCAACTAATTGTGCTAAATTATTTATGGTGGCTTTGTGATAGAGTCTTAACTATGCTGTGGGGAATGAACAAAGACCATCAATATAATGTCCAAAACTTAGCATACTGTAGGTGAAAGATGGAGTGGAGTATCCTTACATTAAAAAGCCATTGAGTGGGCTCAGAACGTGAATATTATGAGTACTTTATGAGCTCCTTTCAGTTTGGCTGGAGAATGTAGTATTCAAGATACTAGTGTTGGTATTGGTGAATATTAGGATATTTCCTTATGAATCTTGAATGTATGGATTACTTTTCAGTCCCTAGATCTCTTTGCAGGCTTATATTCTGAAAATGTTAATTTATTAATGAAATAAGTGGAGATTTTGTATGAAAAACAGTAGAGATAAATACTAAGTCTGAAAGAATATTCTTTTTCCTTTATGGGCAAGGGAGGGAAAAAAAAAAAGGAAGCAGAAGAAGATTTGTTGAATTGTCTTCAAAACCAGGAGTCAAAATAGCTGCCTTTGTGTTTGGTCATTACCTTCAAGATCAATAAGCTAGAAATCTTTGGCATAATTCATGTAGTGAATTTCTATTATTGTGGTGCCCAAACTCGGGCCCAGAATTGTATTTGTGTGTAAGTGTCTTGAAACAAATTATCTAGGCAAGTTTTCAGCAAGTCTTGAAATACCAAGGAACTTTCAACGGACTGGGAGAAACCTGGTGTTTCTCCATAAATGAAAGTAATAATCATAGGCTTGACCTCATTGTTAAGCAAAATAAAAAAATAGCTGAAACATTATTCAGTTAATCACAGCGAAAGGAGGGTAATCTGAGAATTGCAACCAACACAGGTTTATGGAAAATGAATCTTGTCACAATAACACTCTTTTTACAAGTTGATTGATGCTGTAATAGTATACTATAGTGAAAATTCTTGCCCTTTTGTACCATGACAGTTTCATAGACAGTCTGAACGGTACAAAATCAGTCAGCTTCCAGTGTGGGTAGGACAAGCTTCGGTCTGTTTGCAAATACTGTGTGTACACAATCACCTGTTAAAATCTTATTTGAATCTCTGTTGTCTTTGTTTTGGATAGATTTGTTATGTCCTTTTGCATGTCAGAAGAGAAGATAGGATTAGAAGGGATCTCCTAGGTCATTCAGTCCAGTCCTCTTCCTCAGCAGACAACTGTGACTTATAATCACATTTCTCAAATTTATCCATTTCAGTATTAAATTTTTCAGGTATTCTTGACCTAACTATTCCTGTTAAGAGGCCTTTCAGAATCTCACTCCTCCAGTGGTTAGAAGCCATTTATTACCCACTGAAGAGTGAACCACATGCCCTTTGATATAATATATACTAGACTGACAAACTAGGGCATTTAATCTGTATTTAAGTATTTTAAAGAAAAATCATTTGTATTGATTTACCCTTCTTTGTCATTAAACTCAATGATTCACCATTTTTATTGCACTGTGGTTTCTTTGTAACCAAAGTGGAATACAGAAGCATAGGCATGCGCAGATTGTAGGGTGCTTAGTAAGTCTTGTTAAAATAAAACGTGGTGTCAGGTCATTTTCTAACCAGTGCCCGTTGCCTCACTTCCATTATTGTTTGTGTTCAAATCTGAGGCTTCCAGTCAGTGTGTATTTTCAGTGAAATTTTGCTCTGATTGCTTGAAAATGAAACACAAGATCAGAAGTGTATATTAGTAAGAGTCAGGGAGAACCTGACAACAGAATGAATCATCTTGCCCTTCAGGTGCTCTCCGGTTCCCATAGAAAACGTAAAATTGCCCATGTGTTAGAGCTGCAGATATCTCATATAATGGCCTTATTTTATCTTATTTTATTTTCTGGTAGGAGTACAAGATAGTAAAGAGAATCAAAGAAAGATATTCAACAGGTGTTAAATCAGCTAACAGGCATGCTTAGTCTTTGACCTTTCAGGTGCTTTTAAAAAGAATTCACCCAGCCTGAAATTGTTCTTGACAGCTGTCTTTCTCAGGGGCCTTTCAGGGGCTGCAAGTGAAATGAATTGTTCTAGCTACAGTGTCCCACTTCCTGAAGGAAGATAATTTTCCATCTTATATCCTACCTTCTCCCTGTCTGCATTGGAAGATGCCTTCCGGAATACAAAAGAGTCAAGGGTAGATCTGGCACTTTAGCAGCCCTCTTTCCTGCAGGTACTTGGGCAGAGACAAGGAGCAGACTGTAAACAGTGCCATAGTTTGAGGTGTACCTGTCAGCCTAAGAGCTCTGCATCCTCTAAACAGCATCGTTCAGCTGCGTTGTTCATAAATAGAAAACCCAGTGATGGTCATTGTAAATCATGGCAAACTGGAAGAGGATACATGTGTTACTTACCCACAGATGTTCATCAGTGGTGAGCTGGAACGTCATAAATGTTTAATGCCCCATGGAGGCCATTCTCTTCTCCCGGTTCATCTCCTGAAACACAGAGCCCACCATCTACGCTTTGGGTATTCAAAATGTTGGTGATGTCCCTGACAAAATACTGATTTTATGTGTCCTGTGTGATTGTTGTATTCAGCTCCAAAATCTCCCTGAAAATTTGAAATTCATGCTTTCTGGGTTAAACACTTCCACTTTAACCAAATGTCTTTTATTTACAGCTGTCACTATGGCTGACCTTTCCATGGTAACGTGCTTCTGGTTTTGTTGCTTTTCTTATCTAGATGCTTTCGTTGGAGGGATCATTGGCCTCATTTTTGCTTATATTTGCTACAGACAACACTACCCTCCTTTGGGTAATACAGCTTGTCATAAATCTTACGTCAGCCTGCTAGATCAGAACTCTGTGAAGAAAGAAGAGAGACCTACAGCAGATAATGCTACTGGCCTGCCTCTAGAAGGAATAACTGAAGGTCCCGTATGACTTTAAGAAATGTGCAGAACGAACTCTTAGCCTTCTCACATTTCCTCCAAACTGGTCTCTTAACACGGTGTTTCTTACTGTATGTGTTTTTTCGTTTGTTTCTTTCCTTTTTATAAAGAGAAATATTTTATTTTTAATGCCATATCATCATCATACTTTTAAAGCTAAATTTTCACTTCATATTGACTTGCTGAATCATCTGTTTTCAGTCTACTACTGCAAACAGATAGACTACTTGAGGGAGGGGAAAGAACATTAATAAGAACAATCCCATGTGGAGAATGGTTAAAAGCAATTTTAAGAAGGTGTGGTTGAGGATATAGTAGATCTGGAAACAGATTTTCTGAAGTACTGAGTGTCTCCTAGAAAGTTCTGGTCATCTTCAGCACTCATTGACTTTGATGGGTGGTGAGTACACACAGTACTTTTCACCAGATGTTCAGCATCTTTTGTCACCAGCCATTTCTTTATGTAATTTGATGTTAGGACATCATCCTTATGTTTATCCTGTTGCCTTCTAACATTAAAAAAATCTCTACATGCTGGTAGAACATTGTATTAGTTGTCAAGTTTTGACAAGGTCATTCTGAGCTACTAATGATCAAGCAGATGAAAGGTATGAATGGGTTAAGTGTTTGTAAGACCCAAGCCTCATGCATTAGTAGTTCCACAGGATGATTCTGACATTTAATAAATTCCACACTGTTAAAATTATCAGCTTACAATAACGTATATTTTCATAGGATGGATTAGAAACTTGGTATTACATCATCAGCAGTTTTTCGAGAGCTCTTGCAGTAATTACTGTCAAAACAAAATGAAAGAAAAGAACACCTGTGACACTCAACAAGCTGTACTCTTTAAAACAATTTTTTTTAAAAAAATCCTAAAACTCTGAGGATAAAGAAACACAATGTTTTCTGTGAATCTCGGTGTGCCATGTTCATTCTTGTGTAGTGACTCACTGCAGCATTTGTGATCTAAAGAAATGCAAAGATTTTTCATTTGTGACTTTGGACGCACAACCATGAATGCTTGTGGTGGTCTCCAGCCCTGTAACATATCCAGAGGAATGCTGGAGGCAGTTTTCCACTAGACCCATTCGACATTTTCAGCTCATCATGTTCTTGAGCATGGTGTTTGCGCAGGTTGGCTTGGTACCTAAATTGAAACTCATCTGATTCAAAACACTGTTGGTATGGAGAAGATTACTAAGTGTATTACTTTAGATAATTTATTACTGGTAGGATCCTGGTTTGTTAATATGCACTATGCAGTATACATCACATTCCTGTGAAATGATGTACCTTTTGATGGCAGAATGTCAGATTCCAGAATCTTTTTTTTCTTAGATATCCTGTGAAAATGCAGGCAGATGTTCCAGACCACATCTGGGCAGTTGAACATTTCTTTAGCTGGAGCAGCTGGTTAAAGTGATCAAGACAGCGTTGACCAACGACCATTATTACGGTGCTTTAGACTGGAGGAGACTGCTGCCATAATTATAATTTATGTGTTCCTGTTGGAATATGTATTGGCCTTGTAGGCATTTTGTGATTCAGTCAGCTCAGTGTCTTTATGTAAGGCTTGTCATTTACTTTTCTCAACGGTAAGCTTTATAGATTTTTTTTTTTTGAGAAGAGCTACTTCCTGATTGGCAACACTTGAATTTTTATAGAAAGCAAGTAAATTAGAATCCCTTTAAAAAGAAATGTAATAATTGTGTACCAGAGGATGCTATGTATAAATTTATATGGTATTTGGAAATAACTATAAATAAGAAATGACATTAAGGAACAGAATGTAATAGGCATGAACCCAGGACAGTTCTGCAGAAATAGGGCCTGATCTCCTTGTAAAACTGATACCAGTTTGACTGCATCAGTTTGAGGTAGGATTTTTTTTACTGACAGTTACAGTATCCTGAGCCCTAGGATAGAGACAGTTACCCAAATATAACTGTGGTTTTGCTGGTGTATATATGCTAGTTCACAAAAATAGCATCAGCAAAGCACAATTTTTCTGGCATTGCATTTGCACTGAATTTGACAGAACACTCCTCTAGTGAAATTGAGGTCTTATGCTAGAAATCCACACAGTTAAGTGGAGGTTTAATCTTTCTATACAGTTTTTAAACCATCCTACAGAATTCCGTAACAGGGATATCATTTTCTATTACTTCATACGGGAGAATTAATGAAAGCCCTAGAGTAAGAGTATCATGTCTTTACATTGTGTAGGGCTTAGCCATTAGCTTTTTCTTTCAGCAGGAACCCTAGTCTTCCAGGTTATATGCAAATGTTAAAAAAAAATCATAAATCAAAATTAGAAGTTTAATACTGATGCATAGAGCATTTTGCATGTTTTTATATATACCTGGCTTATTCTCAAAAATGAGTGGGGCCTCCTAACTGTGCTGTACACATTCCCAGTATTTTAATGGCTTTTGATACAAACAAGCTATCTTCTTTGGGATGGGGAAAGCTTATACAGTCCTCAAATGAGCGGTGACTGTTAAAAGATCGGAATATGAAGTGTAATGCAGCAGAAATACTTACATTGCAAGAGCGATTGGTGAACTTTGCAAAGCAGTAAAGAATAATATATTTTAATGGGAATAACTAAACCGAAAGTCGTAAAATAGACAATGTAAAAGCTTTGATTAAAATGTAATTAAAATTATGAAAGACTTAATGAAATGAAACTTGTGGAAGGATCTGTAGGCGCTGTAATTACCAGTGCAAAGTCAGTGTAGGGAAGGCATTTTTGTGGATCAATGTATTTTAATCTCATGCTTTCTCGGTGTGAAGGAAATGTAATGTTGTAACGCACCAATAAAACAACACATGAATGTGGGTTTGTACATCTGTGTGTTATCATTTTTTTTGAGAAGAATAAAAGTTACCAAGTTTAGTTTCATTAATAAACTACGTGGAGTATTACAAAAAGCAAGCCCTAATGTGACTGCATTATTGAAAAACAACAGCAGTTCCAAAAGTCATTACTGATACCCCTAAAATGGAACAGCCTTCCTCCTTTAATCAAAAGATGCTATCCAACTTTCATCGAGGAAAATGTGCCGTGTAAGTCTGCAAGGTTGAAATTTTGAAATACTTAACCAGCTCAACTTCAACAGGTCCCTTTCGTCGGTCAGGTTCCGTATCTCAAATGATACTAATGCCGTATTTAATAACAAGTGTAGTTAGACTAGGAAAGGGCACGAAATCTAATCAAACACAGCAGAAATATCCTGAAACCAAGAAAAGCATGAAATTGTGAACCAGTCAGCAAAATGTCCCCATAGTGAATGCAGATCTCAGGCAATGTGTTAGAAATAGAGCTGGAGCGTTTATGCTGATTCATTCTCATTTTGTTGTGTGCAATTTAGTCTCATTTGGGCCTCTATTCTTTCTGTTTAATGTGAAAAGAGAACCTCATTTTCCTTCTTTCTTTCCATGGCAAAAAAATACTGTGCTATGGATTGAGAGAAGGAAAAAAAAAAAGCACCTTATTTTTATTTTATGGTACTAAAATTCCCTTGACTTCAGTGGAACTGATCTGGATCACTAAGCACATCACATCCAGAAGGTGGAATAAAGGCTTCACACAGTTTTTGCTCACACTGTTACATTTTTAGGAGGATAATTAGCAGAATATTGCAGCTAATTTGTCTGTAATTTTGCTTTCTTGTGATAACATATATCTCTCCCAAGATAGAAAACTGTTGGGTTGCTCTGACCTAACAAAGGGGAAAAGTCTTGAAGCAGCATCAGGATGATAGGAGCAAAAAGGTTAGACGCAGGTTTCTGTTGCTTTTGATGTTCAGAATGTGTTCAGAATTGCCACAAGCACTAGGTAACAATGATTATAAAATTTTTGTATTATGTGCTCAGCAGTGCTGTGCCAGCTGGGACAAATACAATACGGGTCCTGTACTGAAGAGTTACACAATGTTTATATTAATTCACAGAAAGAAAACAGAAATTCTGCTCTTCATTACACCGGTGTAAACACTGCTGTATTGCGTGGAGTTACTTCACAATAATACTCTTCTTATCTAAGCAGAATTTGAGAGTTTGGTCTTTAGTCACTGTAGGCTGGATCTTGCTTCCAGTAAATTCTCGTCAACTTAAATGTGAAAAGGAGAGCCTGTCGTTCCTTTCCGGAGATGGGTGTTATATTGCAGAAGTCATCCTGTGTTGGACTTGCTGTAAACACAGGAAAGTTTCAGAGCTCGTGTAGCTAAACATTTGTCTGGGAAGCACAGTCTAGAGACTCACAGTTACCATTTCAACAGGGCAGGAAAACCTTCAGGGTCTGTCTATAACTGAGAGGTTTAAAAGCTGCATGAACATCTGTCTAATAGAGAATTTATTTCTTGCAAGAGAAAATGCTGAATACTTGTTATTTTTTCCCCCAGAATTCCCATTGATCACAGAGTCTAAGCATCCTCTCCAGATGTTCCAGTGGTTTTCTCTAATTTTTTTCTCAATTCTCATAGAAAGGCAATCATACATACAGGCAGCTCCCTTTATTAAGAACACTTAGAAAAATTCAGAACAGTATAAATGAAATAAAATTAAGCATAGAAATCAAAATTAAAAACCTGCTAAATTCAGTTTTATGCAGAGAAAGCAGAATTTCATATTGATCAATTGTTATTTGTAACTATGTATTCAGTAGGATTGGTAATCTTTAGGTAATGGGCTGTAAAATAAAAGTTTATTTTATATTTATTTATAAATATAAATTTATATTTAAAATAATAAAATTATTTTATTAGGGCTGTAAAATAAAATTTAAGGCTGTACTAATATGCCTTAAGTCCAAAAAGAACAGAATTCTATACATTAACAACAGTATAGCTAGTAGATTAGACACAAAGTAAAAATCAATAAGAAAATAGTTCCAAATTAGTTAATATAATTAACTCTTAAATACAAAACTAAAGCACCTACTAGGGTTTTATTCCCACACTTTAAAGTGTATTTTAAAATTGCTAAGCACGACCATATTGTTGAACAGTTAAGATTAACACCCACAAGCACAACCTGTAGGCATGCTTTCCATATTACTCTTTGCCATCTTTACAAGGTATCGAATCTCATCTGCTGTCTTAAGAGTACACTCCATACTCGTCTGGTTACCAGAATTTTCACATTGCTCTCCTAGGAGGCTAAAACTAAATTAGAAGTTTTCGGTAGGATGCACCCAGTTTCATACAGTTTTATATATATAGAACTGTTCTACAGGTGCACAAATCATTCCCTGCTCAGGAACATGCCTGGAATAGAGGAAAAAAAAAAATAAATAAATAAATTTTTCCATTAAGTAAAAACTTACTCAACATGTGTAAAGTTAGAATGACAAGACTGGGTGGATAGATCCTGATGCACTGAATTGAGCTGGGATTCCCTTTACAGGTGCTTGGCGCATTGGCCGAGTGCTACAGGGTTTTTTAGACTTGCAGAGAGCCAAGAACTCCACATTCAGACCATTCAGGCCAGTTTTGGATCTTGTGTGAACCCAGATAACTGTACTAAAAACATCTGAGCTGTAGAAGATATATGGTGAAATTACAGATCTGCCTGTTATTTTGCTGCCAGCTCCGACAAAACTTTCCAGAGGGAAAACCAAGAGGCGTTTGGGGGTAGCCCACATTATGCAATCCGTGCACCAAGGTATGAACCGGGCGTGAAATAGAAAATCTTTACGCAATGCTTTGACTTGATAAAAACAACACAGCGATGCATTCGACCAGTTAATGAGTATTGCAGAATGTCAAGCATGAAACACAATTCAACCGGCTCCGTAAACCTTAAACCTTTGGGCTGAGATTCTCTGTTAGTTCACCAAAAAAGCTCTTAATTTCACTGGCAGCTTTACAGCTGTCATCTGTGATTTTGTTGACCTACTGAAATTTAACACTTGATATGAAAACTCAATTCACATGGTCTGAAACAAGTTTATTTCCAGGAGTATGCAGGGCTGGGCACAAGGAGGCTCTGGTTTTTATTCTGACATTTATATATATGGTTTGCTTTTATTAGTCCGCTTGTTCACAGGTCTAACTGTCCTTTTTTAATTACGCCCCCCATGTCCTCTGAGCTCCTTCAGGTCCCTTCTTGTTCTTTTCATCTCCAGAGCAGCTTCTCCACCGATGAAGGGAAGGGGAAGAGAAGCGTTTGCAGACATCTACACATACCTCCCCCTGGATGGTGTCAGTCTGCCTCCTCTCTCCCTTCCACCCTCTCTACATTAATTTGAGGATTTTAAAGTGGACTTCTCTGTTGTTCTGCTGTATATTCTCTTGTTCCTGTTTGAAAACTGCCTTTTTCTGAAGTCACAGCTTTAGTCAGCTTGATATACACAACAGACACACCTTTGGGGCACTGATTTAATTCACAGACCGGAATGGTTTGACCTAACATTTGCAACTCTGTTATTTCCACGCTCGGGGAAAGCAGCCAGCAGTTACTTTGGGATCAGCTGTTTGGGCTAGCTTTCACTCTTTAATGTCACTGAAATAAATAAACCGACACTGAAGGATCTGCACATGTAGATCGATGCCAGCGAGACCGCTCACAAGCACTGCAACTTGAGTCTGCCCTGCGCTTCCCTGCCCCTCCTGGGGTCAGCAATGCAGGGATGTACTCCAGGCACCCAGCATGCAGAATGGAAACATCTGCCCAAGCTGCATGAAACCTCTTCCAGACCTGCTCTGTAAGTAGGAAAACAAAGTCTCTTTCTTCCTCACCGGCCCCTGCTGCGGCTGCCCTAAGCAAGTCTGTATGAGGAAACACTATTTAGATCTGCACATTGGAAAATCTCAGGAATGGAACAATCTGGAACACCTGCACTTCATGTGAATAACAAATGGAGAAATTGAGACCTCTGAGTGGCAGCAGTAGTCATACTGGGGCTAAACAAAAATTAGTAACAGGAAGCCACTGAAAAAAACCCCAACCCTTAGAATATTAAGAATTAAATATAGAAGTATAATAACCCCTCCAAGCTTAATCCCTTACATAGACACTTATCCCAGAGAGGGAGCTTTGGGTTTTTTTTCAGTTAACAGAAGCATCAATATCTATAAGCTTCCAATTATAATTAATGTGCTTACATAATGTAAACAACATTAACCCACAACGCTGAAAGCAACTCTTAAGGGACTAGATATCGTTACAAAATTATCCAACAGAACCAAACCAAGCTCCGACAGGAGGGATCAGGTTGCCATAGCCTGACACACAAGCTCCGACAGGAGGGATCAGGTTGCCATAGCCTGACACACAAAACCTCGTGTTCTTAAGCCACAGGGCACTTTTAAGAAACTACTTTTACATTTCTCAGTATTGCAGTGAGAAAGGGTAATAAGAGAAGTGTCCAAATGCACTTTTGGTCTCAAGTTCAAGGCAATTCTTCTCCTGATCCACAGCTGGAGCAGAAGTCGAGTTCTGTTCTTCACATTTGTGACATTACAGGTTGAGCAAACACACATCTGAGCTGTGAGATGCTGTGAGTGACTGGTGAGTGTGGTTTGGAGACAATGCTTCAGAAACATTCTCCTTTCCTCCACGATGCCTTCAGAAGGCAGCCTACCAACACAGCTGCACTCACAGCAGGTTAATGTTTCACTTTTAAGATCCTTCTGAGATACAAAAAACTTCTTAACCTAATCTGCCCTCAAACATCTTCAGCCTGGCACAGGTATTGGTTTATCATCCATTTAAGACAGCATGAATCCAGATGTGGCTACTTCAAGAAGAGACAGAGCACACCTAATAAAGCTGTTCTTCTTCAGACCCCTGGCTAATGAAACTACATTGTTTGCATTATTCAGTGAAATAAAAAAGCTTTGTAAAATAATTTGTTCTGATTCCCCTTGTTCCATATTTCCAGCATTATGACGTTACTGCTGTTAGAAGCTTATTTCTACCCTCCAGCTTTTTGACAGGTGGTCACTGCAGCAGGATGGAAACAATCTGTGAAATAAAGATGACACTAATCTGCCCTTATGGCAAACATTTATGTGAGAACCATAGCTAAGGCCAATTTTTTCCACTATTCAAGTCAGCATCACTCTCTCAAAGTGACTTTCTGACACCAGTCAGAGGATTAAGAGTAAAGAGATGCTAACTAAGATATATGCCCATTACATAATTGCCGGAAGAGATCTAAACAAGGGAATGCTTGATTTATTAGATCCAACAGCCTTGCTCAGTGCCCCTTGCTGGACACGCAGAGTAGGTGACTCTGAGGGCTCCCGGGAGCCATATTATTGTCAAAAATCTCCTTGAGCTTTGTATTCACTTCCTTGTATGAGGGTCATTAGGAAAAAGGAGTCCCCACTTTATTGAGGGTGATGTTTACAAATCATTTATTTTTACTCAACAGACTGTTGAATAACTACCTCCTTTACCAGACAGGCTGAATATACAATTCTATTGTATTAGTCTGTATTCTGTGCACATCATTTCTTATCAGCATTACAGAGCATTTGTGTATACAAAACTGCATTTCATCTTCATTTCCAGTCCAAAAGACTGAAGCCACAATAAAAGATTCAGATGCGAGCTCTTACTGAAACCAATATAACACTATAAAAAAGGAAAGGGAAAAGAGCATTATGGCAATGTCACAATGTCACTCTAATCTAAGAGGCGTAAGCTTGTCTATGGAGTGAATGTGCTGGAATTTGTATCTGCAGCATTGTCTAACAAAGATAAAGCAACTTAAAACAACCTCTGTATAGTGAGTGTGAAAAAGACTGGAGCCTGTCTTTTCAAAGAAATCATTTAATGAAACAAAGGGCTAGAAATCACGTTTCCGAGGCTTGTTTGGAAAACAGAAATTCTATTTCACAAGCATGTGATGGGTTAGAAATTAGTTTTAATTCAATATGTTAAGAAAACTCAAAATTCTGGCAATATTTTAATGGAAAAAGGCTTAGCATCTCTCCATACAGCTCAGTGTATAAAGCCTTCTGCCAGCATGTGGACAGAATGATTTCCACCCTTGCTATTTCGAGGCTTCCAACCCACTCATGTCAAGCAAATGCCCATAGTGACAGGGTTATTCTCAAGTGGGTGATTTGTTCCTTTCCTAATTCTATCCTGGGCTGAGAAACCTCCCCCAAAATGTCAGTGCAACTCTTCTGTTTCTGCGAATTGTTCTGATGGGAAATAATGTCATTTTAATTTTTGACCAGTTTATTTTTAGCATCAGCTAGAGTACCCTCTTTTTTAATACTAAAAGAAAACTCCTGTGCCATTAACCCCAAAAAGAGATGAGCACAGCTGATCTGAATATCCAATTCAGGCTAACAGAGAACAAGCACTAGCACAGACAAACCCAGGCTCCTGCAATAACATTTTAAATAAGATCTGGAAAGTTCAGGGAAAGGATAGAGCTGGTCTGTGGTGCAAGAAGAGGTGCTACAGGAACTCATGGCCAATAGGTGGATTTACATATTTTACATGAAGAGATGAAGGCAGCCTTTATTCCCTTTTGGATTTCCCAAGGTAAATGGAAATAAATTAGTTGTGAGTTTGTTTCACCTTGAAACTTGTGAAGTTTAAACACTGTGCAGTTTAACACAGTCAAATTGTAGAACACTTCTATATTATGGGTGAAGGGAGGACAGAAGAAGGGACCTTGTTTCTTGACGGCCCTTAGTTTGTGGAAGGTTTCTGCAGCAAGGGAGATTTGGAATTGATCACCTAGTGATCTTCTTCAGCTTCATATTTTTTTCCTAACTCTTAATAAATGGAGAAGCGCTAGGGTTTGTGTTGTTAAGTGTTTTCCTATCTGCTATTAAATAAAGACTAGCTTCTAACTTGAAGTGTACTGGCTTGTAATCAATCAAGGCTATTAATCTCTTCCATCTTTACTCTTATGGAGTGATTATTCTGAAGAAGTCAACTAGTTTTTTGAACATGTATCTTTTTAATGCTTATAGTAGTTTCTAAGGAGCTATACAGAACTGTTAGGCAAGTAAATACGTATTCTGCCATTTTTTTGTCTTTGCTAAAAATAAGAGGAGAAGTTGCACTACTTGTACTACTACTTTCCTGTAAAATTACAGTCATGACACGACAGTTTATTGAGTTTAATGGCACTGGTAATAGACATACAATAAGAAGCATTTATAATGCAGTAAATGCAGCTATGAAAAAAAGCTGCTACAAGTTAAATCATAGAAATACTGTCTCATTTTGTTGTGATAATCCTTCTAATAGCTAGAGTCACTGCTGTGATTAGTATTACCATTCAGAAGCATAGGTGATGTGTAACGTCCTCAGCACCTAGTGAAGCAAATCGTACACTAAAGACTGTAAGCTTACTCTTCCTCTGCTCAGTCTTTGCTGGTAGCATTGCTGACATTCACTTAGGTACATCAAGATTGTGAAGAATTTGTTTAAACACCAGAACTAACAGGCACAATACAGTCTAAAACAATCCCGTGACCTGAATTTGAATAGCTTTGCTTGGAAAGACTGGGTCAAAAATACATCTTGTTGTCAGCTGAAAGAATTCGAAGAAAGCTTTTCTGTCGCTTCCTCATCATGCTGAATTTTCACTTAGTTTCAAGGGAGGGCAAGAGGTACAATTTACTCTTCTTGGTGAGTTAAAGGAATAAAGGTTAGGTTCAAAGGGGGAAACTAATCATACAATGTTCAGGTAAGTAGAGGAAGATTCACAGGTACTTTCCTCTTCTAGCCCTGCTCTCCTGTAGCATCGAAACAGTTATGGTTCAAGTGATGTGCTTTCATAAAACACACCGTGTCTATCTTCAGGCTAAATTGCATGGTTTTGCTTTGGGTCACTTCAAAATGCTTACATTAGTGTTCCCTATAACTTTTGTGAGCTAATGGTACTGCACAGGAAAAAACATCTAGAAGATGTGTTTTTAGGTGTGAGGTTTTTTTAAATGGGCTCTGAGTATCTCTTGTGTGTGGTGATTGCTCCCTTTTATTATTAAACAGTGATTCCAAAGGTGTTTTTTAAAGAAACAGACTCTCCTGCAAAGCACAGGCTCTTCCTATGTCAGTTAAATGATGGTTTCTTTTTTGCTTTCAGCAGTACAGGGTACACAGCTGAGAAGTTCAGATTTTATTCAGAGAAGCTGAAACTGACTCATGTAAGTGGGATCTGAGCCAAGTTCAACCCAATGTTGGGCCCTCAAATGAGGCTTAGTGACTCTGAGCTTTCTTTATAGTCATCAGACCGTTCTGTACTTAGACTGCTCTAGAGGAGGTTTTAAATCTCCAGCTGCAAGTGAATCCATGTCTCTGTTTAGGACAAATACAGATATCTGTCTACAGACCTCATAAGGAAAAGATTATACCAAAATTAATGTCGTTACTGGTCATTAAGAAATAAAACTTCCTTTGATCACTGCAGAAAACAATGGAGGTCAAATATAGTGGAGGAATACTAGGATTATACTGCATATTAACTTTCTATAAATTTGTCTATGGTAAGGTGAGCTGGCAGGTACCCAGATGCTCTTAAACAATTAATCATAAACTAAAAATAGTTTTTAACATGAAAGTTCCCTGTCTAAAAGTGGGTCAGTCAAACAGCTCAAATTTCAATAAATGTTAATACCAATTATTCACACTGATCCTTGAGCTCTGATACAATCTTTTGCTCTTTCCTGCTACACAGTAGATGCAGATAGTTGTCTGGGGTACACAGGGGTTGAATCACTTCTAATCCCCTGTAAAGGTGTTTGGTTTTTGGTGTTTGGTTTTTTTTTTTATTTATTCCTGGTAACACCCAGTGAAGGGCATGAAAGGGCTCGAGGGACACAAGTAACTTTCATCTTTCCTTTAGCTCTTCTGGCATTAAACTCCTCTAGGCAGGAGCTGTTTTCCCGTTCATCCTTTGTTCAGTGCTTGTTACAATGAAGGTCGTGGATGCTACAGAAACAAGTTACCATCTTGGTGCTCTGAGCTCTCCCACGGCTCTAATATCTGAGCCTCAACTTTTCATCTGCAGTAGCTAACTGCCAAAGAAAAAGCATCTTGCCAGTTAACCCTTGCCAGGGTCACCATAACCAGATGTCAGAACACTTGGTAGAAACTTCATATTGCAGGTTATTGACTTGCAGGTTTTGGTCAATGAAATGTAAACCCAAATTGATCATGAGAGGGTTTGTGTTTTTAGACAATATTTTTTTTTTTTTTCACAGCCACATGTATCAGCAACAAAATTGTCAGATTTAAGCAGTAAACAAAAATATTTCTAATGTTTATGGCTGCTTGTCCCCACAGAAGTGGTGTCCTGGAGGGAAATAAATCAATGACATTTTTTTTTTCTTCTGTTTCTTTATGGTTAAATGAGTCCAGTGAAAATGCCTTCCTCCTTTGCATGGTGTGCTCCTAAGGAAATATGCCTGGATGCAATATTTCAAACAACAATATTTGCGTCCATACTAACTTAAAGACGAGCCCCTGGATTTATGTGCAATGAGTGTAATAACACCCTGTTATTCAACAGGAAAAGCCTGGAAGAGCACAGCTCTGACTCCACATCCTTCCAGAGGTACCACTTTGATGTCAGGAGCTTCTTGCTGGAGCCCCATTCACTGTGTTGTCTCATGCATATCCCTTCCCACACATTGAATATACTAGCTATATCACCATATTTTCTAAGAATACATAGTTCTGCTACCCTCAGAATGAATTTGATCCAGCTGGTTCTGATAGATACTAATTCTCAAAAAAATTTACCCTCTTTTCAAGTCTGTAGCTACTTTCCATGATTAAGCTTTGCCTCCAGTATGGGAGAAGGTGGTTGAAGTTCCAGAACTTCCCCAGGATGCATTTCAGTGCATCTTTATTGGTAGCCAAGCTAGTAACTGCTCGAAAAGGCAAAATAATATGAAGAGTAAACTTAGACGCTTTAACACCACCACAACAATCAAAATCATACTGCAGCCTTGGAAAGCTGTGAAGCTTGTGTGAGCACTGTATTTATATAGGCAATAGGTCTGGAATATTGCAAGTCATTAAGTATTAATGCCTAGTTCTAGTTAGAATCATTCACATTTTTATTAAGTGCTAGGTATTGAATAAACCTTTCTTTCAAGTACTTAAAGTAGGTTAATTATTGATTATACATATTACAGGTTTTCCTTCCTTAGGTTTTGTGCTAGGTGAAAATCCTGATAAAAAATTGAACATGAAACACGAGGTTACGCCTTGGTTTGTTTGTGGTTTGTTTTATTCATGGGCTGTGGTTTGTTTTCATCCCCCTTATTTTATTGGACAACTGAGGGCTTTTCATTATTAGAGGACTGCTGGGACCCCACTGTTACCTAAGTGTGCTGGCTTCAGGGTCACTTCTTATTTTATTGAAATGGGATCACAACAGAGGATTGAGCTAGAGTAACAAAGTCAGCAACTGATGGAGATGCTCTGAGCCGAGCGTTTTGCTTTTGTGCAGGCAGTGGATGCCTTCATTTCAGCTGCCTTATCTTCATTGTTAAGAAAAGGGAGATTCAGGCAATCTTTCAAGGCAAAGGTTTATGTTTTTGAAAGCTTGAGCTGGAAAATGGCTGGGGTGAACATTAGAAGCTTTCTCAGTGAAGGGCTCTTTTAGCCCTTGTGCAAGGGCACATTCCAACAGCCTCTTCCTGAAGCAGATGGAGATTAATACCGCTCACCTGACAAGGCATAGGCAATTTATTCTGGATACAGCTAGGAATATAGTAGAAATGGTTTTCCTCAACTCTTTTGTTCATTTCGTTCTTGGGACTTGTGAGACTGTAATGTGGAAGGAGGTCTAGTACCCTTTCTAAATTTCAGTGACCGTGCTTCACTTGCCAAGTAATTTGTCATGGACACTTTATGGCCATATGCAGTAACTCATTTCTGCAATAGCCTCTCACTTCTATTTTAATGAAGGGGAGCCATGGAATAAGAGCTATAGGCTGTGTACTATAAACCTTGAGCCTGGGACTACAAAAGAGATGCTCCTTCTCAGGAGAAAAAGGAGCAAAGTCAACTTGCACTTGAGCACGCATGCTATACAACAAATAACCGGAAGCATTTTCATTTCCCCCACGGTGTAAGCAATCACTAAGGACCTACTGCATTGCTGTAGGGTCCACATTAATGTCAGCTAATTCTTTAACAACTTAGCCAGTCAGGAAATTTGTTACCTGTGAATGAAGAAGATTGATTTGCCATGACTCTACAATGAACTCCAGAGGCTACTTGCTTGGATTTGTCAGTTCCATAGGCTTTGTTTTAAATGTAAGACTAAATGAAATTGTTCCATCTAACATTGCAAATTACCTGTGAAATCCATCGTAATGCCGCTTTGTGCACAGAGATTAAATATTGCAAGCATTAGCGACCCAGAGAAGAGATCAGGAGTGTCTCAGCTGGGGTGGCATCCCCTGGGTGGGTAGCAGTGGAGGGCACTTTCATTAGATGGGTGAAGGACAGCGGTGACAGCGTGATTAGCCACCAGCATTATTAAACGGAACCCTGCTGAGAATGGCAGCCTGTGAGACGATGCGTTATCCACACGGTGTGTGTGACTGGGAAAGAGGTGTCTTCCCTGGGATACTGGCTGGGCATTCAGGAAGGTATCCCTCATCCTGTGGGAAAGCTTCTGTAATTTCTTTACATGCAATAGTGATTAGAGAATTACTCTACCTTAATATAAGCAAGAGAAGGACTGTAGTGATATTTTTCCCTGCCTCTGGCCTTAATCCAAAGTCATTCATTATTTTAAGTCACTTCTGCTTGTTTTATCACCTTTAATTTTTCAGGTTTCATGCCTCCTAGTAGAAAAATGTCTCAAAACCATTTTGCTCATATATTTGGTGTCTTCTCCTTGTTCCAGGACACCTGGAGATCTGCAGACAATGACACTAATAAATTATCCTGCAAAATTTTTCAAACCCTCAAACCATGCAGTCTGAATTTGGGTCACTCATTTGCAAATTAATCTGTCCATCCTTGGTTAGATAGATGTACTGTAACGACTCCCTGGCACCCAGCTGCAGGCCATTTAGGATATGGTGAAGCTGGCTTCTTTTTGCGTCTCGAGCAGTTGGCCAAAATTAAAATCAGAGCACTGTGTAGAGTGCAGTAGTGTTATACAATGAGACTGCAGCAAGACATCACACCCTGGACCTTTGAAATATTTGGCAAAGTCTGAAATGGAAGGAAAATACAAAACCAGGAGACAAGGCAGGGAAGTGCGGACTACCTGTCAGGGTACATCTGCACAGGAAAGTGGTAGTTTCCTTTGGAACACCAGTCTAATTTTCTAGAAAAAGCCTAAAATGTACATGTTTTACTCATGTAAAAATAAGAAAGCACATTCAGAAGAAACAAACAGTGAAGATTTCCATCATGCATGACATGAAGGAAATTATTTTGGGGACTTCCACTAAATACAGTTTGTAGTTTTCAGCAGAATGAAGATGAACCTGTAGGATCAATTTTAGTTATTCTGAGCATAACTTTAAGATCTTTAAAAATAGTGAAGAATTATTGTAGAATCTTTTATTTCTGGAACGGTAGGCCAAATTCATCATTATCATATGACCTCTTCATTCTGAATCAAGCCAGTTATTTTACCCCAAATAGTTGTCTATGGTATTGCTTTTAATTTTTCTATCCAGGGACTTTGTCCTATTCCTGGGTGTCAAGAAACAGCACACCTTTTCTTGTGCTCTTCCTTGAAGTGCAGCGTGGGGTGAAATGGTGATGTTCAGCATATTCTTCCCTACAAAACCAAAACTCAGCTCTGGTTTACCCATGTCCCACAGGGTTCCGGAGCAGGACTTCAAGCAATCTACCACTTATGGCAGTAGAGAGGGGTGCTTTGAAATACTCCATATTCTGAAGATATGAAGCACTTTAAGGTCAGGGTTTCAGGCAAACAAACCTGGAGATTTGGCTCAGGTTAGAACAAGCTCTTGAACACCCAGGGACCAGGAGTTTTGCAAGGAGCTGAGCTCACTTTTCTGCCTTGTTACAGCCAAGTAAATAAGTTTTTTTTAGTCTTTGGATACAGGACTAAAAAAAGAAAAATATGCTCAGAGCATTCAGAAAATGGTCTTGCACAGCTTGAAGCCAAACAGAGTCCACTGCAATTAAACAGTGAGTTTGACATCCTTAGGTGACCATCCAATTTGCTACTAATTTATTCTGGGAAGATATCTATCTCCCTGACCTTTCTGTGATGGCTATCTAAAATAACCTTACATATGTATTATTATTCTACATCTATGTCCTATTAAACATTAAATACCTATATTTTTGCATAATAGAAAACACAGCATTGACTCAAACTATATAATCTCTCTGAGTTAAATCACTGTTTACCTTGTATTTAAGGGGGGAAAGCTATTGCCAATACATAAGCAAATAACTATTTGCTTAAGCAAACAACTATTAAAGGTGAGAACACTTATCAAATAATATTAATCACAAAACAAGGATTACATTTCCTGGAAAGAAGTATTTGTTTCCCCAATTCATTCAGTTTAATGTCTTTGAAATTCTACTTGGAAAACTTCTCTATCTTTTATTAGCACAGCTACTTTCATAAAGATCCACTGTGTAACTTATGCATCTCTAATTTATTTTTAGCTTCTGTGTTAAACTTCAGAGAACCTGGCATGTTCCACTTCTACAGCTAACCCTCCTAGTTAACAACAATAGTACTTTGAACATGTCCATCAGAACAGTGTATTTTAAAGAGAATGCTGCTTTGTGAAAACAAAATTGTTTTCAATTAATGGTTCATGTTAAAGATCATGTGGCAGTGAATTTTGTACCTTGCTTATGTAAGTTCTAATATGCAGTGAAATCCTTAGTGATGCTATTAAAATAGATCATTCCTATGTCTCTGGAGAAGGAAGGTTTTGCAAAACTGAAGATCCCTGAGGGAACGTACAGTTGCTGAGCGGCATTGCCTGCACCCCTCTGCTTCATGGTGCAAACTGGCTGCTGACATCCTCTGCTTGCAAGGATTCTGCCTCTTGATCAGCAGAAAACATCAGATGAGTTTTGGCAGGAGTTCTAAATTTTGGCTTCCTGAATGGTACTTCCGAAGCTCTTGAGTTTTTACCAACAGTTTATGTATGAATGGTTTTTATTTCCTCTACATTAATTTGTCATGAATTATCCATTATAAATGATATACTTAATTTTAAATCCACCTAGGGATAAATCTGGAAATACCCAAGAAAGACTATGGATCAATTACATGGAAAGCTGGCTAAATAACCTACATTTATCTTGACTAATGAATGTTAATGACTGATGGCAAACCAATCACCATAATAGTGCAGCTCTTGCATTCCACAGCAGGTTAAGCAGCAGCTTAGCTGCAGTTATGTACCTATGCAGAAGGCTGTCAGGAAAATCCTTTCTACCAGGGTTAGCAAATGTTTGGCACACTGACACCTACCTCAGTGTTGTGAAGGATAGACTTACATGGCCAGAGACTTAAAAAAAAAAAATAAAAAAAAAAAAAAAAAAAAAAAAAAATCAGGGTCGATATTTAACCCCTGGGTAAAGGTTCTACAACCTGTTACTACAATGAAAATAGGATCCCTAAAGTAAAAAATCAAAGCTTAGAACAAGAACAGGTGGTAGGAAGCCTGAGACAGAAAAACTTAAACTGGAAATAAGATACCACTTTTGTAAGTGAAGAAATATGTTTTTAATCCTTTCTGATTATTAATTATTAGCAGTAATATCAACACTATGAGAATCCCATACATCAAGTCTGTGTATCTTTCCAAAAGATACGCTCTAATTAGATCTCAGGTTAATGGGAAGTCAAGCTGAAGAAAAACAATACTATTTTTTTTCTTGTTTGAAATCCATTCATCTGCATAAGTGAATGATTAAACCTGTAACCAGGAAAAAAAAAATCTCTGACTTTAGAATTTGGACTCTGGCTGTGACAAGTACAAAATTTTAGAGAAGATCCTTAGGTTGGAATTACTTCATTTTCATCAGTTTGCAAGAGAAGTTAGGTTAGGTCTTCAGGGTTTACAGGAAGAACAAGCATAATAAATATATATCGTAGATATTTTAGCAGCCTTAAACTTTTTCCACCCCTTTCCTCCCACTCATCCCACAGGCTTTTTTGACTGACAAATACATGTTAGATTTGTCAAACATCTATTGTCAAAGCTATCGGGGAAAGTTTTTATTGTATTTTGTCCTACGTATTTTTATGTACTAGGAGATAATGGTTTTGGGGGTCTTTTTCACAATTCGGCAATATCAACCTGATAATGCACAGAGGCAAATTGGCAAAATGACAATATAAAATGTATGCCTGTAAAAATAAATGAAGTGGGTTTTGGCACTGGTTGCATGAGCTCCCAGGGGAGATCTACCCACTGCACTGAAGACTTAGCATGTTAAGTGTAATAATAACTGATCTCTCAGCCTATCTCCAAATTGTGGGGCAAGAACGAACCAAGTTATTAAACTTGTATTTATTTAGACTTGATACTAATAAAAAAATACTTCACCACCTGGCATCATTATGCTTCTCACTACAATTTTTAATTGAAGTCTATAAATTTTTAACCCCTTAAAAAGCAGATTTGCCGTAGTGATCTGTCTGTTTTGGTAGGGATATTCACGTATCCTAAGCTCCTGCTGGATTGCAGCTAGACAAAGTGTTCTTGCTCGTGCACTGTCCTGGTATCTCACCATGCTTTTGGAAAGGATGATGCATCTCCCGCAGGGATGGTGGGTATCATCAATTCCTGTGTTGATATGGATGTTTTTGCGGGAGGATTTTTTTCTTTCAAAGGAGCACACATAACAGATACCTACAGACTTGCATATTCTGCTGTACATTTATACTCCTACTTATATTTTCAACTACAGTTATGCCTCAGGTTGTTGGAGAATTAGGCAAATCCTCTCCATAAATAGGAGAATATGGGGGCTAGCAATGATGTACAAGGGGCAGATTTTTCTTAGATCTTCAGCCTGGTTATGAAGGTAATAACCTACACAGCATTATTCTGTGCTGTTAAATTTGTGAGAGTATCCTATTAGGAACATAACAAGTCCTAATGTTCTGGGTAAAAATGAATAATGTGTTTGTTTAAAACATCAGCTTAAATTATATGTGGGAAACCTGGAAGAAGTCATTTTTCATGTAGGTACAGTTCAGGTATGTTTTCTAGGGTAAGAAGAATTTCCAGTGGGGTATGTGTCCTCATCCCGTCTATTCTCTGGCACTTGAAGGCTTCCTAAACTTTCAGGTAGCTCTTAAACTGCTTAGTAGTTTGTTAAATGCAGTGCACAAGTTGTCACTGATCACTGTCCCAGCAAGAATCCCTCTAGGGGATGGCAGACATCCTTCATCTGGTTTAGGGCACATTTCTTTAAGAAGTTACAGCCCCCTTTATCTTCCTCATCAGACAAAATACAGCAATAACCTTTATATAACCCAGCTTTCATGAAATACAGAAAGTTGGTGCCTATAAGTATTTGCTAATATCACCTTGTTTTGTACTGATCTGTGGTTTTTGTATTGGCAACGCAGCAGTCAGATAACAATCTCCGTTAGTTTTGGTTATGATGCCTGCAGGGCAGCTGTCCTTGCCTCTTGAAGTTTGTGTTTCTCAGACCTAATTGAAAAACTGGATGTATAAGTGAAGGATTAGGTTCTCTTTATGACCAGATAACACACCGCAGCAGGAAAGCTGAGTGGTACGTGGTTCATGGACCACACAGATCACAGAATCATCCAGGTTGGAAAAGACCCTTGGGATCATTGAGTCCAACCATCAGCCCGACTGTACAAAGTTCTCCCCTACACCACATCCCCCAACAGCTCATCCAAACGACCCTTAAACACATCCAGGGAGGGTGACTCCACCACCTCCCTGGGCAGCCTATTCCACTGTCTGACTACTCTTTCTGTGAAAATTCTTTGTCCTAATGTCCAGTCTAAACCTCACCTGTTGGAGTTTAAAGTTCTGTCACAATCACCTGTGAGAAGAGACCAGCACCAACTTCTCTACAACGTCCTTTCAGGGAGTTGTAGAGTGATGAGGTCTCTCCCCAGCTCTGGTCTCTGCCTGCTCTAGGAATCCATCCTTTCTCTGTATGGAAAGTTTTATTCTCCTGCTTTTCTAATGAAGTCACCTTTTTCATCCACATAGCAGCTGGCATATTTTGCTAACCATCCCCTGCAATATGTGATTACGTCCCAGGTTTTAACGAGCTCGCTCTCCATGCGCTGGGTGTTTGCTTTCTATTGCCTGCAGCATCTGGCCCCATCCTGGAACATGCACCAGCATCCAGGACCGTCACTCAGATAGGACACTTCTATTCTCCAACTGATAATCACTAGTATGAATAGTCTACTGCTTTTCACCAAAAATATCACATGCATTACAGAGCAGTATCTCTTTTACCAGTTTCCTCTAAAGTAAGTGCCCCTGACCCCAATGCCACTTTCTACGATATAACTAACTATTGCTTTATCTGCTGCTTTACAACGTAGTATAGCAGATGCTTTTTCCCTTGCAGCTTTGCAAATGCTTCTGGAAGAAGTTAGTCTTGTCATTAACCTTTTTGATAGTCAGCTGTGCAGTATTTTTTCCTTTTTTTTGATATTCGTATTTTGACTCTTGTCAAGTTCTTGGATTTCTACACTCTTAGTGCTGTCAATTGTTGCTTTTTGTTGTTGTTCCTTCTGCTGTTATTAATGAGCTCTTTCCCCTGTGTGCCTGTTCGTTCAGACCTCTTTACTGAGTAATTTTGATTTTTCTATTGCATTTATAGTCCCCAATCTTCTGAGACTAACTGGGTCCCTTTGCCTTGTGCAGGTGCTAATTACCTTGGGAGGGACTGATTCTAGGCCAATTGCATTTCTGTGTGTTTTTTCTTATTTTTCATACCAATCATGGTAAAGTCCCAGAAAAGACTTGCTTAGCCAGAGCTGTAAGATTTTTTCCATTCAGTCTAACTGGTGAATCTGTCTCCTCAAACTTCTAGAACAGAATTTTTTCATTTAAACTCATCTTCCTGAGTTAACTGAATTCCTTTAAAACAGTAAGTGCCTCAAATCCAGATATTGTCAGAAACAAGATGTCTTCTGACTGGGTTCATTAAAATCTGTAGCTCACAGGTGCAGGGTACTTATATCTTCTGCTGTTTACATCCTCTTTCCTTCCATTCTTCCGAGGCTTTAACTACTTTTAGTTAATTTGCTTTGCTTCTGCTAGCTGTTATTTGGAAGTCACTGAAGGACACTGACAGAGGTTTCTATGCTCAAAACCTGAATTCCAGCTGCTGGGCTGGGATGAGGTGAATAAGATCCTTTGAATAAGGCACTTGTAGTTTCTAACTCTCTGGCTTGTCAAGGTGGTTCTCCAGAGCAATCAGGATTTTTTATGCTGAGCGTTGACTGACTTGTCTCATTACTAGTAGCAAAATAAAGGGTTAGATGATTTCTTACAAAACAATCCTTATGTGGACATCATACCTTAGAGATCTCTACTCCAGCAAGATATAATTTGGTACTTTGTTAGCGTCCTATTGCTTCTTGATTTAATACCAAGTTGAGGTTGCTAATTGTCTCAGAAAATATATGTACTGCAGCAATAGTGTGCCTGGCTTTTCTGACTGCATCCAACTACAGAATATGTTTGTGTTACCTGATAGTTGAGTGAAGTTTAATAGATATCATTACTGTGCCAGTCAATAAAGAAATGAGCAGAAAGGCTTACTGCAAATCGTGTGTTTGAGGAGAATCAACTCATTAATCTAATTATCTACAAGCTCTTTGGAAATGTCTTATTGACTGTGGTTGTTGAAGCATCAACTCAAATATAAGGAATTGCACAGCACTGAGCTGACAGACCCCGCTCCATTCGAGCGGTGCAGCCCTGTTGCAAATTCCCATTTTTGTTGCTAACCAGTGTTGAGAAAAGGGGACATGCTGCCCCTTGCTGCTCTGTGTGTGAACAGAACAGCAGTTCACAGCAATGTGTTTCTGATGCAGATGATGAATGATAACTTGGTAAAGAAAGTATTCACCTCAAAGAAAAGTTATCTTGCTTTACCAATCTGTAGGCAAAATATTTGCTGATCTTGTTAGTCTAATACAGTCAATGGTGAAGCTTGCGGTGACTACCAGGCATTCCGTGTGTGGCTTTCTCACTAAAATATAAAGTACTAGGTAAGAAAGCAAATACCTGAGTTATTCTGCTTCATAGTGATAAGGCTTGCATGGGTCAATGTTAAGGCCCATAAGCCAAGCCCACTGGCTTTTAAACTACAAAGCTGTCCGTGTACTAGGCTCCCTCCGCATGTGTTGTCTTTTTTTTTGAGGAGCAACAGTGTCTCTGAGGGCAGAAAAGTGACCTTGACTCTAAGTATGAAGCCTGGAGAAACTCCTCAGGAAAAGCAGACACCAGCCAACACCTGATTTCAGTCAGCCTAAAGCCCTGAGGCTGCTTTGAGCTTGATAAAAATGCACGACAATTTTGGCTCTAGATTCATGCATAGCTGAGGAAGACCATAAAGCCCAGTGGGAAGTGTGTTGGGTTTATTGGCAAATGGTTGGGTTTCTCAGCATTTGGGAGTTGCCTTTAGAGCAAGTTTTGCTGATGTTTTCAGTGCCAGTAGGGCTCAATAGAGTTTCCACGGAACAGACCAATACAGCAGCAGCCCATGTGAAAAGGTGGGCTTTCAATACTAGGATTTAAAAGTAACCCCAAGAAGGATGCGTGTTTGTTTTTTCTAGAGGAGAAAGAACACACAAAAGGTTATTAACTTATTGGGAACTTTATAAAAGGAACTAAACACAAACGAACATGAAATTAAAATGTTATATAAATGCACTGGATAATTAGTTTTATACCAGCTTAATTAGAACAAATCATTCTTCCCTTGCCAATAATGATAACTATGAAGATCTTGATGCTTTAATAAATACAGCTGATAAGGGGGAGTTGGACTTTAAGAATAGTTAACTATTATAGATGAAGGAAACCGTTGTATGGGGAAAATAGTCTTAGGGAGAGTCCTAAGCTCATAGTGTAGTTTGTAGAAGTGGTATCAGGTGAGCTATGATGACTTGCTGAGCAGGTCCAAGAGTATCTCAAGTTAATATGCTTAGCCCCAAATAAACATGGATATCTTTAATATTCTACAAAAGTATATTTAAAATCCGAAAAGGGAAATGACAAAGTGATGAAAACCTTTTTCATAAGGGAGATTTACAAATAAAGTTCTTGTAAATGTTTGTTAGGCCCTTGTAACACTCTGCTTATATGTCCTAAGTGGATAATTTTGCTTCTGATGAAATGTTTATATTCAAACAGACAGTTAAATCCTTTTCAGCTCTTTTGAAGTTGGAGATATGGACTCCAGTACAAAGGAAACAGATGGACTTTCCATTTTCAGGCTACTGACAATTTGAACTTGAAGTTACAGATATTTCTCTTGTAATTTCTTACAGTCTATAAAAGTTCTGCATTAAGTAGTTAATTTTGTCTACCCTGCTAACAGAACAAACACTGTACTGTTTTCCTTGGAGTAGTTTTACAGGAAGAGAGATAGTAGAATTAGAAATATATTCTAATATCTTATTTCAAATTAAAACCTGGAGAAGTTTTAAAAAATAGTGTCTCATGGAATAACTTCTATAGTTCAGATCTCGGTTCTCATTCTTTTGCTGTCTTGGATATACAGAAATTGAAAAATGTTCTGTTCTCTCATCTTTATCTAAGGGATGTGTAGTCCTTCAATTGTTAGATGTAACTATACATCTCTTTAAATCCATCATTTAGGAAGGCGAAATCGTTTCATGTCATCAGTTGTGTGATGTCAATTGCTGTAACTGCTTGTAAACAGTTTTAACAGCTTCTACAGTTTGTTTCCTATTGCCTTATCCTAATAACCTGTGTAGTACAGTTCTATGCACAATTAAGCTTCTTACTACCTTTTAAATAAGGGTCTGACTAATATGGCTCAAAGCCTTGCACTTACATGTTTATTATGAAAGAAGTGATGAGGAACAGCCAAATCCTGACACTTCTGTTGAGGTTGATAGGAAGTTTAGAGTGGCCTGGCATAGCTCAGAATATATGTGTGGGCTTTGGATTTGTGCTGCAAATGAAGATTTGATCTTTATTTCTGTTGAAAGACTGCACCAACCTTACCTTCCATCATCTTAAACCGTAGCTTTGTATCAGGTAATTTGATTAAAAATTTAAAACCCATGAGATGGACAAAAGGTTACTTGCAAAGCCAAGTTTAGTGGTATGAATAGTGTATTCACCAGCACATTTGAATGAAATGAGATCTCAGGAATTTATTCAAATACTTCAGTAAGTCCACAAATAGGAGTATCGTTTTGATTTTTTCCAACCTGCCGAGGCTGTGCTACTTCTGTTTAAGGGAGATAAGAGGGACTTGCTGAGCTTTAATCCAGACACTGATACTGTCCCCAGAATCAAATCAGACCTTGTCTTTTTTTCCACATTCTCTCACCCTCTTGAAGTATAAAAGGTTGTGGCTATAAGTAGCTGCAGTAGAGTTGGAGAGTAGCTCTTAAAGTGATTTTCAAGGACATGTGTACCATGGTCCAAACACTGCAATTATTTCTCCATGTGCTGCCAGATCCATTGCTAAAGGCAGTGAGGCTTGATGCCAGCTGGAGTTTTTATTTGCAAGATCTGGGCCCTGCTAAAAGAGAGACCAAAACAAGAAGTCTGAGATCAGAACACAATGGCCAGGGCTTATATCCAAACTACCCTGAGCTTTTCAAAGACATTTGTGCTCACCGTGTTTCCATTCAGCCCATGGCAGTTGCTACAGGTCTATCAACTGCAAACTTCAACTCCAACATGGGCTTGCTTGGTTAACATATTACTTCAAACGAGAAAAAATGGAGTTGTATGTAGTTAACACACCAAAATCGCACAGGAGACCGAGGTCTGTCATAGCTGGCTACCGCAGCATTGACCACGGTTCAGTTTTGGCATCTCGGCAAGGTTGATAAGAACATCACTGGCCTAGTCCTTCTGCCAGGGTTAAATTTCTGCAGCAAATGTCCATGCACAAACGCTTCCTAACGCTGAAAGACCGTTGGGCACATAGGCATACTTGTCTGGATACTAGAACTTCTTTCTGAAAACATGGATATAATCTCTTTCCGAGTGATTGGAAAAGGGGTGCATTTCTGTCTTGCCAGTAAATCACACAAAGCAGCATTTTTGTATAACAGAAGGTTAATGAAAGGGAAAATGGAAAGCATTCGGATAATAGCACCACATGTTTTTACTCTGAAAGTGCTTTTCTTTATACTGTCATTATCTTGGTCTTTAAACAGACAAAGAAAAAACAATATTAAAACAAGTTTATGGAGTAGGAATCTAACCAGTCAATGGGAAACAGTTATTATGAATACTTATGTAATGAAGACCGCATGCAAGAAAGGACTTCATTGATTTAGACTGGGGAGGGGGAAATGCCTTTTGTTAATAATTTACTAATTAGACAAGATGAAGGCTGAAATTTAGGTACAGAAAAGTGTGGACAGACCCACTTGAGGCCATGCAGCGAGTCGGTGGCTAAATGGAATACAGCCCACAGCTCCTCAGCTTGCAGGTGCCTTGTACTCTGTAAGGGATCTCCACAGGCAGAAACACTCCACAAATTCACAGGCAGTTACATGCTCCAGGCTGGGATTCCTTGGATCATTTACATCCGTCACTTGCAATTTGCCATGCTAATTCTACCAGCTCAGCACAAAACCTTGAGATTTATCACAGAACTAATGCTATCATTCATCTCGTGAGGTCTGCAGTCGGAGCTGCCACCAACTTAATTGTGCTGTAAGGAGCTGCTGATGAAAAATTACAGTCAGCAGAGAAGGGACAAGTGAGCACCAAGCCTATGAGTAATTTCATTTTGTAAAAATATCATAAGGTCTAATTGTTTATATGGAGCCTTTTGTTTCTATTGTCTTCCAGCTGTCCAGACTTAAATGTTCTTCAATTTCTGTGGGTTTTTTGACATAAACCTTTAGATGCTAAAGTGTGGAGAGGAGAGACCAAGAGATGCAGATCTTTAAATCACCCTGTCATATAGTTATATTTGATTGCTCAGTTCGATGGGGTCAGCCCACCATGAGTCCAGTCCTGTGATAAGTTTCAGTACTTCCTAAAATCTAGCTGTGCTCAAAGCCTTACAAATCAGCTTCCAAACAATGATGATTGGTTTTTTTATTTTTATTTTTTGCTAGCTGTTTGGTTTCGGTCAAAAGATCAGAATCCAAGATAGCTCATTCTTTAACTTAAGTCTGCATCTTCTCTTGTGTATATGAAAAGTATATCACTGTATCCTTAAAATCTGTGTATCTCTGAATTTCAGGCATTATTTAAACGTACTACTAGTAGCAGCAGCTTGTGCAATTACAGTCTAGCTTTGAGGGATCTGACAGAAGTAGGTAAACATCACGGGTAAGAACAAACTAACTTTTGTTGCCTTTACAGGTAGGGAGATGTGGCTGTGGTCTCAGCATGCTTTGCTGACAGCCCTCCTTCATATGCTCTCTCCAGGTGGTGAGCACTGTGATCTTTGAGAACACAAAGTTGGTATTTTGTTAATAAATTCCAAGTCCTGTCGGGTTTCCAGCTGTACTGATTTCATTTGCCCACAGCACAGGGGTACCACAGCTGTCTACCAATGCACCCCTCTGACTCAGCCTCGCATGGCAATCCACCCACGAGAAGGGCTTTTCACAAATCACGTTTGTTTTGCACAGTGTATTACTTCACTTGGCTTCAGCAATTAATTAAATTGGTTCATTTCATCTTGGTATTAGCAAAGTGCTCCTGGGTTTGGAGAGTTTCTGTCTCTTCAGGGGTTATCTCAAGTTTCTCTGAGATGCGTGCCAGTCAAAAAAAGCTTACCAATAAATTTCCATCAGAATGGCTTTTGAACGAAAAGATTTTTTTCAACCAAAATGTTTCAATCTTCATTAAAATATTCACAAGGGTTTATAGATCTAAAGCTATGCATTTTAAAAATAAACATATATTTGATCTTGGTTATATGATTCATAGGAGAAAAAAAATTCCCAGCGAAGATGCACACATCTAAAATATTCTTCCACTTGAACTTAAGAGTCACAGCACCAAAGTATTACATGACTTAAACTCCCAGTCTAATCTACCTTACTGAGTTTCCTTTCAGTAAAATCTTGCCAATATTTATAATTTACATGATTAACAGAACAGTTCTAATACCTTTGGACTTACCACCTGCTCAGCATGTCCTGTGATGATGGAGACTTATGCTATTCCTCCTTCCCACTGAATGTCATTACTCTCTTTGTCTAATAAATGAACTTTTTGATAAATGGCAATGTGAGTGTCCTTTTCTATAACTTTTTTAACATTTAGTGATATATACTATGGTGTTCTGTGCTGTTGGTGCTGAATGCTGCATGCATTTTAAAAAAGTTTCTCGACATATTCTGTCTTCAGATGGCAAACATTCCTGAATTTATATTAAATATAGGTGGTTCTTATGCGCACAGTTAAATGCTGGAAGTGAAGGCTTACATGAGCTGATGAGCGGGAATTGCTGCTTTAATTTAACAGATACTGATTAGCCTAAAAATATTCACTTAGAATAAAACTAAAAGTAAATGGAAGGAAAATTGGGTAATCATGATCTCATAATACTGCAGGATGTGCATGGGCTGAATAACAAGTTTGGTAGTCTCTGCAAGTACAGAGAAAGTTGAGGTTACTCAGTGAATGGTTATTAATTAGTAATTAGGTGTTATAATATGTTTAGCCTGTCCAGTACAGAAAATGAAGGCACAACTTATTTCTAGAAGGTTATAGCCAAAATACATAGCTCTTATTAAATCATTATTTGTGAAGGGTCTGATTTCCCTCCTGTGGTTTTGTGCTTTTTTTTAAAAAAAATTCTGTAGTGATTTCCTGTCGCAAACGGTAACTCCCAGAAAGGTTGTACACAAACACTTCAAATGTGCTATTTGAAAAAGCTAAAAAGTATTTTACAAGTGGAAAGAGGGACTAAATGAATGGGAGGGGCAAAGTTGTTTTATAGTCTAAATTGATCATGATACCAAAGATGTGTCGATCAGAGAAATGCATCAAAAGGAAAAGGATTCCTATAATAACCTGTACTCTATAATCAAAACTGTGTACTTCTACCTGTTGAAGTTTAATTTTCTATCCTTTCTTGGAGGAAGTTTGCTAACTTCCTTTTATATTTAACTTTTATATTTATATTATATTATATATTATATTATATTAATATAATTTATATTAAACTTTTATATTTATACCCACATTGTGTATGGGTAAAATTCCTGATTTTTTTTTTTTACATGGATTTGAATCTGACATTCTGCTAACAAGCAGGATTCTGTGGTGATTATCTAGGTATTGCTTCATGCTAAATTATTTTTAAATACTAAAAATGAAAGAGGATTTCTTGTTGGAAAAGCTGTTCGAGATCCATAATCTTGTAATTTTTTCTGTTATTCTCAATTTCTTATGGATTTATTCTGCACATTTGTCTCTCTTAGTCCTTTATAGAAAAAAGCAGAAGCAAAGGAAAAGGACTATTTTTCTTCATTCCATCCTTGGAATCTCTCACTTTTCACCCTGTTTCTTTCAGGATGGGTGGAATTGGTTTAATTTGAGAGTAGGGCTGTGAGAGTTTACGAAGTTGTAATGAAACCCAGGTAGGAACTCGAGGGTATCACACATGTATTAATTAATGTATGCAAAATCCTGAGTGGCAAATTAATGAAGTTGACACACCTTTATGGCGTAGGAGCTGATAACCAGTCTTTCTATTTGCTTTTTGTTTCTGAAGTACTTGTATGTTCATTGAGTGACACAGACTGTGCAGCCTCAGGTCAGAGAAGAGAAGCGGATAGGGGAAAAAACTGACAGAGGTTAAAAGCAGAATGAGATGAATGGGATATGCTAGCAAGATTTGGGAGCACTTATATTACTATCGCCTTCATATTTTTCTCTCCTACATCCTGGGACCTCCTGGTATGCCACTAGATAGGAGAGGGCTGTGACCTAGTGAAACAGAGGAGACTGGGGTGCTCCCTGTCCCTTGATCTTTACCCAAAGTCTGAATGTCATTTTCACAATCGCATGCTTTCATTTCATCTTTAACCTTTTTATTTTTCACCCTGAAGGTGGCTCTGCAATTTTCACACCTTCACCTGAATCTGATCACAATTGTGTTGAGCTCCTGGAGTTCAAGTGATTACTTTTAGAGGTTGCTTCTCTAGGCTGCTATAGATGTCCATTAATTCTTTTCCTCCCATTCTGGTCCTGCCATCATGTTCATCAGCTCATCAGTGTTTTTCCTTTCATCTGCTTCTTCCTTCTCTTTAAATGTTAAAGCTAAAAGCTTTGATAAATCCCCAATTACTCTTGCAAAGACTCTATAGCACAGTTAACTCCGAGACATCCTTTTTTACTTAGAAAAGTAGTTTTATTCTCTTTATATTGCTGCTGTTTCGTTTCTTTTATTTTTTTTTTTTTTTTTAGCAGGTTAATTGTGGGCCTATCAGTCTTAATGTTAATTACAGTCCCTTTCTTGCAAAGTATAGTGGCAGTTTCTTTTTCTCCCAGTCAGGATCTGGTTGCCACAGATGAAAATTATGTATGCTTTTGTTTAAATTTCCTCCAGGTAGATATGCTCTATTGTTCATATCAGACAAAATATATGAAATTTCAGGGATAGAGGGGCAAATTCCAGAAACAGCTTGTAAGAAGTGCACTTTTGAACAGTTTCCTCTGTTAGCAGTACCCTTTCTAGCTGCAGACAGCTGGTTTCTGGAGCTTTCATAAAATCCTAGTCACATTGATATATAACTTCTAGGAGACTGGAAAAGTGTGAAAATTCTAATTTATATCTTACTATTGTATTTTAAGGTAAACTCTGTTCTTTTAAGCAAACTAACCGAGTTAGCCTCAGTTCTTATTTGCTTTTTAACAAATCACTTTGAACTCTACTGGTGGAAAACATTGTATAATAACTTGGTATTATCATTATTTATGAAAGGAAAAAAGCCTGTATTCAGCAGTCAGGCACATTATATTACACGTAGTGATATGGTTTAGTTAGCCCTCTTACTTTATTTCTAAACCACCAGTTATTGCCCCTCTTGTATCCTCCTTAAAGATGGAGAAAATGATACATTGAAGGATTAAAGCCAAATGAGTCAAACCATTTGTTCTTAGCATAAATTTTATGGAGCTTGTTAAATATAGAAATACTAGTTATTCTTTATTAATAACAGCTGTGTTGTTCAGAAAGATGTTGCTGAAACTTCAGAAAATGGGTGCAGAATCAAAGGTAGACCTTCTGCTTAGGAGGTAGGGGCAATGCTTCACAGAAAATGAAACACAGAGGGTGGAGGGAATGCAGAGAAACATCTCAAATCAGGCGGTTCATTTTGAGATACGGAAGGCATAGGAATAAAGAAAATTCAACTTGTATCACTAGATGCATTGAAGACAGTATTCTGCTTATATAGCAGGGAAAGCCACGAACAACACTGTTAAAATGAACCACGACAATATAATGCTAAAGATCTGACTAGGTTCCGGAGGGACCTGGGACACAAAGGAGACAGAAATTGCGAATTATTAAGATGCTTATTAGAGGTCTGTAAGGAAGACAACTGCAGGTAGGCTGGGGGAAATTATGCTCAAAGCACAGTTCATTTAGGTAGCTGATAAACTGATCAGAGAACTTCCTCTGGAAGGTGGGGTTTTTAGCTAAATTTTTCTTTTACTTCAGTAGTGTTTGGATTAATTCTTTCTTAGGAGGGGAAATTTCTGCTCTTCATGGAAATCTGGACTTTTCATTCCATAAATGGTGAAATCCTGTCCAAAACTGGAGACAGGTGCTTTTTATGGTTGCATAGCATCTCCAAGAGCTGTTCAATTGGCTTGTGTCTCCTGTTTCTTCTGTTCTGTGCTATATTATGAAGATATATTAATATAGTTCACTCATCACCAGAACATCTATAGGTCAGATGTATCCAGTGAGAACTTCCAGTAATATAGCTCCCTGGTCTCTAACACGTTGCTGCTCATACTGGAAAATGGACTCTGGTGTGGAAGGTCCTGGGCCATCCATGGAGAGAAAGCACAGGAATCTTGGAGTGTGCTGTACTCAATGTTATTTTAGCCCTCTCTAACCCTGAAATGACTCTGCATCCCACTTGTCTGTCTGTAAATGTGTTCAGAGATTTGTCTGGATTATAAAATCTTCAAAGCATTACTTGCTTTTACCTAGGACAACAGGACTGAACTTTCCTGTGTTTTAATCCAGTAATAAATAATCTTTCATTGGCTGTCCCTGAGTGACACAGAAAACATCCAGTTTTACTGTCTTCTCTTAACTGATTTTGAGGAAAAAAAAAAAAAAGTGAAACCTTGCTGGGCTTACGGAGGACACTATTATTTTTATTTATTATCTTAATATCTGAGGAATGAAGGAGATAAAAGATAAAATTATGCAACCTAAGTGGGGAAAATGTATGAATTAAAAAATAATCTCAGATTTGTTTTTCCATTGCATTGTCTCTAGGCAACAACATGATATTTCTTATAGGCCCCCCTTTCCCAGTGTTGACTAACAAAGTAGCTAATGATCTGCTATGTCTAAACAAAGTACAAATATTTCCAAAGATAATCTTTCTTGGTAAACATTACATGGAAGGGATAAATCTAAGCAGATACAGAAATTATTTGCTATTTCATACTGTGACCCAATATATCAACCAAGGACGCATTAACGTCTCCTTCAAACACCTTCAAAAATGTCTGGGAAATAGATTTTGTTCTTTGTATTCCCCTAGAAATGTCTGCAAACTTCTTTTCTATGAAACCATAACATGATTTTAACATCTGGGTACTTTGACTCCCTGTGGAAAATGATGGAGCTGGAATAACCTATGGAATAGAGGAGATATTGTGAGGACTAAATCATTTTCTAATGCTGGTCTGGGACAAAGGATCTGAGATTTTTTTCCAATCCATAATGAGTCAAGGGAAGTCATGGAACAGGTTTTTTCTCTTCCCCTGTCATCTGAGGAGAGATGTAATTTGCTTCTCCTTTATCCCAGCTGTTTGGCAAAGGGAAGGAATGAGTCAGTGAAGAGCATCTGCTCCTTTGCCTCAGGACCCAAAGCGAGCTGGAGGTAGAAAAACAAGGACAGAGGTATCATTTCTCTACTCTTTCCTTCCCTTTGTGATTTGTAATCCATTAGCCCGAGTCATTCTCTAGGTCCCTGGATCTTCCTGTGTGCAAATCAGGAGGCAGAAGTACAGTGTCTTAAGTTAGAAAAAAGTGATTATGAAGTCTGGTGTGCATAGGAAAGAAAGTGCAGTCTGTGCATTTGTAGTGCTGTGGATAAAGCATCACTCTTAGGACAGCCTGGAGAAGGGAAGGCTAATATTGGTGCAGCTGAGAAGGGTTGGTTTGGGTTTTTAACCTCAAACTTTGGAAAGCCGTTCTTGTAGCAGTGGATACGTATTATGAATTTATAATCCAGCTGATCCAAGGTGTATGGTTACAAGTAAATGTTCTCCAGATTAGACAAAAGTAAATTCCTGCATCTTCCTATCTGAGATCTAGTTTTTAGGGTAAGCTTTTTTAGTTTACTCAGTGCTTCAGAACAACACTGTTGGAAAAGTAGCAAAGTTTCGTCTGTAGAAAGCACAGCTAACTTCTTGCTTCATTTAAAATAAGAAAAAATACATATTTCCTCTGCAGTGGCTCAGAATGCCTGATAATTGATAGCAACTGATAAAAGAGGTAATTTTTGTCTAACCGGTAAATAAACGGCACAAAGGAGTGTTAAATAGCCTTAATTATTGATAGAACCTCGTGTGGGCTCAGCCACTGAGTTTAGCCAGGCACAAGTGTGAAAAGTCTAGATCTGTTTATCCATATCTGGGAAAATATCTCTTATCCCTGTTACTGTGTTGTATTAGTACTAACCCCACTGGCGATGACAATCTTGTAGAAAGAACTGCAGGACAGACCTTAATGCAAAAACCCTACGCTTACAGATTGGGCTCAGGTAAACAGTCACGTTACTGAGGCTTACGTTCTCTTTCATCACTCGAGACACACTAACTGTATAGGTGTGTGGTTTTGTAGCCTGAGATAAGTAACTCAGCTTAGCTTTCATCTGCTTCTGGACAATTATCACAGCTCATTCAGCTATATGTCAGTTGTTAAACTCCAGCTGGTTGCATGTGCCCAAGACCTCCTAACAATTTTGGTACCAGGTGAAGTAAATTCTCTTGTAGGTGCCTGAGTGTCTGGAATCTCAAAACCCATCTCTTACATAATAATACAACTAGCTTGAAATCAGAACTGAAAGTTTCTGACTTTCCTAAAAGTGCTGATACAGGTACTTCTAAGCAAGTTTCTCTCTTACACTCCTTTTGAAATAATGGCTTCCTTTTACACGCAGTCATGAGCTATTACAGGATGGGGATACAAGTTTATAAGCAGTTTCCAAATCATTAAAAATACATATATTGGGTTGCGCAGTGCTATAAAACATAGATCAATGATTCACCGTGCAGCTCATGAAAATACTTCTGAAGGCTCTAAAAAGTATCACTTCTTACATTTTTAATTAGTTTCTAATGTGCTTGAGTGACTATTACAAAGAGAAGGTGGCAAGTACTTTTTTTTTTGGCATGCAGGAAGAATGCAACATAGAGCATTAAGATAGAGCCTGTTCCCTAAGTCTTTGTATTACAAGTCTCTTGAAGTTATCTGTATGCTTATGTAAAACAAACTCACTTGTAAGCCTCCATTGTTAAAGGTGAAATGTAAATTAGAGCTTAAAAGAAAACTCTAACTGATTGTTGGAGGCCCAAGTAAAATTGTTTTCTGAAGAGAAATTGTAAGACTTTTGTGTTCCTTGTGTCACAGAGAAGGAAAGATAAATCGCTGCAATTCTCACAGCAGAATAGCTATCTCAGTTGCAGATCCACAAACACAGACATAATCATGAGAAGAATACAGAATTAACATCTAAGATGTCATAAACCAATAAAAAAAGGGATGGCAAAATGCTTTATTGTAGCACCTTGTTTTGATAAACTGGAGTACGATCTATTATTTTAAAGCTCAGATGGATATTATAGCCATTCCTGCATTTAAGTGGTTTATTGAAAAATTATTTCTAAAACAAGTAAAAAATATAAAACTGCTTAAGTGTTTAATAGATCTTCTAATTACAAGTGGACTGGCTATATCTGGCCAGACAGGCCAAACAAATTATCTGGTGTACATCTGATATTGCTTTTGAAGAGATATGATAGAAATAAAATCAGTTCGTTTCAGTGTTTTGTAAATGATAATGATCCTCTAGGATGTCAGAGAATTTGGGACCTAGTGCATCAGTTTTGCAATTTTGGTCGACCTGAACACACAGTATTGTAAGAAAATAAAAATTTGTCTCAGAATACTTGGACAAGTCTGATCATAAGCAGTGAGGATGTGACTCCACAGGGTGTTTGACAACTCCTCTGCCTGCTGCCTCTACCTTGCTGCCTGGATTTTTGGAAGCAGGAACTTAGTGATTCTGTTGCTATTTTCTAGTTCTAACTTCCTCCACACTGTTTACACCTTTTTTTTGTCTCTCCTTTAGAATATAATGTGTAGTTTAGTTTTTCCAGGAAACGTTCTTGTTAGAATGTCAAAGATTAAGAGCTGATGGGCTTTCCTGAGGACTTCTGCATGCACCAGTAAATATTAAACATCTATTGGTAAACATGTCTCCAGTAAATGTTTGCCTGTACATTTCTGAGGAGTACAGAATTGTATCACCAAAATATTTAGACAGGCCATTAGCTTTGCTTCAAGCACTTACTGAGGAAAATAACCAGATGAAACCCTCCAGGTTATTTTTAAATTTAAATGTACTCCCAGGGATTTCCCTATCACCGCATATTCCATATTTTTATATCTCCACCCAAGCTTTCTATTCAACAGATTCAGCATGGATCAGATGCTCTGGGTCACACTCCCCCTTCTCACAGAATAGAGGGAAGGAGTTTTGGTCCATTACCGAAAGTTCACTACATTGAAGTGTATGACGAAGAGGGGATAAATTTGGTTCTTTCTAATATTAGTCAGTAAAGGCAAAAAGTATGCAATGAAAGGAAGTGGGTGCAGTATTACATATTACAAGCCTTGGGATACTGGGATTTAGAGGTATATTGTTCAGGCAAAATGTCCCTTTCTCGATGTTGTGTGGTTACCCCTGATGAGATAGCCCGGATTTGGCGCAAATTGCCTGATCTGTATCCTTGCCCAGTGGCAATAAATCAGCTTCCAGCAAAGCTGGGCTCTGTACTTTAGTGGAAGAGGCAGCTGAGCTCAGCCTTTGCACTTGGCATCCCTTGCAATTATTGGCCAACAGATGCAATGTGTTAATGCCTTGATCCTGAGCAGCTTATTAAAAAGCATTGAGAAATAAATGGCAATCAGAGTAGCTGGCAGGCGAACCTGTTCAAAGAGTGGCTAAGCAGGCATCCAGTTATTCCTGCATAGCACCAAGAACACAGCATATAGATGGTATAGCTAGGAGCTTTGTTAACATGTGGATGGCTGAAATGCTGGGGTTTCAACCCCAAGCCCCCAATTAAGGTTGACACATGGGTGATTCCCACAGCCCTTCCCAAAGGGGGGTGAGTTTCCCTTTAGGCTTCCCCCCAGGGTGGGGCCTTGCAGACAGAGCCATTGGGTAAAGGAGCCCCAGGGGTCCCGCAGTGAGTAACCCAAGGTCAGGGCTCCCCCTGAGGGATAAAAGCTGGGACCATTGCAGGAGGGGCAGTGTCTGTGTGTGAGGGGGATGCCCTGTGCAGAGTTCCCTGTTGGGGAAGGACCTCCCGCCTCCCTGGGACTGGGCTCCACTCAGGTCTGGCTTTTGTAAACGCGGGCTGTGGAGAGATTCAGTCTGTGGCTTCCTTGGTCTGATGTGTTTGGGTGGTTGACTCGGTTGTCTCCCGTCCCTTCTATGGCAGACTGCATGTCACCATTTATCCCACCCGTTGTTGGTCGTGCGGTGTCGTTGTTGGGGTCAGTGGGATTGATGTCGATTATGTATAATCTGACCGACTTGTTTGTACCCCCAGCGCTCCCCCATGGACTGACCCTTGTGTATCAAATACAATTTGGTTGTTGCTTCATCTTTATGCTGGCTGTGTCCTTTATGCTAGGCCGGATAATTGGCAAAACAATGGTGTATATGGCTACGTACATTCCTAAAGCATCTATATTTCTTCCTAATGCTACACACTAGTTCTGTTCTTGAGAGTAGAGGAGATGGAACATAGGATGTTTGGCCCTGAATTTTAGAAAAATTAAAGCAAGTCTCTCACTTAATTGCTTTCACCGTTTTTTCTCTCCAACACTCAGTGACAAGCAGAAAGATATTTGTATGTACGGACTGAAATACAAGCTCCCTGTATGCACCAACACATTCATGATGGTCTGAAGACCCAGTGCTTCATGCATTGCTGTCTGTACCTTTGTAATGACACTGCATCAAATTTCCACATTCAAATGCTATAACCTCTTCTAGGGTGGTGTGCCTCAGGAAACCCACTGAACACTCACAAAAATGTTTGGACTAAATGATCTTCAAGGTGTTTTCCAACCTTGATGATTCTGTGATTCTTTGAAAAAAACATTCATTTTAAGCCGTCAAGTACAGATGAATCGCATATCTTACCTATGATACCTCTGTATGTAACTCCATCTTTCATATTTTATGCATTTTAAACAATCATGTCTTTGAGTTATCATAAGTAATGTCTGAAGACATACCCTGCTCACTCTTTGCTGAAGGCTGTGTTTCCTCAGCATGCACACTGTGACAGTTCTTGTGTTTTTGCATAACATTAACACTATAATTATGTGATGCACTTGTTCTCTCTCTTCATTTCCTGTTATATTCACTGAAAGCTGGAAAAAATATGTAGGGAGCAAGTATTTTCTGTGAGGTCAACCCCCTGAGAAGAGTGTGTGACAGTTGACAGGTGTCAACTTGCTTCTAGGTTGTGGTGAGGTTCCCTGCCTTGGTAAAAAGCCAGAAGAGCAGTTGGCTCCATGTCCAGCATCAGCTGGAACATCGGGAACAGCAGAGACAAATCTGAAGGCCAAACACACAATAAAAGACCCTATAAACCAGAAATGTTTCATGCCAGTTGAGAATATCAGAATATCATATGGAAATTCCACAGTGTTACTTTTCTTTCCTAAATGCTTATTATAGAAGTATGGCTAAGTGGAGCTCTTAAAGAAAAGCATCTACACAGAAATATTCAGAAAAAAATTTAAAATTGTTGGGTTTTTTTCAGAAAACTGAAAAAAATATGGGCTGACATCCTTATCCCTCTGTAAGCTTAATTTAACTTACTATTGACAAAGGGATAGGGCTAAAATGTTTAACATCAGATAAAGAAATTGATTTGGGAGAAATTACTTCCATTTTGCTTATTTTACTCTTACTGATGCTAGTGAGAAGATCTGGACAAGATATTAGTATCAGTGGAGCTGCTCTTTATTATACTTGTTTTTTACAGAAATTCACTTTTGTGCAATGCTGAGGGAGAATGTACCAGTAAATAAAACCTGGCCCTGAGATTAGTGCCTAAGATAGGTGTACACACATTTCTAACATTTTTTTTAACTCTGCCTTTTTGTCTCACTGTGAACATTTTACTTGGCTCTAATTTTAACTTCCTTCTTTTTTAATGTTTCTGAGAGAAGCTCTTTACATCTCTGGAGGTTTTTTCCCTAGTGACATCATTCCATTTTGTTCTTCACAGAAATCAGGATATAATCTTCCTAATTAGATTTTGGTACCTTTTTTCATTAATATAAATTTTTGAAAGGTTAGACTTTTGCTAAAAGCTTATTTTGAGAAACAGTCCCTCTGAAGCCTTATACAACTTAATCTCTCAGTTTGTTATCTTTCTGACTTCATTGTCCTCCTTCTCCTCACCATGGTTATCAATCCATCTGGGCACTGTATAAAAACGCAAAAATTTTCTACGCATCCCACTGTTTAAAGAAATCAACTGAAAAAAAAAAAATTCTACAACTGTTTTCTTCGTTGTTGTGATTCTTAAGCGTTTTAGAAGGGCATGTGTGGAAAATTTAGGTGTAAGTACTTTGCTTGATACAAGTGAAGTAAATTTTGGGTATACTGGATAAAGAACCATTCTAATGTCTAGAAAACCTACTGGGATTTTACTGTTCATTAGAAAGAAGAGAAATTTTTTTTTTCTGGTTGCAATCTATATTTCTCTTAGGATGGTTTTTAGTAACTAAGCACATCATTGAGATGCAATAGTAATATAACCATAGAAATATTAAAATGAGTGGAAATGTAAGTGTAAAAAAAAATCTGTATCATGAAGAATGAAATCGTTAGCCACATTCATGTTAGAAAGTGCTAAAAATTGTCTTGTTAATAGATAAAATTAATACATAATTCTTCTGGACTTTCCTAGAGCTGATGTTTCTTATTAATGCTTTGTTAGATGTTGCTAAAAGTATATGAAGTCATAGGCAGAAACTTGGATGCGTGATAAATATTTCTGCTTTAGCATGGTTCAGGCTCTGGTGAAGACCATCACTTTGATATCAATAAATGACTTGACAGAAATGAACTTTTGGGATAAGTTTTGTTAGGTGCTATCCATTCTTGATCTAATCTGAGGGTCGAAGCAAGGTAGCTCTTCAGGCACAAATGGCACTGCTTTAGTACAGGCAGACTTTCCACACAAGCAGATATGTCCCCAGAACAACTGGAAATGTGATGCCGGAGACAGATGACTGTTCTAAATCTCCTTTTCTTTAATGAATCGTCAACTGACTTGTACTAAACTTAAAACTCACCTGGAATGGACTCGTTTGTAGGGAGGAAGAAGAAAGATATTTTACATATCTGGAACTCTCAAAGAAGCTCAGATCCTGGTGATAAATAATTACAAATCACACTTTCTAAACAGATCAGAAATCTGAAAGGATTGTAACGTAGCAATGTGAAAGCTGAAACTAGCTGCTGGACTGCAGAAATGCCCTTCAAAGCATTGAGAACTTGTATAGGTCGGTATGTTTAAGAATTTTATTGACCGTGCCAGCACACCAAACCACTGAAACATCAGAGTCACTGAGGTACATCTGGGTATTGGTTTCTGGGCACAGCCTTTCTGTTTACATTCTTTGATCAGAAAGGTAATGGTTCTGGTTGTTTCCACCCTTGTCGTTATATAAATCAGGAAATTAATATGGGATCAGATTCTCAATTACACTTATTCCTCGGTGGCATCCATGTGAACCCAGTGTTCTTTCTACTGTTGGGTGGGTGCCTGGCAGATGAACACAAAAATGCAACTCGGCTCCATGTTGAGTTGTATCTGAAAACATCATCTTTACTTGAAAGCATTTCCTTTATGTTATTGTTTAATTCTGGAATTGTCAACAGCCAAATATATCCAAGTCTTCTGAGATTTAATGAGATTTAGGCTCCTGTTTGAAAATGTCAGCTTACATGTTATTCACTTCTGCACAGAAGTTTTATCTTTCGGCAGGAGGAAAAAGTATGATTAGATAAGAGAAACAGTAAAGTTGTACATGGATTTAACATTTGCTCTGAGGTGAGAAATTGAGCTGGTTTGTATTCTTTCCTCTCTCAACAACAAATACAAAGCTGAGAGATGATCAAAAGTCTGATTTGATATTTGAATACAAGTAGATGCTACTTCTTTGTTTCTTAAGATGTTTGTATGTATGTACCTCCAGCTTTACAATATTCTCTCTAAGCTGAATGCAATGATCACAGCTTGGGGAAGCCACTAGGCTGAGATACTACTTAATGATAAAGTCTTTAGTCATTAAAAACACTTGATCCCAACCGCAAGAGTGGGAAGCAGAATTTATCAAAAGAGCAGCAGTGGGGAAGTATATGATTCTAACACAACTATAATCACCTTCCATTTTATGTAGTTTTTTGTTTAGCTGGTGCACAAACAGAAAATAAAATGGAATATATGAGCACTATCAGGATTTATAGACGTTTTGAGTTTAAATGGCATGGGCTGTAATTTTCAACAATATCATGAATCCAGATGTTGTAAAGAAAGTAACAAAACAAAAAAAGTAAAACCACCTTGTATCAGTGGCACTTAGTTATACAAATTTGATTCTTCTTTATGGGAGCTGGGCTTTCTCAATGCACAGACTAGAAAAAGTGTTACTTATGTTAATTGCATTTGCTGAAGTTACATGATTGACCAAACAATGGATAGGAATGTTGTTTTAGCCATGGGCAAGAATAGTACTGGGGATGTATTTACCGAAGTTGAGCTCTGATGAATAACCCAGAATTAGCAATACAGAGAAAGAAAGAATACGAACCTTCAAAATTCTTTTCATTTTTGTCAGATTTATCTATCACCTGCCACAGAGGAACTCTAATTGCCACCTTCATCACTGTGTGATTCATGGGGTCGTTTTACTACTTGACTCTGAGCTGACAATTTGTGCACAGCTGATTTCAGGGGAAAAGTCTAGATTTTCTGGTGGAGAACTTCTTGGGGAGAAGGCAATATTACTTATTTCAAAGGCACTCTGCAAGCCTGGCCTCCCTAGTGCAGTATTTATTCATAAAATTGAGGAAGGCAAGAGACAGTTCACATAAATATACTGACATAATGTAAAATAAGGTAAAAAAAATCTGAGTATTTTTATGCAATAACATTAATCACTTTTTGAATCTTTTTGGTATTGTATTTTTACAAACAGTCTACTGCATGACTTATAAAAAAGCATTGGACGAAATGTTAAAAATTTAAAGTTGCCCAGAAGAACAAGATGAAACGACCACTTTCTTTGTAAGGCTGAGAAGCCTGAATACAGTATGATGCAGAGTAAGAAAAAGCTTTAGGTGTGCTTGACCATATTTATTAGATGCATAACCTTTATCACATTTGTATGACTTCCCCTACTCCTTCATCTTTCTACCCATTTTTAAGGTGGGGATTTTAAAAAGTTACATGCGTTTTTGTTCAGCTATCATGTTTATGTCCCTGACACTGGTATGAGCAGAAATAGAGGCATATTAGTATAATTGCTTTCAAAAAATCATTTTCTATTTATAGAAGGATCTTTTGTCTCATCTGGTGGAGATGAGTTCAAAGTATACAGCCCGAACAAAGGGTGAAGTCCAGATTATGGCTGTATTGTCTGCATCTCTGCTCAGACTTTCTCAAAGCTGTCCTCCCTCCTCAGCTGCTTCCATTAATTCTTGAAGAGAACAGACATTTCTGTCATGGACAAAAATTATTTTGATGCAAGATTTTCTTAAAATAACTTGTAACCTTAAAGTAACGTGCAAATTTAGAGATGTAAACATGTTTTGTTTAACACATATGGCACTAAAAAAAAAAATACTAAGGAGTGTTAGTGTGAATGCCTATGAGGATTTTATTCCACTGTTCTGATTATCTTCATTTATCCCACCAATGTGAAACATTGTGTGAGCTTTCCATCATCAATGAAACCAATTGGATTTTAGGGATTTTAATGCAGCATGTCTGGTGCTTAGGATATAGCTTACCACTAAAAAGTTGTCGTGTTACAGCCAACACCATATTTCAGCCTAGCTATGAGCTGCTTCCTTCCTTTTCAGCTTTCACTTCTGTGTAGTTCAGGCAGCTGTTAGACAATACTCAGTTCTTCAAAACACGTTGACACATCTCCCAGTTTAAGTGCAGCAATTTCAGATCTGTATCACAGAATCAGAAAAATTGAGGTTGGAATGAACATCCAGAGGACATCTGCTTCGGTCCCCCCAGCCCAGGACAGAGCCAACTTTGAAGTTAGATCCATTTTCAAGCTTGATCCATTAGCTCGGGTCCTTGTCCAGCCAAGCTTTCAGTATTTCAAAGGCTGGAGGTTTCACAGCCTCTCTGGGCTCCATGCTAAACCCCGCGCAGAATTTTACCCCAGTGTCTGAGGCAATTTTCCCTGCTTTAACACGTGTCCGCTGACTCCAGCCATTTTACTGTAACCTCTGAGAGCACTCCGTCTCGGTTTCCCTACACAAATTTCCTCTTGACACCAGTGCTCCATTTCTTTTCAGGCTTTGGTGTCCATCCCCCACAGACCTTGTTTAAGGCACTCCTTGTTACCTTAGCAGCCATGTTGGCAAAGATGACCTTGCCCCACTTTGTCAGATCTTCCGTTCTCTAGTTATTTACAATTAAATAGCCCTTTCTTTACTTCTACCTCTTCCTAGGAAATACCTGAACGTAATTTTCCAATTCTGCTTCCATTAGGGAGGAGAGGAACAGATCAATTCCTCACATTCTGTTGCAGTAGGGTCTGCATGACAGTAAAAAACCTGTTCTCTAGTTGTACTGGTGAAGCCTGGGACTAGCCTAGGATATAATTTCTCAGTTCAGAGAATGAGACTTCTCTTTCTACATCCTACCACTTTGTGCCTACAATCACCTGTACATAGGCATAGATCAGTTGGGGATTCTTGTTCAGACTCTGCACAGAAGACAGTTTTAAGAAGTAGCAGAGTTTTTTTCTACAGCACAGTTATGCCTTGTGGATTGGTAGAGCAATAAAGTGTAATTAATCATGGCTCCTTGTCAACAAAATATCTGTTGTTAAGTTTCAGAGACGCAGCATGTCTCTTACTTGGCTAGTTTCCCTCATGTCTCTTCTCCTGTGTTTTAATAATCTGTACTATTTTTATTTATCATGAAACTAGTCTCAGACAAAATTAAACAAACCACTAGGACCTTAATTTGCCAAGCATTACCTAGGGTTTTTGTCTTTAATTAAAAATACTTGAAAGATTCTGACTTAAAAGTCCAGAGAATATTAAACAAAGGAAACGTTATCTAAAAAAGTAATTGCTCATTTGTTGTGTGCAACTCGGGTTAAGTATCTCAAAAGAACAGCCACATTTTAAAATTTTGAAATTTCAGCTAAGCTACTGTTTCTAAAAAGGAAGAAGGATTTTTCAGTATTTGGATTCAGTAAGATCTAAATATATTATGCGTGTTGCTTTACCTGAGGTGTAGTTACAACACTACCTTTTTTTATTTATACAAACTGTCGCCTACATATGCTTTAAGGCAAAGACTGCACACAAATGTTTCCAGATTGGTTTTTTTTCAGTTATTAATTTAGTCTGCTGTTAATTAGAAATGATATTTAGGGGAGAGTCTGAACATTCTGAAGCTGTAGTTTATAGGGTGGCAAGCAATTAAATGGCTTATATCTACATCTATATATCAAATCTTCTCCCAGAAATTTCCAAAATACTTAAGAAAATATTTAAGTGTGTGTATAGGGATATTGTGTATGTGCATATTATAAACCAACTGCTTCATAAAATATAACCATCTCTGTTTCATACATTGTCTGTTTAAAAGGCATATAACACCTTGCTGCAGTATAGGATGGAAAGTACAAGAGACTGTCACTTTTTCTGAAAATTCAGGGAAAGCTAGGAAGATGTCATTATCTGAACAGAAATCAAAAGCAAGGTGAGTATTGCCATGAATATTTTTGCAAAGGAAGTTCCATCATTCCAGTAGGTCTGTCTTTTTCTGTTGTTTTTAAACTCTTTCAAAACAAGAGCATCTCTACTAATTTGAAGACTCATAATGTCATATGGTGACATCAGCTCTATTTATCAGGGACTCAAAGGCACGAACTGGCAGCAACTGAAGTTAAAAATCTGTATGTCTTGTGGACGCTATGTCATATGTATTCTCAAAAAAGCTCCAGAGCTGTTCCTAATAGTTTTCCATTTTTTTGTGTGTCTCATGTTCACACAATTACAACCTATTACTTAAATGCCACATATGAAAGATAGCAGGGAATGGTGTTCGCTTCATGAACTGGCATTCCCATGGTGTTATGGTTTTGCTTAATATGAACCTTTTATATCAAGAAACGTGAGCATAACAAATAGAGTAAAAAATTCAGATCATCAATCCATGCCCTGACCCAGCCCAGCTCAAATACACAGACTACTTGCAAAGTTTTCATTTCTCCTAATCCAGGAGATGATGGAATAGCCATGGCAAGAGTGTGCAGGCTCAAATTCAGACTTTATCTGTATTTTGAAGCAGGCAGTGAGTATTCCCATTTTAGAACCAGCAGATAAATCACGGGACATTCATTCTGTGAAGGTTTGCCTGTAGGATGAGCAAACACACCGATATTGTTACAAAGAAGAAATTAAGTTCAGGTAGGTGATAAGATCAGTCTTCAATATAGGGAATATTTCTGCTTTATTTGATTCCAAATTCCTTACCTCTTAATTGAGCTATTATCAACTGCACAAGAATCAGCACCACAGTGGTGAAAAGCCAAGGATCCACAGCAGAATAAATGAACAGTTTCAAAAGCAGAGTTTAGCCGTAACATGGCCTGCTCAACAATGGTGCTTTTGGAAACAAAAAATACTTTCAGAGTATCTAAATACTTTGATTATATAACTGGTTATCCATTCACAAAGGTGTATATTATTATGCCTGACTAGAGGTCCTAGCTTGCATAAATTATTGCAGTGACCAAAATGTAAGCTACAGTAGAATTGGGCAAAAATTGTCCTTTATATAAATATCTCTTGCAGTTGTAACTTTATTCAAAAGTACGGTTTTAATGAGGTTATTACAGTTACAAATGCAGGATGATTGGTTGTTTTGGATGAATGAATTGTGGACAATAATGGAAAATTCAGAATAATTCAATTTTATCATTCAATTTTATTTTAGTCTTTGTTTAGTTCAGCTATGTCTATTGTTCCTGTATATGAAAAAATTAACAATCCCCTTGGTGCCATTTTTCTTTTCACCTGCTCTATCTTCAGATATATTTTGAAACAGCAAAAAGCTTACTAATCGTGAGCAATTGATCTGGAGAAACTCAATTCTGTGATTTGATCAGTGATAAAAATTTGTGCAATTTCTAAAGAAACAGCAAGTTTCAGTGGACAGTAGGTTTAACCGGATTTATATGGGATCATTCCTTAAAAATGAGATATGGATTTGCCGACCAATTGTGCTTGCTCTCCTTAGGTTTGTGGGTCATGACACAATTCCTAAAGTAACTGGTATTTCTATATGTCTCACTTTAAGATACTCAACCTTAGACATGAAGAAGCAGCATGATATTCATAAATTGTTAGACATGGTTTCCCTAATCAGGTGCTCAGAGTCTGTAATCACTTCTGAAAATGCTGGGCCATGTTTTATCAACTTTACCAGATATTGTAAGATGTCAGAATTTTCTACTACCACTTTTATTCCTTTAGGAGAGGACATTAAATCATTATACCTTGATTTATAACCCAACAGATATAACTTAATTTTTAATGACCAAAAAAAAATCAATAAAAAGCAATTTTAGCTACAAATATGAAAATTGATACAAATAAGCACAAGCAAATATGATGTGGCATATAATTAGTTACCATTTACTTTCTCACTCTATGGAAAAATCCACAGGAGGATTATGGTTTCTTACAACTTCTTAAGAGATTCTGACCTTATTATTTGCACTCATATTTAGGATTCAAAAGTTTTTCCACATGTTAGTTACTGTGGTGTGATATAAATTGTGACATTCCACAGGTTACTGCTGCTGTTATGGTTCAGACCCTAGCCGCCTTCAGCAATTGCTGGTTGTACTCACAGAAGCAGTAGCATTTTTGCAAATATCATGTCCTCGAATGTGTGTCAGCCACCCCCAGCTAAGACCACGGCACTGGAGTTGGGGAATCCAGGAGGTGGTTTGGGCGAGCAGCTCGGTGATGCTGCGGTAATGACTGGAACTACCAGGGATTTCAGTGCTGGTCCATGTGACAGCACTGAATCTCTGAAGTATTTTGTGTTCAGCCCTTAAAATGGGAGTCATGGTGACTTTAGTAAAGTCACAGCAGATGTTCACCTGAAAGCTGCTGGCCCAGATCTTCCCTCCCAAGACAGAACTATTAGGTAAATATTTCCTGACAGACCATCATCCTCTTGGAAACCCTCAGTGACAAAGATGCCTCAGTCACCTTGGGTAATATCTTCCCATGCTCCACTATTATTAGTCTTTTCCTTTTACCTCACTTTGAACTTCCTCATCACAATTTAAAGCTACTGCTTCTTGTCTTAAAGGGTGCTGAGGGAGAATCGCCTTTTCTTTCAATAAAGTTTTATACATTTGAAAAATCTATCAAGTTTACCCTCACTACTCTTTTCTTCTCTGAAGTAGAAAAAAGAAAAGTAATTCCAATTTGACAGCCAGCAAGTAAAAACATACGATCCAATCAGTTAACAGACACTTCAGAGGGGAATTACCCATGAACCAAGAACGTGAACACGTCTGACTTATATACAATCACGCCAGGTTCAAATTCCCATATGGAATTCTTAAATTACTTTCTGCAGAAACCTTAAGCGCATCTTAAATCTGATATTCAACAGTCTAAAATAGAGTTTAGAAATAATGAAAGCTTTCTGTGATATTTCTAAAGCTTTTAATTTTGTTTCACAAGCACAGCGCCATGATATTTCAATCCATAGTCCTGATGCTAAGGGAAACTAAAAGATATTTGATCAAACCTCGGGAAGTGTAGGGTTGCATTTGCAAACAAGTGAAGCCCTTCTATCCATTGCTTTGCCACATTGGTTTGGTCTTTCTTGTTACTGGAGCTGAGGTGTTGTTATGAGAAGGGACCTTTTTTTTTTTTTCCCCACTTTCCTGCCTCCATGTATCGATTAAACCAAAAGGTTTTGGTAGTTTCCTGATGGGTCACTATCACACACTGTAATATAACACACTCCAGATAAGGTTAAAGTAGTGATATCAAAACAGGACTATCAGCCCTGGGTGTTAGTCTTCACAATAGATTTCATAGTTATCATACGTACATCTGACAGACTTTAAAAGTCAAAGATAAGCAATTACCAAGTGGAAACATAAAATGGTTTAAATGTGATGTTACCTCAGCTGCACGCAGTGCTAAGCTCTATTTAAAACTGCCATGCAACTGCATCTGTTCAACAAACCGGTACTGAGAAACATCGTTTGGCAAAGTAAATGAGAAAAAGATAAAGTACGGAGAAGATTATTCCCCCTGTAGACTCAGTTTGATAAATAATGGTATATTTAACTAGGATAAAAGAAAGAAAACTTCAGTTGTAGGAAGCGAATGGAGGAATCCAACTTTGCCATCTGTATCTCCTCCAATCTATTTCTACCACAGGCCCCCTTGGTGAGCGTGTTATCTCTCAGCAAACACTGTGGGATTGCTTCTCAGCACTGTTAAGGGACTGACTCGTGGCCTCTTTGCTTCTGTTTGTGCCTTCTCACAATACCAGGCATATAACACCATACATATTTAATGAAAAAGAATAATGGAAGAGAATGGAGACTGCAAAACCCCAGGTGAGTCAAGGTGAACGTGAACCTTTCTTTAGCAGTGTGTCTTAACTGTTAATAACAGGTTAACGCTACCATTCTGGCAGTGCTAAAAGGTGCAGACTTATTTACTAGACACTAAGAGCAGTGATTCATTTTACCGAGGTCTTCAAACAGATGTCAAAGAGTTTAGGTCACTAAAGGTGTATCTAGCAGTGATGTATGATGCTGTGTATAAATACCAATTACTTGAGCTGTCAGGTTCACACAGAGAGAGAAAGATCAGGAAAAGGGCTACAGGGGAAGCTAAGGAATGGGGAAGACAGGAAATAAGAGGAAATTATACTAAAATACAACCAGTCCTAGGCTGGTGATGTGCTGGAAGTGCAGTTCTTCCCCTCACTGGGGACAGAGATCAAGGTCTCTCTACTCCCCTTCACCACAGGCACTTCTGCACTGTTACCTCTATGCTTCCTTCTGCAGCCTCTGTTCTCTCAGATTCCTTAAAGTCTGGCAATTGACCATATATGTGTAGACCTAGATAAGCAGTTTGTCACTCAGTAAGTATTTGACATGTTAAAAAATAATTAGACTGTGTGATTAATACTCCTAGATTTTTCTTGTTCCTTGTCAGTGCCTTTTAAACAACTATCATATTAATAAAGCGTCAATGAGATGTCGGTGACTAAAATAGTATTTGAAGAAATGAGGGCAATGTACTAATCAGAACTCCATTACGTTGACACAGAAAAATTATGACTAGATATAGGCCTTGAACACTTGACTTTTTCTTCTTCTGGTTTGCTTTAATTGGAAATTTAAGAAAATAGTTTTGCCTTTAGATAACATTTCTCAAATTATTTTCAACTCTGCTTGGAGTGTTTATTATTTTTAATTCGTAAGAGTCAAAAGTTAGCCTAAGATTACAGGAAATGAGGGTCTGACCAGTTTCTTCAAAGTCCTCTTCATCAGACTAATGATAATGTATGGGAAACTCTTGGATGGGGAAGAGTATAAAAATTTGAGACAACATAACATAAATAAGCAAAAAAATCTCACTTCTTGGAGCTACTAACTCTTCTCGAAGAAGAATCTCCTAAAGACTTATTCTCTTCTGTTAATAGTGTTATCCTGAAATAATTGACAAAGGTCATGCATGATTATTCACTTAAGACATTTTTTAAAAAATTATAGTTAATTTGAAGTTGTCTGCAAATAGTTACTGGTTTACAAGGCAGTTGAGTAGCAGAGTGATAGTCGCTACATGAAACACTGCTGGTTAGGAAACTAGACCTGGTATTGTGGTGAGCTTGATTTTCTATTGTTTGGGTTCCTTTCTCATTTTTTTATCGTGTAACGGATCACCAGGCAGCTATACTTGTTACCTCCATTACCTACTCCTCCTGAATGTAGTTAGGAAAGTCTTTTTGACATGTAGCAGCTAGCACTCCTTATGAAAATATTCACATGCCATGACATACACAGAGAGAAAAGGCCACCAGCATCTTTAAAGAGTACTGTTCAAACCAACATACACAAGAATCTGGTACTTGTGAGTGTGACAGTTGTGCAAAGAGGAGCACGCAGAGTGATGCAAGACTCCTGTTGTGATCTTGAAAAGTGGTTGGTGTGCTGTCTGACATGTCATTTAAAAATATTAGATAGTGGAATCCTAAGGGGTCATCAAATTTATCTTTCTATATTCTTGTATCTAAACTATGTGGCCTTTTAAAAATTCATTTTATCTGACCAACTTTCAACAATACAGATCCTGCCTTCATTTATTTTGGCCTTTTTACTTCCACCCACCACCACCACCTGCCATCCCAGGTGATGCATTTTATACTTCACCTTTTCCATACCAGGGAATTGAAGGATGAAAGAGGTTCGTAAGGTCACAGGAGCTCATCTCCTTGCACATCATACATTGCAAATTACAGCACTAGTTTACTCTGTAGCTCTGTAACAAACCTGGTCCTGAAAAGACCAAACCACACCTCATCCCATTACAAATCTGTGGGGAAAGATAACGTTCTTTTTGGCAGCTAGACACTAACTTTCATAAAATGCATTAAAATGTAGCCCAGCCATTGCTTTTATTTCTCTTTAGAGAATTTAACCTTTTAAATATGCTAAAGTGCTATTATAAAGAAAACATTCACAACCTATATTCTCTCAGCACAGCAATATAGCTGTTTTAAGTATGGTCTGTGAGCTAGCATATTGCCCAGGAGAACAGCTTATAACTGCTCTCACAATGAATTTTGTTTCACAGTCAGTCTTTATACGTGTTTTCAGTAAATGTCCAGAGTAAGTATAGGCAGCCTGGGTAAATCATTTCTGATTAATCGCAGTTGCCTCACTCCATTCCTTGCCTGTCTCCCTGAACTCTTTCCTTGACATTTCAGTGTTTACCTCATCGGTGGACTTGATAAGATGCCGTTTGTATTTCTAACTTGAACCTATTAAGCTGAAGTGCTTAACAGCAGCAATAATTTATAAGACAGACAGGAAGGCAGGGAGTGGTGACAAGACTTTCTGAGCAAGTGCAATATTAAACCAAGAAAAGGTTTCAACCTAGAGAAAAATGTACCACAGCTCCAAGCTGATGCAGACTGGTGCGTCGTTTCAGCTCAACATCAGTTTTTTTCAGCAGTCATATGCAGTATGTCATTTATCTTGGAGAACCAGAGCTTGGTCTTGGTGATGATTTTCTTTTTAGACCGTATAGCATTATTCCCTTTGCAAGCATACGGTTGCTTTTTGTATACAGCAAAAATGCCACACACCTCGTGTACATCCGATATGGCCAAATAAAGTTAATTTACATTGTTAATTAATACTATGCAAAGGTGAAATTTATTTGCATGAATTAATAGTTCAGTATCCAAACGTGCAACTTGGAGTGTTATCAAACACATCTTAATGTCTCAGTCGCTCGACTGCCTTTTTATAACACATGGCAAAAGTTCCTGTTGTACTTCATCCTTGCAAAGCCTAAATATTTATGCGACAATAAGCTCATTTTTTTTTTCCCTGACCTGTACAGCTTCAGTAAAAGTTTGAACTAAGCTCTTGTTACAGAATCTTCGGTGAATAATAGGTAGAATATTAGCACCATCCACGATACTGTCTGCAAAGATGGCAATTAGGAAGAAAAAGACACCAAAACCAAATCCAATAGTTTTTGCATCAAAAGATGAAGAAATCCGTCTTACAAACTACAGCAGAAAAAACCCACAACCCTCTGAATTTTTACACTAATTAGAATAGAGTTATATATAGTTATAGTTATGTATGCTTTTAAAATGTCAGCAACTTCTAGAAGATAACATTTTTACAGCCAAGGTGCTCCTCTTGATATTTGGTTTGACATAAATGTGTCAAACAAACTGGAACAATTGACAGGTGCCACTTCAGCGCTCTAGTTTGCCAAAAAACTTGATGGGGAGTACTTTTTGTTTGGAAGGAAATGAGCACTTCATTTTTAGCCAGTTGGAACTCAAAACCACTTGTTAATTGCTGATTTTGTAGTGTTCACTGTTATTCCAGATAACTGAGGATCCAGGAATTTGCTGAAAAACATGCACTTATAAGAGCCGAGCATCACTTTTTTTCATATTCGGTTAATCAGTTGTGCAATTCTCAGATTTACTTTCTGTTAGTGATATCTAGAGGTTGTTTTTTTAGAAAGATGTGAAACTGCTAGGTTTGAGGTTTATTAACAAATAAATCAGATACACTGGTTGAATGAATTCAACAGAATTAACTTTCACATCTACTGTAATGCACCCACCAAAATAAGGATCGTGACCAGACCTGCTGCATTTTTCCGTCCTACGTGGTTTCCTTCTTCGTCAGTCCCTGCACAGGTCTGATGGTAACAGTGGGCTGGAAGCTGCTTCCCTCAGTCAAAATGCGTGCGAAAGGGATTTTGAGAAGATCTTACCTGAGAGTATGGCCTGGGAGCAAAAGCCTCCTTGGTTTTTTGGAAGCAAGGAAGAATCTTTCTCACTCTCAAATGGATTTCTTTAAGAATGACTCTTGTTCTTTCTCAGGATAAGGAATGACTTCTTTCTCTTGGTCTTTGCATGGCTAGTACAGCACTAATGTAAGAGTAAACTAGCCACTGATCTGTAGCTACCTTCTTTCCCTTCATCTTTGTGGCCCAGAGTTTTGACATCTCTCCTGCATCAGCATGGTACAGTTGTGTCACTTCATACTTTACAATGCCGGGACCTCAGCCAGGTTGGTCAGGCTGTGAGAGATGCCTCCTCTTGCTCCTATAATTTTGACAAGCAAGAAATGGTTACGAGAATGTTGCAATTGGGTGATTTAGATCACTTAAAGAATCACCATCAAAGCTATTCGCATAAGTGGTTTTAATATGGTGTTGTAAAAGTGTGACTTAACAGTTCAATGGCAAGGTTCCCTCTATTGCATGATCGTTTGAACAATGATTCAAAACTACCAAAGCACAAATCAAAGTTTCCATAATATAAGATTAGGCATGGTATTGGTGACTTACCAAAGAACTGCTTTTGGTAAAATGTCTCACTGCCTTGTGGGGAGCAACCTTGAGAGGTGTCCCAGCTCAAGGGGAGATCGCTGCCATGCAGCCACACTGCCTAGCAGGGAGAGCTCAGACAAGGCTCACTTAGGCTGACCTATTTGTGGAATAAAGTGGTTGGCTTGTAGTCAAATTTATATGCGACAGGAAAGGTATGCACGAGACTCCTAGTACCCACAACTTTCTTTGCTTCTCAAGTCTTGGGAAAGCTACCCACTATTCAGGTGTTAATCCCATGATCTGTGACCCAAGTTCATATGCACTGATTCTCACTGCGTCACTCTGCTCCTTTGTGGGTTTTCAGAGAACGGATTGAAACTAGACGAGTTCTTGGCCCAGCTGTGGCTCAGGACTTTACCTCCTTTGGAGCCTGTACCAAACTACTGCTGGTTCAGTAAGGGGTCAAGTGCATCTGTCACAGAGGAACCTGCAATTTTTCTTCATCCCAGACCAAAGCAGGTCCTGGATTGGCTACTCCCACATGTAAGCTATAAAAATGATGGGTTTATTGAGGGGTTTTTGCTTAGTCCATAGCTAATGAGCAGAAAACAATTTTGTAACTGGGTTGGCTGAGTTAGGGTAGATTTGTTAAAGATCTCTGAACACTCAGAGAATTCGACAGACTTTTCTGAAAATACTTATGCAGAATAAAGGCATATCCTTGCTCTGACATCTAAAGCTGGAATGAGTAAAGTAAAACTCAGATTCATTTGCATGCAGAGATTTGTTCATCTGTGAATCCCCTAAACCCCTTCTCTAATAAAACCCAGTCATGTGGCTATTTGCAGATACCAGCAAGCAAAGCAAGTTGCGAGAGAGGGTTAGACCAGGATTTGGAATTTTGCAACACAATCACGCATAATTTTTTCTCAATTGATTGAGGCAGCTGATTAGCATTGGATAAAACCATTTCCCTATATGAAATTGTACTCTGCTTACATTATTATCTATTTCTACTGTTGGCCATGCCATATTGTAATTGTTCACCCCACAATTAGATGTGGTTTTGTTTTCTTCTTTATGCTATCGTCTCACTGCAGATGCAGCCTTACAATGAGCTAGTCTGGGGTGCTCTCCGAGTTCTTGTATCTGCTTAACATCTTGGAAAACTAAACAAACAAAATCTGTCCCTGTAAACCCCTCAAGGCTAACAGGCAAGCTGAGTATGAAATTTGCTACATCCTAGCAGTTGTGCTGTCTATTGATGAGGAATGCTGTCAGCTTTCTTTTGCAGCTAATTTCTTAAAAATCATCCCCATGCCTCAGGGAGGGAGGTATGGAAGATTTATCAAATAAAAAGCAAAAAGCCTGTGTTGTCTGGAAAATATTATGCTATTCCTGCTTTTTTTCTGTTTCACTTATAAAAAAATAAAAGCACCCCATCTCTTTCAAGTGGGAGAAACAACATGAACAGGAATCAAATCTGCCCCATGCTAGTAAGATCATCCTCTTTCTTCCTTTTGTGTGATTTACTGAAGCAGTTAAAAAACATAGCATCTCCTGAAACTACAAAGAAATTTCACTGAGAAGTGTAATAACAATTTCCAGTAGACATTGGCTTCTCTTCATCTCTTTCTTCTTAGGAGAAGAACAGAACAGCATAATCTGACCCTTCTTCTTCAGTCTTTTCTGTACCTTTTGGTTATCTTGGGGTACATTTATGATGTCAGCATTGTTTAAAAAATAATTTTAATCACAGTACTTGCAACACTTTGGAACAGTTATTGAGAAGCTAAAAATGGGGATGAGCTTCCAGGTGTCCATCTCTTCTTGGCGGACATCAGTGAAACATCCCAGTGACCTATGGGCAGCCCGCTACTGGAATGGCCCATAGCCAGGAGCAGAAAGCAAGTCCTGATCACACAGAGGCACGTGGATCCTGGCCCTACAGCAAACTATTGCTCCCAGATTTATGGTAACTGTCTCTGGCTTCTTCACAAAATGCAGCATTTCTTCTACCAGAAAATTTAGTGCACAATGCTTTTGCTTGCCAAGGTAGGTTTCGCAGTGAATGTAAAGCCTCCAGTAAGGTAGAAAAAAAAGTTATAACATAATGGGAACAGGTTAGTAAAGTCAAGGAGTTGTAACACAAAAAAAAATTCTTTTGCATGAGAAATAAAAAGCAAATGGAAAATGGTAATGTGTAGTTTGACCTTAGGAAACCCTCATAAATTGCTAAAATCAAAGAGTTCCTCACTATAGTCATAGTTTTCTTAATCAAAGTAATTCTTTGGGCAAGGAGTGCTTTACAACGATTAGAAGAGGTTAAAGAGGACACAGAGGCTCCAAGAGAATTTTGTGTCTTTACCTTTACGCAAGATGTTTTCACATTACAGATGTTTACTGTTATCATGGGATGTCTGGTTTAAACACAGATTAGCAAGATTGCTCTGCTTGGGTAAAGCACCTCATGGAACACTGTTTTCCAGATCAGGGCAGGTCATTCTTCTCATCACTTTCCCATCTTTTCACTTCACACCATCGTTTACGCTACCCCCTTTTCTTCCAGTGAAAACAAGTGGGATGCGATAGGCACCCCTCCTTTAATCCCCATCCACCCTTGTATGTGCGTTATTTTTGGACCTCACTGGAGAGTTTGAATTTATTCAGTTAGGCTGCTACTTATCCTCTTTCCCTTCTCGACTGATGAACTCCCATTACATGTGCAATCTCTGTTTTTATGACCAAACTGTGGTATTTTACATTGCCACATTTGGAGTGATTATATATTTTGACCATGTGCTTTCCTGATTACAAGCTTCCCTTGTGAAGAGTTCCATCAACACCTTGATTTTTTTTTTTCTGATTTTTTCTAACCATCTCAAAATCTTAGCACTTTAATGGGTTTTTGTTAGCAGTGAACACAATCTTGAGATGGTATTCAGATATAAGCTTAGAGTTTCTTTTAACTATACCTCAGTGGCTCAGTAGTCTACATTTTTCACTAGTAGAAAATAAAATACCTCGATTGAAGTCAAAGGAAGAAACGACAATGCAGACAGAATTTTTAAAAACTGAATTCAAAAGCGTTTTTTACAGTTAATTCAGCACGCCCAGTCTTTCCTGATTTCAGCCACTGGAGGAAGACTGCTTCTAATTAGAGTCTGACTTTTGAACTGAACACCTTATTTTTAATCTGTTCCCCGTGCAGGCAATGTGGATACAGTCTGCCTTGTAGAGTGCTGGTTTTGAACACTCTGGATCAAGCAAGTCCATAGCAGCTGGCCCAGGAGGGTGATAAATCAAAACACATTAATGGTGCAGAAAAGATCCAAGTCGGGGAGGGGAGACTGCATCTTAAGAAAACACTGAAATCCCAGAGATTGCAATGTATTTCTCATTGGGCTGAGAGAGCCTGTTTAGGTCTCAGTGTCCTCACGGAGTCATTTACCCGCTGTCTTTTGACAAGGGGCAGAAAGACCTGAGGCAGCGTACAACCAGGGACTTAACACACAGAGCAAAATACTTTTATTAAATAGATTATTGGGGGAAAATAGGATTTCAGAGTGACAGGTATTTGTTGCAATATCAGGTCTAGTGTAGACAACAGCTTCAGCAAAAGATGAAAGTGGAAATATCCTTTTACAAGTTAAGATACTTCCAGTTTTAATCTAAAATCAAGAAATTTAACAAAAAAAAAAAATCTAATGTTTAAAAGAGTTGCTCTAAAACAAAGCAACGTGTTTGCTGTCAGCTTTTGTGCTATGTAGTGGTCCCCATCTTTCAAACACAGGACAAGGAACAGTTGGCATTTTTAATTTCTTGGGCAACCGAAGTAGGTGTGCCTACAGATTCTTGCCTTTACTTCTGGCAGCCCCAGTATAGAAATTTCAAGCACGTAATTATTCTGAGGAACCTACTGAGGCTAGAAATGGGAAAGCCTAAGGTATGGAGGACCTGCTGGGCTGACATTACATGCCCAGCATGTGATCAGCGTCAGGGAGACTGGTATTGTGGCCAGCACAGAGAGCCCTGTGGCTGCTGGCTGGGGCCCAGATATGGACATCAGGAAAGGAACAGCTGTTGTTCAAAGAAGAAAATTTTGAAGGCTGTCTTATATGGTGTCAGCTTATAAAGTCTGTGTTTATTCAGCCCTATTTGTAAAGTCCATGCTGGCTGTCACAGGAAATGAATAAGCACTGGCAAGAAAAGCCTTGATCATGAGATGTGACAGAGTTAAATTAAACTATCAGTATTAATTTTATTCTTAGTAAGTGTCCTGCTCTTCTCTGAGCATTCGGAATGACTTTGAGAGGTGGGCTTTTCTCAAAAGCTTGTAATACAATCACTTAAAAAACGCCTCCCACCTAGTGAAAATAATGAAAAAAAAAAATAAAAATCCTTCCTCTTTTTTTTAATTATATTTGCACTTTGTATTACTGGTCAGAAACAGCTTCTGTGCTGTTTCCCGTGGATTTATAAGTGCATATGTTACCCATAGGTAAAGGCAAAGATTCAGTGTTTATTTATGGAGGAAATTAGGTCATCAATTTGTATAACTTTACATCCTCCTTGTCCCTCCTGGTGTTAGAGTGGCTTCCTTGGAGGTCAGATGATGTTTCCCCGTGGCATTATGCACTGCCCCAGTAGATATCCTCTACCCTCCAGAGACACTTTCCTTCCCAGTTCAGCTGAGCCACTTTAACTTAGATTTCCTATTGCATGATAGCAGCTGGGGTTAACTGGAAGAGGACTATAAGCCCACCTTTCAAATGGTCTGGTTCCTATGAGGCAAGGGCCATGCTATGTGATTGCTGAAGGAAAACCACCAGGCTGTGGAATTCCTTTCTTCCCATGTCTGCAGTTGTCCATGATCTCAACATCTTGAATTCTAATTACTAGATTACCAAGAGCCCTTCCTGATATTTTTTTTTTCTGTTGTTGTTCAGCTAATGAAGAAACCTGCATGTATCCAGCCTTGTAAAGTATAAAGGCGAAGAGATCCTCATGTCTTGTGGTGGGTGGCAATGAGGCCTCATTTGGAGTTCCTTGTGCAAATCTGAGCACAAAAATGGTCAAAGATGAATGCGAGTTGGAACAGAAGGAGGAATAAGGAGATTGATTTATGGGGGAAGCCTAAAAGACCTTTCTCTTTTTAGCATTACAAAACTATTTTTGTGAGGGAAACCAGATCCTCACCCTAAGCACATCTAGGTATGTACAGAAAGCACGGGACCAGCACATTAACACCAGGGCACAAGAACACATAGAAAACACCACGCCTGAAGCTGAAGGGTTCCAAGACTACTGGAAGTAGTAGTTCCAAGACTACATCCAGCCTTTCCAGCAGGGATCATGACTCGTGCAGGAAAAGGGAGAGCCTGGCCCAGAGACAGCTGCTATTGGAACCTTCTTCTCCGGGAATGGGGCTTGACAGCTCCATTTTATCATACCCACACTGCTGAGAGGCACTGGTTGTAGCCTTAAACAGAGATCTGGAGGGTTAGTCAGGATTTTTTCATTTATAAGCCATGGCTCCAGAAGGCTGAAATTTAGAATCGCTGGTGAGAAACATGTTGAACCTCCCAGCTGCAGATTTTTGTTAGACAAGAGCCAAGAAAAAGGGGATGAGCGAGATCATAGGCAAGGGAATCCTGTTGTGAGAAGAAAGATGCTGTCATATCCCATTTAGTGTTACATGCCTATTCCTGTTAATGTGTTTCCATTGCCTTCAGAGATCAAAGTAATCATTATGGGGACTGAGGCAGAAAAACACTTGGCAAGACCTCATCTATATGCTACTGTTACGGCCATGCTTGTGTGGTAAAGTCATGTCTGCAGATAAGCATGTTTTTAGCAATGTATTTTTTGAAAATCTAGGTAGCTTTCCCATATTGCTCCAGTGAGAAAGTGAGAAAGAAAATTGTGCGTATCCAGAGAATGAGCAAATGGAGCAGCAGCACCCAGGGGGTCCCTGTGACAGGCTCCCAGCCAGTTTTGTGGAAACGTTATGGGCTATTCGAGTGTTTTGAAAGTGAAAAATCTCAGCCAACCATATTATATTTCAGTGACCCCTGCTAGGCTAGAGACAGGTTACAACCTAGCTCAGTAGAGAGCATCCAAGCTAGGCAGGGTGATTTGTGATTATTTACTCCCATATTTACTCCCATAAGCCATGCCGTGCATGAGCTTAAACTGTCTAGGTCCTACTAGCTCAATCAGGCAAATCAGGTGCCTTATTGTTTGTGGATATGGACTGGGACATCTGTCAGTTAACTTCAGCCTTCACAATTCACAGACCTGTCCTAATATTTGAGTCTTAGTGGACAAAAGCTCTTCTTCTGGAGGGAGAGGGACAGCAGACATTTTGTCAGGTTAATTAAATCCAACACTGCTGCCAGTGTTGCAGCTGTCAGAAATTACAAAAGAACCACACTTGTGTAAGTCTAGGGAATCAGTGAAGTATTTTATGGCTTATACAAACCTGTATAAGAAAAAAAATAAAAATAAAGCAGAGGGAAAAATATCTAAATCAAATAACTTTTTATGGCTGAATCTTTCAAACATCTCGGATGTGAACCTGATGGAAGTTCTCCTCCCCAGCAAAGTTGTACTGAAATAACTTACAGTACTTAGGAGCAGGATGAGGAAACTTCATAGAAAACCATTTGGAAATTCACAGTCTCATTGATGAGATGATGTTTAATATACTTAATGATGCCAGAGTTAAGTAGCAAAATCCTTTACTATCCTGAGGCCAAAGTTGCTTTAATAAAGGAGACAGAAGAGGCAAAAAATGTTGAACCATCTCTCTCCTGTCAGCCTGTTTAATTAACATTGAATATTAACTAAAATGTTAAGTAATCATCTTCAGTAAGTAATATGAAAATGAGTATGCTTCAGCTCAACAAAATTCACTGACATACATTAATATATTCATATTACATGGTAATGCTCTAGTGGCTCCATGTTTTCAAGCTTCTTGCTTTTTCTATTCATACTGAGAAAACCCTATTCCTGAACATCATGTCTGGGTTCATCATTATAATAGCTCTCATTCTAATAAATGTCACCCTATCTTAGAGATAGGGTAGTTTTCTTTATAAATTCTCTTTCTCAAGCTTTCCCCCTGTCAGATATATTATTTATGTTGTATTTTTTAAATCATCTTAGGCAATATCTTGAAAATAGATCTTTGTTGGTTTCAACCTAAAATCTCATATTACAGGTGTTCTAAATTTTGAGTTGTATCTAAATGTTCAAATCATAAAAAATATTTGTTCTTTTTTGTGAGGCATGCTGATCAACTCCTATGAAACACTTCTTAGACTTTTGGCATACATGAAAAAGTATAATTTTATTTGCATTTAAAAACATTTGTACTTCATTTTCCTGCTCTCTTAGAAACAAACGAAATTAATTCACATAATTTTATTTCTTGAGTAAACACTCAGAAGTAATCTGTAATGAGCTATTATTTAGAATTGTGGAGCTGCAGCTGGATCTTCCTCAATTTATCCAGTACCTGTTTCTATATCTGTTAACTGCCAAATCCTATTAAATTTTGTCAATTCAATGATATTGGGCCATTTTGGAGGGAGAGTGGTGTGAGTTTCTTTTAGTTTTCATTTCATTCATAGAAAAACAGTGGGTATATTAACCTGAGATGAATTGCTAATGTTGATTTTCAGCCATACTTTAATGTCCATGACCAGGAAGTCTGCAAGGCTGCTTGGTTTTGATGTGAGTTGCATATTCTCAGAAGCACTTGAGAGGAGGAGACTGTTCCAGAGAATATTCATGATCTGTCTTTTCTCCAGGTGCCTGATCTTTAATGTTTGTAGAAGAAACAGGAATACCATTTTGTAGGATAGACATAGGGATTCAAAAAGTCTTAATGTCTATGTTTGTTACCAGTGGCAGTTCTGCCCAAGTATTCCTGGAGACTTTAGGGAGGATGTTATGAGGGAGGCATGGGAAATCCCACAGAATGACAAAGTGATGAATGCTGGATGTAGTATAAGGCTACCTTTATTTTTTCTATCGTGGAATTTCACAGTAAAAGGTAAAGAGACAAATGGTTGCCGTTACAACAGGGCAGAGAGATGTCAAGCATGGCAAATCCAAGCTCTCTTTGAGCTGAATGTAGGAAAATAACAGAAAAACGAAACCTTTGAACATAAGAGCGTTCTTCACGTAGGAATGATTTAGTCAGAATCTTCTGGAAACCCCTACAAGACTGCTAGACAGATGGGGAGAAACTTTTTACAGCTATTCCATAAAACGTGCAGGTGTAGTAATGTTTTATTGTCCTGCCTTGTACCTACCCTTTCTCCATTCAGAACTGCAAGGTCAAACTCCTTAAGTCTCGGCTCCATATAGGTGAGAAAAAGATATATAAATAGATATTTGAAATCCAGATCTCTGGAAATCACTTGCATCCATGGCCATAGCATCTACAGTCCTGTATTACGTTTTCAGCACAAATATAGTAGTTCCAGGGCAGAAGTCAACTCAGTGTAGGTATGTGTCTTTCAGAATAATCAGCACTAAATGTCCAGCTAATAAGTCAAAAAAACATTTGTCACTGCAATGTTATAGCCCTGCTTTTGACCACATTGAGCTACGTTCTGTTGGGTGTGTATATTGCCAGCAGGCTCCTGAAAAAGTTTCGAATGTCTTTATATCTCTGTCAGCTCAGCAAGAAATAAAAAAGTGCTCAGACCTTTGCAAGATCAACCCTTGGCAGACCAATTAAATTAACTCTGCCTGGATGCAAGTATTACAGGCTATTGAAAATGTTTGCTGCAATTTCTTTTTATTGCATAAAAATTGATGAATTTTCAAAAGTCATTATCTTCATCAAAACCAACCTGTTCTAATTAGACATACTTCACTTCAAGAATAGTTGATGTTCATTTGTTTCTGGTGCCATCTGCTTTTACTGCTACAATAGGCATTTCTGGGAAATTGAATATGGTAATGCTCTTTTTTTTACCTCTTGTGTAACAAGAACTTATTTTAACGTGTCTCTCTCTGAAAAGCAGGCCAAAATAAAGGAGAAAACAAACATGCAAGAAAAATTTATCTAGCTTTCACTGATAACCAGCTACTCTAGAGCAGTTTGAACTTGTTTTGTATTTTATTTCCCAATCTTATAGCAGTCAAAGGTCTATGACAAATGTCACATTATCCATTTTTATTACTTCTAGAGGGTAAAGGCTGTTTGTGTACACTGTCAGCTTTCCTCTTCAGACTGATGAGCCTCAAATGGCCTTTATGAGAATGCAATTTAAGAGTGAACCCCTTTTTGTCTGCTTCCACTTGAATATATACTCAAGCTTTTTCAGCTGAACACCAAAAATGTTATTTTAAACTTTCATTTGAGTTATTAAATGGGGAATCTGTATTTGTCCTTTTTGTTTAAAGGTATCATAATGAAGTGGTACAGTCTATTTGGTACAGCTGAACTATACTAACCTCCAAGGTCACCAGAATAATAATCTAACCCTTAAATACTATAACTTTCCTTTCACTCTCTGCACAGATTTTTGTGCTGTTTTCTCAAATGACAGTGAGCTGTTTTGGATCTTCATGGCCAGGCTATTTTCCATGTTTTTATCATCATGTTCTATTCTTATGTCAAACCCAAAACTGAACAAGGATAAAATGGCATTGGCGTAATATACTGTAGTGTCAAAAGTTATGATCAATAACAGAAAAGAGGGTAGACTGATTATTTTGGGAACATTTTCCTATATTCTAATGGGCAAGGTGAATAGTGCTAACTAAATAACTGACTCTGAAAGTCTGAATAGGACTGTCTCACTTTCTGTCTGTTGTATGGCAAAATGATTATATCTGAAAATTAACTTAGATTTAAGATAGTACTCAGGTGGTAGACAGTGTGTTGAGCTAAACTACAGCTTAGTTCAGCCAGGCTCAAGGACTCTGAAAAATAACTTCTCAACCCTTGAGGTCAAAGGGTGCAGAAGATATCTCTAGATGGTGACTGTTGACTAACAGCCCAGTCTGACATCCTCTCAAGTCAAGGATAGCCCATATAGCCAGTCAGGGTACATACGTACCTGTTTGGAAATTACCTTACCGCAGTTCGTAGGATCTGCATGCTTCTGTTACAGTAGTCACATTCACTTTTAGAGCTAGCATTAGGTGCCAAAAGACTGAAAGTCGCAGATGAGTAAACTCTCATGAAGTTGTTCCTCACAGGTCTACATCAAGATGGTCTAATAATGGGGTTGGTGACTTGGTGTTGATTTTACCAGGCTGAAGATAGGTGGAGGGTACTACTACAGAGAGTCATTGAACTCCCAGCTAGCATCAGGTCAGCAGTTCCATAAACTGTTAAAAATATTATGGTTCTGTTAACTGTATCAGTCTGATAAGGAACATTTAAATATACGTAGCTCAAAACCTGATGACTACAGGATGAAAATAACATGAAAGGACCATCTTTTTTCCCCTTTGTGACAGCAAAAAAAAATAAAATCATTATTTCAAAAGATAAAAATATACATAGCAGTGCCAAACATCAGGTTATTTCTTTGCTCAAAGACCCATCAAAGTTCAGTGTATGATAGGAACTTTACTACATTAATGAATTCCTTTGAGGAATGTACTTTTATCTCTCATAATAAATGCAGTGATTTAAACCTTTGAGTTTAGGGGGGGGGGGGTTCGTTCATCTTAGTATATTTATAAAAAAATGTCTTGGGATGTTCTGTAGGATTAGAGGTTTAGCTTTATTAGGTATTTAAAAACAGAAGCCAAAATTGCCCACCATTTTTTTTTTTTCAAATACCACGTGGACTTTGAAATCCATGCTCAGACACATAAATAGCTTGGTTTCAGAGATGATTCCAGTAGACATCTGTGACACCATGTTTTAGTATTTAATCACTTTTACTTAGATTACCAAAAATGCAATTGGCAGTCTTATCTACAGATGAGTTTTGGAAACAATACCCAAGCTGTTTCAGAGCTTTCCCTGCAGTATGTGTATGACTGTGTCTGATTTTTTCAACTCACTTTCCATAAAACATGATGTCTTTCTTTTTTTTTTTTTTTTTAAACCACCCCATGATTTAAAATACTAGCCAAACTCTCAGTTCTCAGTTTTACATTTAGAACCTGAAATTTTATAGATTTTGAAATCTCTGCGACTTCTCTCTCTAATTTTTGAGAGCCAGAACCAAGGTTCAGAGAAGTTGTGTCCTATTCCAAAGGAATCACTGTGATTTGTACTTTTGCTCTTTTTCTCAAAGAAATAAATTTTCTATGGTTTTGGTGAAAACTTGGCTCCCTTCTGTCTATAAGGAAGTCATGTGCAGAGCCTTTGATGTTCAGGTAAATTCTGTTTTTAGTTTGAATTAATTTGACTTCAAATCTAATCATAAGCAGATTTTTCATCCAATTTAGACTGCCCCACTAAAAGTAAGTCCCCAGTCCTGTCCTGATATCTCCATGAATACTGGAGATACTAAATTTAAACCGAGTTTTTGACAGTTTTAGGCAAATCTTTAAAGCATTTATTTTCCGCAAACCCTGTACAATTTAGACTTCTTTATGCCTTCATTCCCTCTCCTGGATGTAAGTGCTCTTGTCCAGAGAGGTGGTGCTGGGACTGAACCCAGTGACACGTACTCGGCTGCTCTCTGCTCCAGGGTTAGGATCCTCCTCCCCACAATCTCCCATGCTGCTGTGTCTTCTCTTGAGAAAGCACAGCCTTTCTATCTCTCACTCCTCCCCACCGCAGGAGCAGAGTTGGGGTTTTTTAAGCAAATAGTGGCAAGCCAATTTTGTTCTTCTGGTTTGTAGAACAACGTTTAGCAAGCTCAGGTCGCAAATTAATTCCTCTTGCTGTCAACTGCTGCCAAATCTTTTTATCTTTCAAACACTTTGTAGCAGCTCAGGATGTACACAGTCAGTTACATCCAGATTCTGACTCTTTCTATACTTCATCTTTTCTGCCTGGTAGTCAAGCTTGGCAGTGAGAGGATTTACTAATGCAGATGAACATGCTTTGCACTGTATTCTTGAGTGTCTGACTTTTTAGTTCAAACATTATTCACAACATCCTGAAATCCTCTCTGTCACTTCCATCAATTTCAACTTCTGACACAAATATCTATTAAAATTAATTACATTAGTGTGTAGAGGAGAAAAGTTTCTTAAACAAATTCATGGAATCAATGATTACGTCTTCATCCAAGGAAGATCTTGTCACCCAGAGGTTGAATTATTTTAGAGGAATTTAGTTTTTCCATATTTCAGTTTCACAGCTGCAAAATGGGAATACAATATCAAATCCTTGCTTTGTCTAAGTTGCTGTGGGTCTATTATTATATGTTTCTATATCTAGATGCTGCCTTCATACCAGTTCTTTTACTGAACCTAGAACAATGTATCAGGATTCCCATGTTCTTTTGATGTTGACCTTTATAAACAGAAAACCAAATACATGACTGGATAGCCTGGAATCATTCAAAACAGAATTTCTGCCACTGAAAGAAAAATATAAGGACATAAAGCCAGAGTCTTTCAGCTGAATTAATCATTAATAAAATGCCAAAGGAAATAGAGCTTCTCGATAGTCAACCTTTTAGCTGCTCATACTTTTCACAAAATTCAGAGCTAATTATTACAAACTATAAAGTTTTGTCCAGGTTTTGGGCTGCCTCATGAGGAGGAGAAGCTGAATGGGTAGTTAAAGGACACCTTGTGTTAGTATTAATAAGGATGATGTACTTGCTAAAACCTAAGAATCCCAGTCATGGATCAGCACACATTTCTACTAAGTAATCTCAAAAATTGAAAGTTAGATGAGCTCCACAGCTGCAAAAGGCACATGCAATATCCACTGCTTGGTCTAAGGTGTGTGACTGTTATGTATTTGTATAACTAGATGCTGCCTTCATGAAAAAGAAAAAAATCTTGAAAGGCAACAAGATAGATCTTCTGAAAGTTAGACTATTTCCCTCAAGCAGCTCTCAACTCAGTGCACAGATTTGTCTGTAACAGTTTAGAGGGCAGTAGAACCGATGAAGTATGCTAAATATGGGATTAAAATCACTACATCACAGCACTTCCCCAACCAAAGACCTTTTTGCTTTACTAGCTGCATTAAAATGTTTTCTTTGCTCTAGTTTGTTTATTTGAGAAAATCAGTTCGGTCAGGGCAGTTCTGCAGCAACTGATAATCTCGCACCTTTATAGTTAATGAAATATTCTCGGCTTTGCTTCAGCATCAGTTTTCACCAGTGAGGAAGAAAGGCAGTTACATTACACCACCACCTTCCCCCTCAAAAAAAACTCAAAAAAAAAACCCAAACCAAAAACCCCCAACAATCTTCTGTTGATTGAAGCTGTTACGTGTTTGTGTTTGTGAGCTGTTTTATGAAAGGCCACCCTGAACACCTCAAGGGTGCTGGAGTTTGTCAGGGTGCAATGAAGCTTCAGCATGAGCTCCCAGAGCTGTGCTGAACATCCTGGGAAGCGCTTGGTGATTCAGGGCACACAGGAGCCTGTGATGATGGTATTTGTGCAGAGTACAACCAGCACTGTTAATTATTGCTTGGCAAGGCAGCGCTGCTAGAACAACCCAAGGGAGGTTTCTGGCTTCGACTACTGATTTGAATTTGGCATTGGATGATGTTAACCAGCCCTCTCTGCTGAAGTTTGCAAGTAGGGTTTTTTTGTTTGGTTTTAGTTTTTTTTTCTTTTTTCTCTGCTCTCTCATACCTAAAACTTTACTTTCATCTCCATCTTAATTTAACCGCCAGTAGTTTCCTGCATCAGGAGTGTTTTTTTAATCTTCTCAGGTGTGATACATAATTTGTGAGACTTTGCAAAACACCACATTATTTTTAATAGCTTCTGTTGAATGTAGAGAGGGCAACACTGCCATAATTTCATTCACCTTATAGTAAAACATTACAATAAAAATTCATTGGGACAAATTTGTTGTAACCTACTGAGGAATCCACCAGACAGATTGACTGTCTATAAATGTGATGTTTGTAGTTTTACTTTCAGGTTAGGTTTTATATTCAAAGGTGAGTGGATACTTCTCATATCTGTAGGCTCCTGAGGAAATCATAATTCAAATTATGAATAAACACAGTCAGATATTCTAGGAAAAAATATCAAAGAGGTTTCAGGATGAGACCACAGAGGAGACAGGCATTCCTTTACCAACTGTTTACAGTTCAGCTCAACTGCCATCTCTCTGCATTGATTTTCTTTCACAGTAACATACTCCTCATCATTGACAAGTCAATTCCAAATAGCAAATCGTCCTTACCAAGTGTTCAGACTCTGTTCCTCTTGGGCTTCAGAAATGCCTGGTTTGGTTTAATATGAGGAACTCAGAATTTCTTCCTGACAGACCTGTCTGATTTGCTAATTATTTGGGATGCTTTCTCAATCACCAAGAGAAAAATTAACTCCCAATTTTGACATAATAGCTGATGAAATAAATGTGAACTAAAATTAAATTAGTTAGCTCTAAGCTTCCCCATTTCAAGGTCAGTCATGAAAATACTGTTTTCCCTGCACTGTTAATGAGTGTAAATCCTTCCAAGATTTTTTAGGCTTTTTCAATTCCATCTCCAAACAAAATGACAAAAATGCAAAAAGTAATAAATATGCAGTTTATGTCAGGTGGGAAATCTTTTTATATGGATGAGTTTTTGCTTTTACATTTAGTTTCATTTAAGTAGGATTGTTGGCAAACAAGCTATGTGTTTCTGGTGATCATTTTTACTCCTGAGTTTTTTGTACAAATGTGACTCCAGGAAATCTCTAAAGCATGGCTCTGCTGGGCATGAGTTCAATGCAAGAGCTGCAATGGATTTTGAGACAACTATTTAACTTCAGCATATGCTTAGATGTGGAATTGCTTCATTTTCTTGACCTACAGCTCCTGTTTGCAGTCTCCAGGTAGCTCAGTGTAGAGCCACACCTGAGCCACCAGTGTCTGAAGCAGATGTGGATTGCTGAATAATTCACTGCCACCCTAGCACACCTGTTTTGAGGGCATGAAGCTTCCAAATCTGAACCACGAAAATGGTGTGATGTATTTAAATAAGGACTCGACTGGGTCCTTAAAGTGTATTCTGTGACTAGCAGTCACCAGAATGCAGAATTGCCTATTTCCCAGGTGTATTTAGGACTAACTATCCTCAGATTAAATCACCACCTTTCAGATGGGCATACAGAGAAGAATGGGTAGGGAATGAGTGTAATACTGCTCAGATACCCCTTTTTTAACCAAAAGTTGTGGTTTCTCATAGTATGAAAAGGCAGTGCAGTGCTTCTCTCGGCAAATCTGTGAGAGTGCCTTCTCATGAACACACTCCCTTTGTTAATACAGTGAGAGAGGCTCTTCCTATTCCCTTCTGGTCTACCCTGTAAATTCAGAGGCTGTTCTTAGCATCATGGAGGAAGACCAGTAAGAAACATCAGGGCTTGGTGCTGGCAGCTGGGGGAAGAGTCATCCACTTCCCACACCATTCAACTGTGGTGCTGTCAGCTCTCACAAGTGCAACACCAACCCTGGTTGGGTGGTCACTGACTATTACAGGCATTTTCTTTCCACTGGACTATCTGAGGTCTGCAGTAGCTAGGACAATTTGGGTAAATGTTTCCACATCACTAATATTTAAGTTGGATTTTCAGTGTTAAAAAGTGATTGTAACACTGAAAGGCCTTGATGACTGTCATTAGGGTACTTCTGAATGAAAAGACCATCTCAGACCTAAGCCTTGTTAAAGGCTGGAAATGCCAAGTACTTTTTCCAGCTCAAGAGAAAGAACAATCAAGGCCCACTTTGTAGGAAAACCAGCTGTGGACTGCAAGAGTGGGTCTGAGTTAAATGCTGGATCCTCACAAACCAAACTTTTCTTGTTCAGAATGGGCAAAAATGAAGCATTCAGGGCTTGACCAATCAAGCTACATAGCAACTGATGTCAGAAGACAGGTCATGTCTGCTGCTTACTTTACCTGACATAGTTGCAATCACAAAATGTGTGAGAATTATAGAATCATAGAATTCTGGAAAGGATTCTGGCTGGAAAGGACCTTAAAGATCAGCTAATTCCAACCCCCTGCCATGGGCAGGGACACCTTCCACTAGCCCAGGTTGCCCAAAGCCTCGTCCAACCTGGCCTTGAACCCTTCCAGGGAGGGGGCAGCCACAGCTTCTCTGGGCAGCCTGTGCCAGGGCCTCACCACCCTCACAGGGAAGAATTTCTGCCTCACATCTCATCTAAATCTCCCCTCTGTCAGTTTAAACCCGTGACCCCTTGTCCTATCCCCACACCCCTGATGACGAGTCCCTCCCCCCTTTCCCGCAGCCCCTTTCAGCCCTGGGAGGCCGCTCTAAGGTCTCCCCGGAGCCTTCTCTTCTCCAGCTGAACCCCCCAACTCTCTCAGCCTGTCCTCACAGGGGGTGCTCCAGCCCCCCAGCATCTCCGTGGCCTCCTCTGGCCCCGCTCGAGCAGGTCCGTGTCCTTCTGCTGTTGGTGCCCCAGAGCTGGACCCAGCCCTGCAGGGGGGTCTCACAGAGCGGAGCAGAGGGGGAGAATCCCCCCCTCGCCCTGCTGCCCACCCTGCTCTGGGTGCAGCCCAGCACACGGGGCCTTTCTGGGCTGCCAGTGCACGTTGCTGGCTCACAGTCAGTTTTCCATCCACTGATACCCCCAAGTCCTTCTCCTCGGGGCTGCTCTCCAGCCACTCCTCGCCCAGCCTGGATTTGTGCTGGGGATTGCCCCGACCCACGGGCAGGACCTTGCCCTTGGCCTTGTTGAACTCCATGGGGTTTGCATGTCCCACCTCTCCAGCCTGTCCAGGTCCCTCTGGATGGCACATCCCTTCCCTCCAGCTTGTCACCGCCCCACATAGCGACACCCTCATTTCATCTGAGAGATCAGGTGGTGGTTGCAGCGGGCTGGAAGCTGGTAGAGCACTTGATGATGTAGCTGGGAGCATGCACAGCATGTGGGAGGATGGGTCTCCTAGTACCAAACATACTGGAGCGCCTTGGGGTTTTTAAGAGAGGATTTTAGTTCCTACTGTGTTTGAGGTCAGAGGATTTCTTGAAGGGGAGAGAATTCCTGAAATTTACACGGTATTGACAATTTAGACAGAAAAATGCTCCAATACTATATGTGTTTTGAGAACTTAAAAATTATTAGTATAACTGTACAATGGGGAAAAAAAATCAATTATTCTGAAGACAACAGTGCCTTAAAAACAGGAATTAATTCTTAAATACATTTAAGTTTAGGAAACTTCATCCTGTAAAAGCAGACATTATTTGTTAATCAAATCTTAGAAAATTGTGAAATCATGATTGAACAACCATGACAGTAGGTATTTTCTCCAGCCGCGAACATCCTGTAATGTAAACAGACATAACCTTTTCAGATATTCATTGATGTAGGGGACCATATAGAACTAGGGAGAATAAGATAATTATGACTATACGTCATATATATATATATCTTATATGTAGTCAAAGAATGTAGTCACGTAACCACATAGCTTAGAGAAAATAATTAATAGAAGAGGACACCAGTTTCTCTTCCCCGAACAAGGGGTAGAGGGAGAGGCCCTCTCTCAAGGCATCAGTTATAGGGAACAAGAATCCGAAAATAGAACGACACCCGTTACAAGGAGGTCCATAAATCTCCAAATGATTAGCAATTAGCTCACGACACCCATTACAAGGAGGTCCATAAATCTCCTTAGTTAGCAATTAGCTCAGACTGATAAGAGCACTGCAAGCTTGCAGGATCACCACATTCCAGACAAAGGGTGAAAGGTACACCATGGGGAGGACATTCATGCTAAGCTCGCCCAAAGCAAGGCAGATTGCGCATGAGCCAGAAGAGGGGTCAGGAGCTGGTCATAAGAGGAAGACGTCGGTCTTCATCCCCACGACCACCAGAAGGCAGAGAAAGATCCCCTAGCAACAAGACAACGCACGGGCAGAGTACAGCAGGGAGTGATACGTCTACTGGAAAAGAGACTGTGTAAAAATCCGCTACGAGTTTGAGAAAGTTGCGAGCCGTTGGTGGAGCGGAGACTCCCCGGCCGCCCAGTGCTGTTCTGCTCATTCATCGCTTGCTAAATAAACGACCTTATGAGTCAATTGGACTGGCTTATTGATTTACTTAAGGCCCTCTATAACAATCCCAAGCAAACGAGCAGGACTAAGATATTCTGGCAATGATTTATGGACACAGAACACTTGGCCTTTGGTTAAAATCAGGAAAAAAGCAGAGTTTCTCAAACCTTCATAGCAGTTAGAGGAAGATGTGACTTTCTCATTTGTCATGATCTGGCCCTGACTAATGGAGAAAACCATGTCATTGCAGAGATTTACATAAGAAATATTAAAATTGGTCTAGATAGAAGTATGAATAGAAATGTTCATGTGCAAGCGCTCCAGAGGAAAACAATAGAGTGTGTCTAGAAGATTGGTATGTATTGATAAACCTTTTTCTGTGTCACAGACCGGTGACACTGACCAGACAATTTTGATGCACACAAGGAGTGTGATAACTGTGTTTGAATTAAATGAAATATGACTTTCACTTTCATAAGGTTTTGCAGTGAACTTTGTGCTATCTGTTTCCTACAGCACATAGCAAATTATCAAGCTGTGGTTTAAAACAAAGCAGGTGTTTTTGTTCTATATAGATTTTTTTGTGTGTTAACAGTTAAATCCTGTTTGATGAGGCATCAATAGTCTTGGCTTTTCTGGGGTCAGATTATTTTACCTTTTTATTTCATCCTTCCTGTAAACTCCAACCTGGATCTGGAAAAGCTTAATGAAAAAAGTTTCATCAAAATTGGTTTAATCTCTAGGAAAAAAGTTCTGTCTGGCTGTAGTGCAAAATATGACAAAAATCAAAAATTACTTCTAACTGCTTTGCTTTTCCAAATAGAAATTGTTTATTATTTGTTCCAGTGGAAAAGATTTCTGATGGCAATTTGGAGCTGTCTGAAACAGCAAGAGAGAAGACACGATGTTCCAAACCATAGTGGCTGGAGATGTCTGAGAAGCTAACTTTCACCTCACATAGCCCCATGGAGCCAGCAGCAACATGGCTTCCAGCAGAAAGAAGCATCTGCCAAAGGTTTATCATCACTGAAAGCCAAAGGTGATAGCCCTGAGTATATTCCCCATGTGTCTGTATTTATTTCAGAAGAAATGGGGATTCACTACCTTCAAACTCTGAAAAATCAGAAGGGGGCTGCACCAGAGCAAGCAGTGTTAATTTGCCGCTGCTGTAAGAATAAGGAAATTTGGTGAGAACAAATTGTTTAATTCCCTGCCCCCTGCAAGTCAGAGGAAAATGTGGCACGTTATTTTCTTGAATATGCCACAGGAGCTTAGGAGAATCAAATAACATAAATAAAACAAAATAGTACAGCTTTGGAGGTCTCTGCTGTGGCCATAAGCAGGAACAAACAGTTATTAAGGAATTGCTGGCATGACTTAAGATCTCCTAGCGAGCTGGCTGATGGAGATCAGTCTGCACCAGTGGGGACCAGAGGCCTCCACTGGGGGAAAAAACCTGAATATTCTGAAAGTGTTGAGAGAGCCAGTAAGGAAACAAGCACTAACAACAAAATAGTACTGCCAGCAGGTGACTTGCATTTCGGGCAAGCTACAAAAGAGATGGGAGCAAATAAAAATGATGGGAGCACAGTCTTTCAGAAGTCTTTCTTTTTCCCCCAGTAAATCTTTTTCAAACTACCACTGATATAAAAAAATGTCTCTGGGAACAGTGGAAGCGAGAAGTGCTTTTAGCCTAGAACCACAGCACGCAGCAATATTTGACTCTAATAGGGCAGGGGAATTGCATGAAAAGCTGAGAAAGCTGCTTCAAACTGTTCTTACCTGGCAGAGAACTGAGGAAAGTGGATCTTTCAAAGCACATATTCCTTCTGCTGGGTTATGAGGGAATCGCAGACCATTAATGAGCTGGAAGGACTCTATGAATATGGATATTTAAAGCTCTGGCAGAGCTAAGGAACTGAAATGTCACAGAGAAAGCTCTATGTGTTTCCTCTCCAGTTCTAAAGGTTTATTGCACACAGAGGTATGGACTGTATCTCTCTGTGATGGGTGGTAGCGTGCTGAAAGACAAAAACCACATCCTGGAAAATTAAAAAGTCCCAGAGGCAGAGAGTCAGAAGAAAATTGAATCAGACGGCAGTGGCTGAGAGGGGATATTTGTTAAATACAAAAGCCTTCTAGAGATTCTGACTGTGCCCTGGAGGAATAGCCATATGTGGGTTAAGAACATGAGTTATACATGTGACAACTGGCCAGTGATTTCTTTTATGGAGATGAAAATTTTACTATGTTCAGTGGAAGGTTCTCTGGACAATTCAAAATCAATTCCAGGTAATCACAGACTTGGTTCTTTCTAGAGAAATTGGTGAGCTGACCCACGTATTTCCATCAGTAAACACCTACCAATCTTGGTGTGTCATTAAATAAATAACCACAAAAATTGTTGTAAGCACGCTACGCCTTTACACTTCCCGTCGTAGCAAATATTTACTAAACTAAATCTAGTTTAAGTAAAAAATGAACTCCCTGTCAGCGAGACACACACTGGACAACTCCAAATAACTTACTAATCTACATCTAAATCTATATGGTTTTGTCAGATTTCTTTTTAAAAAAAATTGTAATACTGTCTCTTGTTCTTCTAATACATCCACACTGAGTGTTTCTGATTCGTTTAGAAAAGCAGGAAGCTCAGGGATCACTTATGACCATATTTATGCATGCTGGAAAGTTTACTGTATTAGGGAAAGGCCTTTTGGCTTCTGGCTAACGTGCCAAATTTCATCTTTTCTTCTCTCCTCTTAATTTCTTACCAATATCTCTGTATTTAGCATAAACAAACATTTTCTCACTAGCATACCCAATCCTGAAATAGGATTTGGTCCTATAATTGCAGTCGTTGGCAGGGGTCTCCATGCCACTGTTTGAAGACCAGATCAAAAGGAACTTGCTCCCTGCTGCAGCAAAAGCAGAATTTCAGCCCCAGAACCGCTGCAGACCATCGACTGTGCAATGCTTAAGGTCAGTGTCTGATTTAAACCCCATCTGCAGTGTTCCTGTTAACGCTTTGCCATAGAGTGTTTCTGTACAGCGTCTGGTCGCCTCCCCTCTTTCCCCACTCACAGACCCAGACACGTTGGCGTAGATACTTGTCTTACACCACTCTCTGTGGCTGATCTCACAGAGCTCATAAACCATGTCCAGGAGGAGGGATAAACCCCCTCAAAGCAGAGACTCACCTGCAGCGTAGAGTGCAGGAAACAGCTGCCATAAAAATGGGCAGCTGAAGTCAATAGGAATCCACCTGTGCCAAAGAGTCTGCAGAATGGGGATATAAAGAGCTCTTCAGCAGGTACTATTCTTACTTCAAAGACATTTTCCACAAGGGAAGTTCTTAGCTATATTTTTTTGTCTATTTGGGGGTTTTTGTGTTTTCTTTTTGTGTGTGTGTGTTTTTTTCTTTGAATTTGAACATTTTAGTGTTGCTTTGTTTGTTGTTGCTTGGTTGTGTTTGTTTGTGGGTTTGGTGGTTTGGTTTTTTTTTTTTTAAATATGTTCTTTTGAATAGCCTTATCACTACTATTGCTTATTTTGAATCCAGCACAAAAGTACACCCTCCTGCTTCCTTGAAGCTTGTGTCTAACAACACAACTTTGATGCGATAGTAGAAAAAAATGTAAGTTCATTTTAATTCTATATACACACAATCTGAAAGCAATAGGGATAGTATTTGTTTTTTTACTGAGCTCTGCATGTGTTAAAAAATAATTTTTTTCCTATATTAAACAACAAAATCTCTGAGGTTTTAATATTGTGTATGTTGATGCTATCTTAAAAAATACTGCTTGTCTGAAACTCTTCTTACAGACTCTTGTAAATTCTCTAGAGGAAAGAAAAGTTCTGTCAGGGGCAAAGGGAATTAAATTTATAAGCTAGTTATTAATTTTTAAACGTTTTACTTCTGAGTTCTGTAAGAACTGAACAGAAAAAGGGAGATAGTTTCTTTTTTTCTTTATATAAACTCTGTAGACTTGTGAAGAAATAAGCTCATGCTGCTTTTCCCCATACTCTTCACCTCAACTCTTCCATCCCCCACACCGAGTTTCTGTTTTCTTCAAATCAAGAAATTCTGACCTATCCTGTAACTTTTGGTTTGCTCACTACGTGTACTGGTGTCAGCAGATACCGAACGTGATTTAAGTCTGCAGCACTTGCAACTGATAAGATCAGCAGCTGTGGAGCAAAACAGGGAAAAGCTAAAGTAAAAACCTGAGGTTGCTCAATGACAAATGAAGCTCTTCGAAGAATCCCAAGGAATGGAAAGCAGAGGAAAATTTAATTTTCCACTTGGAAAACTAGCCCCAGTTACGCATTTTTTTAAAAAAATTCTTTATATTTCTCTGCATATCTTTTCCTTGAACTAAAGTTAATATGGGGTTGTGGATGCTTCACATTTCCAGGGTTTTAAGGGTTTGAGTAAATTTAACCTTAACTTCTCAGTTAGTATGTGGATGTTTAAAGTTCTTGAGGTGTAATATTTGTGTGTTACTATTAAATGTGTGCTAAAATCATAGTTCCCACTGAGAATGATAAGAATATTGAAAACTTGTAAGCTTAGGTTGATGACATATTTGTCTGAGATTTAATAGAATGAGGAAATGTTATACTGGGTTGCACATCTTTTTATGAGTGGGCTTCACAATCTTTTAGAAATAGGCAAAGTGATGTAGGATTTGGTTGAAGAATATTTGTTCTGGTTATAAAATGGAAAAAAAACCCTCTTAGAAAAGAAAGCATTGCAATCCCAAATCTTTGGTCATATTGGTACATGCACCTATGAAGAGATTCTCTTAAATACATGCTATGTCAAGAAATTGATCATTGCTTATGTATGGATTGCCTGTGTGCACCCACCCCTGATGCTGTGCCTTGGTCACAGGAATCTTTTTAGTGTCAGGTATGATTGGACAGCCCATCTGTTTCTGTAAAATATAGTAATTTCCCTCTATCAACATACAGACAGCAGAGTTATGATTTATTCTGTGGCATCTGTGTTGAATACGTGAGTAAGATCCCACTGAAAAGTGTTTTCTGTCGAGCTACCTCTTCTGTATGTCTCATTGACCTGCTCTTATCCACAAAGTGGAGGTCAAGAGAATATCCCTGCTTGTTTCTGTATTCCTTGAACGCTCAGGAGAAGATGGATGCTTCCCAGTGCTGGCTCTGGGATGCTGCGTCCTCTTTCTGAAAGGTAATCTGCTCCTGCCCCTCTATGGTAGAGCATTTTTGAGAAGAATGCACAGTGACATCTGTACACAGCAGAGATGAGAGCCTGAAGCTTGTTGTTTCTGTGATAAACCATTTTTGTTTAATCAATGTTTGCTGGCAATGACTACTGAGACTATTGAATACGGCTGAGGTCTGCTGGGGCATGTTAAATAAGAGGTTGGAAAGTGAAGTAAATATTTTTGATTAGTAGTTGATGACTGAGAGCTGCAGCAGCCCGACCAGGCATGTGTACAATGAAAGAGCTCGTAAGTGCTGGGTGAAAACATAGTGGCACCAATGCCATGAGCTGCCTCAAATCTTTTCTTTCTGGTGTCAGGAGATTATTTTGAATAGTCAAATACCATGTTTGTTAGTCCTAGATGTCTTCCTAATGCCTCTGAATTCAGTGGGACTACTGAGGACTCAGATTCGAAATTCTACCCCAACGCCGTTGGTTTTTTGTGTGAATTTGGGGTTGTATTGGGGAGTTTGTTTTTGTGGGGTTTTTTACTCCTCAACACATGCTTTCTGCAATGGCTTTGCCATTGCGCTTTTCACTCTATTGGGGTTGGAAAAACAGTCATAGTTAAGTCAGCCTGCACTCACCCTGGGCTTCTTGTAGCTTAAAAAAAAAAAATGACAAAAACCTGCTACAGGACTCATGATGGACATACCCATAGCTGAATGCAGTGTGGGCAGAGCTTCATCACTTTTTCTTACAGGGAGGTGGAGGCCACTTGTCCTTGTGGGAGGACTCTGCTGCTGTCCCTTGTGGGATCCCTCCCTGTTAGGAAGGCAGCCAGTGCCTGGGAGGCTACCTGAGGATCATAGAGTCATTCAGGTTAGAAAAAACCCTTGGAATCATCGAGTCTAATCATCAACCCTACTCTACAATGTTCTCCCCTACACCATATCCCCCAGTATCTCATCTAAATGACCTCTAAACACATCCAGGGAGGGTGACTCCACCACCACCCTGGGCAGCCTATTCCACTGACTAACCACTCCTGTGAAAGTTTTTTCCTAATGTCCAGTCCATTCACTATATCTATGCTATCCTAGTCACTATCCATGGATCCTATCCATAGATATCCATGCTGTCCTAGACAGAGGCCATTAGACCTCAGCTAGGCAAATACCTGGTCTTCAGCTGGTGTTACATGCCCGAGTGTGCCTGTTTCTTTTGGATGTACCAGTTAGTGTAATAAAAGTTATTGTGTTTTCCTACAAACTGTGCTTGCTTTAATATTCTAAGGATGTCTGAAGAGGAAATAATTAAAAAAAGAAGTTGGCTCCTTATGTCTTTATTAGCGCACATCTTCAGGCACTACACCAAGAAATCCACCCTCCTCTTGCTTTACTCTTGATAGGCCTGCTTGAATAGAAATTACTGTAATTAACTCCAGAGTTCAAAATATCAACATGTGGAAGTGTTTATGTACCCTCTAAATGAGCGTTGCTGGCAGAGTACAGACATTACAGGATGCTAAGATAATTCCCATTCACTAGGCAAAAGAAAATATTAAGGAACTGAAAATAAATGGAAAACTAGAGCTGTAAGATTATCTTAAATGGGGGAAATCTTAAAGTAAAATGAAATCCTTACACTGAAACACAAACAATTCTGCTTAATTATGACAGACTTAATAAGGTTAAGAAACAAGCCAAGCCTCGTTATTCATTATTGCATATGTTATTATGGTAGCACTGCACCTTGAGTGCAGGCAAAGTAATGGAGCTGAGAAGCTGGCCAGGTCCTAAGCATCATTGTGTTCACTTCAGTGGAAATGTCTGATTTTTATAGCTGCTGTAGATTTGGATATGAAGAATTAATATGTAGTCAAATAGTGCTATGGCAGGGAGGATAGGCAGATCCCAAACTCTCGCAGAGTCCCTGAGCTATCAGCCAGCTCGGGCTGGTCAGAAAGGGGCTCACGGTTAATGGCTTAAACTTGCTTTGTCTTTTATTTCTTTTTTTCCCCACTCTTTCTGGACTTTCTTTTCTAGGACTCTGAAAATTCACTCTATGGTTTCACCCCCTATTGACCAGTCCCAGCTCTTCAGTGTGGCTCTTACCTTACATAAAAGTGTAGGCTCAGGGGCTTGCACAGTAAGTACACTGTCTGAGTAGAGCTCACAGCATCTTGGACACCAAAATTCTGAATCCTGGCTGTGGCAGTCGGGAGTAATTATAGTAGAAAATGTAATAATAGCTATTACATAGTTGTTTTGATTCTAATCAAAATATTAGCGCAGATAACAGATGAAATAAAAAAAACGAAGGAGAAATAGTGGGCTGAAAGAACACAGAGTTGGCTTCCATCACTGGACTTAATGGCTAACATATTTTATTAGATGGCTAACATATTTTATTAGAAACAAAATAAAGTTAAAGCTGTCTAATATTATGTGTGCTACTCATGACTGGGCATAAGGATTCCTCTGGTTCAAGGCCAAGTGTCAGTTAGAGGAGCATGCAATCAGCTCTGCTGTTAATGGCCTGGCTGGAGTCACTGGCACAGGCGAGCTGGGGAGCTCCATACCTGAAAGGCAGCAGATGATGGTTGGATTAGCCTTTACTTGGAAGCAAAATAAAACAACACAGCAGAGCTACAACAGGATCCATTCTGTTTTCACTTTGCATCCCCTTTTGGAAGGGTAAAACTCACTACGTTGACTTTAAAAAAAAAAAAAAAAAAAAAATTTAAGAAGTAACTATTTAACTATTTAGAAGGTAATTTACAGATGTTAAACTAACAGTGACTGTTGCACCAAGCTTTTTATTGTGACTGACAGACCTTTTATCAACAGATCTGAAATCTTTGTAATGGCGAGTAGACCAGTTTAGGTAAAATACTGGAATGAAGGATGGAAAACAAATGCTTGATGCCCTCCTGTATCTGCTTTGGTTTACTCTTCAGCCTGCCTATTGATTCAGCAGACATTCTCACCAGTTTCCTTCTCCTGCTGATTGCAGTATTGTTCTACCAGACATTTCCATTTCTTTTCTCATTGGAAAGTTTCTCTCTTTCCTGTGAATGCTGACTATCTAATCCAGCAATCTGCCAGGATAGTTAAGAGGAGTGCAATGTCAGTCCGAGGCCTTTGGATCTCATGGTGGTAGTGCCTCAGATGTGAACTGATTTATCAGCTGAGCCACCCCTGGCAGCTAATTCTCATCAGTCACTTCTGAGATGAGTATAAAGGACATCAATACTTAAAGAGGAGATTCTGGCTGCAATACAAGGGAATTACACAATTTACCTTCCTCTGGTTGTTGTGGACAGCACATGGCCACAATACTCATGCTGCATTGCACAGAAAAAGCTCAGCCTTTGTGTCTTTTTGGTTGGGAGTTGTGCAATGTAACGATGGTGAAACCCAGGGGCCACCAGGGTCTAAGGCGCAAGAAGACTGTGTGTCTGTGTGCCATGGGATGGAGTCACCCAATTGTTCTGCCAGTGTCTTGAGGGCACGTCAGAGAGACCGGGGAATGCAATAGAGGACCTGCAGGTCTGAACCCTTGCTCTGCCACGGCACATCAACCAGCTGCTGCTTCCACTGGGCACTGAAAATAAAGCCACCTTAATGGCTTAAAGTGTAAGCAATGTGGAGGGCTTTGCTATATAAGTTCTAAGCAGAATAAACTGAAAACCTAAGTTACACTTCGATATCTTCATAAATAATGGCTTGGGTTGCTCTTAATTACAAAACAAAAAATAAGGGCAAATCAAAGTGGCTTATGTTTTATGTTAAGGGGAAAGGTCTGATTTAGGCCACAGTGTTTCAGTTGTCCTGTGTAAACAATGAGAGAATTGGCTGAAAAAAAAAAAAAATATCCTCAGTCCAATTGAAGGAACACAGAAATGTTACATCTCATCTCCGTGTCACTGTCTGAAGTACGTGAGAGAGAATGACCAGGTTGTTTGCTTAACTGATCGAATTAAGCACACAAGAGAATAAGTGTGTTTACTACATGATAGATTTTATATCTTTACAAGAAATAAATAGAAAAGCTTTATTGTTACATATTCCTTTTGCAGCAGATATTGCTTTGTCAATAGAGAGGGTTTAAGCAGCACTGACTGTGACACTCATTAGATTCTCACAAATCCTCCAGCTAAACCTTGTACAGAGTGAGGGATGGCATCTCTGCAAATCTTGCTCCAAAGCTGAGAACCAACAAAATAAGGAGGTGACAGTGAAAAGGCATGTATGACTTGCCTAGCTTAACCTGGGATCTCAGTAGCAGAGGTGCTTGGTGGAATATGAAAATGGAACAAGTTAGGGGGGAAAAAAAACAACCCAGTTCTTCTATGACTTTTTCCACAGTGTTTGTCATGGAAAGTTACTCTATGCAGAGGGAAAAATATTGTTCTATTAGCTATGTTAAACAGATTAAGTTTTAGGGTTTGACAATGCAAACCAAACACTTCTAGCCTCATAAATGAAACTGTGCTAACATGATTTTTTTGGAGACTAGGGGTTTGTGTACTGTCTGCCCAGGCATTGTCAGCAGGCAGTGTTCTACATGTATCAAGACAGAACTGAGTATTAAAGCATGAGATTTAGCCTCAGTAATCCTATTTGAACTTCTTTTGAAGCTTTATTGTTCAATTCACATGCATAAGTTTGTGAAAACTTCAGGGTTTTAACATCCACACAAACTGAAAAAGTCCTAAAAATGAAAGATGCAGAGTTTGTTTCTTTACAGCCTTACATCTAATTTTGTTAGATAGCTCAGAAAAGTAGATTTCTTCAATGGTTTTCTGGGTTTAATGAATTCGACTTCTTTCCTTTGTTACAAGTGTGTCTCTATTGCTGTAGATGTTGCAGATGCTCAATAGAACATCTAAAAGACATGGTCTGTTTAGGACAAATGCATTTGAAAATGTTGGCACAAGTGGCTAGCTCAAGGGCACATAAAAAGCTCATGGCAGAGGAGGGAAATGAGCACAGATTTCCAAACACTTTGCCTTCTGCTTTCAGGATAGAGAATCCTTCTCTTCTTGAAATAAAAATGAATGGTTTGTATCCAAACTATTCATATCCTTTCAGTTTTCAGCCAAGTTTTGGTCAATGTTTTTCACCAGCTATTTTTTATCTAAACAATTTTACCCTACCTTATTCTTCTCCATTTTAACAACAGGTCTTTTTTCTATCCTTTTTCACCGTGTCAAAAACTCTTCTTTAGTTTTTAGCCAAGGATTTCTGTTGTCTCATACCCATCTCTATAGTTAAAACACTGGACCTTTCTATTATCCAAGTTCTCCAATTGCTGTTCCAGTCTTTTCTGCTCCCACACCATCTCTTCTCTAAACTCAGTATTAATTTTCTAAATCTCCAGTATTTATCACGAGATCTCTAAATGGACAAGCTTTAATTCCACCTGCTGCTGCTTTCCTCAATTAAATTTCATTTTCAGTGATGAAGAGGAAAGATGCCAAGTTTTATGGTAATTCATGTCAACTACTAATCTGAATCTGTCAGTATAGCACCACATGCTGACATGGATGTACCCCTGGGAAAATCTTTGTCTGCTTATGTACTGAAGACAAGAGATGACAAACAATAATGAAATGTATACTGTTGTCAAGAGCAGTCATGGAAGATCATCTGTTAATTGTTTCCTTCCAATACCTTCTGGAGAGCATTTTATTTTTTGCCAGACAAAACAACTAATTCTAATTCGCTGCTGGGTAGAAACAACATCCTGATGTCTGTACAGAAAGACCCTGATTAGAAAATCTAATATTCAGATATTAATATATTAAGGATAACTACGTGGATGGAAAGTGCAGTGAAGTATTTTTTTTTTAAAAAAAGCAAGGTTGTTCTCTCTTCTATTTTTTTTTCTGTTTTTTAACCTCTTCAACCAGCCAAAAGGTTCGTTATATAAACTTTTCCAATAACGTTGCCTGAGACATCTGTGAGCTGTGGCATGAGATATAGGAAGCAAGACAAAAAGAAGGGAATGTCAGGGCAGCTTTCCTTCCCTGCTTAAGTGCTTCTCCAGAGTATAATGGCAGTCGTCAGCTGTGGGAGTTAGTCCAGCAAATATGAATGCTCAGAGAAGATATAGAGGAAAAGCTATAAAATACCTGACTGTACCAAGAGCTGAAGCAAAGGTTTCCTTTCCAATCAAAGTAATTAGTAGCAAAAGAAAAGCCCCAAACCATTGCAACACAAAGTTTTTCATCCACCTGAATTACTTTCCATAGGGAAGACATTACAAATCCAAATGGTCCTTGTCAGAGGGTTACAAAATGATGGTGCAAGAGCCCCAGGCAGTGATATGGTTATTCAAATACAGACTGATGCAGTGAGATGGGGCTTTTTGTCTCAAACATTTTTCTTTTTGCTGGAGGTAGGTGTGTGCTGTTGGACTTCATCCATGCACAGCCTTCCGTTTGCTTGCTGTGACGGGCAGGTTGTAATGAATTGCCTTGGTACCTAAGAACTGAAACTCTCACTTTGTTTAAACTGAAAGCCCATCATCATTAACAAAAGCTATATCTTGGGGAAAATGAGCCATAGAAATACTCTGATGAGGAGCAATCAAACAATATTCTGAAAACCTCCAAGGTGGTGATGAGTGCTGTGTATGAAACATTGAATTTGGCTTGTTTGGTGCTGTTCAAAAAGGGAAAAGCTCTTTGATAGTGATTCCCACTGATCCAGACAAATGTGCCTTTTTCTGAAAAGCATATTTTACTGCATAATGACAAGGGGCAAGTAAATGCATTAATTAGCCATTGGAATGGCTTCACTGTCACAGTCAGAGCGCATAGGAAGGGAAATCTTCCAAAAGCAATTAAAATATCAAAGTTACTTAGAGTGAGTTTATAGCTTTCCAGAGCCAAGTAACTAGGGGACAGCAGGGATGGGGTAGGATTAAACTTTGCTGTGTTGCATCTAAATTGGGAAACTGTGGCTGTTTGAAGCAGAGGAGGGTCATGAAGAATGCAGGCTAGTAAAGCACTGGTAGCTAAATCAGAAAGTAGTTTTACGTGAACTTTGAAAACTGCCTGTGATGGCATCCTTCTCAGGGGGCTACCTGAGAGTGAAGCAAAGGCCAGGGGCAACCCTTGTGCCTCCACCTCCCAATTTCCATGGGACACTGATGCCCAAGAGTAAGAAAGGGGATATTTATTAATCCATTCTGTACCCCTTGAACGGTGGGGTTATAGTACAGAGGAAATTCTGCTTCTTACCCATTTTGAATTGTAGAAGTAGTTTAAAGATTACAGAACCATGCACTTTATTGTTGAACTCTTTCCCACTCCCATGAGCTGTGAACACTGGGTTGGAGATGAGCTGGAATCTCTGAAGTCCAGAAGAGAATTGTCCTAGAGTAAATGAGCCATCACAGGCAAATCTGATACCTAGAGAATAAATAAATCAAAACCCTAACTACACACCTTAAAAGATGTTTTTTTAAAAAAAATGGATGCCTACAGGAGATTCAGGAGAGACTAAAAGCATTAACTCTGCCATTAAACCCTACTATGTCCACAGGTTTTATTTAATTTTTCTGATAAAGAATCAAGTAACTCATATTTCCTATGAACAATACTTTACAGACACATCCATCAGTTTATTGACTTTGATGGATTTAAACTAAGTAAAAAAAGAAACAAACAAAAAAAACCCCAGAAACCCTAATCATGAGCCTACAACCATCTGTGGGTTATTTTTGTGTGTTGCTAATGATTCCATTTATCTAGTGGTCCAAAATATCTCCTTGCAGAGCTGTGTGTATCTGTGAGGACTGAGAAGATGGCAAACAACTTCTTTGACACAGGATGTTATGCAAGTATGAACATAAAATATGGCTCTCGTTTGTATCACCTATTGGATCCACCACATGTTGCAGCTATAAAGCAAATCATGCATTCTTTTGTTATCAATTTTAACAAGTAAATGAGTTATGAAATGATTATATTTACAGTTCTGAATCTATGTACACCAGATTATAAAATCCCTCAGCAGAGCAATTCTATACCTGCTTGTATCAATTTTGGCTTGCATCAGACTTCATCATGTTTAAATTCAAGATATGCTGAGAATCTTCTCTGTGTCAGGAATTAAACTGTTAATGATTAATGATTGCTAATTAAAACACAGCTTCCTCCTTGTTTTAGTACTTCTATGATTCTCTACATCAGGTTTAATATCTGCCTATATTGTTGCTCTGTGAAAGAACAGACTGATGTTTTTATTTTCTTGAATAGAAACGAATAGTGAAAAAGCATATTTTAAATAAAGATACTAGTTAAAATTTTCCTTTGAAATCAAGAAAATAACTCTTTAAACCTGAAGACAAATGATTTTCATATGTCCTTGGCACTAGTCAAGAACAAACTGCATGTGACTTTTGCCTTCAATTATCGGCTGATATTGGAATAACACCACTGCAGCTACACCTGATTCTTATTAGCACCCGTGACAGCTGAAACTGTGGGTTTGGGTTTTTATTATTTATTGCTTAATTACAGTGACTCCACACATTAATTTGAAAATAAAATCGTGCCTACGCTTTATTGCTTAATGGGCAGAAACCTAACTGAAGGTAGTAAAATGAGATCTGTAGCAAGTGGTGCTGGGAGTCAGGCAAGAAATGGATGTTTTACTAGCAACACTGTTTTGGCCATATTTTATCTTTGCTGTTGCCCACAAAGACAGATGCTGTGAACAGGAGCTGATGTTAGGAAGTCAGCTGCTTTGGGATTATCAGTGAGCTGGTTTTAAGGTAAGGGAAAGGGTCAATGTCTGAAAACAGAAAAACAAACAGGAGAAATGACATCCTTGTAAAACAGGAGCCCGTGATCAGGCTCCGGGAAACTGCTTATATTGAGAGTATTTCAGACTAAGGAAACAGGAAACCTTAAAAGCGCTAAGCATGCTCCATCCTTTCATAAAATATAGTACAATACGCTATGATCTCCCTGTCTGAGTTTTTGATCTTTTTCTCTGCTTGAACACTTTCTGTTGTTTTACTTTCCAATTCTCTTTTTCAGTCTAATTTCCCCTCAGGCTAATTTTGGTCTTATGCAGAGTCTGTTATTTCACTGTCTCTTTTCATAATTTTTCAAGTACATAAAATTTCTCTTGTGAGTTTTCATCTCTTTATAGCAGCTATGTTTCCTTTCAAGTATTTCCTTTTCCTTCTTCAATGAGATTTTTTTAATGCTCATTTTCAGGCTTCCAGTCTAGATCCCCCCCTTTTTCTGCTCTGCACTCTAGTACGCATGTTTTCCTCCATGTAACTTCTATTTCTCTCATCCCCTAACTCTAGAATCTCCCTTTTCTCCTTTTATTCTTTCTTTTTTTTTTTTTTTCCCACCATGAGATTAATTTTGTTTTGTCTACACCTAATTTATTTCCTTTCGCCGCACTCGGGTAACTCCCATGTTCTTTCATTATGCATCATGGTCATTTTAGATGGAAATTGCATTCAATAATCTAAAGATTATTTTTGAGTTCCACCCCCATTTTCCGCCCTCTGTCCTTATGCTTATCCTATGCTATGATAAACAGGGAAGATAACTATTTTCTAGCTAAAGGATACTTTGGGAACCTCATAATCTAAAGCATGCATCACCTCTGTCTCTCTCTGCCTCAAAGCTAATCACTGAGAGGCGTTTTTGCAGCACCTAGGTCAGGCCATTGGTGAGAGGAAGGAAAAGGGAAAAACAAACTGGAAATTGTAGACAAATGACAGCTGTCTTGTCTTTTGTAAACCAGTAAGGATCCGTTAGCCAACAGCCTGAAGCATAATGTTGCAGGTGCACAGAGTGGGAGAAGAAATCTATTGCATTCAGTATGTTAGCCTTAATTGTAAAAAGAACAGCGTGTCTTACTTAGAGCTAAATCCAGGTTTCTCCTGTAAATGGAGATTACAGATTTAATTGGAGATTTACTCCTGTAAAATGGGACTGATGAATAATGGTGACTTGATATGTAACAAACGGAGCTTAAGGATCCAGACACAGACTTGATGCCCTAAAATCAAAGAAAGAGTTTTGGTCTGATATCTAAGATGTGATTACATGATTGTTTTTGTTTTCAGTCAATGTATCAAAATCTGACCAAAGTTCTGATCTAGGCTTTGCTGAAACAATGGAAAAGTGTCTCTGAATAAGCTTCCAAGATGGAGAATCTCAGGGTTGGTTCCTTGTGATATGGCGTGAGTCAGTGATGTGAATACATGGCATCTAGTAGATGCCAGGGCTCATATCAAACCAAGCAATTTTGTGGTGCGTGGGTTTTTTTGGGTTAGTTTGGTTTTCTTCCTCCTGAAAATGTCATGTTTGGATTCTTCTGTTAGAGTGTTCTACCTGCTTTATAAATGTCACCTTGGGCTGTGAGACATCTATGATGATCAGTTTTCCTCAGTTACCTTGTGTGGATGAGACGTGATGAGAAAAGCCACTCCACCTCATCCTTTCTCTTTAATATATGTAACTTGGGCATCAGGCAGCCTCTCCTTCACTGTGTTATTTATAATGTGATGTGGTTGTGTCACATGATGTAGCCAGATTATGGTTTTTGCCACAGATATTCCTTGCTTATCCCACAGGTGAACCCAGGTCCTAAACCTACAGAGGCTGATGAGATCCTTAGCTTATGGCTGTCTGCATGACAATCTTTAGCCTTGAGCATCTTGACACCTTCTGCACGGGAAATTCAGGTTAAGCCACACTATCACCAGCATCATCATGTTCTGTTTTCAGTGGGAGCTTATGACAAAAAAATACACCTATTGTAAGTGTATTCCTCAGAAGTGTTTTTATGATCAAAGGAAAAAAAAAATGATAAATTGGCTATGCTACTCCCTCCTAAACAACCACCCATATGTTGTCCATATGGAAACTATCCCCACAGCAGTCCTGAGGTTTGAGGCTGGGGGAATGCTGTAACAGAAATAGCTCCGAGGGTGGTTTTTTTTTTTTCTCATGGGAAGGGCAACATCCACACTTTTGAGTTCACTTATCAGTAAAGGAAGACAAATTCTCATCTGCTGGTAGACAAGCAATCTGTGCTGGTTTGCTGTGCAGTGCACAGGACCAGGATATTTGTCAAGGAGAATAAATATGGCAGTTCTCATCACTACATAGTTGGCGCACAAGATTCTTGCGTTTAGTCAGAACTGAACAATGGGAGTTGTACTTCCCACTAGGAGGCTCAGTGTTCTATCAAATGTAATGGGTCTGAAATAAGGATTGAGAACATTTTTTGCACAAAAGTCCATTTACAATCAGTTATACATGAAGATACTCTATTGTGCATTCTTTTTTCCTTTTTTTTTTTTTTTGCTACTTTAGTGAAAATTACTGAAAACATCTTCAAACACAACATTTGGCAATTTAACTTCCAGAAACTTTAAAACAGTCTGGTTCTGTCAGTGAAATGTACTGGGATCTGAAACTCCTCCATCCTAATCGGCTCTATAAAACTCTTCTGAACAGCAATTTCTTCTTTGATTATTCTTTGCTATATAGCAAACATTTCAGGATATTTGGTACTTACTCTTCTGTGTCAATAGTGGAATTGTAGCTTTTATGAGATTCTTCTTTAATATTCCTATCCCTAAGATATCTGCTTGTCAAGGCTTTTAGCTGAAAGCTAAGGCTGTAGTTAGATAAGTATTATTACCATTTTCTTAAAAGGAGATAAAATAAAGATACAGTCAGTGCCAATTTCTCCAAAGTTGGGGAGAAAGTGAGCATACAGGGGGTGGAGATGTACTTAACAGATTTTAAAAAAAAAATAAAATCACTACAGCTGGAGTTAGATCGTCTTGTTACTATTATGAATCTACAGCATTACTAAGGACATTCAGTCTCTATGAAATGGTATCACCCACTAAAAGCTGACAGTTACCCTTTGAGGCTGACCTCGTGGTAAACCAATTCACCCTGACTCAGATTGTAAGGCATCAACATGTCCTGTTTCAGAGAGGTTGATGTAGAGTAAATAGTCCAGAAAATTAGTAACAGTGGAAGAATTTCTACCAGCTAAAGGAAAAGTTTCTATAGTCACTGCTCAAATTTTTTTTATGGGAAGGTCAACATTACCATAGAATCATTTAGGTTAAAAAAGACCTTTAAGATCATCAAGTCCAACTGTTAATCTAACATTGCCAAGGTCACCCCTAAGCCATGTCCCTAAGCGCCACATCTATGCATCTTTTAAACATCTCCATGGATGGTGAATCCACCACTTCCCTGGGCAGCCTGTTCCAATGTTTGATAACCCTTTCGGTGAAGAAATTTCTCCTAATATTCAATCCAAACCTTCCCTGCTGCAACTTAAGGCTGTTTCCTCCTCTCCTATCGCTTGTTACTGGGGAGGAGAGACTGACACCCACCTCACTACAGCCTTCTTCTGGGTAGTTGTGAGAGTGATAAAGTCTCCCCTGAGCCTCCTTTTCCCCAGGCTAAACAACTCCATTTTCCTCAGCTGCTCCTCAGAAGACGTGCTCTAGACCCTTCACCAGCTTTGGTGCTCTTCATTTTAGTTCAGGTCAGGAGTGTAAAATTTTGGAGCAACTCAGACTTATCCCCCCTCATCGCCTTTAAGTTTCTGTTGTGGGGTGGTCTTGGACTTCATAGCTGGATCCTTTTTAAAGAAGAAAACTCAGAAAATGCATTCCTACCACTAACAGGTGTCCAGTCCCTTGGACCAGACCAGTCCAAACCAAATCATGAAGTATGTAGAGTGAGAACGTCAGATACTCAGACTGAACATTCTGCTCTGGTGACAATCTCCCACTTCATGATGCTACTCACTAATGAAAAAACAGACTCTGTGCAAAAAGAAAACACCCAACCTGAGTCAGATATTGAGTTTACAAGTGAATGGTGGTTTTCAGGCTTCCTACTTTGTCTGATCTGAATTTGAACATGGTTAGTGTCTTACACAGCTTGTTGGGCTGCATGGACAGTCATGTAAAGACCAGTTTCTAGTGGAAGCTATTTCCTGAGCAACACATTTTTCTGTACAGAATAGTGGCTGTAAACACTCATAGGTTGGGCTTGAAGTCTCCATACTGTGTTAAGAAGTCAGCTTAGGGTATCAGGCACAAGGCTCGTGCCTGTTCTTCATCTGACCTGTCCAGGTTGCATGAAAGAGTGTGGATCTGCTCCAGGAGACCTCAAGTATTTCCCTTCTAGTAAGCTTGAAGGCTCAAGCAGTCTGTCGTGTACTTGCTACATCTGATGTGGGTAATGTGTAGTATTTGGCTCGGGAAAGGGCCCAAACCTCCATTTAAATGACTGCAGACATTCTCTTATTAATGACTCTCCAGTGAAGCCATTAACGAAAGTTGGAATGCAAGAAATATTTTGATCCAAAGATGGCAAAAAAAGAGGAACCTACAATTACAATTTTGACACTTCTATAAATCAGCATTTGTCCTTTGGGCTATATCTTTGAAAAACTAGTCTGACATATCTACAGAATTTAGGCGAGAAGGACTGGTGGGGCCATCTGCTTGCCCTTCCACAGCAAACTGCAGCAAACCTCCCTACTGGGCCTCTTCTGTCTCTGAGTTCTGCTGCCAGGAAGGTTGGCTGGCCATTGGGAATTGGCCAAAACTGCTGTTCTGACTAAAATGACAACACATGCAGGGCATAGATGTGGTTGGGTTGGTATCTCTAAGTTCTCATCACAGCAGTTCTGGAATTTTAAGAGTTATTACCTGAAAAAGCCATTCTATCTGGAAACTGTTTTACAGCCACATAATCCCCCATGAATCTGTAATTCAGGAATCTAATTATAAAAATAATAGATTTCATAATGCTATGATGAAATAGGAAGCTTAAGTAATAAATTCCCATGTGTAACCTGGTAACTTGTTTTACATTCAGTACTTCAAAGCACAGAATATTAACAAATGTCTTATGTGCGATTGGGAACTACATAAATAATACCAATAATAGGGATTAAAGGAAAATATAATAGTAATAGTAAATGCCGGCTGGCATTGTCTCCATTGGACACAGGGGAAGCTTCTAGCACCTTCTCACAGAAGCCACCCATGCAGCCCCCCCGCTATCAAAACCTTGCCATGTAAACCCAATACACAGCTACATAATTCAATATTCAGTTTCTGCTGCTTCTCAGATGTCATTTGTTCAGCCCTTGCTGTCTGTCGCAGTCCTGAATGCGATTTTTTTTTTTTTTTTTTTTTTTTTTTTTTAATGTGGGAGTCTTCAAGGTTTGATTATGTTGGAAGTGTCAGAGTTTCTTCTCTCTCTGGCGGAAAACAAGCGTGTTGGTCAGTGTTTATCTCTGTGAATATATGTTCGATATTTCTGTTAAGCAGAATTCTACCAAGGATATTATTGGCATGAGCTTTGTTAATTAGAGAATGCATTGAATGTTGGCCTGGCTGACAAAAGATATTGACCTCTAATGAGGTTGGAAGCAAGACATTTTATTAAGTACTAACGGTTAATGATTTGAATAATTGGACTGAGAGAGGAAAAGACATCAGTGTTGATACACAGAATTGTGCTGGTGTTAGCCCTGTAAAAATGACAGCAAAGAAAGCAAGTCTTTGAGGAAAAAGTCCAACCTAGGAAGGCTATGGGGAAGGTTCTTAGTTAACAGAAAAGGTCCCTGTCTCCTTGTAAGATGATAATATTTTGGAATACTCTGAACATTTTACTTTTAAATTTCAAATTTTGTTCAAACAGCCAGGTCTGGGAGTAATGTCAGGAAATCCCAATGCTGTCATGGATGTTCTCTTCCTTTAACTAGCTGTGGCTGTAACTCACAGCAGGGAAGTTTTTCAATTTGAACTAAAATTACGTGAAAAAAATAAATGAGTAGAAGTGAAGGTTGTAGACAGGCTTCCCAGGTTACCATAGACTGCCAGTAGTTAGTATGACTCCTACCATAAAAATAGTTCTGCCCCCCAGTGTCATGGCTTTATCCCTTCAGGTTTTGTCCTGCTGTAAAATGAATTTGTGCAGATCCATCCAGCTCACATGCAGGTTTGTCCACTGCATGACCTGCACTCACTTGATCTTCATTCTCCTGCAGAATCTCCCAAAGATGTCTCGTGCCTCAGTGTGGTCCTCATGCCAGAAAGACCATCACGCTGCAGGCCATCCTTGGCCTCCAAGCTCTAAAGAGAAACTGGGGGTGAGCATGGAAGTATCTAGTCCAGAGTAAGATGCTATACAAGGGGACAGCTTCAGGGTCAGTGAGCTTCCAGAGATTCCTGCTTGTTTGTGGAGCATCTCATCTGATTATGAACTAGGAATTGCCACTGGTGAGAAAACACGGATCATTAGCTGAGATTGTACCTACCATTTCATTAAAACTTGCCACGGGCCACTTCGAACCTCCACCAAGTTCAATGTCACAAAATTAATGATATTACTCTTGTAAGGATGAAGAGTTGTGCCAGCTTGCCAACGCTTAGCTTCCAACCATTCATTTTTACACACATGCACATACCCAGATAAAATAAATCAGCAGTACTCTGGAGCAATCACCCAGAGAACTCATGACTGGAAGCAGAATTACTTGCTCATTTTACATAGTCCCTTTACATGACAGCTGAGGTGTATCAGAGGAAAAATGGGATGGCTTTCATTATTAGTACCTGTTTTGTACTTGCATTATGGCTAGCAAGTTCTTACTTCCAAAACTCACAGTCCAGTGCTTTTTATTAGTGATACCTCTGTGTAGTTACTTGTTAATACGAGAGACATTCTGGAGAACCGAGATCTGTAATAATCTCTGAGTAATTTCCTGCATGAATGACTTTGTGTAATTTATTATAGTCACATGGATATTGCTAAGAACTGGTCAGGATCTTCACAAGTTTTACTTTTCCATATTAAATACTTGCATACTGAGCAGTGAGCATAGATTTTGTTATAATATTTCATATTACAAAACGTAATGCTATGCTTATAAGAATCCCTTAACCCATATTTTTCAGTCTTTGCCTAGTTTATAATCCTTTTTAATGTTTTTATATTGCTGTTTTGCAGTCCATGCTTACTCAGAAATATACATCTGAAGAACACATATTCTTTTAATCTGCCAAGCATAAAAAGTTGATTACAAAAAATATTGTTTATTACAGCCCAAAAAGTCTTATCCATTATGAAATCTTTCCAAATCTCTCTGCTTTACAATGAAATCAACAGAGTTCAAGTTATGCTTTTATAACTCTATTAAATTTGAAGCTATAATCCTTGTGAAAAAAATTATTAACTAAGGCAGTTTATTATGGAGTCTAAGAAGTAATCAACTTCTCTGGGAGTAGCTATAAATATAGGTTTTCAGACTTCATAAAAAGGCAGCCAGTTTGGAAACATTAAGAAAGCTGGGGAGCGAGGGGCACACATCAAGAGGTGCCCAGGCAGGCACACAGGTCCCAGGTTCAGCTTCACTGTGCTCCTCTGCAGTGGGTTTCTCTCTGTGCATGACCTTCCTCCTGCACAGAGGAAGGAAAAAGGACATCCAGCCTGGTGCTTCTGAAAAAGGTGAGAAGACAGACTAACAAAGCGTACAGGTACGCATATGGATTTTCCACTGAAATAGCCAACAAAGCTCAATAGCTTCATCTTTTCCAAAAGCTGTCTCAGTTTTTTTCCATGCTATTCATTGTCCTTTTCAGATCGTACTGCAGGAAAGCTTCCAACTTCTTCCCATATCTCCAAATATCTTTTCCCTTCTTCCTAATATCCCCAGTTCCCTCCCTTCTCTGAGACCAGCCTGGTTGGCTCTTGAAATGCTGGGGTTTCAACCCCAAGGCCCAAATTAAGGTTGACACATGGGTGATTCCCACAGCCCTTCCCAAAGGGGGGTGAGTTTCCCTTTAGGCTTCCCCCCAGGGTGGGGCCTTGCAGACAGAGCCATTGGGTAAAGGAGCCCCAGGGGTCCCGCAGTGAGTAACCCAAGGTCAGGGCTCCCCCTGAGGGATAAAAGCTGGGACCATTGCAGGAGGGGCAGTGTCTGTGTGTGAGGGGGATGCCCTGTGCAGAGTTCCCTGTTGGGAAGGACCTCCCGCCTCCCTGGGACTGGGCTCCACTCAGGTCTGGCTTTTGTAAACGCGGGCTGTGGAGAGATTCAGTCTGTGGCTTCCTTGGTCTGATGTGTTTGGCTTGTTGACCCGGTTGTCTCCCGCCCCTTCTATGGCAGACTGCATGGCACCATTTATCCCACCCGTTGTTGGTCGTGCGGTGTCGTTGTTGGGGTTAGTGGGATTGATGTCGATTATGTATAATCTGACCGACTTGTTTGTACTCCCAGCGCTCCCCCATGGACTGACCCTTGTGTATCAAACACAATTTGGTTATTGGTTCATCTTTATGCTGGCTGTGTCCTCTATGCTAGGCCAGATAATTGGCAAAACATCTGTCCCAAGAGGCAGATGGGCACGGGCAAAGCTCTAAACCAGCTAAGGGCCAATCCCCATCTCCCGTATCTCCATGGGGCTTTAATAAGGTCTCTGTTCTCCCCAGCTGCTGGATTTCCTGCCACTTTTCCTGTCATTATTTAGACTTGAGTTTTCTGACTGGTCCCACTGTAGCAAGCAACAGCAAAGACAACTGACCAAGAGTATATTGGCTGGTTTGGGTGTCTTAGCTTTTTGTGGACGGACAGATATTAGAGGGGTCTGAAAATGCAGAAAATTCATCCTCTAAAGTAACTTCAGGATGGATAGTCAAAAATGTCATTAGTAATTTGGAAAGCTTGAGTATAGCCCCAGCCCAGAGTCTTTACGGTCATAAATAAACAGATCTGTGTTCTGGCTTTTTCTGGGCTGGAAAAGGAAAAGCAGTGGTGCTTCTCTACACCTCACAAACACATAAGTCTTCTGTGCTTTACCAGCCCTCCAACTCTTTACCTGTATCTGCTGCCGCTCCAGGGGGTTCTCCTCCTTCTCCCAGTCCTTCTGCAACTCTTCTGTATGTCTTTTCCCGGTGGTACTGCATTTCCTCCACACTTCTGCTCTTGACTTTGTTATGTCTCTTGATCAGTAACAAGGAGTGAATAACTTTCCATTAATTGGATCACACTTCAACAGCATTCCTATTTCCATCATCAAAGAGATCCCAGGGCAGACTTCGAATCGTTTGACAGAGTGCGGCTAACTTTAAAAACTCAGTGTCAAGCAAAATTCTTAGAACCTGTCATTTACTATACAGATTTTTATCTTTATGATGCATTTTTTTTGAGAGATTTAAGGACTCAGCTTCCTAAGCTGTCATAGGCTGAGATATCATTAAATAGGGGCTATTTTGAAAAAAACATTCAGGCAGCAAGGGCTCATACTTAGTGTGGCTCAGAGCAGAGAAAACTGAGTCTTTAGAGTAATGTGTGATGTCAGCTACTCAGGCTATTTTCTGTTATCCTGTTCTGTGGTGTATTTTTGTTTGGCTGAGCTGTTAGATTTTATTTTATACTCTAGCATGGTCAGAGCTAACAATATACATATTTATTCAGTTCTGTCCTTTGCAGTTTCAGTTTTAATTCTGAAAATTTGGCCTATAAGCTTCAAGATAGATAAAGCAAAGAGTCCCCAAGATCAAAGAGGTGGTAGCAGATGAAAGAAAACTAGAGAATGCCTTTAGGGATTAACAAGGAGTCTTGAGGAAAAAGGCACCAAAGATCCATGGAGTCAGTCACAACCAAACTGTGGAGAAAAATCTTCTCTGTGTAAAAAGAAGAATTATATGAGGAAGGATGATTGCTCTTATTTAGACAAAAGCTGAATTTGTGGTGGTAGCATGAGAGAGAGAGAATACATAGGAAGAAAAACTGTTTTGCCGTCATCCTAGAGACAAAAACAGAAACAGTGACATTCAGTGAGGAATGTTAGAGGCTTCATTATTTATAACTCTCTTGAGACAAAATGTAAAATAGTTCATGTTCTTCATTCACCCCTGTAACTTAAAGCAAAGGCAATGAGCTTCTCTGTCCAGTATGTTCAGGCTGTGCTAAGTTAATCTGTAAGAAATCTAGTAGAGTTGAATGATCATATGTTTCACTCAAGTATGGGAAATAACAAATAGTGCTGCAAATACATAAGAATAAGTAAATGCTGACCTGCAATTAAACACCTTTCCAAACAGTATGCTTAGATAACAAGCACATGAAAATCTTAATATGGAGCCTATTACTTAATGGAAATTCTTCCTACTGAATTTAGTCAGCTTTTGTACAGGTTATGGAAGAGGAATAAATATCTGCTACCAAATTCTGGGTCATTATTGCATCTTTCTCTGACATATAATTAGAGAATCTACCTACAGGAGTCAATGGCAATAACTTGTTCTGCTTTGCTGGAAATGTGGAGTCTAACAACTTTGCCATGTAGCAGCTGAGAGCATCCTTTGGTGCATTGAACACACTGAGTCAATAAAAGCTAAGTAAGAGCTAAGATTGGCTTATATTGCTTTAATGACTTTGACTGTCTTAACCAGTTTATGTTTGTTCTCTCCTTGAACCATCACAGAATTTTCATGTCTGAATTACTGTTACTTTTTTAAAATATGAGCTAGTTTGTGCAATTAAGGACGCTTTTCAAACAGTGAATGCATTCAAAGTACTTAGCCTACATTAAAAAAGCAGCTATTTTTAAGTGTTCTTAATTACTTGATATGTTCAGCGTCCTGTGACCCTTGTGAAGAGTACACGAACAATTCACTGTTTCATATGCCTTGAATCATGGAAAATATTTGACTAGCTTTATTCTACCTAGCTCTAATAATTAACTGTTATCTACAGCTCGCAGTCAGGATATCCAAGGGAAGGAGCTTCACCTACGTCTGTAAGTGAAGTATTTTATAGAAAACTGCCTTGAAACAAGCCGAGCCTGCAGCAAGTCAGGCTTGGGTATGTGAAAAGATTCAGCCTAGGCCATGGTGTTGTGATAAGTGGGTAGCTAATGGGATGAGAAAATGATAGGAGGGAGCTACAGTGACACTCTGTCTAACGTTTTGTCTAGATTGGTAAGGATGAGACGGGTGGAGAACTGTTGGATTAGGAAGATCAGAAAAGTTTAAAGGAAGCTTTGGCAGAGACTATTAAGAGTTTGGTAGTTGAGAGACATGTAGACACTGAAGATGAGGTTGGTTACTCTGTGCCCAGCTATAGGCTTGGTTGCAATTTGGGGGAGTTGCCCTGTCTCAGTCCCTGCAGCTTGGGGTTGCCTCGGTCCATGGCTCTTCTTCAGAGGGAGTCAGGATAGACTTAGCCTCAGTGGAGTGCCCTCTAGAAGGGCTGAGGAAAGCCAAGGATTATGGTAGTGTGAATTTCTCATGTTTCTGGAGTGCACCATGATTTTTCCAGACCTATCTATGGTCCCAGGATGCTGTAAAAGCTTTGTGTCATCCTGGTGCTTGTCTCTAAACACTCAGGAAATTGCTGACACTCAGCATCTCATAGGGTCCAGCTCTACTGCAGCTTGTAAAGTCTGAAATCCACCCATAACTAGTGTGGGAAGGTCCCTTCAAGACTCAGACTTTTGAAAAATGGATGAGGTTTACTACCATAAATGTCATCACAACCAGCTATTTATCAAAGCACAGTACACTGCAGACTGGAAAGGCTACACGCTATGGTATTTGCTTTCACTGGACATTCTGGGAGAAGAAAATAGCCTAGCAAAAATCAAACAGTTTTAGGAAGTGTTTAAAGGAAATAACAAAGTAATCCAAAATATACTCTTCTTGGGTTAATAAATTACAGTAAAAACATTAGTCCTGTGGAGATCGTTATTTTATCGTTAGCTTAATGTCATCAGCTAATGAAGACTTTCAAGAAACATTAATGCAGCTATCGTATATGGTTAGGCTATGCACAACCATGGATAACAGATGCAATTAAAATGCTGCCAAAGTCGTCATCTTTGCAACAAAGCTTTGTAAGTGTCTATCCGTGCTCCAACAGTATGTATTTTTTGGTGGTGGAAAAGAGTTTTAATTTTACCCATGCAGATGTTTGTTTCCCACTAACCCTAATTTTGCCCACAGCATCAAGATAGGAAGTTTTCTGTCATAAATTATTTACTGTTCTTGCAATATCACCCCCTCCTCCTTTCACACTTCAGGAACATGTATGTTTAACATATGTCACTGATATCAGCATATGAAATAGAAAAGGAATAAGCATCTGAATGATGATAGCCCTCTAAAACAATTATTATGATAATTTTTGATATTTTTTTTTTTTCACTTTGTAACCTCTTGGGACTCCAATTTGTTTCAACAACAGCTGTATCAGATTTCAAAATATACTACTCAGTTCTGGAAGATGAAGATTTAGCATCTTTCTATCGATACTATACGGTCTTAGCAAAGAATTAAGGCATAGTTTAACCTTATTACATTTTATTATAGGGAGGTTAAAACTTATAGAGGAAAAGAGACAAATTAATTAAGTAGAGCTGTCTGTACTCGCTCCTTGGGACTGCTTCAGTAGATACAATAGAGCTCCTTTCCTTATTTAAAGAAAAGGTAATCCCAATGAACTGGTTAACATTTACTCTACTTGTTAATAGCACAGAATGGCACTGGTACAGCATACCTGGAAAATAATGCACATTAGCTGCAGCTTCTGTATGCCCACTACCATTTCAGGTACCATGAAGTCCCCTGAGGCAGACTGTATAAAGAAACAGTAGCTGTAGAAAACCCCTCTGGCCACCCCTGCCTCCCCGCCCACCCCACAAAATTCTGCCTAGCCAGTAGAATAAAAAAATGCTTCAGCATAAAAAACTTGCAACTCACTTTGAATCTGAATTGGTTCAGAAATCTAAATCTCTTGTCTGGTTTTCAAAATGGACTTCTCTTGAATATTCAAATCGAGATGAAATTGCAATGGATACAAATTCAAGAAATGCGTACATCACCCATGAGTTTTAGCCAGTATTTTGAAAGATATTTTCACCTGTTAATCTTTTTCCTGATGCTGTCCCTTCTGCAAAGAAATTGATCATTTTGCATTCATGTTTACAGATGGTGTCCTGCAAATAGGTCATTCTACCTTTTAAAAGCATTTGCAAATGATTTCAGAAAATGTTTCCTGGAGACCATTTAGGACCCGCTGGACATCATAGAATGAAGTTAGAAGTTTTATATTCATACTCTTTATATGTAAATTATTCCAAGTCAGTAGTTTAAGACTGAATTCTTGATTGTTTAGCAAAAAAAAAAAAAAATAGCACTATATACCCTGTGTTGTCTTCAGTTTGTTGAGATTAAACAGAAGACTTCTCCCATCTCTACCAGTGCTTCCAGCACAAACCTGAGACAGGACAGTGTAGAGAAGCTCACAAGGTGGTCAGTGGCCAGATTGTCAATGAAGTATCTTTCAGAAGGAACAGATTGATTTTTTTATTTTTTTTTTTCAAAACTTCAACCAAACAATCTATTAAAGAAGCCTGTGTGGGTTGGGGATGTATAACTGTTCTTTTGCTGAAAGGTCATGAAGCATTTCTAGAGAACCTAAAGATTTATTCGCACGTTGTTGCTCATCCCTTAGAAAACAAAATGGTGGCGTTTTGGACTTGTCTATTTAGAGAGCTGTTCCTTAAACTGTGCCATCTCTTTGCAGGAGAGGGAGCTTCACATGCCCACCCCTATGTAGAATGTGTGTTAACTGTTCACGGATAATTTATCAGCATCACATCTTCTTCCTATGTTCCCTGTTCCCATGGACCTCAAGTAAGGGAAACTGTAGGCTGTGGCTGTTACCTGTGCCTTTTCAGTAATTCCTGCCCCCAGTGCAGGAGTGGGGTCCTGGAGAGTGCGGCCACTGGTTGCTTTGATCATCAGAAGTGGCAGAAAACAAACTGCAAAGGCAGCCAGACTGGAGTGGTTGTCTTTGTCCTACCTACCAGCTGGGAATCTGTGTGCTGGTGGTGACAAAGTCAGGAAATCCAGCCAGTTCACCTAAATTACCCTGTGTGACCCACAGATAATGTCCTCAGACTTTCAGCAGTTCATTTCAGAAAGAAAAAGAGAGGATTTTTCTTGAAATCTTTGTTATAATTAAGTAACTTTTTTTTTGCCTAATGTTCTTCCTAATCTAAATTGTTGGATTTTATGTCTTTAATGACATGAGTGCCACATGGCCAGAAATACAGAATCGTGCTCTCCAGATTGGCAGATGCTTCTCATAATTAACCTACTTTTCAGCCAAAGAAGGAAGCCAATATTTTTTTCAGACTTGTGTATTGAAGACTATAACTACACACCATGTCAGGACAGTCTGTTTTCCAAAGGCACTGAGCAAAATCAGCATCTTTCAATCCGAGGGAAAAACAGGTCATTTGAACTCAGGAATCGGGTGTGAATTTGAACATTTAACTAGTTTGAACAGCCGCTGTTTCAGCTGGTAGCAAAGGGCAGAGGAAAAGATAACACAGGAACAAAACTGCCTGGGTGCAGTTTGGAGGAGCACAGTGGTCAGTGAGAACGTGCTGGGAAAGTTCTGAACACACTTTCTTCCTCCAAATTTTAAGTACAGCAAATGGACTAGGAACTAATATGCTGTTCTAAAGTTTATGCTTTTGTTTGAAAATCACAACAAAAAAGCATTGTGCACCAGCTGAATTTCTATTAGCACATTAAAACAAATTCAATGAGCTATAGCAATGTATTTTGATTCAGGTCAACTTAATTTCTTATCCAAAATTCTGTATTCTGTCAACAATGTCTCATAGTGGATTTTTATTGGGGGATTGCAACTGAGGAACAGCTACTCCATAGGAACAGTAATAAATGCAAGTGCAGCTCAAAACATCTCCAAGAAACTTGAAATGAATTAGTTTTCTGAGATGATTAAAATCGACAGTAGGAATCTTGGTTTTACTTATTGCTTTGGAGGAGTTTCAGATCTTCATCTGTAAGAGAAGGGGCTTGCAAGGTTTTGGTGCTGACTGTTGGCAGTTCTTAGCACTTTCTATAATTTATTCCTCAATGTAATACAATTTCAGCAGTCTGAGAAGAGAACTGTGTTTTTGGAAGGAAACCGGGATGTTTCAACTGAATTTGCCAATGTTGAAATATTTTTCAGATCTGTGTTGAAAGTTAAAATATTTTTTACTATGTAAGTGAAGATAATGGCAGTGTTTGTGCTGGTGACCATACTTGTACACTTTAAGAGAGCCAGTAAGGAAGGACATTTTAATAATCTGTAATTTAAACATCAGGATTTACATAAGATTTATCTAAAAATATAATCCAGTTGATGTCTGTCTTCATTACAGATGTTTAAGAAATGACAAATAGAAACATGAGTGTGAAGACTGCTATTTCACAGGGGATTCTTTTAGACAAATAAAGAAGTTTGGGAACACTTGGAAAGCAGAAGGAAAATTTCTGTTGTGTTCCAGTCAAGGGGTGAATGGTACAAGTTTTTGCTGTATCTCACAACAGTGAGAAATTCAGGTTTTTACCTAAAGGGGGTTAGAGGGTTGGCTGTAGTCCTCTTTAGCACCATGAGCTCTGCCTGCAGAGAAGAGGGTGCAGGTGGAGAGGATGTCTCGCTGAGCAAATGTTCTTGAAAGGGATTTATCTAGAAAAAAAAAAAAAAGTGGTTTTCAAATATATCCTGAGCTTCTCGGACAGCTGTAAGAAACACAAGTTTAGTCGGGCCTAGCAGTCCCTAACCGAGAAGGCTATCAAGACTCCTACTGAAAGACTGTCTCAACCCCAGAAGTGCTGTTTGCCTGGCAGAGTGAGGCATTTGCAGCCACTTTCTGAAGTGAAAATGCAATGGATGACTTCTGGGGAAATATACTGTAATCAATATTGGGGTTGAGTCTGGGGCAGCACCCTTCCCTCCCCTTCCCATTCTGAGGGAATGATTTAACATGATTTAGCAAGTGTCTTCATTTGCGTGAGGCATCAGTGAAGTTCATGAGGGGCTGTAGTTAAGACTGGTTTTCACTTTTTGCACATGCTGGAACCTTAAACTTAACATCCCTCAAATCTGAACAATCTTATAACAGTGAATTTATCATATTAGAACAGTAATATTAATAAAGAAATTTCAGGGTATCAGTTAGTGAGGTGCAGTTTGTTGCCTCTGATATTTTGGTAAGAAGATATTAATTTCATCCTAAAATTTCATTTCTTGCACCCTTTAGGGTCTGTAGAATTAAGGCGCTTTCTTTTACTTACAGTCAGAATAAGTATGTTCTTTTTTTTCATAATGATATTATAATAAGTAATATGTTTTTGCCACTTTCCTTAAAAACAGATTAGTTTTGTTAGTCCAAACTGACAGAGAACCAAACCACTCAGAAAGCCTGTGGAATCCACAATACATAAATATATATCCTGTCTATGATCTAAAAGACATTAAGCCCTTTGATTGCTTAATCCTATCAATTATAGCTTTATACTCTTGATCAGTTCAGATGCATGTGTCATCCCCACACTAACATTTGATTAATTCCTTCTCACAAGCTGCTTATGGAAATACTCCTCCAGTACTAGGCAATAGCAGGATATATATGAATGGGTCAACAAATGAACACGCATTTGCTGTGCCAAGGACCAGAAGCCTGAGCTCCTCTGTCCTTGAAGTCCATAAATACACTTGACAACTGCTAGAGACCTGTCATTAGGTCATTGATTACATTCCAATTGTTTTGCTGATTAGGGATAGCAATTACACTCAGACACCAGAGTGAAAAGAGCAGGTGTATTTTACTTAAAATAACTAAATAATGTAACAGAGTAACACAGAAAACATACAGTAAGAAAAGACAGAACAGCATGCTTAAACAAACAGGAGAATACAGGGTAATGCATCAAATCATTACTACCTGAGAAAGAGAATAGTGTTTAAGAAAGATCCATCACCACTTGCATACGTTGCCACCATCCAGACCCGCAGTGGCTGGGCAGCCCCGGTTACAGCGAGGATGTGCAGAGCCTGTCCCGGCAAGTGGGAAATCCTACGTGGTGCGTCCACCTGTAGGTGAGGCTGCCAAAGTCGCTGCAAACGGGCCCAGCCTTATATACTAAAAATCAGCAAGCCAGAATAACTGGCACCTTTGTTTTTGAGAGGAACATCGGGTTTCACTCTCTCATTAGATTCCCCCAGAGCCTAGCCAGGGCTTAAGGGAGAAGCTAAGGGAGTTTCCCTCCTTATCTCATTTATTTATGTTCCTTTTAAAATAAGGCCACACGTCTGTCCCAAGGCCGGACAGTTGGCTTCACGGCTTTGTTAACTTACCCCTACACAGAGAAGAAGAAAGATACATTCAGAATGGACATGTTTTCATTATGTCCATCACCAGTAATAAGTATATGATATCTAAGCTACATCTTTCATAAATGAGCATACATATTTTGTCAGTGACTACATACTAAGTTAGCAGCTTCGGCTCGGGGCCTGTTGCTCAGGCTTCAATACTTCCACCGTTTACATCAGAATAGGTGCTTTGTTATAACTCAGTATAATACCTATTAGCACAACGGTTATTGGTTATAAAATATACAGGATTCATCTATAGGTCAACTCTGGCTTGGGCCAGTTGTCCAAGCCTGAGCACTTCACCAAGAGAAATGAGTAGGTCATGTTTTGGTTATAGTCTTTCATGCATCCCAGTAAATATATGAAATCATGCTAAGGCAAAAAAGAACATAAAGTCATGCTTCATGCTGATTGCATGCTTGCTTTACAGCCAGACTAGAATTTTTTATTAAACTTTGTGCTTTTGCTTATATATCAGATATAAAGTTAATTGTCAAAAGTTTGAAATTACTGGCATAATTTCTGACTTTTGGGAAACACGATAATGATAGTTGTTCATCTAAATGTTATATTTTTTAGTTCGATGAAATAGAGAAATTGGTTGAAATTAATCAAGGATACACTTTAATCCAAAGGGAGCCTTTACCATTAGTGCTTTCGGCAATATTAGAGTAAGACTTTCTAAAATAGTTCATGCCCTGAAGGCTATACTGGCTACTTTTCCATCATTTCAAAGAAAACTCTCTTCTGAGGTGCTAAGAAGAAAGATGTTTAGTTTGCATTCAAAATGAAGTCTGGAGTCTCCCATCATTCTGACTTGTGACTATCCAGTCTTTAGCCTTAGGACTAAGAAGCCTCATGACTTGAGAGTGGACAAAACAGATCCCCTCATCCCCCATGGTCCTTAAACATGAGCTGGGAACAGGAGAAACTTGGGAAATCTCCTACTTGCCCTTTAAAAAAAGTAACTTTCAAAGACTGAGTTAAAAAGGACATTACCAAAAAAGTTATCTGTGGAACACAGAAAATGAATTAAGTCATGAATATAAAAATAATATTTTGCAGCATGTGCAGAAGTATATATGAAGAATGTACATTTAAACTCAACAAAAGAAGAGACTTCTAATATCCAAACTTTTAAACTCTGAGGTGTTAAGAAATAGTAACGGATGGCTAGTCTACAAAACAGGACTTTTACCCAAACGATTTACAGTGATTAAACAGAAAAATAGTCAGCCACTTGCTGACTTGTGGGTAAAATATAGCAGGGAAAAACAACAGACATATTTGAGCAAGCTTTTTAGAAACATTTGATTTATCACTCCTAGATGTGACTGAAATCTCACTCTCTAGTCCTTTCTCTGGGTTTTCTTGTTTTTTTGGGTTTTTTTGTTTGTTTCTTTTTTCCATTTTTATTTGCTTCCAATTCCTGGCCTTTCCCTATTCTTTGACTTTTGGAAAAGACCTACTGTATAAAAACATGAGAGCAATAATGCATAACAAACCAAGTCAAGCTAATTTTAAAGTTTTTATTTTCTCAACCAAGAACTTATGGGGATACGTTTTTAATATACTCAGAGACATTTGTTAATTAGATGTCATTGCCTTTGAGGACTCCAGGTGGTACAATCAAAATTCCAAACGTCTTCACATACATCTAGACAGCTTTGAAAATGTATCCCTACAGTGACCAAATGGATCAAAATATGTGAAAATAGAAAAGCTACAAGGGGGTTCAATTGTTTAAAGAGATGGATAGGAATTGCAAATGTGAGAGCAACTGCCTTTGGGAAAGTCTTCAGTAAATCTGGCAGAGTACTGCATGCAAATACGCTGACAAAATCCACTTTCCTGTAAGGTCATCTTACTGGTGCAAGCTGTTATCTTTTTAAAGGCTGTAGGGTTGATTTTTTTTTTTTTTTTTTTTTTTTGATATTGCTCTTTTCCAAAATTAAATCTACATTTTAAATCTTAACTCACGGCATCTTAGTAATTAGTTCCATCATCTATCTGTGCCATTCACTGCCACCATAATTTTTGTTAATTAAAACCAGTCATGGCAAGGGAAAATTAAAAATATAAATGCCTCAAGTTTCATACCAGTTTGCTGTGGAAATTTGGAAGATTTGTTTGAAAAAGCAAAAAAAGTTTTCACTGAAACAATTCATTTGCTGCTGTTGTATTTTTTCAGGCTGAGGTTACTCAATATGATAAATATTAACATGTAGGCTGCATTTCAGTAAGCCATGAGCAAACAAATCAAACGCTGCTTCCAGGCAGCATCCCTTTCACCGGGAGAGCGAATGGCCAAACGTGCATGGCAAGAGCATCCACATCCCAGTCTGCGCCCAGCATCAGCTCCGCTTCTGCGCTACGTGCAAAAACACAGAAGAGCTAGGAATAGCTTGTTTGCTTTCACGTGGCTTTTTCAACTATTTCTTCTCATTGCACCTGTTTTTTTCATCGCTAAGAGAGAAAAGAATGGATCAAATTCATTCTTGCAGTAAATCCACTGATGTGAGCTCACATTAGAAAACTTGATTCTTTTCAGAGGCAAAATTATTGCAAGCAGCGAGAAGGGGTTTTGTGTCACATTAAGGCTTTGTAAAAGAGCCAGAATTCTCATACTTTATTAATGAGGATTTTCTTTTGACAGATGTGCTTTGTATCCCAGGAGCTGCAAGTGGTTTCAGTGTTACAAGTAGTTTTATGGGAAATGCCTGGGTTACTTACAGCTAAACAGTGATTTTCACACAAGAGTTGATAGGAAAACCACAATGCATCAGTTAATGAGGAGTTTTCGCTACACAGGCTCCTGCTGTTTGTGAATCCTTTTATTTGAGGGAACATGGATAGGGCATCAGACTGGGACATGAGTGACTCACATTTTTCCTAGCTTTGCCACCAGCTTGTCAGATGAGCCTCTTCATCCTCCTGTGAGACAGATTTTTCCTACAGCAAAATAAACATCGTGATCCTTCTTTCTTTTTGAAGGTGTACAGTGAAGAACACTAAGTGCACTACAACATATAAGGATTCTAATTTCAGTTATAGGTAGATAAATCTTCTCTTTTTAAAGCAGATGTCCTGTGAATGCCTTTGCCAGGCTGCTAACACTGATGGACATCAGCAGCAACCACTTAGCAGGACTAACTCCCACTGCGGTTACCACTTCATATCATGTGAGGAATCACAATAACTGAAGGAAAACTTTTTGGTATCTAGGATATTGCTGAGTTTTGACCGGTAAAGGCTTCCTCTGTGTAACTGGAGAACACAGTGTATAGGTAGCAAAGTGTTTCTATTCCTGCTTCAGAGCTACTTACAAACAACCCCATCATCTTCCTACCTATATATATTCACTAGTATTTTGTGATCTATCTGCAGTCTGACAGTGTTGCCTATGACTAAATCTTGTTGTACATTGAGGTGTCTCAGACAGTGACTCACTGAAGAGAACAGATATTGAAAAATTGCAGATCAGATTGTTTCAATCTAAGCAAAGATGCAAGAACTCATTTTGCCCAGTAGCCCCAAGGAGATCAACATGGAAATTTTTTTTAAAAATGTAAATTACTGTCCAACATTTAATGCATAAAAAAGGATATGAAGAGGGCTAGAACAGTGTAAGCATTCACACTGCCAGCGTAATTAGTCTCATCTGTTGCAAAAATACTTTCCTGTGAGTCACATAACTAGTCCTTCCAAGTTTTAAAACCATGGAAAATAAAGCAAAAATTGAAGAAATGTGATACCATTTAGAGGGGAAAAATTGGCTAAGAGGTGGGTTTTTTGTTTGGTTTTTTTTTTTTTTTCCTTTGCAAATGAGCAATTATCCCTTGGTAAACTGTAGCACAACGAATTAGACAGGCTTGTTGATACCATGTAAATATCAAACCCTTGAGATTACTTGTGTTTAAATTACTTTACAAAGGACTACAAAATGTTATGAACTACAAGATTATGTTTCAAAACTTACTTTCTTCCTTAAAACTGTGCAAGAAATCCTGACTCTTGGCCATGCAAATCATCTGTATCTATTCAATTTGTTGATTTTTACATGCCAATCAGCATTTCTATACCCTGGAAAGTCAGTGGACTTAAAATCTTTTGGAATTTAAGACTTCATACTTGAAACAATTTTGACAAATACAAACCCTTATGGATCTATATCTGCCTAGTTTCCATAGCACACTTTGTGTGTGCAGTAATATTGTGTGTATAGCGTGCACAAAACATTCTTGTATTCCTGACAAATAAATGAGGATTAATTTAAGGTAGTACTTTCTTTCTGGAAGGTTTCTCCTCCTTCACTGGAGATGGAAGGCAACCTACCTCTCCTGCCTTTCCTCTTGCAGGAGAAAGCAACTATTTGTCTACTGAAGAGATAATGGAGATAACGGTCTTGGCACCTGGGCTCTCTGAAGTGGAAACCCCAGCACCCACTGGTGGGTCAGCACTGAGAGGTTGATTGCTAGGGACAGAACTGTGGCTCACACTAGGCTGAAAATGTCCCTGCAAAGGCTATCACGTATTAGATTTGATATAGCAAAAAAGGTTGAACCTTAGAAAGCCTTAAAAGGTCAGAATACTCACGTTTATGAAGCAGGAGGAACTTAAAATATAAAATGTGCTTCTAACCTGTCCAAATGCAAGTCAAAAGTTTTTGAGCAGTGTGTACGATAGTAACGTTTCAGAGATACATTCTACAAAAAGTTAGAAAGTTAGATATCAGAACTTGTGGTTTTATTGGAGAAATTAAGTGTTAAGAGGTTAAACAAAATCAAGAATGCTTTGTAAATATCACCACCACTCTGACTTCAAAACTCCTTTGGTGTTAATATTGTATAACTCATGCTAAATATTTAATTATTTTTTTATATATTTTCTGCTCTGAAGCTTGCACGTCTGGGATGTGATTCAGATTAACCGTTCTGTCTTCAAATCAGGGATATTTTATTTAAAATTCTGTGGAGAATAGGGAGCTAGAGAACTGTTTTATCATGGAAAACTTATCTACAATAATCCACTACGTGAAAAACATCGGTATTCCCCAATATGTGCAAAATGTTGCAAAGGGAGGCAAAGAGAGGGAAAATGAAAATGCAAGGATGAAGATGGAACAGAATTGATAAGAAGGGAAAGGTGTTTTGGGCTCAAAGTTTTAGATTTGTTGATGTTGCCAGTGGAAAAGTGGCTGTTTAATTTGTATTAAAACTGAATATCACACCTCTTCTCATAGCAGAAATTCCAAAATTGCTTGAAGAAAAAGCTTGTAGGGGAATAGGAAATAAAATGAAGGAAGCCTTTCAAGAGTAGCTGAAGACTTAGGCTGCGAAAATTATGTTTACCATAGACTCATGGTTCCCCTGGTTTGGTAGCATCTGAGCTCTTAGTCATGGTGATCAGCATTGCTTCACTGTCGAATTGCAGTCCTTCATCTTTTGTATTTCCCTGCTGCTTCTTCTCTGATACTTCACTAACTTCTCAGCTTGGGTTGTGGAGCTTGGCTTGTTGAGCTCCAAGTGCAAAGTTCTAACCATGGACCATGACATCAGCCTCTTCTGGTGATGAAATGATGATTGAAGGGAAATGTTAGGCTATAGGGAATTAGCTGCCTGTTGACATGGAATGATAGCTTCTTTGGCAGAGAGCATGAGCGTTTCTCCAGACTAGGGAATCATATCCTCTGATACTGCAATAACCTTTTTTACTTTGTAAAAAAAAAAAAAAAAAAATTATACAACCTATCTTTGCTTAAAACAGGATTGATGTTATTTGTCTGGTCAGGATTACATTCGGAGAGAAATGCAGGCCTTTGACTTTGAAGAATCAGGGTGCTCCGTGAATCCCAAATGACATCACGTGAACAAACATCACCCCAGGACTGGAAAGAACTGAGCATCCTCTCAGAGTATGTAGAAGGCATTCTGATATGCATGGCATTTACTTTATCAAATAATTGTTGATAATATGTGATAAAATGTGAGCAGATTTTTTTTTCATTTGACTGCTCTGCAAATCAGTGCTTCTCAAATCTGCCGAGCTTCCTTTCTTTCATGCTTTGTACACATTGTTAAAGAAGAGAAGGGATGGAGGTAGTCTCTGCTTCTTAAAAGTATGTGAGAAATGTTTCTTGTGTTAAGCACTGCATCACAGGCAGCATGCAGAAACATAATTCTCTCCATTGCTACCACAAGTGCTCATCTGTTTACACCTTGCTGGTCTTTACAACTTGAAGTTTTGAAAATGGGAACTTTGGTGACATCATACTCTGCTGTTAGTACAGATCTAGAAGCCTTGCGACTCACGCTTTTTTCCCCAAAGTGACTTCAAGAAATATTTTTCTTCCAAAATCCATCAAGAGCACTAACAGTCTTCGGAAAGCCATTTCTTCTCTACTGAAAGCTTCTCTACTGAAAGATGAATGTATGTCATGTTCCTAGTAAAAGAACATTCTTGCTTCCCATATTGCAGATATTGTGAAAATCCTATTATAAGGGATCTGGGGGTTTTGGCATAATGAAGTACAGAAATATTCTATCTAAACTTGCCAGGTCTGGTAAAGTTTGCACACAGATGCATCACAGATGAAAACATTTGTTGTTTGTCCATTTGTTGAATTAGGGAAAATATCCCCTTACCCCATAAAGGAAGATAAACGGGTTTGCTTTGTATTCAACCTACTGTCAGCACTTTTGTAATTTAGGAAAAAAAATTGGAAACTGGATGGCAGGCTCAGTGGTAGGGATCTCAGGAGTGGGATGCTCCTTTGTGCCAGCCCAAGCATGCAGCACCAAGAGCACTTTTTCTAGGATGTAGGTACAGAAATTATCAATACAGAAGAAAAAGTTCAGCTGTAATTTTAATGGAAAGAAATATTTTCATTATCACTCAGCACTGTCAGAATTGAAGATCTGGCTTAGAATGAAATTTGTTTTATTGCTTTATAGGGAAAAAAAATGGTTATATATAACCATTTTTGGAAATAAAGGTTTCTTACTCACAATTGATGTCCCATTAAGAATGCCAGTCATCAAGCATATTACTGTAAATATGGCCTGAGAGAACTGGCTTCAAACTGAATATACTTCTTCCTTCCTGATCTCATGGGACTCCTACTCTGGGGAGGAGAAACAACAGAAAACTGAAATAATCCCCAGTATTTGCAGTACAGGAATATAGTGACACCTTTATAGCAGAGTTTCAAGGTAACAATCTGAAAATGTTTTGCAAGAAAGAGACAGAGGTACATTTTCATGAGTAATAAAATCCCACTTAATGCCATAGATTTTAAATTCCCCGGCCACATTTCATTCTGGAAGAATCTGACTTCTTAAATTACCTTACGGAGTGTTGCTTTTAAAGGTTATTTCCACATAAGTTTGTCTTGAAAAAGCAGTTGTCAGAGGCTTCCAAATATTACTTGTGTGAAAAAAATCACTACATGTTTGTGTATTCCTGTATAAATTGCCCTGTAAATTTAAATCCCCACATGGACTTCTTATAGCTCTGCTCTATGATCCTACAATGAGTGAAGTTAAAAAAAATATATATAAATCCTCAAGTAGTTTATCTTTCCTGAACTTTTTCAACACTGATTGAGTCATTTCAGGTGAGCTTAATGAGGCATGGAAGAAGGCGGCACTGTGTATCCTTGGAAGAAGGCACTGTGTATCCTTGTAGTAGTCCTAGATTTTGGAGATTTCTTAGTCCTGCAGTTCATCATAATTCCCACTTGAACAAAGATCATATGTCTGAGGCATGAGAGGTCTTTTACTGATAAAACCCCTAGTGCCAACCCCTGAAGTCATGGGGATTTTTTTTGTTTGCTTTCTTTGTGTGTGTGTGTCGTTTTGGGTTGGTTTAGTTTTTTTGGTTTGTTTTTTTTTTTTTTTTTTTTTTTTAAAAAAAGCCTTTTTCTTCTGTGCTGAAGAGTGAAAAGTCAGAAATGGAAAGGTAAATAAAATCAAATATGGAAATACTGCCCCAGTAGGGAGGGCCTTAAAGTCAATTTATCACATGGCTGAAGCCAGTCAAACCATCTCTTGCATATATGAGAATGAACTAAAACAACAGCTGTTATTACTTCTCTGACATCCACTGCATGTTGGGAGAACAATTTTACATTTTAAAGAATCATCTTTAAAGAAAAGGAAGCGAACATTTTAGAAAAGCACCAATAAAGCAAAGATACAACTTGCTCTTCCCACTGTTTTCACTGAAGGGGAAAAATAGATGAATGCTGCTGATGCCACGGAATATAAACTGACATACACAGCTCAAACAGGACTCTGAAGCAATACGTTTTATTCATAGCTGGTGAGGCAGTGGTCTGATCTCTGCTACGTTGTCAGTTGGGGTTTTTTGTTTTTTTTTTAATGGACTCTTCACAGGTTGATTTTCATATATATGAATACATGGTATTTGTCTATTAATAGATACAGCATTTCAGCTAAGTCATTTTCTACCCTGCAGACATTTATAAGAACTGGACACTTCATATGTCAAATATGATGGGTCTTGTAAGGGTTTTTAAATCTACATTACCTTTACAAGTGATGATAAAACTTGCTTTTTCAGCGATATTTCCATCACATCAAATAATTACTGTATTTATGAGAAACATTTACATCAGCTCTTTAAAATCTGAAATCTGAACTGTAACACACCACCACAGAAAAAGTACTAAGATTCACTTGATTTCTTTCAGTAGCTTAACGTCCCATGAGAAAGTAGATTAAAGTGTGAAAAAAAGCCATGGCAGGAGTCTTATTGATGAAAAAGCCCCTGCCTTCACTCCCTGACCAGATATTTTTCTTTTTCTCATGGTTCCCAGACTCTAAGCTAAACTAATTGCTTTCGACTTCCATTTCTTACCACTTCTCCCACACGTGATGTTTCTGCAGAGCTGCCTCCTACCTGCTCTGGCCAGTCTGTGCCACAGGCTGACGCGTTGCCCTGTGATGAGGTGGAGGCCATTCAAACCCTACAGCTTCCCGCAGCCAGCAACCCACGCTTCTGGGCTGTTCACCATGCTGGTTTGCTTTCAGAACCTTTTCCAAGGACTTCTTTCATCCTTTAACGAAACCTCAAAGGCCACTTGCTATTTCTTCCTCCAGGACAAACCAGTGTCCTTCCCCTGCACGCCCAAGACCCACAATCTGTGAAGGAGCCTGCAAAGCATTGTCAGTGAACCAAATTCAGAAGCTGTTTTTTTAACCTTTTTTTTTTTCCATATTTGTATTCCAACAGCTGTGTAGAATTACTCTCTCCAGTGTCACAAATCTGGGTATTTTTTTATGCTGCCAATATACAGATTGCATAGATCATAATTTTGTTCTGCTAGACTGCTGCATGATCTTCTGATTCTTACAGACTTGTTCCTAGGTGATCATTCTTTGCTTTATTTAAACTGGAAAAGTGACAAATCCCAAATCAAGTTGACCAGGAACTCTGGTGCACTTAAACCTTGTGTTTCAAAAACTGCATCTTGTCTTTCTGCCTTTGATCAATTTACAATTACTCTAGAGGAAAAAGAAATCATGGCACAGCTAGAGAGAAGACACAGGTCATCACTTGTGCCAAGTAAGAAGGAAAGCAAGCTTTGTGCATCATACTTCCAGAATTTTCCTGGAACTTCTATTTTTTGCTTATGTTTATCTGCAAGGCTTTGGTTCTCCACCTAACATATATCAACATATCAAAGAGATCACTATGTTTTCCAGGACTCTTTTCAAAAAAGAGCGATAAGGTTCACCAAAGAACCCTAGTCCCATAGCAAAACACTGTGTAATACTCTTAAGCTATTTATTAGGAAAAAAAACCACAACAAAACAAAACAAAAACCAATTAAAAAGCTGCTACTGAGATTGAATATGTAATGCCTTATCAGAAACTGCTACCTAAAGCAGCTGATACCTCCCAGAGGCACCGGTGGGAATATATCCTTACCCTGTAATAGCAGTGGTCATCCATAGTATCAACTCATAGCCAAGTAACTGCCACGAGGACTGGAGGTCCATCAAATATAGCAAATTCACTCTTACTTTAATGTCACTGTCTCCTTTCTAATACTGTCTGTATTTAAACAGGGACTTTATCTTTCACAGGCCATCCTAGCCTTTTATTTGATTCTTTATATTGTATGATCTTACCAAGCTTTAAGCATCCTCAGTTTCCCTTGAGCTTATAAGAGGCTCAAAGCTCCATGGTATTAGTCATAAACCACGCCAGACCACAGAATTCACATTCCATTTTGAGGAGGAGAGACACTGGAGAAGGAATCATCGTGGTTCAGGTGGCTGATATGCTACGCTGTTTGTTTCCTTGCCCTATGCAGATTGCATTGCCATATATTGAATTATGAATGGTTATTTTGCACCATGTCAAGATTTCCCGTGGATGTCTTCCATCTAAACCCTTGAAGCACGGCCATACTTTGACATCAACTGTCAAACTTCACTTGACATTGGAATCAAATGAGTTCTAATCTATAATTTTCCAAAAAATGTGAAAACTGTTTAATGAAAATGTTACACATCATGAAATAAGAATAACTGAAGATTTATGCTCTCATAAAAATCATTTGTGGGCTGTATCCAACCTAAATATTGTTGCGGGGGATATATTACATGCAGCAATTAATAACACTTTACTGGATATACATGGTTACCGTGGTTTCTGGACATTTGAATTTCTGAATTTAGCTTAAAAAACCCCGCATAACCCAAAACATTAAATAACATGGATTAAAACTTTTTCCACCCATTTAATATGCAATATACACTAGGACACTTTTACTTCTCAATACACACTTTATGAAATTCAATAAACTACTACATTCACATTTTCATTAGGTGTAGTCATGGAGCTGCAGATGGCTCTTAAAATCAGTCTTTACTTAATTTTCCATTATTTTTTCATGAAACGTCTTCTTAGAGATTTTTTCTTCCTTAAACATTTACGTCATGGAACATTGGGTTGTCAGGAACACTGGTTGATTTATCAGCCTTGAGTATACTGCGTTGTTTCACAGAGATCACTGTTTCACCTCACTGTTATTCTTATCCTATGTCTTACAGTAAAATACACAGATGCTAATAAATTACTTATTAGCGACAAAAAAATATTACTTTATGCACATACCTAATAAAATAATAAACAAATACTTTCTTACCTTACTAGGACATTTCCAAAGCTCTGAAATACTCTGTGCTTCTCTCCTTTTACCCAGTCACTGGATCTTACAGTGGCAAGGATATCTACTGCACAGTGCCTGGCATCCCAGGCACGCACAAAACTCCCATGCTTACCCAGAGCAGATATGGGTGCACAAGAGCCAGTGTCTGAACTTTAGCAACAGTCATCACTAAAAAAGCTCAGGGTTACTTTTGTGGAAATTTTGATTTCCCTTCTTAGGGAAAAAACTAATTTTTGAAGTCCAAATTAATCAAATGGGCATTGGATGTGGATATCTGGGATTAGCATTCTCATTCCCTCTTTGTGTCCGTGAGTGGTTACACCCATATTTCGGATCTACGTCTGTTTATCTGATGTGTTTCTCAGGATATTTTTCACATTACCAGTGTACAGGATATTGATGGGTACACTGTTATTCTTTTGCCTTACTGTTTCCATGTAGAGCCTCTAGGTTGCAATTTAATTCAGAACCTCCGTGAGTTCTGAGCACATAAGACACTGTACAAATGCAGAGTAACAGACAAGCCCTGTCTTAGGGCCGCATAAACTAAACAGACAAGAGAAAAGTGGAAGAATAAAGTGCTTCCTTATCTTGTACTGGATGGGGAATGAGACAGAGAGATGTAGATCCTGATAAACTCACTCTCCCTGGGTATTGTTTAATGCGTGGGACTGCATCAGTCAACATTAGATTAAGGTCACATGATTCAGAGAATGGCTTGTGGTAGAACTAGACTGAGCTCTCTGTCCTATTCAGTAGCCCTCAATTTATTTATGACTTCTCTGATGCTGTGTGTCAAAGTATTTAACAAACTGTTATGACTGTCAAGGTTGATGCAGCGGTAATTTACCTGTTCAAGATTATTCCAGTTAATTATTTCATGGAGCCAATATTTGGAAGAGATGTTCCCTGGGTAACAGAATAATCCTCTCTTCCTTTTACAAAACCTTTAAATCTTTTCTGATTTGTTTCATCCCTCATTCAGAAAATTAAGACACCCCAATATCATGGTCCAGCATCTTTACACTGTATGGTTCCAACTGATCAATAGTTTTTGAGTTTCCCTTCACAAGAAGTCTACCAAAGCCAGACAGAAGAGGAAAATACACGTGTCCACATTTAAAACAGACAGAAGATGCAATCTATTGCTCTTACACAGGGTGTCCAGCAACCACAGGCAGTGTGAGCCACATAGAACCACCAGCAGCACAGCAGTGGGAAGCTCATCCTGTCCTCTGACCAACATGCTCTTCTCATATTGACCAGATGCCTGTTCTCATCCCAGGTCTCCTCAGACCCATACTGAGCTGCATATTAAGAACAGACACCAGTGGGGTGAGATTTCTGCCCCCAAAAGGGCTAAAAGAAGCCTTGACAGAGGCTGCCAGCATCACTCTTACCAGACACAAGAGGAGCATCACTGGTCAGAGGACTGTTCTCTTAACAACTGTCCCTAAATGAGTTTTCCTGAAATCCAAACAGTTAAATTTAATTGAAATTCTCTTTAACAATGGCAGACTGCAAATCCACCCCAGTTTTGAACTCAGTTATAGCAATATATTTCAGGGAGGTGGGTGAATACTCATCAGCAGAAAGGACACGGAAGGAAACATAAGGGCCAGAGCATCTCAGTGATTGTGTTAGAGCAATCAAGGATACCTGAGGCTAGGATGAAGTCAGAAAAAAATGGAACAAAGCTGGCACCACAGAAATTAAGTTTAATTTGTGAATAAAATAATCATTGTTCTACATTTCATCATCTTTTTGGGCCCTTAGAAGAAGAGAAATGCTTAAGGCTAAGGAAAATATTTTCAGAGAAAAACAGCAGACCACTCAGGAAGTTCTTCCTTTGATGACACTTAGTCAAACCAAAGTGAGACTGCTGGCAGTCATTAGAGCTCTCTTCATAGTTTGCTCCGTCACCTTTGAAAGTTTACATTTACATATCCAGCAAGTTCAGTGAAACTGGATTAGACCGCACATGCTCTCTCGGAGGACAGCGTCTGGATAATTTTTGAGCTGAAAGCATTTGGGAAGGGAGACAAGTATTTGTGCCTTTGGTCAAAAACATGTGGTTTTGCATAAAGCTGAGAGGGTTCTAGGTGCCAAATATTTCACGGTCTGAAAGTCATATATTGATTTTATTTTTATGTTAATTTTAGCAGAACTCCGAAGCCCCAGAAATAGAATCTCTTTCATCAATACCTTTTATTTAATATTTTTCTGAAAATACAACATGAAATACAAAGATCCCTATGAGGATTATAAAGTTAGGCTGTGGTTAAATGAATCTTGACTTCAGATACATTCTCTTTGAATTAAAAAAAAAAGATGCTTGATTTTAAATAACAAAGTTATCTACGCCAATACTCAAAACACTCAAAAGGAATGGCACACTGAATTCCACCTGCATTCAGGGATGCCTTGAGATGTTTCCATCCCCTTTCTTTAGTGCAGCTTTAGAAATACCTGAAGGGTTTCACTGGACACCATGCTTTGCTGAGTAAGGCTGTGATTGTTCACGCTTTGTTGGAGAGGACTGCTTCGTCAAAAGAGGACCCAGTTCTCTGTTGATTCTGAATGCAGACCTCTTGGTTCTCTTCCTGAGAAAAGACAGTGTCATGTCAGGCCAAGTGATGGGGAACATGTCTTCTCCAGCGAACTACCCTCCCATATGGCTTTCCTAAACATCGAGCCTGTGCTGTGCCACGGCTGTACCCTATCTGCCTTTACACTTGGTGATCTCAGGTTGCAGGTGCAGGGGGGCAGCTTGTCTCGGATGAGCTGTCTGCCACCTGGGGACATTTCAGTTGTGGGGGCACAGGACATGGCACGGAGCTGGGGCTGCGTAAGGTACTCACACAGCTGTGAGGCTGTACAAGGCAAAGGACAACTGTGTAAGTCTGCTATGTGCATGAGTCCTGAGAGAGAGAATGGCATCGGTTCTGTGCACAGTTTTCACTCTCAGCCCGCGTTCAGCAAGAGACACTTAACTAGCAGAGGACTTAGAGAGCTTTAAATGCATGGAGTAGAAATTATGACACTGAGGCAATAGCAACACAATTTGTAAATCAACTCTAACTCTGTTCCATAGCATAGATGAATTGGTTACATATCCTAATTTCAAACGGTGGTTTGTATGATGGAATGCAACAGCCACAGTGTCAGACCGTGGTGGTTCACTGGTGGATCGCAGGAGCTCTTGGAGCTCTAACTTAAGGCCACAGAAATTAAAGAAGTCCCAGAAGCTTTCACAGGATTATTCCTACAGTAAGTATTATATAACAGTGAAACCTAAAAGAGGGAGACTATGCACATGTCTCTACCTTGGTCCCACTTTTTCTTGTTCAAACTCACAGAAAAATGATTTAGAATCATGAGACAAAAGCTGTGTAAAATCATAGTTCTCATTTATTTAATCATGAACTTATTCAAATGGTTTTTATGATCAACCACTACTTCATTCTCTATATGTACTTTGTGAGAACAATTGGAAATTAAGCTGTCTGGAATAAAGTCTCTCCCACTGGGTATCATATCTTGAACATTTGCAAGTGGGTTTAGTAGTATCACCGATAAGCAGTTAAACAGCTTTAAGTTTGATATTTACTGTTTGTATAGCAGTCGAAAGTCTATCACTGTATCTACAGATGAATGAGAGGACTAAGTGCCTTGTCGTATTTTGCATTCTCGCTTGGCCATGACTTAAATAGTAAGATGTAAAAGAGGACATACTGTTAACCGCCTCAAAAAAAAAAGTTAGCACCTCTGGTTTTAGTTCACATCCATTTGCTGCGCATCAGTCTCTGTGCTGGTGAGTAGTGACGGATGGACCTCAGGAATCACACGTAGTTCATCCAGTAAACACCTCTTCCTTCCCACATCTCACCACATTCCTATTTCTTTCAGCTCTTCCAGTTATCTTTATAATTTCTCACAACCTCTTCCTCATCTACTCTCTATCTTTCTGATGAATCTTCAGTATGTATTTGTCTGGCTGATGCTTCACCTTGCTATCTGACCCTGAAAACCACTCTTAGATTAATTTTTCAACCACTTTGGTGATACAGCCCTCATTTCCTCTTTTGTTCCCCTTTTTCTGGTACCTCTGTCTTTATCTTCAACTACCTTAAAGTATTTTATGTAAGCATTTCATTTATGCCTTAGTTTTCTGATGTCAAGAAAATGGATGGAAAACTGTCAAGAAGAACCTCTGGTTTTGTTGTGCAAAAAAAGTTCCAAAACACCCTTCTTACAAAACTCTGATCCCACAAACCAACCCACCAAATCCCTCCAAAACCATCATAATCAGCAGATTGTCCAAGGACACAGAGTAAAAACACAGAATTAGCAAAAAATAACTAAAATTAATGAAGCTAGTGGCTGCTCAGGCTCCTGCAAAATTGATCTCTGGAGGTGTAGGTCATGTCCTCAAATGGTAGCAAAGAATAAGGAACAAAAAAGCCCTCTGCTTCTCCAAACAGTGATTTTTCAGCTTTAAGAGCAGAAAAAGATATTCTGGGAGGACAAGGTTTTGAGAAATAAGTTCCAATATTAAAGTGACGTTAAAATGGTACTGAGCGATATACTGTGTTTCAAGAGCAGATTTCTTCAGAAGACAGTTGGAAAATATATCAGCTGCAGGTTGTTTCTTGAGGTCCCACTTGCACAAATTCAATTGTGATTAGAAAGAAAAGAAAAAAAAAAAAACAAACAAAGAGCATTATTGCATCTTCTGTGACAAAGTGACACTGCGGCACTGCAAAAATGCATAGCTGGCAGTACAGTCTTGCCAACTTTGGCCATCTAGTGGCATCTTTTTCACTACGAAAAATAACAAATAAACAATTAGTAGCCATCTGTTTTGAAGAGACAAAACCCCAAGCAGCACATGTGTATCAGGTAACGTGTCTGGAGCTATGTGATTCTGGCCATCATATTATTGCTGTGGCACTGAAAAGAGTTCCGGATGTTTCAGTGCTCTGCAGCCTGGTGTGCTCCTGTGTAAATGCGGGGTGCTCTTGCACCCGGATGTGTCGGCCTGGACAGCTTGGGGACAGGTTGGAGGGTGGGCTGCATTAGGTGGGACTTGGTGCCTTACGGTGCGAGGGAAGCACTTTGGGCTGCTGTGGAGGGATGCAGCAGCAACAGCGGTTACTGCAAGAGAGCTGCTGCTTGCATTTTGCCATTTCAGAGATAACTCTGGAGCAGAAATTACAACGGTGAAAGATATTCTCTAGCTCTAGCAGCAGGTAAGTTTTGTCTTCAGTTCTGGGCCCCTCACCCCAAAAAGGCCATGGAATGACTCGAGTGTGGCCAGAGAAGGGCAACGGAGCTGGGGCAGGGTCTGGAGCACAGGTCTGCTGGGGAGCGGCTGGGGGAACTGGGGGGGTTCAGTCTGGAGAAGAGGAGGCTGAGGGGAGACCTCATCGCCCTCTATAGCTCCCTGAAAGGAGGTTGCAAAGAAATCTCTTGAACCAAGTAGCAAGCAATAGACAAGAGGTAATGGCTTCAAGTTGCCCCTGAGAAGGTTTAGACTGGCTCTTAGGAAGGATTTCTTTGCAGAAGGGGCTGTTGGGCGTTGGAATGGGCTGCCCAGGGCAGGGGGGGAGTCCCCGGGATCCCTGGAGGGGTTGAAGAGTCGGGCTGAGCCAGCGCTGAGGGATCTGGGGGAGTTGGGAACGGTCAGGGGGAGGGTCATGGTTGGACTGGAGGAGCTTCAACGGCTTTTCCAACAGAGACGATTCTGTGGGTCCTGCAGCATCCACACACCTGGAGGCCTGCACGGGAGCCTTCTGGGTGGTGTTTCAGGCGCCCCACTCGCAGGCTGACCCCAAGCACAAGGTTCCCTGGAGCTGCTCAGCCCATGCAGGGGAGGCCTCTGCACCCCCGCAGCCCGTTCCCGGCCCTGTGACTTCAAGCCAGCGAGGCAGAACCCGCGTCCCCCGGCCCCGCTGGCTGTTCCGGGCTTGCCCGGAGGCACCGTGGGGCGGGCTGGAAACCAGACCCCCCGCGGCCGGAGCCTGAGGTGGCGGGAACTGAGCAGCCGCCGTTGTGAGGGGCCCGGCGCGGGGCAGGGCCGGGCCGCGGCCTAGCGCGGGGCCTCCGAGCCGCGCCGGGCGTGGCCGCCCCCGGAACTGCCGTTGCCGAGCCGCGGGGTCCCGGCGGACCCCGGCGGGACGGACCGGAGGCACCGCCGAAGCGGCGCTTCCTGGTCGGCTGCGCTGGGAAGGGCCGCGGCGCGTTCGGTCCAGCGGGTGTCCGGGCTGGGGCCGCCCCGCCGGGCCCGGCGCTGCCCAGCCTCGCCATGCAGCGCTTCACCGTGAACATCAAGCTGCCGGCGCGGACCCTGACGGGCGCCCTCAGCGCGCCGAACAGGGGAGCGGCGGACTGGTGAGGGGCCGCGGGCGGGCGGGGACGGTCTGCGGGGCTCGGGGAGGCGAAAGGGGCGGCTGAGATGCCCCGGGCCTCTCCCCGCGGCGTCCCCCGGGGGAACGCGCCTCAGCCGCGGGTTGGCCTTTGCTCTCCGCTGCCTGCCCCGGTTCTGCCTCCCGCCTCTGTCCGCCAGGCCGGGCGGGCCCGCGCTTTAAGCGGGCGGTTTGTAGAGTCAGCCCGGCCAGGTGCCGAGGCTCGGCCAGCGCCGGGAGCTGCCGGGCGTGCGGTAAGGCTGTGGCAGCGGTCCCTGGGGGGAGCCGGCTGTGCCCTCTTGCCAGAAAATCCCGCCGTGGGCACTGCAAATACTTGGGTCCCTTTTTTTTATTTTGTGCCTGGACCCGGGCGTGCTGTGCTGCTGCGTGCAGGGCAAGCGCTCTGCTGCCAGGCGCTGCGCAAGCTGCCGAAATCGGTGTTCTCTTCTCGCTGGAGAAGCCGGCGGAGCTGCTGCTGTCCAGCTCTCAGGAACAAAGCCATGGCCACAGATGAGCTTGGGCCGGTCCCTTCTGGCAGTGACATTTGCTGCTGCGGCCAGAGCTCTTGTTGGTGCAACGAACTGTGGAGATCTGAGCAGCTTCCTCAGGTTTCTAGTTCTGTTATTTTTGAGACGATGTACAAAGCCAGTACATATATTGGCTTTCGTATTCATTGCGCTGAACAACGAGTTCACCCAGCTGTGGTGTAAAGCACTACGCTAATGCTGCTGAATCTTAGGAAAGAAAACTTTAAAAAGTCATTTTTTTAAAAAACTGTGGCCTGTAGGTTTGTCACCTTGCAAAGCAGTGAACACTGAACAACTCTGAAGTTCTTAGTCTGAAACCTTGGTTTTCTCCTTTGACTGTGCCCACTTGCTTGGTGTTCACCATAGCTTTATAATTGTCATTGGTGGCCACACTAACCTCTCCTGAAGACAGGCAGGCCTCAGCAGATTTTCACTATTACTGTAACCATTGTTTACATGCTCCTTTTTTGTCAAAAAAAAAAAAAGAGATATGCCGTTAATTATATCATTACAAATATATTGCTTGCCTGTGTGCTTATCTAATTGGGAACGCTTTTCATTAATTCCTATACGATGTCTAAAATTTACAGAAGAGAATTTTTGTAGGTGGACACAAAGAGATGCTTTGCAATGGCTTACGAGTTCCACCAGCAGATTGTTCAGCAGACAGTGCAGCAATGGCATTTTATATTGCTTTTGGGTTTTATGGTATTAAATAGTTTTTACTGTTTGAAGTTTGTTACTAGTAGCATGCATTCCACTTACAAAACAAAAGCCTCATTCCTGTTGAGAAGTGCTTTTTGTTCTTTCTGCCTGTTTGATAATGATATATGCTTTTCCAGGGGCTGGCAAGGTTTGATTGCGTATGGATGTCATTCTCTTGTGCTGATAGTTGATGCCAATACTGCTCAGACTTTACAGGTTTTGGAAAGACACAAAGCTAGTGTTGTCAAGGTGAGATGTACGTGTTTTAAGGTATATTACTTGAGTCTGGCGTATATATTATTTTTCTAAATCACTGTAAATACTTGACATTATATTGCACTTGACTGTCACATAAAATCGGTTGTAAAATACCCATATTTTACACAATCTCTTTTAGAGCTGAATGAAACCATGCATGCTGAAATTTGAGCTGAGGTTGATGGTATACCTTTATATGAGGTATAGAATATATAGAAAAACTTGGTAGTGTTATAGAACATAGACATAGATCTTTCTAAGAAAGCTTTTAACGTGACAGATTTTTCAGATTAACATTCAAAATATCGAATAAATCTCTTTGTTGATGCCCTTGCTGATCTTTCCTGTTGTGGGGGTAACCAGTGCACCACTAGACTAGAAAGTTACTTTCAAGTTTTTACTTCTGTTCTTACCTATGGAAAAGGAACAATAGCAGACAAAACTGAACATTTATTTTAGTGATAAAAAACGGCTAAAATTTAAGCTTAAGTGTAGGGTACCTGTACTTTCCTTTGAAGGTACTTGACTTGAAGTTGCAGAGCGTTTGACTTTGGGTCAAGTGTGCAACAGGATGTATTTCTTTGATACATCATTTCTTTGAATGTGGAGGATGACAGATTCTCTCAGAGCTTAGAGAAATGTCTGGCTGGCAGATGTGATGTTTGATAGTCTTTAGCCCAAATGCTATATTAGAAGGCAGTCAGTAATTTATGAAGAAAAATAAATTTCTAGATAGGGGGATTTTGATGGTTTTTGTAGTAAAAAAAAAAAGTTTGTACCTTTTGGAAATTGGATGCTATTTTTTTCCCATGTGTCATTTTCTTTAAATAGACTATCTTCATGTAGATACACTAATTCTATATTAGATATGACCGCTCTGGTATTTTAAAATTAAACACAATTATTTTGTCTTTGGGTTTGATAATTTACTGACTTCTGAGCCATCATGTTCTGATAACGTCTTTCTGCACAGTAAAGAGCTTCAATTTTTTGGTGAGTGGTTTTGAAATTTCATTATATTCAGTAGTTACACAGATGGTGGTGTTTATGTATCCTTATATAGTATAATGTATTACTGTGCCAGAGTCCCATTAAATGTGGATTTTTTCTAATAATAAATAAACTCTTCAAATCCTGGGTAAAAATACAGGGTAGGGCAAAACTGGTAAGAGATCCAAATAAGATCTTGGCTAAGAGCCATATGGATAATGACATTGTAGCTTTTAAATATGGTTGTAAGGTTTAGGAATTATTTTTGCTTCATTAGAGGGAATTTTGAAACTGACTGGCCAAAAGGAAGATAGAAAGGTTAGGTTTCAAAATAGATACTTTATGTCCTTTTTTGAGACTTGTGTGCTGTGACATGTTTAAAACTAATGCTAAAATGTCACAAAGGACCAAAACCTGATTTCTTCCAGCCTGTTTGTATGCTTGCCCAAATCTTTCACTGAATTTTGAGGATTGTCAAGGTTGCCCAAACACTGCTGTCGCTTTCAGTTTGTGCCACTGATATGAATAAAGTCTCCAGTGACAAGTGTGAGGCAACTTGACTCTTAAATAAGGAGAGGTTATTTCTCAGTTAGAGCAAAGGTATGTACATTACAGCAACCATGGAGTAAGCAGCACTCTGAATCCATACCTTTGTTTTCCTTTTGGCAACTTGTTTGGGTTAAGCATACCCTTAGCCTCGGTTGTCTTCAGGCTAGCCTTTAAAACAAACAAATCAATTCCAATGTCTATAATTGTGTGAATAATAGAAAAGGTAATTGGTATGGAGATAGTAGCTCTAGTGATGACTGTGCTTTAAAATGTCAACTTAGCTTAGATAATAAGTTGTAGCAAAATTAGGTTTTGGTCCACATAGTGATAGCATTTTAATGTACTTCCGTTATGTTCACTAGCTTTCAGAAATAATGTTATTTCAATAGGAAACCAAATGCTGAAGTCCAAATAGTTTTTATATAATTTATAAGATAATTTTCCAAGCCACTATCTGGTGCTTTATTAACAGAAATACACTGTAAGAAAATGACTAATTTATGAGGAGGAAGAACAAAGAGGAATTCTGTTCTGCTTTAAGAAGTAAACATCAAATGAGAAATTATGAGGCCATGATCATTGCAGATACCTTTATGTGCATTTGTAAGAAATTTTCTTCAATTCCTAACTGACTTTTTTTTTTGTTTGTAAATGCTAAGAGCATAAATAAGCTAGAGGGGATCTGTAAGAAGTCTGCTGTGTATGTCTGACTTAAACTATGTAGTAGAGGTTCACACCAGTGAACTCAGTCTACAGGGGATCTTCTTCCCCAAAACCCATGCTTCAGCTTTGAAAAATTTCAAAACACACCACTATCTGCAATAAAAAAGCAAAGAGAAGAGCGATCGTTTCATAATCCTTCTGCAGTCTGTTTAACTGTTTTTCTTTAAGTACTTCCTGGCCTTTTGCTGTTGTAGTTGTGTCTGGAATAGGTAATGGTTTCAGTGAAAGTGGATCTGTGTTAGTTGTCCCTATGTCCATATGGTTGTGGGATACTGATAACTTTGTACAGTGGTTTATATCTGATTTTTTTTTTTTCCTTTACAAAGAGTAGTTGCAAGAGTACTTTTACAAAAGAGAACGTAATTACAGGAACAATTTTTTGATTGAGGATTAAAAGTTCATTTGTGTCTGTTCTGATGTGTTAATAAACAGTATAATAAGATCCTTTAAATTAGGTGAAATAGATTGTGAAAATTGTAAAAAACTTCGCCTCTGGTTCCTGTTTCTGACCAGTACTGCTGTATTTTGAAGTCAAGGTAGGGAGGCAGTGACCAGTACAGTAAGAAAATAATTTCTTTTATCAGAGGGATCAGGTCATGTGTGGGTACTTTGTTGGAGCCGTGCATCTACAATGAGAAAAGAGGGTTTATGGTGTTAGAGAGCCACAGGAGCTCTGATTGAGACCGATCCTGTTAAAGGTCTTCTTTTTATTGTTCAGAACTTGGTGATGGCTTTTCCCTTGGGAAATGATGCTTTCCAGACTTGGACTTTGCTTTAAAGTAATACATATTTATCTGAGGAAGAAACAACTTTGCAGGTTTTGATAATTACTTTTTTTAATAGCTACATGCAGGTATCCTCATGGGTAAATTTTTTTTTTTAACAGCAGGGAACCAGGAATTGCAACACTGAAATCTGCAGGTAGACAAGAATCTCTCAAGAATTCTTTGTTATTCTGGTAGAAACACACTTTGGGTTTATAGCTAGAGCTCTGAAGATTGCTTGCTGTGTATGGGTAATCTTTGTTTAATTTATTCAGCTAGGCTTTGGAGATGTATCCTGGTCACACCTATGAGAGGGGTACCACAAAGGTGCCTACAGTCCTCTAAATGCTGTTATAAATGTAATTCTTGTTGCAAAGTTAGTGGTGCCTAATGATAATTCTATTTCTGTATTTTTTTAATGTCTTACTTTCAATATCTGCAAAAAGTGTTGTGTTTGGCATCAGCCCTCACAGCTAGAGTGTAATTTTTGTAGTAGGTAAGTTCCCATTAGCTTAGCATTAAGGTTTCTTTATTGTTAGTATCTTCAGTCTGTCTTAGGGTAGAAGTTTACATTTAAAGCTGATAGCAAAACAAGTCCATACTGAATAGATAAGGAAGGAGTCAGTGTTATCTCTTTATAATCTCCTGAGACTTGTAGACAGAATGTTTCGTATTTCAAGACACACAGTTTTCCTAAGTATTGCCAACTTGAAAGCCCATGCAGTTTGAAATCCCAAACCAGAAAGTGATACGTAGAAATCAGTGGTGGCAACGTGCTGAAAGGGGTGAGAAAGATAGCAAATGTCAGCAATAGCTTGACATGAGACCACATACAGATGAAAGATGAACCTTCCTTCCTCCCCAATACCACGATACACTTAAATTTGACAGATTAGGAAAATGAAATGTTTTAGGATGTATTTAAAAGTTGGGTGGTAAATTTTCAACTTTCATTTGTTTGGAAATCAGTAGGATTGTAGATGCCCACAGAACCTTAAACATTGCCATTTAATTTCTTCTAAATATTTGAGTAAAAATTTTATATACATAGCATATATCTATAGATTGTTTTAGTTATGTTCAGGGACAAGGATTGTTGATTTATGTAATTTAAAAACATCAACCACGCAGTTATGCAGCACAGTTGCAACATACCTTAAATTTACACAACTGATGGTAGCTTAAAGGTATTCTTACACAGATGCTATTACTGTTAACACTTAGTATGCTTTTTTGTTGAGTTGATTGCTATTTGTTTATCCATCTGAAAAATATGAAGTATGTTATATTATGTTTGCTTCCTTTGACCAATTTTCATCTGTATCTTCAGGTTAAATGGGCTAAAGAAAATTACCATCACAATATTGGCTCTCCGTATTCTTTACGTTTAGCTTCTGCTGATGTTACTGGAAAAATAATTGTATGGGATGTGGCAACAGGAACAGCTCGTTGTGAAATACAAGAACATGCAAAACCAATTCAAGGTAATGGTGGTGCCTGATGTTTGTATGGAAGTCACTTTATGGGGGATTATTACAAATCCATCACCAAGGCTTTGCAAACTGTACTCAGTTCTGCCACTGAATTTTACTGTTGGGATTACTAGCTTTCTCTGTATTTGCTCATTTTCTGTGTAAATGTAAGACTTGCTGTCTCCCAGAGAGATACTGTGAGATTTAATTCATCATGGTAATCTTTTCCAATATCTGACAAAAAGTTACAATCTATTTTTATTAATGTGATTGATTGAAATAATAACATTTATAGTGCCAAGTACATCTTCCTGCTTTTGAATTGATGATATAGTGCAGTTTGCATTGCACCCGAATGTTAATGCTGTCTGTAGTGGTGTAATAGTTCAGTAGTATTACATTGCTGTGAGTCAAGAGTTTTGATTATGGATCTATACTTTGGCAATTACTTAGTTCATTATACAACTACTTCTGGTCAAATATGCTAGCATGATAACATATATGTGCAGTATAACTAGAGAGAGAAGGTTTTTTCTGAGCGTCTATGCATTTGTCTGATTTATAAGAGCAGGGAGGCTTTTCTATGCATAGCAATATTAAAATGTGAGAAGTGACTAAATTTTAGTGTAGAAGAGAGTTGTAAATAAGGTTTTGCATAGAGTTGGAGTTAGTATTACAAAGTCTTGAAACAGCATGACACATTTGAATTAGTTTCTAGTGTAATTAGGAAGACATAAATAGCAAGGATTAACACAGTCAAGAGAAAGGGGAAATTTTGGGATGGTATAAATAACTGGTTTTAGCTTTCATTTGAGAAAATAGTTTAGTGGCAGAATTTGCTGCTTTTGATTCTCTTCTATGGGTGATAGCCTAGTGCAGCTGGGAAGTTCTGAAAAATACCCAAAAAACCCTACCCAAACACTTCTGGGCAGCTGAATATTTGAAGATTCTTTATCCTGCTATCAGAAAAGAATTCTTGATCTCATTCAGGGATTTCACAAGTCTCTGGGGGAAATAAAAAACAAAAATAAAAACTGATCAGCCAAACAAAACTCTACCAAAAAACCCCAAAAAGCCTGGAGAAAGGAGCTAAGCATTTATGATGTTGTAAGCTATGGAAGATTTATGTTTGCTTGTGCTAGAGGCAGAAATGTCTAGAAGCCTGGCATAGAGGTAAGTGCTATCTTAATTGGTCTGGTGACAGAGAATGGAAAATGTAGCCACTGGCCGGGTATAACACAACTAAGAGAATACATTGGAAAGGAATAATTGTCTTTGTCCTTGCTGCTTTTTGTGCCCATTTATTAGTAAGGCATCATCCATCAAATGCTCCCTTTCATTAGTTAGCATCTTGTCTTTCATCAATGAAAAAGTTAAGGTAGTGGTTAGAACTCAGAAAAGGGCATAAAAAAAATCTAGACTTCGTTCCTTGTTGCATCACACACTTAATGTCATTTTTACTAGTGCTTTAATGGGTGTGGTCTGTAGTTGATAGTAGTACTCCTACTATTGTATTTTGCTTCTGATTACTTGTGGTATTTACAGAATTACTTCTGTCAGTTGGAATTACTCCTAACAGAGCTGACCAGGAGCTGGGTAGAGCACTGGAATGAACCTGGGTAGCTTTGTGGCTGTGCTTCTGTGGCTGGTCTGCTGCCAGGACCTGAGCTGATGCTGCCAGTGAGCTGCTTCCAGCACCCGGCTGGCTCTTTCAGAATTAGCTGGGGGGCATAACTCTGCAAGTACAGCAGCAGCGACACGCTCTGCTCCATGTTCTGGATTCTTATTGCTACCACTGCCCACGCTATCAAATATGTCCAATTATTTCAGAAGTAATATTTAGAAACACACACCCACCCCCCCCCCACCCCCCCCCCCCCCGTCGCAAGAAACTACCATACTGAATTTCTAAGAACAATTTATAGTTTATTCGGACTACTCTAAAAATTCTTTATAATGCTGGAGTTATACCTGTTTATTTTGAATTCTATCACATGAAAGCCCACTTATGAAATTGGCTTGAGTTTTATTGTTAATCTGTTTTTATATATAAATCCTGTGAAAGTAGATACAATATTGTATATCTGTAAGGGACACCGAACATTTTATTCTATTGACTGCAGTTAATTTTATTAGTTTTATTTCAGTGTGTGTGTGTGTGTTTAGAAGTTGTTTTATTTACTCTTCACACCAGTTCACTGAATGTTTAGTGGAGTTTTGACCACGTCATTTGAAGTTTTCTCCAGGTTTTTGGAACCAGTGAAGGCTTTCCAATCTGCTGGGTGAGAAAAAAAAAGTTCATAAGTAACAGAATAAAAATTCTGTTCTGCCAGTCCCTGATTTGATTCAGCAATAACCTCTAACAAAAGCAGTTTCTTTTCCTTTCCATCTGTTTCTGAGGCCTCTGGCTTTTTACAAGCCATTAGAAAGTGGTGCAGATAGAGAGATGGAACACCAGAGTGGTCTGCTGGTTCTCTGTGTATCTTCAAGAGCTTTGTAGGGTAACAGCTGGAGCCTCACTGTTTCAATGAGCAGAAAAGTGGTGCATCAGTGTAGGGCACTCTTCTTTATTTGATCTAAACGTTGCATTCAGCTGAGAAGGAGTTAACCTTTTGTTAACTTACAGTATAACTGATTGGAACACACCAGACTGGATTTTTTTTTTTTCCTCTGAAACCTAGTGAGAAGCACTTACCAGCTCTGAAAAAGCTGAATTGATAAAACAGAAGAACGGTTGAGGAAGGAAGGTTTCTTGACATCTTAAAATAAATGAACATGCTGTAGAGAAGCTGTAACTTGGTGAGGTGATGCAGCGAGTGGTAGGATCTGAACTGGGGGGAGTTGATCGATTGCCTGCCTGACCCATTCTATTGTCTAAAACACTGCCCTGTGGAGCATGTAGGAAACTCTAATACAGCTCTTTTCAAGTAACTGAGGTGTCTCTATGTTCTTATTGACAGAAAACATAGTCTTTTATGTGCATTTATCTTGAATGTTTAAATGATGCCCAGCTGTGATGATTTGCAACCATATCTCTTCAGACTGACCCTAGCATTTAAGCACTGTACTTGATAGTGTTATAGTCAGTTTCATTTTACTCTTGAACTTAAGACTCTGTTTAAACAGTATTTGAAGCGGAGAAGACATTTGTTTCCAGGTCCAATACTGATACCATCTCAAAAATTTGGGATGGTGTTTTGTTTCATGGTGTCATCCCAAATATTAATTGGGATAATATATGGCTCTTTTCATTTTGACTCTACAGTATTTGTGTGCTTGTGTGTAGACATGTGTAACTCAGTTTATTGCTGTTTGTTAAAAACATAAATTCAGGCCATAAAAGGGATTTATTTTTTAGAATTGTGAAACAGAAGCATCTTGTTACTAACAAGTCACTATTTATTTCTTTAAAGACAAGGTATTATAGAAGAAGAATAGTTTTAAAATAAACCAAACCTTTTTTTGAAAATTAATTTCACTGTTGTTCCTTCTTTCTTTTGACAGACATGCAGTGGTTGTGGAATCAAGATGCTTCTAGAGATTTACTGCTTGCAGTTCATCCACCCAACTATATCGTACTGTGGAATGCAGACACGGGCACCAAACTTTGGAAGAAAAGTTATGCTGAAAATATTCTATCTTTTTCATTTGACCCCTTTGATCCCTCACACTTAGCTTGTAAGTTGATATGTATAGAATAGTGTGGCCTGAATATGTGTGACCAGGAAAAATGTTAAACTCAAATGTTAATTTGGGGATTAAACGTAATGCGTTGTAGAGAATAATGTTGTAAATGCCAAGAAGGAGTCTCAAAACAAAGACAGTGGAGTCTTTGGCTAATGTGGAATCTTCTAAAATAAGATGCCATGATGTTAGGGGAGGGGAAAAAGTAGGCATGAGAAGTTAGACATCTGAAAAGAAATGTTTGAGACTGTACAAAAGAAGGGGTAAAGCGTGTAGATAGGGAGCTGGAGGAAGCTAAGTATAGAGAGCCTTGTTAAACTGACATAAAAAGCTGTAAAAGGAGGGATGCGGAGGGAGAATCCAGTGAGATGAGTAGACCAAGAATAAATGTTATTTTGAGCAGGACTTTTTTTTTTTTTTAAAACGAATACAGTGTGAGCATCAGTTTCAAAGGCAGTTCAGACATCAAGGAGAATGTAGTGCAGATTTATTCACATTTTAGCAGAAAGAAACTAAGAGAAATAAGAGAGTCACCATTTTATTCTTTAATTTAGTTTCATCACTCCTGATTTGTAATGAGACAGTGCAGTTTCCAGGCTTTGTAGGTGGTTTTGGTTTTTTTTTTTGGTCTGCCATACCATTCAACCTTCTGTAAACCTGTAGTAAAATCTGAGCTACATCTTTACAGCTTAGCTGATTCTTTATGCTGCAACATAAATAATGCGAGTTAATGATTCTTCAAGTCATGCGCTACATGAGAACAAAAAAAAGGTGATACAGCGAATATGGACAACCCTGCCTTCTATTTGCATTGTGAAGTGTAAAGAAAAATAGTTGATGAGAGAGAATAACTGTTCTGAAGAACCAAGAGGTTTCTGCCAGTAATCTCCATAGTATTTTTTTAGCATAGACTTAATTTTGAAAATTTGAGTTTGGATATTAATTAATTATAATGGACCATCTGCTGCAATTTCAGTAGGAGGTGCTGGTTGTCTATAATTACGAGTTTTCTGTCTAATACAGTATTATTAATGTTATTAGCATTTCTCCCCACCAAAATTTCATTAAAATGGAATGCTGCAATCAAATTACAGATTGTATTTTGCTCTAATAAGAGTTGTTTTTCTTGGTACAGTGCTCACCAGTGAAGGAATAGTGTTCATCTCCGACTTCTCTCCTTCCAAAGCTCCTGCCAGTTCAGGGAAGAAGGTTTACATCTCTAGTCCCCATTCCAGCCCTTCTCACAACAAGCTGGCTGCTGCTACAGGGGCCAAAAAGGCCCTTGATAAAGTAAAAATCTTAATCAGTAATGAAAAACCAAGGTAGGTTGCACATATTTCTTCTCAGATAGTGTTTTATATACCTATATATTTTATAAATATAATTAGGTTAAAGTCTATAACATCATTAGTTTAAAAAAAGAAAATTGATTGGGGTGGGCAGATAGATAGTATCCTATGTGAGGACTTTACTTAGGAATATAACATGGACAGTCATTCATCCACTTCTGTTCATAAAAACAGCCATATCATCCCAACATGTTTTATGTAAGTTAATGACATAATGTTCTCCCTTCATGAACAGATTTTCATGCAGACGTAAATTCAGAAACAACTTTCTTGGGGAAAAAAAGATGAAAATGGGCTAATGTATTTCATTTAAATTGTTTAATGAGAAGGGATATAAGAGAATACAAATTGTGTCAAGTACTCATACCTGAGAAGAGTTCTGATTCTGATGTCGTACAAGATACTGCAGTAGGAGGTGTTTTCTAAGTTAATCGTGTATAAATAAAATTTATACATACTTGTTTGTGTATTTTCTGACCTTTTAAAACTAAAGTGGTTGCATTTTGAGTTGATTTTGGTTTTGTTAGAAATTCTCTAGGCTACTTTCTTGTGTGGTGTAATTTTTTTTTTATATATTTTTTTGAGTAATAAAAGTATTTGTCAGACTTCTAGTGAACGTGAGAACAAACTAATCAGACCATATTATCAGTTAGCAGTTGACACCAAAATTTAGTGCAGGTATGAAATTTATAGTCTCTTATCTATTTAAATTACAAACCGAGAAGATACCTCCTCTGGTAATCATTTAACAAATTGAGATTTTTATATGAAGATAATGGGCATGATCTTGTAATTTTGTGTTTTGTAATGCGTGATTTGTGCTACACTGGACAGAACACCTGATTTGCAAATACTGAGTACGTACGCTGCTGCAGCCTTGTGTGTGCTCTGTAGTAACAATAAATCAACAAAGATACTAATTTTTTTACATCCTCCTGATGGCATTTTAAGTTGCTCTTTTCTCTATCCTTTCCCATCCAGAACACCCGAAAAGACTAGGATTGGAAAAAGGGAAGAAAAAATTGTAGCAGCAATGATTTATGTAGTTTCATATGAATTTAGGGACACTTTGAGGAAAGAGGAGCAGGACATTGGCAGGAAAGTGATGGCAGAAAAAAGGGGACTCGTACTCCTGAAGCAGAGAATGAGATGCAAGAAGGGTGTAAGGAAGATTTAGTGTGTGTTAGAATGAGGAGATTAAAAACAAACACAACCTCTCAGAAGGAGTTACACTTTAATGAGTTCAGAGGCTTTCAAACTGAGCACAGTATGAGGATGATTTTCTTCAATGTGACTTAAGTGCTGTTCATTGATTTGCATGCACCTAATGAACCTCTTTACCTTGCAGCCAACCTTCTGTTAACATTCCATAAAATGGTGATGTTTTCTGCTCTTTGCTACTTTCTCTGAGTTTTGAAGACTGGTATTCTTGATAGGCTAGTTCAGTTCATTTCAAAATAAAGTAATACGCATAATAATATAAAAATTCAAGTAAGCAGTACGTGTGAGGGTAATTTCCCATGAATACCAGTAAATATCATGGCAGCTAGCACTGTTTATAATTGAATTGCTTTGTATTTGAGATGTGGAAGAATTACATTCGTTCCATTTGAAATACAGACTATTTTGAATATTGCTCTATAATCTTATTTAGACAAAAGTCAACAGAGAGTCCGTGTCTTTTGGAGGTCAGTGATGCTTTTCACTGCTTTAGCAATTAAATGGAAATCTGCTCTTGCCTAGTGATCCACATAGGGAATACCTGAAAAAAATGCAGCTTCAGGAGAATTTATACTGTGAAATTTATTTTGAACTTGAAGTATTTGTTGATACAAACTGATTAAATTTTATATCTGATGTTTTACAGTGCTGAATCTGTAACACTCAACGACTGTCTTCAGTTGTCATATTTGCCTTCAAAAAGAAACTACATGCTGTTATTGTATCCCAGAGAGATTCTGATTCTTGACTTGGAAGTGAATCAGACAGTGGGTGTGATTGCAATTGAAAGAACAGGTGTGCCTTTTCTACAGGTAATGAAAATTTGATTGATTTCTATCATTGTCATAGTTTATTAAGATCATACGTAAGTTCGTGACTCATTGATTAGTTCTAGGGGATGAAAACAAGTTAACTCATCAGGGGGAAAAATGTCCTCTGAACCAAGCATTGGTTAATTTAGTCTTCTGAAGTCTTCAGCAAAACCACTTCATTTTGTGGTGTTACAAAACTTACCAGTGTGGAAATAGTGCTGTGGGAAAAGGACATTGCATTCTCTGGTGGTTAAGCTGCTTATACACAAGTTAATACTAGTTCTGTGAGCATCTGCCTTTGCTTAATTAGACAGCTAAGTCTAGCCTGAGATCTTACTGAAACATCTTCATTCTCTTGGATTCATGAATTTTGATATCAAAAAAGAATTTTTTTTTAAGGGATAACTAAAAAGAATATATTTGAGACATATATATGTATATCAATGTTTTAAAAAAAACCACCCCAAAACCCAAACAATTTGAACAAAACCTGTCAATGAATTTCTCTAATTAATTGAATTCCTTATTCACAAATACTGTAGCTAAAGAAATTCATTGAACTGTTGCATTAGTGGTAATGTTTTTGGTGACTTGCAGGAATTGTATGTTCATTTATAAAAGTACTTTTCAAAGGATCAAATTTTGATAACACAGTAAAATGTAGTATCTCTTTACCTAGGTAATTCCTTGTTTTCAGCGTGATGGGTTATTTTGCCTACATGAAAATGGTTGTATAACTTTAAGAGTTCGCAGATCTAACTGCAGTATAACTGGAACGCCAAATGAAGAGCCAGGTAAGTTTTGTGTCAAAAATGTGCAGAAATGAACTTTGAGGCATTTCAATTAATATCTTAATGCCAATATTAACCATCACACCTTGTACAGGATGGTGAATTACAGACCTTCTGATTTTTCTCTTATACATTAAATTCATGCTGCATTTTCCCAAAATTGTTTCTGACTTCTCTGATACTTAGTGCAAAATAAGATATATTAATACCCTGAAAATTCTTTTATCACTAAATAATACTTAATTATGAAGTGGCTTTAGAGTCACCTCCACAAGAATGTTTTGGATAAAAGCTGGTGAGTATGTTCTTTTTATCTTTAAGAAAAAAGATTTTTCAGGCAAGCACAAGGTTTTGGTCATTTGAACTGATTTTAGAACTAAGACATGGGCTTAAATTTAGATTAAAATCTAAATTATTAAACCTTTGTCTCTTTTATGAAATGTTACTAAGAATGGCCTTTTAAATATCATGGAGGAGACTGGAATAAAGAAGGGAAGGCATAGTTCTGTAAATGTAAAGAAGTGGTTTTTTTGGTTAGAGTTTGGTTGGTTTTGGTTTTGGTCGTTTGGTAATTTCTGGTGAGCTACATTACTTGCTTACAGGTTCACCAGTAAACCAAATGAGTTCTGGATTGTGGAGGGCAGATGCACTTTCTGCCCAGATATGAAACAGTCTTTTTTTTTTAGATTTTGCAAGATTCATGTGGAATAAGATATTTTAAAGACAAAGTTACACTTTAGAGAACTTTTCACATCTGTGTTGTGTACAGCAAGATCAATACTATGCAGTTTTTGATTGTTTTTCCTAATTGTGGCACAGGAAGTATGTGGACTTCAACCAAAGAGCTCAGTCATGCTGCAAATTTACCTCTGTTGATTGATTACATCATATGTTTTCCACTCTAATTGTTTGTCCTCTGTGGGACATTGATGTTACAGATCCAGACCCAGTTCAGGAGCTGATTTATGATTTAAGAAGTCAGTGTGATGCAATCAGGGTAACAAAAACAGTTCGACCCTTCAGTATGGTGTGTTGCCCAGTGAATGAGAATTCTGCAGCTCTCATAGTCAGTGATGGGAGGGTAATGATCTGGGAATTAAAATCAAGTATTTCTGGCAGAAATGTGCGTAACAGGTAATGGGATTTATTTTTCTTATCAAAGCTTTCATCTGTACCTTTACTAGTGGCGTGTAATATTTAATTATATTCCAAAAGCAACAGTGATGTCCTCATGTGTATGGTAGTGTGATGTGCTGTACGTGTGTATGAATGAAAGGAAGAGGAACAAAATACATCTTTCAAATAGATTAGTTCCCTTGCTTTGGGGAAGTGAAGGAACTGTATTTAGCCTTCTTTCTTTAAAGCATAAATTCATACTAAGTGGTTGGAATAAGGAAACAAAAGATAGAATGAATATTCACATTATTTGGGGGGAACATTTTCTTCTCATTTGGCTTTTTTCAGACTATGTAATCTTCCTCAGGAATGGATCCCTCATCATGTCATATGAAAGGTCTTCAAAATAGTCTGTAGGGGACCATATTTTTAGTAGGAGAAAGGTTTTCTGCTCTATTTTTGTGAATTTGACACAGAAGCAATATGAGGCTGCACAGCAGGTGGCTGGAATACAGTGGTATAGACAATATTTTTATATACAAAGCCTGTAGAGTTTTAGATTTTGAGCAGTATCTAAAAATACTATATGAATTAGTATAGTTCTTTGAAAATTCAGTATATTAAGGCCATTCTGCTGCAATAAACCTTTAAAGTACTATTGAATAAAATAACTTACTGGCATAAAAGAAATACAGAATTCTTAGTACATTTTTAAATGTCAGTAGTACCAGATTTTCAACATAGATCCTTTTTGTCGCTCATCAGTGATTTAATGTTTTTATTCTTGGTGTTCTCAAAAATACTGTTAGATGGATTCTTTGTGATGCATATCCAAGAGAGCTGTTTAGGATCCATATGTCGCTGGGTTTTACTTCTTGTATTCTTAGACTCATTTCTAAAACATTGATCTCTGTCATGATTATATAACCAGGAAAAATGTAATAATAACAAGAAGCACTGAGAAGAGGATATGGTTGGATTGTACTGAAAAGTAAAGCATATTTCTAGTTGGCAGTCTTTAATGGATTTTGAAGGAGTCTTCCTCCATTAGCTCTTGATCCTGCTGTATTTGATGGTCTTAACTAAAATTTGAACTCAAAACCTGTTGTAGTGAGATTTTAAAGAAAATGCCTTTGTATGGGCCTTAAACTGCATTTTTGCATACACCTAGATGCAGTCAGTAGTCTTTGGTCTTTGCTTGTCTTGCCCAGCAAGATATAATTGCAAGGCTGCAAGGATTCTTTGAGTCCCTTTCGGATGGAGATTGTGCTGGAACCCTGTCACAGTTGTTGGGAAAAAAAAATAACACAACAGCCTGATGCATAGATATCTCACAAGATTGTAAACATAGGTTGTACTGTAAGTTTCTGCTGGAGTTTTGTATATGCAGAGGCAATTGTGTCTCATATGTTTAGGTGAAAAGCATTGCTTCTGTTATGGGTTTCGTCATCTGGAAGCTATATAACAGGTTTATATAGGTTAACAAAAAACGTTCCCCAAGTTTGGGAATCTGTTCTTAAATGTAAAAATATTTATGATCGTTGCTGTATTCATGAACATATCTCTACATGTTAATACACAATATTTTAAAAAGCCTCCATTCAGTGCTTACTTCAGAACAAGGGATAGATCTGTCTTTTTCTGTTACTTAGAAATACCTCTGTAAGGAAGATGAAAGTTATTTTGAATTTTGTACATTTGTGTGTGCATTATCTCCTGGTAGAGTTGTTCGTGGAAGTTGATGGTGGTAATAATCTTCTCAAAAACATTCTGCAAGTAGTAAGTGGTAGGAATACTGAAAGATCAATCTGGGGAAAAAAATCAAAGACCTAAGTCAACAGGCCATCCAGTTTGTGTTAGGAACTTATTTTCATTTCCTTTACAGCAGTTCAAGTGCATCACCTTTATATTCCCCAGTCTCATTCTGTGGGATTCCTGTAGGAGCATTCCAAAATAAACTTCCAGACCTCTCATTAGACAACATGATTGGTAAGACATTTTCACTATTATTGCTACTCATTTCTAGGATTTTTGAATCATTGTACATATTATCTTACTTAAGAACTACATATGTTAGAATTACTTTATGTGCAATCTAAATAGTAATTCTGAAAGAAAAGAATTCCTGTTTGCTAAAGAAATTATCAAATTAATTTTTTTGAGTTTTTTTGTGTTGCAGACCAATGTCAAAGTTCATTTTCCCTGAGGAAATAAAAGTAATTTAAAATGCAATTTGGCCAAAATCCCTTCGGTTTTTGAAAGTAATCTTAAACAGATGAAGACAATTTATCTGATGCATCCCATCTTTGTTAAATCTAAATGCCAGTCAGCACTTCAGTATTGAGAAATGTTCTTTTAAGGCTAATTTTAAATTTTAAAACTAATTTTTATTGGAAAATTGACTAGTGCTGCTCAGAGATACAAAGGTGCAGATTTGGAATTGCTTTTGTTAAAAGTTGTCTGTATTAGCTGGTGCGGGCAGCTTAACACTATAGGAGGTTCTTTTGCACTTTATCTCATATATTAAAAGATGACATTTAGGACATGAGTTTTATCTCCATTTCCTGTAGTCATTGACATCATAGCTATTGTTATTTTGTACCTTACATCACTCAGACTGGTACAGCTGACTGCAGAAGGTATACAGCAGGGGAGTTACATCTTTCTGTGCCCATCTTTATTGTATCTGAGCAAATTCACTGTATTTCCAGTAGTGAAATGCACTCAGTTTTTACTGTTTGGAGTTAAACCTTCATAAGTCTTTGAATTGGTCTAATAATTTAAAAATATTTGTAACTAACTTTAAAAAAAAACACGAAAGGAGAGAAAAAAAAAGTAAAAGCTACCCTTGAGTTCTGGCAGAAGACTGAAAAGGTTGCACTTTTTTTTGCCTTTTTTTTTTCTTCTTAGCGTTGGGAAAGAAAGTTAGTATTGGAGAAATTAGTAGAAGTCCAATCTTCCAAAAAGTTTCATTATACAGACTCCTCTATCTGATAACTTCCCATAACATCTCCAATTTCAGTTTAATACTAACAAGAGCTTTAATTTTTAAGCAGGGCAAGGCACAGTTGCTGGAGAAGAACAGTTAAAGAATTCTTTTCTTCAAGAAGTTCACCTCAAATTTCTTCTGACTGGACTTCTTTCAGGACTTCCTTTGCCTCCATTTGCTATCCGCATGTGCCCACCTCTTACAACAAAAAACATTAAACAGTATGAACCAATCCTTGCTGTTGGTAAGTGCCTTGAATAGGTTATTCCTTGCTCTGAAAGTAATATATTCTGTATTAAATACAAATATAGTTACTAATACGGAAGAAAAAAAAAAATCAGTCCTTTGATCCTGTATAACTAAGCACAGGTAGTGACCCTTGTATTAGTTTGCATCCATGATAGTCTTCAGATTCTTTTTTTTCCTGCCTTGGAATTAAGTAATGTTACCTGAAAAATTGCAGTATATTAGCAAGTTTGTATTGTCCTTTTATTTACAATGATACTGGTCCATTTATACACTCAGCATTTTATATGCTGCTCTCAATTCATTCTAAACATCAATAAATACGGACTTCTGCAGCACCGCATTCCTAGAATAAGTAAATGAACTTGAGAGACTATTTTTGTTCTGATGTAAGTACCTAAAAATATACTTAAAGCAATTTTATTTTTCCTGAATAAATCTATTCTTATTACAAATATAGTTAAACTCATCTAGATATTAGAATAGTTGCCAGTGAGCACCCGATTTATTAACTCTTGAGTTCTCCCTATTTAAATCTGATTTTTCTGGCATGCTCTTTCAGACCACATTAAGGATTTCACAGGGTATCCATACAGGCTGCTGTCTTTCTCTGCAGTCAGTGAACTGGAACAGTAGACACGGACATGCTGTAATTTAAAGATTATAGTAGGTTGTAAAATCAGACCTCTGGATTTGAGTTGTCTAAACATGCTCTCGATATATCTGAGATACCAGTTGGTTCTGGGCTGCCCGGTTCACACTGTGCCTGTCTCAAGACAAACTTGGGAGATTCTTGTTATTCTTAAGGTTTGCCTGTGCTATAGAGTCTTCTAGGGTTTTTGGGCAAGGTGACAAGTATTGCAAGGGTAAATGTTACACAGGAGCTTACAAAGAGGATCTCACTCCAGTAGTGAAAACGCCATAATAATGTGTACGTGTATGTATGCAGTTATTGTAATGCTTCTATTATTACTGAGCTAAAAGTGCCATCAGTGTTTGTGCTCTAAAAGGTAGGCAAGCTATCATTACATGATGTGATGCTGCTAAAATGTAAATTTTGATTTTATATAAGCTGTAGCCTTAAAAACAGGTGAAATATAAAGATTAGGAAACCAATAGGTAGGTATAAAGTGCATTTACAGCAAGGTCTGCATCAGTCTAGACTTAAGGTATCTTGAATGGCTCTTCAGGTATCCATTGTTGTATTTAATGAGGTTGATAGGAGTATAAAGGAAAAAAAGAGAAGAATAAGTAAGTCTTCCCAGTGTCTAATAGAAAATTTAACTTCCAGTGTTTTGTAATGGTTTTGATCTAATTGAAGCTAATAGCTACTAAATTATTGATTTGTAATTTGAAAGAGGTCATTATTTCAGGGATGAGAAAGCAGAATTGCTTTAATGATTTGGTAAAATCTACTCACGATTCTCCCCTGGGATTATTAGTGGATAACAGTTAATACCCTTCCTTGAGACATTTACTAATCTTGAGTAATCAAAACAAGAAGAAATGTTCCTTTTTCCTGCAACTGGCTATGTTGTGAAAATGCAGGAAGAATGAACAGATTTTCTGCAGGCTCAACAGATTCAGGTTCAGGAAAATGTCTTGATCTAAATGGATATCACTGTCTGCAGAGAACCTTGAAGGATTTTATATTTGTGATTTAAGTACTAGAAATCAAAAAACTTTTCTAAAACTGTAAAATATATCATAGCTACAGGTATTTAAAAAAAAAAAAAGAGAAAGAGGGAAATAGCTGTAAATCTTGCATTTTTAATAAAGCATGGAAGGAGAGAATAAAATGAGTCTTTTTTTAAAAAAAACCCAAATCACTTTTTATAGGTACAAGTAATGGCTCTGTCCTGGTGTTTCATCTTACAAGTGGACTCTTACACAAAGAGTTAAGCATCCATTCCTGTGAAGTCAAGTAAGATTTTAATTTTAATTCCTACTATAATCCTTCTGAGAGACAACTACTAAAACGTCTAATGTCTTGCTTCATTGTTAATGATGCTCAAGAAAATTGCCTCTTGAGTAGTCTACCCTAACAGTATCTTTGCTGTGTATAAGCAGTAACGCACTGTCAAAACTGGAGTGAAAATTACGTTGAACTAGATATTTGAATTGTACCTGTGTCTGCTGATCTAGGATGCGTATCGACTACTTCCAGTTTCTTTAGTGAATCGTAGTACAAAGAAGTCTCTTTAGGACAAGAAACTTTATTATAGTGTCTTATTTATATAACTGTTTGTGACTCACAGATTGTGTCCTTTGAAATAATTATGTTTTGTAGGCCGAGGTTTATTTACTTTGACCCCTTGGGGCTGAAATTGCTGTTGAGATAGTTCTGGTTCTAACTGAAGTAAAAATAATTTTATCATTAAAGATTTTAAAAGCCAAATGCAGGACTCAGTGTTTATCCATCCTAAGAAGAAACAGAGTAAGCTTTAAAGCTGTTGTACTGTGTATTTGTGTGTACACAGTGACATAAATTATTGAATAACTAATGGTAAGATAATGCCAAGATGGTGCTTGCTGGATACATTAAAAAAATTTAAGATGGGGAGAGAGGAGGCAATATGCTTTTGAAAAAATATTTCTTCCTTTTATTTAGGCTTCACATGTTATTGGAAGTATTCTTAGTTTGGTCTTTTCACTTTGTAAGCGTTCTGCAACTTTTGAAAAACTTCGAGAATACATTGTCTTTCTAGCAACTGTCTTCACACAAATGGTATTTTTAAAACAAAATTATTGTGAATTTTATTTAGCAGTAAGCTGTTATCTGGGTAAGTCTTTTAAATATTTGTTTTAATTTCTTCAATCCCAGTCTTAATGGTCTGAATGACTTTCTACATAATTTTTTCTACTTCAGTGGAATGCTTTAAGCAATGTAGAATAAGACACAGGGATTTTTTTTTTTATTTATTTATTAATATTCATGGAGGGCAACAGTCTTTCTTTCAGTGGGAATTCTTACTTTACCTCTAAAATGCAGATAGATTGCATAATGCCTCTATTTTAGTTTTATCTGAAAATACACCTTTAGGGTATGCCATTATTTTAGTTTGTAACTGAGAATACCCTGAAATTGTAACTCAAGACCAGCAGAGTTTTCAGTGCTCTGTAGTTTATGAGGGTGTACTAAAATAATGGCCACTGAATTGTCTAGATGCTAGCAATTACATTTTTTCTAAGTTTAAAGTGTTCTTTTGTAGAAGGTACATATGTAGTCACATGCTGATTTCTGCGTTTTTTTTTTTTAACTTTGCAATTCTGTATTGTGATTAGGAGGAGGGAGAATTTTTAGTCTTTCCTCCATTTAAGATAGTTCATAGTCATGAGTAACCTTGAATATTAATTGTATCAGTGATTATTACTTTGCTATTTCACTATTTGTTTAAATAGAACTCTGTGAGTAAATACTTCGCCTTTGAGTGTAATTTAGTTTTTATAAGGGGACTGAAGCAAGAAGCAGCAGAAATGCTTCAGAGAACACACAGGATAACTCAACCAGGTCACTGCTAGGAGCTTAAGTGAAGGGAAAAAACCAGAAGGGGACTATAGCATCTATGCTGGCTGAAAGAAGCAGGGAGCAGGAGGTCAGTCTTTCTTCCTGCAGGATAGAGAGAAATGCAAATAATTATTATGGCTAAGAGGAATTAGAAGAACCATGGAATAACTAAGTCTGATACCTGTTCAGACCTCTTAAGTAGACCAATCTCAGCTATTGTGGTAAGATAGGAGATTATAATAATCTTCAGTGCAGAGGAAGAATGTATTTGAGACATGTAAATAAAATGCCTGCAATTTAGCATTAGTTTAGGGAAAAGTGGTGCATTTGCAATGCCTCTCACTGCTACTTTTGCTTATTCTGATAGATACATAACTATGACTTGAGCAGTGCTTCTCATTCTTTTTTGCTGAAGCTCAGCAAGTTCAAGATTGCAACAGCTTTAATTTTTAAAATTTAAATCTCACTGACTGTAACAAGAAAGTTTATAGCCTGCAGGCAAAACTTGAAAATTACTGCTTTACATCCATGTTTTAGCAGTTGAATTTAAGCTGACTCCCCTTTGGGAAACTGCTTTGCAAACATTCGTCAACTCCTTGAAAAATTTTCCTCTCATAAGGAAAGATGAATGAAAAATCCCTGACCCTTCTGTCATACAGGTTGGTGTGCTAGGTTGATTTCTCTGCATTAGTAAATATGTGGTGCCTGACAAGAATAAGCAGTGTTGCAGTGAAATCCTGTGTATTTGGAATTGAATTCTGAAGTAGCCGTTACAAGGATATACCATTATCTCAGATGTACCATGTTCAACAATTTCTTTTTCTTAACCTTCCTCTTTTTAAAAAGGAAAAATTATTCCCTTGCTGACGTTCACTTTTGGACATACAGACCATACAAATACTTTTGAAGTACAAGGAAAATTCTTTTTAAATAACAAAATTTGAGGCCAGGAGTATTTTCTGATAATATGATTGAGATTTTAATACCGTTTTCTTTAAGATATAGTTTGATTTCCAGTTTTACATTTCTCCTCTTCTTATAATTCTTACAATTAATTTGAGTAGAAGCTGCCTTGTCTTAAATACACTCTGTAATTTGTTCATATCGGGAACATTAATTAAAGCAACTGAATCTTACCTCTGAAGTAACTGAGACAAGTTGACTGTATAGAATCCCTGAATTTCATGTTTTAAGAGTGGATCCAGTCTGACAAATAGTTTACAGCTGAATGTAACCCTTAATTCTAGTAGACAAAAATGTCTTTTATTACAAAATATTGCAAGTGGAGATATTTCGATAGGGAAGTAATTTCTTGTTTCCTTCATTAAAACTTGAACCACAATGTCTTCAGATTGTCAATTTACATGTATGACAATAACAAAAATGTTATTGTTTCAAGTGCAAGCAGTTAGCTAAGATAAGGTTTCCTTTTGATTATGAGTGTCTTGGGTTTCTGTAGGTTTTTATCGGTATTGACAGATGTCCAGCCAGCAACAAAGGAAATGGAATTCTCCTGTTAAATCTGGGCTGATGAAAGAGGTATAGAAAATGCCTCAGGTCTTTAAACGAAAATGGTGAATAACTACTGGTAATAACAATGCATTATGAGTATTCTGTGCTTTTTACAAAAAACATAGTAGAATAATAGATAAAAAGGAGAAAGGTGTCAGAATTCATATGTCTTCCATTTCAGAAAGCTCCCCGTATTTATGACCATTTCAAGACTTCAGTGTCACACATTATTGCAATTGTAGATTTCTATTCAGTCATTCTTGTAATGTTTCAATTAATAATTGAATACTTCTCATTTTGATTGAAATGATTGGTTGAACTTTCATAGGGCCTGGTGGGAAATGGCCTGGATCCTATATTTTTAAGTTTACTTGAGGATTTAGGAATAAAACTTCTCATTTTTTCAAAGCTTGAACTAAAAAAATAAGTATGGATGTAACTTATAAGTGCAAGATATTATGGGAGTGCTTTTTGCTTTCATCCACCTACATTGCATTTGGGAAACTTCTACTTAGTACAATGTGAGCTGGATTTACAGACAGTAAATCATAAATAATGGTATTTATCTTTCTCATATTTCACATGTATTCTTGCAAAACAGACCATAATTTTGCAATTTATGTAACAGAAGGTTTAGTAGTCCTAGAAATAGTTTTTAAGTAATCTGTGTTTGAAGGATTTGAGGAAAACCTAAATCCTTTTATCCGTGTTAAGATGAACTTGGCCACATGTATGTATTAGAACAGTCTCAATTTTCTTTTAGATTAGTTCCTTGATTTATTTCACAGATAAAGCACTCAGCAATTTATGCTGGCACAAAGTGCATGTGGGAAATGGAGACAGAGAACTGTCTTGTTTTGGAACAGTACCACCTAGTGCTGCTTTCTAGCCTTTTGTGGCCTGTGGTACATTTCAAGAATTTGCTTAGAATCCATATGTGCTGACAGTATGTTGTATGCAGTGTAACTTTACATCCTTGCAACACTTCAAGGTAATTTGATCTGCGGATACCTTGTCATGATCTAAAAGAACAACAACAAAAAAATTACGAGGTTTTGAGTTCTTTCATGATAGCCTCTGAAATCTGTTTAGGGCCTCTCTTTTTTTTGATCATGTTTGTTTCTCCTCTTTCGATACTGAAAGAATCAAGTCTCCCCACCCTGCTGTCCTTATGAATATTTTTCTCTTTCTCTATGCTGGCAAATTTAAGTTACTTGATAGTTCTTCCCCTGTGGTAAACTAGTGACTTAATCAGAGCAGTGCTTTTAGTCCACTCAGCACTAGAGTATCTGTGAGGGATTTTTGTTAAAGCTACCAGTGTTTCTAACTGAAATTTTTGTTTCAACCAAACAAGAACTAGTGTACTCTGAAAAGAAATCTCCAATTCAGTTTACTAACTTTATAAGTCATAGCGTAGCTTCCTTTTATGCTTAAATATAGTATTTCTGTAAAGTGTAGAAAATTACTTCTGTCCTGTTTTCAAATTGAAGAATGTGCATGAAAAAAATTATTGTACTTCTGTCCAGGCTATTTTCTAGCCATTCAAATATTTTGGCTAATATGCTCCATGTACTCTCTTCTGATGACAGGGGAATTGAGTGGATAAGCTTGACTGGGTTTATTTCCTTTGCCACGTCAACACCTAACAATCTGGGGCTAGTACGGAATGAGCTGCAGCTCGTGGACCTACCAACAGGTTAGTATTTCCTGAGAAATCTGTACTAGAGGCTGACAGATTTGCTGGGGAGTGACAACCATAAGTTCTTACTTTTTTTTTTTTCTTCTGTTGTCATGACAAAAATAATAAAGAGGAGCTTTAACTGGTTCTGTTTTTCTGTCCTTGTGAAGTCACGTAATGTGTTCCATCTGGTGCTCTACAGACAGACTTGAAACAACACCTTTGCATAGATGTCTGTGGCTTGGACTTACTAAAAGAATGAATCTTTGTCAGCAGGAGGTTTAGAAGCGTTCACACAGCATGGGTATTAGTGTTGTATTTTGTTCACACAATGCATATATTTCCAAATGTATTTTGTCACAGTCTACACCCATGGTTTCATGTGCACCTGAAATAGTGTTGAACCATTTTTTGTGGTTTCTATCACCAACAGATAATTTTTCAAGGTGGGCCAGGTGCATGACCAGAGTTTGAGTGCGTGTATGAATGTCTCATGGATATTTTAATAATAAAATCTGATACTTTTGTAAGGAATTAAAGGGTTAGAAAATAAAGAACTTTGTAAAAGATGCTGTTACTAGCAAAATGAACAGGTTATTTGTGTTTTTCAACTATTCTGGCCTTATAATGGAAGACAAATGTATTTGTGATTGAACTCAGTATTTTGCACAATACTAGGAGGTATAATTTGGTAGATTAGACAGCCCAAAATAGGAAGCAGTTTGATAACTTTAAATTATTTTTGAATCTGAAAACATGGAGCCATTTAATTTCTAATTGAAGAACCTGAATCTTGTAACACATGGCTAATTCTGAATTGCTTTAAGTACTATAAAGTGATTCTTTTTTTATTGTTATTTTTTTATGCTTATAGAAAAGACTCAGTTTTTGTATTGCCAGGGTGCTACACAAAGAGGCTATTCTTTTCACATGACATTATTGTAATTATATTCCATATCATGTCTTTGTTCATTTGTTCAAAATCAAATCAAAAAACATACGTACTTTAATGGAATTTTGATTTTTCGCTCAGCTTGTAAACAAGTATGGAATAATTAATAAATACAAGTGATAAAAGGTTCAGTATTTCTGCAGGCAACCAATTTTCAAGTAAATGTGAATACCTGAGACCTTAGCATATGGTTTGCTTGAAAAATGTTACATTTCCTCTTTTAAAGCTTACAAGAAAGGCATGACTACTTAACTGTTTGATTGTTGATTCTTCTATCGCTTACTAGCCCAACTTTCTATGTGAGGGCTAGGAAAACTGTGCTGATTTGTATTTGCTTCATGAACACTTTGATGCAGTTCTCATTTACATTTCTGAACAAAAATAAGGAAGAAAATTCCTAAGGTGTTTCTTCACTAATGAAGCAAATAGAGCTGAAAGGTTTCCTGTAGCCTGGTCTCTGACTTGAGAGCTCTAACTAGCATTGCTGATAACTAGATTTATTCACATAATTGGTCTAAGATAAGTAATTTAGCTATGAGCAGCCTCAAGAGTTGCCAAAGTTTGAAAACTTGAATTTTCCTTGAAAGCTAAAGGCAATGAAACTTCGTAAGAGCTCCTGCAATACCCTGATGAGTGTAGATCATTATTTATTTTAGTGATATGTATAACATCTTTAATTCTGCAACACTTTATACAGGTGAGTGAAAACTGTTGGGGATAAGCTTATCAATTCTTAGGATTTATTCTTTTAGATGGAAAGAGAGAATGGTTTTGCTAAGTGTAGGATTAATTGGTACTTCATCATGGAAATACTTTCAGACTTAGTTTATGCAGAATTAATTTATCTTACAAAAACTTGAAATCTACTCATTAATTTCCTCCTTGGGGAACTGAGATTATATCTCATTGGCTTTGAGTAGAAGATAATAACTCTTTGAACTCTCTATTTCTGTAATGCTGATGATGCATCAGTTTCAGTGGTTGTGTTCTGGAAGCGAGTCAGGTATTATATTAGACAGAAGAGTTTGTATTTAGTACTTTGAAATGCAGTAAAACTTCAACAGTGAAAGAATAATGTAAGGTATGGCTTGGTGATGATCTAGTTCAGTTTGTAAACCATTTCTGCTTACAAACAGAATAGTTTCTAAACTATTTCTCTATTTACATTTAGTTCAGTAACTATTTCTGTGTTCTCCCATCTTGTTTTTGTGTTCCAGGCAGGAGCATCGCATTTCGTGGGGAGCGAGGCAATGACGAGCCAGCTATTGAAATGATAAAGGTGTCTCATTTAAAGTAAGTAGATTAGCCTTGTGAAGTTCACGCATTTAACTTTACTGCATGAAGGTCCTCATGACTTAATAGAAATAATAGAAATTCCAGGAAAAAAACACTCCAGAGAGTACAGAAAAATGTGCATCACCATCAAGAGAAAATTACTTCAGAATATTAGTTCAAAGTGCAAAAGCTGGGAATGTTTCTGTGGTTGACTTTGTCACTTCAGGATCCAGTCTCATTGCGAGATCAGTTGTTAACATTTTAGTTCTTTTAGGAATTGTGTTCACTGAACAGATATTTTGATTATATTAGGGAGAATAAAAGTGCTGAACAGTTTTTGTCAACTTTGGTTATTTTATGAGTTAATTCCCTTTTCTATAACTTAAGCTTCACTTAAAACTAGAAGTATGGCATCAAAGGTGGGATGATTTTTCACTTGTTTAGTAATTTTTCTAGGTATGTATTTCACACCTTTATAATAATTATCTACTGGAAAGCCAGATGGGAAGTGTATTTGTTTGAGAAGTCAGCTGAAAAATGACCAAATTATTTGCCATCAAATACTACTTAATTTGTGATCAGGCTTGTGAGGAGACCCCTGGTCTTCACAGTATCACAAATAACAACAGCAGTACTCTGTAAGATTGCTTTACTTTCCTGTGTAAATAAAATTATAGTGTTGAATTTAATAAGGCATTGTGTCTAAATTTTAAAAGTTTTTTCTTTATAGAAAGGCAAAAATTTAATGTTCTTTAGCTTGCATATGAATATTTTCAGAAGTCTGTATTTATTCCAGAGAATTTGAAAGAGTTCAACCATGTAATGGTCTTTATAATATATTAAAAATTAAGAACGGCTGTGGGCTTAGGTGAAGAGACTAGAATGTTGAGTGAGAAGAAGAAAGGATAGTTCATTTGAATAGAGACTACTGCAGTTGCAAAGGGTACATAGCTGTAGAGCCTTTCTGTATTTTCAGGTTAAATGTGAAGTGGTAGATTGAAGGTGTTTTACTCCTCTAGCTCCACAGACGAAAGGTCTGAAGAAATGACTGACGAGTGGTTTAGTGTCAGAGGATTTTACGTTCATTTGTCACTGGATTAGGGTAGTGGCATGTGTCTGGAATAGAGAAAAAATATCTGTCCATACCAGTCTTGGTATGTCTTTCTGATACCTTGTGCAGTCATCGCTGCAAGTCAGGCTGAATATGGCTAAATTAGACATGCTGCTGCATTCTCTGAATTACTTCCCTTGTCTCCTTTACAGTAATTGAGCAGTACCACCTGACAGAAATTTCTAATTCTTTTAGCTTTGAAGGAGAACTCTTTTTCAGATACTCTTTTGCACCTGAGTAACTCAAGGAAATCACAAGTTTCAGAGTGGGATTTGAGCCAAATTAATTTACTGTGCTTCCTCTTAGTTTTTGAGGGTTTCCAGAGTGCTGATATGAACAACATGTGTGAAGTAACATGCTCAAATTAAAACGGAATGATTACTTTTGATACAGTAAATTCTTATTTGTTTTAGGCAGTATCTAGCTGTAGTATTTAAAGACAAACCATTGGAGATCTGGGATGTCAGAACATGTACTCTGCTTAGAGAAATGTCTAAAAACTTCCCTACAGCGACCGCTTTGGTAAGGAGTAAAAATCTGTTACTTACTGTTTATTACATTTAATATGTTGAGATAGTATAAAAATCTATGAGAAATTTTGCAGCAAAATGTTACTGTATCTGTAGTGTACAGATAAGTGCTTTTACCCTTCCATTTTCATCTGTCATAAAGTAGAGTCAAGAAAAAAGGAGATACTGGTGGAAAAATGTGGTCTGCTTCTTGGGTGATGGAGGGAGGTACCATAAAAAGCAATCTTCATTGAAATCATTGTCCCCAGTAAATTCAGGGAGTAACGTTTGCCTTTTCTGTTTTTCCTGGGCAATTTTTCACAGGAGTGGTCACCTTCTCATAACTTAAAAAGCCTGAGGAAGAAGCAGTTAGCAGCTCGTGAGGCCATGGCCCGGCAGACGGTTGCATCAGATACTGAAGTTAGCAGTGTGGAATCTTCTGTGATCAGGTATTTCTCATTCTGATAGAATTTTATTCTGCATCAGTTGTTGTTTTTCCACCACGTGCCATTGTTCTGTAGAACAGAATATTTTGGAACCGATTCTTGATCACACACCGGGCAAAGCTTCCTTTAGCTTTTAGATGTGGAGCTTTGTTTTACTGCTGAATGAGAGAAACGGTGTAGCTGCGTCTCTCACCTGTCTGTAGCAGTCCATTAGTTGCCTCATTCTTGAAGTAAAAATCTTATTTGCCCCTAAATGTTTCCATATCTGTATAATTGAGTTAACTGTTGCTTCTGGATAAATTGTTTTGAAGGATGTGTGCGTTTTTGTGCTGCATCTGTGCATTAGTTAGGGGAAATTTGCCTTGCAATTCTAATTTCAAGAAAGAAATACTTGTGTCTCATTGTGTTCTCTTTAAAGCTTATTACAGGAAGCTGAAAGTAAATCAGAACTGAGCCAGAACATTTCTGCCAGAGAGCACTTTGTGTTTACAGGTGCTGATGGGCAGGTTTATCATCTCACAGTAGAAGGAAACTCAGTAAAAGACAGTGCAAGAATTCCTCCTGATGTGAGTTCCAATTTTCTCTATCATTGATGCTTTAATTTTTTTGTCTTAGCTATGATTGCCAGAAAAAAAATCAGGATATGCATTGTAGTTTCAAGAGGTCATGAATGCAGTAGTTTGAAATATGAAATAAAAATTCCAACTTCAAAAACAATAGCAATTTTGTTTTCATAATCTTACAGTTTTTCTATTGAAAGCACTGTTGAAATAAATTATTTTTACATAAGTTAGAATCTTCATAGGCCCTGATTTGCTTTCTGAATAAATTTAGTAAAGCATATACGAAAAGCTTGAATAACAAAGAGGTTGTTATTGAAATGTGTCTGTGTTCTGTTAATGGATTTTATTTTGCATGTTAAGGAGAATTTGAGTGGGCCAGAGCACTCTTGTGAGTTTTAAGTTTGTTTTTTTCCCAGTTACTCTGAAGAACAGTCTTTCTTTTTTCAGTTGTTCTCAAAAGCTTTGATAAATTGAATTCGCAGAAAGGAATTCTTTTATTTTATTGTTTGCTACTTCAGTATGTGCTAGTATTGTGATTAATGAGGTCTGTCATGTTGGTGTTTCATTGAAACAAGAGATAGAGAAGTGATTTCCATTGCTTTAAACCCAAAATTTCTTACAAGGAAATGTCTTTTGAAGCACGTTGAAGCAAATATGATTGACATGATAAATGCTTATATGTGGTAGAATTGTTTCTGGTTTCAGCTGAGCAGAATTTGGTCTATCATGTCACATAATATTTAAAAAAAACCCACAACCTAATGTTGAAATGTTTGTTCCTATGTTTGACTCTATTAATCACAAGATTTTGTTCTGCTTCTTAAATATTTCCAGGGAAGTATGGGTAGCATTACATGTATTGCCTGGAAAGGGGATATCCTGGTTCTTGGAGATGTTGATGGAAACTTAAACTTCTGGGATTTGAAAGCTAGAGTATCTAGGTATGAATGTAAATTAAGTTTAACAAACATGAGATAATGAGTGTTAGAACGTTTTTCCCCCTCATTTTTGTTCATCTGTGGTGTTTTGAGGAGAATAAAATTTCAGAAAAATGCCTGCTGCATTACAATTTTCTACATTTACTCCATCTGAAAACACAAAAGATTAACATTTTATTAAAGTTTTAAAAACAGCTAGATATCTTTCTTACATTACATCTGCAATGACTTCTGATTTAACATTAAGAATCGTAGTATTTATTTCCAGCATTTAATCTTTTTAGTTTTCACTATTTGGATAGTCATTTGAATATAGATAGATTGTTCTCCCTCTTAACCTGTACAAGATCTGCAACATTCATGGCAAGGATTCAACTATCCACAATATTAGGTATAAAATGATTGATACTAATCTTGGTCTTTCTTAGGGGGATTCCTACACACCGAAGCTGGGTGAAAAAGATACGTTTTGCCCCAGGGAAAGGAAATCAGAAACTTATGGCAATGTACAACGATGGAGCAGAAATTTGGGATTCAAAAGAGGTATGCATCTCTTGTTTTGATATGCGCTTCTTTGCAAAACACACATATTACTTCTGAAAATCAGGACAAGTTGGGGATTATGTTTTCTTAGTCATGATTTCTTGCTGACAGTTGTATGGCTTTTCTCAGAAGACTTTTGAGTTCCTATCAAGCATTTTTAAGCTGTCATCAATGAAAAGTACCTTTTCACTCATAAAGCTGACAAAGTTTCTGAGATACTCTTTGTCATTCTCTTGTAATGTTTTTAAGGCTGGCATTGAAAATTTAAGGGGGAGTCCTCAATTTTAGCATTTAATCTGTGGACAAGAGTATTTTTACTACAGGTGTCTTAGCCTTGACAATTCACAGAAGTTATGTATTCTTCAGTGCGTGGATTTAATTTGTTAGGGAATACCAGAAAGCTAGGCACTTGTTAATTAACATTGTCTAGCTTCTCATCTACTCAGAAATTCTATAGTAATGTTCACAAATCTTCTGGGGTTTGCTTCATAGGTCTTTCAGGGGATTATAGTACCATGGGGAAGGAAGGATAATTGTACTGGTTTAACTTAGCCCTCCCTGAATAAATTCAGTGTATGAGGGTACGAAATGGGATTTTTAATGTTTTTCTGTTCACTTTGTAATGAGCACCAGCGCTTAGATGCTTAATTTGAGCGATATGAAACTCTCCGTTGACAGTAAGAGTTGGACAGCAGATATGAACAACAACTGTGAAATTATGTAGGCAGCATAGAATATTATCCCATGAGTTTCTCCTTGAAAGATGTTTGAATAGTTTTGGTGCCATAGGATACTCCTGTAGCTATTTCCTCTCTTTTTCTGGGACAAGGGCAAGAGTTTCCCACATGACAGTATTCAAAAATAATTAACATTTTCAGCTGAAAATCTTTCGGAATAGCTGTAGAAATATTTTATAGTCTCAGTCCTATTATCTGTATAATCCTCTGCTTAGAACTTCACCCGATATTTTCACATTTTTCTCTAATTCTCTTACTGCTAAGACTAATCATTCTCTAGAGCTGTTGTACTTTACAACTCTTTAACTCCATGCTTTGCCCTAGAACAAGTAAAAGGAAACAATAGAATGTTGATTGCTGTGGATGCTTCGTTAATGTTTTCTTATGTTAACAATTGTGATGCTACAGAAAGGTTGCAAAATGTCTGACTACTGACCTCTGGTTAAAAGTCTGATTTACAACCTTTTGTTTACCTCTGTTTTGTTTGTGGACAATAAATCATCCTATTCCTGTAATTCTATGTTAATAGTATGTCTCTATTTCTAGACAAGTTCAAGATTTATCAGGAAGGTGTGTGTTTATGAAGAGCACGAGTTACTGAGAACCTCACTTCTGCCTTAATGCACGTATGCTAGATCAGGGTCTGGAATTGAAGAGGGAGTGTAAATTTCCACCGGTTTATTGTGGAAATTTTATATCAGAAAAGATAACAAAAAGGCAGCTGTAAAGCTATGCTCAGGAGGATCTTTTCTCAGCTCTCAGATGGGAAAAACTATTGTTTCAGGGCAACCATGTGCCCTACTCCGAGGTTTCTAAATTCCCTACTCTTCTGAAGAGACATCATTAAAATGATTTATGACTAACTTCACCTTTTATTGCAAATTTTGTGGTGTGCCTCATGGGCATGTGACAGAGTCTTACACTGTGTGATGGAGAGCCTACTAAAAATGAAAAACAACTCAACTTTTCAAGGTACAAATGGTGAGCAGTTTAAGAAGCGGAAGAAACGTTAATTTCCGAATCCTGGATGTGGACTGGTGCACTTCAGACAAAGTGGTTTTAGCATCAGATGATGGGTGCATCAGAGTTCTAGACTTGTCCATGAAACCATCGTGTTTTAGAATGGATGAACAGGACTTAATAGGTATGTTGATTTCTCTTGGCTGTTGACTGCTAGATATTTCATTTTGAAGATGGACCATAAAAATGTTCAGCACCTCTGTTAGAACAGAGAATTGTCATATGTAGAGGATTAGGTGTCCATAGTGGTTTTCATAGATGCAGATAAATTTTGTAGGCTTAGGGAGTATGGGTGGTTTTTGGTACAGGTTTAATCTCCTAAATAAACTATACTTTTTAATATCTTAATTGGAATATAAATTAATAAAATAAGAGCTTTTTTATATGAATGTCCAGCAAATTGAGCTAAAGAGCATCAGTACATCAATTGGGTATCAATACCTACATCATTGATATTCATTACATGATTTTGAAGCATTTGTTAATGTGTGAAAATGTCTTTTCTGATATTTCCAGATATACAGTTTGTATACTGATTCATTGCTTTTCAAAGTAGATTTTCCCACTGAACTCTAAAATAGCAATATTAGTGCTGTTTAACTTTTTTTGCCATATGTTTAAGAAGGGAATTTAAATATTTAACTATTTAAATAGTTAACTAAGCTATATTTTTCTATTTTTTATTACTGATCTTCCAAATAACTGCTTTTGATTTGGTCTTTTTGGTCAATTCCACCTTTACTCATACAATTTCCTTAAAACACATGTTCTGACTAAGACATATGTAATAAATCACAAAAAATGATGATGCGGGGAGCTATGGTGTGGGATGTTTGAATAAACACATAATATATCACAGCTATTTTTACTATCAAATGAATGTCCTATTAAGCTGTAAAAATTAATGTTCTAAAACCAAGCACACTGAAATTAGAATATGCCAGGGTTAAGGTTGCCTGTGATTTAGCTGTCCTTCTGCCTCTACACTGTAATAATCTTTTAATTACAAAATCACATTTACAAGATTTCGACATCATTCGGTGCATATGAAGTACAGGGAATTGCTGAATATTTAATGATGTAGCTGGCTGAGTCTTATTTTACTCCTAAGTTACTGGGTAGCATTTACTGCATATCATCCAAACTTTGTACTGAATCCAGACTTTTACTGACTTTTAAATTTGTATGACAACAGTTAGTGCTATAATTTTCATGTTCTTTCTTTGCTAATATAGATATGTATTAAGCTTCATGGAATACTTTTCGGATGATGGATATTAATCCTTGTAATATACTGTAGAAACTACGATTGCAAAGTAAAAGTAAAACATGCGTTATGGTACATTTTGGTATAGCTGTACTTATTTTCTAGCATGTCCTTGTATTAGCAATAATCATCGTATACAGCTCTACTTAATGCCAGAATAATGTATTCCAGAAGTCTCAATGTGGCATGTCCTGAAATTCTCATTTGAGCATGGTTGATAACTCCATACCTTCTACGAAATGCTTCTGCTTGAGTACATGTAAAGATAAGCTTTTATGTCTAGTAACCCACACTGCATATATATGAAAAGCCTGTGATTTATGATTTTCTTCTAGTGCTTGCAAACAAGGTGGTGTATTTTATGGTTACTGAACACAGTGTTACTGCACAGTAGCCACTCAACAATGAATCTTTTCCTTCTGTTTCAGAACCTGCATGGTGTCCCTATCTGCTTGTTCCAAGGGCTTCATTAGCTTTAAAAGCATTCTTGTTGCATCAGCCATGGGATGAGAAATATTCTCTAGATATTATAAACAGGTAAGAAGAAATATATGTCTATATATAAAATATATAAAATACTACTGTTTTTTTTTTTTTAAGTCCTACATCTTTTATTAGTCTTTCTGTGCAAATAACTGTTAGACATATAAGTTTCCTCACTGTCTGGGACAGCCAAAAAGATCATAGCTTTACTATTTATTACTAAAAATAATAAATAGAAAAGGCTTTAAGGTCAAGTATTTTATTTCTTTTGACTTTCAGTAGCACTTGGCTATTGAAAACCACTGTCTAATTTAAGGTACTGGCAGTATTTTTGTCATTTACAGGTTATATCGCTTCAGAAAACAACTGTATATTCTCTTTGTTCAAGAAGTTAATGTAAGAATAGTCAGTGTTGGTACCTAAAATGTAATTGAAAGTGATAGTCTAACTGATAGTCTAACAGGCCTGTCTGCTTTTAGTGAGCCATGCTTCACATCCTGGTAGGAGCACCTTTCTTTATCATTTGTTGTGTTTGTGTACTGTTGGTGGTCACATCATAATGGGCTAGGCATTGTCCTTTTCATTAATTTTGAGGTTAATGAATAAAAGTGGGACAAAAAGGATTAGTGGTACTGACTCGGAGGATGAGAGAAAGTAAAGCCAATCTTTCATTACTATTTTGCAGCTAGTAACTAGACAAAGAATCTTGCATGAATGGTTTACCATAAGAATACGAAAGATTGTTTCCATATATGTTTTTCTGGTTTTCTACTACAAGTAATTTTCATTTCAGATAATTCTGTCATCTTGGTAATATAGAAAACATTTTCCTTTTTTTTTGTTTGATTTTTTTAATACAGCGATTATCCAGAGAATGAAAATATTAAAAACCTTCTTCAAGAGCAGTTGAACTCATTGTCCAAGTAAGACTTTTCCTATTAATATTTTAGAGAATGGTAGTGAATTCAGAGAAGGCAAAAAACCTCAGATTAGTGACAATTCACAACTTAATGAAGAAAGTATGCTTTTTTTTTTTTTTAGAAAGATAAAGATAAGTTTGAGTAATGACAGCTTTTATTTTAAACAGTTACTTTTTATATAACTTTTAAGGGTCGTATTTTATTTTATTGAAGATTTAAAAATTTTATTTCTATTTTTTCTAATTAAAAATAAATCATTGTGCAGTCTACAAATATTCTTTTTAAATAAGCAAACTATCTCAAAGTACTTTGTTAAATATTGACTCAGTAGTCAAAATGTACTGTTCTGAATACATAAAGTGTGATGGAAGTCAGTACTGAATTTTTAACATTGACTTATCGTACTAGTGGCTGGCAATTAGATGTAAAGATACTGAGTAGGGTTAGTATATAATTTGTAATTGACCAGTGAGCATTCATAATATTTTATTCAGTACTTCTCAGTGATGTATGTTTCTTTTTGATGTTGGTCCAGACTGTATTGGACACCACTACTTATATACTCCAAGGTTTGTTAAGGTGTTTAAGCTCTGAGGAAGACAAGACAAACGATTCTAAAAATCTTTTATTGAAGATATGCTTTCAGAGTGCTGTTCATGCAGATGGTTCTGTTTACACAGAAAACACATTGTGACATTCCATTTAAACTATTAAAATTATTTTTGAAACTAGTAAATGGAAGTTTTTCCATTTTTCTTTTGTCTTTTTGTGCTATGGCACTACGTAGTTGCAAAATTATTAGCAATTAAGTTAATCTTGTAATTTGTAGAATCACTGCAGACTAATTTATAGTTTCATGTACACCCTTGTGGTTGTTCCCTTTATTGCAAGAATAAGGAGTTTCTGATGGACTCACTATTTGTATATAAACTAGTAGGCTGACTTGTGAGATCAGTTCTATATCAAATGATGTTATAATTGTTTTGATAGATGCATTTTTTCAGTTCAGAAAAGAAATTGTGTATTTTTTTGTTTTGAGTTTTTTCAATTTGTAGGGGATATATCCTATTTGTGTTCCAAAACAAACAAACAAACTTGCACAGCACTTTACAGTTTATTTTGGCTCTCTCTTTTTGCAGTGACATAAAGAAACTTTTGCTTGATCCGGATTTTACTCTCTTGCAAAGATGTCTCCTAGTTGCCAGGTAGTAGAGATTCAGATAACTATATCAAATGTTTCCTAATAAAGTCGAGTCTATTAATTCATATGAATGTGCTAAGTTTAAGTACTCAACTAATTCTCCTTTAACTCAGTGCAATTCCTAAAGTAGTTTGTTGCCACATATTAGAGTGTTTTCAGGACTGACAATGGAAATGTTACCTTACTGAAATCCTTAGTTGTATTTGCTTGCTGGATGTAGAAGACTTCCTTCAGTCTTGGTGGTACTTTTGTAGACGTAGTTCTGCTAACTACATTGCATTTAGTTGTACAGGGCCCAAAAATGTAATTCAGAACTTCAAACCAAATGTTAGATTATATGTAAACAGGCAAAGGCCTGGGTTTTATTTCAAATGTATTTATTCTGCATTGTTCTTCTACCTAAAGTGTAGTTAATTTTAGCCTCTATATTCAGAGGTGTTTTTCAAACTATTCTTAACTTTCTTGTAGCTGAAAGAGGATATTAGTGATTAAGTGTAAAATGATAATAAAAATTCAGTTTCCATATATTTATATACTGATCATTCACTGAGATTGATTATTATTCTAACAATCTTTTGGCCAACCTCTTGCTTATCTTGCTGAATGTTATTCCTTAATCTTTTCTTGTAGTTTATCCCATTGACAATATATAGTACTTGTGGTGCCCATGAGAATGCATGGTCTTTGTAAAAATATATTTTAAATGCATAATATATTTATGTGGCATGTGGAAAAGTACAAACATATTTCACATCCCGATTTGTATCTTCTCAGGCTGTATGGGGATGAATCTGAACTGCATTTCTGGACTATTGCTGCCCACTATTTGCACAGTTTATCCCAGGAAAAGCCTGCAAAACCAACAGACACAGGCATCCTTCAAGAACAGTTGGTTAATCCCTTGGATATATGCTATGACATACTGTGTGAAAATTATTACTTCCAGGTATTTCAAGGAGTTCAAAAATATATTTGATAAGAATGTCATCAGCACAATGAATGCTCAGCTTGTAACCTTCCTATTATATTATAGGTTTTCACTATAGTTATTTCACTTTTATTAGTAACATACCACTGGATTAAACCACTCCCTATTATTTAAAAATAAGAGGTGTTCCAAAAACTCTCAAAATACTTCTGTATCTCTTAAATGCTTGGGTTTTATTTCTTATGGTAGTCTTACCTATAAAATATTTTTCCTTCTTCATGCAGAAATTCCAGCTTGAAAGGGTAAATCTCCAGGAAGTGAAGAGATCAACATATGATCATACCAGGAAATGTGCTGATCAACTTCTTCTCTTGGGCCAGGTTTGTGGGTAATATTTGAATTTTTTATTCTTCCCTGTCCATTTTATGTACTTCTCCTATTCAAGTAATGCTTTGTCTACTAATATATATGTTGTTTCATACTTTTATTCACCCAGTGCATACTTTTTGCTGTCTTAGTATGTTATTACACTGCAGACTCTGTGTAATGACATGGTATATGGTAATGTTTGGTGTTACTGGCTTCAGGCTATTTCATTTCCATGGGAACCCCATAAAAATCTTTCCATCTTGTGAATAGAAAAGAAAAATTACATCTTGAGTTTCCCAGAAATAACTAAAATTTAACATCTTTGGAATAATTTTCATTTTAGGTAACAAAGGCTGTACCTAAGCTTCTGGGAGATCTGTACTGAGCCGTGAGACACTATGCAGAGCTGCTCACTGAGACCCTGATAAGAATATTGTTGCATTTGTATAGTATATATCATGAGCTGTTCCCTACTAATGCAGTTGGGCTGCATCCATTTCCAAAAATAGCTTTGGTATTACTAGTTTGAACTTAAAGGATTTCCACTTAAATGATTTCTAAATAATGCCACTGTGTACATTTGAGCATGTCAACAAATGTTACTAGTAAAGATGCCAGTAAAAGATGCCAGAAATATTTAGTCTGTAGATCATCTCTTTAAAATGCCAGTTTATAGAAGTTTAAAAATGCCTGTATATTGAATCACTGTATTTTAATATGTATTTAATGTGGCTTTTCATTATTTCTGTAATTATCTAAGCCATCAGCTTGGCTGACCTCACCAAACTGACACCTCTAAAGTTAGGAGTTTAATAACAGGCAGAGATGACATGTCTGCAGTGATTCATTTGATTCAGAGACAGGTGTCTGCAGGTAGTGTAATGAGCCCCACTGGTTAGGTGTTCAGCTGTAGCTCACATTTTAAATGGATGAATTCTACCTTTGTTTTAAAATACCGAGTATTGAATCAGACCTTGACATCCTGGCCAGTTTCTGCATCTTACAATTTTATTTCTTCTCTGCTTATTTTAAATGCTTCTCTTCCTTTTATAACTGCACAAGATTATGTAAACGAGGAAATAAACATTCTGAATTAAAGTTTTCTTTGACCTCTCCTAGAAATGTTGGCAGGTGATTAAGCATTATATTCATAATGGGTGTTTAAATGCTGTCCTTACTAATGATGCTTTATTGAAATAGAATCTTAATTATTGCTATAATAGTAGATATTTTTGTGTCCTATTTTAGAATAACCTTCATTGTTATTTGTTCCATGTCTTAAAAGGACATAAAAATGTAGAGATAGAAAGACTTCTTTAAAAGTATGTTGTAGTCGAAGTTGTATTTTTTTTCTCTTGCCAGACTGACAGAGCAGTACAACTATTGTTAGAAACAAGTTCAGAGAATGCACATTACTACTGCGATTCGCTCAAAGCTTGCTTGGTCACAACTGTTACCTCATCTGGTCCATCTCAAAGTACCATTAAACTGGTGGCAACCAACATGATAGCCAATGGAAAGCTTGCAGGTAAAATGTGCCTTGAATTTTCCATTTGCTTATAAACTAGTAATCCTGATCATTATTAAGGCTGCTAATGGAGATGGGAGAGGAGAAAGTCCTGTTGCAGTAGATCTTATATGCTGCATGTGTTACAGTACACACTACCTAGAGCAGTTAACACAAAAATGATCAGTAACTCTGTTATAAAGTTAAACTTGTTTTATTTTCATTGGAAAACTTATTTCTGGAGTAATTCTCTTAGCAACTGTTTGCACAAAAAGAGGCTGCGCTCATAAAGGTACATATTTTCCACTTTCCTAATTAAAGAATTAATTAAAATATGGTTTCTTATTACTGAAGCTGAAATATGAACTTAATTTCCTTTTCAGTTCAGAATTGTTTCAAAAAGTGTGTTTTCTTACATGTACATGTTAATTTTGCTTAATGCAAGAGATAATTCACAATATGATGATTGACTGAAATATTCAAAGACATGCAGAGAAAGCACAAATTTTTGCACTTGCCTGGAAAAAATAATTTCCACCCTGTGGACAATAAACACTTCACTGTTAATAATTACATTATGGACAACATTAAGTTAAAATAATGGATTATTTATGAAATCTGTTTATTTGACTTACAAAGATCATTATCTATTTATGATGAGATGTCCAGTGAACTCCTTGTGATTTGTATTGAGGAGAAGGATAAATGAGAGCTTTGTAATGTCCTTCTAAGCTCTGTAGTACAAAAAAAAAATGTAATAACTGACACCCAGGTTATACGGAGAGCCAGGTGGTGGAAATTAGGGTTTTTCAACATCTTCATATGCCAAGGATATAGAGATCCTTTTTCTGGTGATGAATGGTCTGCTCACACTTACGTAGCAACTCTTCTTTCCCTTAACTTATTATATAGTGTGCTTTTTATTTTCCAGAGGGTGTACAGTTACTGTGTCTGATCGATAAGGCTGCTGATGCCTGTCGCTACTTGCAGACTTATGGTGAGTGGAATCGTGCAGCATGGCTTGCAAAGGTATGTAATTTCTCAATTTTCAGTTTGCTAACGTAAATGATCTCCTTAGTGTAGGTAGGAATAGAAGAGGCTGATGAGGGTGCTGAAGATCTCCCCATTAAAAAACTGAAACATCAGTTTGAAATATCGTCATCAGTTCTTTCTATGTATTAAGCTCTAACAAGCCACTCCAGTCAGTCAGTGTTGACAGGTAGTTCTTCAACCTTCTGACTACAGAGGTCTGCCCTGGTCATCTGCATGACAAGATCGGGGCCTATAAATGATTGGAATACTCCATCTTCTAATTTTTGAGCAATGGTTTGTGAGCTTGCATATAGCTGCAGCAGTAAGAGTTCATAATAAACTACAAAAAAATCCTCCAGCAAGTGGAAGTGGATAAGTAATTAGAGAGTGACTTTGTGCTGAGCTCCATGTATCACGTTACCACCAACCACATAAATTTGCATTAACGTCTGTTTTGATATGTGGCTGGAATTACAGTAAAAGTACCTAAGCACAGCATTAATTCTCCAAATTATAAGGAGTCAGTAAGAATGTTCTTGCAGTGTCTCTAAAGATTCTGTTATGCTTTCTGCAGAATAACAAGTCATACTCAGATTTTCTAAATGGATGAATCCCACTCTGAAGAAAAATAATGATGTTTTGCCCTTAAGATTTCAGTGAAAGATAAATATTTCTAACTCCTTGACACTTGAGATTTTAATAAAGCCTTGTGGTAAAAGTAATGTTAAACACATGTAAATATCTAGTGACCAGAGTGAGGTTTGTTGTATCTATATACTACTACTTTTTCTTTATATTGTATTTGTTCAAGGGATTTGGTATGCTACTTATAATCAAATTGGTCATTTGACATGCTTTCACTTCTGCCCAAAGTGTTTCACTTTAAAAAATGAACCAGAAACAGAATGCTTTCTTTAGTTAGCAGCCGAGGATTCGTAACTGGCTTTTCTACCTCTCCAAGGTTCGTTTGAACTCAGAGGAGTGTGCTGATGTGTTAAAGCGTTGGGTAGATCACCTTTGCTCTCCACAAGTCAACCAGAAGTCCAAAGCCATTCTTGTCCTCTTGTCATTGGGATGCTTTACGAAAGTTGCTGAGATGTTGCACAGGTAAAGGTGAAACAGCGCAATCTGTATTTTGTCTTGTCCAAAATTACTGTTTAAGCATTTGTGACTCAGAAGTCAAGGAGTGGGGAGAGGACCTGCAGTTTGATTTCTGACACTTGTTTCTATTTTAGCATTGTTTAATTAACTTTAACCTCAGCAATGCGTCATTTCCGTGTGATGGAGTTGATGGGTTTGTTGCAGTTTCAGGAAATGTACTGATATTTAAACTTACTGGAGGCTTTAAGATTACTAGCACCCACTGACTAGCAGTAACACTTCATAGTGTTCTCAGTGCAGAATAGATTTGCCACTCCAGACCTAGGCGCAACATTTTAGAAAGCCTGTATGTATGTGCTTTGATGCAAGTCCTGTTTTGTGTCCTAAGAAATTGTTCTCTATTTATTTCCATTTAACAGTATGAGGTACTTTGATAGAGCAGCTTTATTCATTGAAGCTTGTCTGAAGTATGGGGTGCTGGAAAGTAATGATGATACAAATATCCTTTTTCTGAAATACCGTTTTTGCATCTGTCTACTCATACACAGTGAGTATGTGTGAGCCAATGTTAGATGAGCTAGTCTGCACGGGAATAGGAGTTCCTGTTTGTATTTTCCAGGTTATGTAGTTTGAAGGAAGCATGAGGAAACATGTGAAAAGGAGTAATTTGCATAAACCCATAATATTACCTCCTTCTGATGCTCTGTGAGGCCTGTGGCACTGGAAAACAAACAAAAAGTGAAAAAAAGAATCATAGGAGAAAAAAGAACAGATGATAAAATGATCTTTGCAGAATTTGGAAATTATTACTGCAGCCTGTATAGCGAAATCAGTGGTTCAGTTACCTTTTAAACACAATATCTTAGGACAAAAAATCCCTTCATTGAACCCCTCTATACCCCAACATATTGTTTTAGTGATGGAAGTTCTTTATGAAGGAGTCAGTTCTGAGACAGTGAAAACAAAGAAAATTAAAGGTCAGGATTGCATGAGCTGAAAATGTAGTAAGTATTTTAAAAGGTATCTAAAGCATTACTCGCTCTACAGTCTGCACATCTAACCTGGTGTTCTGGAAAAAGGAACAGTTGCTCTAACTTTTATATTATATGCAATAAATAATAATGCATATGTAAATAATATCTGATTGTGGGTTATGGAGTCCTCACTAATGTTAGCTTTTAAATTAAAAAAAGTCACTAATAAGTCATGTAGATAACTCCATATCTAATTAATGAACAAATCTTGTAGTATGACCTTACAATTTCTTAATTTCTCATGCAAGTTATGACATGGTATTATGGTAGGTACTTCTGCATATCTGGAACATATCTCTTTTAGTGTATAGCACTCCGCATATTGCCTGATAAATGCTAATATGCATTCAATAGTAGAATGTAAAGCCACTTTTTTGTGTTTATTTGTGCTGAGAAATACTGAATTAACACAATTGGCAGCAATGTTCAGCATTTTCAGCTTGGGAGAGCTAAGGACTGAGAAGAAAAAAAAAGAGATTCTGAGTTTTTTTCATTTTTTATTAATTTGTGTTTTCCTTAATGCTTCATTTACATAAATTGATCCATGCTGTGTACGCAGATTATGCCAGAAGCTTGAAGCTGCTGGGCTTTAAACAGGGAGCTATTCTCTTTGCCTCAAAAGCAGGAGAAACTGGTAAAGAGTTACTGGCTGAGCTCAAACAGCCTAAAGAGGAAGTGACACAAGAGTAAGAATTTTATGTTTATGAGGAAATTTGGGTTGATAGCAGACTGAGATTCCACTGTGTGAAAATACATTTTTCTCTTGAATCACTGTAACAGCCGATATGTGTGATTTGAGCAAATTTTATGAATGTGTGTGGAGGCAAGATTAAGAACTGTTATATGTTAATTTTTATGTTAAAATTGCCTTCATTTTCACGAGGGGCAAGAAGCCTATGATAAAACTGTACAAGAATATTTCCAACTTTTTCAATTCTAGCAGAAATCAAATTTTTAAATGTGCTGAAAGAGTTCTATACCTGTGTAAAGGTCTACTCCATTTACTTCTAAAAAATCAAATCTTTATAGTTCTTCACTGCTGTTGTATTTATATGTATAAATGATTCAGTCTGTACTATAAAAATATAAGTATATTTAAAGAATAAATATAGATGACAAAACACACAGTTCTCTCCTGGAACATCGTGTTTTCTCAATCCAGTTTTTCTGTTTAAAATTCCTGTTATCAGTTCACTCTGTTGTCATTTTCATAACTGTCTGGAATAGAATCCTTAAGAGGTTTAGTTATGAAAGTCTCCTAACATTCAAAAAATTCATGAAACATCCTCTTTTTCAATCAAGGTATTGTTGTATTCTATGTTATTCTTAAGTGTGCACTCCCTGCACACTTTAGGGACTAAATGCTGCCTTGTGTTGACTGGTTCATGGGATCAAAGGATGGGAGAAGATCCTACCTCAAAAGCAGCAAGGTAGGCTACTGGAGAATATTCAGGAGATTGCTAACGCTGTCTCCACAGTTACTGTTTGTGTTTGTTATTTGAATGTGTGATTAACAATAGGTAAAGAAAGCATTGCACAAAGCCAAAATGCTGGCTTTTTAGATACTTTTTATGCTAACACATCTTACGGTCCGGATACTGAAGAATGCCACCAATCGCATCTTTTTTCATTTCTGTGCCAGTATTTAAATACTTGTTTTTATTATTGTTTCTTATGTCAGATACATCTTTTCTATTTATTACTGAGAAATTTTACAGATGAGGAGTGGATGCTGATGTTAGAGTTGCCCATGCAAATTGAAGACTGTGGCATGTGAAAATTAGCCTTGGCTAAAACCAAAATTATTCTTTTTACCAACTTGTTGGAGCTACTGACATTTAGTCACTCATTTAAATATGTAATTCATGGCTTGTCTACTTAAAGTAATAGTGCATTGGATTCTCGTTATGTTTGAGTATTTGTGGATACGTATTGTAGCTCCTTCCTAGAGGAGCACCAGCTCTGGGACATTACTACTTTCAGTTCAAAACTCAAATAGAATTTCTGATAAAATTTGAAAGGTTGGGCTTTTCAATAGTGTTTTTTTTACACAAAATGTAAATGTGAGTTTTGTCACTCTAAATAGAAAATTTAGTGTTTTAACTGTAATGCATCTCATTTTTTCTTACCACATCTTACATACACCATAAAACAGTTTCTGTTCAATGTATTACAAACAATGCTTATATAGTTACCTTAGCTTGGGAGAATAAGTATGTGATTAAATTTGCCTTACATGCAACTGGTGAGCAACAGTTGAGTGAAATTAACTGTCATTAACAGTGGCCTAAATTCTGACTCGCATTGACTGCTACAGTACTCCTCAGTTCATACTCTTGCTTTTGGTAGCAGTATTCACGGACAAGGTTACTACAGAGTTAATGTAAACACACACAAACTTGTTCTTTCTTGTAGAATTGTTTGTCAGTGGGTCTCTGGAAAAAAAAAATCTGCTTTAATATACTCTTGGATTTATAAATGTAAAGGAAACACATTGCAAAGGCCTTTTAATACTGAATGTTTCTGTAAACCTTTGAGTGTGAAGGTTGCAGAATACTGTGTGGCATTACCCAACTGAAACCCTTATGATGAAAATAGAGTGTAAAATACATTGAAAATTTTATTTAGATAATAATGCAGTCACACTACAGTAATAAAAACAAACTTTAAAAAAATCTCTCTGTGTCTTTCTTTAATAAAAGATGTCTTCTGTTGCACTGGGATTGAATGCTGATTATGTAATTGTCATTTTGCCTTCTGGACCAGCACAATGCTCAGGGCTGGTTTTAGTAGAGGAAGTGATTAACATTGTACATACTAGTCACATTTTCTATATTAGTACTAATGAAATGTTGAGTTTGAGTAGTATTAATTCTCAACCTTTACTAGCAAACCTAAAATTTGTACAGCAAGACAGTGTCTGCGTTTTGTGATTTCAAAAAGCACGGAAATAAGTGATGAAAGAAAAACACTCCCTTTCTGTTTTCATGCTACCCCGCAGACAACACCACGAGGCTCTTCCTCCCTTGTCACCTGACGCCAGCGAGCACTGCACGTCTTGGTTTTGTCTAGGAGGCAGGTGCACTTACATCAGGGCAGATAGTTAACTCAGAAATATGGTCTGCATTCAGCAGTGCTGAGATTCGTGTCAGTGAAGTCTTGTTTTTTCTTCTTCCTAGTTCACATAACTTTCCTCTTGACTCTTAGGATGCTTTTATCACTTTGGCTGAGAAGTTTGGGGTTTTTTTAAAACAAAAAAATACAGAGAAATATCTGATGTATAATTGGCTTGTACAGAATGAAATGTGAGAGGCTTGTATGTTTGAAGGACAAGCCTGAGAGTTTGGAACATACAAAGAAAGTGAACTGAATGAATTTTTAAGTTTCCAATAAAAATTTTAACTCCTTTAAATCCCTTTGAGAATTCCTTCCTCAAACCACTGTGAATAGTTCAAGTAGCATCTGAAGTTTGTAATCTGTGTTTTCCAGGTTTTACATTTTGAAGCTTCTGTCAACAGTGAAGTCTGTTGTGCAGCCATAATTCTGTGTTTGACCATTCTTGGCAATGAAGAAACAGTAGAGGAATTGGGTTTGCAAGTCAATGTGTAGAGATTCTTTATTCATTTGTCTTTCAACATGAGTCTTATATTAATTAAGCACAATGTCTGACTATCAGAGCAGACTATTCGGTAGTTGTTTTAAGATTCATTTGCAAAGGCCAGGACCTTTGTCCATTAATAAGGATTTTTTCGGACATTTTGGATTGTCTACATGGAGACCTTCTAGAGGGACAACATCTTATAGCATAACTAGTGATGATTACCCCGTCATAATATTATGAGTCATTTTGGGTTGGTACACAAAGCCATGCATACGATGGCATCTACAAGGTTGAATAAGTTGTCTTCATTTCAGTGAAGCATTCTGAAATGTGTTCTTCTGTGTGAAGCTTGTTCAGTCCTACAGACATTTTCTTTCTAGATCTGTGGGGTCACATTCAACTAGTGGTTTTACAACCTGAGAAAGGCTTGTGGTAAATATTATCATGGTACCCTTGTGATAGCACTGTTTTTGAAACCAGTGTTATTTTTTTCAATTCCTGATGTGATTCTTAAAGTCCAAATTATTTCAGGTTTATGATAATTGATTTACTTGTTCTAGCTGTAAATAGTCTAGAAAATAGTCTACAGGCTTAGTTTCAGCATATGCAAACCCTAATTTAGAGTTTTAATTGGAGCATGGTGTGCCTCACAATAAAGGCAGTCTCTGTAAATTAATCGTATTGATGAACAGGGTCTACAATTGCCTGCTTGGATCAGTTTCTGAAGTACTTCTCCAAAAATTTAGTTAGATATTGTGTGTTTGCATACATATACAGACATACACACATCTATGTGCATATATACACAGACATATATACACACACATGCATGCATCTGATTCAGGGGGAACAATCTGTGGAAAGTGACCAAATTATTTCATTGCAGTGTAAAAATGATTAGTACTATATTGCAAATTATTTATAATTTACTTTTCATTAAAATGCAAACAATCTGCCAATTTAGAGACTTTGCAACCAGATAGAGGCATATATTATACATCAAGGAAACTTGATCCAGAATGATGATGTGTTCAGTGAGTAAATAATCTAAGACATGATGTTTTGCAGCAGTTGACCCTAGAGACAGAAAACAAGGACACTCACAGATTCTCTAATGGGAAATGTGTTTGGTTTGGGTGATGGCTAGCTGCCCAAAATTTTATTCTAAAGGCTCAACTAAAAATTTAATTGCTGGTGACCAGTAGAATAATAACAGCCTGGCAAAGATTAAGGGGGCTTTTTTTTTTTAATGATTATTTCATTTATTACTTTCTCAGAAAAATTCAGCATGACTTTGATATTAATGTGAACCTAGTAAGAGAATTCATTAATGAGTTCAGGGTAAAAATTTTGTATCCATAGATCTAATGAGTGGTATAAAACTCTTTAATGAGACTGATTCTGACTCATTAGTATTTTTGAACTGGGACTTCTTGGTAGTAAGTTTCTACTTAAACACTGAAGATACAAGCCACAGCTGTGATATTCTCCAGGTATTTCATCTGGTTCTGCTGGAAAGCAGCAATATTAAGCAGAATTGAAAAGGAAAGAGCTAAGGTTAGATGTGTTGACATGTAACATAGTTTTCTTAAGGTGGCATATTTTAGTGTTTCATGATTTCACTGTATGAGGACTAGTGAAAACTGACTCCTAAAATTTCTGTATTGTCAGAAAAATTAGAGAGGGGTGGGGAAACAGATTGGCTCAAATGGTGTAAAGGCCTTTTTCACACATTGAGCTACGTTCATATGGGACAAAATATCGCAGCAGTTTACTGCACAGACATGAAAGAACAGTCTCTGCCTCCTTGTTCAGTAAAGGCAGGTGGCAACAGGTGTCAAAGCTCATTGAAAATTGAAAATTCTAGATTTTGTATTTAACTTGCTATGAACTTGTTTGTTTTAAGATTTAAATGGCATTCTAGCTTGGATATAACAATTGTGGATGAAAAGGGAAAACGTGTATACTCAGAGAAGGGAACAAACTAACATACTCAAAATGCAATTACAGAAGGTAAATGCCCGCCTATGGAGACAGGGCTGGGGAAAGGGAAGTTTAAGTTTGATTTCCAGCTTGAAAATCTTAAATAAAGGATTGCATGATACTAGGTTTATTTCCATGGTATTCATTGAAGTTGTTGGTCCCCTTTCATAAGTTAAACTTCCCCTTCCACCTTCCTATTTTCTCCTCCTTACCTGTTAATGCAGCAGCAGCAGGAGGAATCATGGATGATAGGAGGGGATTGTAGTCACCCACCTTATGGAACGGCTCATGAGCAGGGCAGCAGATGCTACGGGTGAAGGCAGGGTTGTCTGTTGGACTCCAGACTCAGCAGGTAGTAAAGGCAATGACTTAAATACTTCTTCAGAGTGACTTTATTGGCCCAACTTAATGGTTTTCTTTCTGCCAATCAGAGCCATAAGTTGAATTTTATTTTTTTTTCCACCGGTGTCATTGTCACAGCTACTTAATTTAGCAAATACTGACTAGTTCAGTGCAGTTCTCTCTGACAAACTCCATTTCAGAGACTGTTTTCCAGAGGGTTACTGGGTGATGATGTTACATGTTCTTCAAACCAGATGCCAAAAAAAAGGCAGTGTTTTATCATTTTCACACTAGTGTAGCAGGAGATAATAGAGTTATATTAGACTGGCTCCTGTTTCACTTGCTGTAACTAAGAAAAAGCCGTAGGCAACGAATTTCAGTTGCAAAAAGGTCATCTTAGTGCTTTTTTTTTGTGAGTGGTCATTTTTTTCAAACATTTGTTTCATAATTATGGCCCTACTGGGTCAGTCTTTCATTGCTGTGAGGCCTTTCTCTTTGAATCCAACCATAGACTCGTGAAGAAGTGTATTTTGGTGATCCTTTGAAAATATTTTTTACAGTATTGTTTATGAATGAAATTTTACGGTAACCTATAACAAGCAGTCACAGACCTTGGCTCAAAAAGATGTGCACAGTGTATGTTCCTTGGTTTTGTAATACCTAATATTCATAATCCCCTCTTGGTGAAGCTGCTAGCCTTTTCCCAGCGATGCACTCTCATCACTGATAATTGCAGGATCTAGGAGGTCCCTAACATAAAGACAAAGGTTCCATATTTCGACACGCCTGTCTTTTCTGGGTATATAGTTTTCAGTTATTGTCTTCAAGGTTGTTCGAGTATGCAAGGCCATTAAGCCTCAGATTCTCTTCATTCTGGTATGGTATCTCAAATCAGTCTGTACAGAAAGGGTGAGATGCCTCTCTAGCAGGTAGATTAAATAGTTCTCTCGGAGGATCTGTAAAACCTACTCATTATCATCTGGGAGTCAGAACAAGTTTTCAAACATATTTTTATTGAAAAGTGCAGTACAACACATTCAGTTTCAAAGGCATAATACTTAATAGAAGTAAAATATTAATTCGTTTCAATACATTTGCAAATACTCGGTGTATTCTACTACTGAGACAGACTTGGGTTTTTTTAATATGCCAGATAACAATGATTGTCAAGTACCTGTATTTTCTTTTTCAAAGTTTCTAACTCTGCCACTTACTTAGACCTATCTTCTGTCTCTAGTAATGCTTTATATAAGCAGTAAATTAATCTGGTGGTTTATGTTACTGGCAGAACCAGTATCTAGTCTTTATACCCAAGCTATGTCAGACAATTTGGTGATGGTTTCCATATAATGCATCTCCTCCAGGCTCTGTATGTCTTGTCTGGATTTACTGTGTAATTCTTTTCCCTTGCTTCAGCACTAGCGTTATCTTGTGTTACAGAAAGCCAGTAAGGTGGCTGCTGCAGGCGTCTTTTCCAAGACCACAGTTTTGATCATATCACTGTGCTCTTGTACTCCTTATTCACCACGTCAAAAAGCTGGTCTTATCTTCCAGCCTCAGTTCTCAGGACTCCACCTCTGAACACTTGTTTTGATTTTTGTGGTTTTTGATGTTATTTTCTTCGTTTGGGAGAATTTTTTTTTTTCCCCAGATTTTCCTCAACAAGAAAGAAGCTGTTTTTCAGATGAAGAGCAAAGTACAAAGTTATGGACAGATGAATGGCAGTGAAATGACCCTGGGAATAGTTTGTTCTGTCTTAGCTCTGCCCCTGTGCTACCCTCCCACTTTTACTTTCTTTCCTACTATTAAGCCATGATACAGAAGCACAGAAATGGCAACAGTAAATGAAACAAAACAACTGTCTTCTAAGAGTTGAAGCTATGGCATGGTGCTGTGACAACAAAGCTCCAGTCTGTGCTGGGGAAATGAAGGGGAAGAGGAGGAGGAGGAGGAGGACATGCAAACCCGGCTCTGCCCAGGAGCACCACTGGCTTCTTTGTCTTTCTCCTCACCTTGGTTTTCTTTGTTTCTGCTGAGGAAACTCCTCAGTGTTTAATTTTGGATATACAAGAAAGGGTGATTCAGGACTTGTAACCTCCAGTTATAAAACATGAGACTTTTTAAAGCACATTGACTTACTCCATCAGTCAAGTTCCATACTGTCTACTGCACTGTAGATTTTCAAGTTTTCATAAAACTCATAATCCAGGCTAAGAAAACCCCTCTTTTCGTCCTTCTTTTCACAACAGATTTTATGCAACTTCTTGATCAATTTTCTTCTCCTGTGCTTTTCCTTGTGTCCTGCTTGGTGATTTGGTAACCAGCCACCTTTCTGTTGCAGATGAAAATGGTCCTGGGAACAAGAGGACATATTAAAGCAATAGACCTGATATTTAGAGGACAACTGGGGATCTTTGGGGGTGGAAAATATGTTTTATTAAATAATAAGTTATTTGTCCACTTTAACAGAATTCCATTTGCCTGAGAAAATACTTGCAAAGAAGATGTTTCGTATTCATTTCTGGGTGATGAGGGCATCCTGGATACTAGTATGCATCTATGACCGCAGTAGCTTTATACTCTTTTTTGTACAGGATTTCTACCCCTTGTCCTGCTGTGGGAAGTATCTTTGAAACCAGAGAATTATGCATGTCGAGAATCATATGAACATGGGTTCATATTTTAAGAATAATATGATCTTTCCTCATAATCAGAAGCACCCTTAGAACTTCTGAATTCTTTTTGGCCTTTGCTGACTGAAAATAAAATGAGAAAGTATTTTCTTGGCCTCTCAGGATCACAAGGCAGGGTTTTTCTAATTAAAGAGGTCAGTGGCTTTTGACGCTTCTCTTGCTACGTATCTGTTACTCTGCTCCCTAGTTTGGGGCCAAAGACAAACAGGGCTGGGCTGGGCTGTTAGCACACGCTTTTTGGCTGGAGAGAGACGACTTGGCAGAACCGCCCTGGTTGGAAGGGTTTCAACCTAAAGCCAAAGCCACGTGCTGAAGAAAAGTTTCTCTCAGCATCCACATCTCCACTGAGCCAAGAACACCCCGTCATTACTCTGCAGTTTCTCCTGAACAAGTTGAGATAAGCCAGTTCTCTTCAATGTAAATAGTATTAATCAGTCTTTTCCCCTTGACTGATAGGAGAATTCCCCCAAATGCCTTTTCTGTTCTGTTTTTAATTTTTTCAATAATCTGGCATATTTTATAGCACTTTGATTATATCTAATGTCTTTTTCAGGAATAAAGGAACTGGCATGGTCCGTCCTCTCAGCTAGGAGCTATGTAGTCGCACAAGCACAGAGCTCAGTGGTCCCTGGTGAGCTGGGTGGGTAAGTGATGTGCTCTCACGCCCGTGTTCACTTCTCTCGCACACACACTCCTCTCTCACTCACACTGCTGCTGCTTGTGTGGCAGAGTCACAGGAGAGGTCTGGAGGTTGAACTGGCTGGAAAATGATGGGGGTTTGTTTGTTTTAAGGTCTTTGTGGGTTTTTCAGATGAACATTTTGCTGGACCACTTCCCTGGCCTGGTTCACCATATGCTTACTAAGGCACAAAGAGGTGAACGCAGATGTGAGGGTTTGGAGTTGGCGTAGTCTGGCTTGAGGTTGCCTGTGCAGACATGAAACCCCGCTCTTGATTTGAAACCACTGGGGAGAGGAAAATATGCAAGGGGTTTGGTTTTTATTTTTAATTACAAAATTTGACTTGCGATATCTGTAGTTGAATTTACCAACACAATCATTTGCGTTAGAAGTAGCGTACATCAAGTGTTCATGGTGTCTTATCATCAGCAGCTGGAAATCATTAGAAGGAAAAAAAATATCCCAAAACACATGCAAAAAAACAAGGTAAGAAGTTGCAAATATCTGAGTCTCTTCTATCTTACCACGTTCTTATTCCAGTAATTTCTTGGATCTGAAATTTTAGCTGGTTTCTACAGTAACTGAAGTATTGTATCCTGACTTCTGGTTGCTCGCATACAATCCCTCCTCAGCACATAGAACAACTGATTAATCTGGAGTTCTTGTTTGTTTGTGTCTTAATTCCTGACAATGCAAACATTTTATTTCCACAATCTGAGAGGACTCTTGCAAATTATCAACATCGGTTTTTTTCTTTTTGAATATTACATGACTAAATAGGAGTTGCAGCATGCAAAATACTGTACAAACCAGCTCATTCTTCCTACATTTGGGAAAAAAAAAAAGACAGACATAGCCATTTTTCCAAATGGGAACAAAATGGAGTATTTTCTTTCTCCTCTCCCTCTAAAAAAATAGTTCTTAAATACTTATCAAGCCAAAGAGACTTTTCTTTCTGACTGTTTCTTCCAGTTGTACTCTGTGGTTTACCTCAGCATCTGCTTTCTTTTTCCACTCTGCAAAGTTAAGCCTGGTTTTGATTAAAAGCAAGCTGAAAGGCAGATTAATGCATTGCAAGAAAAAGCAGCTTTACTAATATGAAAAAAGAGAGCAGGAAGGTAATTTGTCAGTGATCGCCTGGTCCTGGATGTGATCTTTTCTGGTAGCAGCTTTTTCTCCCAGTAGGACTAAGCCAATGTGTAAGGGGTTTTATTATTATTTTGTGCCACAACCATCTCATCAAAAAGCCAAAACACATTCTTTGAACTGAACTGAAATACTCTGTTTATCCTTTCTGACTGCTTTGCAGGCAAATTCCTCAGCTACAAAATTATTTGCAAAGTACTTTTTTCTCTTTCCTGTTCTGCTACATTTTAATTTTTGATGAGCTTTTAAAATATTTGTGTGTTTCTGTGAAAGTGCTTTGTGATAACATCTTATGTGACTTTGCCTTTCAAACCCAAGAGGTAGTGGGAAATCAGTCTTACAAATCCCAAGCAGAGCCTATAGGCAGTCTAGCTTTTAGTATTCTTCAGCTTTTATTCAAAGAAATGCTGAATGAGTTAAATAATAACAGAAAAGGTAGACGGAATGATAGATAAGTTTACAAGATAATCTCCCTAGTAGAGCCTTCAAATATACATCAATATCTAGAATTAGTTCTTCTTATTACATAATTACTTTATTTAATTCTTAAAATTATCCATCATATTTGAGAAGTTGTGGCAGTCCAGTGAAGAGACATAACCCCCATTTTTAAAAGGGGAAAAAAGGAAGCCCCAGGGAACTACAGGCCAGTTTCAACTCTATGCCTGGCAAGATCACAGAGCAGATCATGCTGAAACCTATGCTGGGGCACATGGAGGTGTGATTCACAAGGAGGTGATTGGTGACAGCCAACATGGCTTCACTAAGGGCAAACTGTGCCTGACAAATTTGGTGGCCTTCTGTGACAGGGTAACAGCGTTTGTTAATAAGGGAAGAGCAACTGATGTCATCTACCTGGATTTATGTAAAGCATTTGACACTGTCCCACATGACATCCTTGACTCTAAATTGGAGAGACATGTTGTTGAGGGATGGCGCACATGGTGGATAAGGAATTGGCTGGATGGTCGCACTCAAAGAGTTTTGGTCAACAGCTCGATGTCCAAGACGAGACCAGTGATGAGCGCTGTTCCTCAGGGGTGGGTGTTGGGACCGGCGCTGTTTAACATCTTTGTCAGCGACATGGGCAGTGGGATCGAGGCACCCTCAGCAAGTTCACCAACAACCCCGAGCTGTGTGGGGCGGTGACACGCTGGAGGGAAGGGATGTGCCATCCAGAGGGACCTGGACAGGCTGGAGAGGTGGGACATGCAAACCCCATGGAGTTCAACAAGGCCAAGGGCAAGGTCCTGCCCGTGGGTCGGGGCAATCCCCAGCACAAATCCAGGCTGGGCGAGGAGTGGCTGGAGAGCAGCCCCGAGGAGAAGGACTTGGGGGTATCAGTGGATGGAAAACTGACTGTGAGCCAGCAACGTGCGCTCGCAGCCCAGAAAGGCCCCGTGTGCTGGGCTGCACCCAGAGCAGGGTGGGCAGCAGGGCGAGGGGGGGATTCTCCCCCTCTGCTCCGCTCTGTGAGACCCCCCTGCAGGGCTGGGTCCAGCTCTGGGGCACCAACAGCAGAAGGACACGGACCTGCTCGAGCGGGGCCAGAGGAGGCCACGGAGATGCTGGGGGGGCTGGAGCCCCCCCTGTGAGGACAGGCTGAGAGAGTTGGGGGGATCAGCTGGAGAAGAGAAGGCTCCGGGGAGACCTTAGAGCGGCCCCCCAGGGCTGAAAGGGGCTGCGGGAAAGGGGGGAGGGACTCTGGATCAGGGGTGTGGGGATAGGACAAGGGGTCACGGGTTTAAACTGACAGAGGGGAGATTTAGATGAGATGTAAGGCAGAAATTCTCCCCTGTGAGGGGGGTGAGGCCCTGGCACAGGCTGCCCAGAGAAGCTGTGGCTGCCCCCTCCCTGGAAGGGTTCAAGGCCAGGTTGGACGGGGCTTTGGGCAACCTGGGCTAGTGGAAGGTGGCCCTGCCCGTGGCAGGGGGGTGGGATTCGATGATCTTTATGGTCTCTTCCATCTCAAACCATTCGATTATTATTATTATTATTTTGTTCCTTACTCCGTTCAGTAAACTGTCAGGAGTACTTTCCCTTTTCAGCTTCAGTTTTCCCTAGTCCTAAAACTCCTGTCCCATCCCCTCAGATTTTACAGAAGTCACCATTACCATTAACAGCCTTCATTACATGCTACTTCATTAAAATCTTTGAAGAAGTTTCCAGCTCCTGCAGGAGAGGGCAGCAGAGATCAGCAAATGCAGAAGCTGTGGGGTCAGTCACTTGCGCAGTGAAATAACGTGAACCAAAGGGATGGGTTTGTTCTTTCCTTTTATCCAGTCCTTAAAGAGTGGCACCTCCAGGGCAGTGGCCAAGAAGAATCAATATCTCAGCTCTGGATTTTAGCATCATTTATGAATAGCTGCAGCTGTTGGGAAGGAAAGAAGGACATTGAGGGGTATGCAGTTTTCTTATAGGGCAATAATGAATAAGAACTAGGGTTGTTATTAAACACGAGGCCACAACTCACTTGAAATCTGCTTTGATTTGGCACGTAAGAAATGCTTGAAAATGCCTTAATAAGTATGATTTAAAACATTACTTTGCATCGAATGCAGGCAAGGTAGAGTTTGCTTTAAATCTGGGGGCCTGTTTCTGGTCAAGACTAGTTCAGTATATTTCTGTGTTGAAGGATTGTCTCTTTATTATTCATTATTTAAAATAAAGGGGAGAATATTTCCTTCTAGAAAATACTGAGGGCATATCTGATGCACACAGATACTTCAGCAAGTGTATCCTAACTTCAGGTGACAAAAGTAAACTGCTTTTGCATTTACCTAGAGGATCAGAGGATGCTTGCACCACAGTAAATTGCTGGCAGCACTCCTGCATGCCAGCAGAGATCACAGTAGCTTATTTTTTTATGTGTATGTGTAGGAAGAAGAAAGGAGCAGAGAAAATTTACAACAGGAAAAGTTCATTGTGGTGGTTTTCAAAGATATATGCCTCAGCACTTGCTGCTATGGCTGTTTCTGGTGAGCAGTGAATTGTCGGTGAATTTTATGATTTTAGCATATTTAAGTAAGCTAAAAAGTACTGAAAGCACAACTGACCAGAGGCATCTGTGTGTTTTAGACAACAGACGTGCTGAAAAAATCTTTTATCATTATTAAAGCTTATTAACTCTGGCATCATGCACTGAACATTCCTATCAGCTTCGTGGCATCCACTTTGAAGGGAAACCGAACTGAACTATTTCTTTTCCAACATGCAGACTCATCATGATACTTAAAGCCCTGCATGAGGTTATTCTGTCCCCAGAGCAGTTCAGCAGGAAGCAATCCCTGAATTTTCAGCTGGAAAACCAGCAGAGAAATGGGATCGAGGCACCCTCAGCAAGTTCACCAACAACCCCGAGCTGTGTGGGGCGGTGACACGCTGGAGGGAAGGGATGTGCCATCCAGAGGGACCTGGACAGGCTGGAGAGGTGGGACATGCAAACCCCATGGAGTTCAACAAGGCCAAGGGCAAGGTCCTGCCCGTGGGTCGGGGCAATCCCCAGCACAAATCCAGGCTGGGCGAGGAGTGGCTGGAGAGCAGCCCCGAGGAGAAGGACTTGGGGGTATCAGTGGATGGAAAACTGACTGTGAGCCAGCAACGTGCGCTGGCAGCCCAGAAAGGCCCCGTGTGCTGGGCTGCACCCAGAGCAGGGTGGGCAGCAGGGCGAGGGGGGGATTCTCCCCCTCTGCTCCGCTCTGTGAGACCCCCCTGCAGGGCTGGGTCCAGCTCTGGGGCACCAACAGCAGAAGGACACGGACCTGCTCGAGCAGGGCCAGAGGAGGCCACGGAGATGCTGGGGGGGCTGGAGCCCCCCCTGTGAGGACAGGCTGAGAGAGTTGGGGGGTTCAGCTGGAGAAGAGAAGGCTCCGGGGAGACCTTAGAGCGGCCTCCCAGGGCTGAAAGGGGCTGCGGGAAAGGGGGGAGGGACTCTGGATCAGGGGTGTGGGGATAGGACAAGGGGTCACGGGTTTAAACTGACAGAGGGGAGATTTAGATGAGATGTGAGGCAGAAATTCTCCCCTGTGAGGGGGGTGAGGCCCTGGCACAGGCTGCCCAGAGAAGCTGTGGCTGCCCCCTCCCTGGAAGGGTTCAAGGCCAGGTTGGACGGGGCTTTGGGCAACCTGGGCTGGTGGAAGGTGGCCCTGCCCGTGGCAGAGGGGTTTGAACTGGATGATCTCTATGGTCCCTTCCAACACAAACCATTCTATGATTCTATGCTTATTATTTGATAGAAACATCTATTCATAACTAGTGATGAGAATCCATAGTTGTGATGGTTCTTGAGGCCCAGCTCCATAAAGGCCATGGTCTCATTCAAACCATGTGTGTATCCACAGAAAGCTTTACATGGATAACATGTACAGGGAGGTTTGCTATTCTGCCTAAAGCAAAGCATCTCATACTAGATATAGTTCTTCAGCTAACATGCTCAAAAGTGGTAGGAAAATAAGCGCAGCAATGAATCTGATATTGAAAGGTCTCCCACCCTTACCCTGACAGCATCTCTGAGGAGCTTGTGCCATCCTCTGACCTCTCCAAAACCCCTTAATTTCCTTACCCTTTTCATATTGCAGACTTATGAATTATATGGGATTGGGGACCACGGAAGGTGTGTTTATACCCTGCACATCATTCACACCATTTCTCAGAAAAGAGCATAATTTACCACAAAGAAAATGTACTAAAAAGCTTGAAGACACATACTGTGCAATATCTTCAAACAAGAAGGGATTGTGACAAATGTGAAGGTAAGTGTTGGCTACTGCTTTCTTTGAATAAAGACGATTTATTTTATGAAGCAAGTAATTCTATTTTAAAACACAGACCTGCTCATGCTCACACCCTGAATCTAGGGATTTAAGAAATGATTATGTAGATATATGGAGCTCATAGTCCTTATTGAATTGGCCTCCTCCCAGCTTCTAATTCACTCTGGGGTCCTGTTTGGTGTCTGTCCCAGGGGACCAGGGGGTGGCAGGGGGTGTGAGCATCACTTGTCTGCAGGATGTCTGGTGTCTGCAGCTGTTGGCTGGAACTGGCCCCACCACAGCGTGGGGAGGGAGGAAGGTGCCCCCCTTGCCCCACAGGTTTGGGGCTGCTTTGTCTCGGCTCGTGGGAGCTGTGCTCACTTCGGACTTGTCTGCCCAGGAGTTTGAGGAGGTAGTAAAATACTCTGAGTAATGAGTGTTACTGAGTCTTGCACTTGCAGGACTAGTTTGAAGCCAGCTCAGACTGACAGCAGTTGCACCCCAGGAGAGTGACAAATTCCTTACATAAATAAAGATGATGTAAACACTGGCAATGTCAGGGGAACACTCTCCCAAAAGCAATTCTGAGTTCACTGATGCAATCTGGGCTTAACTCTTCTGTTATAAGAGCTCTGAGAAGTGAAGTTCCCTCTCCCAGAAGCCAAGTTGGGCCTTTGCTGACAGGGGTACATTGGTTAGCCTGATCTGTGCTTATAGGCTGTTTCTGGGGTTTGGTCATTTATCCTCATATGAATCAGGAATATCCACTCTGAAAGATTCTGTTTCATTTTCTTTTGAAAAATATGTATTTCTTATGGCTTCTTCCTCTGTTGGAGAGAACTTCTAAAGAGGCTGTTCAGTGGATTTATTCACAGGGAAGTATAAATGTCACGATTCATCCTTGACTGCTGGAAAGGCCAGAAGGCTCATGAAGACAAGCAGCCTGATTAAAAAACAGTTTACTGAGACTTCCACAAAATTAATTTGCCTGGACTGTGAAACACTTGGGGAGCTGTGATTAGGAGAAACAGGACTGCCTGCAGATAGGGAATCAGGGCAGTTCCCCAGCAGCAGAAGTAGTAAAAACTGAAAGTTAGGGAATGGTTTGTCTTCCTGATTTTGCCTGCTCAGTCTCTCCATCTCAACTTGTGGCAGAGGAAGCTGAAGTAATTTTCTCTAGGGCTTAAAGTAACTTTTGTTTTCCAACCCTCATCCTGATGGATATTCAGAGCAATGCTGGTAGTTGAACATCTTGTCTCTTCAGGCTTCTGAAAAGGTCTGTGGATGTAAGATGTATGCAGGGGTTTTTTGTTATAACGTGCAGTGCTTCATATTAAATTCATCGGAATGACTACCAAATTCTGGACCTGCCCATATAACTTGGCATAAAATTAAGCATACTGATAGTCAGCAAAATTTAAAAAAAAAATAATGATCTGATAACATTTTGTATGTTATATGTATATTTGGTCTTACTAGACTAAAACTTTTTTCACAGTAACTAAATGTAACTTTTAGAGGGCTAATATCTGTCTTACAAAGTATGAAATTAGACTTGAGGAGAAAAAAAGGGAAAGAGCCAATATTTTTTATTTCAGAATTTCAGCAATTACATTTGTTTATAAAGATGTTTGACTAGCTAAGCAACTGTTAAAAACATTTAAAAATATATAGACAAAATTATCCATGATTAGTATAGTCCTTTGTCATAAAGAATTTTCAGCAAAACCTTATGTCAAAGGCATCTTTATCTAAATGTATATAGGCGTATGGAAGACCCATAGTGCATGGTCTGGAGCGGAATCCTGGGTTGGCACAACATACAGTTGGACACTGCTCTTTGGGGGCTTGTAGCAATATTGCTATTGAGGCAAAGAGCACTTTGGAGATCTTTGCAAGTGTATTTATTTGTCAGTCTAAAGATTCTTAGCTGGTACATAGAGAGTGAGAAAGTGATTTAAGATATTGGCCAACCCTCTTTAGATTAAAAAGCACATGTCATTTCCCCACTAATACAAACCAAACCCAACATTTATTAAGCACGGCTATGGCAGGGACTGAACATTGCTTTGCTCCATGAGTTGATAGCACCCTTGGGTCAGTGCCAAAATGAGCACGGCTGGAGCAAAGGACAGTGATAGTCTTAATGTTGTGCATCTCGGAAACTATTGTATCCGGAAAGAATGGTGGAATCCTGATAGCAGAAGACCTTCCTTTTTATTTATTTTTTTTTAGATCACAGCACTTCATGCTTCATGAGTAAGAAATTGTATAATTTCTGTTTTAATCACTTGTATTGCTGATTTTGACTCAACTGTTTTTCAAGATCCAGTTCGTTGCTGTTCATTTTTTTTACCCACTGGTTTCTTATAAGAGGAACTGGCTTTCTGCTAGCAAATCTTCCCCATCTTTTTCCTGTTTCAGAGTCTTCTAAATGATTAGTTGTTTTCACAGTGGAACGACTTCTGCTGAAAGGCTCAGTTCCCTCCAAAATCTTTCCTTCTTTTCACATCTCTGTAGGGTTTCATCCTTGCCAACTCTTTTCTCAAGTTCCATGCTGCTTACGTATGTAACTTTTGAATATGATTTTCTTGTCAGTGTCTGTGGCAGAGGATTTTATGGCAATAATTATCTCAAAATGAATACTTTGTTGGGATTAAAGGTTTCAATTAATGTCCTTTTGGGTTTGTGTTTTTTTTTTTTTTTAAATGTTCTATGTGGAAATCATGGGCTGCTCTTTAATTTTGTCTTCCAAACAATAATTATTATTTAAAATTTTGCTCTGTTTTCTTTGACTAACAGTGTTACAGGTTCTCTGTGGGAGTCCAGTTCAGGATTCAGTAATAAAACGGAGTGAAGAGTTAATTGCTTGGGTTCAATCCCATACTATTGTCTGTCCTCTGACTCAGTAGCTAAAATCCTTAAAATGAGATAGCTGATGGGAACAGTTGCATTCACATGAGGTGAATAATCTCCAAGAGAGCTTTTCAAATTCACTGTGATGCATCTTCAGGATGTAACTGAGCGTAGCTTTTCTGAAGCCAATTGTATACCAGCTGAGGATCTGCCCAAAGATCCTTCACTGAATTCATTCATGCTAAATTATTCAAAGAGAATCAAATGACAGTGCATGTAAAAAAAAAAAAAAAAAAAATAAAAAAGACCAGCAAAGCAAATTCATATTTCCTTTGAAAGTTTGTAGAAAAGGATTGGATTCTATTCTGCAATTTTGGCAGGTTCTGATTCAGCTCTGGCAGTAATTATTCAGAGCAAAGATAGATTCTGTATGAGGGAGAGAGAGAGAGAATACACATAATTCCCAGGGAGTCTTGACAGTCTGTGCAATTAAACTGATTTCTGACATCTCTGGACAGTGGGAAAGGATAAAAAAGAAGTTCATATTTGATATACATGAATTCTTAAGGTGGAAAAGCCAGCTTGTTTTCCAAGATGCCACATGATTCTGCATCTGCCCCATGGTTTCTGGTTAGGCAGGAGGTCATCTCTTAGCTGCCCTCTCCAGATTTAGATTCTCATTTAAAATTACAGCTGCTGCTTAAAAAAAAAAAAAAAAAAAAAAAAGTGTGCCCTATTTCCAGATGGAATTAGCCCAGTGTCAGCTTCTAGCCATTCATGAAGTCAAGCCAAGGGTGTTTCTGTATGTCAGAGCTGGAGAGATGCTGGATGCCAGCGGGGTCCGACCCCTCAGCGATGGCTTCAGGAGCAGCATGGCACTACCAGGGTCACCCAGCTCCCGGCTCGGAGCCGACTTGTGTTCTGCCAGCGCGTGGTGTGGGCACAGCAGGATGTGTACGTGCCCCAGGGTCCTCACTGCCATCTCCCCCTGGTTACGCAGTTTAATCATTGTCCGCTGCAGTTCTGTTCGAAGTACAAAGGGCTGTTTTCTAAGACAATGCATGCAGGGAAATTCAGCATTTCTAGTGCCTTTGTGTAACAGTTACTCTATTTCTTTCGAAGACCCCTGCTGAAACGCTGCATGTGAGTTTTGCCAAATGGCTCCTTCCCACTTAGAAGCGCTTTCTCGAAGGCGTCATTTTACTGCTGTCTGAGAGCTGAACACAGATTTGACTGTGATCAGATTTCAGTTTCTGAAAATAATTTCTGAACGTCCCAGTGGCATTGATTCCTTCAGTAAAGACTTTCATCAAGCAGTCTTTTATATCAGGCAGTCAAGCAGTCTTTAATATCATGCCAGATACCTACCCAAAGTGGAAAAATCTAGACGTGGACACACTAAAAATATTTCCCATGCTGCTAAGTGATAGAAAACGATCGTTGTAACGTGTCCTTGGTCACACATTCTGGTGACATTTCAATAACTTGATCTGTTATTTCTTGAATATCAGTGGTTATAAAGAAAGCAAAATTCATGTCTGTAATGTTGCTCTCATCGCACGATGTTCAGAAGCAGGCAAACGTCACTGCTCCCGCCTATGAGGCAGCAAATTACTTGTGTGTTCTGGTCACAGAATAGAACAAACTTTCCAGTGACAGTTATGACTGATATATATAAGGAATACGGTTCACTTTAAATGTTGTTTACAGACCACTTAATGGAGAGTCTAAAGCGCATTTGGCATGATGCTGCAAGGACTCACTTTGTCACATGCTACCAAGTGAAATCCAAAACATGAATTCGAGTGAAAACACTGTAGAATCATTAGTGCTTGTTGATGGATTTGGTTGGTTTATTTTTTTATTTTTTTTTTAAATCAGAAGTGGCCATCTCTTCTTGCTGGTAAATCAGCATCTTTTATTAGCTATCATATTTTCACATTATGTACCCAATAGAACCTTTTCACTGTGACTGTCTTCCAAATTAAACTTTAAGATTCCAGGAAAACTGTAACAAATATCTTAAGTCAGTCAGACATGAAGCTAATGAAAGAGGCTGGTAGAGCACTCCTGGAGCGGTGTTGAGTTTCTGCCCCCAGCACAGCACAATTTCATCTGAAAGGTCAGACTAACTTATTTAGGTTATGTATAACAGGATAGGAGTTTAAGTAAGGTAAAGTTGAGCAAATATCAGTAAACAATTTACCATAAGAAAGCTGCTTCTTATGACTGTGGACTGCATAATCTCAAAAGCAATGCCCCAGCCTTTCCTGGCAGGAGCTGGAAGAGGCAGAAGGTTTGGCTTCTACACCTTGCTCTCTGCCCCTGAGCTGCCACGTGGGCGAGTCACTTGCTTTTTTATCCTGTGCTTACCTGTCTGTAAAGTGAGGGTGATTTATGTCTTCCTATAGCAAATTCTCTGAAATCTGTAGGTTAAAATATGCTACATAACAGACTAGGAGTTTATAAGATTCCTAGTGGCAGATTCAGCACTGAAGACAAACAAAGTAGATGGAAAACTGTATAATGTACTTTATTATATAACTAACTGTTCCTAGTGAAAAATCATGAGATAATAATGTATTTACAGAACCTTTACTGTATACTATAGTGGGCATCTCTTGTGAACTTGATGTGTTTGCCACCATTGATTCACACACAGATTGCAATGCAGAAACCTAAATTCTACCTAAAATGCTTCCCAAGGTGAAGAAATTAAGGTTTCATAATAAACTAGTAACATAAGAAAAGCGATGTCACCAGCCTCTGAATATACGAGCTGTTCGTGATCCGTTAGTGGCAGAGAAACTTTCTTGTGATGGAAACGCCCAAAGCTGCTCGAGTGAGCTTTCCAAAGCAGGACACATCTTCTGAGAAGACTGGTCAGGCTCTTCCAAACAGACATAAAGTAGGTTGGCTTCCTGAAAAACAGGATAATTTCACTAAAAATAAGCAACAAGGATCATCTTAGGGCAAGGCAAATGAAGCAGTTGGAAGAACTTGTACCTATAAAACTGTCCTTGTCCTGACTCTTCCAGTGTTCTCTGGCTAAACTTTGATGAAAAAACACATAAAATTCACCAAAACTGACTGCAGCAAAAGCAGCAAGACAATTTTCCAGTAAAAACTTTCAGGTAGATCGGTCAGTGGGGCCTGGTGAGTTTTTTGGTGCATATGATTTTGAATCATGGTGAATACTCTTGGAATTTGCTGTTCAGAGATTAACTACCCGTCTCAAGCCTTTGAGGCTTTTGTTTACATGCAGGCAGTTAAAATTTGTTCATCATCCCTAAGTCAGGAGTAGATAAATGCACAACAGGTAGGGGATACTTATTTTACTATTGATGAAATGCAAATATTGTGTTTAATAAAACACCTTTTCCAGTAAAACACCTTATTCTAAACCACGTCTGGTTTCCTCTGTTAACTTCCTTTTTTTTTTTTTTCTCTGTATGTGAAATTGTATTCGTACAAAAAAATTGTGAGTGGAATATTTTACAGTTGTCATGGATGATCTTTATAGATTTGAGTTTATTAGGGCTTATTGCTTATATTTTTTCTCTGGTAGCATTTTGAGCCAAAATTTAAAATTCTTTACACTAAACAAAACCATGAACTACTTAAGGTGACAACTACTTTAGATTCCATTTGATCCCTCTGCAGACCCAGACCTAATTTAGAGAATCTGTTCATACTTTCTGATTATTTTTTTTTCGCAAAAGGTGACAAACCAGAATGTCAATTAAAAAATTATTAAAAGGGAAAAAAAAAAAAAGAAGTCATGCTGCTATTTTTTTCCCTTATAACTCCATTTAGATATACAGCATTATCACAAAATTAACAGGCAGAAAAAGATTAATTAGTCCTTATTGAGAGATTGGGTAATCTCATTTATGGTCTTCTGAAGTCAATGAACTTTGTTGTATGCCAGCAGGGAAAGAAATCCTAAGAGTTGCTCTTTACTAGGCCTTTACTCCCGAATTTTACCCCATCACATGAGGAAACAAATACTCTCTCATGCCAGGGATGTCCATAATGTACTGTGAAGACCCCCGTTTATTGTGGTAGCTGCACTGTTGAGGAATGATGTTCGCCATCCACAGGTGTTTGGTTTACTGTGTTGTTTTGTACTTTGTCTTCTAAGTTCAGGTAGGACACAAGTTGCATGAACTTCAGATAACTTCTCATGCATAGCACACTAAGTTTTGCAGAGGTCTGATCAAAAAGTGACTCGTTTCATTTTGCTGAAGTCCCATGTATTTCTTTACCATCTTCTAAAACCAAGTTATTACCTCTTACGTTATGCCCTGGCAAGTAGTCATAACTTCTGATCGGTCCATGAGCCTGCATTTCTGTTGAAAGATGTTTGTTTGATCCTGTGGGCCAGATAAAGAAGTCAGTCACCTTTCCTGCAACCAAACTTCACCTGGATCCAGTCAGAAGGTGAAAGCTGAACAAACGGTTTAATTTTCACTAGAAAAACGCAATTTGTTTGGACTGAAATTTTCATAGCAGGACATCTGATTCCAAAGCCATCTCTTACAGCTGAGATTGTCATGGTCAAGATGGAACTCGGTCAGATGAGGAAACCAGAGTCAAGTCAGCAGCCCAGAGGTCACACGTACCTGTGAGTACCTGACCACCATGTGAGTAGCTGGCCACCAAGCTGTTAAATCTCTGGAAGTATTTGCTTCCCCACTGCATTTTGGAGGGGCAAAAAACTCCACAGGTAACCATTTATTTTTCCAAACTGTTGCAGAAATAATTCCTGTTGTCTGGTCACTCCTATTTCAAAATCCCCTCCCTGACCTCTCTCTTCCCCCTCCCATTTCCTCCAACAGCCTCTCTGTAGCTGTGATTGAGATTCAGGCTTAAACCCTGACACATTTTTGCTGACTCAGTATCCAGCAAAAGACCTTTGTAATGTCTGCTTATGATCATGCAGTAAGGTAACCAGATTAATAGACTCTGATCCAGCACTGGGACATGAAGTTAGGGTAGGGAGTACAAGGCATTAGCCAATACTATTCCCATCATCTCCAGAAAAGTTTTCTCTGAAGTGGTTTATTCATACTCCAGATTGGATGAAGCCAAAAAGGGAGTGCTAGCTTTAAGGCATACACAGTGTATACTTAATAAAAGGAAGCTTTCAGCAGAGGAATGTGTGAGCTAATGCAATCCTAGAGCAAGAGTAACTCATGCTTTAACAAGTTACATGCATTTTTGTGTCTGTGGCTGATAACTTGCCCCTACTTGTCAATGCTAATCATCTCCCACTAAATTAATGTTCAGCTCTTAGTGGTCAAAACATTCAATGCTCAAATGAACAACTCCTAAGCTGTCAGAGAATAGGTTTCTTCACCTGTATGGGTTAGTGAGGTGGCATGTAAACACGTCTGTTTAGCACAAGGTCAGTTGATGTACAAGCTCCAGCTGGATGTTGTATATATATATATAGGACAGGAAAAAAAAAAATCAGACTGAAAACAAGACACATTTCAAATAACAATAAGAGCCAAAACCCTCAAAGCATGTGATAATATCTTGTCATTTACCATCCTGAAGTAAAAATTGCTAAGGGAGATTTTTGCGAAGGTTTGTTTTTAAGGAAACCAAGGTACACATATGCTAGGAGGAGCACAGGTAGATTGTCCAAGGACAGAAGATGAAGTGATTGGCTTCTCACGGCCTCTTACACTTTAGTTTTCTGTCTGCATTAAATATTTTTTCCTGTCTGTATAAATTTCATTCTCTAGATGAAAAGACGTTACCTTCTGAGTTTCAGTTGGCATCCAGGTATTCCAGTGCGTTCAGCCATAAACTCCTCCACACAGATTATACATCTGAACTGTTAAAAGCTTTAGTTAAGAGGAGAACAGTATGCTCCTGAGCTATTGAAAAGTTCAGGAGGTGGAAAACATTTCCTGCTTCTATAAATGACACGTTTGAAAATAAAGTGTTTTATTTCAATGGTCGTTTGGAAGCTGCAGCTGGCAGTTCTCAATCGGGGGGGAAAATGGTTGTGGCTTTGGCAGTAGCAAAATAACAGTGTACATATGAGATAGCTAACAGTATTCATAAATATGTAATTCTGTCTTACACTGAGCTTTCCTTGGGTAGCAGCAGGCTTTCTGAAGAACACGTTAAGGCACAAAGGAAAATATTCCTGGAGAAAACTTAATTCTGGGGTCAGAGGGAGGATGAGTGAGAGAGGGAGAATGAATTCTTAGCAGGCCAGGGTAATTCAGGCTGGAAGGGACCTCAGGAGAGCTCTGTTCCCACCTGCTCCGAGCAGAGTCAGCTCTGGGAACACACCAGGTTGTGCAGGAGTTCCTACAGTCCGGTCTTGGAAACCCCCAAGGGTGGGAACCTCACAGCTTCTCGGGGCAACCTGCTACACCGACCTTATGAGGGAAAGGTTTCCTATCAGCACATTAAGCCACTTAACTCTAGGTATTGGAAACCATGAGACAAACGTGACCACTAGTGGCCTTTGAGACACTTCTCTTTCTGTGAAAAGAGAGGAATGTACACCATTCATCTTGAGAGGCAGAGCTTTGTCACCAGAGCATTCTCTTTGGGGACAGTATTTATCCAGTCCGCCCTGATGGACCTATTCCAACTTACATAAGATACTTCTGGGAGGTAAAGCAAGTAGGAGTCTGTTGGGTGGACCCTTGTTGGAAGACGGCAGACAGGAATTCTTGCCGGTGTTTTGCTCTGCGGTATTTCACGTGGGGTTGTACCTGGCAGGGCTGCTCTGCTACTGCCTGTTAGATGATCAGGTAGGGAGGGAAAAAAGAGCAGCTGATTCATAGTGCCAGATGGAGCTTTTGCAGTCTAGTCCCTGTCTAGACTCGAGGAGCTTTCCTAGGGGTTTCAGGTGCCTTCACCAGCACAGAACAGCTGATTGGGTTTTCAGAGGCTTTAGGTCTGTGATTTCTGTGAGCCGACAGCTGTGAGTTTCCAGGCTAGGTCCTGGACCTCACTGTCTGGTCTGCACGGAGGACAGCAAAGGAGAGTTTTGCTATTTGTTTCACCTCCCGTGCTGCAAAGATACAGCGAAGGACAGGAACAGGACTCAAGTTTCAACTTTAAACACTGAAAATAGCTGAAGACCAGCAAAAGCATGCTCCAGAGTAGCAGTCTATAGAGCTCAAGTGTTTGGCACACAGCTACATGGTGTTTCAGTACGACTCCTCACACACTCTGGTTTGAGCATCGGTTTAACTGTTTGGCTGACCAAAGCCAAGAACTCTAAATATTGTATAATCACATCTCATGCTGGTACCTGTTAAAGTATGTATGTACTATCAATACTGGATATCTGGATGTAATTTGAGCTCTGTTGATAAGTCCCCAGGGTTTTAATTTTTCTTTCTTTATTTATTCTTCTCTTAGAATTAAACTTAATAGACTGTATACAACCATCAATGTTTATTTGTCGGTGGGAATGTAGGAGGTAGGAATTTTGAGTTTGTTTACTTGCAGATACCGACCTCTTTCATGGCTTTAGAAGTGGCATGTATCTATCTAAAATACGATTTGCTTTTAAACACTTACCAGTCATTAGGCTTTATAGCTATTGATTAATAAATTCTTTGAGGAGGTGAGGAGGAGGTAAGGAGGAGGTATTTTTAATATAAAATGTCACAATGTGATGGCATATTTTGATGCTTTTTTCTATGCATAGTAGATATCAATTTTATTATTGTTTACACAAAAATTAATCACTTTGTTTTCTGACACTTGAAGAAATACTATTGAAAAAGCTAAATATTCACCAAGGTAATAGCTGTGTGTATGACTGGTTTTGATTTGACCATCTTGGAATGGAGTCAGATGTTTTGAAAACTGTTTTTCATATCAAATGCTGTTGTAAGTGGACAAATTTAATTTTAAAGCATTTAAGGGAATAACAGCAGGCTCTAAAACTGTGTATTTAAGTGAGTGATCTTTACCTTCACAATCCTGTTACTATGAATGAGACTACTCATATGACTGGAGGTTGCAAGACCCAATCCAGAGTAAATACTTGATTTAGTGGGATAATATTCTGAGTGCTTTGAAATGTTATTCAAGATACTCTAAAACATATTTATAATTTACTGGAAATGTTTGCTGTTCTCATCTTATTTTTCTTGCCCTATTGTAGTATTTGATGTATACTTACTCTAGCTTGTAATAGCCTAGTGTATAACAGATATTTTCCACTCATTTTGAACACTTTCAGGTTGAGTAACTATAGGTTAGAATATATCCTTTAAAAAAGAAATCAAAACAAACCCCAAACATTTTCACTTTCTTTTATCATAAAGAAGAGTCTAAAATCTCAAGATAAAATGCAAAATAAAAATACTGGTTTGATCTGAGCCATGAAATGGATTCGGATATGTTTATGTCTGTATTTCCAGGAAGTCATTTTGAAGACCCTTATGGCAAAATCTAGAGGAAAATTTACATACTTGAAATGGCATATCACCTGAATTTAAAGACCTATACCAAGAAACTGATTTTAATAGTCTATTTTCGTGTCTTGTGTCTTGCCCAGGTTTTGAAAATTAAGTGCCCAGCACCTGGCCGAGCTGCCTCCATGGAGTTATTGCCTTCTCCTGGGATGGCACCACGCCTGCTCCAGCTGTGGACAGTGTCACCAATACTCACCTTTTCCACGGCTGGCTCATGACTACTGCATCAGCTGAGAGGTGAACTTCCCCCACAGTTCCCAGTTCTCCCAGAGCTTTGCAGATCACTCCAGGCTCTTGACTACTCTGTGCTGAGGTGTCATCCATCTCTTGTTGAAGATCAGTGATTGTGCAGACAGGAACATACAGCTCATACAGCTAAAGGGAGAGGGGGAGGCAGTCAGGCTTGTGGCCAAGGAGACTGTGGGGATACTTGTCTGGTCCCCATCACTGTTGTTTCTATCAGGTGAAGCTAACTCTTTCAGGACTGTTCCAAAAGATGCAACCATTGTGAGTTAGGCGATTTTGGCAGCAACAGTTTAGATGTGTTATGGAGATCTCTGTGCAATGCAATCCATCATTAACTAAGGACCTAACTTCTGCAAATCTATCTCCTAAGTGTTGTGCTTGATGTCAGTAGTCCCACTGAAAGATCTTACGAGTGAGTACAGCATATATATTTATATTTTCTAATAGTTTATTAGCATGACCTACTTGCTTGGTTTCCTATAAAAATTTTTAAGAAACTAATTTTCTAAAAATACACTTTAGGACACTTAACTATTTACTTCCTTGATAATATTTACACTTTTATTTAAAGGACATCAGTTCCTGAGAGAGCTAACAACCAGGACTGCATTGCTGTGTTCATGCATAGATGCAAACACATGTGTCCAACCAACATTTTTGCATGTATGTATGTGATGAATGTACTTCGGGTATTCCTGCTTGTAGGTGGACTGAACCTGAGCTGACATATATTTCAAGCAGACTTCTCAAAGAAAAGAGGAGCCTGGTGTGGGGGAGAAGGCACGGAATCAGGCACTTTACCTTTATCTAACATACAGAAGCCTCCAGAGATTTATTTTATTTTGACTGTGATGGTGAAAACAAATTCAGTGCACATGCAGGTTGAGATCTTATCGGACAAACCTTAGTACAAAGCACATGTTACATCCAGTCTATGAACCCTTGAAAACAGAGGCTTATAAGGACATTACTGACAACATTTAGCATTGAGGTAGAGTTGATGCCAGCATGGTTGGTTAAAACGATCTTGTTTTTAAAGTAAAGATTTGGATATGTTCTTACACAGCAATGTCTTGAAAATGGAGGGAAAACATTACGTAGGATCAGTCATAAAAATGCTTTAAAAATGCTATTAAGATTTAAGGCATAATGCAGATCCTATAAATCTCCTCTGCATTCTTTCACTAGGAATGGCTGACTTCTATGAAAACTAGGGATTCTAAATCAAGAACCTGAATAGGGGGTGTTTTTTGACATGTAAGTATAGATTATACATTAGCTGAGCCCTGACTTGACTGCCTCCTGGTTACACGGGGGGCACACAGACAAGGCGTTTATTTTCCTGAGCAGCAGTTTTGCCTTGTAAAAGCTGGTAAGTAAAAAGGGAGTTTAGCATTCCTCTGGGGAGAAACTTTTTTTCCTGGTGATTCGGGAAGGGGATTTGCTTGCGTGCTCACGTAGTCCTGTTTTTCTGCCTCCCCGTTCATACATCTCTTGTTTAGGATTGTGTGTGTGTGTTTTGAGGAGATGGCATTACTTCTGAAAGCACTCCTGAAGCTTTCTAAACACAAATGTTAAGTAGGATAACCCCCCCCACCCCCGCCACATGCGAGCAAGCACACTCAGGCACGCACGTACACACCCCCCCACACACCCCTTTTCCATGTTCCTGCAGTTGTTTTAAGAGGCAGCTTCCATGCCAAACTATCTTTCAAAATCCATTAAACGTCCTTAGGAAACGCCAACAGCTTTCCATCGTCTTATCACAAATATATTTGACCATTTGCATCTTTGGCCTCAGCTCAATTTGTTTTCGCCTTGTACCCCTGTCTCCACGCCGTAACTCATACGGGGCAATCTTGCACAGCGAATACTCCCCTGCCCCTCCAGCTGCTTATCTGAACAGAGAGCAGACCTGGCACTCTCACAGCAGCCAGCTTACTTAACCTTATCTGCTTTACGCTTCTATATTTAAACAAGGAGGGCTCTTTGTCGCTGAACTAATATAAAACATAACTTGACTAGATGCCTGACTTTTAAAGAAAGGGCATCTATCTCTTTTATGTGGCATTTCAAAGAAGAAGGCATTTAATAATGCTGAAAGACAAAGAAGGGAGTCTGTCTTAATGTACAACTAGCTGTCTAATGATTAACTTGTCTTAATACTTAATCGGTTTATGGTAGAAAAAAGAAAGCCAACAGTGCCATGGTATGGTTCAGCACTGTGGTAAGGAGTTTGCTGCACTGTCTAGGGTGATACAAAAACTGGGTACAGCTGGTGTACAAGAGTATTTGATACTCTTTAAAAAAATACATGCAAGCAATACTCAAAAAACATTTAAACGACGAGGATGAGGCGGGCAGCAGCAAGCCTTCACCCTGCAGGAGAGAGCAATTGATGCAGAGCATGAGGTGCTTGTGCACCTGAGAGGTTTGCATCAGGCTGTTCCACCTGTGGAACTTCTAACTTAGAAAATACAATGGGAATTTAATACTTTTTCGACATGAGTCTCTAAGGCAGCCTTATTGCAGATACTTCCTTGCATATATGTTGATTTGTGTTGGGTAATAATCTCTTTCCTTTCCATGCCTACTTCCTGGAGAACCAGAGAAGTTTATTTATCTTCTCTCTAACTGACACAGAAGTTGCAGATAAACTTACTTTCAGCCATCTAAAGTTGGTTTGGGTAATTCCCATCTTGTAAGAGGAAAAAAAATCCAGTCCAATTTTTTTACATAATAAAGACACATTTTGCAATTGTAGTCTTAAATACATCAGACAAAACTAGGGAAAAAAAACCCTAGGAAATTGTTACAGTGGGTATGACTTTTTAATTGATGGTGATTTTATCCTTTTCTTCTCCTAAAAGTAAAAGTTTATACAAGGAAGCTCTCCCATTGCCTCTATTTAAATGAAATAGAAATAGTATTTTCCTTTCTTTTGGAAAAAAAATCTTACTCTTTTTTTTTGTGTGTGTGTGTGTTTCACAGCTTGATTGCTATGCCCTAAGACTGTACCAGTGTAATAGCATGAAATAGTGCCCATGTCATTACTATCCCACTGGATTAGAGCACTGCATTTGTGAGAAGAACCCGCTGAATCTGTTTCACCCTCAGCTTAAAAGAGAGAGAGAGAGAGAGAGAGAGAGAGGCAAAGTCTTCATCCTCCCTCCTCCTCCTCCAGAGGAAAAATGCCATCAAATGTCCAGATTCTTTTTATGAGAGCCTACTGCAAATAGGGAAGAACAGGGTATTTTGACTTGCCAGTGCATTTCCAGTTAGTTGAAAGACCCTATGTTGATTTCTCATGAGGACTTTCAAATGAAATTTCAAATGAAATTACTTAAAAGTGAGGTAGTTGTGACAAAAAAAAAAAAAAAAAAAGTTGTCAACTGTAAGCAACCGCACACGTTCACTTTGTGCCTGCAGTTTACAATAGCAGCAATACTCAGCATACACCTTATGATGTTGTCATGATCCTGGAAATTCAGTATGCACTCTCCTTTCAAAACAAAATTAAAACCTTGAGCTGAGTGCCCCTGGATAGAGATCCCTCAGTGGTGATTTGAGTGGGTGTTTCTCTGGGTAGAAGGCACTGTGCATCTTCTGAGATCTTTCGCATCTCGAGTGCATTTCATGGGTCACCCCAAAGGGCACTTTGGACATCCTTGCCATGATTTCCCTGGGAGTCCATCCCAGCAATGCTCCGTCCCCGCTGCCATCTGAAATTGCTGCTTGACTCTGGCCTGCTTACATTTTGGCCTAAACCTCTTAAGAGGTGTGTGAACTTTTGTGAACCCAGCCTGAGCTCAGGACATGGGGCTCTGATTATTAAACACTTTTTCAATGTCTGTAACAGCTTTCACCCAAAGACCTTAGGACACTTGAATGCACTCATGATTAACTGCACACTCTGCACTCTGTCCCAGTAGAAAACACCTGGGAAAGCCATGTCAGCTCTGAATATACTTTCCCAACATGAGGACATGGTGGAGAGGGAACCTGGACCAAAACCTCGTTTCAAATAATACCTCAAACGGCTCAGCAGTTCTGCTTTCCAGCTCTACATTTTGAGTGGCCCTTTTCTATAGCATGATTTAAACCATGCTATGGAACAACCAGCCCAAATTCCAGAAAAATACAGATGAAATATATATATATATACACAATATACAACCAAATCTGTTTGATGATTACAGAGTGAGATGAAGGCCAGTCCCAGGTTTAGAGTACTGGTGTATGGATTTGAAGACCTGATTTCCAGCATTTTCTTTTCCCGCTACAGGTTTTTTGAGGGAGATAAGAAAACAGTTCTGCCCCTGTTTCATACATATTTTTATTGCTTTATTATACTGTTACTGTGCTTGAAGAAAAGAAACTTTCCTACTGCAGGATACTATGCAGAAAATTGCAGTGAAGAGTGAGGTCCCCAGTGTCAGGGTAGCGGTAGCTAGGTTGGTGTCATGGATAACCCATGTTCAATCATTTCTATTGACTTACATGGCTGTCTCTCAGCAGAGAGCCAGTGGTGGTTCCAGTGTCTACATTAGCTCCCTTTCCTTCTTCTAGGGACTTTCTGCAACACAGAGAAGTCTTTGCCAACCTTTTGAACACCAAAGCCATAACAGCCTCTCCTCCGTACAGGTGGTGTTTAGAGGGAGTTTGGATTATTTTTATACTTCATTTACTGTTTTTTCAAAGTTGCATCTGTCCTACAGCCCAAACTGCAGGTGAGTTTGCTGTCTATGTAACTGGGTTTTGTGTCTTTACATATATCTGAAAGTAAATATCAGCACTGATCCTTAGAAGTCTTCTGCCTCCTTGTAGTCTTTCAGACACAGCTAAGCATAAAATCACAGAGGTGCACAGTCAAAGACTTCTGCCAGCTTTCTTACGTGGCTGGGATTTTATAGCAATATCACACTTAGGTGTGACTGACAATTCATAAAAACCCAGAAGTTAGAGGTGGCAAAGACTGTTAGGTCACCAGCTCCATTTCCCTGCCAGGGTGGGACATGCTACAGGTGTTTCTGCTCTAAGACTTACAGAAGTGCTGTGCCAGTGGTGTTTGTCGTTAATTACTCTATTTATGAGCCTAAGACTAAATCCTGGTGGTTCTGAGCACTAGCTTACAGCAGCAGGAGTCCCAGTATCTCAGTTCTTCCCAAACTTGGGACATCATGGTTTTAAACATGACCTTCTGTGATCTTTTGTCCAGAAGAGGACAATAAAGCACATGGATGAACTGCGTTATTCACACAAGGCATAGTTTCTGTAACTGGTGAGATTTAGACAGCTAGCTGTACCCGTTCAGTATGATAACTTAGTCTGGTCTTGCTTGTTTTTAAGTCAGGGAGGAATTTCCTTTTGCCACAGGGTAGTTCATTCACAGTTAAGTATGCTCTTTCCCTCCTTAATCATTTAGTACTATGTAAGTCACTGGGGTCTTTTATTATTTTCTGCAAAGGATATTTCAAGCTATTCATTACTATCTAGATGTTAAAAGATTTTGCTTGAACTTGTAGAAGTAGGTATTTTTTTTTCTTATTTTTTATTTTTTCAAGTAAGAATGAAATTCTTTGACTATTTTACAAGACTCTTAATGTATCTGACACAAAGAAAATAGAATTAAAGCAAATAATAACTTAGTTTTTACCACAATACGAAATCCTGTTTGCTCTCAGATTGCACATCAAATGTTGACATTAACTAGCAGATATGCCACTTCTATGCCAGGGTCTCATTCTTAGAAGATGAGATCAGGCTGATTCTGTGAAAATAAATATTAAAGAAAGCATGCTCAGTAAAGTGTTCAGCTCATAAAGGCCCAGTGCTGAGAAATCTGGGCAGCCACTGCCACCCCCACTGAGGCTTGCTCAGCTCGCAGCGCTCACTTTCCAAGTTTTGCATTGCAGTTGTATTTTTTGCAGGTAGCTGACACGACCCCGTTTCTGTTTAGGGTTACATGACTTCAGTTTCCAGTTTCCCTCCAACACTGTATTTTGAATGAGTTCTTTTCTCAATACTGCAAGTATCAGTTCTTCTACTATTTTTCAGCTGCTTCCATTTCACGATAACCTGGCACCGCCTTGGCTTGTCTTGTTATAAAACCGGAGACTTGTTTTCTTAGTGTTGTCTCCTTCTGGTTTTGAGCTTCTTCAAGTTCCAGAAATGACCCTACAATTAGACCCAGCATGCTGCATGTTGCCTCTTCCTTCGCAGCTGTACAGAAGTTAAATGTGGCACAGGCTCTCCGTGCCTGATCTTCAGAAGATGTTAGGACATAAGGAACTAATGTGTTGACACTCAGTGTTCCCTGAGCTGACACTCTTGGCCATAGAACAAAAATTGATTCTCGGTGAGAAAAGTAATAACAAAATGCAGCCTTTGGTTCTACATGGAGACAGTAACAGCCAAGCTGATTCATCCTTTAGTTAATTGCCTTTGAATATGTCTAGTCTGATGAAGTAGGTCCACTTTCTGTTGCCCTATTCTCCTCACCTGCCCCTCCCCAAAGGAGCAGAAAAAGCCACAAAGTTACAGAGAATTGAGCAGGTTAGGGGAGCCTGAGCAGTTACTGAAGACTTCAGACCCACAGCCGTGTAGTAAACACCTTATAACCTGTTTTAAATTTTATATTCCTATAGCAGCAAGAGGTCCTGGACAGTCAGAAGTTCCGTAACTCCAGTGTGCTATATCTGTGTGTATCCACTCCATCCTTTCTTTGAAAATTTCCCAAATCACAGAATCGTCTAGGTTGGAAAAAACCTTGAAGATCATCCAGTCCAACCATTACCCTAACACTGACAGTTCCCAACTACAGCATTTCCCTAAGCGCTAAGTTGACCCGACTCTTGAACCCCTCCAGGGATGGGGACTCCACCACCTCCCTGGGCAGCCCATTCCAACATCTAACAACCTGTTCTGTAAAGAAATGCTTCCTAATATCTAGTCTAAATGTAGCCCTACCCTTCAAGGAGCTTCCCTGAAGGTAGACCCTCCTCATTTTCCATGATGCTCCATGACTGTCCTGTGAACCAGCTCCTTTCAGGATCAGGGTATCAGGAAAGACTAGAAAACAGGTAAGTGAGTAAATACCTAATGAAGAAAAAGGAGAGGGAAATCCTCTTCCCTAGGGTTACATTTAACTAGGGAGTTCTGTGTTGAAAGGTTAGGGAGAGAAATTATTTTTGTTTCAAATGGAGCTCTTGTTGGAGTGAAGTGTTGAAATGAGAGAGCTTTAGGGTTAAGAAAGTTTCTGTGTTCAAGTAAGTGGTAGCTGAGAATTACTTCAAATAATTTCAGTAAAACTAGTGAGTAGGGAAATTAATTTCCTTTCAAAATGATGTGGTGGAAAGGCAAAGCCTGGTGTTACGGCTCAGACAAAAGGAAAAGGTAAATGCTTTGCATTAGATTCCTTGTACATTTCATACTTTTACAGACATCTTTGAAATTTATAGTGTAGATGCACTGGTTTGAAGCATAAACTCACCTTGCCTGACCTCCCACATTACACAGGGCTTTGAATCTGACCCTGTAATTTCTGCATCAGGAACCTCTCTCTTTGAGCTATAACATGTTGCTTAGATATCCATCTCGTCTTGACTGGAAGACTGCAAATAAAGGAAATCCATCACATCCTTAGGTAGCTGTGTTTAAATCACTAAGATAAGCCTATACATCTAAGGCTTTCCCTGAAGACAAGACAGCAACAAGAATTTGCTGAAGGGGCCAGCGCTCATGGAAGGGTAAAAGGCTGCAGATCCAGCCATTATTTTCATAAAGCTCAGAAATGGGGAAAATGCAAAGTGTTTTTCTAGTTCCAATGCAGCATAAGTGTAACATCATTCTGCAGAAGACTTAATGTGAAATGCATTGCTCACAAAGTTAAAGGACTTTGAAAGATCAGCAGACTTTGGTTTATTAATTATTTGGTTTCCAAGGCTGACATTGGTTGGGTGACTAGGCAGTAATATTACAGTGAGAACAAATTAAAAATTCTTTGGGAAAAGAGATGTGATGTTACTAGTGAAAACAATTTTTTTTTTTTTTTTTTTCCATCTGATTACAGGTCATCTTTACCTGTCCCAACTCTTTCAAAAATTGTTTTGAAACTATTTCACTTATGTTTTTGGCATTTGGGAAGCCAAATTTGGTGTGTATACCAAAGCCTTAGGTGAAGTTTAAGCCCAGTTAAAAAGGAAGAAAATTATCTGAGGTGACATTACATGGAATATTTTTATTTCGTCTGATGACCTCCAAATGATGTTACTCTCTAGTGGTGATAAACATGAACCCAAATTTCTTTTTTTTTGTTGTTTTTTATCAGTATTTGTCAAAAACTATATTTACAGTTTCTCAGACCTAAGAATGGAGTTTCAACTGGGCCAATTTCAATAACATTAGGCAATATACTTTCTATATTATCTGATACAGTTATTACCAGTTCGAAAAAGGTGGCAACTTATGAACCATGCAATAGCTCTATATCTTTTTTATACAGATCTTTTAATATGTTTTAACATATTAAGGAAGTTTCTTGTGTTTCTGTGGGGTTTTTTTCCCCTCTTATCTACTAAATCTTTACTATAAGCCTCTAATGTTTGTACATTTTTGCTTCACTTTCTGTTTCCCACTTTCCTTAATACAGACCTCCTGTTCCTAGTGCCCATCAATCAAACTCTAAGTCCCAGTCAAAAATAATCAGTGTGGGCTGCTCCTGGATGCAGGTGGAGCTGGGTGGCAGCAACCCAGAGATGAAGCTGTCTTGTGCAGGGTGGACCTCAGCTGGTGTCCATCGTTGCTCCTTTGGTGGAGCACTCTGTTCTGTTTTCATTTCATTTCACTGAGAAGGGTTCTGTAAGGTACGTGCTCATTCTGTGAAACAAGCCCTGGGTGCCTCACTCAGAAATAATAATATTTCCTCTAAGGTGACACGTGTAAAATTGCCCTTTTCAATGATGCCACCACCTTTGGACACCTGATTTCACTGTGTATTTGAACAGCATTAACGCTCATATTTCCCGTTCAATTTTTTCATGTCTTATTTGTTGTTCCACCAGTGAGATCTGTGGAATTTGACGCAGAAGATTTAAATCATTGAGATTTAGAGTGAAGTCTTTCCATCTTCTCTTATTAGGTTTGTTTTCATCTGGGTTAGCTTTCCCACTGATAGTTCTTTAGTTTCTTTGTCTTCTGCTCTTTTTCCAATTACAGGCATCTAGAGGAGGTTTTGCAGTATTTAAGATGACTGAGGTAACACCTAGGTTATGTTATTCCATGTGTTTCTCTGTTCATCTAGACCCCTTCAGAATTATGTTTGCTTTCATTCTGTAGAAAAAGCCATGCTGCATTTTTAGTGCATCTTAGCACAGAATGGCCAGTATTGTTCATAAATGACTGCACAGTCCTCTGAAAGCTAGTCTGGTTAATTTAACCACAGCAGCATAATGAATCTGAAAAATATGAAGGTGCCTTTCTTAGATTCAGGAAAATGTCTTTCAAAGTTAAAAAGATTCCCCCTGCCTTTCCTCAAAAAACTACCCAGACAAACACTCTGGTTGTTTAGTTGGGTTTTTTGTTTGTTTTTCTTTTTTTCCTCATATAAGTCTCTTAAGAAAGGGAGCAAGTGGGTCATCACCAGGTCAAGAGCCTCTGGTTATGAACACTACCTTTCCTTTGCTTGAACAGGTAACCACATGGCCCTACATAATGTTTGGTACAGCCTTGTGTCACCAGTTGTTAGAAATGAGGTCACATGTTTATGGATGGAGGCATCAGGTGTGTGGTTCTTAGCTCAAAATTTTATGCAGTGCGTTATTTCTCCCTGCCCATCCAAAATTTTGTTAATAATACAGAATAATACAGAACAACTTTTTTAAAGATGTAGAACGTGCTGGTTCTGTTTAAGGTCAATTGTTTCAAATATGGGTAACAGTACATTTTGAAAAGCTTCTACATGGGGGATTAGCACAGTGTATTTGATCATTAAAATACTTAATATGCCTGAGGTAAAAAAAGATAGAAGAAACATGAAAACTGCTTGGTTACCTCTGGCATGAAGACCAAGGTATCTAGGGGGTAAAGATGAATAAGAGAGATTGGAAAGTATAGAGTGTCAGTCATTAATCTATCACCATAGGATGTCATCTGAGGATACACAAACTACTAAAATACGTAAGAAAATTTACCTTTCAGATGCATAATGTAATTGAGTAAATATATTTGTTTAGTAGCCTAGTTTCAGGAATATGGACTAGACTCACTCATCTCTGGTAGCTACCTACACCAATTTAGCACGACTGGAAGACTTTTGTCTGCTTAGAGCTGCTCATATACAACTCTTCTGAAACTTCTATTATTATCACTACAGTACTGGAAATCGTAACAGACTTATGGAATTTAGGAATCCTATGCATAACATACCAATACATTAAAAGTCATCATTCTTAGATCTCACTGCTGTTTAGAATTAACAAAACTGGAAGCGAATGAAATATAATTTTTGCACAGAATAGCAGGAATGTCCTCTACAGGGTATTTGGCTGCAAAGATGTACACTTCAAGGCATCTATTGTACCAAAAATATAAAGTTTCATTTTTTAGCAGGCAATGAGGAAAAAAAAAATGTATAGATTACTGTCCTGTGGAAACTTTAGAGAATTGCTCTTTAAGGTCAGGACCATGCTGGTAGACTTCTACAATTACCAGTACTGTTGTCTCTGCAAAACTTTTCTGTCAAAACACTTTTTACACTACACAGTAGAGATGGGATTTATTGCACCAACCATTAACTGTGTAAAAGTCAGTATTCTGTACCAAACTAACTGTCTAGTTGAGGCAAAGGAAGGAGGTAGACACCAGGCAGCAACTCTTCCCACCTATTCATAGAGGGCTGTCTGAAGAGGGGGTGAGGACTCAAGTCTTCGTTAATCTCTCTTCATGCATGAGAAGCAGAGGACCTACCGTGTTGTTAGGCAGAGCATTGGAAATATGAAGTAAAATGTTTATTTTCCAAAAGCAATTAGGTGCTAGTGAGGTTCTGCCTGTTTTGGGCACTGCTTCTAAAGGAACTGGCTAGAATTTGGCCTACCCAGTGAATGACGATATTAAAAATTAAAAGCACCGAATGTGGAAGGCAGCATCCAAATAAATCCCAGTGGTTTCTACACTGCATCTTGAAAAGAACTTCAACCTTATGCTGTTTCTATAATAAAATTAACAGAGCAAAGTAGATTAGTACTGTCCAATATAACCCTCTGACTTCCAGGTCCCTTCCAGTCCATTTTGCAAGTCAAAATTAATTATTAGCTCATGTTAAGAAATCAGAAGCAAAATTTTATATGATCTCCAACTACATTAGGCTAGGTGTATTTTGGGTCTGTTTTCCTATGCCCTACTTTGATCACTTGTTTTATTTTTATTGCTTCACAGGATATCAGTAATTATTATGGAAGCAAAATGAAATTAAATCAAAGTTTTTCCAAAAGATTATAGGAAGTATGGACTCATAGCCTAGGAAACCTTACCAATTTCAAGTTAACTACACAGCCTGTGACCACAGAAGTGTTTTAGGAAATTTTCTTTCATTTTTCTTAATTTTATGTATCATGAGGTGCTTAATAAGATGCCATGTGTAATGCTGAAGTGACCTGCTTCTACTTTACAAGTGCAATTACCTAAAGACAAACTGGGTTTTGTGTAGCTTTCTGCTGGGATGTTGAGGAGATGGCAGGTGGTAAAGCAGTTGGTGCCAACTATTACAGCACTGCCCTTCTGGAAAGTGAAGTTGAGGTGAAAAATGTGACCACATCTCTGGGTCATCTTTCCCCTCCAAGCCTCCCACTCTGGAGAGAAGCCTTGCTGTTCAAAGGCTTGCATTGTACCCATGGCCTTTCTAAATAACATAAAAAGCACTCTGGTTCAGTGTGGGTGGGCAGTTAAAGCTAAGGTAAACAACCTGAATTGCCAAGCAATATTTTTTTAAGCAGTAGGCAAGATGCTTTTCAACAGATGCGTTTCAGAAGGAATAACCACAAAGATACGGGAAACACCTGCAAGCCTTTGTTGTATGGGACTCTCTCCAGTGAGACGCAAGGGGAGTGAAAAGCCCACCTGTAACTTCCCTGCAAAGGTCTTGCAACAACATCTGTGAGGCAGGAAAAAAAAAAAAAAATGCACCTATTGATCGGGCACGTTTGTTTGTGAAAATGAGCATGGGTGCGCACAATAGTCGCTGCAAATGTGAATGCAGATTGCCTCCCTGTTATTAGTAGGGGAGGGTGTGGTAGAGAAAGGGCCCAAGGAGGTGGTTGTGGCCCCTGGCACAGCCCAGGATGGCACACCTTCAGCCAGTTGTGTGACAGCACTGGCTGTTTGCCTTGTGTGTTTTCAGGTCTCAGCCTCAAGATTTACTTGCTAACATCCCCACAGATACAGCTGTGATTCACAGATGTCAAACGAACAGCACATTTTTGTCAAACGCCTCTTGTCTTGGCTAGTTTCATTTGATGTCTTGAAAATATCATCAGCTTGAGCAGGGAAGAGACATACGTGTCCTATAGGAACAAGTAACTTTATAAAACAAATTGATAATTACTTGTAGATTAAGGCCAGAAGGAAATATTTGACTTCCTGTGTAGTACAGGGCAGACTGCATTATTCCACAAAAGGATATATTTTAGAAAGACATCCACTTTTGTTTAAAAAATTTAAGTGATGGGGGAAACCATGCATGAAATGTTCTTGGAGTGATTGACTGCTATCGAGTAAGAGTTGTCACCTTTTTTATAGTTTGAATTTATGTAGCTTCAGCTTCCAGTCTTTCAGTGTTAGCATGGCTTTGTCTGATAAGTTGTAAAAAAGTCCTCTAATATCAGATCGTGTTTTTTATCCATTTCACTCTAAATTAGGATCTAGATAGTGGCAGGCAACCTTTGTGTTTAAATAGATCTAGCTTCTAAAATTATTCCCAATTTTCTAGAGGTCATATTATTTCATGTCTTTTGGCCTGTCTCCAGTGTTTTGGTAACAGAAGTAGTACATACAATTCTTCTAGATAAGTCTTTTAATTTCTTATTCCCTCTACATTTCTTTATAAACTTGTCCCTTGGTTGTAACATGGTTGAAACCTTCCCAGCTGATGAGCTGCTGTGAGAAGCAGCATGTGTGGCAAGGCAGGGCAGCTTCTGCTGCAGCCCCAGGCTCGAGGAGAAATTAAAGGAAAACAGGCCCTTCTCCCTGGCCCCCTGAGTGTCCTGATCCTCATGAACACAGCCGAAAGTACAGTAAATAATTAGAACAAATGGGGATGCACCAAAGGAGCCCTGTGCCTACAAAGCCGGTCCGGTGCTGTGAGAAGGTTTGACTTAACTCATCTACATCTGTAACAACTTAAGAAAATACCACGGTTACGTACAATACTAGTTAATGTCATTGCATCCCTATAAAACCCATCACAGCAGTGGTCTGAAGTCGTGGCAGTAATACAGCTTGGAGCTGTAGAGGTCTTGGACCACATAGCGTGTTTGTTTTGTCAAAAGCCTTTTCCTGGACTCTAGCTGCAGGCTTTAGCAAGTCTCTGCGTCATCTTTTACTAGCATGCATGGCCTCTCTCTCCCCAGGATCCAAGCAAACTGGGGGTCATGTAGCCATGATTGGTATGGGAGTAATTCTAAGGGAAAAAAAAAACTACGGAGGAACTGGGATAGGGGTGGAAATGGGTTACATTTGCGTACAAAATCACTATGTAGTCACACCCCACAACAGTAAAGATTACAGGATATTATAAAAACACATCGCTGCCCTATGTTGGCTGAAGTTAATCTGCGTCTTTATAGGCTTAAATGAACACGTGAAGGAAAGACTCTTGTTGGGTAAGATCCAGCTTGGGGCTCTTGTCAAAAACTTACTGTATATCTTTTGCCATCATAGAAATATAGAATCATTTAGGTTAGAAAAGACCTTTATCATCATCAAGTCCAACCAATAACCTAGCACTACCAAGTTCACCACTAAACCATGTCCCTAAGCACCACATCTACAAACCTTTTAAACACCTCCAGGGATGGGGACTCTATCACTTCCCTGGGCAGCCTGATCCAGTGCTTGACAGCCCTTTTGGTGAAGAAATTTTTTGTAATATCCAATCTAAGCCTCCCATGGCTCAATCAAGAGACACTGATCTGTTTCCTGTGTCTTCTTAGACTCAGTTCTATTTGCTTTGGTCTTTAAATAACCTATTGCTACTCTTTAGGGCGTTTTCTCACACCCAGAACTGGGGTTCTGGCTCGCATACTGTGAGGTCATTATAAGATCTTAAATATCAGGCTTTACCTTTGTTGAGCTGTCAGGGACAGGCAGTAGCAAACCCATCCTTTCAGTGCTAAACTGGATAGATCTGATTGAGAAATAATTGCAAGGTAATAAATAGGGCATCCCAGGATGCAATTTTTACAAGTTTGCCTTTCACAGAAGTGCACTGTAACACATATCATTGAGCTTCTACAGTTTTACATCTGTTTTGTCAGCAAAAGAATGATCGCCTCCCTTTATTGGACTAATATAAGGAATCCAGAATTAAAAAGCCTAGAGAACATCTGAGACTGAGGTGACATTTACAAACACTGGGATTTTGATAAGTTTAAAAGAATGTAGCTCAAATCTGAAGTTTTCTTCCATGGGTTGTTTTCACAGTGAAAAATCAACTTAGGAAAATGTCTCTCTTGATATTTCATTGTAAGAAAGAAAAGAGAAGACGGGGAATATGTCTATCTCCCATTCTAAGACATAGGTTCAAGTCATCTGTTGTGTTCTGTTCAAATATTTTCATTGTCCTACAGAAGCCGGAGAATTTTTCTTCTCACAGTTTGCTCTCTCAGGTAGCCTTCTTACTTCTGTTTTATTGCAGGGGTGTGCAGGGGTATGCAGTGCTATGCATCTGTGTCCCATAAATCACTACTGAATTTGCAGTCCAGAGACTAATCTCTCAGATGGCAGAGGTGAATTAAATGTCCCAGCAGTAACAGGACATTAGTCTTGTCTTACTGTCACTCCTGAGATGACGTGACCATAGGCAATGTTACAGTCAGCGCTATATGCCACAAAAAAAGGCAAATAAGAAAAGAATAATAATTCTAAAAGAATGATGAAAAGGCAATAAGAGGATTAAACAGTTTCTTTGTCCTTCGGCAGATTTTCCTCAAGTTGTAGTCAGTGACACGATAGAGATCCACTCTGTCAGGGAGAAGAAAGAGTTACAGGGGACAGTGCTCTGGGGAAATGTTGTTTTGCTTAAGGAACACTAATGTTGTATTAACACAATCCTGAAAGTCTAATGGCTGCTCTCCTGCTTCAAGTGCAATGGACTTACTTTGGTTTAGAAGACTAGAAAATTGTACTCATTAATTGACTGATAAGCAGAGAAGCTACTTAAAATACTTTCTAAATTATTTTTTGTCTGACAGGTAACTGATTACTCTTTTTTCTGACAGGTAAATGATTACTCTTTTTGGATTAATGGACCATTAATACAGGCTGTCCCTGCAGGCTCGGGTTCTGTTCCCTTCCTACTGGCAAGTTGTAGCATGATACAAGTACGCAAGTGCCAAAACAGTCTTTTCCATTTTCTTGGTGTCAAACAGTAAAGTACTGGAATGCCAAACAAACAAAACGCTGCTGTCAAAAGCCTGTCATGCTGATACTAAAATCTGGAACTATAAAAGGAAAGGTCATTTCTATCTTTTTGCACAGAAAGTGATGGTTTTGTTATGTCTATCAAATGCATGAAAGGATCCTGATCCATAACTGGAGCTGAAATGCATAATACTGAAGATGACAGCAGCACCGGTGTAAAATAGCCAGCTAACTTCATGCTGGATTTTGAATCCTCTTTGGTGGAGGTCTAGTTTTCTAATAACCTGTGTCTGAGTCTCACTGGAAGTCATGCATGGAGAGACCACTTGCCTTTTTCCCTACCAGCAATACTTCTCTTCTTTCAAGGATGACAGGCCAATAGCATCCCAGGGCGTGCTGAGTTAATGCCAGCAGTATTTCTCCTTTGTGGATCAAATAGCAGGAATTGGAATGAGCCTTCCTCAAATTCTCTTTCAGGATCTCCTCCAGGCAAAACTTTGAGGTTTGCATAACTCTGAAAAGTAATCTGACTTTACTTTGGCAATGAAAAAGAAGCCTTTTATTTGTGCCAAGCAAAAATATATTTCTTCGTATAGTAGCATTTTTCATTGCTAATATGTCATTTCTATCTTCTTTTTTTTTTTTTTTTTTTTTTTTCTTTTTGCTGTGATTTTTCCTCCTCTTTTAAGGACATTTTTACATATACTGTTTCCAGGCATGCTGAGACAAGAGTAAGATATTTACAGTAGTTTATCAGAATGCATGAATTTGATGTGGTCAAACAAAACATTTCAGTTAGTGGTCTGAATGTGTTGTTGAAAACTGAAGGATGATATGAATAGATGGAAAAATCAATTTTCCTTTGTTTCTTGAAGTACTCCCAGAAGCTTCAATAAGGGCAACCCCCAAAAAAGAAAAAAGAATACAAGAATGTCACTTTGCAATTAATAGACAGAAATGTGTTTTTAATACAATATAATACATTGCCAGAATAAAAGTAAAGCTGCTATCATCTTCATTTTTGCTCAAGGCAAAGAATTTCTGTGACACTTTTCATTTTCTCGTGTGAAAAAATATTTTCAGTTTGTAGCCAGCTACAGCCATAGAACTTTGCGCTAGCAGTTACAAAAAAATTTAGTTCAGGACCTACAAGATCTTTAGGCAGTTTCAAGAGCCAGCTTGTGTCTCAAAGATAGATATTTATTTACTAAAAAAAAAAAAAAAGAAAAAGAAAGATAAAAGATGCATGTATGTCTTCTCAGTGATACAGCTGTGGCTGCTTCTTGCAACAGTTCTTGTGGGGTGTTCTTTTGAAATTCTTTAATGTAGCAAGCTCTGGAATGATAATTTCATATTCCTGGTGATTCTCTAATGTTCTGGGGTGTTTCAAAATATCACAGATATGCTCTGCCTTTAAACAATCATGCTCCCCTCATTCATGCTTTAGTCTTTTTGGAAGAGGAAAGAGAAAACAGTCTAGCTGTACATTATGTATTTAAATCAAGAAATGTCAGGGGGGCCATACAAAGAGGGGAGCTGCTAAGACAGGTTGGGAAGAGGTCAGGCTGGATCACATCGATCACTAGTTACAGCTTTAACCATATAGAGGAAAAATCACTAAGGCACAACATCAGCAATGCCCAGCTTTCATCGCACCTTTGTCAGCCCTGTGGGTGATGGAGTACAGGTTGTAAGTCCTTGATGTTAAATATGGCAATGCCCCGTGGAGTTGAAGTTAATAATAAAGAGAGGAACAAGGGAACACAATGTTGAACCAAAGGGGCGGGTTGAAGTGATTTATTGGGTGGGCTGAATTTCTCATTACTAAGTAATGGAGGAAAAGGTTTTAAAACACCAGAAGTTTTTAGGCTTTCTATGGCTAGAGATGAGTTCTTTGCAGTAAGATGAGTCCTTAAGATGAGAGGATGTCCTTGTCTTACATTGTGTAATTATTCTACAGGGAAAAGCACCTATTCCAGTCTGCGTGCTCTCTTCAAGCATTTACTTTCTAATCCTTCTCATAAATTAAGAGACAGTAATCACCTACTTCTTTTCAAAGTTTCCTGTCCTGTTTGATGTCATTGTGCTTAATTTATCCTTTACACCAGGGTTAAGCCTGGCTTGCTTTTTTTAGTGCTGACCCTATTTAATCTTCTTAATTTATGTGATGTGCTCATATTTATTTAGAACTCTAAAACAGGTATAAATAGTAAAATGGAGCCATCACTGAAACAAAGAGAATCTCTGTTAATAAGAACTGGAAATTAATCTTCTTTCTGTCTTCTCTAAGGATATCACATTCATGAAGACAAACTGTGTAAAGAGGAAAGGGTTCACTTTATGTTAGATTGTCTTTAAAGAGAAAATGGAACCCGAGAACAGATTTTTAGTATCTTTTTTGGTATTACATCACAAAATATAGATCTCCACACAAGGAGATGACATGATCTAGAACCTCTGTACAATTAGATTTCTTTTTTTTATAATAATTAAAGAGAGTATATCTTCAGAAGCAAAAGATGCATCATTTGTTGACCACAGAAGACAAAATCATCTATCAGTTTTAACTCTCCAATCCCTAACAACATTCACTGAATTAAAGCTATCACTTAACCGTAACTACTCTATGTTTCCCCTTAACCTGTCAAATCATGGGATAGGCAGCTATATCCATTTTTCAGAAGATGATGGCAGAAGGTACATTGACAACCCATTCAAAGGTCAGTCTTCTCAACTCTCTTATTGCTGATCCGACTAAAATGCTCATTTGCATAGCAGGTCGTGTAATCCAAGTTTGTGACAGGCCCAGCACGACTTTTCTGGAACTAATTTAAGTATAATGTTACAGAATGGTGGCAATGGACGAAAATTATGTAACAGCGTTGACCTTGACCATGAAATTAATTTCTGATGGCGTGTAGGAACTCCCAGCTTAGTCTTCAGATTTAAATGATCTTCTCTACCATACAGAAGTTGTTGCTGGTTGCACCAGTGGCTGTTTGTCTTGCAACCCCTGTGTGATCATTACGTAGGAACATGTATATACCTTTGATCATTTAATTAGACCAAAGGAGCCATTTTGTTACCTAGGTAGCCTCACCACAGATGAGTTTGCAGTCAGTCTGGTGGAGAAGCTGTGGGTAATATTTATCATTCAGCAATTCTCAGGCGGGCTTCTTCATTTGGATGGCAGAAAATCTCAGGCTAAACAAGGTCATTTCACGGGAGTTATAAAACTCTATCCCAGTAAAGCAGGCTAATTGTTCCATTTTTCTAGACCATGATTGCCAACTAAATTTATTGTAACTGTTCAGATTAAGGGAGTGTTGCTTAGATTAACAGCATATGAAATTTTTTTATTGGAAGGATTGTTCACTGTTGTGCCTTCACATAACAATAAACGAGAAAGGATATATCAATTAAGTTTATGGAACTTAAAATGGCAGAATAATATTCCACTATGCACGATCCTCAAAGGAAATAAATTAAACTGCCAAAAGTGTGAATTTTGTGACAATGATTACACTGATTTTTGATTGTTAGTTAGTTGAGCTGTGCTGATTAGGCATGGATTTCTTTTCTGTCTTCCTAACCAGTAAAATTATGCCAGCAAAGTTTTTAAGTTTTAGAGAGGATCTAAGTGATATATTTCAGTTGAATGTCTTTTATCTCAAGATAAGTCTTTCAATGCTTAGTTACCTTGAATTGTCCTAGAAAAGAATTTAAAACTTTCCTATGTCCTAAATCACATTTAAATAACCCAGGACTGTGATTCAGCTGTTTCAGGTCCATTGCACACCCCAAGAGGAGAAGCCTTCTGTCAAAAGCACGTGGAGATAATACGGTGGGAAGTGGAATGATTAGCAGTAATCAGCCAGTTTCAGCTCCTCTGAGAGTGGTACCAGATCCCTCCACTGCTGGAGCTACTCAGACCATGACAGACAGAGCGCCTGACTCTCAAAATGCTGAGCATCACTGACTCATTAGGAAATGTAAATCCTCAACTCTCCTGAAATCCACTGAGTTTTGCAGTTACTTGGATGTTAAATTCCTCGTGCATGGGTTATTTTCCTGCCTCTGTTCTCCACAGAGGCCACTCTTTTGGAAGTCAGAGGCTCAGGTCTGTACTCATACCACCCTGCCCATTAACCCAGCTTCATTTGTTTGTAAGAGTCTTTCCTTTCCTATGATCCCAGTAGATTTTCCCTTGCCTTCTCATTATCAGCTTTCTCACACTCAATAACCAAAGCACAGTATGACCTTCTTTCCTCTCCTAACACTAAAAATGAGGCGTCATTCCCAAACCTTTCCCACTTCATTCATGTTTTCTCAAAGTCACATCTCCATCCATAAACCTCCCTTTGGATTTTAATTTGTTCAGAGCTCGAGACCACTTACCTGGGCACACTGTTGCTGCCTCTTACACGGGGAACCAGTCTCCGTGCTTTGGAGCAGAAATTTATCCTAGGGATGGAAAAACACATCAGGGCCTGATGAGCAAGCCTCTTCTGCTGGATGGCTCTAGAAACCCCCACTGAGATGGTGTACACAGGCCTGGTTGCCTTGGTGTAATGGTATTTCTAGGCAGACCACAGCCTCGTGTCCACTCCTCCCCTGTTTTATGCAGAGGGAGCGTTGCCAGGGCCAAAGGGGCTGGTCAGCTCCTGGCTCATCCCTGGTGTGATCCCCCCAGGGCTGCTGGAATGGGCCAAAACTCTGCTGGCTTCACTGTGATCTTCACCGTGAGCATTTCAGACACAGCCAATGGCTCTGATGGATTCCTCTGGGCATTTTGTGCCTAACACATTGTGATAGCAACTCCTCAATAAAGGCTTAAATTAGCACGTCTAGTCTCAGACTGAGTGTATTTATCTTAGGCTAATATGACCAGAGTTAATAATCGTGTTGTAATTGAAACTTGCCTTTGACATCACCTCCCGACTGACTAATTGGATTGTGTCTAGTTATTCTATTTCTTTTTTTTTTTTTTTTTTTCCTGTTTCATCTGATCAGCCTGAAAGGTAACTCCTCAGCAGTATTAAACAAAAACTAAATTGACCTGTCACAGAAATCAAGGCATGAGTTCATTTTTTACACTAGGGATCTTCCTGAACAAGTTAAGGGAATGAGGTGAAAGTTTGTGCTTTGTGCATGGTGGAGCTCAGTGACTTCTTGAGTCACCCAGGATTTTGGAAGTCAGTTTTTCTTTTGCTTTGCTTTCATCATAATTATTTCCATCAGGACAATATGGGTTTTAGAGGCTTCCAAATCTGAATGTTAACATTATATTATCTCACCATATGTAAATGAACATATGAATTGTGGAATATTAAAATTATGTTCTTGGGGTAGTTTGGAGCATATAACACACCCTTCATAATGCTATTTATAAACATGGAGAGAGAAGTGAATGTCTCAGTTAAAAGAGCCAGCTGACTATGTGGCTTGCAACATATAAAGCACTTCCCTCATAATGTTTGCATTTGTGGGAATATTTTTTTTCCTACACTTTTTCATGCACTGATTTTAAATGACTGATCTCTTGCACGATAGCCTATGTGGCTGTGATACAGCTGGCAGGCAACCTAAGGCATTCTTTAATTTTTAAATAAATAAAATAAAATAACAGTGATTGAAACCGTGGCCGTATTAAACTTGATATAAATAACCTGACTTACATAAAGACAGCTATAACTTGAATTCACCTACAGATTCTGTATCACTTCATCAGTTATTCTAAAAACACTTCTAGGGAAAACAGACTAGCTGACTACCACGATTTTTATTGGAGGGACAGAAGGGACTTTTTGTCCTTGAGGTCACCTGTTAATTTCTTTAAACTGCAAAGAGCGACAGGACATCATGTTACTCTATATGCACGCAGACTACCTTAATAATACAGAGATCACTTTCAATGCAGAGTTTATTTTTTCCACTACAAGAAGCACGTGATACTTCCACTAAATGCCTGCAGGAATTCACAGTTAATGTCAATCAGCAAATTTCCATTGACTCCTTTCTTGATGCAGTGCAACTTTAGGAAGTGCCTGGCATCATTATCAAAAGGGTAAACAAGAAGAGATCAACCGGGGCGCTCAGACACAACTAATTCCCTGTAACTTCAGTGGGGCAGTATCATGCACAGTATGGAGAAATTCGGTGTGAATTTATCTTAAACGACTCGAAGTGTGGGGTTTTTTTCCTTACTCCAGAAATGGTATAGCCATGTCATATATGCTAGAGAAAAAAAAAAAAAAATTAACTTAAGTAATATATATTACTTAACGCAAGTGCTATTCCAAACATGCTTCATAAATCCATGCTCCTCATTTTAGCAGCTGAAGCAATCGCAGTTCTCTTGGGAGAAATGGAAGTCTTGGCTAACCCTGCCGTGTCCTGCACCTCCCACTCCCACCCTTGGAGTGGGGTGAAAGGATTTAGGAGAGATTTACTGTGGCAAGGAGCCTAAGCCCATCTATTTAATTCCAGAGCTATTTTCCCTTTTTGCAGAAGGAAAGCACACAGCCTTTCTTTGTGCACCACTTTGTGGTGTAAAACTTCTCTTGCTTAAGGACTGTATAAATGCAAGACTTTTGTACCCACGTCATTGACTGGTTATGCTGATGGTCCATCTGCTACTGTTCATGCTGAGATCTTAAAGGCTTTCCATCTTGTGATACTTTTGGGTGCTGTGAGATTTATATCCGAGCTGGTTTCAGGTTGAGATTTTTCATATTGTTTAAGGGAGAAGGATGGTAAATTCCCACCACACTGATGAGGAAGTAACCCTTCCTATTCAAAAAGGGTTCTTCTGTCTCAGATGAAGGGCTTCACTCACACTAGCTAACATTTGCCCAGAACAGAAACTATTACCAGGTTTACAAGCAATGGTTACTGATCAGATGCCACTCTTATAGGTGAACAGGATAAAAATAGGTGAAAAAATTGCTTTCATTAAAATCAATATGTGAGGAATGGCTTGTCTTTGCAACTTTTGAGAGGAATTATAAATTCCTTTGAGTCCTGCAGTGCCCGTCTCAGCACCAACTGCCCTTCTATATGTAAGAAGATACACAATAAAGGTCCGTAGTATTTTGTAAATCATGTTGATTTCTGTCTCCTAAAACAGTCTTAATATAATACTTAGATGAAAAATTACCTCTGTTAATAATATTCTTTGTAAAACACCAACTGGGCTTACATCGTATGCTCTCTTTGACTGGAAAAATATAAAGGTAGTCTGATTGAATTTCTTTCTGTAAAAGTTATTTGTTTCCTCTTTCCCCCATGTTTTCATTCAGCTTCTGGAATCCCTGAAGACCCTGTATCTAACTGCAGCGGGCAAATACAATTCTTCCCTTAATCCCTTAAGCTCAGCAACTATGTTTTTTTCAAGCAGCTGGAAGGCAAGAACAGGTGGTGTCATTTTTCTTCAGCACAATTTATTTTTTTCAGTGTTATTAATAACGAGAATGGTAGATTTTCATCCCTGCATTCTGGTTTGTTTTTTTTTTCAGAGCTTCCAAAAGGTCCCAAATTATCTAAAATTTCAGGAGGGACTCTTGTCTCTTCCACAAATGCAGCATTGGAGACATATAAAAGTAACTCCAGAAACTGTTAGATTGGACTTGTAGCCAGATGGGATGCCAGATGACTATTTTTTTTTAAAGTTGTTATGGGTAAAAAAGGGGAAAGGAAGAGAACTAAAGCTCAGCTTCCAATGCATCTTCATCCTGCTGCATATGAGGCTTTGAAAAGTATGATTTACTGATTTCACTGTAAGAACCTGCACTAAACTAATACATGCATAAGCAATGCAGCTACTTTCATAATTTAATAAGAATAATTTCTAGGTTAAGACCTGAAGATGACTTTATTATACAGTCACCAGCTTGATGAAGTAGAACCTGCTTTGAATAACCATGATCATCCCACGGAGACATCTCACAGACTGATCATTAAAACTCCTGGTCGCTTGCCAGTTGCCATAAAAGTTCTTTGTCACCCAGTAAGACTATAGTGTCATCTAACTATGCAGATGAGTGTTTGTCTATACTATTTTTCCTGTTTTGTTGCCTTTGGCAAGTGCATTGCTGTTGACTGCACACCTACAATTTTAGTAGAACTTGATATGCTGAATCTGTTTCATGTTCATCTAATCTATGCCATGATTAGTATTTGTAAGAACAGTACATGCCAGGAGTGAGTTAATGTTTGCATAAAAGATGTAAGTTAATCAGAACTAGGCAAGCTCAAGGCTACTGGTCTGACTTGGCTTGATGACAGCCTTTTAATGTAAAATGCAGACCATTTTAATTGTTAAATATGCTGATGGTTCATTCCAATTCCCATCAAACTAAATCCAATTTTAGAGTGGAGGAATTAATTCAACTTCATCTGAAATGCCAATGCTCCTGTTTTAAGGTGTGGGTATTAATCTCCTCTCCCCCTTCTTATCATTTCTATATGCTCTTCCATTCTTGAGACAGTAAATTCTGTGTGAAGCATCATAACAGAACACACTGGCTACTGCTCCTGCTTTTCTCTAGGCTGCTTGTGCAATCTTAGGATGTTTCCCTACAACTGCACTGTCTCCTATTTTCCCTTTTCTTCAATACTTCTGAGAAGTCACTCTCTAATTCTTGTTGTTTGGGAATTAATACGTAAAGGATCACAAAGTTCATTGCACTGAACATCGCAACCTGAATAGTTATAAATTCTGTGAACTTCACAAAAACATTGGACCCAGTTGAATGTTTGGATGCTTTACAACTTGCTACATCCAAGTTTAGGACGTGTTCTTTGGTGCAAACCCATTAATACAATGGTAGGAACTTGTTTAGTTATAGGTACCTAGAACTACTTCCTTTTTGGACTACAGATGTTAATAGTGATTACAAAAAACCTAAGCTATGTCTTTAATTTGTGGTAAAAATAAAACGCTCCTCCCTACCTTTTAACAACGTGATACCCTGTGCTCTTTCCAAAGTTCTATAAATGGTCTTAAAAAGAAAACCCTGAATCCGTGAAATGTGGCGGGTTCATTTAACATCTGGAAGTACTCTCATGGCTGTCTTCACTTACTTTCAAGACAGTGAAAAACTAGGCTGTATGATTTCTTGATATTCATACAAGGAGTGCGTAGTAGCATCATTCCTAGTAAATAAAAGATTAAATTTTCTACACTGGAGATTGATGTTTTAAAGTTTGGATCTGGGCATTTCCTGAGGGCCTGTTACTAATACAGAATGTTAGGAGCTATTTGTTTTTACTTTGTAACTAGAGGAGGCAATCTAATGATCATTAGGTAATCTTTATTGGATGATCTCTGCTGTATTTATACTAAATAGTACCCATATTACATGCTTAGTTCCATTTATTTCATCTGTTAAAATTAGATATTTCCACTGTATTCAAAAAGCATCCATGTTCTTGGCTAGCAGGCCCAGGATTTGAAGCTATCCATTAGAAACTGTTTCTAAAGCAACATTTTATACAGTTTACTCTTCCCATCTTTTCAGGAGCAACTGTTTGCCATGCCTGTGGTACCAGTTCCCCACATCAAGGGAAAGAACACTGCGACAACTGTGATTTTAAATAAAGTAAACAACCCCAAACAAACAGGTAAGAAAGTAAACATGAAAACATTTAATTTTATATTATAAAATATGAAGATTTTAAAAGCTCCATATTTAAAGAGTCCTTTGCAGGTTCCCTTTAATGATGTTGGGGTTTTTTTGTTGCCTCTGGCCACTTTTTGGATCTTCCATAATTGAGATTTTTTTTGGTGGGAAAGGAGAAAGGAGAAAGGAGAAAGGAGAGGAAAGGAAAGGAAAGGAGAGGAAAGGAGAGGAAAGGAAAGGAAAGGAAAGGAAAGGAAAGGAAAGGAAAGGAAAGGAAAGGAAAGGAAAGGAAAGGAAAGGAAAGGAAAGGAAAGGAAAGGAAAGGAAAGGAAAGGAAAGGAAAGGAAAGGAAAGGAAAGGAAAGGAAAGGAAAGGAAAGGAAAGGGGAAAGAGGAAAGGAAAGAGGAAAGAGGAAAGGAAAGGGGAAAGGGGAAAGGGGAAAGAGGAAAGAGGAAAGGAAAGGAAAGGAAAGGAAAGGAAAGGAAAGGAAAGGAAAGGAAAGGAAAGGAAAGGAAAGGAAAGGAAAGGAAAGGAAAGGAAAGGAAAGGAAAGGAAAGGAAAGGAAAGGAAAGGAAAGGAAAGGAAAGGAAAGGAAAGGAAAGGAAAGGAAAGGAAAGGAAAGGAAAGGAAAGGAAAGGAAAGGAAAGGAAAGGAAAGGAAAGGAAAGGAAAGGAAAGGAAAGGAAAGGAAAGGAAAGGAAAGGAAAGGAAGCATTTCTGGACATTTTTAACAATTTAATCCCCGCTTTTGACATCTGCCATATATTTCCTGGATTTACAGTCTACTGTTCCGAGTGCTGTAGTGAAATACCAGCTCTACAGAAGAAATAGGACATTAGTGTGGTCACAGGTATGTGACTTGGAGAAATGGACGGAAAAAGCAAAGTACTTTCAATTAAATAGGTGAAGAAAACAAATAATTATTCAGACACCTTCATATAGGAAATGTCCAGAGGTTTACACAGAAGGTACTGAAAGAGACTGCTTGTGTCCTTTCTGTTAAATTCAGGTTTTAAATGTCTTTTTTTCCATTTTTCAGCTAAACCAATAAATACAAAAGAAAAATGAAAATATTCTTTCTCTGCAGGTATTTCAGGGGAAAAAACTGTCTTCTGCATTTTAACAGATGAGCTGCATTCACACAGCATGCAACCAACAATGTTGGCACTGGCACTGTGGCAGTCACTGGCATCTTCTAGGAGCTCCTTTTCACATACATCTTTCATATTAACTCTACTTGTCACATATAAAAAATTGAGAGAAATCTCTATTTTATTTTTACTAGATCCTGCTAGAACAAAATCAAGAGTACAGTGTTTAATAACTATACACTCTTGGAAAAAGTGCTGAGATTAAATCAGTGAACTAGAGGATATTGAAGCATAGGAAAAAACTACGATGGGCATAAAGCAAGCTTCTAGATGGACTTGACCTTCACAGCTGTGTTCTGAACTGCCTGCTGAGGCAGGCTGCTGGACACCTTAGAAACGGAGGGATGACCCTCAGCAGACTTCACAACGGCCATCAGATCCAGCTGATGGTCTATTGTTTAGAGCAGTGACCTGAAGATGGCAGTATCCATGTTGCACAACCAATGTCTAAAATAACTGAGACTTCCTATTTATCTGTGAAGAGTTACTGCTTCCTATACCGAGCTTGTTTTCTCCTGAAAAAACAACAAGCAGATGCAGTGGTGGTGCTTGTTAATCCAATAGTCAGCTGGAGACCTTGCCATACTGTCAAATACAACAGACTTCACCAGAGTTATGCAGAATTTCTTCCAGTAATTCCTTCCAAAATGGAAGTAGCGGTTCAGGATATCATGACCTGTGCTGTGAACTTAAGTCATACCATTACTGCAAGAAGTTTGTTTGTAGAGATTTTCTTTGTATTTACTATTCCAAACAAAGGAAATTCTTTGTCATTTTCTTTCATTGCAACATTTTTTTGGAAGATTCATTTGTATATTTTTACTTTCTTTTTGTTTGTATGTTCTCTATGAGGCACGGAAGAAATTTCAAAACAATGTATGAACCGGGCTTTTCCTTCTCAATATGACATACTGGTCTTCAAAGGACTGTCATGCACTTGGGACTGTGCTGTGATAAGCTAGAATTCTTTGGAAGCGGCCACTGATTCAGGGCTCATGAGGTTTGGGGTGTCCCATTTGATACAAATAGCTTGGGTTATCAAATGATACAGTGACTATTCATTTTCTTTGATAAAACCTTCTGAAGACAACTATTTCAAATTGAAAACTCTTAATAAATGCATCACTTGAAAATACAGACTTACCAGTACAGTTTTGTCCTTTCCAGTTGCACTAGGCATCTCAAAAGTGAGTGATTTATTAGTTATTTTGACATGTTCTCATGGCAGTTCTGTATTTTTATATTTTGGTGAGGGCTTACAGTGTAAAACTAACAGAAGCTTTCCTAAAGATTCCGAAAAAAAACCTGGCAAGGGAGTTTCTAGTATTTTCTCTACTTGTTCTGGAATATGATGATACAAATACAACATTTCATAGCAGCGCATAGGATATGCACGTGATAAGAAAGTTTTTCCTGAGGCTCACAGCTCACTCTATGTGTCATGCAGTGATATGGAAGGGATTTGGATCCTTTATCGCAGGCAGCCACTGCAGGGTTTTGTAAAGCAGTTCAACTTTGACTATGGATGTAAATGTTCTCCCCAAATTCTTTTTTAAATGAACATTTTGGACAGAAATTAGATGAGCTAATCCTTATAAGTTATAACATATGCCATACCAAGTAAAATGTAACATATTAAAACTCTGGAAACCTATTAAGATCCATGACATTTAACCCAGTTTAATTTTTTGAAACACAATTCCTCTTTTATGAAATAACAGTCAATTCAGCTTTTCCAGCATTATGCCTGTGTGTAATGGAATCATCCATCAGTGTGACTGATGATCGTCCAGGGCTTAACGAAGACAGTTTTAGCAATTATAAATCCTGATTTGTGAGCAAACAGGCACACTTCAGGAGAGTCCCGCTCTAGCTTTGTACCACATCAGGTATCCCTACACATAGAGATGTAATTTAACAACCCAGAGACTTTGGTGTAGACACTAGTAGCAGATAGTTCCTTTTGTCTGGCATCTCAGGCTTCATTTCTCATGTGAGTGTTACTTTAGGACTCACTGCACACTTGTCAACGACATAGCGTGGATGGGCCTTGTTAACTCCTGGAAATAATATCAGCCAGAAAGCAGAGCTTAAAGAAAAACTTTTTCTAAGTGTCAGAGACTGAGTTCAGTCTGGATTCATGGCAAAAGTATAAGCAGAATAACAAGATTTTTTATTGAGTCTAGAAAAACGGTTCTTCTTAATCAGTGGCCTAGTGCTGTATTTAGGACATATGTCAGTATGACATGGTAACACGGATTTCCATTCCATTTTAATCCTCACTGACCCACTAAATAAAGGTGTTCAGGTGACAAAGGAAACTAGAAATTAGTTGGGAAAAAAGGGGGTGGCTCATTGTTGGGATTTTTTTAAGAAAAATACCCCCACTCTTAGGTAGTAAAATTAAAGGGTACTGTACACCGGAAAGGTGATGAAGGAAAAGGATCCTGGACAAGCAGAGCCCCAAAGTGAAAAGAGGAATTTGGGTGGAAGGAACTTGACTGTGTGGCTTTTTTGCTATATCTGTATATCCCCTGTGTTGGTGTAAGTAGAATGCAATTGGCTGTGGAGCATTCCCACGGCTGGTGTCTCCAAAGGCCTTAAATAGAGCTGTTAAACAGGATAACCAAATAGGTAGAAATATGGGAGAAGGTTTTTTGATGTAATAGTGGCATCTTGGCTTTGGTTATTTTTTGTTTTTCTTCCCCCAGTCCTGAAGTCCTCCAACGTCAGAGTGAGATCTCTGAGGAAAGAATACTGAAGAGGACGATTGCAAAGGAATATGACTGTGAGTGTGTGCCAAAGAAAGGGTAGAGAGAGAGTGCTGGAGTCTACAAGTGCTCAGGAAGATGAAAGCACAAGAGCCTACCATGGTGGACCACAGACCTGGTTTGTGATCTTCAGTTCCAGGTGTAATGCGACCCCCTGTTTTCCCTGTTATTGCTATCTACCAGGTGAGTAGGGTTGAGCAGCTTTTTAAGGTGTGTGTAACAGCGTGGTAGAGTCAGGCACAAGTGAAACCAGTCTCAGCTCACCATCTGATCTAGCCTGATGAACAGAGACTCAGCTTCTGTATACTCACTATGCTGCTAACAGGTTTAAACTCACTCATATGTAACTTTGAATTTATCAGGTGGAATCCTCCAGATTAACAGATAAATTCATTACAAGTATATCTTATTTCACTGAACTATTAGCAATTCAGTATTTATATGGTATCGTTCGGGAATTCCAACATGTCCTGTTCTGAATTTCTCCTTGCATTGGAAATAGGACCGGTTTACCCCAGCTGTGCACTAGATAATCCTGACAGGTTCAGAGAGTGACCTTCCAGAGGGCCTAACCATGACCCACTTTGGCTGCTGAGGCACCATCACAAAATCCCTTGCCATTTCCCACCTGCTGTAAATGACACTAAAGATAAAGCTGAGACAACGGTTTACTACAAAACATAATTACAGGTCCATTTTTCTTCATTAAATTAATGTTAAACATAATCTATTACAGAGGTTCCATTCAAAGAACAGATGGTAAATACAAGGTAATACAGACATAGATTAAACAATACTGGCAACAGCTGATACATCTACACAAAGCACAAAGCTGGTATGTGCTAAGTAAAACTAAGCTTAAATCATGGAAAACAAAATCCTTTCAAATATCTGTTTTTAAATTTGTTTAAATGCAAAGTACTTCAATGAAGCTACAAAGTAAAGGGGTCCCAAGATCTCCATCTATGAAACTTCAAAATCCAGTCTATTAAAGGTTTTGAAGATTTTACTGTAATTTCTGTTTTTACTGAGTTACAATATCAAGCAAATATATTGCTTGAGAAGGGAAGCCAAGTCGTTAGATCACAAGGATTAAAACTGAGGTGTCTGGGCTTTTCCAGTGGGAGGAACTGCTGTCTTGAGAACAGTACAGCAAGATTTTGTTTGCCTAAGAATAAAAAACCCAAAGAATTCAGCTTCCACATGACAGAGTGCGAATTGCTATGTGAAGCAATATTCCCCACACCGCAGCTAAATGTCTAAACACATCCTGCATCAAAATCCTTTCTTCTTCGCATTGTGCATGTCTGCTGAGTGGCCACTTAGTTTCTTATGGTACTCACAGCCTCCACCAATGTAAGAGCAACCAAAACTATTTTTCCTGCATGGCTGTTATTTTCCCTTGGGGCTAGATGGGGCTGGTAAGGATCCAGTCGCTGGAATTTGGGCAAACAGTTTGGGACCACCCTGTGAGAGAATGTCTAGAAAAAGGGCAACAGAAAAGTATCCCCCCATTTCCTTGTTTGGGTTGACAAGAAAGTGACAGAAATACTCTTGTCAAAAACTTGATTTTTGCTTTTTGTTGAAACAATATCCAAGGGATTTTCCACACTCACTTACTGTAAAAAAAGCCCAGACTAAGCCGATGTACACTCTGTGAGGCCCTACCTCTGTGCTTGCCCCTGGCTGTGGCCAAGCAAGGGAGCCAGAGGGAGATGGGCTGTGTGGGACCAGGCCACAATGTCCACAAAATCATCTACTAGGTAGCTGGATATTCCCAACTACTGTTTGAGAACTGTGATCCAAGTTCCCTTGAAAACCTCACAAATGCGAGTCAAAGAGCAGCAGTGACACAAACAGGGAAATCTTGCCTTTTCTGGGTTTTTCTCCTTTAGTCTGCTCCCCTCATCTTCTCTTTGCTCTCTTCCTCTCTCATATCCCTGTCTTTCTCTGTGCGTGATTTGAGGTATGCAAATTTATACAAATATATTTATACTTAAGCAAACAAAACCTCTCGCTTTCAAAATATTCGCTTTTCAAATATCTAGGGAAGAAAAGACAGTGAGTGGATGTTATTCACTGAAACAAAAATAAAGCAAGACAAAGAAACTCTAGATTTATTACAAAACTAAAAACCCAGTGCCTGCAAAACAATTTGCTTTAAGTACGGTCATAATTCCTTGAGGCAGATTATATGAGCCCCTTACACATGAGTTACACTTCAGTAGTGAAACACAACTCAGTCTAGCAAGGAGATACAGCCCCAAAGTTTAGAGCAAGTAGGCTCGGGCTAGAAAATGTGCCTTTCTGAGTCACTGCAGAATCTTAACAGTATTACTCTGCAACTTTTCAAACACACAAGATCATGGAGTTTTCAGTGTTATCTTTTTTGGAGTTAACGATGAGATGACACATTCTTATAGGAATATATAGATATTATTTTCCAAAACACCGACAAACTTGCTGTCCATTGATTCAGGGAATTCATCTGGGTAAATCTAATCCAAGAAATAAGAGTTTAGCTAGTTTGGCTCTCAGATCCCTGTTGCACAGCACGACCACAAGCGTGCAAGGATGGAGGTACCCATAGTGATGGAAAGAGAGGGAGGGTGAACTGCAGTGTAGCCTCCATGGGAGCACACCTCATTGACCAATTCCTGGGTCACACTGAATCACTGTTGAGATTCTGTGAAGAGTCCAGTGCTAAGTATTTTCCTACACCACCCCCACCCCCATTTTTCCTCTCCCCTATTCCTTCTCCAGTTTGTGAAAGCCCAGCTTGAAATTTCTTATAAATCCATTTTTCTTATGTGGGGTTTTATATATATATATATATATATAAAACATTGCACTGTTACAAATAATAAATTCTTTCCCTTCCTTAACAGCCTCTAGCACATATAGTTTTGGCTAGCAGCTTGAATAAACACATCCCTTCCCATCAAGGCTGCATAAACATATTGGGTGCTGCCTGATCCAAGACACCTTTACTCTTTCTTAGGCATTTGTACAGTCTACTGCAAGATGCCTTGGAAACTTCAGAGTTTCCAGCATAACTGAAAGTGCTAACTCCAGATATTTAATGTATAAATGCTCTGTCTTTCGCAATCTCACTCGCATGTTCCACTTGGAAAGCGATCTCATCACCACTTATTTTATGTAAGCCCCACTTCAGAATGAAATAGGACTATCGTTCTCCTTGTTTATTTTTTCCTCTCTCATCTTTGTTTTCTGTGCTCTTGGAAGGCTGTTTGTCCTGTTTTCCACTTGGCATGGATTCAGGAATTTTTTTTAGGTCTCTCCAAGGCTACAATGCTGAAAGGCGCCAGAGTAGTTGGGTACTTGGCTGGAAAGACACCAGCAATGTGAAGGCTCTGCTCCTCTTTCTTAGAGAGTTAGCAGAAATATGTTTTGTTAGGACTTTCAAGGGAAAATACAGGGCCATAGGCACCAGCTTCCTATGAGCCATCTCTAATCCTTTTACCTCCTTTGAAAACCCTAACCTATGCATTCGTCTCATGAAAATTTTGCCTTAAGTGCTTCATGACTAATTATAATGGTCTAAAAGACAGCTTGTGCTAGAGCTATGCCCATAAGATCATGCTGCTGAGCAGTCCTGCTGTGAGAATAGGGACACTAGGCCATTGCCTATCTCTTCTAACAACCATCAGCAGGAATGTGCAGTGTTGCTCTGGAAAATGTAGTCTCAGATGGAAGAACCATTATGTAAAATATACTAGAATTAACCAAATAAACGGGCCAGATTTTTTATCCAGTCTAGACTCTTTGTGCCACAGGTGCAGTTTACAAATATCATATTAATTTCGCTGATGATTCTCTCTGGATTTTAAAGCTGTTTTGTCCTTTTCTCATTGCTAGGTTTAAATCAAAATTTTGAGGATGAAAAATAAGTTTTTGAGATTCTTCTTCTGAGAACAAAGTATTTAGTTCAGGGTAGAGATTTTTCTAGTGATAACAAAGGCCAGACTAACCAATACCACTCCTGGCTTGGTGAGGGACCCAGATTTTGTTACGTAAGTCATTATTTATAGAAAGTAGAACAAATCCAAAAGAAAGTATAAATCCAAATAACCTAATGGTTGAGTATCAAAATAGTAGTCAAAGGATTTAAACCCATACTACTTACAAGAGTAAATCTAACAATAGGGCAATGGTCACCCCCATTTCCTAATTATAACCATCTCAGTTTAATCCCAGAAGCTCCCCTACTCCTGCAGATGTGCGTTACCCCAGTGACTGTATCTTTAGGTAAAGACTATGCTGAGCACAGTGGAGATGGGACCTAGACACTAAACTACATGAGGAGACCATTTAAAATGCCTTATCAATCTATTGCCTTTAAAGTGTAAAGGCACCAAACCAAGAATTTTGGGAAGAATTGCTTAAGAATTTAGCTAACAGCTTATTTACACTATTATTAATGCAGCTTTAAAAGACAGTCACACCCAGAACAAGCTTTGCACTGTACACACCTGTAGAAGACAAAGTCCCTGCCCAAATAGCAAACAATTGAAAATAATTTATTTCCTTGTCTCTTTTTTTGACAACAGGGGGGAACATTTCAAATGGAGACACTGAAGATTTAATTCCAGTCTCCAGTGCTACCTACAATATTGAGATGTACTTTTCAGTATAATTCCGCCTTCATGAAACACAAGGAAGGATTTTAGATTTATAGTCACCTGAAAAACTACTGATGACACACTGACACAAATAATTCATTTTACTATCTGTCCTAATAACTTTTCCCAAATTCTTCTGTCAAGAGCTTTCTTTCAGTTTCCACCATTATTTGAACTTCAATTTGAGCTGTGAAAATTCTAGCAACTTGGAAACTCTTCCCATTGTCCTCTTCTTAATTAAACTATTCCAGTTTGCACAATGCAGTATACTTTATTAAAATAAAATCTCATATTTGAGATAATCTAGAAATTTCTTATCAGAAAAGGAGAATCTGACGGGTTTTAGGTATTCCAAGAACAGAAGTAATCTTTAAATTCTAGACATTTCAGATGGTCATATCACCTTGGTCAGATCCACCAAATATTTAGACACCCAAATGGGATTTCAGCAGAATTTAGATGCCTAATTACAAGAATAGGATGCTTCACCTCTTGCATGGACCTCCAGGTGTAGAGAATTATTTACACTTTGGCAACTGACTTATTATTTTGGTCCTGTGTTGTGAAAATTAAGAGTAGACCTCTGACCTGCTTGGGAGCAGAGATGCATGATCAGCTGCGGTAGAGCTACAAGGACATCCCAAAAGATCCTGGTTTAGAGGACAGCAGTGTCAAATGTTGTTCTGGATAGTACTGGTGTATACTGTGAATTTTTCCAGTCTAACTCCAGTTATGGTTCTGACCAAGTTCTTCAGAAAAAAATGTTCTAGTGTTCACTAATTTTTGGGTAAGTCAGATTTCTGACCAATTGCCCTAAGGACATATCATTTTGCGTTACAGAAGTAAAAAAAAAATAAAAAAAAATCTCTATTATCTCTACACCTAAAGGTGGCAGGAACCATGGCTCCCTACTTCATAGCCCCAGAGCTTTTGCCAGCTGTTAAAAGTAGCTTAGCTGCCTCCTGCCTCCGAGGCGCATTTTCTTCAAAGGATTTGGCTGGATAATGTTTATGTTATTATTTGTAAGAACGAAACATTGATTTTTATCATGTATTAGAAAAAAAAAATCATAATGAGGCTACTAATCCCTTCTAGCTAATCACAACTATGTAGAGACAGTGAGCATATTACTCCCAAGAATCTTCTTTTTACTTTGAACTACATTGGTGTCTTTTAAATATGACTTCTAGAGGAGGTATTTGTTCCATGGTATTTTTTTCAATCCACAACTTCTCTGTGAGTGTTGTGCTCATTTTACACATTCCAACTTTCCCATGTACGGAGTGCCAGCCGAAAGCAGGAGCAGCATCATGAGCAGCTGTATTTGAAGGAGTTGTGTGCTATTGCCCAGCACCCTCTGACGTGCTCTCCATCCCAGTGAGCTTTGTTGACTCAGAAGCACATGCACGGTGGTTCTGTGGCAGGTCCACAAGTTGATGCAGAGACAAACTGCCTTACCCAGTCAGCTCCCCAAATTAAAAACTGACACTGGCAGTACATCAAGTACCAGAATTTGTTCCAGATTTAAGCAAATGCATAATGGCAGGTGTACAATGGAATTTAGGTCAGGCAGGCAAGAGAGATCAACAGCACAGAGCCACAGGCTCTAATTCTAACTAATCAAGAGACTGGCCAGGGTTTTGGTCCTGGCAACTGAAGTGGCAAACTGAGAATAATTACATGTTTGGAAAAACATCCCCTTGGGTGTTCACAGTCAGCCCAGAAAAATTTGTGATAAAAAGCATAATGAAATAACCAGGGTGGCTGGTAGCAGCTAGAACATCTATTGCAATAATCATAACCTAGGCTCTGCAGAGAGATTTTGGGGGAAGACGAGAGGATTATTGAGGAACTAGTGTGTGGGGAAGTGCAGCTACTTAGCTATTTGGGAAACTAGACATTTTGAAAGAAACCTATATAAGAAAAAAGAGCTATCTGACACATTAGATTTAGCAGAGCACGTAGAGATAAATGACTGAATTTCCATGACTGATGTAAAATATTTAAAAATACTTGTTTTGGAAAATTGCTGTTTACTGCAGGCAGGTGTCCAATGATGCCTTTGCAGGAGCATGAAGACGTCTGCTGAAATCTAAAGCCCGTAAATTCAAGGAAATACCCTTGGGGTTAAGAAGTAGGATGTAATGTAAACTATTCATAGCTGGAAATTAGTAATTAGTCATTTAGTGACAGAGGAGACAGGAAGCCTAGACAAAGTGTTCATTAAGAGGTCCTAGGCCCTTTTTCAGTCAGGCTGCAAAGTGATAACTAGAGTCATCGGCCAAAAGAAAAGCCCTCAACACATCCAGTTAAAAAGAGGTTATCTTGCAGGAGCAGATTGTAGGTCAGGGAGTCTTATAGCTGTGTGAATAAAGCTGTGGTCTCTGTGGACCCTGATGGAAGTTGACTGGAAAGATGAAGACGTTGCCCATAGGTGAGCTGCCAAACTACTGTTCAATGAACAGGGAGTCATCTGCTCCTTGGAAGATGTCCCTCAGCCAACGGGGGTCACTCATGTAGGATCATGTGAAACACACAAATATTTGAGCCCTTTGGGGCAGAGGCCATACTGACCTAAGAACTTACACAATGAGTATTTATTATTTATGGGACCTACAGGCTCTCTGGGAACTGTAGATATCTGGTCCTGGACAGGAAACAGAATGAAAATGTTTGACTAAATCTAGAAGCTGGAAATGTACAAAGATACAATAAATGTATCTTTACAGTAATAAAAGTAATAAACAGCTGCAGAAAAAAGCCAATTATTTTAAAAATTATTCTTGATGTTTTAACATGCTTAGAGGACTTTTGTTATTTAACTAACATGCTACTATTTGGGGGGAACTGCTTCAGTAAAAATTTTGTGGTTTGAAATATAAATACTAGAAATATACAATGAAACTAAAATTCTTTAGTAAACTAAATAAACACATTTAAATAAAGAAATTTATTGCCCCAAAATTTGTATCTTTTGTGATATTGGGGGAAAAAAAAAAAAAGTAACTTTGAAATAATGGATTTTAAAAATTAGTAAATTTTTTACATTTTAACCTGAAAATACACTTTTATTTAAAATATTATTAATAACATGTATATCCTATATAAGTAATTTAAGATGTTAAATTAGTGCAGCAATCTAGTTTCATAGGTTCAATCTATGCAGTAGATTTAGGGCAATATGTTAGGCAACTATTTCCTAGGGGATGGAGATCGCCATTTGAATCTTCCCACAAAAGATCCTAAAGGATCAGAGAACTGTATTTTCAGTAGAAAAGGAATTGTACCCACTCTGATTTTACTCTGCGTGCATAATATTACCACAGGTTTGACCCACCACTGTTATTGCTCATGCTGAGAGAAGCAGGCAAACTGAATGAGGGTTGGTGGTATGGTTCCTAGCGTTGGAGTAAATGCAACTGTGAGTATTTGTTACTCGTAAACTCTCTGAGGGCTTACTGCAATTGTGGGAGGAGGGTTTAAGGGGGTATACTTGTGGGAAAACTACTCAAAGTTCAAAAGCATTTGAGTGATGTTGGTCTGCATTTACGTGTCTGAGAGATGGCCGTTAACCATTGATGAGTTCTGCTTCCTTAAACTTTAGTCTTTACCCACCCCTAGAAAAGCACAAAGCAAAGCACTCTGCGTGAGGGCTGAGAGCATTTTTATGCTATAGGACTTAATTGGGGCTTGTGTTGTAATCTCTGTTTATTTTGTAGGAAGGCAAGCCATAAGGATCCTTCTTAGCATGCTGTGTGCAGACTATCTCCATGTTATACAGAAGAAAATAAAATGTTTACAAGGTTGAGGACAGCTACAGTATACAAGGAAACTGTGTTAAATTAGGGCACATATCTGGGTCAAGAAAGGGTTTCAATGGAGTGGAAAAATGAGGGAAAGGAGATTTAGGCGACACAAATAATTATTGGGTAAATTTTTGCCATGTGGACACTCTCAGGATAGAGTCAGTCAAATAGCTATTGGAACTAAAGTTGGCCAGTTTTTGCTATATGAGCAGCATAGCAGTGAAGACCATTTTTACAGGCCAGAGGGAGGAAATGAGAAGATTACATATAAATCAACAAAACTGGAAAAATGTAATAATATAGAATTCTGACAAATAATGTTTTAAAATACACTCACTTATTTAAAAGCCCTTACCAAAGAAGCATATAAACTCATAAGCTACCAAGAGTTTGAATAAGAGACTCTGGGGTTTTACTCATAAAAATGTGCTGACATGGTTGGGTCAAATTTTTTTCCATTAAGTTTGATGGTAGAATCAGAATGTACATCCATGCATGGATTGGAAATAAAAATGTTCAATTTGTGAGGTCTGGTACCAGCCAGTGAATGAGATTAAGAAAATGAGAACTTAACATATGCAAAAGCTCCTGGTTTTCTCCCATAAAAATGAGTGATCATACTGTCAGCAGCGAATGTGAACCTATTCTAGTGGATGCTAGAACTATCGTGTTGCATTTACTATGGCAATGCAAAGTTGTTGACAAAGATATGCACATTTACTTCCTCCTGACTTTATTTTCTTTACTGTGTTTACTTTTTAAACAGAAATATCTCTTGCAGATAGCAAAAAAAAAAAATTGAATAAGAGTAAAAGAATTAACCATGGTCAGGCACCTCAACTTAGCCATTTCCTACTTTTTTAGTGCAAATGGACCTGATTACAAAATGCTAATTTGATTTTACTTACCTTAAAGGCTTGTGGATACAAAGAGTGCTGGTTCTGACCCAGTCATACCCTTTACTTCATGATCTCTTGAAAACAGGTAGTCGTGTCTAACCAACAAGTGCAGACAAATCGTGTTTGCTCCACAATGAGACCAACCTGACTAGACATAAGCCAGCTTTAGACCAAAACCAGGGTAGCCACATTAGAACCATCATATTTCCTTAGGTTTATATTAGTGCATCTGCATTGTTTCCAAAGAAGATGTGGTTTATGGCTGGCTAGGCCAGAAGATAGGCCAGACTATGACTGTCTGCATCAGTTTGTGTAGACTCAATTCTAACAGAACATATTGATGGGATATTCTTTGTGGTGCCACCAGTTTTACAACCTTTGGCTTCTTCACAGCCTTGTGCTAATTTAAAATTGCTTTTATTCTTTTCAAAGAAGAAGGAACACAATAGCAAGTTCTATAGCAAGTATGTACAACTATACACACTGCTCTAAGAGCAGGCAGTTATTTAGCTACTATAATGCTAGCAATTAAAATAAACTTTCAGCCCAGCTTTAAACCTAGGAGTATAATTATGATATTCAAAGTCCTCTGTACGATGATCACAATCCCATTTAGTTGTGTAAATAATGGTCATTTGAAGTGCAAATGAGCGCTTGGGCAGTTAGATTCCCCATATCTCTGCAGAACGACATGTGGTCAAGGGGACAGAACCATTATCTGCTCCAGCAACTCATACTTGAATTCGTTTGTTCCTGAATGCAGTTATGCTGGTAGTACTGCTTACAATCTCTTATCAGAACTATAGTAAAAAGTAGATATTATTCTTTGACAATGATCCCTCTATTGAGTCCAATAACCAGAAAGCAGTTAAAACAATTGCACTGTAAAAAATAATTTTTCAGAGTTTATGTTGTCTCAATCCTGTAAACACTATACATACCAAAATGTACCATTCCTCTGAGAACTGAAACTTTCACATAATGGCAATTTAAGGTCCAATAGCCACAGTCTAATCTTTATATCATGAAGGAACTAGAAAGCTCGATAAAAAGTTGCTTCATGATTTTTATGAATTGTTCATATCCATGTAAGATAATCATATATCTCCTGTTTCCCAGCACAGAATAATTCACATGGGAAAATTGCTAGGTGATCTACTATTCTAGTCCCCTGTGACGTTTCTTCTTTATGCAACTAGAAATTATGTGAAGAATGACAAAGTGTCAATCATTCTTCAGCTCCCACAAGGGAAACCATCAAATTAACTAGGACTCTTCCAGAAAAGAGGCAGCCGACAAGGGTAATGACAAGGTCTATAAAATCATGAATGATGATATTGTAGATGCTAAAGGTTTACACTGGTTTAAGAGGAAATTGGACAAGCTCATGGAATAGAAATCCACTGAGGGTTATTAAAACATGGAAACCACATCTGAAGCTGAGAGTGGTCAGGAGCTGGGAGAGCTTGAGTGAGGAAGTCATCTGTGTTGTTCTGTGCTTGCTCTTTGCCTATGGATGCTGTCAGAGAGAGCAGACGGAGGTAGCCAGACCTTCTGTGTGATCACCGCCCTTAAATTTTAATGTAACATTTTTATGTGGAAACTCCTTCTGTTTAAGTCTACATGAGTGGTAAGTCTCCTCTGGACAGAAAGTGATATAAAGTCCCCTCTTGTGTCTTTGATATATCATACCTGAATGGGTATTTGAACAAATAAGTAAATAGGCAAAGCTTTTATTTTTAATGCTCAAAGTTGCTCTTTTACTAGAACTGTTTTTCAAGAGCCAAAAGAGATAGGAAAATATTTCAGTGAGTTTGCTTAAATGAAAAGCTGAGCTTTTCATATTTTGCTGTCTGAAGTGTTCCATATCTCTCCTTCTTCCATCCCTGAAGATGTTAAACCAGTTATCTATCCAGAACTGGAACAAAAAAATCTGGTTTTGTGGTAATCCAGCTATGTCCTTACCAGGTCTAAATATCCTCAGACAAGTCATTGGAGACACCTGACTGTTGGGATGATAGAAAACCCTCACTGTAGAAACACTACTTAGTGATTCCAAAACCAAAGTATACACGGTTGCACAGTATGAAATTCAGGTTTGCTCCTGCTCTCACGGTGATCAGTGGTATCACCACCTTCAGAGGAACACATCACCGTCTCTGTGCAAAAGCAAAATGTGACTGCATACCCCTAGGGCACCACAGGCATGAGGAAGAGAGATGATTTGAACCTCTGAGTCTACCATCTACCCACACAGACCCAGCTAATAAGGATTTACATTACAGAAGTTACTTTCACTACAAACACAGTAGCAGATAAAACAAGATGAAAGTTAATCCTTCACTAGGGAGGGAAGCTAATCAATTAAAACACTAGATAACACCAAGAAATTGTTGGCCACAAGAAAATCCAATTGGTGGGCCAACTGCTTACCAATGCCAAAATGAAGTACAAATATTTAAAACCAGTATCATATAGAAATTACAGGGAAAGAGATAAAACGGCAACTAAAAAGAGATCATTTGTACCAAGATAGTGACAGAGGTGGAAAAGGCTTAATTTATTGACTGTTCTCATCAGAGCTATAAAACACAAATGTTGTGCACACATGTGTCACCCATCTGCGGGGCCTGGCAGCCCGCAGGCTGGCTGGCTGGGCAATCAAATTTTCACATTATGAATGATAAGAAAGCAATACAGTGGCAGCGGTGGCTCGTGATGTGCTCTACCATGCAGGTGGTGTTTACAGATAAGCGCCTTTTTGGAATGAACGCTTGAGGTCAAAAAAATCCAGGGAGTTCTTTGAGCAGAGAGGCAACAATATGAAAATAAATATGAGCTCACTGTAACCCTTACTGCTTAGGCCGTTGTGTTTATGGCAGACTTCCCAAACAGAGCAATTTCCCTTTGTAGTCCTGCAGTGCACCTGCCACTTTTACAGCACAAACTCACACCTCTGTTTTCACATTGGTAATCTACCTAGCTCCATGCTCTCGTTGTGGTTACAGGTTGTGTAGTCAGAGAAACAAGCATCCAGAATTTCCCCTTAATATTATTTTAATGAATTGCATCACCGAGAATTAGATTGAAAAAGGCACCTTTTGTACAAGCTAAAATCAGGTCTATTTAACCGAAGTTAAAAAAATATAGCACCATGTCTTTGACAAAGAGTAGCATACATTGGCCTATTCCTACTGCTGCTGCTACTACCAGAATGATAAAAAATAAGTTTCATATTCAACCTCAGCTTTCAGACACGGTTATGGTCCAAGATGTGCTGTTTGCTACAATTTAAAAGAGACAGTCACCACAAAGATCCATTAGGAAACACCAAACTTGGTGAGATCATCTCAGCAAGTTATAATTCAGTTTAAACATGTGAACAATCTATAGAGTGGAAAACAATCATACCAGCTAAAGAGCTGCCCAAGTGAAATGTCTTTGACTCTGAATGTGTGAATTAATTCTGGTTTAGAAGAGTAATATGCAGTGATATTGTAATACCAATAAACTGTTGGTCCAATAATACCAACCAGAATCTGGTCCCTCTAATACCAGATTATACCATGAGGGTATTTTATTCCTTTTGATTCTGTGCAGAGCTACAGTGAGCAATAATTTGTTGGGTTACCAGTTTCCGTGCAGGCAGAAGGCATTCCTGGCTCGTACATCTTCTGAAATGCATCCATCTTCCCAGTTAATTATTTAATTTTATTGTGGGTTTTGATGTCTTAACCAAACTCAGCCCTTGTAGTGCTGCTTCTCTCTACAAGTTGTGTTTACAAAGCTCTCTGAACAAAGAAGCCTTGTAGAAAAGATTTATTTGAGAAAACTACTTCTTGCTTTCTGAATCTGACAGCAAAATGAAAAGTGAAAACAAGAATTTCAAGCTTTCATCGTTATTTTTAAAGACCCAAATGCTTAGTGCTAGAAGGGGTTGTTACTCTGTTCACTGTGATTGAATGCAAAGACCTGACTCGGCAAAATACAGAGATCAGTAAGGAAATAGCTTATCTGCTCAAAATACTCTTAAACATACAGTGGCAAGACCATATTGGATATTTTACAATACTGATAAAAAATAAGTGCTTGGGAATGCTGTACAGTAAAATATAGGGAAGATATCTTTTACAGAATCAAAAGCAGAATTGTGTGTGTAGTTGACGGTCTCTTTTAGCAAACACTTTTGATTGCTCAGTATCGGGAAACCTTTACTCATTTTTTGTTTGGAGCCAACAGAGAGAAGAAAAAATGCACTACCAGCTTTTTTAGCGATGCTAGATCCTTAAAGCTGTTTTTTAACACAGATGGTACAGAGTTGGAATAGCCTCATATTTCTTTCTAATAATAGCTATCATTCACAGGGAATTATATTTTCTAGGGTACTCTCTACTTCTCATATACACACATTTACATATATATACACCATTTGTGTATATAAAAAAGGCCGTTTAGGACTGAGTGTTAAGTGTCATCTCCTTCAGAGGGCTTCCTGGGGTGCATGCTGCGCTTCAGGACAGAGTGTGTGGTGCAGTGCCTCAGGGATTTATTTCAACTTGCATGGCAATCCACTGTGAAATTATGATTTTTCAGTGCTCAGTGGCTGTTCCTGGCAGGAAATGAGTTTTATGAATGTTAATGATATATGATTGGAGCTCACACTATACAGCTCTTTTCCCTCCAGCGTGGAAGAAGATTCATCAGGCCTGTGCCAGCATCACACGTCTCCTTCCCCGCTCCACACTGCAGGTTTTGGAGAAAGTCCCAGTGCCTGGGTAGGATTAGCCTTGGAGCAGCAATTTATGGAGCTTTCTGGGACAGAAATTGCCCCCTTCACCCCAAATACAGCAGAGCAGCAGGGGCTTGGCCTCTCCCAATGGATTTCTTTTTGCAACAGCAAGGTGAATGAAGGCATCAGGAGGAAAGGGGGAAGCAACAAACCTGCGTTTGTGGTTCTCCTTTGTAAGAAAGCATGATGGCAGTGAGCAGTGCTGATGGGAGTTGCCTCACCTCCCTCAGGACAGCCATTGCAGACGGACAGACATCCGTGCTGGAGGGATCCTGCATTAGCACTGCACATATGCAAAGTGCTATGCCACTCACCTGTGGCCAGGAGTAGCCTGGACTGCTAAGTCAAACCTTAGGAGAGGGGCTCAACACCAAATAACGTTGAGTAAAGGGAATCTAATTATCTCTGCTTCCACCCCAGGCAGAAATCCTGCCACAATACACAGGGTTCCTGGACCATCACGATCCTACCTGAAAAGGGATGGGTGTTAGATTCAAGTAAAAGCACCAAGATACCAAATTTGTCTAGTTTTCCACCCCAGAGCCTCTTATCAGCAGTCAGAGTGATGCTAGTGGACTACAAATACACACCAGGTGAACAAGTGAAAAAACTGGGATTACAATAGGGAGATCTTGACCTTGGATGCCAATGATGTTACATTTGGCTGGGATCAGCTATCATCTGCCATGCCCAGGCACTTGTGAGTGCACCCTCAGGGGGAAAAAAAAAACCCAGCACTTGTGAATTGAGACAAGAAGGAGGGAAATGTAGGAAAAAAAAATCAAACCCTGGCAGCACCCTTTGCATAAAGCTGTATTCACTCTAGTGCTATTGATTTTTCATAAATATGTCATACACTTATTAACCTTATCTTACAAAATTTACCTAGGTTTCAACTGTGTATTTATCCAGTCTTGAATATATCTATTTTTCTTTCCTTACATTTTTTTTAATAAATTATTAAAATAGGGTTCACCCGCAGGAAGAACTCCTTATCAGTTTGCTTCATGATGAACAGTGGTGACTCCTTCAAAAGGAAGCAGAGGTACACCTTAAAGATACCTAATCTTTTCCACAGTATAGTTATAATAAACTCTGATTTGGTCAACTGCATTTTAAGAACACCTGTATCTCTTTTGTGGACAACTTTTCCTGCAATATGTCTCACATAGGCTACAAATGTCCGCACATTAGTAATGACATGCTGAACAGGAGCCAGCAGTGTGCCCAGGTGGCCAAGAAGGCCAATGGCATCCTGGCTTGTATCAGCAATAGCGTGGCCAGCAGGGACAGGGAAGGGATCTGACCCCTGTGCTTGGGACTGGTGAGGCTGCACCTCGATTCCTGGGTTCAGTTTTGGGCCCCTCACCCCAAAAAGGCCATTGAATGACTCAAGCGTGGCCAGAGAAGGGCAACGGAGCTGGGGCAGGGTCTGGAGCACAGGTCTGCTGGGGAGCGGCTGGGGGAACTGGGGGGGTTCAGTCTGGAGAAGAGGAGGCTGAGGGGAGACCTCATCACCCTCTACAGCTCCCTGCCAGGAGGGGGCAGAGAGGGGGGATGAGTCTCTGGAGCCAAGGACCAGCGCCAGGCCCCGAGGGAATGGCCTCAAGCTGCCCAGGGCAGGGCCAGGCTGGCTCTGAGGAAGGATTTCTGTGCAGAAGGGGCTGTTGGGCATTGGAATGGGCTGCCCAGGGCAGGGGGGAGTCCCCGGGATCCCTGGAGGGGTTGAAGAGTCGGGCTGAGCCAGCGCTGAGGGATCTGGGGGAGTTGGGAACGGTCAGGGTGTGGTTCATGGTTGGGCTGGAGGAGCTTCAAAGGGCTTTTCCAACTGAGATGATTCTGTGACATCAAGTGGTCCCATCAGATCATGGGAGCTCAATTTTCTTCTCATTTAAGCCAGCAGAGCCACGTGCACCTTTACAAAGCTAATCCTTATCCTAACCTGTATGAGACTGGCTGTGTTGTATGCACCAATAACTGGTGACAGACCTGTCACTGGGATGTCGAGAAGAGGAAAGTGTTGTTCCTGCCTAATGAGGTAAGGAGAGAAGTTCTAGGTTTTGGAGAGAGAGTTTGAGGGAGAAGACTGGCATAAGCTCAGAAATGTTACATTTAACTCCAGTATCCACTCCTTTGTTCTGAGCTAGTTTGCCTTTTAGTTACTTCTGTGTAGCATCTTTTGATTTATGACTTTAGGCTTGTTCCTCAGATTTCAGACAAGTTATCTAGACCAGTGATGGTGTGATTCTCCAACCCACTGGTCTAGCTGTGACAAGTGCCCTTAATCATCAAACCAGATCAATTCTGCAGTCCATCTTTGCCTTTCCATCTATCACCACTACACATGCAAAGTGAGAGGATAAATATTGCTGCACATTATACATATGCATATACCTGTGTAGAGAAGACATTTATAAACTCTCTCGCTGGTCACCTGGCACTCTTGCATTCTGAATCCTGTCCCAAATGTAGCACGTGCTGATGTGACAGCAAGCGTCAGGACTGATACATGGTATGACATTGCCGGTTAGCATATGTGACAAAAATAAGAAGTTCTGCTTTCAGGTGGTCTGATAATCACCTCATCTGCTTGTATATGCACAGACCTTACCGGTACATCAACTTGAATTCTGATTTGTGTCTCTGAGAGCCACAGTGACAAACACATAAAATTCTCATGTGGCAACTAATTTTTCACTTATTATGCACAAATCCTCTTAGACCAGTAGACTCTAATACTGGAACTTATCTTCTTGAAAACAATAGGTTTTAATGATTTTCTAGGATTTTTTATGTTACTGGAGTTTTGACAAATTTAACATCTACACGACAGCAAATTATATAGCATACATTTCTCTGTTAAAGTCAGGGTTAAAAGACAACTGTCACTGAGTTAAATGATAGTTTGAGATTACATTTTTCACATTTTAAAAAAAATATCTCTGGTTCTGACCCAAAAGATTCTGGACCACTGTATAAAAACTATATGTTTTCTTGTCTGATACTGATTTTAATTGCAGCTAATTAGTATTAGACTGTTTACATACCCTGTCTGTCTAAGGATGAGAGGTTGATGATGTCTTGTAATGACACATATTCCAGCTGTTTGGATGGTACAGTGTTTGAAAGTTAATTAAAAAATAAATAGAATGGAAGTAATAAAACGCTTAGCTTAAAATGCTGTTAAAATGTCACAGTCATTAAATTCAAACTGAACCAATCTAAAACATAATTTTATGATGTTCCTTTCCACCAACTTAGAACACAAATCTTATCCTTTCATTGCTAAATGATGCTTTTTAAACCAGCCCTGACTACACAGCAGTTTAACTTTGAATTGCCATGCTTATTTGTTAAGCTCAGAGTACTAAGTAAAGTTTAAGCCCCGTATAATCGAAAACATCAAATTATATAGCCATGAAAATGGGACTTACAATGGAAATGGCAGAGGACGCTCAACTGAAATAGATATGTTAGAGTAACAATTATGTACCTGATTTTTAATTCTTCAGATGATTCATTTAGGCAGGCATTGCCAGCGTTGTCATTTTGAAAAGGTAAAGGTCAAATATCTCATTTACAAAACCATGTTCTTTGGTTATTGCATATATATCTCAATTCAGCCTTAAGTGTAAGTAATAAACCTGAAAATATTTCAGGGCTGGTTAAATTACAGTGATTTTCATATTAAAACATGCTAAAACACACCCACAGAATAAATAACAAGCCCCTGAAGGAAATTTAAATATAAAGTGATTAATACCCTAAGCTGATGAATAATATAGTTTTATAAAAAGCATGCTCATGAATCAGGCACCTATGCTTGCAGTCAAACCATGTGGGTGGGCCTTGCAGCTGGAAAAGGCTTAGCTGATGTCTCTAGGTCTCTGTGTGGGTGTAAAGGTCCATACACAGCCAGATATGGATGCGACTGCAGAACAGGGACTAACCTTTTAGCCCTTTTTTCTCATTCACATCCTAGCTGGAAAATGCCAAAGGTCAAATATCATTGACCTCAGTGTTTGTGCCAAGTACAAGACAAATCTATAAACAATAAACATGACTTTACTCATATTAGTGACTTCATTAGCAGAATGACTTGCAAGTATTTTCTTATTTTGAACACGTTTTATTTAGCAAGTGTTTGGTTTGTCACTTCTTTCAATTACACATTTTAGTAAGGAATATGGGGAAAGCTGGAAAGGTCAAAACAAGGATCTTGGAGGATAAACTGTTTTTCTTAAAAGCAATTCCTACTGGAAGGAAATATGATTGAGAGGTCAATGGTGCTAGGGTAAGCACAAGATAAGTCACAAGCTATTTGAAGTAATGTTTCCTTTGATCTGCCAGGCCTTTCCATACATAAAGAAATCCAGTGGGGTGCTAAAGACTTTGCTAATCTTCCTAATGATATGCTGAGGATGCTTAAGGTTGAGGTTAAAGAGGCCTTTCAGTGCAGCTTGACTTGCAAACTTTTGAAATACAGAACTGACCTTCCTCTCAAAGATATTTGCAAAGCATCTGTTCACGTTAGCAAATGTGTGGGCAACTGTATGTATGAGCTTGGGCCAGAAAAGTCATGTTAAAAAGAGAACCTCTAGATTAGCTCTGCTGTCAGCAGTCCTGCCCAGGTCAGTGATATTGTAGGGCTCCCACAGGGCTTTATGAACAAAATGTATTAAGAACAATGATGGTTTGTAAAAGCTTTAAGGAAAATGGGAAATCAAAGAGCTGAGTTGGTCAAAATCTTTGACAAGTATCATCAGACAGGTTGGTGGGCATAGCACAAATGTTCTTGGAAAGACTCAAGCCCCTCATTCCAACACCTAATTTTTAGGTCAACCTTTAATGTTACAGTGGTATTGACTTGAAATCACAGCCAAAGCCCGGCATAAGAGGAGCATCAACGTTTCACTAAACAGCCTGAAAGTAAACTTGAGAGGCATTAGTCATAGAAGTTCAAGAATCATCCAGGGAAAAAAGAAGACAGAGAGAGAGAGAGAGAGATGTAATCCATATTGGCACACTGAGGTCTGAGGCAATTGATTTTGCCTGGTGTTCAGTGCTCTCTGCTCCTGAACGTGCTCTAAGGCCTGAACAGAGCAGAGCATGTCTATATCCTTCAGTCCATTTGAGGTCCAGAAACTGAGGCATCCACCAATCTAGTACTGTAAGGTGACTAGTTAGTTAGATGAGCTCAGTCTGTGTCCAATACATATAAACACCACACTTAGTTTGGCAGTCATGGCAACTTCCTTTCCAAAAAGAAGAGATCATCATTTGCATTACCGCACAGGCTGGGCTCTTCAACTAGCGGCCCACAGAGAACATGTAACTCCTAAAGGAAAACTAGGGCCCATAAAGTGCCATAAACTCTCCTACATACAAGGTGATGCTGTTATCACATGAGTACAGATGAACCCTGAGTCACCAGTTGCCTGGGATGGGCAGTTGCGGGATGCTTTCTTGCCAGGATGGTATCAGAAATGGCCAGATCACCAACAGAAGGAGCACACAACCTGGTAGAACCAGGGCATGGGTTGTGATGGGAATGAGACACTGCTAGTGGCCATGGAAACCAGAGGAAAAATGATCCAGGTGGTTGGTAGGAACCACTCACACATCAGGCCTGAGGGCTGAAGAGCATCATCATACAGCATGAGGGCTACGGTCAGTTCCCCCACAACTGGTTCAAGCTAGAGCAGACTCTCTTCTTCATACAAGCTGGCTGGGGCAGCTCACTTACTCCCAACTTTTCTCCAAGCAGATTTTCTTAATCAACCAATTAAAAAGCCCAATATGGGGCTTGTGGCTCCAATACTTGGTCAAGATATAAATAAACACCTTCTTCTGTTGTCAACACCTGCAACCTACCTGCTAGTCTATACCATATGGGACAGCCAACCTCCCTCCGAGGAATATTAATATCCTTAAACACAGGCTAAAGCATAATTTTCAGATACTCCCAGTTGCCCAAGGACTATTTAGTTGTTCCACACAAAGTGAAATACCTTTAACATGAGAAATTCCCCACTTCAGAAAACCATACATTCTAGCGGTTAAGGTTAGAGCACATCTGTGGGACTTAACAGTTGAGTCACCTCAACCAAAGGAAAAAAAACATTCTTGGAGTTTTACATTACAGGTAAGTACTTCAGTCAGTAGCCTATGGGCAGTGACTTAAACACAAGTTTTAAAGAACTGCTTTGGAAATTTAGGTGTCCTGAGTTTGTTATTGTTACTTATTTGGTTTTGTCTTATTTAGGGACTTGAGTCATTACGTTCCTGAGGAAAGTGCCAGCATTTTCATTTGAAATGACACTGCAACTTTCAACTGTTTTCAGCTGGCCTATTTTTAGATCCGATTTCATGTGAGAGAAAGTGTATTTTCTTCTGTAAAAAAGGATTAAGTTTTGAGCAAATGTACCTGGAACTGACAGGCAGTGAATCCTAAGAAGTCAAATATGGCTTAAGGCTGAGATAGGTACCTCAGTGGTGTTAAGGTTCGGTTTCTGTGCAAAAGCAGAGTTGTAGGTGACTTTAACACTTCACTGGCAGAAACCAAATACCTCAAAAAATTAGACTGAAAACCTTACTTGGGTTTTGAGGGTCCAGACTTTGAGTATGTAAATCCATACGTCTCTGCTGTGAATTTGGTAAGTGCACCTATGTGAAACTTGACAAATCCAGATTCAGCATCAGCATTTTGAACATGTGCTATGCAAAATATGTACTTGGGTGTTTTAGCAAAAATAGAAAAAATTTAATCTTTCATCCTGTTTGTTCACTGATTAGGGAAGCCCTGTCTAATGAATAAGCCTTTATCTATCGTCAGTAAACTGACATCGCTTAAAACTGTGGCGTGAGCTTATAGGCATCAGGGCTGGTGTCTACCTTTTGCAGGTGTAGTCTACTGGATAGAACAGAGGAAAGAAAGTTCAGTGAGAGGCCCAAAATCATTACAAAATGATATGAAAGACCATTTCTTATTCAGGGCACACACTTCTTGCCTCACATTGAGCAGGTTTCTAAGGGCTAGCTCCATGTAAACAGTCACAGAGGCTAAACAGGCCAGCTAAGTCAAAAGGTGAGATCATGGAAACCACTAATCATTTATTGCCTCACCTCAGAGGCCTCTTAACTACACGCATCTGTCACTTTCTGGCTTTAAAGTTTCCCCTGGTTTTGAGACCTTCTGCAAACCCAGAATTGCCTCAACCCTGACCCTGCCAAGCAGTCTGGCACATTGTCCACTCCACTGTGTCCCCAAAGGTACACGCTCCTCACTTCATCCCATGAGGCCTTCAGGAGGGAAATGTTCCCAGATTATGTCTAGCACACACTGATACAGTAGTCTGCTCATAAAAAAAAATGTGATGGCTGCCACCACCTTTCAGAAATTAATCAGGAAAAAAAAAAAAATTCAGATTGTTATTTTAAAAAATAGAGCATTAGAACTCTTCTGCTTGTGGTAGATGAGACTTTGTCCATATCTCCCAGTTCTAAGTCATGATCAACAGCCGTGGTGGAGACTGGTCTAGGCTGTAGTTCCTTCCCAACCACCCTGCTGAAGCTATACGAGTGTCAGACCATGCTCATCTTTCTGTGTGAAGGGAGAGGAGGACAGAGACCTGGATATATAAAATAATGCCATTATGAGTAGACAGAAGGAGTGATTTGAGTTCTTTATGCCTAACACTGAAGGTGTAACACCAAGGAGACTTAGGTGCGTAAATACCTTGAAGGATCATAATCTGTCAGTCAAACCATACCCACAGACACAAACTGATTGGAAGGGCAGAAAATTTCTTTTAACTTCTGAGTCCCAGCCAGCCATTACTTTTCTTTGTGACACTGGGAAGGGCCCAAGAAGTTTTTTTTATGAGCTCTAGCACTTCACATCACTGCTAAATGCTACTGCAACATCTTTAACAGTGCTCAGTATCTAGCACCTCACTTTGTCTTGAGAGTGAATCACCTATAAAAAAAAGATCTCAAGCATTTCAGTTCTATTTTTGTGCACTGAATTGACAACATGGTGAAAAATTAAACAAGACCTGCCACAGGTAAGTTTTACATTTGTAAAATGTTAAAATGAAAGCTTACTAACACTTGAACTTCGTGTTCATTATTCTCTGAGGCACCTTTTGTGACGCACATCATTTCAAAATAAGATATGTCACCTGTTTCTTATTTACTTAAACCAAAAATAATTCTCAGAAGTACATATTTCTGCTGGATATGTCAAAAACTAAACCAGAAATATGGGCATAATTGAGGGTCCACAGGCAGACTTATAACACCACCCTGCAAATTCTCTCAATTCTAAATTGCCGTTTTACTTATGACAGTTTCTGGTGCCAAGCGACTGATAGTCAATATCATTGCTTTTGCTGGCTCCCTCTTCCTCTGATGAGCACGTGGAAGTCCATATTGTCCAGATGCCTGTTTCTCAGGCACACTAGTTCACCACCACCCAGAAATATTTGGAAGTGTTTATTTGTGTGGATGTGTATGAACACAGAGATAAGCGTGTGGGTGCATGTTTATATATTTAACTATGCAGCAGTAAACTTTCTGGATGGAAGCTGATAAGGGTCAGATGAAAGTAAGCACTGAAATTATTGCTAAAATAATAAAAAGTCCTTTTTGTGTCCTCACAAAAACAGTACCTCATTGACACTGTTCAAACATGTAACTAGGGGATGGATATACAGAGCACTATGCTAGATACCCTAACTATGGGATAAAACGAAGAAAGTGAATTGGCCCAAATCTTGATGCTGTTTGCATAAAGAAGAACATTTAGCTGAATTTAAAGAGGTGCAGGTTTCAACCAGAGAGAAAACAACAAAGAAAGAAGCAAAGCTGGAACAACACACAGATTATGTGCATTATCGTAAAGTAACATGTAAGGCAAAAATCCCATGGCTCATGCATGCATAAAATTGAACAAAATAGAGAAGTTCAGAGAGTTTTATACTTATGATGATACGTGGTTATGTGGTCAGATATGTGGATGGAGTGCCAGGAGGCTGCCGGCATCTAACACCAGATGAGGATCTGAATCACCCCGAGCCAGTCACATGAGCTCTTTGTGTTCATGGAAACCAAAACGAGCAAGGCAAAACCTCACTGGAAACCAACACTGCGTCTAAGAAATCTTTTCCAAGTCCAGTCATGAACATAAAGATTCCTCTGGAAAGTACCTAACAGTGCTTTTACTATGAAGACACACTAAAAAAACTCCAAGAGTTTTTTTACAAGAGAGAGTTTCTGCATAAGTAGTCCAACACTGCTGTGAAAAGTCTGAGGCAGCTCCCCAAAAACTTTCTATCCCCAGTAATATCAAATGTCCAGATTCCTACAAGACTGACCCCTTAGAGATTCTGGAAATAAAGTGGCTATTTTCTGAGTTTTTCTGTATTTTATTAAGCCCTAGACTGCAGTGGAGGCCAGAAGAGGAAAGAATATCCTGCAAGTGAACATTTTAATTCTGTGGAAGTCAATGGCCAATCTTGTATCAAGCTGTGTGGAGCAAGATTCATTCCTGTACTTTTAGATATATAAAAATACATTGCACAGATGAAATCAGAAGTTACTTCACTGAGTTCTGATGATAATAATAGCAATCTGATGTAAGTTTGAGAAGAATCAGATCTGAATGGTTCATAGCTTCAAGCAATATCAATCTTCCACATTAGCAGTTAGCCTCTGATCACATGCTGTTGCTTAATTCTTTGTGTATTTATGGTAGTTGCGTTGTCAGTTTTTAAGTGCTGTGTGTTTTTATGGTCATAAGTAGTATAGACTTACAGTTTATTTACACTGGGAAGTTTTAGGGGGTATGTAAATCTAAGCTATGCAATGTGGAACAACTGTTGTGTAACAGCTGTATTGACTAAACACTTGATTTGTGCTTAAAATTCTTCCATCTAAAATCCTCTGTCTATGCATTTAGGGATTTTTCCAGCTGTGGAGTATAAAATATCTGTCAAATCTGCTTGAATTCTGGGTCTTTGGCATCACATTAAAAAAAAAAAATTCCCATCTCTCTACTCCATTCATCAGATTTTTTGCAAGCCAGGGTTGTTTTGTAGCATTGGGTCAGTAGGGTGGGGAAAACAGTTGAGCATTGCGAGCCAAACAGCTGTTGCACAAAGACGGTGGTGCAGAGCCAGGCCGGTAAGGAGCAGTGGATGCCAAATGTAACCCTTCCTGTAGGAAGGCCACCTCTGGATCACAGATGGGGAGACCTCTTCCTGAGGACAAAGGATGCACTTCCCAAGGACAAAGAGAGGCCAGCCGGCTCTATGTGTAGGATCAGTGCAGTAAACATGACAAAAAAAGGGGCTGTAGCTAAAAAAGAAAAACGGTGCTTCCCAAAGGAGCAGATAGAAAAAGAAGTAAATGTGAAAAAGCCCTTGAAATGGTGAAAGACACTAATGGAAAGTGATGGAAAAGAGGAGGTCATATGTGCATGGCGGTTGACAGGTGAAAGCTGATTTTCTTTTGGGTTTCTGTTTAGTAACAGATGTGGCAGGAAGTTCCAGTAGAATAAAAAAAAAAAAAAAATCACAGAAACCACACCAGGAGTGTTGAGAGGTGTGGGCAGGACGGTGTCTGTCATAGAAACAAAGGCAATATTTGTATGCTTTAAAAGGGCAACCGTTGACATACATGACAAGAAATGTAAACCGGTTCTTTGATTTGAGCCACAGACATCTTGACAGGTTTCAAAATGTACAAGACTGGATCAGACCCTTTTTGATATAAGGGGTCTCCTAAGTGAAAATAAATCTAGTTTGTGGCATCTTAGCGTAGACATGCTCCAGGCAGAGGGGAGCCGAGGGGGTCCTTACACCCCAGCCGGCAGCTGCAGGGGCAGGTCAGGACTCCTCCAGTCCCAGCTCAGTCAAGTGGCTGCCTGCTGGTGTTGCATGGGGATAGCTTACAGCAGCAAGGGCAGTGCTGAATACCACCAGCCAAAACTGAGAACAAACCAGCTAAAACACTACCCACTTCCAAACAGAGGGAGAGGAAGGGAGATTGGGAGGAACGTGGTCAGCCTCAGAGCCCTTCTCCTCACCCAAAACCCCTTGACCTGAAAGCAGGATGGCCAAAGGCAAGTACAAAATTTAACTGGAAGTGCTGGTGGCTGAAATCCATCTGCGTGGCCTAATTCTTGGGCTACACCACGATCAGTCTCACACGCTGCAGTGCTGCTTTAAAGATCAGTCCTTGTTGGGATTCTAGAGGACTTTCTGTGAGAGAATGGGCATGTGAGCAATCCTGTGTGAGAACAAGACTGACAAGAGACTCAGCCAAGAAGAATGCGATAAGGATGTGACCTTGAATGAGGGGGGAGAAACTCGAAGGGACAAACAACCCCCGGAAGGGGTTGGGACGGAAGAGGAAGTTACACAAGGCAGGAAGCCTGGCAAGGCTGATGTGGCACTTTTTATCCAATCCTAAGAAGGTTTAAAGCGCGGGCTAAGTTAACTGTCCACTCTTGAGGACTTGTACTGCATGTTACTCACGTGTGCGGGAGAACATTATAAAAGGGCTTTCTTAGTTGTAATAAATGGGCATTGCTTGATCACATTGGTTGTGTGCGTGCTCAGCTCTCCCTCAAGTCGTAAAAACAGTAAAAGCGTTAGTAGTGTCTAGCACTGGGGGAAACAGCAAGCCGGTTTTAATTGCCTAGGGTGACATACGGTTATGTTTAAACAGTGTAAGGGACTCTGACTGGGTGTTTCTCACCACTGTTACATGTCTTCAGTCTCCAGCTTCAGGGCTACAATCATCTAGTTTAGATTTCTGCTTGTCAGACATAAGCCTGAGTGTGTGCCCTACCATCATATGCCAGAAAGGGACAGGCATAAATACAGAAATGGAAATTTCCCAAGCGCATTTGTCATAAGGTTAAATAAGTAGAGAGAATCTTGATCCAGTTAATAATTAATAGCAGATTTTTAAAGTAGGAAAACTCATCTTGCTATAATTCATTGTTACAAAAAGTGATTATGTTCTGCCGAATTTATGAGGGAAATCCTCAAAGCTCTGCTTACTTTTTGGTGCCAGATGACTCAGTTTTGTTATCCTTAGCAATAATTTGTGATATAATGAAGAATTTGGTATGATTTATACAAGAGTTTATGTCTGCGTTGTAAATAAACACTGTTCATTTTGTGTCATTAAGTCTTGAAAGCTGAACCAAGAAATACGTGTTTTAAGATGCAGTTTAGAAGCTAGTGAAGATCAAAAATGATAAATAGCATGACAATCTTTTTGGAAAGGATGTAAGTCTTCATGCTTCCAGGACATAAGATAACCCCTAATTAATGGGGACTAGTAAGAATTTTTTTCCTGTCAGCAAGTTATTTCATAATTGCCTTCTGTAAGGCTTCCTGTACTTTTCTCTGAAGCAGCTGGTATGCTTCTGCAGGAACAGCATGACAAAAATCAATAAATCCCTGACACGGTCCTGTATCTCTGTGAATATCTTTTCTACGGGAACTTTTTACCTTCCCAAGATCCAGGTTCAGCTTACTTTGTTTATAAGGTAAAAACTGATAAATCCCAAGGCAGAAGAAATTACTTGCTTTCTTTAGTGATGTCTTCACTTGTGACAGGAAAACAAAACCCAAATCCTTCAGCTCATGTGTTGGCATGTAGGAAGGAAGGTAAAAGTCATTTTTTTTCAATAACTTTGTCTTGAAAAGCAGTTACTTCTCTTGTTAGTACAGACACATAATACATGAATACACATGTATAGTATCCTTCTAATGGGGTGAAATAAATAGCTTGTGTCTTGTGAGGATGTCTGGGTAAAAGAGATCTAACCCCAACCATTACAGCTTTGGAGCTGTGTTTAGTAAGCCTTCTCCTTTGTGCTTGCCCTCAGCTCTGTTACTTATCATTTTCCCATAATATTTCCACTTCATCAAAATTACTTTCAGACTAAAAACTCGTTTTTGCTGTATGATAGGTAGGTCTCCAAAATAACCTAGAGATTGCAGTCACTGACTCAAAGACCTGAGTTCAAAGATAAATGGAGAATACTGCCCTCTGGAAGTGCCTTTGCCTTTTTGTCTGTTACACAGAGAAGCTAAGGGATTGGCCTGGGCTTAGACTGGCTTAGCTTAACTTGAAGCTAATTGAAAGTTGGTGCAATGAATCACATTTTATGTACCTAATGTGTCACTGGAAAGGAGATTTTTTGATCTCTAGCTGATAATGTACTCTAAGATAATAACATACGTCCACTTTCTAAATATAGGAAGTAGGCTGGCAAAGGGAACCTTTCTAAGGAGTGATAAAACTGTGGATATGCCACACCTTGTTTTGGAAGATGGTCCCTCATGTAGGTCATGGTCTGAGCCAAATAAAGGAAGACTTCACTGGACATGAATGAGCTTTTTTTTTGGTCCTCTAGGCAATCCAACACTGGGACACTTACTGAGGTATATCCTTCCCCTCCTTCCATCAGTGTCAAAGTATGATTTATATTGTCTTGTTTTTTTTGGTTTTTTTCTTGTTTGGACACGAACCAGGAAAAATGAATCTATTCATGTTTCAGATCCCTATGACTTCTAGAGGCTGCACTGATCATCAGTTACTAGCTGTGAATAAAGCCTTCAAACCTTATTCTAACCATTACAGCAGTAATTATAGTTTTCTTAAGTAAAATGCCCTTAAACTATAATTACCCATAAGATTATATGTTGGCAGTCAAACAAGAAATTGTATTACAAGATTCTACCAGGGGGCTGAGCTCACCCTACTCTCACAGTCCATCCAATCTGTTGAAAAGAAAAAATGGAGTAGTTAGGGTTAACACTAGAAAGCCAGCTATATATTTTCCCCAGCCCAAATATCTGCAGAAAACTCATTTCATATTCAGTATGCACTACTCAGTTTACAGTGTTGCTCTAATTTCTCAGCTGATGTAAAAAGATGTTGATCTGCTGAATATTGGCTTCCAGCAGTTCAGGTTTTGATCTACAATACGGAGTTCTCGTCCCTTTGTGTTTAATGTGAGGTACACTATTAATTCCCATCACAAAGGAAATAAACTCTAATGTATATTTTATTTTTTTTAAAAAAAAAGAAAACACAGGGAATTGTGGAGAATAGTTCTAGTAAAAGACATCATTGCCTACGCCCTTATGAAAGTTCACTATTCACTCCATCTATTTGTATGCATGAAATACCCATAGTTCACAGCTTGCCAGAAATAAACATGTTGGAGAGAAGATGATGTCTCAGCTTTGTAGTGTGCACCCCTGTATTAATTTCCTGTGTCTGGTAGTCAACAATGCTGACACTTAACCAGAGAAAGTGATCCCTGGTGCAACTGTGGTGACCCCTGTGGAATTACCACATGACAACTCTCATCTACTGAGTAGCAAGAGATAAATTAAACAGGACTAGAAATTTGGAACAAGTTCAGACTTTAGAATATATGGAGGATTGAGGGTAGAGGAGATGTTTTCTTATCACCCTCTGTAAATCCATACTCCCTTCCTGTATGGGATCAGGTAGTTTCTAATAATACAAAATACACGAACATCACAAAACCTTATTCCTGCTTATGTAAGATTTTATGTGACACAAGCCATTGCTCTTTGAATTGAATTTTGTTATTTGCCTCTAGAATCTGGTGGTTTGGCTGCGTGACATTGACTTCCAGCTAAAATAATTTACTCTCCAATTACTTTAACAGACAACATATCAAGCAATTAAGAGAATTAATAATGTATTTTCGTACCATTAAAAAATACATCTGTGAAGAGCTGTAAAGAACTGTGGCGTAAAATTCTAAGATTCACTTTGCATGTTGTTAGGTATCAGCTGGGAAAACTACCAGAAAGTTTCATTAAATGTTTTAAGCTCCCCACCTACATATAAAAGCCAGGTATCAAAATTACGTATGCGTTTAAATGGAAGGCTACCTGCTTTCTTCCACAAAACAGTATTGTGGGATTTTTTTTCTGTTAAATAATCCACTTTTGTTTCACTGCTTGGATGAAAAAAAAAAATATATCTACTCCATCTACTTCCACATGCCTGATGATACTGCAGTAGCACCGGAGGGTTTGTGTTTGGCCATGTCTTCCCTCAGCGCTGCAGAGCACATCCCCTTCCTTTGGGTGGAATTCAGAAGTAAAATTGCATATGCTGAGAGGTTGCTTAGAATTAAAACATACTTTGCATATGCATAGAACAGGAGTGGAAAAGGGCATGGTTATGTGGAAGTAGATGCAATTACATGAGAATGAGGCACACTAAAGCTGTAAGCCAGGATCAGTATATAATTAGTGCACACTATACAATTCTGGTGTTAAAGGTGCTTCAGTTTAAGAGCAAATTAAAAAGTTTGAGTGCCTCAAAATTACAAAAGCATTTCATGATTGTGAGGAGGGTTTTAGGAGACAATTACTGGTGTTGTCACATTCCTGTATATTGAGAACCTGAAGGCATTACAATTTTCTGTCTACGTACGCCCTTATTGTGCTTTTTAATAAGACCGTGTTCTGGATTCCAAACATCAGTGTTTGTTCTTGTTTTACAAAGTCTTTTTCTTTGCTTGTGGCTTAGAGAGTCCTTGTTACTTCCTTTCGTGGATTATAGAAAAGGAATTAAAAAGAGCAGTGATGAACTCAGGGCTAGGATCTCAGACATGTTGCCGTGACCCCGCTCACATCCATTTAAAGCAAATATTTGGGTTCTGTGGGATTCTGAAAATGTGTACATTTTACTTCTAACTACACAGTAGATGCAGTGTTGAAACCAGTTTTGCACAGGGCGCAACCCCTTCAGTTTTGACAGTGTTTCTACAGGTTCATCATCAGAGGAAGTGAATAAATACACTGTAGCATGAAAATATAGCTACAACAGGAATTCACAGAGAGCAAGTCTTCTCTCCTTATTGAAAGTGAAGTATTAAAACGAATTCAAAATGTATTTTCATATATATATGCATACACACACAGAAAAAAAAGAAAAAAAAAAAAAAGACAAAAAGAGAGGATTCTTTGCTGTGTAGTCAAACTTCCCTTTACAGCCATGACAGTTATAAATTAGTATTAATCCTGCAAATACAATAGCCATCAATTCTGCTCTCACATTAGGATTGAACTGAGGATACTATGGAGCTGTAAGCTTGGGCTTCTTTTGTCAGACCTAAAGCTGAGTACCTGGAGCTGTGAAGAGTCACATCAGTTGCAGACTGAGAGAGGAAGGGGCATGGCAAGGGCTGAAATCTATAACCATAAGGTTCGTTCTTGGGGAAGTTATACACATAAGCAGTGGGACAGTGTAGTGAGCCCAGAACCAGATTTTCAAAAGACATCAAACAAGATCTCTAAATAATTTGGAAAATCTAGTCCCTTGAGTGCATAAAATCTCCCAGAAGTCAGTGAGGTGCATTCATTCATGTCACTTTGTTTCATACAAATCCCTCTTCTCCAGAGATTTCCACAAATATTTAAAAGATTAATATCCAAATATGAAAAAATGAGCGCAAACTCATAACTGAACAGGACCAAGAGAAAGGGAAATAGCTGATTTAATTAGGTTTAAAGGATGATTCAGACCAACATAAATCTCAATGAAAGGACAAAAGTAATTACAGGTAACTAATGCCAAACTATCTAAAGCGAAGGAATTTATTTAGCCTTGAGCACAGTACATAACACACCCAGTTCTTCCTTCTGTAGATAACATGGTGCATCCACTAATTTAGGGCACAGAGTTTCTTTTACACTTGTAATTATTTTTAATGCTGACATTTCTTTTGCCATTAGAGAAACAGTGCTGATAGCATAACCAAGGAAACCTCTCTAAAACATAGCAGCATTTTTATTTTGTTATTTCTGGAGCTAAAATGGCATGAGTCAAAAACAAATGACATCAATCATTCTGCCACTGGATAGATCAGTATAAAATTAGCAAGACGCAAACAGGGCTGGGTTCCATAATTTTTCTGTCTCTGTCTGTGACTCCGTAGTGTTCCTCAGCCGTGGGTTTATTTATGATGGTACCAAAAGCCCAGCTCTTAAGTAGCCATTTCTTATATCAGTGTTACAGCTAAAGTTAAGTTCTGATTTTAAAGATTTAATTCTTCATGAAGATATGTTTCATACCCATACCTTCCAGAGTAGTTTAAAAGACGTTGCTTTCTTTTCAGTAATACCACTGAACACACTAATACACATGTTGAAAAGATTAAAAAAAAATATTTTGCCATTAACAAGAATTGCAGATGAAAAACCATCTGGATGGACTGGATCAAGAGTATGGATTTTGTTAAATGACGTTTTGGTAATTTAGAAAGAAAAGATGTTTCTTGGGTCAGATCATGTAGGGTGCCCCCTCACAATTTAGGGGGTTCTGCAGGACTTATTTTACAGGAAAAAAATGATGAAAGTCTTATATCTCCATATCAGATAACCTGCATTTATGCAGGTGGGAAGAAACAAACTGTCAGAATTTAAAAAAACTGAAAAACAGTCGTGCCCCACTGCAAGGGTGCAAAATCTGGGGCATGTTCACTATGTAAACAAATACTACAGGAGATCTTTTATGAATAGGGCTGGCGAGTGCTTTCTTATCATTTTCTTTGCCCCACTCTGTGGTATTTCTCTTCTCCCTCTATTAAAGCAGAATCCTTAATGTAACACCTCTTGACTCAGGTATATATCCAGACTTTACTTATATTCTTAGTGGAGTTTTTAGTGAAGTTAAATCCAATCTAGAGAAATGATACTAGGAGAACATCTCTGTCTTACCATGAAAAAAATCCAACCCAACAATAAGCATGCCAGCCCCTGGAGATATTCAACCACAGTGGAACAAAATGAGTCCTGTTAGTGATGAAATGTAGATCCCATTAGATAGTGAATTAACCCTAAAGTGAAGATTGATTGGGAAAAGGATAAAGCAGACAGTCTTATGTTTTTGAGGGGTGCTGGTTGTGGAAGTATTTGCTTCTATATTCCTCAGAATGAATAAACAAGCTGCTTCTCCCTGCACCAGCAGGGTTAGGCATCGCAGGAATATTCCCTTGTCCAAATGACAGCTGGCGCAGAGAGTGAACTGCCTAAAAGCAAGAAACAAGGACATAATTTTCCCGCTTAAAAACATACACGGTGCTCAGGTCTAGCTTTGTACGGCTGGAAGGTCCTGTGGTAGTCAGGCAAGTCCCAGCCTGCTCGGCATTTACAGGTGTGCTCCACTGCTCCCCTTTATCGCACAGCCCCTTCTCCAGCCCCCGGTGTGAAATGGAGCCAGAGCTGCACTGAAGTACGAGGGACTCAACACAACTCTGCACTGGGTGGTACCTGGTCTGGAAGAGCCTGCGCCCTCCAAGACTGCTTCTTGCTGTGGGATGCAGCTGAAGGGTTTGGTGCAGCCCTGGGGCTTCTGCTGCCCTGTGCTGTCCCCTCCTGCAGCGAGCAGTGGGGTGCAAAGCCCTCAGCCCCTCACGCTCACCCGGCGTGACCGATTCCCTGGGACTGCTTTACCTCTGCACCACGATACCATCAGGGCTCCTGAGTGGGAAGTAAACCAGATCTGCAGATCTCTGGGCTGCCAACCAAGAGTGGGTGATTTTGATATTTACTCTGCAGGCTGAGCAGGAGATGAAAGACAAGAGATCTATCCTTTTGCACAGCTCTGAGGAAGGCATTTCTATTCTGAGCTAGAGGAGGCTTTTGAAAAGCTCCAAAAAGAGTCAGGAACACGATTGCCATTGGCAATCAACAGAATTCAATATTCACCATACTGCTGGGAGAGATCGTGGAAGTTTGTTCCCCATTCCCATTGAAGGAAAACAGTATGAGAACGTCCCAATATCTCATTCTCTCAGACCAGAAGCTATATAATTAAGCATATCCATTAAGATGGCCACTGAATATTAAGTAATGGACTCCACCTCTCTGAAGACCAGTACTTCACACAGTAAAATTAACGTGAAACCAACCATCACCTGACAGGAGCGGCCATTATACAGATGTGCACTGGGCAATTAGGAAAGCAGTTACAGATCTTTTCCTTTGACCTGCAGAAGACAACAGAAACTTGTATTTTGATCATAAAAAAGTCAACACCTACTTTTAAAATTTAGTCATCACATAAGAAAATGGAAGTTAGATAAAAATGTTTCTCTTTCTTTGCTGTGATTATGATTTTTTTAAAGCCTGCCTGCATCAAAATTTAGGCACAAGCTGAGCAAAACACAAAACCTCAAAACATGGAAATAAATCAATCATTCCTGTGTTATATATCTCACTAAATACAATCCAAAAATAATTTGGGGTGTAGTTTTCAAGCTTCGGCATTGCATAAACTAAATACCCTGCAGCACAATTGGACTGACTTGAATTACAAAGTAAAATAAATACACACTGGGATGCGTCTTTTGTTGCTGTTATTTTACTTTTCCTTTTGCCTTTAAAAAGTTGTATTATAGCTCATAATACTTGATAAGTGAAAATCAGAAATGTCATTTAAAAGAGTGAAGTAATTTAATTTTGTGCTGTAGATTTCTAACATATGTCTGTGGGAATGTTCTTGCCTATCCCAGTTACTTTCCCCCTCTCAAATATTTCAGCAAGGATAGGGCATGCCTGAGAGATGCATGGGAGAGATTTTTTAAAAAAAAAAGAGAATTTAACCTCTGACTTTTACAAGCAGAGACTCGATTTCTAGATATGAGTTCGTTGCCTGCTTTTCAGTAAATTTTACTTTACAAGTCATTTGGAAAACTGTACCCAAGTCTTTATTGTGCATGACACTTGGAGTTCTTTTTTATTGACTTAGGCTGCTTCTTGCCAAAGTCAGAATGTTGGAAGCAAGGCTGCTGGCTTGTGAAGAAATGTATAAAGAATAAAATTACTTTGGGTGAAAATAAAAGCAATGAAACAAAATAAACTTTTCCTTTTTTATAGTCATGTTTACTTCACAGACAGTAATAACCAAACTCAGCTCGCTGTCATGGGAAGATGCAGGTATTTTCATGCATTCAGCCCTTTTATTAGCTATAAGAGTCTTGTGATTCAGCCACATACTCCTGGATGTGGACAATAGGAAGGGATTTATCTCAACACCCCTTATTTCTCAGACCTCTTCTCTACCTTTAATTCTTCACAATTGTTTCCTTTCCCTTCATGATCTCCCACCTTAGTTTTCCCCTTTTTATTTTCCCCTTTGCCTCTTTTCTGAATTTGTGTCAGCTATCTGAAGGTATGAATTATCTGAGTACTTGAATTACTGTAGGATTATTTTTGTGCACTGGTACTTTCAGAGGGCTATTTTAATTTACATGTATGAAAATACAAGTTCGTACCCCCTCAGTTGTATCTAAGCAGGAAAACACAGAAAAACATTTCAGGATATTTGCTTTTACCATCTGTCATTCTTTCCTCATGTAGATGAACAAGGGTTATTTCGGGAAAAGGGTTAGTCATCCCCCTCTCTAATTTTTATGCTGCATTTGTCTGTACTCTGGGTTTTGGCATGGGTGAGAGCAATGCAGGAACTTCTCTATTGATCATGCACCTGCTCTTTATTACTTGGAGCGCTGAAGCTTTAGCTCTCTCTTCACCCTGATCTGATCCCCAGTTTGTAATGTTTTACATCCTCTGTCATTTGGAAGAAGCACACAGCAGATGAGCTGATGAGATCCTTTGCAAGAAATGTGTCTTTCTTAGATGGGGACAATCCCCATTTTGCCTCTCAGCTCCATCTGTGTGACACACGTCATGGAACTGAAAAAGAAATATTTTAGTGATCAGCTTTTCTGCTAAAAGCAAGATTTTTCCCACTAGGATTTTGACCCCTGTTGTAGAGGAACAAGAGTGTGTGAGCTTAACCCCTTTATGCTCAGATTAAGTCATCAACTCCCAAATAAGAACTTCCTTACGTTTAAAGCTTCCCTGCACTTTCTACTGCTCCCACGCATATATATCTTCAGGAGACAGGCCTTGCAAGGATGGAAGGAAAGAGGCCAGCTGAGATGAGGGAGATCTGATGACTTCCCAGCAATGCCAACAATCTCAGCCTGTGTTTGCTGAATTTTTCTTAGCATGACCTGAGGTTTGCAAATGTACCAAACCACAAACCAACAGTTCAGTTTGCAAAGGCCAGAGCCCAAGATTTTAATATTTACAGTCACAGAAACAAATATTTTACACATTTCTACTATGCCTTTACTTGGCTTAGGAAAAAAAACCCCCACAAACACCAGCTTTCAAGGCAAAATTCAGTCAGATGAATCAAGTCTCACCTGTGTTCATGTTGAAATCAGACTATGAATTTCACGTTGTTCTGAAGCAAAATCAAAAGAATCTTTAGTTCACTTATTGAGAGGCATAACTTCACCTGAAGTCCTGGTGTTACAGTGCGTAACCAGTTCAGTGGTTGCCCAACTCCTGCGTCCATGTCAGCAACACCTCAGCTAGCTGGTTTAAAGCTCACGTGGAGAGCTTCATCCAGTTTACACTGTCATGGTGTGTGATGCTTTAGAATCAAGCATACAAAAAGGTTGGATTAACTCTCAGAGGTCTTTAGAATAATACATCTGTGTAAGTCCATCTTCATGGTTTTCACCACCTTAGAATACACTCAGTCTGGTAAACGTGAAAAGAAACAACATAAGCTGAAATATACAGGTTTTTTGTTCTCAAATTATTACCATCTGTGTCTTGGGAGTATTTCCTATCTAGATAAATACCTGTACATTCTTACAAATAAGTGTACCTGGACCAATGATTCAAGGTGAAACTGCATGTCTCTATGGTTAGGATATTTTTGGTATATAGGTTGGTGGAAAAGGAGTTCCCTCAAGTACCTCTGCACTAAACTATCCAGTCTAGCCACATCCTGGCAGAATGAATTTTAAGAGGGTAAAATAAAGATCATTTTTGACGCTGACTACCTCTCTCCCGGGAAAGTCTCACCCACTCTTCAGAATGGCATTTTCTTTGAACCAGCAGCTCAGGAGCGGTCTCCATTCCCCCTCCCCTCATACACACACTTCTTGGGAGGAGCAGGAAAAGCAGAAACACAGTTGCTGTGAAGCTTGAAAGCATCCTGATAGCACTCATAAATTTAAAATGCTGTTATGTCCTTCCCAGGCTGTGCAAGGAATAATGCCAGTCAAACTGTCAAATAGCTCTGCTCAGCAAGGCAGGGCCCATTCATCTGAGCAAACAGCGGGTTCTGAAACCTGGCTGCGGAGCTGATAAAACCTATGAGCTCGGCGGTGGCCACAGAACATCGAGAACAGGGTCACAAGTAGACACAGCAACATCTGATAGCAGAACAAAGCACCTTACACTGAACTAATTAGATTTCTTGGTTAATAGCTTCTGATGTGAAATACATATGATCAGTAGATGAAAATACAATTTCGTTTCCTGAATAAAAAAAAAAAACAAGAGGTTTGGGAGAAGTCATATTCTTTAGCTGAGTAATGCTGGGTACTTCAGCTGTGTACTTACTTTTAGCACGGAGCTGCTGGTTGCTTATTGAGAATCAGACCCGGCAATCTGGAAGTGCTATTGAAGCAGAACTGCCTGGGCAATGAAGAGAGGGCACCAGGGCATTGCATGCCCTAATGTCTCTGCAGAACCTCCTATGGACACTGCCCATGCACTGAGACAAGCTGACCGTTCCCTCAGGTCAGGGAGAAAGGACAGCATGCTCTCCAAGATAAACACTGGGACAAAGTCTGCCCAAATGCATACAGATAAGTTTTCTTGTCCTTTTGTAGCAGTTGAGTGTAAGAATGCACGTCATACCTTTTATCAGGGAATATTAGCATATGCCATTTCAGCTTTCTATGCTGCATAGGATAAGAAAAATAATAAAACAGTATAAGACAGGACAAAAACCCAGTGAGAAGAGAAGAAATCCAATGGGATGAAATCTAATGGGAATTCTGCCTAACAGAAGTCTTTTCAATGTTCTTGTGGTGGATTTCATGCTTCAGCAATGTGGTACTGTCTGCAGTGGCTTCTGCTATGCGTTATTATGTGGTGATCGTTACTGTTCATCTAGGAGTAAATCCTTGACTAGCGCAGTCTAAATTGTAATACAGAAGTTTATCCAATAATAAAAAACATTGCGAGGTCTAATCCCGAAGGGTTTATAGACAACAGAAATCAGGGCTCCTCTGTCAGACATTTTGGATTTGTGAAACTAAAAATAACACCTCACAAAGAGCTACTGTGTTTTTTCTTTCTTTTTTTTTTTTTTTTTTCTAAAATGAAAACATTCAGTTTAAAATTAACTTGTTTTGACTGAGCAATACAAAGGCAAAATATGAAAACAAAATAGTCTGCATTTGGCACTCATGTTTCTAGCTGAAACTCCTGTAAATATTGCCCTAGCTTATGTGCTCATTCTTCCCGGCTTTGGGAGGCAAGCTCAAAGAGGTTTGTCTTCTCGATCTCTGAGCAAGCTCCCACAGCAGTGCTGACTGGTGGAAAAACAAACTGGACGTACTGTACACAGGCACCCGGCCAACGGTACCTGGAAAACTAAAATAATATTTTAAAGGGGAAATACACGCAATCCATGTGCACAGTACTAATTCATTCTGCGAGCACCACCATTAGAGATTAGATGATAAAAATGAGCGTAGGAGAGAGTGGAGGAAAATAGTGTCTGATGTTAAGTCCATAGTTTGCAATATACTGAAGAATAACGTCCACCACCAGTCTTACTCGAGTCAGAAGATTTTGGGGTAAAAAAACTCTTTTAGCGAGTCATGAAGTTCATGGTGTATCTGATGTTATTTTTGGCTGTGGGCACCATGCTGGCCTCCTGGCAGGTTCATCACTAGGCCACATTCAACACTCTGTGGACCGTACTGATCTTCCACACAGCTGGACAGGAGGACCTAGGTGATGGTTCCAAGGGGAGCTGCAGTGAATAGGAAGGTGTTCATGTTAAACTGAGTCAAATTAAGGGGATATTGGGTCATTTGTTCTTCAGGACATGAATGCCATGTTCTTGCTCCCTAAGCGTTTACTGGCTCACTCCGAACAAGCTTGAGCCAAAGAGAATGGGGCAGGGGAAACGAGTCCTGATGCCTTTTGCATAGCCACTATGGGCCTGAGTGAAAGCCTCCTAAAGACAGTGAGGGGAGATACCTTTGTGGATTTCAGAGCAGGTTCCCTGTGTCTGTTCCTTGTTTATGCTGCTGAAGCCTGCTGTCCTGCTGCATCACCACGGAGATACACAGGTTTCCCCTGCAAACTACTTTTGTTTTATGGGCAGCACTTAAATAGTGTCAGGTCACTAGAGGCAAGTCCATCTTAACCTCACATCCCACACCAGGATCTTTCCTATGAGTATGCACAATTCCCCTGCTGCTGGTAGGAACTGTGGGGGGGGAAAAGAACGATTTGCACCTTCCTCATTTTTATCTTTACCCAAACTACTCCCTTTTCTTTATTTATTCCTTTCTTCATTTCCTTCCTGTTTGATCTTTCTTTCTTTCTTTCTTTCTTTCTTTCTTTCTTTCTTTCTTTCTTTCTTTCTTTCTTTCTTTCTTTCTTTCTTTCTTTCTTTTCTTTCTTTTTCTCCCTCCCTTACTCCTTCTCTGTCTCTTTTTCTTTCCTACTTATAGACCAGATTTGATTCCCTAAGACTTTAAAGGCTGGAGACTGGTTAATGCCACCTTGCAGCAGTAATATCACTAAGTACAGTGAAGAGCTTCTCCCTGCAAGGTCCATAGCGCCATAAAATATGATTAACATTAATAGGATTAAGGATGATCTGTGTCTTTTAAGATTGGAATTCATGCCCTTACAGATGTAGCCTTGCCTTAGGATTTTGATAGAAAAACGAAAGACTGAAGGTATAATGACATATGTGAAGACTCTTTTGTTCAAGTCTATGACATCTAATAGCCCAAGGAAGAATGGAAACTATATTATAATGAGAAACCGTTTATCATATAAGACAGAGGAAAAAGATGAAATAAACTTTCTTTAAGTAAAGGAACAGTGAAATAAATAAATAAATAAAGTATGTGATTTCCTGAAATAAAAACAAACTGTGTTCGTACGTTTCCTTAGATGTTATGATTTTTTTAAATGAGGGCATCATTTCACATTTTAACAGTTCTCCACGTCTCAAAGCAAGTGGTTGTGATCCTGCACAGTTAATTCCTGTAACACAACGGAAATGGAAGGGTTCATTCTTACAGAGTTGTAGTTGCGTGCAGGGGTTTTTTTTTGCTAAACGAGTGATAAAAAGTAAACTGAATATTCAATGAATAAAAGAAAGTGAAGAAAGGTCTTTTGTTTTTTTGACTAATCTTTACATTAAATCTTTTTTTCCAAGAAGCGGATGTAGCATCAGTTACAGCCCTATCTGAATATTCTCACATTTTTGTAGAAGAGCCAAAGAATATACAGTTTATAGAAATCTCAAGAACTGCTTCAGGTGAGATGACAGATACAGCAACAACTTCCTACCCCGAGTTCCCCCTCTGCTTGACAGCCAAGCCAAGCAATGCAAAATGTGAAACAAAACAAAATAAAGCAAAGCAACAGATGTATTCACAGCTGCACTTTGTATTCAAGACGACAGTATGGCAAGAAATGCTGGCTAATCAATGCTAAAACTTCCACTGCACTAAACGGAAACACAGTTTTACCCACTATGACAAGTGCAATCTAAGCTTTCATACTGTAGTAATTAAAATAATACCAATTTTTAAAAATTAAATCTTTCTTTATAAATAGTAAAGATTTATTCTAAATGCCAAATTTAGAGCCATAATTCTTTCAGACTCCAGTAGACAAGCTGGGCTCCTGATTTCTGCTTGGTCCATTTTAACTGCCTGTCAGGTGAGCTTCAAATTTTGCCTTTCTCCTTGTGAAGATACTGCAGTGACCTTCTCTCCTCTATGAAACTGCTCATTTTTTTTATGCTATATGGAAATCTTCTAGTTTCCAGTGTCTTGTCAAGTTTTGTGATGATAAGGCAATAGTTTCAAAAATTATTAGGTAGAATGATGGATGAAGAAACATATGGACATGGGACTGTAAAACCTGATTTTTAGGGAACTGGGTTAAATTTTCTTAAACATTCATCCAGAGACTGGAATCCAAAGTTCCTCTCTCCCTGCTGAGGGGTTCTTTGCCTGTAGCAAATATTTTTTTTTCCAGGCATGAATCTGGAATCTACAAACATCACAGTTTATATTGCATTCATGGCAGGGTTACTCAATTCAGGACACTTTAGTGCATGAAAAGAAATACCACCTCCTAATTTTAGTCTCAGAATAAAATTCTGGTGTAGATAGCAGTTTTGAACCCCAGCTGTAAAGCACCCAGGTTTCTTGCAAGACATCAAGACATACAGCTACGAAACAGGTCTACAGTGAATGGTGAATTAGATGAGAACTTTTTAAGGTTCTCTCATTCCTATATAAACCTGCTTTTTTTGGCCCAACTGCTGCATGGCAGTTAAAGCATGTGGTTAAATAAGAGCACATGAGCAGCCTAGTTAAATTGCTTACCTGCTTCCAACGAGGAACGGGCTTTAGGAATTGCAGCCTTTAAAGTTAACAATGTGAATGTGTTTTTTGTAAGAAAAATAAGACCTTGTGTCTAAATGAAATGATGTAAGGGATTAGCGATAATAGTTTGTTTTATAAAAATAATGGCATTGTAAATTGCTATAAGGGACTTAGAAACACTGAAATTTAGCTTGTTCACAGGTGTTCTTTAATGTGTCCAGGAGGTATCTTCTGTCTTGTCAAGCAAAGCTTCTTTTGCATATTACAACCTTTTCCTCTAGATAACCTTAATAAGGTTGAGAGTTAGCCATTGGGCCACTGGGCAAGGCAAGTCTGTTTAGCATCAAGATATGGAATTTACTTGTTTTCTTGGCATAATTTCCTTCTACAGGAAGGTTGGTCTCATGTAAATAAACAGCAAACAATGCTTTCAGAATGTTTCAGGTTTTTCTTCTTTGATTTTTGGACTAATTTTGTGATATAAAAGTTGATGTTTTTTTCTGAAAATTTGACCGTTTCATGGAGAGGTGCTGCACAATGATATCATCAGTAATATTAATATGCTTTTAGTGGTTTCCAAGGAGGCACAAAAAGGTCACTTTTCACCTACAGTTTGCAAAATGTGTTAGGTGAACATTTCAGCAGTGGGAGAAGCCTACCACTGCCATGATGCAGCCACTGAAGAAGCTTCAAAGTCTTCAGTTAAGATGCCTACCCAGAAGACATATTTAATCCAAGCTTAAGGGAGCAGGCTCTGTGGAGGGCCTACTTTACAGTTTGAGTTAAACAGACAATCCAGGCAACAAGACAGTCTCCTCTGACAAACGGGGTATAGAATACCTCTTGTCTCACTGTCATTTCATGTGCCTGCTGGCTTAATTTCTCTCTGGCTGGTATAAAAGACCACCCACCATGTGGCACATGGCCACTATTTTTGTGGAAACTTTGATAATATCGATGTATTGTTGTTCTGTCACTGTCTTCGCAGCAGGAGTGAAGAACTATCTTGTTCTCATAGAGCTTCATCCAAAGCTTCCTGAAGATGATGGGAGTAGATTTGTTGACTTCACCAGTTTTTGGAGCAAGCCGTTAAGGAAAAAAAGGGCTGATAGTGAAGAACAAGCCTACAGAACCCTTGATTTGCAGCACAGATACGTTGAAGTTTTTTGCTAAACCAAATAATCATTTTAATTTAATCTCCACTGGAAAATTAGGAAAAATTAAATGCTTGCCATATGGTGAAAATATGTTAAGCTTCAAAGAAGTAGAAATAATTAAATACAACTATGAAAAGTTTTTCTAGGTTTGAATAGTATGCCAGTTTCAATATTATAAAACATACGTATATAATCCTATTAAAGTTTGTTTGAAAAAAAAAAAAAAGAGCCCTTTGAATAACACAAAGTCTTAGGTCACATTTTTCACCTGTATATTTATTTTCATTTTAATCAGGACTGCTATAATTAGAAAACTTGGTAAGATTTTGTGTAGCCTTCAATGCACATCAGCTATTTCAATTTCTTCTACAGATAACATCAACATGAACTAGCCTTTAAAGATAAAGGATTGAAAAGTGAAAAACAAATAAATATACTTAGAAACAGTGGGTTACCCTATAATCAAAAGAAATATTAAAAACCAAAGCTGCACCAAGGACCTCATGAAGAAAATATCCTTGTCTGGAAGCTCATCCCCATGCTTCTCTAAGTAGAGCCTGACAGTGGTGACAGACTCCAATGTTTTTCTCACCAGGTTTCAAGTCCAGCAGTTTCTGAAAATATGAGCCATGTTTGCACTACATCTCCTCGTACTTCCCTGGCCCTGAAGGTGGCACAGACTTTCTGGGTAAAAAGAAGCCGCTTTAAGCTGCCCTTGATCTCTGCTCCTTTGCCCTGACACGGAGAACTTGTGCATTTTTCAGCGTGGCACTGGCACCACAGACAGCCAACTAGCCTGGCAAGCAGAATGCCCAAATACACAAAGGTTTCAGGAGCAGGAGAGACCCCAGAGCAGCTGCTGGGCAGTGTGTGCTCCTGGCTTGCAGCCTGGGGCTGTCCCAGTGTCCCAGTTCACACCGAGGTTGTGTTCAATTGTTTTACTACAGCTTTGAATCAGACAACGTCACACTGGCACGTCCTCCTTACTTGCCTGTCTTTTCCACAACTACACTGTATAGAACAGCAATTGCTGAAATTAAGGCAATGAAAAGAGAAAAACTGAGCCTCTCACACCCTTCCCAGTTCTACTTTCCTCGCAAATAAAACTGATAATTCACATCAAGGAGGTTTATGAACAATTCTTGTATAAATACTGTAAATAGCTTGCCAAAATGCAGTCACACACACTAAATACCCACGTTCCCTCACTGACCATCCCCTCCCTAAAATCTCTTTGTAATAAGGAGTAGCCAGACAAAGGAATGCTCATGGAAAACCTAGCCCAAAGAGCAAGGAAAACGGCTATATGAATTTCCCTGTGGTTGTTCTTCCCCAGACACAAAGAGCTATCTTGCAGTCCTAGATCTTTCAGTAACAGCTTGCCCAGCACAAGAGCCACTATCGCTATCACTTCAGGTCCTACAGTGAATGGAGGATCACATCTGATGGTAGAGAGGAGTTGTAGCACTATGCAATACTTGACATGTTTTCTTACAAGGTCCCTTTAAGTGCAGGGCCTTCTTAGACTTGCATTCGTATTTTCTTCCAGCAGTAAAAGTCACAAGCAAAGCATTTACCCTTTCTCCTTGATTATTGCTGTTATTTCTTTTCATGGGGTGATGCAGAGACCTCAAAGAGCAAATATATATGGGTGTGTATATCTATCTCTCTCTCTGTCTCTGACCACAAAACCATCAGTTCTGTCACAAACAGTTTACAAGCCAATTTTTCATTTTCATTGAAAGATTCACCTTCCCTTTACATTAACCTGCAGAAATTAAAAGCATGGCAATTTTCCAAACTGCTCGATAGGCTACTGTCTGCTGAATTCCAAAGCCTTCCCTTTTTTGAACCTTTATCCCATAACAAATATGATAAATAGACATAAAGTTGTACCTTCCTTATTTATTTCTATCAGCTCTGTCAGTAATTCCATCCCTAAGGCCACATTCCTGCCACTGCTTTTCCTCGGATTTGGGTCTGTGTTTATTTAAGTTAAGACATTGGCACAAAATCACATCCTCTCTGCTGAGGCCAATGGTCTTAGTCCAGTTTATCCTAGCTGGGGAAAAGCTGCCCTTTGCAGTTTTACCCACAGTTTCTTCTAGAGGAGTCTCTTTGGGCACATTTGGTACTCTTTGGATTACAGGGACTGCAGAAGTGCAAAATGTTATCATTTATTATTGCTGTTAAATAACAGCACTGACAGTTAAGGAAAGAGCATCTGTGCATCTGTCCCTCAGCATACACCAAACAAAGAGCTGCTCTGTTTTTCCCAGCAGCACAAAAAGTCAACTTTTAAAAGCTCAGTCAAAATTTTGGCTTCACAAAAGGAATTTTCAGACGTGTCTCTCAAATATTCATTTGGGTGGTCTACCTCCCACAGGATGTGCAGTGCTAGCTGGTTTGTTTACAAGAGTAAGTGCAATCACAACACTTGTGTACATTCTGTTGGTTTGTAGTTGGTTTTTTTTTTTTGATGGGGAAAAATGAACTGTAACTGAAAATTTCTTTCCTTGTGAAAACAGATTGATTTATTATATAAAAATTATTATTTCAAAGTACTCAGAACATTTCCTCCAGTAAAGAAAACAGTAAACTTACTATATTGGTCTCTTTGAATAAATATGGGGTCAATATATTGTTCTCTTTGACAAAATTTGACACGTACATTTACATGGTAAACTACACCGACTTCAGTAGGTGAAATACAAACTAATGTGGAAGAGAGAATAAGCTTGTAAGACTGAATTAAGTATGATCTTTTGCTAGCACTGCTTACAACTAAATGCCAACAGCTGAACATTGGTCTACATCAATGACGTGGTGAGTCTTAAATACAGAAAGCTTGAGTCTGAAAGGCTCTGCAGTTTGTGTCAGCAAAGTAGAGGACATTTTACCCTTGCTGCTACACCAACCATCTAGATGGTTATAAAGGTTACAAAACAGTTGACAAACTGTACCTTTTTAAAATAATCTTCCATTCCATTATAATCAGTATCACTGTTTAAACTGTTTGCTGACACCTGCCTTCATACACAACAATTTCCTTCAATCAATTTGGAGCTGAGCATTTTGTACATTTTGACAAATGCTTTTGTCTGTGTTTGGTATTCTGCGTGTTATTTCAAACAGAAATGGGAAAGAGTGAATATCCACAGGTGATGACAGTATCTGAAAGGTAAACTTGATCAGGAACTATTGCATTCACTAAAATATAAGCTGAGTGTTGCAGGCATACTGCTGTGTGTTTCATACCATTAGATTTTCTTATTAAAAGAAACCTTATCAGTGTAAATTCTCCATAGGCAGTGTGTAGGGTATGTTTTTCAGAGTGGGGAAAAAAGCTACCCTTTTAATTGTCCTTTGTGATTAAGAACATCAAGCTGTATTCATTCAGGAATACTTTATCTTCAATAACCATTGCTGGAAAATCCCTGGGAAAAAAAAAAAAGTCACCGTTTTCTTGCACATACAAATGTCAGTCAGTGACCACAATTACATTGAACAAGTTTTCCCACAAGGGTTAAAGAAGATATAACAAGCACTGGTTAAAACTTATGATATCCTATTAATTAGCTCCTTCTGTGGATGGTCAGCACAGGTCATATGGATTTTGTAAGGTCATACAACAAATAAGGATAAAAACGAGAGTTTCAGCTAGCCAACTCACTCGGATTTCCTCGCTAGCAAAGCAGAAAATCAGTGGAGCCTGCTTTTGGAGGAAATTCATGTGTGTCTGCTCCAGTTCCCATTTTGCTTCACTAGCTGTTTAGAATAAGAGAAGAACACCATGAGTTTCTAGATAAAGTATGTAAACTACTGACGTAACTATATGAAACAATCTGTCAGGGAATTAAGAGATTAGAGGAAAAAAACAGCCAAATATTAACATTAGCAGCCAAAAATGGATGGCAATTAGTGGTAAAAAAGAAGGAAATGTACTGACATTCTGGATTACTACTATTGTTTCCCAGTGTTGGTGGGAAACTCCTGCATCTGCTTAAAAATACACTTTCCAGTAACCCAAATAATACAGACAGTAAACACTGAAATCCATTGTTTCCATGAGGATCAAAACTTCTAAAAAAAGGCCCCAAATGTGGCTCGTTTTTTCCTTCCTTTACAAAGACTGAATTATTTAACTTCACTTTTTTTTGTGGGGAGAAGAAAGTTTTGAAAAATTGCTTTTAAATGAATGGGTAATTTCAGAGCTGATATTTAAACAAACAGCCCTGTTAACACCCCAAGCTTCACATGCTACTAAGAAGATACTCTCTCCATAGCTGGAGTGATAAGCTGGAGCTGCAGCAAGTAACAAAACCTGTAACCCTTTTGCAGCTGTGCTGAGGCAACCAGAAATTGTAGACAGATAGAAATAATATCTTGTTTTATAATGGAAATCAGACATTGAAATAAACTAGAAGCTGAGATGGTTAACTTCAACTACAGGTTTGGAGGCTGAATTAGGACTATGTCTCTTAATGGAGGAGGAGAAAAGTGTATATTCATGCTCAAAATCAGCTTTTATTAATGGTAAAGCACCCTGGAAATATTTTCTACTAAAATATTACAAAGACTACATTAAAAAAAAAAGGCTTAAGTAGTGGGTTTTAAGCCATTCAAGAATGAAATCTGGGGAGAAGAATAGAAAGTTCTATGAAAATAGCTCAATACTTGGCCACTATTGAAAAAGAAACCTGAATGTTAGGATTTTAAGAAAGGAATAGAGAACAAAACAAAAGAACATATTTATTTCAAATTATCAATCTATGGTGTGCTGAATCTTCAACGCTATCTGTAGTTTTAGTGTCTTTCTGTCTCAGAAAGGACATAACAAGAAGACAAAATGTCCTTCTAAGTGTAGCAAGGATAATCCAGCAAGGTGCATTCTGCACAGACAGATCAGGATGGTTCGATGTGGAAGAGAGATGGCTGAATGGCAGCATGAGAGAGTACATCTGCACTAAGCTGGATACTCACTGTTGTCCTCTGTTCATGAAATTAAAGAAGGAGGTAGCAAGTCAAAAGGAAATGCTTCTCCATGCCATTTGCAAGATCTGCTGTTAAAGCCCTTGCATCAGGATGTCAAAAGTCTTCATGTGTTTAAAAAAATGGTTTCTTGAATTCGTAGAATAAAAGTCAGAGGAGAGTTTAGGAAGCTCAGAGGAGCTAGATCTGATTTCTAGGAAGTCCCCAGGCATCATATTTTTGCAAGTTAGGAAAGTACCTCTAAGAATTACTACCACGGTCTTGCTCTGCCCATTAAGCCTTTTCTTTCAGCCGCAGTCGGAGATAAGGTACTGGGTTAACTGGAGCTCTAACCTGCTACAGCTGTTCTTGTGTTACGTTAGATTCCCTTCAGTTTTGTAACAACCACCTCAACTGCCTGCATAAAGAAGTAACATCAAAATAGTTTGACATAGCATCTATTTTTTAACTGAAATTTTGCAGCTGTAAATATGGGGCACCATAAAATGGAACTCTGGGATTTTCTGTCCGGTGTTCTTCACACAGCAACGATCACAGAATTAGCTGCAAAAAATGTGCTGTGGGACGACAGCTGTAATATCCAGACACAGGAATATAGTTCAGAAATTGAGCCACAGAGATCATCAATTTCAGTCCCCTAATATTCTAAGGACTGTGTCATATAATCCCTTTTATAAACTGTTCAGGCTTCATTATGGTTAAATTTATTGGCCTCCATTTTTCCTGGAAGGCTGTTCCAGAACTTCACTGCTCTGCTGATTACAAACCTTTTAATTTCCAAGCGAAATTTAATATGACAAGTTTATACCATTCTGGAGAAGTGTTGCAGTTGCTCTCCACACATACATCATAGAGCAAATACCAACAAGGGAAAAGGGCAATTCAAGTTAAAAACAATAATAGCACCAAGCCATTCCTGGCCAAGCAGTTTCCTCCAATTTTAGATGCAGATCCCACTGCAACCTTTAATTCTTTGGTAATAAGCTACTACTGAGGGAACTCAATCTGCTCTGATCAGCTCTGGTTTATATCTACAAATGCATATTAACCTCTTTCCAACTAATGATTCACCGGGCCTGTCATAACTCTAATGAACAGATTTCTTTTTGAGGGTGTTGATAATCTGAAAGTGCTCACTTGTTTTTTCCTGCCTTGAATTACACTGTAACTGTAAGCACATCTCCAGAGAGTTTATCTATAGAGATTAAACCGGAGACCCCTGGATCTGAAAAGCATGAGTGTTTCCATTTGCAGTTTAAGGAGCAGCTGTGTCAGCTCAAAGGGAAAGCGCGCTCACACGCTTCTGTACATGTGACCTTCTGGAGAGGTTCAGCCTGCAAATTTGTTGGTGAGGGTTGCCCCAAGACACGGCTGCTAGGCCACAGTTGTGCAGCTTCTATTTTGTGTCTGATTGGAGTCAGCCACCTTTTGTGGGACAAGGACGGCACCTTGCACGGCACGTAGCCAAGTAGGGTGGTGGTCTTGACAGTAACCTTTGATCTACGAACACATAAAGGTAAGTGGTGCTTACAGCTCATTTGCTTGGATTGAAACCCCATGTCTTTGTTGCAGGCACTTCTGGTGTTCCTCCAAGCATAGTAAAAGGATAGATGGGGAGCTCAGTGCTCCCCCAAACAGAGGGCAGTACAGAACAGGCTATCATCAGCCACTTTCCAGAAATAACTAGGAATAAATGACTTTTAATTATAGTTCTGAAAATTTACAAAACATTTACCAGGCCATTTACCGCATGTTGTTTCAAATACACAACATTTTCAGACCAATGCAGGAAAAGAGAATAGTTACAGTTTTCTCACCGTAAGGTTCAACAATACATTGTTTTTAATTCCATTTCTAGTAATGATTAAAGGCAGCCGATTTGGAGGTAATACACATTTCAGTATTACTTTGGCACAGAATTACTGGGCAGGAGAATAACAACATACAGAAACTAAGAAAACAGAGTTGTTATCTGAGTCCTATCTCACAGCAATAACATTTATTCCCTCACCTCCTTTCATTCCTCATTTCAAATCCTATTTGCACTTCATTTGTGTCCCACAGCTTTATCATCCCTCCAAACCCATTCTTTGGTTCAGTCACTTGCTCATGGTGTCCAGACTCAGTCTTACAGGAAGTTCAACCAGGCTATGAGAGATTCCCCTAAAGAAAGTTTTTTGGATGATGATGCGCTGAAATAGCATCACCTAACCCTCTCCTGGTTAGCAGTGCATGGAAAGAGGGTAACCAGGGCCAATGATAAATCTCTCCCTCCTCCTCAGCTGTGTTGAAAACTGTTCAGTTGCTGCTGAAGCTCTGGCACATCACATTTGTGATGTCAGAGGGAAGGTGACTGGGTATCCTGCACATTTCATGTCTGACAGATCACAAAACTCTTTCGCATGGGGGAGTGTTCCCTTTTATTGGTTTGTAAGAGCAGCACATCACTTTACAGCCTCACGCAACAGAGGAGGCTACAAGCCTCCTTGTTCCCTATTTTGATACAAAAAGGAAACGGTACCTACAGTAATGGTAGTTACAGGCGACATTCCACCTCCTTCTAGAGAGAGATTTTCTAGGCTCAGACCCTGATCCTAAGAGAAGTAGATTATAGCTGTGTCTTTCATTAGCTAAACTAAGGGAATAAGAATAGGCAAGCGCTACCAATTATATTTCAACAGAAAGCAGTACCCACTTAAGCATAAGATAAAGGCCACAGCTCCATTGTTAACAGGGGTGTTCTCACGGAAAAGCTTTGAACACGCTGGGAACATTAAAGAGAAGATGTCTCGCATGTGCAATTACTCAACACATCTTTAAAACTGCAAACACTTGTTCACATGTGGTGAAAATTAGAGCTGTGAGCACTTGGGAAAAAAAAATCCCACCTGGCAGGCACACTCTTTTTTACTTCAGAGTTTTATAGGAGCTCTCAGAGCTTGTTGGTCCAGTGAGAGCTGAACCAAAGTCAATGGAGGAAACTGTGAGAGAAGAAAAAGAAAATGCAGAAAAATGTGCTATTTTTGTCCTAAGCTCAACAAGTTTTTGACTCTCCCAGCCTGGTCCCTCCTCATAAAAATAAGAGGAAAAATAAAAGAAAAATATGCACCTCTAGGTCTAAATATAAATATTGACAGCTCCTTGGCTTCTTTCTCTACTGGCGTGAAACAGCAAGGAGTTTGCAAGCTTTTCCACCCTGTCCTACAGGTGGGTTTGCTCAGCAGCATTCATCAGGTCTGAGCTGCTCTAGGAAAAATAGAGCAGGATCCAATAATTCTCTGAGGATTCATTTCCTCTGTGTCATGTAAACATTGGTCATGAACTCCAATAGTCACAAAGAGCTAATATCCACCTTGGATGAGCACCATAGTTAATAGGTACCGAACAGCACCTATAGCTCACATTCAGAATATTATTTCCACAGGACAAAATAACAAATTAACCAAGAATCTTAGATAAGACCACAGCCTTGTAATAGACACTCCAGACCATCTTTAAATACACCAAGAACTGGAGTCACCTAGGAATCTGCTAGGACAACATCCACGCTGAATAGCTATCGCCGTAACTGCTCTGAATTTCATTATAGTGTTCCCCACTATGTGTCTCATGCTACCATCTCAGAGAATACTTATTTCCTTGTTTCGTATCACATGTTGACATTTTATATTCTGTATGTTCCTAATGTATTTCTCTCTATGTCTTCCTTTCAGTGCTGAGAGGAACATAAGGATACCAAACAGCATGGAAAAAACAAATGGACATTTGGCTGTTGCAGCTGCCTTTTTTTCCCAAGTCAGGTCTAGAAACTTGGGCTTAGGTGTCCCAGCAGACACCTAAAAGAAGAACACACCTAGAACAGGAAACCGTCTTTATTCCATCAAAGGGAATCTTTAGAATCAAAGGAGATCTTTATTTCACTGACTATTTTGAACTGGAAAATATGTGGGGACTGGAGACAGAGTTATTTAAATAGTCATGAAAATGAAGACTTAAATTTTCCTGCAGCAAAATAAAAAGTAAAAGCGTCCATGATGAAATCATGCATTTGATCCCTTTTTCTAGCTAGTGTTCAACATCCATTGCCTTAAACAAAGGGCCCATTTCTAGTGTTAGCAGTCAGATGGTTTTTGTAGAAACTCATGAGACTGGTAGAGACACCAAGCTCTCGGTTTTGGCAGATATTTGCACGTTAGAGATGCATTGATTACAGTGTGAACTTTTTCCCCACATCTCTTCCATATAAATACTCTGACAAATTTATTAGTGCATCCAGTTCAGCTGGATTTACTACCGCATACAAAATGACACTTTAAGAAGCCTCTTAAGCTTTTTGAAAATTTTGTAAGGAAGTAAAAAGCTATATGGAGCTTAGCTGAGATGAAGACAGGCATTGTGAGCCAAAAAGCATGGCAAGTGTTGACAGTTTAAAGAAAGAAGGAAGTTGGAGAACAGACGAGATTTGACTAATATTTTTTTGGTCCATCCAGAGCCTTGTTACAATTATCCCTTAAATTTTCCTTAGGGACTCATTACAGTCTAGATAGTAGTATCTGTCTACCATTGGTCTTCCTTTCTCTCTTCTAATGACAAAATACTGATAGCCAGACACCATTCCAAACACATTTACTTGTAACATAATAATGTTGGAACAGCATCTGTGGCAGATAGAGGTAATTTGACAAGCTATGTTAGCCAGAGAAACTGAAAGTACTGTTGCTGTTTAATATTTCCAGTCTGGAGTTGCATTAGCAATAACCACAGTGATAGGAGAGTTCTAAGAGCTACCATCAAAATACACGACTTGTATATTGGGACTAATTAAATGTCAAAAGATTTAAGTTCTCTACCATTACTCTTCTCCATGGTCTGCCACTATTTAATACATGGTATAGCACACCTAGCTGTATAAAAGGGAGATCCTGAGGTTTTTTCACAAGGCAACATGACACAACAGCTTGTCCAGTGTGAAAGTGCACTTGTAGTAGTAAAACAAGGCTATACCAGCTTCTTGGGAAATAGCAAGTCCCGACTATAAGCTTTTTTTTTTTTTTTTTTATCTGAGATGTTGGTATAGAAAGAAGAGCTTTAAGCACTGATCCTTTACTGTGGAAATTTCAAAAGTGATGACATACAGAGGGTGTCGTGTTACTTCCCCTGAGACTTGTTTATAATGCCAATTTACCAAATGATGTGGCAATTACACTGAGTTTGGTTACATACAAAACGTGTTCTTGACTGTGGGTATATTGCTAACATCTGTTGTTAGTATTAAGAAAAATTTGCATTGCAGAAAACTAAATCCTAGTTAAACAGAACACTTACAGTCTTAAAAATTTAAATAAGAAGATCAGTGTAATTCAGAAATTCTACAAACGGACAAGGGCCCTCTGTGTCTGTTCATTCATTAATTTTACAAGTTTTACATGTAAATAGATCACAAGACTTGATATTATGCAATGCCAGAAGAAATCCCATGCCTAACCAGCAATAAAATTTTTTCCATGTGACATTTGAAGATTGCGGCTCAGAACCTAATATCAGGCATGCTGAAAGATTTTGGAAATATATCTCCGCAAAACAAAAAAATTGTTCCTCTGTCTTTGTAAGAACCTTAGAAATGGATCTTTTCAAATAAAAACCAGGGAAATCTCTGCATCAGCAGTGGTCACGTTTCATTGCTTTTATTTCTCTTCTGTTTTTTTCCCATGTCCCACTCTGCTGTTCTACATCACACTTTGCAAACATCTCTTTAATGAAGGCTTTCATAATGGAGCAAAGTAATTTCTGGTATAATGCATTACAGATATTCTTTCTAACTGTGACAATTAAGTTGTTGGTTGCCTAACTTGCCTTTTAACTGTCCTTAGCTTCCAAACAAATTCTGAAAAAAAGCAGCATGGTACAGTTTACTGAATGCAACATGGGTCTGGCATTCTGACTGTCACCACAAGGGCGGGGTATGGCAGCAGGGTACATGTGCCCTGCAGGTCCTTACAGGAGAGGGAAGAGGCCCTGGCAGTGGTGGTGACACCAGCTGCTCTGTGTCTGACAATCCTTCCTCTCTCTCCCAGGACATGAGCTGCTGCACACATCCCTTACAACAAGCGGGATGGGCTAAGGAAGGCTAAGCCAAAGCTTGCCACGTGGTTTTATCCCTGCCTTGGTTATGCACATCAAGAAGACACTTTACCTCTTGGCATGCTATAACTTTTCTGCTTCTGGATACTACAGAATGATCCCTGGCATTCATAAACTTAAACGAGTGGATTATCCACAACTTACTGCCAAAGAACAGAGCACTCACGATACTTCATGTTGGTTAGGACGATTATACCAGGAAGCAATATTTGTTTTTCTAACACTGACAGCGGTCTTCCCAGTGGGCTAGGGAGCCCAAATCACTGCTATTATTTCACAATTACTATTGTGCAAAGCTATAGAACGCCTTTGACAAAATATTTAATAATTTAAAAATAAATATAAAGAGGTTTGAAATTATATTTTCACAATTTTTCTAATTTCTTCTCTCAAGTATTTATTCAAACTCAACTGGATTAACTCAGTACTTGCGTTCAGAATTGCTGCCAGCATCCCATCTGAGTACTGACTTGTACTGCTGTGCTGGTGCCTTTCATCCGGGCTGTTCATCCTGGGCCAGCAAAATGACTGTCTCCCTAAACCACATCCCTGCAAAGATACAGCTCCCAGTTTGAAACGTACACCACTCTGGAGCTGCAAGGCAACCGCACAGGTTATTATGATAGAACAAAATAGAGTCTGGAGCAGGGAGAGACACACCAATGGCAGGAAAAAGACCCACTGTGCAAATTCTGTTCATGAAGTCAAAGAGAAATGAATCAAACAGTAGACATCTAAAGGTTGGATGGAACAATTTCTAAATATTAGTCAGACCAAAAACAACACACTGCTGAAATAATGAGGGTATATAAGAAACCAACAAAAGCCAGGAAATTCAAAACTGAGGCTAAAATTCCACTCAATTTAGGACTGTTTTCTTTTTTAAAGAATACTGTTCAACTTGGTTGGTGTAAGGTTGTTTTCTCAAGGTTTTACAAAATACACACAAGTTGAAACTTTTTGCTTTTTTTTACTATTTTTTCTTTTTTTATTCCTCTGCAAATAAAAAAGGAATAAACTATCACGGTTTTGAATTTTAGATGTATTACTTGCATAACTCTAAGTTTGAGTCACAGACTGAGTTACGCCAGGTTGTAAAACAGACTAAAGACTCCTGTCCCTGAAGTTTATAATCACAGAATGACAAAAGGCAGTTGATAAAAGCAGAACAGGGAGAACCAGACCTAACGATGTTGTTGCACTAATGGTGCATCGGCAACACAGTTGCCTGCACGTGGGATTTAAATGCCAACAGTGATTCTTGAGAGGGGCAGGAAGAAATGCAGGTTATAGCAGCAGGCACGTAACCTTTCTTTGAAGAAAGATAAGGTCTTTCTTGCTAATAGAGACTCAGGGTTTAGTAGAAATAGGTACTAAACAATACACTGTATATTCCAGAGGGGTTACTTATATGTCGGTTGCAAGGGGGGAAAGAAAACAGTTCAACCATTCTCCATTCCTCTTTTTGCTCCTGAGCTGGAGTAAAGGAATTTTGTTTCTATTTACTTTACAGTCTCCAGGCTGATTTGTATTTATATAAGGTCAGACACTGCACGTTTACTCATGTTGAGGCGTACATTAGTTTGCAAACAATCCCACTGAATTCAGCAGGGCTGCTCAAGAACAGCATAAATTACACCAGCAGAACCTGACTCCAGCAGGGTATCTCAGAGATCTAAGAAAAGTAATTTCTCTTTCTTTCTCCCCAGACATAACCACCACCTGATATGGTCATACCATATGACGGGTCAACAATTGTCTGATGGGTCAGGCTCAAAGAATTTCGGTAAATGGGGCTGCTTCAGGATGGTGGCCAGTCACCAGTGGGGTTCCCCAGGGCTCAATTTTAGGCCTAGTGCTCTTTAATGTTTTTATAAATGATCTGGACTCAGGAATCAAATGTACTTTAAGTAAGTTTGTTGATGATACTAAACTAGGAGGAGCTGTGGACTCTGTTGAGGGTAGAGAGGCCTTACAGTGAGATCGAGCTGGGCAGTCACCAACTATATGAAATTTAACAAGAGCATGTTCCAGATTCTGCACCTGGGATGGGATAATCCTGGTTATACATACAATTTGGGGGACGAGAGGCTGGAGAGCACCCTCGCAAAAAAGGGATCTGGGGGTTTGGGTTGATGGCAAATTGCATATGAGTCAACAGTGTGCCCTGGCAGCCAAAAGGGTCAACTGTGCCCTGGGGCACATCACATCAAGCACAGCAAGCCAGTCGAGGGAGGTGACTGTCCCAGTCTACACCACACAGGTGCAGCCCCACGTCAAGTACTATGTGCAGATTTGGGCACCTCAAGATAAGACATCAAACAATTAGAGTGTGTCCAGAGGAGGACAATCAAGATGGTGAAAGGTCTCAAGAGCAAGACATGAGAAGTGGCTGAGGTCACTTGGTTTGTTCAGTTTGGAGAAGGTTGAGAGGGGACCTCATCACAGTCTGCAACATCCTCAATCTGGGCAGCGGAGGGGAAGGTGCTGATCTCCTCTCCCTGGTGACCAGCGACAGGACGTGAGCAAATGGAATGAAGCTGCATCAGGGGAAGTTCAGATTGGACATGAGGAAAAGGCTCCTCACTGAGAGGGTGGTCAGTCACTGAAACACACTCCCCAGGGAAGTGATCACAGCACCAAGCCTGTTCAAGGAGCATCTGGATGACACTCTTAGTCACATGGTTTAATTTTAGGTAGTCCTGCAAGGACCAAGTTGTTGGATGGGATGATCCTTACGGGTCCCTTCCAATTTGAGACATCCTATGATACAGAAGCTGGGTTACACTGAAGCATAAGAATGCTTTTCACCCCAGCACTGTTACAAGATCAAATCCCCCAGTGCCAGAGAATGACCCAGGGGACCACTGACCACAGCAGCAAGCTCTGAGCATCCCCTCGGCAGCCCTCTCCCCCCATGAAAAGTGTCCCCAGCTCTCTTCTTAGAGGGGCTACAAGAGCCTGCACAAAGGGATCCTTCCCTCCTGGGCACAGTCACTGCTTCAGCCTGCGCTCGCCTGGTCCCTCAGAGCTTTATTCTGCTCCTGCCAGGCTGCTGCCGCTGGCTGAGGATGTTTGCTTTCTATGAGCACAGAGGGCGGTGCTGGCGAGCTGTCAGCCGCCTGCCCAGGGAAAAGATTTAGGAAAGGGAGAAAAGTTTGTCATCTAGATCTGTATTTTTGCAGTGGGACAAGTAAAAACACCAGGAAATCCACGATTAAATTCATTAACATAGTAAAGCTAGTATGTCAGATATGACCATCTCTAATAGTGCCGCCTTTTTTTTTTTTCCTCCCCAAGTAGAAAGTTGAAGCATAAATTTTGTTAAAAAACAAGTTTTGTATCACCGCTCCAGACCTGACATTATTACTGTATTGACTTGACAATAACATCGAAAAACATCAATTCTTGTCATTTTAGAAAAAGAATGGAGAGTTTGTAATTAGGGTTCATTTTTAATTATAGAAAAGTTTCAGACTAAAAGAATGTATGATGTGTCCTGAGGCTACCTGCATATTTTGCTATCAAGTTACCTCTAATTTAGCCATTGAAATGCAAGAAGAGAGCACTTGCATATAACAACATGAAATGTCTGTCTTGGTCTATCATTCATTTGGCTCTGCTCCACAGAACAAGAAGTACTTTTCATTCAGGTGTGTTTATGATGAGTAAACTTGACCAGATGTTAAGTCTCCTTTGTATTTTAGAGTGTTTTATGGCTCACATTAGTCAGCTGGAAAAGGGCAGATCATTTATATTCCTCTGTACATTTTTTTAGGTTCAAGCTTCCCCAAAGGAGTATGGGACTATATGAAAATATATAGAAGGAAGAAATGAACTGTTGCAAATGTAACAATGTATAGCACAGAACTGAATAAATTGCTTTGATTTACAGAATGAATTCTGTAAATATTGGGTATTATGAGACTACAGGTCTAGCAGTTTATGTGTAAGAGCAAACTTCTCCCACTCCCTTACCCACAAGGGAGTTTAGACCAATAATTGAAAGCATATTCTCTTCCTTGCAGAAACAGTCCTGGTGACGTACATAGGTGAGAAAAGAGCCATTGGTTTTTTACACACACTAACACACTAATATTCCCATATTTGAAGGCTCAGCTCTCTAGATGTCATTAGTAAAGAATATTAGAACACACATCTCTAATGGAGTAGGCTCTTTTTCCCTACAGAATAAATCATTGATATTACAAAATCAGTTTCAGAATTTCTGGGCAACACGAAAATTTGAGCTAAAATTTTCAGAGGAGTTCTGACACTCAGGTGTTCTAAAAATGATTGGCAGTCCTGAAATTTCATCCTTATTTCTGAGCTCAAACGCTGTGTTGCTCTGGGAGGGTCGGCACAACGGAGCTCAGAGCGTGCCCAGCTCTAACTGCACAAAGGGGAAATGTTAAGCCTTTATCCCAACTCAACGCTCCTCGCATGAGGCTCTTGAAGGGCCAGGAGTAGATTTAACCTGAGTGGGGAGGGATGTTTTCATGCTGCATGTGTCAGCTCATGAGGTAGGAGAGTCCCCTGATTCATCCTTCCTGCCGCAGATTTGCTCAGAGCTAAGGGGACAAAAGCCTTTGGAAAGGCAACGCCAGACAGTAAAGTTGTTATCTTGAAGCCTTATATCTTACCTCTACAAGACCTTAAATCCACCAGTTTGTTGTGCCCCTGCTGCAAGCTGCCCAGAGCTGCGAGGATGCTCGCGCAGGGCCGAGGGGAGGTACCGTGCTTTGCCTCTTCCCACGGTGTCAGCCGGGCTCAGCGCCACACGAACCGCAGCTGTGGGGCCAGCTCAGATCACGGGTAAAGTGAGAGCACCTCTGCTCACAGCGTGCCCTATGAGCATGTCCTCATGTCTGCTACTCAGCCCTACGCTATACGAAATGTGCCGCTTCCAGTAAGTTTACCCCGCGGCTGTGGGACATGGAGACTCTCATAGCCAAACTTACTGGGAACATCTAAGGCTTCAGTTCCATGAAACTTCAGAGATTTCTATAGTGCAAAGCAGATTTCCATCATCTTGCCAGAAACAAGGTGTTTTTCTGTATTGATGTGCAAATTATGCTTAACAATATATTTCAAATATTTTTCTCATTAAAACTGTTGGGACTCATGACCAATTCAGATTCCTTTGTGCCTTAGTGCTGGAGAAATCAGCACAATTGGTGGGATTATTACTTAATTATGGCGACTAGAATTTCTTCAGTACTATGGCGGGAGAGGCACTTTCTAGCCTCCAAATAATTTGCATTTTAGACACCTCATAGTTACAAAAAGAAGTTGAGGGTAGAAAGACTCCCTTTGAAGTTAAAGGAAAAAGCAATCTTCTTGTTTTATGTATACAAACAACTGTAAAAACAGTCTTTAAAAGAACCTGACTGGTAGGAGGCAAATCCTTCCTCCTGATCATTTAAGTGTTTTGTTTTCCTGGTGTCTTTTCTAACCGTGGGCTCTTAGAAACACAAATTGTTGTTTCTCTCACCTCAGCTGGGACCAGGAGCAGCTCAGGAAAGGCAGACATTCAGAGCAATATGCTGAAAAGAACTTTATCTACATCCTAACCACATGGATCAATCAATAAATAAAGAATAATGTAATACAAATAAGGCATAAATGAATTTACACTGATTAAATAACTATTGAAGGAGAAATTAAAAGAAAGGAATACTAATCTGTATCTTAGGCAATAATAACAGGTGTTCCATCTATTAGGGGAAAATCTTATTTAAGTAAAGTAAATTACAGAAACTAAATTATTTACAAGCATCTCCGGCTATCTACAATGCAGCATGACTTTGTTGAGATAAGACATAGGTGTTCTGTTGTGCTTGTATGTATGATATACTAAGTGCTGCATCAGCTGAAATTTTTAGCATCTTATTTTCTTATTATTTAGCACTTCAAAAGTTAAAGGTCACAGGACAGGTCTACCCCCAAAGGGCTAGAATATTCAGATTCATTCTAGTATTTTAGCTTTTTCTATTCCTGAAATTATTTCATCACCAGTAAAACAATAAAAAGAGACAAACTTCTAGGGAAGAAGTCATCTGTTTGCTGCAAATTATATTCATGACAAGCGATGTTTGGAGATATTTTATCCAGTAAATAAATAAAACCAATTCTGGTACAACAATCCAAATCCTCCAAGAAAAATTTCCACCCTGGCACTAGTACAGGTGATGATATGGAGAAAGATGAAAGAAGATTAAACTTTAACTTGAAGTATCGCAATAGTTACCCATTCTGCAGAAACATTTTGACAATTTAATCATACAGTTTCTTTTTTCTTTTAATCTTAGAAATGTTGACTCTCAGATTAGGACTTTATTGTTTTCTTTTTGTCTGCTGTTGAAGAAAATTTATGCAAATTAAAGAGTCTTGAAAGCTTGGTAGATCCAAAGCTTTTTACTAGACAAAAAGCAAATTAGCATCCTTAGTTGCCCTCACACAGGCATCAAGAACTTTTGAACCTGAGGAGAGTGAGAACAAAGAATTAAGAAATTATGAGCTGATCTCTGAAACCCACCAAGGAGACAACGAAATGCAGTTTTGTAATAATCCCATATTTCTTTGGGTTCTTTTCAGATAGTTCTAAAGGGTCTGTAGCTGGTTTTCTCATGCAGAGGAATCCTCTTTGAAAGGGTCTACCAGAGATAAGCAGCAACAAATAACCCTTTCTGTTTCAGGTGTTCTAAGGCAGCCTCAGTAAATAGGTGTTTTGAATCCATCAGAAAAGTAATAGCAAAGATCAAGGACTAAAGAAAAACAGTGTGCTTTCTTATCTGATTCAGACATCCAGAGAAGCATTTAGCTATTATACTGTCTTACATCAATGACCAGAGGTTTGAGCATCATAACATCACCTGCAGTGTCACTGCAGACATTGAGGAACTGCTGTCAGTTACGAGCTGGTGCTGCTGTTAACCACAATGTACATGGTGCTGCTGCGCTGCTCAGAAATACATCACAGAATTCCCTAGAGCATTAGATGAGAAAAATAGCAGGTTTTCCAGACTGTCACCTTTGAATCACAAACTCAGGCCTCCTATCTTGGGCGAACATGTTGCAACATTCTTCTTATTTGTTTCTTTTGTTTATTCCAACAGGGAGTAAGTCTTTTCAAAGAAAACAAAAAATAATAAATACCATCAAACTAGAATTTACTGGTCTTTTTGTTTTTAATTTTCTACAGTTTGCATGAGGTTTTGAGATCTATGATTGCTATTAAATGTAACAAAGGTGACCTGGCTGAAGGTCCAGCCACCAATCCGCACAACGGAGTTAAAACACTGAGAATATATTACTATTTTCCTTTTAATATTATAATTTTGTTAACTTAAAGAACATGCTTTGAAATGATGCCAGGAATTCGCATTAAATCTCTAAAATGAATAAAATGAGCAAGACAGAGATGTAGCTCTTAAGTAGCTCTGTGTAGCCCCAAGATGAAAGCATTGAAACCTTGGACCCTTTTGAGACTGCTCGCCTCCGGCCTATATGCGAGGGATTATGGGAAGAAGTGCTTTGCTTATTCCCACTGGTCTATAAAGTTGTTGGAAAGGGAGAATAACTTGTGATGTGGTTCAGCACAAATGCTTACGAGACGACTGCAGGTCATTTTTAGGTCGCGGACTTGCTGAGGTAGTTTCATGTTCATTAGAAGGCTAACTCAGAGATATGGGTGCTATAAGAATAGAGTGAAGCTTATAGATGGAATTTATTAGAGGCATTTGCATAAAAGCAATACCAAGGGAAGCTACTGGATCCAGCAAGTTCAGACATTAGTAAGATTAATATGCCCTCTTAGAAATATAAAACCTGTGCGTGACTGAATGAATATCCACATAAGGTGAAAGTAACCACAGTGTAGATGTGAAGGATTCAGAAGATGCACTAGAATACCCTGTATCAAGACACACTTTCCAGCTATTTATTACTGATCAGAAAGGTGGGGAGCATCTGCTAGATTAAAGCCATTCTGCTCAAAGGGAGATAAACTATGCAAGTTTTGTATAACTCCCTTTTGCTATGGCTGGTATAATAGTGCTTCCTGCACTGTCCATACTTTATAACGTGTTATGAGTATTGCTGTCAACATTTCATAACACAGACTTTGTCTGTGCTGAGTATTGAGGGTTGATTACCATGTTCTCTGCATGGGGACTTGTTCTCTAATAGGTCAGACTGGGGACCTGGCCAGATCATACTGTGGCTCATTTATCACAGAATCACAGAACCGTTTAGGTTGGAAAAGACCTTGAAGATCATCCAGTCCAACCATTACCGTAACACTGACAGTTCCCAACTATACCATGTCCCTCAGCACTAAGTCGACCTGACTCTTAAACCCCTCCAGGGATGGGGACTCCACCACCTCCCTGGGCAGCCCATTCCAACGCCCAACAACCCATTCTGGAAAGAAATACTTCCTAATATCTAGTCTAAACCTTCCCTGGCACAACTTGAGGCCATTACCTCTTTTATATTTATAAGACATCTTTTATATATATTTATAGGACATCTTTTATATTATATATATTTATAAGACATATACTGGGGCTTCCTTTTCATGGAACCCAAAGTACTGTGAAAAAACTGGTCTGTACCCAGATTTCCCTCTGGCATGAAGTCAGGAGACATCAGATGACAGATCTTACTCAAGAAGAGATTGCTCAAGATCTTACTCAAGAAGAGATTAAAACCCTAGCAAATTGAATTAATTAATTAATTCCAAAATCAATCAAAATGGCAAATTAAGTGACAAAACAATTTCTTAGACTGGAATGTGCACGTCAGCATGTAAATACTTGTTAGCTGACATTTCCATAGTGTTTGGTACTCAAGCTCCACAAAACCTGAAACCATCCTTGCTCTTTCCAAGTATCATCAGACAAGCATAAAGCTAAGCCACTTCGTATTTGTTTGCAGTAGAACACAAACGCCATGATATCTGTCATGAATGTAAAATAGCAAAATGCGTCATCTACTCCTATTAGGTATTTATAACTTGTACAGGGCTGATAATGTGTGAACAAGATTGATAATAATTTGTGATGTAAACTGATGTGAATGCTAACATATGTGCGAAACCTAAAATCCTTAACACATTTCTGAATGGATCAAAATAGAAATCTGCCTGATTTTCCTGAGATGTGGCTGACACAGAACTACTGACTCCCAGGTGGCTGTTCTGGGACATTGCTGTCTCACAGGAGGCACAAGGAATAGCAGAGCCACAAAAAAGTTAAGGAGTGTGTGTGTGTGTGTGTGTGTGTGTCCCTTCAGTGATTTTCCCAGTAGTGTCTTCTTGGAAACATGCACAGAAAGGGAAAATAAATCGATTATTTACAGATTATAAATATGTGATTTGATAAAACCCAGGAATTATTTCTCTTGCAGTCTGGTGTAGTGAATTTTCCCTTGTTTTGCACCATACTGTGGGTTGGTATCTGAGCAGGCAGCACCGGTGTGATTCCTATTACATATATTTTCCAAACATTCAGCAGTACTAGGTCCTAAACATTTGGTCATTCTTTCTAGGAAAACTAGGTCCTAAATGTTTGATCATACTTTCTAGGAAAACTAGGGACAAAATGGGAGGCTGTCAGTAGCTACACTGACTTCAGTGTTTTATTCCAACAGAGCTGCAATTTGAATCTCTTCCTTTGAAGCCTACAAGAATGAAAGGCACAGCTGACATTTTTATGGAAGTTATTTTTGTGGTTTATCTACAAAATTATTTCTAAAGTAACATTACAGAAAGATAAACTTTTAATACTTGTCTATAAGACTGAATTCTGTAAATCTACTGCTGAAGTCAGGAGAAAACTTTAAATACTTCAAATTGATTTTTTCGAATGTCTAATATTTTGCCACCAGTATTAACCACTGTCCATGTGCCATTCATTTGGAATGTAAATAAAACTCACATCCTAAAGAGCTTATTTGTATTCTATTCTTTTACAGCAGACTTTTCATTTGTGTGATCATTAATATTTAAGCATTCATTAATGAAATACATCCTTCTCCAAAGTTAATAAAGGGATTAATAGCCGGGATAATGAGAAGTCTGGCAAGACAAGAAAATTTCAGGAGGGAGAAAGAAGAAGGGGAAACTTGACAAGTTAATGATCCATTAAAATAAATCCTGGGTCAGTTTAGATCATGCACAGTTCATTACTGTATAATAAATTTAATTGATAGCCATAAAAAAGTAGTAGGAAGAAAGAGAGATTTTGGTTAAATTCACTGGCTAGACATTTAAGATGTTTCTTAAAGGTTTTCAGTTGTATCTTATTGGAAGAAAATTTTCTAGAGTTAAAAGAATTTACGTACACAACGAAAGCAAAACACCAGCTTTTAAACTGGTGGCTGGCTGGGTGTGTCACATAAACAGCCACCCATGCATGTTCAAGAACGCCAGAAAAAAGAATAAACGGGAATCAGAAGTCCCATTGTGCCACTGTTAATGTTTAAAACAACAACACAACAAGACTTGATACACAAAATATAATTACATATTGGGAAAAGAAATAGTGGTGGTTGGGACAGAGAGAAAAAGCCGAGCAGTTCTCTAGATGAGGTCTTGGTTGGAGGTTTGCTGTAGGCTTTAAAACCTGCACCACAGGCGGCTGCTGCTGCAGTTGAGGGGCTGAATGTGCAGTTCAGGCTGGGACTTAGATTTGGTCATGTAGCTTTTCCCACAGGGATCGCAACTGGAGAATGTGTTTGTGTCTCCAAATAGTATTGGACAGCACAGAGACTGCTGAGTAACCAAGCAGCAATGCCTTTCTAGAAATGACAGTAGCCCAGCTGAACTCTGCATGGGGATGGGCATACTGCACCAAGCCCAAGGGCCTTGCTGGCTGGGGCAGTGCACTTTACGGAGGTACTGAGGTGTGTATTAAATGCTAAAGCGAGTTCATGCATGTCTAGCCTGACAGGAACAGAGGTACAATTGCTAAGATCTCTTGTCCTCGCATGCATTTTCAAATTCTCCTCTTTTCTCCAAAGCTCCAAATTTTGGAAATATTTTCCAGGTCTGGGACTCAGCTAGATCCTGAGCTGTCGTCAGCAAACATCCACTATAGGTGTATTGTTGACACAGGAAAGTTTAATCAAAAATATATTCCAAAACACTGCTAGTTAAACAGCGCAAAAGTCAGAGTTTTTTACAGCTCCAGACTAATCTCATGGACATTTAGTTAAAGCCATACTTGGTTAAATACCTTTTCTTTTCATGACCACATTAAATTATTTATGCATCTACAAATCGAGATGCTTTTCCTTTTTGCAGATGCAGGCTTTATGCAGCAACAGACTATGCAATTAGAAAACAGCAAACCAACATGACCTTGAATATGTGGAGCATGTATTTGTTTAAGTTCACAGTTCTGTTACACAGACATCCAGCAGGACTGAAAGACAGCGAAGGGTACAGTAATGAGGACCTATTTTTAAGCATCCACTTTTCTTTTAAGAGATGCTGCTTAGCATAAATTTTGGGACTACCTAAAATCACTCAGTTTGGAAGAGGGACCTGATATATTATGACAAAGTGGGCTCTGAATAACAAGGATGAGATTAAGATTTCAAGGATTTTGTCCTTAAGGAATCTGGCAAGGGACTCTGGTCAGACAGACTGGTACAAAACCAGCCTGTGGAAGAGAAGGATTTCAAGTAACTTAAGCAAGGAATAATAAGACAACAGAGAAAGTAGCCTTGGTCAAAGAGAAGGGAGGAAAATCAGAGGTCAAATCTTACACCCACGTAACTGTTTAGGAAATGACCAAGGAACTTGTGAAGCTGGGCACTAAAACTGGCCCACAGCTCCATTCATCTGCCCCATGTCCTCATGATTATTTTTTCCTCTTGGTACACATGTGTGTTACTGTGAGGTCCGCCAAGAGTGTCTGAAAGGCTCATTCAGCCCTTAGCAAGGAAACCTTGGCTTAGGGCCACATGGCTGGTTTTGCAGGAAAGGAAAAGCATAAGCTCTCCTGGAAGGCTGCAGTAAACCTGTAGACAGCTCAAAATAAAATTTCAGATCCAAGCCCCAAAATTCATGTCCTGAACACAGATCAAGAACACCCCACTCCAAACAAATTTTAATGCATCTAATTAGGAGGAAAGATGAATAAAATTTCATTTTTTACAGCTTGTGAAAAAAATGTATTCAGTATACATAGGGTCAATTATTAATCACATCTACTAGCTGTCTAAGGATCAGAATGAAAATTCTCTCTCTAATCCCCAAAGATTATCTCACCCCTGAACAATGCATTATGTTGGAGGTGGGAAAGATCTAAGCAGAAAATGAGTGGAAGTTTAGTTCTGGCTCACATCGAGCTAGTAGAAGAGCTGTGTTCTTCACTTACAGGATCCAAACCAAGATGAAAGGAGATGGGACTTTCTGCGGTAACATGTTCTTGGGATTTTGCTCAGACCTGGACTTAACACCACAATCTCAAATGATTATACTAAAACACAATCTCAAGGAAAATAAAGTGTAAAATTTTTCAGTCTTTAAATAAAATTGCTCAGACTGATAGAATACATTCTGATTCAAAAAATCAGTCATACTTCAAGTCCAAAATAATATGAAATACCAGTGGTTAGTAATTAACACATATAATCAGCATCCTTAAAAGTACTACGTATTATAATAAATTTTACATTTTGATGAATGAACAAAAAATATTACTAGTGACATATAACACTCAGCAGTTCAGTGTGTTCTCTCATACCGTTTCTCCTCATAAAGAAGCGGCAAAAGCTATTTTTAGTGTAAGTATACAAATAAAATATAGTTTTTATTACATGTAGAGAGATTTTTTAATATGTGTTTCAGAATTGTATGTATATAAGGGGGTTGCTTTCCTGCTCGTATCCTGATTGATCCAAGCACATGATCACACAAAGCCTTTGTTATATTTTCCACACGAGCTATTTTTATCTCGAGACACCTCACTAGGTAGCACTTTCTTTGTTACTCTTTCCCCAGTTTCTTCTGAAGCACTACATACTTTGCAACTTCTGTATAATGTCCTTACCTATATATGCACACACTGTATGTTGTATAGAAGCATATAAATTTGCAAGTGAATATCTATTCTATTAGTACAGAATATTTTGACACCCTTAAGATCACCCTGCAATGAAGATTTTTCATTAAACTAAGCAACAAAAATTCAGAATAAAGCCTGAAGTAGTAGAGAGACTTTATATTGATCTCAGTACTACCAGAATTTTACTGAATGTCTAGCTTTTTTATTGGTGTAGGTCAGATCAGATTTGACACTTTTTTTTTTTTTTTTTCCTTTGCAATAATCTGTATTTAGCACAGGCTGTGCTAAAATATACCCCAAAAGTACAATGACTGCTTTAATATATTATTCCCAAAGCTGGAATCTGGGGAAAATTAAATGAGCCAATGAGCAAACAACTTCTTCCTGTTTTTTTTGTTCTACTACATAAGGTGCATTAAGTTAACTGGCCTTAGTTAAATATAACCTACTGTAGTTCCAACAGACTGAATCAGCCTGTTGATTTTTAACAATGGGCATTTTACATGGTTTCTTCCCTTAGAATGGTGAGTTTGGCATTCAAAAATCAAGGTGGAGGAAACACTAATTGCTATAAGAATTCTGGCAAACTCCGTTACAGTAATAACTCTGTATTTAAACATTCCCTATTTTAAAAACTACTAGTCAGAAAAGTACATTTGAAAAGAAATATAAATACCTAAAGATAATAAGAGGTTTAATACCACTTTCGTTCCTTTCCATTAATTTCTCCTGAACGAGACTAGTGTATAATTATTCTAACCTTTTACCCTCTCCTGCTCCAAAATAATTCAATCCCCTCCCCAAACCACAGTATCTCTACAAAGGATGATAACAGGTCAGGAGACGTGTGGTGGTGGAGTCCATCTCTCCCCCTCTGCTACTCCATCCCTGTTCAGGGGCAAGAACTCTGGGCTGGCACAGCTCAGGCACTCTGCGCCTCTGTCACAGCCATGGACGTGAAAAAGCATGGGGAGACCTTGGTCTTGGTTTCTCCCCTTCCAGTCCACACCAGTCCTGCTTTGGGAACCGCCTGCTCGGGTGGCATCAGGGGATGTCTTTCCTGCTCTTCCCACCCTTGCTATGCACAGGTACCTAATTCAGAACTGGCAGGAAGGTTATGTGTACATTTTAATTTATTCTCTTGTTGCTGTCCAGATGGGATAAAAGATTTCTAACTGCTCTATTTCCCATGGGTGCTCTCATGATAAATACATTAAAGATAGTGAAACATTCAGATACAACGACAGGAACAATAAAAGGACTTACATTAACACTTCTATCTGTGTAAGAATTCACATGGGGAGTTCATACACATGAAGGATCCTGGTAAAGAAGAAATTATTTATGAAAAATTTCTTTTTTTTTTTTTTTTTCCAAATGAAGCAGGCATTGAGAGTACCCAGTTGTTGCCTTATTATGACACCGTGTGTGCATACAGTGCTTGCACTAGTGAAGCACTGGAAATGCCTCCAGAGTGTAAGATCACTGTTCATTATGTAGTCAAGCTGTGCTGCCAAAATTCTGTTTCACAACGATTTACCAAATTCTGAGGGCCTAAGAAACAAAATCAAAAGCAAATTCAGATTTTCCCTGAACTGGAACTTGCTTTAAATGAAGTGGTGTTATAAGTGTTCACAGACATCATCAACCAACGCAGAACCTAAACTAATGGGGAGACTGCAATATGATAAAATATTTGATCATATCTGTTGGATCTTATCCCAAAGTCTGTTTCCAGGAGATAATCTGTAACATCTCCTCAGGTTTTTGGTACAATTGTCCCTAATGTGCATTGAAGTCTATTTCCATCATGTTAAATAAATTTGCTTGGCTCTTTGGTTCTTTGTTGAAAGAATGTCTCATTGCTTTTCTTCTTCGGAGGAATGATCAGGCACAGGGAAATTATGCAGGGCTACAGCAATTTTCATTTAGTTCTGGTATTGGAGGCTTAATGGACTGGTGAACCCACCAGTGCTTCCACTGGCCCATGCAAGGCTCTGACCACTTGGGCAACCTTAGCCCTGGGCTAACTATATGCTCGTACATCTCACAGTACTAATCTTCTCCAAGAAGGTATGGAAGGATACAGAATGGTCTTCTTTTATAAAACACTCAGCCTGTTGTATCCCCGGAGCAGGCAACCTCACCTTGGCCTATAAGATCCACTCTTTATATCCCCTGACTTTAATGAAATAAGAAGGCTCATTGTATAAAATAGTGTTAAACATACCTTTCTTTCCAACTACACTTGTATGAAAGATGACAAGAAGTACTGCCAGCTTTTAGATAACTGCCCATGTTATGAGCCTTCAGCCCCCTTTTTAAATAGAAATTTAGCCATTATCAAAGGTCAGCTTTCAGGCTTGCCACTGAGAAGTTTATAAAATACCTATAAAGCCAAATTTTAGTTTGTGCTAAATCTATGTTAGGCAAATTTAATAAGAAACATTTTGAACAGTCGTGTACTGCTGGGTCCCAGATGATTTTCTTATGGGACTAATGCAAAAAAATGATTGCCTCTTAAAATCCTTCTTGGGTACGTCATTCTTACTGGTATTTAGTCCATTTATTGAGAGAAGGTTAATCTAAATCATTTATCAAATGTGGATCATTACTATTTTCACCATATCACTGTTTTTTTATTAGAAAAAGACCACACTAGACTACAGATAGATGTGTAACTCATAGCTGTATGACGTGAGGAGGAACACCTCCAAACAGAAGATTATTACGTTATCATAAACAACATCAGGATGGAACTGTGAGGTCAAAGGACACAGAATGACTATTCGTTTTAATGGTATTTGGGTGTCTAAACTCCCAAGCTGGCTTTAAAAAGTTGAAGCCAGAAGGCTGCAGAGAGATCGGACAAGCACACATCTTGTAACAAGGAGAGGTTTGAGCAGTCTGCTCTGATCTGAGCTCCCCTGAAGTCTGTTGTTCAAATTTAGTTCCAAGGTTTTCACTTCCATCTTTATAAAGTTGGGGGGTTTTCTGTTTTTTTTTTTTTTGCATTTAGTTACCCTTACTGTCAATATATTGTAATTTGTGCATGTTTCACAACTCTCTGGTACACAAGTTAACCATGTATATTGTTGTGGTGTTGTGGGTGATGCTATGATGCAACAATAATTTTAAAATTATTTTTATTAAAACATCCACTCAGTGAAATATAACACGAGTGAAAATTATTCTGAAATATGACAATATAGGCAGTATCCAAAGGAATAAATAATAGCTGTTTCCTAGAAACTGGATAACCCTGGCTCCACTGGAACAGCAGTATAAACATGCTAAACTGGGAATTAATGAGAGGGTATGAATCCAGACCAATACATATGACAACAATCAAAAGTAACAAGGCTCACAGGAGCACTGAAAAGGGCACTGGGCAGAACAAAGTGCCAAAAGAGCACTCAGCTGCAATGCAAAGCGCTGAAAAACCAGCAGACACAGCCACAGTTGTGTGGAGAAGAGAAATAGGAAAATCCATAGTATAGGTTGTGGATACGCGGTGTGCTGAGAAAGCATTTTCAACATACTTTCCATTCAAGGAGTATTAATTGAAAATATTCTACATACTTGTAGAGGTGGAGTGAACAGGTCTGGAAAATTTCCAGGACCTTTAACCATGGAGTACCCATAAACACAGAGGTCTTTGGAGACCCTGGATGTGGCTGCTGTTCTGCTGACTGTGCCCTTCCTGAGTACTTCATTTTAAAAGTTCAGGCTGTAATTATCCCCCATCCTCTTTCCTCCAAATAGTGTAAATTCTGGCTGTATGTTTGGGAAGTAATATTATTTCACATTTTTATATAACATTTTACATGTCCCAGGCACTGAGAAGACATTGATTCAGCCTGACAGGGCTGCAGTGAAGTAGGTGGGTAATTATTACTCTTATCCCCTAGAAAAATACTGGAGAATTGAGGAGACTTGTCCTCGGAGAGTATCCAAGTCAGAAAGAGGACTCAGGGCTGTGGGGATCCACCTGTGTTCACCCAGGCAAACCAGCTCTCTGAGTAGGAGACAGAGAAGGAGAGGGGTTCTAGATAGTGTGGAAGGGACGAAATATTTTTCTAGATACAACAATTTAAGGGTAATTCTTCAAACTTCTGTTTTATTTTTTCTCTCTCATTTATGATTCGTATAAAGCTAATTGCATGGTGATGTTCTGTTACTATACACTTATGGGACTGTTTAGTGTGTCTTTCTAAAAAAAATAAATCATAAATGTGTGTTGAACCTGGAAAACCCTGTAAGCTATAAAGTTCACAAAACTACTCCTTTATGTGAGTGGGGTCTGCCCATAACTTGACGAATGTATTGCCAGATTGAAAAGGAAAAAATCTTTAGTAGGGCAAAAACTATGAAGTTTCATATGATTTGAATTAAGTTCAGATAATAACCATACTTGGCTCAGTGGTGTTTGGAAAGAGAGTTTGAAATTCTCCTCAGAGACATTTCTTAGCTTAACTTTAAATGAGAGCTATGACTGACTACTTTCAAAGAGGAAGAAAATGAGTTCAACATATTTAAATCCTTTACTAGAGCCTCTTGCCCCTTTCAAAGTCTATTTCCTTTTAAAATTATATTTATAGATAAAATGGGGGGACGAGAGCATGGAACATCTGCACAAAAACGCTCATCTATTTGTGTATCACACCCTATAAATATACACGTTATAAATTAAGATATATTACTCTCTGTGTGTGTGTGTGCCCGTGGACAAGGAATTTCATTTTGTCTATATTTACCCAACCCTTTGAGCAGGTAAGTTCCTGAGCACGTAGAAAGATGCTGTATTAGTGTGCTTGCCCAGATAATAAAAATCTTTTGCAATCCACAGCAAAATATTAAAATCTGATTTAAACAGTATCACTTGTTAACCAATTCATGTGAACACATTTCATGTGAACACATTTCATTGCAGTGGTAGCAACAGTAATTGTTTTCTGTAATTAAGGTCTGGCAGCTGAGAAAAGCACAATGGGAAGGAAGAGCCAAACCAGCGTGATGCTATAAACACACTCCCACCATCCCAGTATAACTTAGAGCAGCCTCCAGGAAGCTGCAACTGATGTTGGCAACAATAATTTCAGTAAGACCAGAGATCAGAGACATGCCATGAGCTTTATCAGCCCCTTCCACCACTGATATTTCCTCTCAAAGTTCTCCACAAAAAGTTGATCTACGCAAGGATTTTCAGGTGAGGGAAATCTTCAGCTCTCGTTTGACAGCCTCAAAGCTGTTTTGTAGTAGAGGCAAAATATTAAGATTTGATTCTACCATTAAAATGCACCACTGGCACCAAATTGCTCTGAGATCACAATGCCTGTTGTAGTCACAAAATGTTTAGTAACAGTGAGAAAAACAAATAACTTACAATAGAAGACATTGTTTGTCCACAATCACGTGATCTTCCAGTTTCACATGCATGGAAATGCAGTTTCCCTTACAACGTTGCACCAGACCTTGCCAAAATAATTTGCAAGCAACTAAATTTAAACAAACCATAAATAAGAAAGTAATTCCTTTAAAATCAAAGGCGATTGTGTTAGAATTTATATATATGTGTGTGGGTGCATGTATTTCTCATACCATGCATTCAGTATTAAATTAACAACTTGCCTTGCTGGCATTTTGAAGTGCTAAGTTCTGAACACAGAACCATCCCCTCAAATTTATGTATATTTTGTCTCTTCTTATTTTTACCAAATAATCCTTCCCCGACCCCCAAATGGTACAGATGTGTTTCAGCAGCTGTCCTTGCTTTCTCTGTAATGTAAGTTCAATGGATGAGCATGTGTATGAATGCCCTATCATCAATTCATTAAACAGTATCTTCCACATTACTGAAACGTACTAAAAAATTATGTTCTTCCCTTAATACCCGGATGCAACACTGCTAAGCAACGTGTTTCCTTTCCAGAAGATGTTTTTTGATGTGTTACTAACCGTTTTGTGACATTACCGATTAGATTACCCGTTAGAAATAAACCAGTTCCATATTGGTCCTGTCAGGAGGCAGAATCCATTCTCTTTATCCAATGAATTTGAGTTTGCTTCTCATACTCTTTCCTCAAACACCATTTTAGCAGTGATTCATCATACATTATCCAGCCTAAGGTTGGAGGAAGGAAGGAAGAAATAAAGGACATGTGCCAACGTGGTGGAGGTAATAAGGGACACATGCAAGCAAAACGTGTCTGAGTGATGCTGAAACCAAACACACTGTGGATATGGGACTAATTCTTACTCCAGATGCATTTGGAAGCAGCAGGACCTGTATGTGTGTGCTTGAGGGTCAGCTTTAGTCACAGCCACCAGAAACTGCTGAAGGGAAATGGGGCACAAAGGTTTGGGAATTTACAGAGCCCAGATCCAAAATTTACCTCTTCAGTGAAATCTAGTAATGGTGGGACTCAAATCATCCTGCTATAACTCCCCCATATTCAGGTATGCTTTATATCAGCTACAGCTGATGGTCCTGCATACCTGTGAATGACACGACTGCTGTAACACAGAGCAAAATTAGCAAACCTATCCTTAAGGGCATCCTGGAGAGACACTGTGACAGCAGATCATCATGGCTTTCTCCAGCTGGAGCTGAATTAAATGTCTGAGTAAATTGTTTGTCTGTATATTAAAGTCAAAGCCACCTCACAGGGGATCTGCAACCCTGAGAAATAACAAAACAAGCAGCATGCTTTGATATGGTAAAAAAAAAAAAAAAAAAAAAAAAAAGAGTAGAAAATGGCAAAGATTTGTGAAAAACCAGTGGTTGTAGAAGGCTGCATTTAGAAAAGAAAGGATGGCGTACAGCGTCACCGGCGAAGTACAACTGTGTTGAGCAGAGAAGCTGGGTAGAAACAGGACTGAGGGAAGCTGGACGAAAGGGAGATTATTTGAAAGAAAAAGTGGTTTGGAAAATATAAACCTGGGAACTCACCACAGGCTGGCTAAAAGGAATACGAGGCTTGGAGAGACACAAGGAACGCAAATGGTCTGGACACTGCAGAGCTTCCCAGGACAGAGGACAAAGCAAGCCCTGAGGGCTGCAGTGGTGCTATCAGTGACATTGCTGAGCCTTTCTCATCTTTAAACTCTTCTGTGAGCAACTTCCATAAACTCTTACACTGATAGTTTCCCAAAATACCACTAAACTGCCCTATTTCTCCTAAAAATAAAACCTCTGTCTCAGGTATTACACGCGTGGTCCGATTTAATTACAAGTTCCCTTGCGTGACAGCTTCTTTGTGTTTTATCTATTGCTCTGAAAAGCCTATGAAAAAAGTGGTGTGTATGCAATACCGCTACCATTCTGCTAAGCTTACTCACACCCCTCATTTTGCCTTTTTTTCTGCTGAGTTTCTTCTACATCTTGCTGAATGTACTCTTTGGGTAATAAAGCTTATATTTATAAGCCTTAATAGAGCAAGAAGCTTAATTTTAGTTCCAATAAGATTTAAACATGTTTGATGCTCAACAGGAACAGATTCAAGCACCTGCTTCAGTCTGTTCTGCCAAACTGTAACTCTTGTGAAAGGACACAAGGGTGAAAGGGCACTTTATGGACTCACTGGTCATTCTTTTGTTACTCTCCAGAAAAGATTATTTTTGGGAAATATCCCAGATGCATATTATCAGTCCCTGGCTGGGTGTACTCCTTTATTCCAGAAGTGAAAATACAGCAGAACGTAATGGTATTCAAAATGAAGAGAAGGTAGTTTAAGTAGTGTTCATACCAAAAAAACTCCACAGAAATTAAAGAAAAAAACCTCAAGGAATACACTAGCCTGCAATTTATCCTAATTTGTGAATGGGATTCTACATCGCCCATCTTCTTTGCTAAGAAAGCTATGCAAGATGTCTCGGGTCTGCAGTGAGAAACCCTAACAGTAGTATTAACCATGAGAAGACAACGCTCTGCTTCCTTGCCAGAAATGTAAGCAAAACCAAACATACAGGGTTTTTTGTGGAAAAAACTTGAGAGACACAAAGGAGGAATATGCCCCATTATACAGCAAGTGTAGTAAGGGCTGAAACACAGCTGAGCAAGCACTTCTCTCTGGGTCTAGCAACATGAAAAAATTCACTGGCAGATTTTGCACTAAATAGAAGAAACCTAACAAACACACCCGTGTTGAACCCAAGCGAACTACTTCTGTTTTCCTTGTAGGCACTAGCAGATATTTATTTCAAATATTGTCATGCCTCTCATAATTTGAATATTAATTTTACATGAAGTATATACAAGTCCCCATTTATGGTGACTTGTGGGTGGGTTAGGGCTCTGTATAGGACTAGAAGTAGCTTTATGTTACCTGCCATCCCGCTGTCTCTGGGGCAGCTGGAAGCCTACAAATATCCTAGTGAAAGTTAGAGCAGTCTCATGCTGGCTTGAGTCCTTCTCATATTTTCTCCTTGCCTACTAAAGTTTCCCAAAAGAATATAACTCTCAAACATGAGCTTGGCTCCCTTTCCCCTACCCTTGTGGAGATTAGAAATAAGTCTAATGTAATAGCCTTGCATAAGCCAGGGTTGGCTGTTATGCCATATCTCCATGGGTTATTTTGGATGTCGGGAACAGCGCAGAGTTGTATGTAACACAGAAAAGGACCCACTGCACTGCATAATTAACTACATGGTTCTGTGTTTGGGTTTTTCAAAGTGTTTCTCACCTTACAGGTTCGTTAGAGTATACTACGTGGTTCTCACTCGTACACTGAAGGCATAACAAGGCAGGCTGTCCTTTCCCATCCTCCAGCAACAATGCCTAGCGAGGTGTTGGGGAGATCTGGAAAAAGCCCTAAAGACCCTTCTCTGAGCTGAATTAAACGTTAGCTCACATCCAAGAGCAGCAATTGGCAACCTCTGCAGCCATCCTCGGACTGATGCTTTCCTGGCATTAGAAGCAACATAAATCCTAATAGTATGGAGTTCTTATTTTTACCCCGTATGCTTTCCTTCTAATATTCAGAATTATACTGTCCACACAACTTTCCATGTGAGTCATTATCTAATAGTCTTTAAACCTTTTGAACAATTTCAATCAAATTTGACAAAGGGGCATATGTTCTCAAAATTTATGAAAATAGATGTCAGGGGAGGAGGGAATGCATTAATGTCTCTGCTGGGAAGGGGGCCAGACAAATGTGTAAAGATATATAACTCAAGAGTGAGATCCCTAGTTGTTGCTTTAGGGATAATAAGTGAGGGTCATGGATGATGTGCATGCACATGGCAGGAGTTTCACTGTGCAAGAAGGAGCAGCTCATCTCTGAAAAATCCACTTAGCTGCTCAGCCACAGCACACAGAGCCATTGGACACTGGCTGCTGATCAGTGGTTGTGCTGCCTGGAGAGCCACTTTTTTGGTTTGTTTTTTTTTGTTTGTTTGTTTGGTTTTTTTCTGTTTAATTAGGAGTCTCATTCACAGAGATGAGTACCATCCACATGTATATGTGGATACAGTCTAGCAGGAATGTTGATTTTTCTTTTAGTTATCCAGCAGACTAGTCATCTCAGGCAAATTTGTGGAATATCTCTCAGCTAATTTTTATAGGTTTTCTAATATGCATGGCAAGAGACCAGACCAGAGCAAAAGATAAAAAGGGAAATAAAGTATATTTGGTCATAGCAGATGATGCTTCCATTTGAAAGAATTTTTTTTACCTGTATTACCATGACCCTGGCTTCCAAGAATAATGTGCCATAATTCTGCACTGAAGTTAAATTTACAGAGTTAAAAGGGGCAAACATATCACCTATTATTATATTCCTTCTTCTTTGTATATTTTTACATCTCCTGTAAATTAACATAACATTTATTTGTGTAAGAAATATAAAGCTGTGTTTAAAGTTTAAAAAATAGGGTTTTTTCCAAATATTTGTGAAATTTGTCACTCAAAAATATTACAATAGGCAGAATCACACTGCTCTGATGAACAATATTCCTTGTTTAGTTTTGTCTCCAATGACGATTTGTCATTTTAGAAGATCCCGTTTTTAGTACAACAGTTACTGAAAACTTACATAACTCGTCTAATAATCCCTTGAGCTCTTGCTTGGCCAACAAATGAGACTTGTTACAGAGTATTTCTGTAACTTTATATTACTACCTAGGAGATGAAATGGTAAAAAAGTAGTTCTTTTGGATATTTGAAAAGATATAAAACATATTGAGATCCAGGCTCTATTTTCTAGGGTCAGGTTCTTCTCTATCTAACCAACACCTTTCAAGAAAACCTTAAAAATTCAAAGTATTTTAATTTACCATTTTGGTAAGTATATTATTAATGCTGTAGATTACATCAGAAGAGATTTGGCAGTTGCTTCCTATTTAAAATAGGTATATTTTCCCTGGAACTAGATTTTTTTTTTTCCCTTCCTATTTATAATCAGACGTACACATACAGAAGGTTCCCTTGTTTCAGTAATATGCACAATTTCCAGTAGTACTGATGGTGCGTGTGTGTGCATAATGAGGGGAAAAAAGGCAAATTATGGCAGGTTTTAAAGGTTTTATTGTCTATGATATACACACGCTGCTCCTATTGAGGTAGCTAATGGAGGCTTTGCAGGAATATCTATGGTAGAACAGACCCTGCAGCTGTTAACCTGAGATTATTCTCATTTATCATTTGAAGAAAAGAAAAAGAGACCTATTTACATTTCTTATGGCAAAAATACTATAAAAGTTTTTACTGTGTATATGTAAGCAATCGTTACCTATTTCCACCTACCAATCTTCTTACTGAAACCATTTTAACTCTTTCTTCAGGAGCTCTTGCCAGTTCAGGGGTGGGCACTAGAAGATGAGCCTGATCTGATTTGGAGAGCAGATCACAAATACCATCCTGGGGGTATGGAGACAGAACTGCCTCCCTAAGATTTTCCTGCTGCTTGAGTCCATTTCAGAGACTTTTAGTGTCTGCATTTATCACAGACAGAGAGAAATAAAAACCAGTGATTCCCCTTGTGTCCTTGTGCATATGAAGTTTATATGGAGATGGGCTGTGCTGAAGAAACGGGCTGAAAGTAGAATCATGGCAAAGAAGAGTGACTTCTGATCAAAGAAAACAAATATCCATGCCACACAGGCCTGTCAGATCCAAAACCTGAGAGGGAATATGGAAAGCTTTCTTTTTGTGCTCTATTAATACGTCTGGGTATGGAACATTTAAGGAGCTGTATAGAAATACAGATATACTGATACTTCATACCTTGACACAGACTTCTTTAGCAATCGTCACCTTCAGGGTGGTAAGTTCAAACACAATCCATGTTTTTCATCAGGGCTCTGGCTCCTGGTGACACAGATGGGTGAAGGGCAGGGGGTACATCAGGGGCTGTTATTTTGAAGAAGCAACATGAAGGGCAGCAGTTGTTTTTTCTGTCTACCTCAGTCACTCCTATTAAGAGCTTTAGTAAGATAAGTGCTACCAGTGTAGCTTTACAATATAAAAGCAATTTAAGTCATTAGAAAAAGAAGTTTCCAGGATAACTGATTTGATTATTATAAGATGTACTATAATAAAGATAGTTTAATAAAGTAAATAGCTCTGTGCTGCTGAAGTTTATTGAGTTGGACAGTAGGATGGCAGACAGATCTCAGCTGAAAGCATCTGCCAGGTAGACAATGACAAATTCACTCAGGAGGAAGAGTCCAACAGACTCATTATCTTTTTCACCTCCATCAAATGGACATGAAGAGGGTGAGAGGGGACAGTGGAATGCCAGCCCACGCATGCAAGCCATTGCCTCCAAGGTTTGCATGAAACACTCAAAACTGATATCTGTTTCCCTGCAGCAATGACCTGTCTTTATTGATGAATCTTTTCCTCATCTTTGTTAGCAAAATGGGCAGGAAAGTCTTCGAACAATTTGAAAACATAGGTTTGGGCTCTCTCTCTAAAATAGAATGTAAAAAGTATATAGTGTGTATAAAAGTACAAATGGATTTGTTTTATAAACCTACCTACCCACAACCAGAGCAAACACATAACATGCATGAGAATTAATATCTTGTGTTTATAATTGACATTATTTTCTTCTGTATAAACCACAAACAAGTGTTAACTGGAAAGCCTTAATGAAACATAACGATTTGGTTGAGGGGAGAAGTCAGCAGGGGCCAGCCATGCAGCCCCAGCACGTAAGTCTAACGGTTCCCAGTGCTTATTTGGTTTTGTTCCACTTGCATTTATTCTCTTATCTTTCATTTCTCCTAGCAGCAAAAAGATGTATAAAGTTGACATGCCACACTACATCCTGAGAGGGCAGATGTGTGAAATTCCCAGGCTCTGTGCAGAGTTGCTGGTGTTGACAACTCTTCTGCTTCTGCACAACTGCAGTTTGAAGCAGCTGCTGGCTGGGAATTGTGTGTGGTTATAGAACTGGGCGGTCAGAAAACTATTTTTCTTGACTTACTCTAAGTGGTGGCACAGTGCTTGAACCTCTAATTGAAGGCACAAAAAAAATATTTTTCTTTTTGATGTCCTTGTTTCAGAATGCCCATCCCATCAAAAAAATTTTACCACTGTTTTAAAAGAGATTTAAAATTTGTTTTAAAGAGAAAGATTAAAATTTGTTTTAAAACTGAGACTCGGTAATTTATTTTTTTTAAATAACACATATTTGCTAGACATTAAAATGAAAATTAAGGAATACACTTTCTTTTGCAGTTCTAAGAACGGGCAGGTTTGGGAAAATTATATTCTCTATTGCGCTTAGCCTAACTCAAACTAAATGATCATCAAGGCAAGATTATGGATAGCTAGCTTGTTTTCTTTAACCCAGATATATCTCACTTCAAACTCTGAAGAATGTTAAAAACACATTAAGTAGAAAATTACTAAGATGGCTAATTAAGTCTTATCGAAGAACACATCTGCAAGTATACATGCACTGGCAGCTCTTCCATCATAAGTTGATCTTATTACAAAAAGTAGAAACCAGTCCTTGTGGGGAAAATCAGGCAGTTACTTCAAGAAGAAAATATTTATACATTATTAAAGGACTGATTTTTCAAATACCTGACGTTAATTTAATGAAGATGGAAATCATGCCTATATTCACCCATCTGTTTGATGAAGGCCTTGCTGAATATTTCAGGAAGGAGAAATTGGCTTCTTTCAACACCATTAGAGAGACTTAAGTCAAAAGCAGGTGCTATAGAAAATTATTTTAGTGGATTATTATCCCCCATTTTCCTCTTAGATTCAAATAATACAGCATGAAAGAAATGGAGCTTTCAGTTCACCTTGTGAAATGCCTATACCGCAAAGAGGTTTCATTTGTGCTTTGAGCTACAGGTTGAAATCCAGGTTCCTCTCTTCCCCTGCTTTTCTTTTCCCTGCTTTCCCCTATTCCTCTGAATAAGCTTTAATAAATCGCTTGAAGTCTTCTGTCTATACCAGCCAAAACCCTGGTGTTAGTGGACACCTACAGAAGCATTACAGTCCAGGAAGAATTGTGTCATAGATATAAGATTCTCTGTTGTTGTTATTATCATCTGCAGCTTTTCCGTGGGATTAGCTAGGACAAGGAGCAGCCCAAGTCTCACGGGAGAGACTGTGTAGCTGTAGCCACTGCTGTTCACACTAAGCATCCGCAGCATGTGTGTTCCCTGCAGTCAACGCCGGGTAGGATCCTCTGCCTCACGTTCAACACGGCAACATCACCCTTCACACAGGGGCGAGAGTGAGAGGATTTCACACAGGCCATTGCTCCAAACGATACAGCCAGGATTTACAAAACCTTTCAAGGCGTATTTAAAACGGGAATTATCTGCATTTAGCTAGCTGGAAAGTACCAGTCACTGGAATTCCTCCAAGAACGTTTTTTACAAAGTAAAATATTTGGAAAGTACATTTGCAATCAATTTAAACTAAAGGCACATTTTATATTAAAACCCTCATACTCTGGTTAAAACACTCACTTTGACTATTATTTTCTAAAATGGAGTGTTACAAGATCCAAGCACAATATACTGTGGCTCGCAGAGCAGAGTTAATAAACAGGATAAAGTTTCACCAATGCAAGTTGAGATTCTGCTTCTCTTTGATTATTTCCCTTTTCATCCTGACCCATGCCACTACGAAGTAAAAAGAGCATGCATCACAGTAAATTTTGAAGATGAAAGTTATGGTCATAGTTATGAAAAACAGAAACTGAGACTGATTTTCCCCCAAGCAGGTCTAGATTCCTAAAAAAAAAAAAAAAAAAAAGGAGATGGTTTCCAAAGCTGCTTATCAGACTAGTATTGGAGAACTACCAGGCACGTAGCCCTGTAGGGGGTTAATGCCTATCAAAACCTCTCAAGCCATTTAGGAGGACAGATCCCACAGAAAAACTAGTGAAGAACTCCTCCTCTAAATCATGTAATTACTTTAAAAAATGTACCACTCTTTAGACTTCTTGGCCTAGATCAATTTAGTGGCAAGTTTTGGTGAATAAGCACTGGCTAATGGTGATGCCTGACCCAAGTATCTTTTTCAGTGATGCTTCTTGTGCAGGGCTGACAGTTTCAAATGAAGCCATAACCTTACCCCTTATGACAGAAGGCAGAAACTCTTACTGCTACAGTTATAAATCCAGAAAAGTCTTTAAATATTTTTAAAAGCAAGTAAAATGAATCTGATTGTTTATTTTAACCTTTCTTGTTTTACATACGCTGTACTGGATCTATTTGAAACATAAGAGAAGAAAATAAACCATGCCAAGCTTTGGCAGTGCTAAGCCTGGTGTTTTATGGTTTTCTAAAGTGTGCTACATTAATTGTGCTAAGTGAAGGAAAGATATATCATTGTTATTGTAGAGGGTATTTTTATTCTTTGCAATAGTAAGGGGTGGATGAAAATAATACCTCTTTACATAACATCTTACATCTCAGAGGATCTTAATGCACTTTGCACTTAAGAGGTTGACCTCATTCAGCACTGGCACACGCTGATCCAACGGGTGCTAACACAGCCCTTATTAACTGTAGCACTGTGTTTGTAAAGAGTAGAATAAGAAATAACATATCCAGTTGAAAATGCAGTGGGAATTTAGGCAAAGGCACTTGGGAATCCAGCCAGAACACAGGGACTAACACCCAAACTCTTGCTTGTGGGGTCTCTTAATGACCACAAGCAGTTGTAGCAGAACAGTAGTTGTACATTTGAGCACAGCCAGAAACATAGCACCATCCAATTATTAGTTGAGTCATGACTCAAAAAACTAGTTTGTTCAGAAACTGGCAGAAAACACTGGGTTTGGAATCAGAGCTGCACAGCCAGCTGCCGAGCTTTTACCTTGTGTACTGAGAACTTTTCAGTCCGTTTAATCTCCACACTCCTTCAGCTACTGATGTACTTTCAAGACTGGCAGCAAGACTAAAAATTAGTTCCAGTGTCTGTGGCAAGGGACCAGACATATTTTAAATAGCATGGGCTTAAGTATTCCAGACTTAGTGGTGACTGAGGTATGTCTAGGTGAGTGGCACACCTAACATCCAGGGTAACCTGCTTTCTGGCTTGTCTGACTTCCAAACTTGTGGCTGAGACAGATGCTACTTGCTAGAGCCCAGTGCTACTCAAGACAAGTCCATCTGAAAAAAAAAAACCAACAAAACCAAAACAACGCTGCTCTATGCTACCACCTGCACCAAAGTTTTAAGTCAATGCATTTTTAAAAAAGAGCTTTCCAAAGTGAAGTATTAAAAGGTCTGAAAAGTAGGATTTGTCTTGGCAGCACCTCATACCATCTTGCAGTGCCCCAAAGCCTGCAGTGTCCTGGTCCAGCACATATGACCCTCATATTAATTCCTTGCTTTGCTCTTTTATTGGCTGTACCAGAACATTGACACTGAAATAATCCATGCAGAGGGGTGTGAAACTGTTGGTGACATGTGAGAGGGGAGCCAAACACCTTGGGTCTGCTTGTTGCTCTCTCAATGTCTGTACGTACTCTGCCAACCTCCTTTGGAAAGATATGCTTGCTCTTGGCAAGTCAGCAGGGTGAATATATATAGTCCATTCCTATCACTCCTGGGGAGACTTAGAAAAAGTAGTAGCTACCTGTCCTGCCTTTTCCATTATATCTTTCTCAATTCCTTCTAAAGATATCCAGCATGAGCTCTTTTATCATGAGAATTAACACTAAGGGATGAGGTCCCGTTTAGAGATAAGGAACAGGAGTACCTTGGGTAGAGATGTGAAGCAAAAAGGAGGTTAACTTGTAAGTTCCATAGAGGTAAACAATCAGACCTGATTTGAGGAGCAAGAAAACTTGGCAGAAAGAGCCTACATATGGAGGACACACAGAGAGGACAGCAGTCCATTATTTTGAGGTATGTCAAGCTATGAACATTGGGACGTCTCATGTGAGCAGATCTCATCTTGTCCAGAGGATGAACCTCTTCTTTCCACGTTGGCATGCTCTGACAGAGAGCTTTCTCTGGGGAGACTGGGGGAAGATGAGTTCATTTTGTGGCCTGAGCCTGCAGGCCCTTTCCACTGAACACCTAAAATCTCCTGATCTCCGAAGCTGGCAGATCAAGGCAGATCATCAGCTTAGATTCCTGCAATCAAGAAATAAGGCCTCAAAAGTTCCATCTGTATGGTAGGGCTGCTGTAGGGCTGGGACCTAATTCCACCCGAAGGCAGAGACTCAGATGATGCTGCCTCTAGCATCCCCACAGCCACGGCTTTCAGCATCCGTCGCGGTGGTGCTGGGCCATGCCCCGGGCAGCACTTACTGCCGACGGGTGCTGAAGCCCAGCCAGGAGCAGCCAGACCTCCATGCACAGGCAGGTAACCTCCAGCCCAGCCGCAGAAGCCCCAGCTCACAGCATAACAGCTCCCCAAGCCCAAGGCAAGCAGAAGTCAGTTTTCAGTTCATGTAATCTGATAGAGACCCCACCTTGTCTAGGATAAGGAACAAGCAGAGGCAGAGCCTCAAAGAACCAAGCTGGCTTCAAGCCTGGAGAGATGAAAGCGCCTGCCAGGAACCCAGCAAATCTTGTGCTCCCAAAAAATCGACCATGCTCCCCAGCCCTAGTTTCCCATAATGAGAATAAATATGGCAATGCATATTCAAGCAACGTGGAGGTTGGATCATGATAAAATTTACATGAACTCTGCTCCATTAGTGTTCCTAGGCATACAGGTAGGGCTTGAGAAGACACGTGATAAAACTTTTAACTGTGGAGAACCTGAGAGTAATCTCCAATAACTACTCTGTTGTCAGTACTGGCAGATGGAGTAGATGATATCAGAAACTTTGTAACGGTACTTATGATCACCTTAATTATTAAAACCAATGGAGATGCACTAAGGATTAACCAGAACAGTTTTGCCCCTAAAAGCACCATAAGTGGCTTCCAGGGTACAGAAACTAGAGAAATTAAAATCTGAGCTCTGGTCTGGTCTTTAAAATTTTAAGTCTCTAGGGTGTCTCACTCATGACATATCTTGCACCCTCACACAGTAAGATGTGAAACTTGAAACTCCAGAAGCCACTGTAGTCAAATGAGATTGTAAAGGAAATTAGCATATATGTATATTCTAGATGTATATATATTCCCGCATGTCTACCTCTGAAACTCCATACTGATATCCAAGCTCTTCATCAATGAAGAAATTGTTAAGGATACCTTCTTTCTCCCTCTCTGGCATCAGCAATGTTTTTGTTGGATAACCTACAGAAAAGTATACTTTGCCTTGAAAATGGCAAAGCCCCCAAGCTGTCAAAGCATCCAATCCCGCAGAATATTAGTGAGCACTAAGGACACACAGAACCTGAAGGACATGCTTAGAGATTAACCTAAGGGCAAAAAGCCACTGCATAAACCCAAACACAAACCCCAGCTTGTGTTCAGGGAGCTGCCAGCCCAGGCTGATGCTCACATTTGCAGTGGGCACTGAACCCAAGCTAAGTCTGAGCTGGTTCAGCGTTCACTGCGAATGTTTCATACAGCCAATAAATGACCCAATACACACAGAACCTTGGATTCGGTTTAAAAAGTCTGCGGAGCTCCAAGAAAAGCAATTTATGCTTTGCCAACTGCATCTTAAATGGAACCAACAATTAATGAGGTTTGAAATTATTTTATTTCCCTTAAACATAGAATTAGTTCGGCAATGGAGATTCAAACACCCTAACAGCACCACAGTTCAAAACAGCCATGAAATAGTCACTGGAATTTAAATCATCAGCTAATAATACCCGGTTTGTAACATGTTGCCTTTTTATAAAATCAGAATACTCAGTGGTGTCTTGATGTTTTAAGGAAAGTTTTGGATACATTTCATTTTCCTTTTACAAATGCCCCCAGTCACCAGAAATGTATGACTGTTTACTTTTTAATGTTTTCTGGGGTTTTTTTGTCGAACTGTCAAAACAATTACCTCATTGGAAGCCATGTCTTGGCATAGAGACAGTGGAATGAGGAGTGATTCTCCTCTGTGGAGCGAGCCGTTCAAGCTGGCTACCCTTGGAGAGCAGCTCGCTCCAAGATAACGTGGGAGATAAGTGATTACACTGACTCTTTTTCATGTTACAAAACAGGTTGATGTTTGTGAAGGGATCAACCTGCTTTTCTGAATTAGACACAACAGAAGGAAGACAGTAACTTCTGGGAATAACAGCACGCTAGGAAACCACTTTTCTACAAGGTTTTGATTTCCTCCCACTGGTGTCCTTGAAACAGAGAAAAGCAGATTTTAACACCCATGACAAAATACATGATTTTAGAGAGGCACATGTTACCTCAAAGTACATGAGGTATGAGTCCAAGCCCATTTCAGTGTGAAAAATGCAGCAGATTGATTTGATGAAGACTGCCCCTGAGCATGTACCCAACCCCCCTTTTATACCATTACCGTGTGATCTTTTTTTTCCCCAATCTTGTGAAAGTATCGTACAAGGAGACCATAGTGAATTAACCCTTTGCTGAAATTTAAATGGTTGCAGCCTCCCTCTTCCTCTCCTTACAGGATGAAGTAAAGCAACAGCTTTACCGTATTTGATTGTTTTAAAACTATCAGACTGGTAAAATGTCAAGGTTATGCCAGAATAATGCACAGGGCCTGATTCTGCAGGCCAGAGGCACAGCAACTGTCCCAGCCTCCACCTACACTGTGTGTGATCCAAGCATGAGACTGGCATTAGCCCAGTACAACCTCCTTACTCACTGCAGTTATACCCAAATTAGGATGCAGGCAGATGTATGTCTCAGCTGGGAGACAGCAAACACTGGAGTCACTTCTTGGTTTAATTGATAAATCTCTGACAGACAAGACCCTGACAGCTTGATTAAGGTTTCTGCTAAATTCTACTCCAATCTGTAGTCAAGCATGCAGGTGTAAAGTCACACACAGTTTAAGTTAACCTGTAACACATTGAGTTGGAATGGAGAAGCACCCATAAAATCAGCACTAGTCTCCACCTGAATGTGATCTCTCACAGCACAGCTGCAATCAGTGTCTGCCTGTGCAAGCACTTCTTCACCACCCCTCACCCCTGTTGAGGTTAAGCTGTCCCAAATTCCTTCCTGCTGGCAGGGAAGATGTAGCAGATGTAGAGGTAGGTGCTGGTCTCTACCAATACCTTTGCTAGTAGTTGGTTTTCTGGCCCAATCTATTGGAATTATTTTCTTCCTGCAAAGCAATTTGAAGACATGTACACCAGGATGACAGCTAATGAAACATGAGATTCCAAGATATGAGCTATAGGTCTACATAAATACTGCGTCTAAGCTCAGATTGCAGTTAGCTGTCACTGAATACCTATGTTGAGCTACATCAGATGGAAAACATCTTTTAGAAGTCTTATTTAAGTGGACTTCAGTATTTGCCTTGAGGGAAGTGTCTCTTCAGGGTATTTACATAAGGCCAAATCCTGTCACAGAGCCGTTTGCCTCTTGGCACAAATGTCACCAAGGTTGTGCTTTAAGGAAGGAAATACAACCTAAAAGAGGAAAGCTTGAGCAGCATGACTCAGCAACGTTAAAGTGGCCCCATGAAAGAAGAGCTTGCAGACCATAATTAATGGACTGGAAATTATTTTGAAACAACATTAGATGAAGCAGAATGTTTTTAGATATATTTTACATGATTGCATGGTAGGTAACCCAAGAGTGCCCACAAAGGTCAACCAAAACATTTCCACTGACCTCCAAGAGGTAGCACCAGCTGGTAAATAGACCAAGAGTCCCAAAGAGATGCATAGTGGAAACAAAATTTCATGCATACGTTTTTGAACTTCCTAACCACAGTTGTTCATACTCCGTATTCAGTACAAGTGTTTAATTTTCGGAAGTGCCAGGCCCTGAGGAAGTGAGCTGAGCCCTCACAGGATCTGCTGAGGTACATTCCTGGCACCGTAAGTTCAAAATGTTGGTCTTAATCATTTGAATACATACATAAATAGCCTTCATCAGAGTGAATGTCTGCTCATCTGTACACAAATATGGGTCAGTTAGACAGACTACATAAAGAGTTCATGTAACAGAAAGGTGAACAGCCATTTTCTCCCATGGTTAAAAGGCCTCAATTCTGTCCATCATTAGTAAACCCATCCTTCCCTTCTTTTTTTAACAAGTTTCCAGAAAGAGACATTAATGTTCCTTGTTTCATAGTGGTTTGTTCTATATTCTTTTTACAGAATAAAAGAGATGTAGATTTTCCTTAGAAAACTGCATCAACTAGCACTGTTCACCAATAAACTAAATTTATTACTGAAGTGCCTTTAGAAATCAGAGGATGCCAGGCAAGCTTACCCATCACTTTTACTGTTTAACTTGAATTTCTCATATCCTAAAACCAAGAATTCTGGGATGCTGGAGATAAATACCTATCGAAGTCGATACCATCAAAAGTACCTATAAATCTAAGAGCTGAGTTCAACCCTCAAAAAGTGAACTGTTGCTATACTTTCATCTCCCTTGATATACTCAGAGGAAAAAAAAAAAAGATATGTATCTCCTAACGAGTGCTGCATCCCCTGGTGACCAAGGGCTGCTCTGAGTGTGCTTAGAGAAAAAATATACTCAAGGGCACCATCCTGGTTCACAGTACTCAGAAGGACCTTTACCAGCTACAGCTGGTGCCTCTATTAGAGTCACCATCTAAAAAGGTTTTCAAAGCGCTTTCCAATTCCGGAAAAGTTTGGGCAGACTCAAGTTTGAGGCTCCTTATGAATTGTTGTGTCTCCCACTATCAGCCTCCAGGATCTTGATCACCCCCTTGTCAACAGGTCACAAAAAAGCATATGGCTCAGCACAGAGCAGCACTCAAACCCCAGAGCTCAGCACCAGGCAGAAATAACCTGGATCTTAAGACAGCATATGTATATCACACCCACATTTTACCAAGTTTAGCCAAGTTATACAGTTCTGAGGTTTTTTAAAGTCTTCCTGAGTTTGGATATGTGCAGTAGCCAGTGAACAAAGACCTGTCCTTACAGTAGATATTAGAATGATATTAAAAGATAAATACAGACAGGGAAAAGAGACACCTAAATAAGTCTCTCCCAAAACTTAAACGTTAAGTTTGTACTTGTTCTTTTCCAAGTGATCCAAAGACCAACAGTAAAACTGCCTGGAATTACTGAAGATAAAACAAAACTTTCTTTACAAGCAGAAGCTATTACAAATTGTATAAAAATCTTTATCTGCAGAAAGCTGTATTTCCACAGTTCTCTCGGTACTTTTTTCTAGTTCAAATGCAAAGCACGTGTTTGTAAACATGACATTTCAGTTGCATGTATTGATAGAAAATAAATCGGCCTAAAGAGATGACACTGAAAGAGCTGCCAGTCCTGCTAGGGTACAGAGTGACCATGATGTCCTGTGACTGGAACAAATGCAAGATACAATAGATAATTTTTAACCTAAAGTACTGAACTGTCCAATTAGGAACATCCCTTAAGTCAGGCACCAGCAATTATGATGAACGTTATAGAACATCAGTCTCTCTGACCAGAAACATAAATACTATGCTCTAATTGGAAGGACAAAAAGACAATTTTTGTTAAAGCTATCTTAATTAAATGCAGCATCTGGCAAGGAAGTTATTTACATAGACTGAATTTCACAGCAAAATATTTCTGTCAATAATTCTTCAGGCCTTCTTCAGCTACAGAACTGTCCTTCCCTATCATGCCACATTATCATCATTTTTTTCCTTCCTGTCTCTGTATAGTGTACACTAGATATTTTTGGCTATGTAATTAGAGGATTTTATCATTTTGCCTTTTTTTTTTTTTTTTTTTTTTTGCATACAGATACTAATAGGATTAGATACTAATAGGATTCAGAACCCAGCAAAGATCCTCAAGAACCTAGGAGCATTTGGTAAAAAAAAAAAATCACCCTTTATTGTTTCAGCTCTCTTTTATATCTTCTTTAATATTCAAATTCCCTTTATGTTGTAAATCGCAAATTACTATAGATTAGGGTGATTACTGTTTTATATTAAACTGAGAAGTGAAACCTTCCTAAAAGATTTCCTGAAGATGAATTAAAACCCTCTCTAAAATGATACAGGCTCTCAGCTTGAGTTATCATTGTATCTTAGACCCTTAGATCATCATTTAGATGGTCAGGATAGCAGGTCAATTTTAAGATGGGAAGCGGTGACATGAAGGGAAATTGGGTTAGTGATTCAGTAGGAGGCACTCGCAACTCTGAAGCGGCATTGATCTAATGCCTTGGTAATATATTGCTAAAAGGAAGCGTGCTGTTGGAAAGCTTGACTGTTGGCTGGGGTGGAAAACCTCATGACCACTTGTGATTAATGGAAATGGAATGGAAAAATTAAGATCTTATTCCACTTTTGACAAGAGCAGGACTGTTAAGCTGCGTCTTGTGGCCAAATTCCAGGTAGCTACATTCAGCCTACCTAAATACTCCTAAAAGTTATATTTGAATATACGGTATTATTCTTAACTTCCTACCCTCGGCTGGTATGTAGCATTTCTGCATGCAGCTGAACAACAGCTTCATTGTACCTTGGAGCAGCACTGTGACTACATGGGGTGAAGAGTGTTTGGTGTATTATAAGTGCTCTGAGATTCTTGAAGGTGAAAGACTGTATACACATAGGGTATTTTATTCTTAGTTTCAACTGACATGGTGAAACTTGCCTACACTTAGCTAAAATTAAACACACAGTATTATTTGAACATAGTTTTCTCCCCCTTTCCTGAATGTAACAGGGAAAAAAATATCCTCCACCTAGCCTACTTTTATGATTTTCATCTTTAATGAAAGAATAGAGGTGTTTTTTTAAAAAATTAGTCCAGTGAATTAAACCGTTGTAAATGTAGCAGCAATAACCTACCTAGGAATGTATTTCTGAACTCTCTATATATCTACCTTTAGGTTTTCTATATCTAAGATGAAGAATGTAGTGGTATTCTTGGACATATGTTTTCAGTCTCTCTTTCAGTGCAGTTAAAGGTAAGACTTCCTTTATTTAACTTGCACAAAACACAGGGAACAGTACCTTGAACAACGACCCAACAAAATGAGTTGATAGTTAACGATGCCCAGGAAGCAATATAAGCTGCTGGACTTTAAATTAAATTTGAGCCAAAGAAATCTGCATTTTGACCCAGTTCTAAATTTTGCCATACCTCACCTATTCTGTGTTATAACCCAACATGGGCAAAACTTGACATAAACATATTTGCTGATTCTCAATCTATTTCCAGAGTTCAGAGTAGTTGGAACCAGCATTATGTTTTTGATATAACTTCCTTTCAAGGCATGCAAAAACTAAGCAGTGGTTGGAAAGGTTAATAAAATAGTACTAAATGTATTGCTTAATTGTTCGGAACATAGGATTTGTCTGTTTGAGCCTTCCACAACTTTCAGCTTCCGTCTCTCTCTTGGCCTCCCACACCATTTTGTCCTCCACCTCTGTCTTGGTCTACACTTCTATCTGGGCCTCCCACACCTTTCAACCTGTGCCTCTATCAGAGCCTCCCATATCTTTTTAACCTCTACCTCTGTCAGGGCTTCCCACCCCTTCTCAGCATCCACCTCTGGCTGTACATCCCACATCTTTCAGCCTCCACCTCTGTCTCAGCCTCCCATACCTTTTGGGCTTCCCACCTCTGTCTTGGCCTCCCTGTTAAATCCTTTCCTCAGAGACACTGAATGCCTTTGTAATTGTACAGCTCTGAGCTCAGATGGTTTATATCAACTCCTGAGATCCTTCTTAAATTTGTAATGACACCATACTGCAGAAAATTAGCAGATTTGGCACAAGGCTAAGCCATATTAATTCTCCTTTTGTGTTTTTTAAAACTGTAGGATTTTCATACAGCTACTGCCACTTCTGTTTATAGGTTTTGGCAAAATCTTCTATTGAACCCTCTTTGTTCTTCATTTGGAATGGACCACGCGGGACATTTTGTTCTTTGGAGGAGAGGAGAACAAAGAGAATCAAATAAAAGTGATTAGAGGATAAAAAGAAAGTATGTTTGGAATTAGTCCACCCTTGCTTGTGTTAGGCTTGTCTCTATCTCCTACTTCTTGAGGTACTCTTTGTAAAGTATTTTATCCCTCGGGGGCCTCAGGTTTTGTTGTCTGGCATAACCACAGCACTGAGGACCAGGCATCATTTTCACTACTAATGTATTCTTCCTGAGCCCACAGAGCCTGTGAATAGGTCCAACTAGTCCAAAAACGAAGAACACGTGAGCATGCTGGCCGTTATCAAGACACCAGGGATGCCAGAACAAGTTTTATCTGGCAGTTGTTCTCCTTTTGAAGCTTTGCGACTTTACAATACACATCAACGGAACAGAAAATTGCAGGATGTGGACAGGGGAGACCAAATGTCAAACCTCTCGGGATTTCTACAACCTGCCTTCTCTGCACTACATTATTAAGTGAAATTAAACACACTGTCTTGCTACCATAAAGAAGGTAATTTTGTTGTGAAATTTAACTTGTGCTTAACCGTTTTGTTAATATTTTATTACATTTCCAATATGTATATGATCCCAAAATTGTATTCACTCTCCTGATCACATTTCTTTTCACACACAAAATATTAAGAGACACCAAGCATTTTAAAAGACTCCATTTTAATGGAGTTTGTTTTGTGAAAAAATATTTGTTCGTGCCAAGTGCTTTACTTGTCATAGTAACCCAGTGCAATTTAAACAGTGGATGTCCAAAACCATAACCACTATTTTTTCCAGTCAAATACTGGAACATTTACTTGGACGCTGCATTTGATCTTGCTAGCTCCTTATACTAACTTCAATATTGCCAATCAAAGCAGCTATGGGGACAATGAGTGTTTCCTACAACTATCAGTCCAGTGCACAGTATATCAATCGTTTGTTCCAGCTGCACAGTAATGCTTTCATTTACTTTAATCATTTCATTGTGTTCACATTTACCATATTTCTTCTTTTTTTTTTTTTTTTTTTCTTCTCTTTCCCCCCACCGCCCCAACAGCTCATGTTCTCTGTTCCTCGTGAGACATTTATCAGCACGCCTGGAAAATGGGAGGATATAATCACGCTAAAATTTGGTAATATAATTAATAATTTTTTCTTGATCTTCCATCCTTTCTATATCCATGTGGTTTAGTAGTGTCCTTGAAATAGTAACCTCAAAATTAGGCAGGTTCAAAAGGAATGTATCCCCAAGGTTTCCATGCTACAAAATTTTTGGACAAATTTTTCACATTTTAATTAAACATGTTCAGTCTGACAGGCAGAAAGGAAAAGGGTTCTATTTGTCACAGGAAATTTTAAAAAGCTAACAAAGGGATTTTCAATGGCAAGCAGCCAGCAAGGAAACTTGATCTTGGTCAGTTTTATTAAAGTAACTTTACACTTTTGACATTTGCCTTTTCCCAATAAAACTTCTTGAACACTTGCAAGGATAAGGGAGTTAATATACATAAGCACAAGGACAGATGGACAAAAGCCTTGCTCATTAGTCAAATATCAACCTTGAATCAAAATAGAGAAAAACTGCCTTAGCTGCATCAGGCAAGTAATAAATTACAACACACTTGAAGTTCATAGGCAAAGTCTGGACTTGAAGTCCTAACTTCTGTGACACAGCCTGACAAATCAGGTCTCCCTTTACAATATGGAAACCTGACCTGCTACATAATATTATGATCGCTTTAATGGCTAAGCCTGGTCAGAGATTACCTCCTAGAGTTTTATAAATTATTTAGATGTACTAAAACTGACAGGCTGTACATAAAATTTCTTTCACAAAGCTTTCTCTCCAGCAGGAACTAGGAGAACCATGTGTATAGTGACTGCAATCCAAACTTTCTCAAGTCTTTTCTGAGTTTCCTAGAAATCACATGCATGTTGCTGCATGCTGTGCTTTTCCATTTCTGAAAACATATGTCGTGCAGTGGAACTAATTCTGGAATCCTGTATAGCTTGTGCCTAATTCTGTCCAGCTTAGCAGCGGAGCACTTTGTTTGCAGAATACAAAAGAGACAATCAGTGGAACCTTATTAAACAAAGGATTTCAGATGGTCAGAATATGATTTCATGAAACATTTAGAGTCGTGTTAGTAACAATCTACGCAGTTTTAATAGGCAATTAAAAAGCATTAAGCAGCTCTTGATTTAAAGCTGACTCCTGCTGTTTCAGATAACAAACAAGTGTTAAAATGTAAAATAATTTCAGTTACTCTTCAGAACCTTTTAGGAATCTCACTGGCCGTTTTTTCACCTTTGGCCTCTATGTTGCCCTTCAAAGTAACTGCTGCTTACAGTATTATTCAATATTAAAAACTGGGTTTATTCATAAGGCATTTATAATAAAGGGATTATAACTGACATTCTTTGATACTATAATTATTAAGCAGTGTTATCACAATAAATATAACAACAACATTGCCAGTAGCACTTGGGAGCATAGCAGTAAATTCTGTTACACTTTCTGGAAATGAAATGTGAAGCTATGAAAATAGAGTATAAAAGAGTTAATTTTTTACAAAGAAGCTGTGATTGAAAATATTTTTGTGGCATAGTAGGAAATAAGAAGAAAACCTAGGACCAGGGACTACTTAGGGAAAGACAGACCATGGTATGATGCTTCTGGTTGTCAAATGAAAGGATGGTTTCTCGAATAAATTATGCCTCTCATTATTTGTAGATATCCACTGAAATTTTCTGCTTTTACATATGGACCTTCAAACAACCAAATGCCTTTTTTCAGTTAACTGCAGTCCTGCTTTCCCTCCATCAGTTTTCACTTAACTCTCTCTGTTAGGATCATCATAATTCAAAAAAGGTCAGCCCTGGTAGCCTTCATCCCTTTTACATTCAGCCCAAGTTCAAAGTACTCCTCTATCTTCTGTCTAATGGAACTTATCTCACAAAAAGCTCTGCTTCCCCATCACTGTCTTTCCTCTGAGCAATACAGTTTACCTGAAAATTCTTACTTCTTGCACCTTGTGATTGGCTCTTTTTCCAGTTTCTAAACATTATTTTCCCAGCTTCATTCATCCCTTGGCAGGAGGACGAAGGTAGGAGCAATCCTCTTGGAAAACAGGGCTGTGCAACATGTCAATGTGTTTGAGATCACTTCTGTATTTTGCACCTAAAAGAGAACAAGCCACTAACGACTTTCTCAGCGTGCATCAGAAACTGAGGGGGAAAGGAAATTGTAGCCGACAGTCCTGTGAGACTGAAGAGGGGTGATATCTGGTCAAAACTTGGAAAAGCTTTTTTATTCAACAATTTGGAAGTTCTTTTCTCCGTGGAGGACTCTAGAAAAATTCATCTTGGGGTTGGAGGGTAGAGAAGGTGGAAAAGAGAAATAATGTTCATTTATTTGTTTTTATTGATTTTTTCCCCTTTTTATATATAGCTATAAAGAATAAAAGTTCCATTTTAAAAATAACTGTTAGCAAAGGAGGTGAATATCTGATGTACATCTTTGTTTTGAAAAAAAAGACACCATGAAAAAAGATCTTTCTTAAAAATGTTGAGAAAATCTAAAGCTGGTTTTGATGTGTTTGCAGGATTAATACAATGACACACATTAATTTCTTCTGAGAAATATTAGAATACAGAGTGGGGTTTTTTAAATGCTAGAGAGGTATGAAACTTGAGGCTAATGACTATGATGAATTTTTCCTATATTTCCCCCTTATTGTCACACTGGGAATTGTGTATTTGTAATTGAGGGAGGAACTGGATTCAGTGTTAGCAATATTAGTTAAATAATATGTCCTGTTATTAGATTTTTAGAATCTATTACTTGTGTGTGTTATATAATCCCTACTATAATGAATTTTCAACCAATAAAGGTGGAACAAGTTACTAAATACTGTTCCTTTTTTCATGTCTGGATTTGTAACTTTCCACAATAAAAGAGCAAAAAATTGAGGAATATGTAGTTACACAAACCTCAAAAATGCAGAGTCAGGAAAAAAAAAAAAACATTCTTTGTTCTTTGTTAAATACAGATTGCTACAGACAGTCAAAAAATGAATTCACTTCTGCCATAGAAGGTAGCAGTCAGGAAAAAATTATACAAAATAACATCATCATTAATTTCTCTCCAACCTGCAACAACATTCATTGCTCAACTTTTTCTGCATGTTGTTAGGTTTATTTTCACAAATGCTGTTTTGCATGAGAGTTCATAAACTGATCGGTTGGCTGGTTTTTAGCAGAATAGATTCCGTGCTTGCTGGAGCTATTCAGGGTGGTTCTTAAATTAAGGCATAGAGCTCCGTCAGTGTTAAAATTAGAATGTATGACAGCCTCAGAGACAGCTATATATCACAAAGGCAGTGCAGCTCTGCAGTAGACAGCCTTTGAACTCCGAGGGGAAAAAAAACGACGTGGAATGAGAGCAGATGGAAATTTGTCAAAAGCTTATAAATCACCACTCTAAATTTCTGAGGCTTCGATAAAGAAGAAAAACTTATATGAACCCAGATTTGACTCCATACCAACTCCAGAGTGGATTCCCCTTGCTTCTGCTCTCCTCATCCCTGTGACAGTTAATACAATTGATCTAACATGGAATAGTGAGAAGTTCTTTTTTTTTGTACAGATATTGGTGTCTGACAGAAAGAAAGAGAAGTGTCCCAGGAAAAAATCAGCTGTTTATACCATTAATATCAAACAGTGTCTTCACAGAACCTGACAAGTTTTCATGAACAGTGATGCTGTCAGAAATTATGTTTGAATAATGTTGTTTGTTATATATAAATAATGAGTTATTACAAAGCAATGATAAGGCTCATGTTGATAGCCATGCTGTCCGGGAGGAGCAAAATGGAAGAGCTTATACGCCAAGGATTCAAAAATAATGCACTGTAAGTTTTTAAATATGATCAAAGTGACTTCTTGAAAGAAGAGGTAAGTGGAAACAAGGGCATTCAAGGTCCTACTTTAGTCATCAGAGAAATCTATTTTTAAAAAATATGAAAACATTCAGTTTGCAGTTTCACAAATACCGAGCAGCGAGAGGTCAGGTCACTACATACAGGACACCAAAAGAAAAAATGTAGACAAATAGGAGGAGTCTGTCCTTGAAACTTCACAAGCAACCACAAAAACCCCAAAGATATCCTCTGATACTTCCTCTGCATCCTCTGGCTGTTTCCATAAGTAAGAAAATAAATAAGAGGCTGAAAACAGACATGAATAGTCCTGAAGCATCGTTGTGTTCAGGCAAGTGCTGTCTAGAGCACAGCCTCTGGTTCAGCAGTAGGCAAAAGGAAATCCTGCACTCTTTTGGGGAAATAACCTGTAGAGGTTCCTATTAGTGGGGAAGGAGAAAAATATGAGCTGCTGGATGGAGACTTTCAGGAAGAATAAATCTGCATGGTCAGCTTTCCCTGGGAAACTTGGGACTCTGGGGCACCGTGGATTTGTAAGATCTTTTGCTTTGACAGCCCGAAGGACAAGCAAAGAGTAAACCCATAAAATGACTGCCAGCACTTATTTGCATTCCCCCTTCCTTCTTCCTTCTCTTCCTGTGTGTTTACTGCAGGAAGGAAACGTTCAGTCCCCGGCTTTACAATAAACTCTGGGTCACACCAGCACGGTTCCGTTTGCCCACTATATTTGTAACGCTCTACTTCGTTCCTGGTTCACACCTATAGTTCTCCTCACCTCTATGCCTTAATATTTCAATTATTCACTGTCATTCCGAAGCAGTTATTATGTTTCTCCTACACCGTGTACAATAACAAGTCCAAGATATGGTTCATTACTATTGTTAACAACAACTGTGTTTCTGAAAGTGTTAACTGCTCCTGGCTTCCTCTCCTGATGGTTAGCAGACTAGCAGGTCATTAACTGCTAGAAGTGACCAATTTGGGGGGGATTAGGTTTTAACGTTTTGAATTTTCACAGTCCACACAACATTGGTTCTGATGAGCATTTCGCTTTTTGTCCCTCTTAACAGTCTTGGGCCTCCCTCACAGTGTTCTAGATTTTTGTATATCATGGGGAGTGTTTTTCACTTTATTCATTTTTAGCAAAGACCTGTTTGGTGAGTGGAACAGGTGGGTGGGTAGCACAGACCAAAGGGAAGAATGCATCCACGGATGTTCAGTTAGCTCTTTTCATCTTAGTGTGTTACCCTGTGGACATTTCTAAGTCAGATGCCAAAACTTTTGGAGGTGGCTTTGTTTGTGAGTTGTAGTAGAACGTAGCTTTATTTGTCTGTTTTTAGAGAGAGAAAGATAATCAGGCTTTCACTGCAACCGCTGTTAAAAGTGGAAGTCACTTTTGTGGCCCCAGGTCTGGAGCAGGGCTCCCTTCCCCCAGAAGCTGTTAGTGAGTTTGCTTCTTGGTAGGGAGGAGACACATCTCTGCTGCCTGCCTGCTTTTCCCAGCCTTCTGAGAGAGGTGGGGAAAAAGGATCCTCCTCCTGACCCCCTTGGAGCTGAAAGAGAGAGGGGGAATAAAAGGGAAACTAAGGATTCCTGTGTCCTCTCCTCCCCTTTTCTTGCGTATTTCAGGAGGAGGAGGAACGGTCTCAGCTCTGCTCCTCTCCCCACCACCCTTGGCTTCTTCTAAATTGGGGAAAGAAGACATAAAAGTGCCGAGTTCAGAGAAAGTATTCTCTGCGGATCACGTCATCCTTCAGCAGATAGCATCCATTATGAAATGCTGCCCATCACAACCCTTGTGATACTTGCAGGTTTCTGCAATCAAGAGATTGCCTGAATAATAACTCAGGCAATTTCCATTTATAACTTCCATTATATAAGCACTGACACTAGTGACAGGCAGGAAACTCAACAATGTGAAGCATATGAGACAAGTTCAGAAAATGAGGCAAAGTAAGAGAGCCCAACATATATATTTTTTTTTAAAATCTCGAAATTTTTAAATTGCTCATGATCTTTTCAGGCCTAATTCAGGATTTTTGAATGCTTGAGGGTGATAAGACTGAGATACAATTGGGATTTTATGACACTGCTAAATTGTCACATCGTACGTAGTATACTATAATCACATTTGATGACCTTTCCATGCAATTTGCTTTCTGTTTATCACTTACAGCAACAGTGTTTAATGGCATGGAACAGAAAGACGTCAGTAAAATAGATACAGTACCTCAACGGTAGAGGATGTATTGTGACATAGAGCATATATGTGAGATTAACAAATTTATAATGGTTTTAGTTAAATGTGAGTTAAAACAAGTCACATTAAGCAGAGAAAATATTTATTTCTAATAGAGAAACTATGCAGTCTGAACCTTTCAGAACAGTACTAAAAATCTGTGGATTGATTTTTACTTTCAAGCATCAATCTCATAGGAGGATCTAGCTGATAACGCTGGAGAGTTGGACTTTGGGCAACTCCAAAATGGGACCCACCACTAAATTTGCACAGAATCTACACAGAACACAGGCTCTTAAATTCAAACCTATAACCCTGTAATCAATTGATCTTGGGGAAATACGACCTCCAGAAGTGCCTTCCTTTTTCAGTGCAGTGCTTCCTATATACCAGGAGGTGTTTCTGGGCATGCCCTGCACTGCGTTTTGCATTAAATTGAGACCGAACAGAATACAGAAACATTTCTTGGCCTATCCAAGCTCAAAACTGGGCACAGTTTCACTTAAAACTTTACTGAACTTCAGTGACCTTTCCAATAAATTTGTGATGATATTAATAGTCATAACAAGACACCATGGGACATTCACATGCCTTTCTGCTTAGCAGCATTTGGGATAACTGGCAGATTGATCCCAGAGGATGCTGCATAAAACTGGTACATCGACAGAGGAACAGAAAACGAGATGCAAATCTCAACCCAGACTAGACACAGAAAGCTGAAAACGTACATGAGCATATCAGCTTTCCAATGGAGCCAGGTCACTTTTGGAAAACTTCCAGAACCACAATTTCAGCATCTCCATTACTTTTTTTCCAGTCCAATACACCTAATAAATATTTTTGTGATATTAGAGTGCTTAGTAACTGCTTGTGAATTCATTTTCACCTCACGCCTCCTCCACACTCATCCTTGATTTATTCACATATTCCACAAATTATTTAGCAGAGCTGTAACATCTCACTCTTATTGCAAGCTGATTAAAGTAGAAACTGTCACATTGCTTGATACTTGTTTTGAAGAACAGACTCAAGCACCATTCTAAAAATATTTGCTTTTCTGATATCCTAAGACAGCTTTCCTTGGAGTAGACACGCAGTCTTGGCTTTATCTGCTATACAGCCTTTTCTGGGCAGATGAGGTGAATACATATATCACTATTAGAAATATTTCAAATATCCTTCAGCATATTATTGATCTATAGTTTTCATAATTAAAGCCTGACATGGCACTGGATTTACTTTTCTGCTTAAGTGTTTATGTTTAGTTTTCTTCCTTCTCCTCACAGAGGGAGAACTGCTTGGGGAAAGGGAAGGGGAAAGCTTTTCTACAGAGATAATCAAGACATCAGCCACCACATAATGTTCTGACGTTTGGGAGTATCACATAATGGTACTCTCAAAATACTCTTATACATCACTGTTCTTCCTGCAGCCCTTTCAAACCAACGCATCACAGACGACAAAAAAAGCCATGCTGCAGACAGGGGGGTTTTGTGTGCCAGCAAAACACCAAGGGGTCTATCTGATCCATCCTGCCACACTTTGCCTGACAGCAGATCACAAAGTCTGTCAACTCCTCTGCATACACTCCACACTTCAAAACAAAACAAAACCACAACTAAACATAAAAAACCAACCCAAAATAAAACCCCTAAACCAAAACAAACCCCATTAATAACTAAGTCAGAGTCCGTTACCTGTAAGCAAATTCTTAACATAAAATTGCCTAGCCTACAATTGCCTTGTTTCATAACATAAAATCACCATTGCTGCCTAGCAAGGACATGGTTTGAAAACTCAGCTCAGCACTGAAGGACACCCCTGTGCTACACTGTGTATCCACAGCAGAAGTGTAAAGTTTAAGAAAAATGTTGGGCAGGACTGTAGAGTCACCTGGACGTGCTGTACTGGCAATTATTAGAGCAATCATGCGACTGAGATACATTTTAAGGGAGAAAGCACACACAGAAGAATTAAATTGCAAGGTTTGGTTTTTTTTTTTCCCAGAACTTCTTATGTCAAAAAGCCCTGAATCAATGTCAAAAGGATGTGTTAGTGCCCACGACATATATAATTCCTTTTCTCTAACTAGGTCCAGCAGTGCAGCAGTCTTTCTGTTGCCCACAACTATGTGGAGATTTACTCCATTCAGCAAAACTAGATGTTCAAAGACATGTCCACAAGCTTGGGCATCTCGTCTTTACTTCTGAACAGTGAGAGAACCAGAGCTGTACAGCACGCTGAAGTACTTAAATTGAGACTCACTTTTAAACTTATCAAAAATAAAATCAAGTGTAGTTTGATTACAATGTGTATTTATACAAGAAAGATAAAATATTGTTTTGGGGAAGAAAAATAAGAAGCGATGACAGGAGGATGAAGCCAAAGGGAAAATGGCAGAGTAGCAAATTTAAAACACTGAGGATAACTAACTGTTGGGGCATGTTAGTGAAAGAAGTCTTAGCCTTCAAATCAAGATCAAATAGCCTTCTAGTAGACGTTCTTTAGCCAAAGATGAATTTATTGGTTTATGGGGAAATCTTACAAATCTGTCTTGTACAGAAGGTAAGAGTATATATACTGATACTTCCTTCTGGCTTTAAACATTATTGATCAAATGCTTAAGTACTTGTTTAAATTGTATTGATTTTAGTGGGGCTGAGGTATGGCTTTAAAGTGAGCAGGCAAATTTGTTATGAATCAAAATGGGCAATGTCTTTACTGCACAGGAAAAAAAGCTGTGAATTTTTTAAGTTAGCAAATCAGTATGATAGTAAACAGTGTAACACTGCATAATTCTGAACAGTCCTACATGTTCCTGTTTCAAAAGGCCCAAAGAAGGCAACATTTTTATGTGATCAATTTTCTATTTGCTAGCATATTCCTTACAAATATTATCTCTTTTCTGTACCTATATAATTCAACTGATATTTTCAAGGTATCAAACACTAGGGCTTAGCAAAGATAGAAAATTCTCAAATCAAAGCTAAGTAAGTAACTCTCTCTAAGAAAGCTGATATTGGTATATGGTATAATGTAGTAATCTCTTATCTCAAAGTTGTTCTTTCAAGTACTAAAGTGTGAACATCAACCTCTTGACAGAGTCATCAATTTGTAGCTCTTACACTCTCCAGATTATTTATTTTAATGATAACACTGAATTGAATTATAAGATTTTATTTTTATTTATTGACCATTTTTCTATAGAATTTAAAAAAAAACCAAAACAGTAGAGTTTCTTCCTTAGGTTGAGTGGGAGACAAGTTATGGCATAATTAATGTTAATGGCTGCAGAAGAAACTATTTAGCACTATGCCTGGGATATGATATGCAATGGAAGTTTAAAACTAAACATGGGATCTACAGTTTTAGGCTCTCTGTTTTAGAAATTACCTTCTAATTGCTAGACTAGCAGTGTCTGAGGCAGAGCTCCACTAAGGACTAGTTGATTTTGCCATTTTAGCAGAATTCAGATTGAAAGGATGGAGGGGAAGCTTGTGGTTTTGAAAGATGCAGATCCTGGCTCCCCTCATGACGAAACACCTCCCTTACCCAACTCCATCAGGTCAAAACTGCTTTTAGCTAGATATACTTTCCAGCTTTTGACTGAAATGGTGGGACACATCACATATCAAGAACAGGCACTCGAATTTGATGAACAGGAGCTCAGTTTGCAGCAGGCAGCAACTTCAGCATATTAAGATTTGCTGGCACCTATAAGACACCTTCATTTCCCACAGCTCAGTGCCCTCCACGTCCCAAGAAGGGCAGGATTAATTCCAAGCCCAGTCAGTCACTGTTCTTACATGTCAAGAAAAGCACTATTGCTGTAAACAGCATATACAAGTGTGAGGTAAGCAATCATACCTGCGTTTGACCTATAAAAGCTCGTTTCATTTGACAGCACATCAATTTACAGTGGGTATCAAAAGACCAGTGTTTCTGTATTGAAATTCAAGGGCCTTTTTACTTTCTTTTGGAAAAGGTTTGTAGCAAATGGAAAAACTGGCATTCCAATACCTGTCCTCAAGCTACAAGCTGATCTATCATCTATTAACTATGCAATGAATAACCAGAATTAATATTTCTGTACGTTTGTGAGAGATAGCCAGGGGGTGTGAAGACCCCAAGATGCATCATCTTAAAGTTGTCTTATGTGGCTGAGGTTCTGAGCACTGCACGTACCTGCTGCCTGGTCACCATGGATGCACGACAGTAACCTCTGTAGAGGCATGGGTCAGCTTTGTGCCATGCACACAGCAAGTCCAATGACCCTTAACTTCAACATCTTTTAACACAACCAGGAAATTTCCTTTAAACTGTTGTTTTGAGGATTTTCCTTTAGGAAGAGTAGGTCTTTGGGGAGAGGTTTTCAAAGCAATTTATAAGTGTGCCTTGCAGAGCAGTTAGTGCTGTATCTATAAGATGGGCAGCACAGATTTACAGTTTATTAGAAATAGGGATGAGGGACTATGACCTTGCCTGCCGGTCCTCCACTGCCCTGTTATATTTTAAAACCACACAAAAGCATCCAAATTATTAAATTCCTCTGAGATCCCCCATGGAACATTTGCCAAGACCACAGTCACAACAGCCAGGTAAGGGCACTCCTCTGTGTGTCCTCCTTACACTTGTGGTTCTCTGACTGTCAGAGCGGGCTACAGCAGCCATACCTATAGTGCTGATACATTTTATTGCCTTACAAATGTGGCTGGAGTAACATGCAGCCAGGACCTGCCCAAAGTTAAAAGTGAGGACCCAGGAACGGATCGTGCTCCTGCCCTACAATGCAGACACGAACACCCTGCACCAGTGCTTGCAAAGGGGTCCCTTACCATGGTCTGCCACAGCATCTGCACTACAAAAACCCTGCCCAGGCCATGGGAAAGGCAGTGCCAGGTCATGGGCACTCCCATCCAAGTTTCTCACCTGAGCTAAAAAAGGCTTTTTAAAAAGGATGAGAAAAGGTCTGTGTGATATAATTATGCACACACAAAAGTAGCAACAGAGAGAATAGAGGGAGACAGAAAGATAGTAGCTAGCTAAGGCCACACAATAAATCAATAGAAAGCACTCAACTAGGAATCCAGAGTCTGACTCAATCATTCATTGAGTCACAATTCGTTGCTTTAACTACTAGATAGGTTTCAAGCCAGAACAGCATTTGTTTGTGTACAATATGCCAAAAATACATTCTTGATCTATGAAAAAAAAAAAAAAAAAAAGAAAATGATACAAAGCAGGTTGCCTAGTAAAATGAGATTTAACCCAATGCCCTTCATCTGTGCTTTAAGGACTCTCCTGGGAGCCACAAATCGGAGATGTGAGATTATGTGAGGGGGAACAGCATCACAAGTATAACTCTGATGTACCATAAAAATAATAGAAAAGCCCCTTGGGAATGAAAACCTTTGACAGAATCCAATCGAACCTTCTCAAATCAGGAGCTGTTGCAGCAGTGTGGCCAAGCTACCACACACTGCCCTTGTGGGAATCTGAGAAGACAGGAAAACAAACAATTTCTAAATATTTGAATGGGGGGGGGTGTGAAAACTTGAAGGCTAAATTCACATTTATAGCCTTTACATTCTTTCTTTAAACTTAGCTTTGCTGGATGGCTGTGTATTACTCCTGTCGAACTTTGATTAGGAGAAGAGCTCTCTCAAGCATCTGCTTTTCTGTTAAATTCTGCATGTTACAGCACTAATTCATCTGCCAGCTTTCTCTGCACTGCTTACCTCCTTCATCCACCTGTTTGACTTTACCTGACACCTAGATTATGAGCTTTCAGAGAGCTGTTTCTATTTTAAGCACCTTTATTATGCCTCGCCCATGCAGCCCAGGATTTCACTGAGATTCCTCAGTGCTCCTGTAAAATTATATCATCACAGCTATCAAACTCTGCACTATTTTATCTCTCTGCTGCACATATATTCCAGCCCCATACATGCAAAAAGCTCTGTTGGCCAGATTCTGCTCTCCTTCGTACCAGTATACAACACAGAAATATTTAACCTCCACTTTATGTTTTTAACTTCATCATCAGTATTCTTGTATAGCAAAATAAATAATCACATCACTGCCAATCTAATAAAATATCTAACTCTTTTTCATATGGAAAAAAAAAGAAAGACAACCCAGTATATTGCTGCCTCTAGCCGAATTCAGCAAAAATTATCTCCTCCATCTAGAGACTTGGATAATAAAATAGGTTATTTATTGGCAGTGGGTGATGTGTGGATGATTACAATCTGGTAGGTATTTAAGGGTAAAGTCCAAAATTGCAGAACAAAAGCTGTTTTCTATTCACATTTGGCTCAAAATACCTCAAATGAAATGGACCACCCACAATCTGACACTTCAAGCTACAGAGCACTGAATCTGCTGAGAGCCAGTTACGAAAAGTGATACAGTAAGATCATGCTAAACACAAAAGAAAAATTTACCTAAGGAGTCTATTAAAAGAATAAGTGCATTGAACTAAAAAGAATATGTGCCCGTTAGAACTGGACCTTTTGTCCAAACTTATTCGTGATGAAAGGACAAATAAAGGCCTTTGGCATTCTAAGGATAAAGTCTGCTCCAGGCAGGAAGAGCACCATGAATAAGCTCGTTTTATGATAGGTCAAGGCTGGTGATAAAGCAAACATCCCACCACTTCCACTGCCTTAATTATTAACCTAAGTGTTAAATTTGGGCATCCTGACGCATTCCACTATATTGCAGTTATAACAAAACTGTAATTCCCACCAGGGTGAGGTCACTATTTAACATACGTTACTCTTTCTCGTAGTGTTCAGGGGAAGACTGCTAAACAAAAGCTGCACTGGAAGAGTATGGAAGTAAAGGAATAGGCCTTCCATCATAACACAAAGTTGATTTGGAAGACCGTGAATGAAGATTGAAAACGTTATAAAAAAACCAACAAGCAGCGGAGCTAAAATTCATCAGTTATCACGGGTCTGAAGAACCTACAGTATATTTTTCAGGGAGAAACTGATAGCACAAATGCTGCTCCCAAAATATTTTTTTTTTCTTTTTACTGTCTGTGCACATGTGATCAGTCTTTGTAGCTTAATCTTGCCTGCTGTTGAATGCCCTGATGAGTGCTTACCTTCAGCAAGAAAACCACTTATGAGCTTGAAGCTGAGCCTGTGCTGAGTTGTACCATTAGATTGAGATTCACAGTCAAAATTTCTACACATGCAGCTCTGGTTTGACTTTCAAATCTCCTCTAACCATTGTTGCCCAGAAATAAAAAATATGTTTAAATAACTCTCCTCCACCATAAATCCAGTCCTGAAAATTTCCATACACTAGTCTTACGCACATGTGCTACAGCAAAATATCCCGGTTGTAGTGAGAGATCTGCGGTTCTCTCCTATTTCTCCAAGAGATTTCCAGGAAGTTGCCAGGAAGCCACTGATGTGCCAACAGCTGTTGTGCATGTGTGCGGCTCGGCGCACGGGACCTGAGAAGAGACTTCCTGGATGTTCCAGATTTACCGTACGTGAACTATGGAGCACATATATGCTAATGCACTTGGCACATCCAGATTTCCAGATGTCCAGCAACCCTGTCAGAGAAGTAGGGCTACTAGATGTCTGAGTATCTTTGATGGATGCACAAAATCCACACTGAAAGAAAAAATATCTAAGCAAAAAGGAGGGCTTGCTAAGAGAATTATGGGCCTGTAGTTGCTCTCAGTCTATTTACCATATAAATTCTCTATAAATATTGACTAGTGCCTTTCATCGTACTGGAGTGCAACCATAGAGTCATTTATTGGCCTTTCATGGCCATTAAAAATCATTCATTCATCTTATCAAGATGAAAAAAGGGTAGGAAAAATAAAGCATTCAAGCCTCCTAGCTTGAAATACCAGAGTCATTCCCTTTTTATTCTCTATGGAGGTGTAGGCATTTGGCTGCGTTTTCCTGCTACAGACCATTTTCCAATACTTTCAAAGTTTTTTGTTGTTCTTTATTAAAGCATTGTATCACTAGGTCACATCTGAATTTTCCTCTAATATTCATTTCTGTAAACAGAAACACAAAATTAATCCAACAGTTGCAAGTAAACATCACCTTAAGTCATGTGAAACCTGTCCTAAAATTTAAGCATCTAGACAATTCCCATGAACCGTTGGTTTTATGATCCTGGAATAGTTGGACTCCTCTCAGAGTCTATATACTGCTCTGAGTCCTTTAGCAACACAGCCCAGAAGCAAACCTATCTAACCCTTCTTCTTGGGAGGGACCTACCAGATTAACTGGTTGGTCCCTGTCATATCTGTTAATCCTTCCCCCCAACTCCAGCTATTGGGATGCTGCTTTTGAACAGAAGAGACTTTGCATGGGAGTCTAAAATACTATTGCACTTTGTGTGTCAGCACAAAAGATACACAACAAACAAACATACTAGGCCCTTCATGCACTGAGTGCTTTAGACTTTTACACATTACACTTGGGGTAGGCCACAGGCCTCCCCCAACTTAAAGAAATTCTTTCTTTCTTTCTTTCTTCCACAGAGCAATATGCTTAGCCTGGAGTTAAACTAGGCCCTATACTCATTGTCTCCCATGTGTATGTGAGGGTATATATAAAGCACATCTGAGCCACCAGCCTTTTCCCACTCCAAATGTCCATCACATGGATGTTTTTAAAAACCATGGTTTGTCATCTTTGCCCCTGTTGAGCTCTCTGCTTCCTCTTAAAGAGAGAAAGATGGGAGAAAAGTGGCCTGTCTAGTAATCCACTGTAGCAATTCCTACTGTACAACAGAATTAAAGGTTCTCAGTGTCTCCCCATCAGCAAATGAAGCATTTCACATACCTTCAGCAAATTCAAGCTTTGAACATTTTTAGCAACTACTTCCAGGTATGAAGCAGAACAAATAAATTACGACAGACAGATTCCCTAAATAACTGCCCCATTCCCTATGCATTATTCTTACTCCTGTCAAGAGCTTAAGACACTCCCTTACACCCTGTTGATACGAAGAAAACAAGCTGAATTCAGCATGTATGTGAAAAAACGTTTCCTCAGGCAAGTGATTATGGTCTCTGTTGCTTCTCTTGAGTGGTAATGGAGTCCCTAATTGCTCTCCTGACTGATTATGCTGTTCCTGGTGTTTCATTTTCAAAGTACTTAAAGTTCAGGTAAATCACACTTACCACATGACCTCTCCTATTTTATGACTCTTTTTTGCCATAGAAAGGCAGAGTCATCTATGTTTCCTTTGTGCTATTTATTTTTACATTAGCTACAGATTTCTAAGTGGAAATGTACAAAAAAATTGTTATTGTGAAGCTATTATATTATTGTTAAATTAATCTTTTTTGCAAGTACTTTGCTGGTTAGGGACATTTATAAGCATGTGTTTACAATTAAGCCTTTACTTAAAAGCTCTGTGGAAATGAAGGCCTAATACCCATCAGCCTTCAGACATTCATTCGACTTGCTAAAATTACTTACAGTATTCTGTTGAAATCTTGATTTCCTTCTGGGTTTCTTCTTCCTGCTCTGCAAAATGTATGTCTGTTTACAGCATCTGTTGCTATAACCTCTCTAGTAAACAACCTGGCAAAGTATTCGTATACACACAAATCCCCAGTGCTTTCTCTCAAAAAGCATAGGTATACTTTCTCAAACAACAGACACAAATCCTAGCAAATGTTTGTTGCTTCAGATAAGATTTTGGCAAGATGCACAGGGAGGCAGTTTATTCAACTGTTCTTCCTGCACAGAAAAATCCTAAGGCATTTAATAATAAATACCGACATTTTAATAATTTTGCATGACCCTGCAAGAGGAAACGTTATCCCAGTGCATGGCTGTAAACTTCTACTGAAAAGATGATCCCTCTCTGATAAATCCTGGGGGCTTAGAGAGCAATTTACACATAAATATCTGTGTAGTCTTCTTGATTTAATATATGCTGTATTTATTAATAATTTTCCATTTGAGCTCAAACTGCATGTAAATCTGGAACGTGCCATTTGGGCTAATATGAACATTACAGCATCTCAGTCTGCCCTCTCCGGAGAGGTTTGTTTCATTTCTAAACCATTGCAGACGTTCCTGTATTAAGTTCACTGCAGAGCAATCCACATGTAGCGGTACAGATCATGAGGGATCTTGCTCTGGTTGCAGTCATGTGTGAAATCCTTCCCCAGCCAGAGTTTCGTGGTGGACTCCGCTGTGTCAATGATGCAAGAAGTGAGAGCAGCCCAGTCCAGTAGTGCCACCAGTCTTAAGTGCATGCTGGTGGTTACCACCCAGGTATGGATGCTCACCACCGCCTCTCGCACATCATTTATCAGCAGACTTGGACAATTCCACAGATTTTTGCCCAGGGGAAGACTGCCCTGAAAGCCCAATGAGGTACAAAAGTTTTGTTAGACCCCCAGAGTTAAAATTTTCCTTCCTGACTGACACGTAACACCCCACATAAGGATCAGATGGAGCAGGAGGAATTTGTGAAGGGGCAAGTGCATGACAGGGCAGCCATGTGCTCCTGGCTTTGTGGTGTTGTGGCAGAGCTGAGGTTAAAGGTCTGCCATAGCTGTCTCGTGACACAGGTGAGAAGTCGGAAGGACACAATCACCCCTCTGTGTAGAAGATAATCTCTTTGGGGCACAGCCATCCCCTGTCTATGTTTATTCAGCATCTGGCACAATGAGATTCGAGACACTGGTATAAACCCGGTAACTATAAAATAAAGGCTTTAAAGTAGCAGCAGGCATTGCATTGCTACAGGAGTTAAAATTTCCTTTTTTTGTTGTTGTTGCAATTTTTCAACTATTTCTAATCGTTGTTGCAGTGCGATACCTTTTATACTCAACTGAGGAATAAAAAGCAATTCATGATACAAGATGGGGAACAAGCATCAGCAAGGAGTATTGGGATACAAAAAGGTATAAATTTAGGATTGGATCTAAATGACTCAATTTAGAGTCCAGGGATTTTTTAAATCCCAAAGAAAGACCTGGTGACATTTATTTGGAACTGAGCATCTAAATCTCTTTTTAAATCCCTTTGAAATTTTTAATCATTTCCCATTTTACAACCGGGTAACCTGAGACAGTGATTTTCACATAAGGTGATATAATAATTTCCCTGCTTGGTCTTTGCAGTTGATCCTAAAAATTCTTATTTATTCATTATTCAAAATTACAACAATTTTTCTCATATCTATAGATCTTCTGAAATCTCTATCACCATCTAAAGTGATGAAAGTGACATCTACACTCCACTGTTTAATTAAACTGTGTATCTACCCTTTTTTTGGGTCTCCAACTGGAAACAGCAAAGGGACAACAATGTCACAATAACATGGAAGCATGAGAAAATAAAGGATTTGCTGCAGAACTGTTGTGATTTCATGCAGAATTTTAATGTTACCTAGCAACAAATTTCCCTGAAAAGAATGTAGGAGAAATAGAAAGATTAATGCTCCGTTACTTGCTTTAAAGCACATCCAAGCTGTTTCAGTCTAAAGAGAAATAACGTACCTTGGAAACTTAATGACCCTTTCACTTATTTTTCTGTAAGCAATAAAAGAGCAGCACACACGCGGTGTAAGTTCTGTCATTGAGTCATCAGTAACTTTTGCTTCAGCAAAAGACTTTTGACTAACATTTATACAGAAGCTAGAGAGTAGCTGCTGCTGGCTAATATGACGAAATTCTCCGAACTTCTTTCACATAGATTCGTAGTGGGGTTTTAGTGGTAAACAACACAAAAGCTGACATTTTCATGTACATTTGGTACATATGGCATTCATTTATTCTGAGACAATCCATTTCCTTATCATTACAAGAAACAATAAAAAGAGCAGCCAAAGACAAAATGACAGGGAACTTGGTGCTCTCAAATGAACAGATACCATATGTGTATCATATACACTAAACTGAATTTAGATCTGAAACACAACTCATTTTTTCATAAACCCACATTCCAGCTGTATATAAATTTTTGCTGCTACACAGCGTTTCTATTCTTAACTACCTGGGATCTCTGTACTACTGAAATTAAAGGGCAAAAGAGCAGCAGGAGCCTGTTCTTCAATGTGTTATCAAATTTCTCAAATCTAACGTGTACGCAGCACTACCCCATCTACTCTTACACTAATATTAGCGCCGTGTAGGCCATGACCAAAGGTCTGATCCTGTTCCTCTTCATTTAGTGAAGTAATATATTTTCCAGGGGCTCTACAACAAGAAGTTAACTATGCATCAAAATTTTATCTAACAAGTCCAGTGTTTTTTAGAAAAACAGGTTTGTGATATATAGGCGGTCTGGTGAGGTCTACAGAGTCACTGAAGCATGAAGACTTTGCTTGGACCAAGTCCAAATGTGAACCTCATCCTAGAAGTACATGGAAGGGCTCAAAACCAGCATGGTGACCGACCTTCCTCTAATCAGATTGGGTTCAGTTTATGCACGGTGTGCCAAAACCACATTGCCAATCTAAGATCAAAGGCGTAGATCCAGAAGTGCATTTGTGCCTCCATATTTCAAAAACCCCAAGGTTTTTGTTTACAGCCCAGCAGCACTTTCTGCAGTTCTGTTCATTTTTTAGCTTGTGCTGCTGTGAACATGTTACAGAAGAAAATAAAATACTTTCAGGAAAAAATAAAGTTTCAAACAGAATGGCACCGCAGACGTGTCATGTTAGATACGACACAAATGCCTCTCAGTACCAGTATAACCTAAAGTTTGTTTGTCCTCTGGCTCCATTTTGATTACTCTCTCTGTAACCTGTGGATATCAGCAATATCTATCCTGTTTAAACTTGACTACAATGTCACTCTTTCCGTCCCTTAGTCAGAACAAAGGATAAGTAAGTAAACTTAATATTTTGAAAGAAAAAAAAAAATCTCTGCAAAGTGTAATAAAATTATCAATAAAAGGCAGGGTGACATTTCTGCAGCAGCAAGTTTTCCATCCCAGTGAGTAGTCAAGCATCAGGACTTGCCCTTCTTTAACTATAAAAACTAACTTTCAGCAGCCAAACTGAAAGTTAATATGTAAAGTGACCCGTAAGATTTCTCCAGCCAGTGGGTAGCACCCTTACAGAGCAATGTTTTCCCTTGCCGAAAGAACAGAGCTGAATAAAATTAGGACTCCGAGGATACAAAAATCTAGAAATTAAAACACCTTGGGTGTTCTGGGGTAAATCTCGGCATGGTTTAACACCACAGACACCGCTTGGCTCCACACCTGCTGCAGAGAGTAGAAGCCTCGCTGCTGACCTGGTGTAGGATCAGATCCTGCAGCGGGAGGGAAGGACGTACTGGTTCCACCTTCCTGTCCACAGCAGCTGGCTGAACACAAGCGGGACACCAGCCACATCCTTCGCAGGATGGCAGAGCTTGTGTTCCCCAGGGGCTCCTTCCCTGGACTAGGAACATGTCTGGAAAACACCATACATGTCCAAGCATCTCTCTCCTCCCCCAGTGATGCTCTCTGACCTGCCTACTCAGTTGTGATACTTTCAGCTGCTAGAACTACAGCAATTTATCACCAAGGCTAAACAGAGACACGCACAAATATTAAGGGTTTAAAATGCACAGGGGTGGCTCCATAACAGCATTTCATTCCTTCTTTTCCACCTCTACAGGCAGGTTTAAAATGTTATAGCAGTTCACAAATGTGTCATGAATTTAAGTTGAAATGACAGCGTAGGTTACCTGGGCAAATAAGACAAATGACTGTGATTTTTTAATAGGAGAATCTGCAAGATTTCTGAATTAATTAACAGCATAGTAAGACCAGGTACAAAAACTGAAGAGAAAAAAGTTCTAAGTAAATAATTTTTAATGAGGTGCTGCAGTGATTCAGCTGTATATGAAGACTACACAGTTTATCAAGGACCTATAGCACAGCTGGATAGCAAAGTTACAGAGAAAGGCAGGGTCTCAACTACATATCCCAGTAGACATTTCCTGTCTAGAGATACTATTCTGATCTCAAAACTATGTTTTTCTTAATATATAATGTAAGGTATTTGTTTTCATAATAGAACATTTTCATTTGAGGATTTTTTTCTCCCAAACTAGAATAATACAAAGGTTGAAATATCAGAATACAAAAGCTCAGTTTTATTCTCAGTTCTGCCTCAAAGGGTGTTCAGTACCACTGAAAATCTTTCCAGTTCCTTAATTATTGATCTAATACTTGATATCAGACAAATATTGAGAAATAAGAAGCTCTAAGGCAAACCCAGTCTTTAATTACCAATTAACTGTCTACCAAATTATATCACAAAGTCACGGTTTTCCCCTTTAATTTCAGCTTTATTTAATTTATTTAACAAAAGTGTCATGCAGATAAAGCCAGAACTTCTATTTAAACGAGCTAAGAATGTTTATACAAACCATGCACACTCAAACAAATGTGTAGCACATCTATAATATGCTCATTGTTCCTAAACATAGGATTTGTCATTGTACTTTGACAGATCAGATTGTTCTCTTTTTTAATGCTCCACTTAATCTGTTCACACTTTCTATTCCTAAATAATTCTAGTGTCAGTTTTTGTGATGCCGTAATTTACAGGCCATGTTATAATTGTTCCAACGAGGGCACGCTGAAAAGAGAAAGAAGTAGCAGAGATGTTGAGGAAATCCTTCTCTAATGCCAGGGGAGAAGCAGCCAGGATACCACAGTCTGAAACCCTCAGCGGGTGGGGCAGAGGCATCCAGAAGGCTGGTGGGGTTGACCCCCTGAGGGGTTGCTGGTGAAAGGACTGGGACCCTGGCCAAGCCCAGCTTTCACCACCCAACCGAGCCTGCCCCCATTTGAAGTGTTTTTCTGTTCTAGTAACTCACTGAACTCTGAGATTTGATTTTCCCTTTCAATAAGGAACCTACAAGAAGAGTAGGCTTCTGACCTTCAAATAAATTGAACAGTGAATAGTAGCAGACAAAAAAAAAAAATGCTCATTTATCTTTACCCTAAACAAAATATGGGATTTTAATGAACAGTGCTTGCTTTTCTCACATCTTCTTGATTTCTTGTTGGAAGGTTTCATCATGAAATAAACACATTGTTAGGTTTTGTTTGTTTGTGTACTTTTAAACTGAGATGTCATCTAAAAAGCCAATCTACTGCCTTTTATTAAAATTTAATTATTTCACTGAAGTTTTGCCTAATTATTTTTTCATTCTTACCCATATTTATTTCAGGGGGAGAAAAATTACTTTTGCTCAACTCTTGCTTCAAAACTTTGATTTAAATGCAAACATGAGCAATCTACCCTGACCATCAGAATGGAGCCACCGCAACTTTAAGGCACCTAAAAACCATTCTAGAGGACAACCGCCATTCCCACCCATTCATTTGGTGTTTATTTTCTGTAACAGGAAATGTTTAAACCAGATTGGGGAAAAAAATGAAGGATTACTGGTATTCAGCAAACCAATGTAGATAGAGAACATCTAAAGCAACAGTGTAACCAAGAATCTTGATAAGTCACATGTATTATTCTTCACTGACAACATAAAACTTCCTATCTCGGCAAGGATAGAACATTATTATGGAAAGCAGAGAGAGCAGAAATATCAACAGAGGCTAAAATTTCTACGTACACAAAGAATTTCCTCAAGAAAAGTTTTAGACTATCACTTCAAGAAATTATCAGGCAGGCAAAGTTACATATTTAAGGGACTAAGGGAAAGCTATTTGGTCATGGCACGTGTCATTTTTTCAGTACAAGATAATTTCCCAGCAATGTCTTTTCCCAAAAACAATTTACATGAATTGCATGGTCTTCTGCTTTCACAATGAGGGCACATCTACAGATCATTCGCATGAGAAAGTTAATTCTTAATAAAGCGTGTGTTACTTTCCAGCACAGCAACTGTCTGAGATGGACAACTCAGGGTATGAGTCCCCATGAGGCATCCAGCCTACCCTCATCATCAAAGTTCCTTTCAGTGAATCAAGAATGACTGATAATGGCAGAGGACAACTCCCAAAATCTTTATGAGAGCACCCGGCTTTTAGGTAATCAAACCTGGGGGAGATGGAAAACCCAGCAGTGCTGGTCACAGAATCGTCTAGGTTGGAAAAGACCTTGAAGACCAGCCAGTCCAGCCATTGACCTAACACTGACAGTTCCCAACTACACCATATACCTAAGTGTTATGTCAACCCGACTCTTGAACACCTCCAGGGATGGGGACTCCACCACCTCCCTGGGCAGCCCATTCCAACGCCCAACAACCCCTTCTGTAAAGAAACGCTTCCTAACATCTAGTCTAAACCTTCCTTGGTGCAATTTGAGACCATTACCTCTTGTTCTATTGCTTACTACTTGGTTAAAGAGACCCATCCCCAGCTCTCTGCCACCATACAGGTTCCTTCAGTGACAGCTCGGTGAGGACTTCACATGATGCCATGCTGAGACAGGACAAGAGCAGCTTAGGCACCAGCATTTTCTTAGGTATTTCGGTTCTTACACCACTTTCTGTACAGATCAACTAGTCCCACAAGAATTTCCTGTGGTTCCTAAAACTACTTTTCTGCAGTCACATTTGTCCTTTTGTTCCAGGGGCTCACTTGGCACAAAGCACTCGTTCCTCTGCCCATCTGATTAGATCAAATTACATGCTTTTATTACTCCTACAAGTTAATGCAGCAGACCTACAATTTAGTGTGGGATGGTTTAGGATCTAAATAGAACTAATGTCTAGCCCTAACAAACGCCCCAGGTTCTATTTTTTTTTTCCCCCCATTTAAATTGATTTTTTTTTTTTTTTGGCTGTTTTCCAAAATTTAAGGCCCTGAAACAAGTCAGAACAGTGAATCCACTCACCCTATTCACAATTATTGTTGTTCCCAAGACATTTTTAGTATCTCTGACAAATTATCCGCCATATAATATTACCCTTGTAAGAGAAGAATGAACTGGAAGCAGCAATATGATGTCATTCAACCTTTTATAACATCAGCTTTTAGAGGAAATACTTTGTTAGTCTGACCACGGACATAGGCTAAAAACTGCAGCCTTATTTTCCTCCACCTTGAGAACAGAATACAAGAATATTATACATGGGAAGCAAAAAAAAAAAAAAAAACAAAACCAAAACACACACACCAAAACAACCAATCCTATAAGACCCTCCTTCCCTGAGAGGAAAGTGAGAAATAGGAGAGGTGTCAGAAGCCCTCTGGCACCACAATTCCTGAAATTATGACAGAGCCTTCGAATTTGTTCTGGCTAGTTAGTCCGAAAACTTCCTAGAGGGAAAGAGATAAAAGGATAACAACATGATTATTGCCCACAGGCCCCATATGGAAGAGGAGTGTAATTTCAGTGCACCAATATGATTATATTTAATTTGCTTGCTATAGGTTGCAGCATGCTGTGTGCTGAGGAGGACATCAGATAACCCTCTGAATGGTGCTCACGGAATTCAGGGCTTTTGGCGCCAGTGCTAAAATAAGATTAATGGCAACATGCTCCGCTTTGCCTTGGAGTAGATTTGCATCTTGTTTCACTAGATATTGTTGTTCCCATCATCATTATTTAAAAAAAAAAAAAAAAAAAAAGGGAGGGGAGGGGAGGATCCAGAAACCTGGCAAGATGAGGTCTCATTTGTGTACAACTTCCTCAGTGATACCTGACTCTTTATTAACTGAGCACTCAGTATATTTTCTTCAATTCAGCTTTTAATAGAGCAAGAGAAAAACTTTCTATAACCTGCTCTGGAACCCCCAAATTTAGCAACAATTTAGCCCACCCATTGAACCTCTGAAGCAAATGAACAACTGAATTTCCTCATTTGGAATAAATTCCCAAATAACCTGATTCACACTGTGCTTAATTCCCTTTCCCTTGCTCCCTCTGCTCAAAGCTTTATACGCCACACTTGGTAACTAACTTAAAAGATCTACCCCAATAAAAGTACTTTTTTTTTAAATTTGTGGTACTGGGAAGCTTGATTTTTCCCAAAATAGTGTTTTATTTCCTCCTGCTATCCATTAAGCAACTCTATCTCCTATATAATAATAAGTGTAATTTCTTGTACACATTATTAAAATGCCTACAAATGCTGTTCAGTTAAATAATTGATCAATTATTGAAACCATGAAGAGTTAATATAAGCCCTTGTCTCTCCCTCTCTCTTTCTTTGCCCTGGAGACCTGTCAGTACGTAATTATTTTCCACAACGATGAGTTTAAATTGTTGGATTTTTTCCAGCTATGTTCAGCCTTCAGATTACATTCTCTTATTTATTCATTTGTGACAGACAGAGCCCCTTGGGTAACCAGCCAGGCCAGTCTTTTCCAGTCTTGCTTTTTGGGAACTCCACCCTTAGTAAGATCTGTACCCCTGAGCTATTCTACTCAACAGGAAAACATTTTTTTATTGTGCAACTTGCCTTCTTGTACATTGCAAAGGACTCAAAGCTTTCTTGAGATGCAGTCCTGTCCCACATATCTCAGACGCAGCACACAGAAACCAGTAACAAACTTTCCCTCAACTTTCAGTGCAATATATTGAGACATAAAAGGTCTTTTTTTTTTTTTTTTTTCCCCTTCCTTTTCTTGCAAACTTTTATAGTGGAGTAATTTCAAGTACCCACAAAGAATTGAGGTTATTTTTATTAAATGTGTCGTTTTTCTGGACATGTAGGATACTCTCAAAGTAAAGGAAAACAAATGTGGTCTGGTATAAGCTTGTTTTTTTAAGCTAAAAAGGGAAATTAGTCTTTATTTACTTTTCATTCATTCATTCATGGCGTATATGATGTTCCACTTCCATTTCCAGACCATACAACTTCAGATACAAAAATGTGGTGGTCTGATAGAAGACACTGGAAATTAAATGTGGTTGGATTTTCCAGAAGAAAATTACTATGGCCTTTCCCACTAATTCTGATCGTGTTCAAGTCAGGCTTAGAGACCTTCAGTATTTGACTGCAAAGCTAGTTTTTCTCCTTTTTTGAAGAGATTTTTTGACTATGTGCCATTGAAGACATGCAAAACATAAGCAATTCAGCATAGATTCAGGGTACTCTTTCTTTTTGCATTCCTTCTTGCCAGTAAAATTTGGGTGCCTTCCTATATATTTTTTGTAATCCTAAACTCTTTAGGCCTCTCCTACAAGCCACTGTTAATGAGGGGAAAATGAATGATGGACAAACCTCTGGTCTGACTGTTTGACCATTTCAACAGTTTTGTAGAGGTTTTCTGAATCCTATCTTCATGGAATGCATTGTACAGAGCAAGTTTACCTTTACATTTTCTACAAACTCTATTTAGATTTTCACAAAATTCAGAGAATATACAGTTCTGTGCATGCCAAAATTAACATTACATGGCCAAAATTATTCAGCCTTCCCCTTCACCCCATAGACCATATCACTCATTCTTTGGGGAAAGCAACGCTGTTATCTCTGTCCAAATAAATGATGACTAGAAAAATAAACCTGAACTGTAAACAGATTGTTGGACAGAGGTGTACATGTGGGATCCGAAAGCCATCTGTTGAAGTCTGGTCTTTTTTCTTTGATTTCTCCCAGTCTATTAATACATAGTTGATTGCAATAGGAGAATAATTCCAAAAATCTTAAGAGATAGGCTGTTTATCTAAAGAAATCATCTTGCCCAAAGGTTACTGAAGCAGTCCTTTTGAGTTCCTTTTTATTTTTCTTTTAAAAATATAATGATGATGTAGGTATATTTTAATATACTGTTAGCTCATCATCAAAATAGACTGTAAAGCACAAATTAGAAAAAAAAAAAAAAACAGGGAGAAAGTTAATTAGGAAAATATTACTGTTTGGTGTGCTGGAATCGTTGCATAAAAAAAAAATAGGACAATGTTATCCACAACAAAAAGTCACTCCTAATACCAGAGACATGTTGCTATCCATAAGGAGTCACACTGTACAGTGCCGTCGTGTCTTAGCGCCCCCAGTCTGTCAGTGTCACCATTGTCTGGTCCTGGCCGATATTTTGCTGTTGCTTCACTCTCTTCCTGATGAGTACCAAAACTCTTAATATTCTTTCTCTGGGGTGTGGGAGGAACAAGTTCAAAGCCCGACCACAAGTTCAGGTGACGGACCAGAGCAAGCAGAGTGCTGACCCATGGGGAAGGCAGGCTCTCAGAGCAGAGGCAAGTGGAGCAGCATGGAGCCACCACCCTTCCACATCACCCCATCGCTCTGCCCCGACTGCCCAGCACAAAGGGGTCCCTGCTGCAGAGGGAGAAACAAGAAGGAACAGGATCACAGTAACAGATAATTTGGGGCAATTAAGTTGAATGCAAGTTGAAAAGAAAGACATGGAGTTTCCCTTCCCCTAGGCTGGGTGAAATATGGAAGATCTGATGCAAAGATATCTTCTCTGTTTTGATTTATAAAGCAGACAGAATTCCAGGTACCTGTGTTGTTTTGTACAGCTTGGTGATGTCGTATGTCAGTGGTAATTGTCAAAAGAAGTTTACTTTTATACATTTTTCCGGTGTGTTGTCTTTCCTTGACACAGTGGTATTGGTGATGTGATTTGGTTTCTTTCAAATCTTTCTGGATTTCAAATCTTCTGGCTCAGAAAAATATCATTTATGAAAACCAGAATTTATCCAGACTCTTGCACACCTACATCTACCACAAAAACATAGCCTATCCTGTTCTTCATTTATCATTATACTTGATTATCCTTACAAGAGAAGACACAATGTACATCCAGAGAGAGACAGTTTGAGATATTATCATTTGGTTTGGTTTGTTTTCTTTGGCACCAGCACATCCAAGTTTAGTGGGATGTCCTTCTGCCAGACCGGGGACATTTGGAGTGATAACATTAACATCACAGGAGACAGAGGAGAATATATTGGTAAGGATAATTATATTGCATTTTTGTATAGCATATAAACTTTTAAAAAGTATTAATAAAGAGAAAGAGAGAGGTTTGCAGAGCTGCAGAAAAAAAAAAAAAAATCCTTACTAAAATGAGTGCAGTCAACTGAAAATTTTATGATGGCCTCAGAAGCATAGAGTCTGGCTGCTGTGTCTGCCATCAATGCCATGTAAGCAAGCAATTCATCTAACAGCTTAACTAACAAAAATATCGTCATTAATTACTCTTAAGGAAACAGACAATTTAGGAATAAACTCCACAATTTATCTGAGCAACAGTAATCTGACTGGTCAGAAATTTTCTAGGACACGTATGTTTTTTTCCAAATTAATATTTTGTCTCTTGAAATGGAAATTATCTCTTTTTTTTTTATTCTTATTCACATAAGTGGATTATTTCTTTCTGGGTAAGTTAAACCAAAATCAAAATATTTCACTCTGTGAACTGCACGATAATTTTTTTCCTAGTCAGCTCATTAGAAAACTGTACGTGCCATGCTGCTCCATGGACCATGCAGCTCAGGTGATTTATGGCTTCTCTCTATAAGGAGATCCTGTCCTGGGTAGACCATGATACACTGGCAGAGCCATATGATGAAGCAGATGAGACATGTTATTACCTCAGTGAAGCTGTGGTCTAGCTCAAAGGTACTTTTGCATCCACTGTGCTGGGTGTACTAATTCTTTGTAGACCATCACAAGAGATTATTTTGGAACTGGTGGGAATTTATTCCTCCATCCCCTGGTAGTGAACTTTTGTTTCCTAGGTGGTCTCTTCCCTCTGTTCCAGAGCAACACACATAGCAGAGCTTCACTAAACCCTGAGTACGGGGAAGTCTGGCAGCCCAAGATAATCCCCCAGGATTCCTATATAGGAACTGTGGTGGCATTCATCAAACCGTTTATGATCCATCCAGCATTCATCAGTGCATTTCTATAGAGAGTTTCCAAACCTATTTTCTTAGGCCTTACATTTCCCTTGTCCAAGATTAATAAAATCAACACCAAAATTAATAAATAAATGTTTATCTCTTAAATTACTTTTTACTGCTCAAGTCTCTGAATTTTAGAAAATTATTCAGTTGTGGTAGTGAAAGGTGTTATTAGGTAAAGAGCTGTTTTGCCAATTATCCGGCCTAGCATAGAGGACACAGCCAGCATAAAGATGAACCAATAACCAAACTGTGTTTGATACACAAGGGTCAGTCCATGGGTGAGCGCTGGGGGTACAAACAAGTCAGTCAGATTATACATAATCGACATCAATCCCACTGACCCCAACAACGACACCGCACGACCAACAACGGGTGGGATAAATGGTGACATGCAGTCTGCCATAGAAGGGACGGGAGACAACCGAGTCAACAAGCCAAACACATCAGACCAAGGAAGCCACACACTGAATCTCTCCACAGCCCGCGTTTACAAAAGCCAGACCTGAGTGGAGCCCAGTCCCAGGGAGGCGGGAGGTCCTTCCCAACAGGGAACTCTGCACAGGGCATCCCCCTCACAGACAGACACTGCCCCTCCTGCAATGGTCCCAGCTTTTATCCCTCAGTGGGAGCCCTGACCTTGGGTTACTCACTGCGGGACCCCTGGGGCTCCTTTACCCAATGGCTCTGTCTGCAAGGCCCCACCCTGGGGGGAAGCCTAAAGGGAAACTCAACCCCCTTTGGGAAGGGCTGTGGGAATCACCCAGATGTCAACCGTAGTTTGGGGCTTGGGGTTGAAACCCCAGCATTTCAAGAGCATAGATGGGACATTCACAAACATAGGAAATAACACAAACATGTTCACTGATCTTTCCCGTCTGTTGCCAAAAGGCAGGCTTCCTTGGATAGCACTTTTCAGGTTTTCCTTCCTGCTGTATTCTTTTCCTGTTTGCAATGTGTGGGGATAACTATTAACACTTTACTTTGTGAGAGAAGAATGCCTTGAAAGAGGTAATGCCTCCATCCTCGAAATATTTTTCCACAGACATCTGCACATGTAATTCCACATAATCGAGACCCTCAATCTTACTAATATTTGTGCAATAATAGGTATGATGGCTGGAAGGGAGTGATGGAGGCCTTTAGTCCATTTTTCCCCACTTGAAGCAGAGAGGTCACCAACACTAGCTCAGGTTGTTGGTGGCTACCCTGAATGACACCAGACTGCACAACTAACCAGGACTCACAGGATTAAGATATACTTACATGCATACTAACACAAGACCTTGCCTGCTTGCTTTCCTTTTCCTTTTTAAACAGGTGGTGCTTTCCTCATGCTGTCCCTTTAAAAACAGTTTGGTGCCAAATATCAGTAAAAGGATGCTGGCAACACTTTTTAATAAAAAGCAAATCCCACTTACCACTTTTGATATTCATTTTAGTAACATTAATCATGATTAATTCATTCAGCATGTCGCATGACTGCTATGTGTAATTTCTTAGGAATTCCATTTTCATTTAACATTAATTAAAGAGCACTTATTATAGTGTTACCAAAATTAATTCCCGGTCTGCAGCCCTGTCTGCCAAGTTTCAACCTTCAGCAAATTATTATGGGTGAGTTATAGACCCTGGGAAAATGAGGTCTATAATGGAATATTAACTATAGCGATGCATTCATCACTATATTACAGTAAGGGCAATGTTCAGGGAGATGGTGATCTTCCAAAATAATGCACTCCATGATCCTGCTTCTGTCTAGCCCTTTAAGACAGTTATTGGAGCCCACAGAAATTACAGATAGTTAGCAAGCTTGTTTAATCCAATATGGTTTGTGAGACACTCTATCCTTCTTGCTTAGAGTCTGTTTGATTATGATACACTGATCAGACTCAGGATATTACCTCTTTGGCAATTCAGCTTCCTGCTGCTGAAGCTGCACAGACACCGTGGCAATATTTTTGATACAGCCCAGCAAAGCTAAGTGTCGTTCATTAAAAGAAGATTTATTCCCATGCATCTGTCTTGAATCTGTCATATTCTCCCTAAAGGGACTCAGGCATTTAATACTTTTTTTTTTTTTTTCCATCTATGACATTCGCCATGGAGTATATAATCTTAGTTTTCCCATATTTTCTGCACCAAAATAGCAGTTTTGTATATCTTAAAGGATTTTGCTATATCCTGTTTTTGCAAGAAACCCTATCAAGACCATGAATTATATAACAGATCTTCCAAAAGGAGAGAAGTTTGGGCATTACTTTTCTTCTTGTTTTATGCAAGTTCACACACCATTAGTTGGTCCCTTGTTCTGGCATCTTTCCTATAAAATTCTGAACAGCTCCAAAGACTTCCTGCTGAGAAAAAAAAAAAAAAAAAAAAAAATCAAGGCAAACAGAGTGATTTTTGCCAAGATTGGAATGGCTTTTTTAAAAAAAAAAAAAAAAAATAGAGGGAAATAAATGGCTTTCCCCTCCATTTATTTCCCTCTATTAAGTTTAAAAAAAACCCCTGAATCCCATACAAGGGACCAGCATGAGAAGACACTGTGCACCTTTCTTCCAGCAAATTATTTAATATTTGTCTTTGGGAAAGTTGTTCCTCAAAGTAGCATCTGCAGAATTTCATTCCCTGAAACAATGCTGAACTTCACAAGTATTTAAAACTTCAGGAGACCTAAGGTATGTCTACAATGACAAGGGACAGAGAATAGGCTTATGTTGCCCATGGGTCAGATGGGCCCATTATAAGCCAGTTCTCAATACCCAAATGAGAAGGTGTATGGCTGGGACTAAGACATCTGCCTTGCTTCTAGTCCAGAGCTGTTCATCATCCTAAGGGCTCTGAGCAAAGTTAGAGGAGCCCTCATTGTCTGAATACAACTGGGAAAGCAGATCACATGATAAAATCATGTAGCTACCTACATACCTGCTCAAAGACATGAAAAAAACCCAACCAAAATCACAAAAAACTTTTACTTCAATCTCGCATATCAGCTTCCTGGGATTCAAAACTGGATGAGTCCCCATCTATTGCATTGGTGAGGGATCCTCACAACACATCACTCCATTTCTTAACAAGACTGGAGGAACACCTGTTTTTGAGCTACTGAGCAACAGACTCAATGAGCAGCCAGTTTCAGATGCTTTCTTTGGCTGAGAGTATTTGACCCTGCACCTTCTCCAGCCCAGGACCAGGTGCCCTGCCCAGAGGGGATACCAAGGATGTAGAGAGCCCAGGCTCCTAAGTTGTTGCTATGCATTTCAGGTATTACAGTATTGCAGTGCCAAACTTAAGTAATTCTTTTGTCCTAAGCCTTAAAATCTCAACATTTAAGACCCTTAATTCATTATGTATCTATCTCTCACACAATTAGACTCAATTTCAAATTCACAGCTCTGTGTCTACTTGGTGAAACGGATGGTCTTGACGTTGCAGTGGCAGACTGGTATAACCTTTGGTTTATAACAACTACATGAAAAGACACCTTTCCCAAGCACTGGGCTCTCTTTCCAAACTTCAAAAATAATTCACCACACACAACTCTGCAAAGCTTCTAATGGAAGATTCCCTGGGATCATGGGCACTCTTCTTCTGCCCAAAGCCTCAAAAGCCACCCAGCCAGGGAACAGCAATATTACATCAGTAACCACTCCTGAATGATCACAGTCAGATATTCTAAATTTAAGAAGTCTGGCCATGTCTGCAGAGCTGGATGAGAGGTGTCAGTGCAAGGAAGACATCTCCCTTTTTAGCACCTCTGCCCTGGGTGTTTCCAACATTTAGACTCCAAAGAAGATGACTCAGGTCTGATGCTGTTGTGAGCCCTCTGCTCCTCACTCATACAGGTCAGAGGGAAGAGAGGAGCAAGGAGAAGGTGATGCTTCTCCTTCACATCCAGGATGAAGGAAATCCAGGTATGCACCCCATGCACAGCACAAGACCACCCTGAGCACCAATCCAGCAAGGGCCAGCTGCCATCTTTGGGGCTACAACACAATGTTTATTCTAAGGGAGTGGCAGCAGTATATCTATTATGAAAGCGCAGACTCCACTGATGAGATTTTGACACATCTTATTCCCTACAGTACTTCTCCCAAGCATCTCTCAGAGTACCTAAGCTGCCCTTCCCACTGTTTGGCTCCTGTATGTCACACACCAACACACCTTTTTACAGAGCCAGGAACTTATACTTGACAAAAGCACAATCTCCTGAAAGTAGTGTCATCCTGAGAACGACCTACCATCTAAAAATCATTCCTTAAAAGCTTTCAGCAATAGCTTAAAAAGAAACAACAGCTCATAAACCGCTGCAAGAGAAGCAGCTGTCCTTGTGACACAAACTGCTCAAAACTACAAGCTCTAGCTGTGTGCAGTGATATATGTAAAAAGGTTAAGAGTTGAGACTGTGATTATCAGACTGAATGTACTAAAAACTGGCCTGACCTTAGTCAGAAATCAATTATTAACTACTAAACTATTAGCTCCTTGATACACATTCGCTTTTTTCCACTTAAAAAAAACTGAAGAGAAAGTTTAAGCAAGACACAAAGAAATAGCTTCTCAGATAAAAACCACAGTTTCTCTCAAACCTTAACACTACTGTGTTGAGTCACACGGGTGTTATCATTTAACATTCTGCCAGAATACATGAGAACACCACACACTAAGGGATTTTTGTCTTTTTTTTTTTTTTCCAAGGTGACATCCATCACATTCGAGCAGCAACTTGCAACAGTTTGCTCTAAAATACACGTTATGAGTAAGTGCTGCAGGTGAAGTTCAAAGCACACATCAGTGGGTTCTGGGTCATGCACAGGCACACATCTGAGAGAAGGGAGAGGTCTTCCTGACATTTTCAGGTAAGAGTTTCTTATGTACTTTTCACAAACTTCCTCTAAACCCTGTCAAACTCTGCCAGCACATGCCTTTGGTATGAATAAAAGACTCAGCTAAGAAAATGTATCTGTCACTATCAGGAAATGTGTTACTACCCAGTGACTCATTCAAATAACATTTTCAGCAAGGATGTGAGTTTCACCCAATTGATGACAACAATTCTCTGAACATATTTCACTCCACTATTCAACTGTAGTTGTCTTTAGGCTTCTGAGTAGTTGGACAAGCATGTAATAAAGATTATTACTAGTCATCCCCTCTAAATAGATGCCTGGTTGTTCACAGTATCACCAAAAAAATTATGTTCACAAAAAGGTTACAGAAACAAAGAATAAAATTCTATGATGTCTCATGGTACTAAAACAAATATATAACAGGTAATGGGTCACAAAAAAACCCAAAATCTATGGGGAAATAAACAAGAGAAACCAAGGCATCCATCTTACCTCTGTTGCATGCAGTATTTTCTGATCTCATTGTGAACTTTAATTTTATTATTTACATGGTAAAGAAAAAACTCAGAGACCACAGTGGTATTATGCAAAACTTCAAACCTGATCCCAAGAGTTGAGGTCAAACAGACAAAGGGCCTAGATTTCACTTAAAATTATGCACAAAGTACCTGGAGTTTCCTACTACCACTGTAGTTTATAGTTATTGAATAAGCAGTACTAAACTCTTATTAAACTCATACTCAGTCCTGCAGACTGCTTGCACAAAGCAAAAAATATTTCACCAGACATTTTTTCCTTCAGCTGAGATTTTTCTGGGGGTTTTTCTATTTTGTTTTTATTTTGTTGAGAAGAAGGCTATGTTACCATCAGCCACTGCAGCAAAATGCAAGCAAGTGGATGTGCCTGCACAGATACATTTTCTACACTTTTAACTTTTGCCTGGTCGTAAAACTGCATTTTAAAAGACTGGTTTAAGTTAGTTTCCCAGGCTCTAGAAAGAGAAAGGAGATGCAGCTTAGCAGGACATTCCATGCACACCCAGCTAATTCTGCAGATGACACTGATCTCCTACAAGGATATCACTAAAGGAGGTTCACTACAGCTGATTTTTCCTTCTTTTTCCCAACTCCCTATTGAAAAGAGGCTTCATCTCCATTCTGACAGTCAGTAGTGCCTTTTGGTCCTTCAGCAGGCTTTGCTCAAATCCAGTGTGCCTTACCCCCAAGCTGTGCAGTCTTTACAAGGCTTTTAGTGACCATCCAAGTTTCACCAGTCCTAGAGCCACTACTGCAGGCAGCGTGACTCTGAAGCATGTGAGTAGGTTGAATTTATAATCTATTCATCTCAAATGGTGTCTGCATCCCCCTTAAGACATGGGTCAGTTTTTTCTTTTCAGAAATATCCTTTAATTTGAAGAAAGGATAAGGATTTGTTGACATTATGCATTCATTTAAGTCTTCATTGCATATAGCCCTCTGTAAAATCTCACTGTCGAAACATAGTTCTGTTTTTATGACAAGTGCCAGAATAGCTGAAGCTTGTAACATTTAGGTCTAGCTACTAAAATGTCATATTACCTTGAAGCTGCAACTTAGTAAAAGCAATTGTCCCATTGCTCAATTTTATATGAAATATTCAGAAACAAATATCTATAATTACTTGGGAACACTGTCATTTTACAAGGTCTTAGACCCTCGAATATTTCAGTGAACTCAGTAGGTGTATTGGGCAGCAGCTGTTTAACAGGTTAAGCTCCCATTTAATTCACAAAAAAAAAAAAATGAATCAAATGCACAAACTGACAATTGGTTGTAAATCACGCCAACCCAGATGCTACTGTATAGTGAAGGACAGTAAATTTAGCTCTTTTTAGACTTTATAGCTGAGAGCTTTTCCAGAGGAGCTGAAGAAAATTTAGTGTCTAATGAACACTGATTTCCATTTCTCTAACATTTTACTATAACCATTAGCTTGTTGTGGAGACATTTCCTAATTTCCTTTAAAAAAATCCTCGTTCTTGAGTCTACAAAGTCAAAAGTCCTGCTTTTGGCTGAAGATCAGAGCAGTCTAAAGCAACATCTCTCCCCTGGGTTGCCTAAAAGACACACTGTTAGTTCGGATTTGGTGCCAAACCAAGACCTCCCGAGCTGGGTTCTCCCGTCTGCGTAAGCTCTTCAGAGACCAGGCTCCTTCCTCCCCAGGGGGCTGGAGAGGACTGGTTGAACTGAGAAAAGGATGCCAGTGCATTGTTAGAAATGCATCAAAACTGCCAATGAGGTGACAAAACAGGAGTGCTGAAGGTTGAGAGATACAGAACAGTTTTTTTCTTCTCCTCATACTTCAGAACTGCTTTTGCAAGCTGTACAAGTCTAAGCTTCAATTTACAGATTGAGTCCTTCTTGCAACCTCTGATGACTACTGACCTGTCCACTTTACAGTTATGCAGGAACTGCTATAAATTGCAGAAATATAAAAAAACCTTTTCTTTATGTCCTCAGACATAATTACTGCTGAATGCATGAAGGAAGGACCTCGTAGATAGTGGTTTTCCAAAATAGAGCTGGACAAAAAAAAAAAAAAAAAAAAAAAAGTATGAGGTGTGGCTTTGGTCAGACAGAACATTTTTATGAGGAAAGTTGGTTTTCACAAGACTTCTGTTATGAAACTTTGTTTGGTCTGAGATGGGTTTTCCAGGTCAAACTCAGGAGAAACAATCCATTTCAAAAATCTTCATCAGAATAATGTTCTTCTCTGAACACACTTATATGTCTAAACTCCATTTCAATCCCTCTTTGGGAAAAATGTGAAGATTACAGAAGAGTTATCTACCTCCCATTTAGGATTTTGGTCTCTCTTGCTCTCCATATAGTGGAAGTGGCTCTGCAAAAAGTTACTTTACCCAACAGACATCCTCAGGTATCCATCTGCCATCTGATATTAAAAGAAAAGAAGGGAATCCTCTGGGCCAGTGCACTGAATTGACTCAATTCAGTATCACAGAGGCTCTGACTTACAACCTCTGCCTTCAGCTGTTGAGGAATGTGAGCTATTTTCTTGCATGGAATCAAGCCCAAGTGAATAAGATGTAATATTTGGAAATCTGCTCTAACTGGTGTAGTTGGCAGCACAGTGGTATTTTTCCAAAGGTAAACATCACTTCTAACCAATTGCTAAGAAATTTGTTGTGGTAAAACTGTTTATCTTCAACAGAAGTTCTACAGATATTTATGTTTCTCAGGATTCTCAGAAATTTTTTTTTTTTTTTTCAGAATTTAAATTGCATACATAAAGCCACTTTTTTTCTGTCTGCCTTGGCATTTGCTGTTTTGTAGTTCCCCCTCCTCTTCCCATGTGGCTCTCTTAATAAAATACGTTTTGCATGTTACAAAGGAGAAGAGATGAGTTGGGAATTGTGGTTGGTTGAGAACTGTCCATCTCAGCCATACGACACTATTTGTTGACACAGCACTGGTCAGTGACACATCACTGATTTCACTCCTCCATCATTTGTTAACTTGGTTTTCATTCCCCTTTCAAATACAGAATTTGCTGCAGTAAAAGGTAAAAACAAGGAGCTCCATAACAATTTTAAAAAAAGTATTGTGGTCACTGCTGAATTCTGCCAAGATATCCAAAATTACTACTTTTCTTTGCATTAATCTTTCAAATGGGTGTTCAGCATTTATCAAAATTTCTTCTATAAACAGGATTAACTATTTTTATTTTTTAATTTTTTTTACCATTTCAGGTAATGATACTTGACTTGCTCCGTAACATGCAGGAAAGTCTGGTGAATGTTACGGTTGTTTGGCAGAGAGGAAGTGACTGCATTATTAACACTATCCAGAAGTGAGTGGTGATAAACCCTGGCACGGCAACAAAAAGAATAACCAGGCAGAGTGACACGAGAACTTGCGGAGTACATTCTGCAGTTGAAGGCAGAAACCCACATGAACTCAAAACATAATGAGTTCAAATAAACCTTGTCCCTTGCAAGCTATAAACAAAGTTCAAGAGTGAATGTACTGGCTATGGCATGGAAGTGAAGTGAGATAAGATGTTTTCTTCTACTACTTCTTTCAATAAAATTTAAGTACGTTTCAGCTTTACTATAAATATGTTTCACAATATAATTATGACCGCAATCAGTTCAGAGAAGTCCAGTTGTAGCTACCATCTTGAATTTATCTTTCAAGAATTTCCTGCTGTTATCTTACAGCTCTTGGCAGTTTGAGACTGAATGGCAGGTCAATCTTCACAAAATATGATATCAGACACAATTTGGAAAGAAACAAAAAGGCACCAGATATTTCTTCAGATTCTGATGTGCCGCTCATGTTTTAACTTTAAGCTCCATAAGCTACATGACTTTCTACATGATGTTCACGCTCCTATATGCTGCTTATGCTGAATTATTGCTGTCATTCCCTTTTAGTATGAAATATGAGCTAGTTAATGGATTTACCTTATTTCCATTCAAGATAGGAACACAGACAGGACTGAAAAAACAAAATTCTACCTATAAGTGATGAAATATCAGATTAAATATTTGTATCTAAGAATATGTTCATAAATTAAGCTAGCTTTGAGCTTTCAGTAAGGAAGTATTAAGTTCCAATAGATACTGACCTGCTTTATGCATGAATTCCATCCATCCTAATCTATCCATCTACTCCATTCTGGACTAATAGCTCGCATCCCATCACATCTAAAATAAACTTTTGCTAATGAGTTCAAGGGAATTGAAATATTTGTTTTGGCATCCTGGATATTTGTATTTCACAGACTTATCCCATTCTGACATAATCATCAGCAGGAGAACACATTAACCTTTCCTCAGTGTTCCTAACTCAGCAAGTTTGATAGCCAAAGTCAGGTAGTCCAGATAATTATTTATGAAAACAAGAATCAAAGTCTTGAGAGAATAATATGAAATTCTAACCTATGTAGAGAAAGGTTAAATACAGATAATATTTGAACTAGAAATGCACTGGCCTAAGTTGAATTCTTTCTTTTATCTCAATAGTTATCGTATCTGTTTGTCCAAGCAATGTTGATTAAGTCCTCATGCCAGCACATTAAAACATAAAATCAGAATGGGAAAGGCTAACTTATTGATGGCAAATATATGACTCAGACACTGGTGGTACCAATAATGCAGAAGTTTGTGTGTCAGCTTATAGTATAGGCCTACTTCATAGTTTGGAAGCTCAAATGCAGCTTTCTAGCAGATATTGATAACTGGAAGAAAAAAAGAGTTAAAAGCTTTATTTTTTTAAAATTAAGCTGTCAGAAACATCTGACTTCGGTGTCTCAGCTCCTCAGAAGTATCTTAACTCCCAATGAACTGGATCTTCGATCTCCTTAGGTCTATAGGCACATAACATGGTAGTGCAATCCACCTATCAAGTCCTCAAATGAAGGATTATTAAGCATTTCATAAAAGGTACTAGAACTCTGCAGTGCAGTCTCAGTACAGCTATATCCCTTTCTGTTCTTTCACCTGGGGACAGCTCAGCCATCTGCATCTCGTTGAATCTGCAGACATTCTCTTGACTGTCCATGATGTACTAAAGCACCCCAAGACCTGCCATGCTTATGGACTTTTGGAAATCCCACACTTTGCATGATGTAACTACACATATTGCTTTTTCTTCAGTTCTTTATTGTTTATTTTCTTTCCTTTTGTGAAATTAGTAAGGTGTGTCTAGGCATGCCTAAGAAAGATGCAAGAGGTTTTAGTTTGGAGAGATACGGTATTTGGGAGTTTTATTGCTTTTGGATGAGACTGAGGTCTCTCACAGAACAATGTGCACAACTGATTTTTTTTGAGTTACTGAAAAAAAGTCATCAACCATGATGTCTTTCTAATGAATCAAAAGTGCAAAAAGAAAATTGTTTGTGGTTGAATGCAAAGATTCATTTCACCCCAGATGAAACATGAACTTGGATTTCTAGTGGAACTTCATGTATTTCATTTTGGACACACACAATATTAAAACTGGTTAAAGTACAGGTGTGCAAAGTTTCATAATGCTGACAATATTTCCAAAACAATCAAGGCTCTAGTACCCAATTGTAGTTTAGCACTTTGACTAGATCTCAAAAAGTTGTTGCAGACCTTGCCGTTACTGGTTTCCAAACTAGCCCCATCAATGTTCATCTGAAGAATTTCTAGTAATATAAATAATACTGATGACCCTACTAAAGAGAAGAAATCTTTCAAGTCCTTCTATCATTGCAGGGACATAACTTGAAATGTTAACTTAATAATCAGTCTTTTTTTTTCCCCTCTGTTTTACAAGCTGAAGCTGACCAGGCCTACCTCACCAGTGAGTTAATCCTCTTACGTACTCACATTCAGTTCTGAAAAATGCTCAGCAACGACCAAGCTGACAAAAGCACAGGCTATCATAGTGAGTTGGAGTATACGTGGAATAAATGCATAGACATATCAGTCACAGACAAACGGGTCGCAACAGTGTGTTGACTTCTTTGCTGGTTTATGAGCCACTGACACTCAGGAATAGAGAAGCACCTGTGAAACTGCATAATAAGAGCCAGGAATAATTCTTGGTCGTGGGAGCTAATACCATTGCCAGACTGAGTGGGTACCTCATCCACAGACAGACTATTCAAGATCAATCCCTCAATTCCCCCCTGTCAATAAGACATAGTCCAAGCCTTAAAATGACACACAGACACTCAAACGTGGCTCCATCTCTCTTGCCAAGGCCCATGGACATGTCAGCTACCCCTCACGTGTCAAAGGCAGCTGGCAGATTTACACAGATCAGTGCAACAATCTCCTTCGCTCACCCAGTTACTAAGGGCTCTGTGCTATAAGACAGCCCTGAAAGCAGATTGACTGGCGTTGAAGAGATCTAAGTCTCTAAGCGTTACCACAGTCACTTGCTACAGCTTTAACCTTTGCTAAAAAGAGTAGATTCACCACAAGCTTATAATTGTAGTGTTTGTCAACCTGAATATCTTTTATTCTTGGACAAGCATCTGGCAGATGTTTTTCCAGGCAGTGCTCTCTCCCATCAACTCCCAAACGAGCCCAACACACTGTTGCTGCACCACTACCCAGAAGAGTCATGAGCTCATAGGCTGTTAAGGGCTGTGGCTGTACCCTCAGGATGTACATCTAGACTGCAGTATAGATGGGTATTTACAGCGGTTAGGACACACATTCAAGTCAGCTTTCAGCTAACTAGTTTCTCTCCAGAATACTGCTATTGGTCTAACCACTGCAGCACAGGACTCACCAAGGACACACTCAACCCTCACAAGAAACTGAACAAATATTTGAGCTGTAGCTGGTGCCACGCTCTATTCTGACTATATTCCTAGAAGCAATCTCACCAGCTTCTTTAAAGCTAACTCAAACATGCCTGACACTCAAGTGAAAATTCTCTTCCTGACTGTGGCTCTCTTCCAGAAAAAAAATCCGAGAGTTCAGTCCATAACTTAGCACAGCAGTCAGTTGCCTAAATGTAAGCACCCTGTGCTATTTAAGATGTTCCAGAACATCTGAGACACCTTCATAGGAATTGTAAATAAGACAAAAGACCTCTGGGAAATAAGGCTCTTTAGAGTATTCTGGCTTTGAACTGTATCTCAAAGGGCAAGAATACATCTATGTTAAGCAACTGAATCTCCACTCGATCTGACAGAATACCAAGATGGAAACATTTCCTAGAATTTTTGTTTTTTAATACTATTGGTCAAATAACCTTTATAAACATCAAGGACAGCACCACTGGATCTAATACCATCTTTGATAGCTTCTGATTAAGTATTTCTCTTTTGTGGCACCTTTTTATTTTTTTTCAACTTTTCAAAAGCTTTACCAAAAAATTAACTGTGATACATGGAAATACTATATTTATGTCTCTTTGAAATCTTCGTACAGTCCTCATTCAAGGTTTGTCTCAAATTGAAAAAGTATTTCACACTCAAATCTCTGTTGTAGCTTTAAATAGATATAAAATAACAAGTATAAAAAGCATCAAGACAGTTCCCTTAGATCAAAAGAAATTATTTCACAAAGAGGCCAGCATTAATCCAAGCTGAGATAAATTCTTCAGCTATTCCTTCTTTACTTTTGGGTGAATTAGTCTTGGGGATTTTTTTTTTACTGCTGGTATTCACTAGGGGTTTTCTGCACATATTTTCAGCAGTTGGTTTTCAAAACTTTTTCTGGAAAGAATTGCTGATATAAACAATCACCTGATCTAATCTTGTAGTAGCCCTGTGTTTAATTAAATTTACAGTGTGTCTTCACATTAAGGAATTTTTTAGTACTTAAAACCTACATATAAAGCCAAACTTTTGGTTTGTTGGAAATGCTTTTTTGGGGAAAAGGAGATGATTCAAAATGTCATATTTCAAAGAGTTGCCACACAAGTAAATACAAAGCTTACCTCCTCTGGGAAATGCCATATAATGGATTTAAAACATGAACAAAATCCCAGTGTTTATTCAGTCTAATGGATAAAAAGGACAAACTCACTGACCTATCACAATGGTCAATTGTACAAGAAGCTGAAACAGGCCATTTCTGACAGTCAGTGAAAAATAACATTTGTGCCCGTAAAAAAAAAAAACCAACCCTCATGTTGTATTTCATATGGAAAAGCTGATAGAAGTCCCCAGCCAAGCTTTTTTATCACTAAACTATCTTGATTTATACTTTGTTTGAAGTTCTCAAAATGAAACGTTCAGTCTCTCACTCGCTAAAAATAAACTTGCCATAGCTGGTTAGGAGGCAGCTGACGCAGGTAAAGTTGGAGCATTCAGCCCTTATGAGAAGAACAATTGAGGGATTACGCTTTCGTTCCGTAGAAAGCAAGCACGACTTCTATATATTTAAGATTCAAGTCTGCAAATTCTTAGTAATAAATAGTCCAGCTGAAGCTGATTTGTGAAATGGATTCGCAGAACCTGCCTGTTTTCTGAGAAAACTCAACATTATTAATGGAAAAATGTGCCCTCTCTACATACATTTCAGTTTATGTATTTCTAGTTACCTGTTAACAGCTGAAGCACTGATAGATGCTGTGCATCCCTTATAATAAAACATTCCCCATACACATTCCTCTTTTAGATTTAAATTGCAAGTTGTGAGAAGGCTCAGTAAAGCCTGGCTTCACTGCATAGTTTACTTGGGTTATTCCTTTACCATCATTCACATACAGACACCTCTTGCCTGTGGGAAAGGGCAGTACTTGACAGTTAAACCACATGATCTATCCCTTATCAAAATAACATTTTTAACTGGTAATCTGTTAGCAGGATGGCTGCAGGCTACATCATTTGACTGTTGCTAGTCAGCCAATGCTTTTCCACCTTTCTTACCTACATTTCTCTTAAAGGATACATGAGATCCATCACAGCTTACTGGGAAGCACAAATAGGGGCTGTCATATCCATGCATGAGGAATACAGCATGGGGTGGGAAGCCTGACTCCAGCCTGAACAGGAGAGAACATTAAATATCCCCCCACTTTTGATTTTTAAGAAATAAGGCAAAACTCTGTCAGGAATGGTTTGTAGTAGCTGACTGCTTTGGGACTAAACGATCTCTCCAGGTTTCCACTTACCCTGTTAAGATTCTAAGAATTTTCACACTGGAAAAATCTGTTACTTACACAGGTAGGTAGAGCACTGCTAACTCAAATATGATTTATGTAGTTGGTGTTGAACTCAGACTACGCCAACACACATTCTCAGACCTGGATGTTAGCTCCTGAGCTACCCAGAAAGACATACCCCCATCTCTGTACAGAAGGGTATTCAAGATAATAAATTAATGACCTGCAGGACAGAAGACCCAGATTGTTTCAGACCAAAACAAAAGGAAGTGGTTCAGAGGACTCTTCATAAGAGAAGAGACTGAGTGCCTCTTTCCCACCTCATCCCTCCTTTCTTATATCAGAATGATCACACTTGAGCAACTACATGGACTTGCCTCTGGAAAGCAGAGGCAGGCAGTCTGGTCTACACCAAAACCAAGGCATCTTTATGCCTTGCATATATACCTATCCTTTCCCTCTCAAATATTAGCCCTTTACAGATTTATTTTCCTATAATTTACTTTCTTCTTAAACTTAGATCTTATTGCAAACATAAAAATATGGAAAAGAAATTATTAATCTTGCAGACACTGTTCACTAATGTCTTTAGATTTACTCTAGAGTACTTCATAGCAGTGTTGTACTAAGGTCAGTCCTATGGGGTTGCATGATTGTCAGCTCTAATATGTAACAGATATATTCTTTGTAGTCAGATATATATTTTGCGGCCACTAACATATTAAGGAAAATTTCTTTTTTATTCTATTAATAAACAGATTAGTTTATTATTTTCTATGCTTTAAACAATTATCTTAGGACACTATTTCTTAACCCAAAAGCAATGGGAGTTGGAAGATAAAAGTGGAAAAGTTGCAATCCACTGGATTCCCCCCCCCCCCATGTAAGTAGGTTCTGAAATTCCTCTTTGTCCTCACTGTTTCTTGCACACAGCTTCATAATCTTTGAAAGAGTCCCAAGGGGCTATTTCACTCAGAATTTCACAAAGCAGCTGATGAGAAGGAAAGAAAATAGAGACATCAGAATTAAAGACTGAATGTTTAAGGGATCCTGTGCAGCAGCTGGGCTTATTTCAAGCCTTGGTACTGACAATATTAGACCTAAAAAAAAAAAAAAGAAATCCACTGCTGAAAGTTCTTTAAGTCTCAGGACTGGGATAAACAACATTTATACTACATCGCAAACTGCTTCAGAAAAGGTGGAAGTTGTCTTGCTTTGAATATATTCTAAATTAAAAAAACATAAGGAAACTATTGTGCTTGCATTCTGTAGAACAAAGTACATGTTGTAGAGTATATTCCACGATAATTCAAACTTTAAAAGGTATGGCGTTTCAAGCCTTAAAATAACAAAGCTACACTCTTGCAGAGGTTATACCACATGGGGGTGTTCATTTCCCTTTGTCTTAGTTGCATAAACTCAAAATCAACCCTATACAGTAAATGATGTCTGCCCTATTGTCTTATATAAACATTCTTTTGTTTTTCTTCAGCAAAAAGCTGTGTTTAAAGAAAGCTCTGTATGAATTCCAATAAAGAAACTAGTGTAAGAAAACTGGATTCATAAAATGAATTAGAACAGCTCTACTGTTACATCTACTGGTGCTGGAAAGCCAGCAAAGTCAGATAATATTTTATTTGGAGCTGAAATGAACTGTTGTGAACTCTGACAAACCAGCACTTCAAAGCATTCTGAACATACTGCCACTAGCATAAGGAAATTTATCATGACTAAGAGCCTGATTCTGATCCTATTTACACCATCTTTACTCTGCTGATTTCAGCTGGGCAGAAGTCATTCACAGATATCTGTTATCTGCAATTTACAGAAACATGGGAAAAAAAAAAAAAAAAAAAAAAGAAAGAGAATCATACATGATACACCTATTCTACTCCCAACAAAAAGCAGCTCAGACGAAATTCTACATAACATTTGGGCAACTTCATGGGTGGCCCATGCAGAAATCAAGAGAACTGATGAAAAGTAAGATGTCAGATTTGGTGATACTGCTGAATCTTTAGAAATTCATACTCTCTGGAAATGGGATACAGCCCACATCGTTACATTGTTTTTATTGAACTTTAGAAATATATCAATGTGGCTAAATTGAAATATAAACCGTAGTAAAAGTATTTTAAGGCCTTAAGAAAAGATACATATTTTCACAACCTCAAGCCCATTATGGATTTCATGTAGACTAGCGTGTAGGAACTTGACGTTATTACGATGATAATTTATTAAAGATTTGTATATTTCTGTACCCGTCTGATTCTCCTGAGACAACATCAAGACTTATCTGTGCTCTGCATTTCACAGACATAAAGAATTGACTTTTTTGTCCTCGTAAATCAACAGAATAATGCAATTGCTGAATGATCATAAAAGCCAGAACACAAGAGGATTGTTATACAGCAGGGTATAAATTGTATTGCTGGTTATCCCTAAATGTTCCTTTTTTGGATCTTTATAGTTTTTTTAATCTATCCTGTGCATAGATGTCCCCAGACATGGAAAACACTTGAAAACTTGTTAAATTCCTCAATCACACACAAGTGAGTGAGTAGCAAATATAGCATAGCCACTAAGAAGAATTCAAAGGGCTTTTGAATCTTTAGATCTGATGTGTAATTCAGCTGACACATGGCACGTGAAACTTAACATAAAGTAATGCAAATTGGTTACAGAAATGCAGTTCAGAAGTAAAAAGTGAAAGGGGAAAAAACACAGAGAGGCTTAATAACACTGGACACCCAATAAAACAATCATAGAAACTGGCCCACTGCCAGTACAGTATAAATATACATGTCCATGAAGCTGATAGAGCAAAAATCCTACCAACACCCCACAGGGGAGCAGTTTTAATCTTAGCCATAGCTATGATGTCATCAAAAGCTATTATTTCATTCCCATTTTTTCCTCCAAAAAAATGAGCACAGCCAAGACAAATTGCACAATGAAATTGCTCTCTCTGCACTAACATATGCCAATTACGTGGTGGCTGGAATGTAGATTTAGGTGAAAACAGGATTGGATTTTTAGGAATTTATCAGCATTTGTGGACTTTTCAACAGTATCACCCGTTATAGTTTCGGGGTGACCTGTCAAGGCTAAGGGGACCATCTTTGATTTGTATTATCACATATCATCCCTGAATAGAGGACGACCACAAAGCCTACATGCTATTTATATATTCTGATATATCTACTCTAGCCAGTGTTACCTCCCTAGCCCATAAACTGGCAGGATTAGAGATATGTGACATTTTGATTCTGCAGATAGTAAATTGCTGGAGTTATTCATGCATCTAAAATACCTTTCCTAAAGGTCCTTTGAGACTTTTTGCTTTTTTTAATCATTTGCGGGTCCCTTCAAATTCCACCAGATAGTGTGTCTGCAATGGGATTTCATTAAATACTATTGTATCTCTGCCATTTTTTGAACTTTCTTAGACAAAACACTTCTTCATTTCTCATTGTCCCATCATCTATAAGTATTCAGAAACACAGACTGCGATGCCAAAACCAGCAAAGAATCTTACATTTGTATTTGCAAGATGAGATAAACGCTTAACCCTGTCTCTCTGCAATACAACATTGCCTTGATCATTTTAAAGTTTCATTGACCACTGTAAAGCACTTCCGCAAATCTCTTGATGAATCCCAGGTTAGTTGAACTGTTCAATTATAGCTTTATCCTAATCCTACTAGCTAAGCATTAATGCTAGCAACCTCCCACATCCTAATCCTGTCCCACTTGACACTGACCCACACTTAGTCCCAAATGATGTGTGTGTTAGCACAAAGCCACTCAAACATATTAATCGGGAATGCAACAAGAAAGCAAAAGATATATAACAGAGCAGTAGTGAACGTTTCAGCAAGAAGACACTATTCTCTCCAAGCATAGGCTTGGCACACAGACTTAAATGCGTCTAGAAAAAAATTAACATAAATACACACACAACTGTGTTGAACTGTTACAGGTCTTGTAACTAAGCCATTAGAATGTGTCTTAAGCATGATTTAAAACAAGAGGAAAATCCAGTCTGAGGTCAGATTGAAACTATTAGAATTAGATACAGACTTAGAAAATGGAAAGACTTTTATGTGTGATAGACTCCCATCCTCTATAATTCACTACAGATTCGGAAAATGATTCCTTCAGATCTGCCATTGACAGCTTAATATTCCCAATGATAATGTTGTCAGGTGATAACACAGAGCCAGCCTACACGCTTTGATCTGAATGGAAAGTTTGCATTGACTGCAACATTTGGAAAGAGATTCTGCTTGGAAAAAAATTTCAGATAAACTGAAATGTTACCCGAAAAGCACTTAATTGCAGTCAAGGTAGAAGTGCATCAACTTCAAAAAGGTCCAAGTTGCCTTCCCTGAACAAATCCTGAACTGTAACCAAAATTCTCTCTCCAAAAATATTATCAAGGCAGCCAAGGGCACACAAGAACAATCCTAAAGAACCTTGTATCCAGTTTTTAAAGTAAGTGCTATTGTCAAATGTATTCTCTCAAATTTCAGGAATGTGAATGTATGGCTTGTACAAACTCTTGGTTTAAACGTCTCTCCACATCTTTCCTTAGCTAACCACAAGACCAGTGAAATTCCTCTAGGTTTCCACATCCATACAGCTAAATATGCTTTCAGTTATTTTCCTGGCATAGTTAAAGAAGAATTTTGATAGTCTAAGGCCTTTATTTCAGGAGAGTAAAACTGTGCCATTTAGAATGATATTGATACTCTTCTGTTAGTGTTCTATACAGCAGTTGCAATAGTGAAAGGCTGGATTGTGCCTTAATGAGAAGGCAAGAGCTGAGCAGCATTCCCCACCATACATACCAATAAAGGACAATTATTCCCTGTCCAGAGGCAAACAATAGAAAAATGAGACAGAGAAAAGTGATGCAGGGGCATGATTCTTCTCAATTGCATATCAATCTTTGGAAAAGGTAAGAGTATGGATGCGTGAAAACCTGCAGCATGGTCATTAGGAAAGATACAATTTCTCCATTTTCCTGAAAGCTCTAAATTTTAGAAGGAAAGGCCAAATAGGAATGGTCAAGTTTTGCACTGAACTCAAGACCAGACCATTCAAGTGTTCAGAAGCTCTCTCGCCATGAAGAGAAGCCTTAAAATTTTTCAGGTCATTTAATCTGAAGGAGCACCAGAAGGATTGGCTAACAGAAAAGAAACAGAGGTAAGTGTTTCTTTTCTCCTTCTAGCAGTCAATGGTCAATGTAGTTTCTGTCCTGGAGACCAAACTTCATGTTTAATAGACACCAATGCACCTCTCTGGAGAGACATAGTGTTTTTAAAATCCTGGATGCTTTTGGCTTCAGAATATCCTGTGTATGTATGAAGTTTGTTGTCAGCCTGCTAGGCACCAATTTACTTGGGTAGCTCTAACTTCTTTTAGTGCAAGATACAGCAAATAACGCTTCCTTAATCACCTTCTCCGCACCACATATGGATCACCACATGTGACAGACCTCTGTCATATCCTAGTCTTATACTACACATGACTGTGTGCCATAATTGATATGTCATATCCCCATTTTCTACGTCATGTTTCTATTTCCAATGTAAGGTGCACTCTGACAGCTTGTTCAGAAAATAACAACCTTGTCACTACACCACACCTAAATAGCACATGTGGAAACTGAGGGATTTGAGGTGCTAAGGCATGTGGCACTAATGGTTAAAAACACAAATTAGAAATTGGATTTGAAAAATTGTCTGACTTTTAGAGACTACTAGACATTAAAACTCAGGGAATAATTTGAAAATTGCTTTCAGGTATTATGTTTACCAAAATTGCTTTCCTACCTTGACTGAATTGCAGAGTTGTTATCACCTACCACACATAACAGATAAGCTGTAGCATTTGTAACTTGAGTATTATTCATAAGGGTTTTGTTAAGAGCTTCCATACGATACTTTGGTGTTTATATGTGCACGCACGTGCCCCATTGGTCTGTGTGTGCATCATCAAATTACTTTCCTTTTGTACTCAACACAGGCATTCTAGAGCTATTGCTGCTGTGGGGATAAAGAATGGCGTAAGGATAAGAGTAACTAGATCTCCTAAAATTCAAAGTACTATTGTCAGTGGCTGTTAAACACACTTAGAGGGGTCAATTAATTGGGGAGGGGGGTGGGATGGTACAGGAAGCAAGCATTCCGTTTAAAAAAAAAATAAATTCAGTACCTCACCTAAGCATAATAAACCATTTAATAACATAAGAACTAGAACTTCAGCAAGGAGAAAGACAACTGCAGCCATTTGCCATTTCAGTTGTCAGGATCTGCGTCGGGCAGTGTAGCAGAAGTGACAGATCTTGGATCTATTTCTCATTCAGTTGTGAATTTTCAATTTTAAACCTAATAAGCAAAGTTAATGTTTCCTATTCGAAATTTGGAGTTGAAAAAATAAAAGCACATTGTCAAAGAACTGCAGCTTCACTCCTCCAAGTAGAAGGGGCAAAGTCGTGCTGAAGCTGAAGTCACGGAGTAGGGTGGCACCAGGACCTTCTCCTCATTGACCTCATGGGATTCATTTCTAGGGGAGTTTCAGAATTAAACTAGTAGAGTTTTGTCTACTCTTCTTATATATAATGCCTTAAAATTTCTGACCTGAACATACCTTTGTGAGCAGCAGGATTCTCTCTGGAAGTGCAGAATACGAGCAACAAGAGCAAAAACAGTGCAAGCTGTCAACAAGTCTGTGGAGACCATATTTGAATGGGGCATTCAGTCCCCCTCAGATTGCCACTGAAACTGCTGGCCACGTCTAGCTATTTTGCCTAGATTTACTCTTTCTTTTATTTCTCTTGTCACCTATGCAGAGATTTTAAGTTTTGGAAACTACTATATTTTGTCTGATTTGACCCAACAACGGCCTAAAGGTGGTTGACTACATATTATTATCAGCCCCTTGGGCAGTACTGTAGAAAAGACTACAAAGACAGAGCTATCAAGTCCAAGTGAACTTGGGTAAAACATGTTTCTTTCATGTAGAGAAGATAAAAGGCCTGTGGAGAAAGAGTAGGTCATGCATCACCAAAACGTACACATGAAAGTTGTCCCTTGCACAGTTCTCCCCTTTGGCAGACCATTATTTATCACAAATGCATCTTATGTCACTACCACTAACCTGTTCGTGTTAATAAAACAGACTGATGAAATACTGTTCTCATATTCATGAAGAAAACATCCACTGGTTTTAGAATAGTCCAAGGCTACTAAAACACTGTTTGGTTTAAATATTTACACATGTACATGCTGTGCCGCTCCAGGTTTTCTAGAAACTTTTAAAAGTAATTTTTCCATGTGGTCCCCTCTAAATTTTCTGGTGTACAATGAACTTTTCCAAACCTATATTAAAACCCCTTCTAACTCACCAGATAAAATGGTATCCCCATGCTTTCCAAGCACTGGCAACTGTCACTCTCTGTTATTGGGTGCTAGACATGCAGTAAAAAAAAAACAAACAACAGTAAACCACACAGTGAAGAATAAAACTTTGCCTGTCTTCCCTCACCCCCTTTACTATCCTTGTTTTTTTATGGAAGCTTTATTGCTGAAGAAATACAGAGAAGTTATGTATTTCTATTTGTGCAGGTATATAACATATACACGCTGTATCAACGATAAAAACAGTAGAAGATTTGCTACTTTATATTGCTCTCAGTGTATTTAACTACCTGTATTTATTTAGTATTGCTTATTAATTTGTTTATTCTTCTTACTTCTACAGTTCTATTATTTGCATTAGCATCACCAAGTGAGCCAGTGAGTGACTACTGTTACTCAATATGCTTTAAAAATGCAATATCTGCAATCCCACACTTAAAAATTCATACACACATGCTATGTATGTGTGCCCACATCTCATGCACATAATACTTATGCCTTGTCATAGATTAAACATGAAAACATAACGTACTTCTGAAGATATTTCCAATATAAAGCAAGGTGAACTACTTTTTTAGTTCACATGGGTAAGAAGAAAAAAAACACAGGGAGGAAAACTGTTATTCCCAAATCAATTTTTCAACCTCTTCTATAATGTAAATCTGATGACTCCTCCTAGCACTCTTCAACCTTTTCTTCAAACTTACAAATCTATGGATTGCCTTCTTTCCCTCAAAACTTATCCCCTGTGTTTTGGAAATGTTTCTGTCCCTGGCAGGCTTGCCAATATCTAGTGGCAACTTTTGCATGGGCAGAAGTTTCCTGCAGAGAAATGGCAATGTTTCTATTTTCCCAGAATATTTTGTACCCTTGCTGTTCCGCTCAGTGTGTGGTTCCTGGCCAGAAGAGCATTTTGTCCTATGTGTCATACACTTGAGCCCTCCTGTCCTTCTGCTTATAATCATAAGATTACTGTTAACAATAGTAATGTCAACATTCTGAATTTACAAAATAAAAGGCACAGAAATTAAGTCCTTTAATTGATCCATGGAAGCAATAATCCAGACACTGCTACCAGAGATACCGATTTTTACTGGGGGGGTGGGGGGGGGTGTGTAACACAACCTTATTTAAATTAGTTTTCATAATATTATCAATTACTAAACTGAGTGGCAAAGATTCACGATTCTCTTCCACAGACATATTGGGGCATTCAGAAGCAGCAGCCGCTCAGAGCAACCCCAAATCCACTTTATTGCCTCAGGTCTTGCCATTCTGTCCTAATGCGTGGAGATGGACTGTATCACCACAAAAACCAAAAGAATGCTATCAGATATGATACACACACTGCCAAATGCAGAAGGAGAAGGCATGTTATCTGAGATGATTCACATATTGGGGATTTTTCACAGTAAAATCCCATTTAACTGCAATCTTGAAGGAGCTCAGTGCTCTCCATGGCTGTGGACATGTTAGGTCAGTGCCATACCTGCTAATGCTCCTGCTTGGGTGATGCTGCTCAGTGTTTCCTTAGAAGGCACAAACCAGCTTTCTCCATAGTGGACAGAAGTCTTCCTCCTAATCTTTAGTGAAGGTCGAATTGGGTCTTTTTTCACACAGCTTGATGACTTGCTATGAGTAAGAACATTACATCTTTTAAGATTATTTAGTCACTGTTGACTTTTCCAGTATTGGTGCCAACATTTCTCATCTTTTAGGGAAAAAAAAAAAAATCCCCACACCACAGTGAAGACCCTGGCAGTGATATAATGGACATTTCATGGTTGTAGAAATCTTAAAACTATCATGTATTCTTCTAACACATATATATGGGACTGCTAAAACACTGACTTCACCCACAAGTAGTTCAGCATTTTACAGAGTTCCACTTCCCTGCCCTCAAGAGCTTTCTATCTGAAATGGCAAAAAACAAAAAATAAAAAGAACAGAGCAGAATGGAAAAATGTTTTCAAAAGAAAGAGTGGTCCTTTGTGTCATCGTTTTTGTCAGTAATTGTAAACAGCTTTTGTGACAGTAAATTAACTATGTCTGTGAAAGAGTATTGAAGAACTATATATAATAATTTAATTATGCACCTACATTGTTTTACTTTTCAGTATTTAAGTCTTTTTTTCTGACTTTCAACAAACGTTGAAGATTCCTAGGAATTGCTTATGGCCTCATACAGAAGCCAGTCCAACTTTCATTAGGCTCCTGTGGGAGGTGGTTCAGACCCACAGATTTAGCCTGTGAAACAAATGGAATCACTTCCCAGAAAGATGGCAGCCTCCAGCCTTTGATTCAGGAAGACTAATTCCAGAACTAAATACGAATATAAGCATGTCTGAAATCACACATCAATAAGACTGGGGAGAACTTCTCACCTTATAACCCCAGTGCATTACTACACTGAGAAACCTTTTATTCTTATTCTGTCAATAAATATTAACATCAGCCCTGATCCTACTAATATTAAGAAAAAAATCTTGCTAAATTAAGTGTATGAAAACACTCAATACCTGACGTTTATTCATTAAGTACATTTAGGAGTGTTGGTATTAAAATAAGGAATGTATTATTGCTACTGATGTACCAGGACTTAACAGTTCTGCTTAGAGACCAATATTAAGAAGTTTGAAAAGAAATGATGCAAAAGTTATGAAGACATTCCTCGGTCAGCAATAGAAAGTACAGCACCTACAAACCTCAGTTCCTAAGAGGAGGTGGCAATTCAGACCGTTAAACTGGGATTGGGGAGAACTGAGAATGCATCAATATAAATGCTGCAGTGGACCAGGCAGGGGTCTCAGCATGTTTTTTGCTCTCCAACTCAGAAGAGAAGGATTTGAAAGCATTTTTCCGTTAAAAAAAAAAAAAAAAAATACACAAAATGACAACAGCGAGGCCCAGCTTTCAAATCTACATATAAACATCAGTGCTTGGTTTTGAAACTTGTGGTCCTTAAAACCTTATATTTTATTTTTCAAACAGCATACCCCCTGCCAAGAAGTTACATTTTTTCCCTCTTTAAATAAGCAGCTAGGGTAATGGCATGATGAACAAATTTCATTTCTTTCTGTTCAGTTTTTTCCATCTTTAATACAGCCTCCAGCAGGCCAGATGGCACCAATGCAATTGCTAGTAAGTCAATACATCTGGCTGCATTCCTGAAATGACAAATCTGATGGATAGAGCCCCAGCTCCTATACAAAGCCTCTTTTCAGAACGCTCTCCCTGGTACTTGTCTGCTTTAAGCAAAACCTAATGTGTGAAAACAAAATAAAATTGAGCTCTTTCACCACCCTGCGCTAACGTTTCATTTGCAGTGTTTTTATTAACGCTGCTCTCTCGCTGCCCTGCTTCTGTACCTCAGCCCCACTCCGCCGAGCGCTCTCTTTTTGGCACAAGACCGGCTCTGTTCGAAGGCCTCCCTCCTCCGGAGCTGCTAACAGTTCAAAGCAGGTTACAATAAACACTTTGGGCTTTTCTCATTAAGAGCAGCAAGATTGTTTAGAAAATTGTCCTCAAAGAGAGAACAACCCGAGAAAAGCAGAAGTGAAGCAATTGCTTCTTTCAACCTCAACAGTCTCTCATCAAGCAAATTAGGAGTTAGAAATAGGTGTGACCCCCCATCATCAGCAGAGCAGTAAGCTGTCAGCGATGCAGCAATGCCACCCATACAAGGGGTGAGGGACTCTACGGCCTTTCACAGTATCCCTGGATTATTTACAAATCCACAAATATCTGGAGGCAGTTGGTCAGACCAATAGAAGGACGTATAACAAAACTACGGACCACAGCACATCAGGTGTTTACCATCTCTTTGGCAAGAAATGTTGGACCAGATTATCCTTGAGGTCCCTTCCAACCTGGTATTCTATGATTCTTAGACAACACTAGTCTTCATCCCTTTTTTTTTTTTTTTTAATATAATTTGGAAAACCAACTAGCACCAGACAAAATGCAAAAGCACAAAAAGATGCCACTGCTTAAGAACTACTCTACCCCTCTAACTATTTGCAAGATAAAAGTACCACATGATATACATTGCTCCTAATTTGTGTTGTGCCATCTTTATTCGTCACTGACAGACTCATGACAAGGAAGAAGTTAACTGCAGTCTCTGCCATGATAAATATCAAAAACTGTTGACAGTTTTGAGTCACAAAATCCAAGTTACATAAACAAGAAGTGGCTCAGACCATGAAACATTTATCCTTAAAAATTAGTACTTTGCCTCCTGAGTAAACCCACTGAAGTCATTGAGATGGCTCAAGGAGTAACAAAGGTACAAAGAAATAAAAATATGAAAGTCAAGGCATTTATAAATTTAAAATATTTAATATAAAATAGAAATATTAGTTGTGTTTATAAATGCTAACCACAGTGATTAGCAACTAGTGAGAAATACGTTGTGTGTAAGTGGGTTAAACCTGAATTCATTCTAAAATGTAAGTCGCATTTCTGAGTCTCAGCGACCGCATTGCAAGTATTTCTGTCTGCAGCCTGAGCTGAATAGCCTTGATCAAGAAAGTTAAGAGCACAACAGACAAAAACTTCTGATTTATTTGGTACAGTCTTTGGGCACAGGAACAAAAAATGACAACAGTGAAGCTTTTCCAAGTTTTCTACTATGCACCCAGGCTGTGATTGCTTCAGAACTAGATTTTCTTCTTAAAGAGGCAAAACAATTCAGGTTGAGCATGTCAAACACCTACTGCAGCTCTGTGCTCATCTCTGGACAAATAGCATTGGGTGTACTGGGACAGATCTTCTTTAAATACCCTTGTCCTTCTTCAAGTTGTATAACTATATCCCACTTGAAGAATTAAGTCACTTGCGTAAGGGCTTTTTTGCATAGTTCAGTAATATCAAAGTCAAACCTCTGTTTAAGCTGATTTCATCATGTTAATCTTGTTTATTATTAATAAACAACACAGCACCCATCTGTCCAATTCTCTGTCCACAGACTGGCAATGTGTATCACAGCATCCTTGCTCTGTTTCTCATACATGACTGGGAAAGATGGGAGAGGATTTTTTTTTTTTAATCTCATACCAGATAATATGGGTAGTCCTAAGAGTTAGATTCACATTTTTCACATTTTTCAGTAAGCAGGGAAAATAAAGCCCTTGGCCTTATCAGTAATTTGTGTAAACAATTTGAACATTATTCTAAAAACAGCAGTGCAAAAAAATACTTCAAATACCTCAAATATCAACAACCAGCAATAAAATGAAACTTTTTTTTACCATATAAACTAGAATATAACTATCTGTGTATATTTGTGTATAGATAAACACCCAGTCAATTGGTTGTTAAAGGGTATCACTACATTTTAAGATACAAAACCAAGAGTCTTCACAGATGTATTTCAGAGCATTGTTTCAGGTAGTGAATATTTTCAGAGACTCGTGTGTGCACCTTTTCAGGCTCTATCCCCTGAATCTGATCTGAAAATCTTCACGTTTGGATAACACTTCCATGCCTGAAGCTTTTAGCTCTTAAGTAGGACCAAATAAAAGAAATTGTCAGGATCTTCTGCTGCTTCTGAAATATCTAACATGGTGCAATCAGTAACAAAGTCTTGTTCTGAGGAACGAACATATGTGTGCCTATACAATATAGTACCAAGCTACTACTATTGCAAATATCACCAAGCAGAGAGATCTATATGATTAGTCTCTAAACATTTTAGTCCAGGGGTTCTCAACCTTTCCCTTCACCACTGACCCCCTTTAAATACTTTTTGTGGCCATGGACCACCAAGACTTAAATCAAGATTTAAAGCACTAGACTGCATCAAATATTTACTTCCATTTTCTTGTGAAGGGTTTTCAGATTTGGAGAGAAGGGGAAATAAATTAATCTGTTAATACACAGACTCATAATATCTTTATTGCAATGATTTCTACTTGCTGCAGCCAGACCAAATGTTCCCCACCCCTGATTTAAGCCTTCACAGACCCCCTGTGAACACATCATGGCACCCCAGGGGTCCTCAGACCACAGGTCTTTTTAGCCTAAAAATTTAAAGTGAAAAAAACAGCTATCTTGAGGAGAGTGTTTAAAATAGGAGAATTTAGAATAGGAGAGCATCCCATCAAGTATAACGGGCTCTAGGAATGGAAGAAATAATCCAGAAAGTAAAAGGCCCTTATTCTCTACAGCTTTGTATCATATTTCTCTCACTGTCTTACTGTTTATGGTTCTCATTGCTTCATCATTATTTCACCTTGCAATGTACTGTAGCCATTAATTATTTGACTGTTCAATTCCTTTAATCTCCCCAAGTTGCTTCTTTAGTTGTCCTTTGCGAAGATATTATATGTGGATAAATATTTTCTATTTCTCCATTCATTCTTATCAAATGACACATTTTAAATTGCCTCATTCTTTCACGCAATTGTTGCCTACCAACGTAATTGCTTCATCGGCTTAAATCATGTAATATTAGAACATTCTAAAATAACACTAATGATCTGTAAAACTAAAAATAGAGAACACTTTAAGAGCTTTCAGTTATGGAGAATCCAAATTATTCCAATTTGGAAATATATTTAAGTCAATTTGGATATGTTGTACAGTCAGTATTTTTCACCACCTCCATTTTGCACAGACTAGCCACATTCCATTTTGATCTTCTGAAATCCAAACTTCACTGGCCTTGTCACCCTACTAAACTTACTCAGTGAAAAAGCACTGAGAAATTGCTCTGTTTTTGAATATTTATCTGTTGAGTCATGTATTGAAGCTTAGAGCAAAGTGATTGAGAGGGACTCTCAACAGATTAAGTCACCTTTCAGGATTTGGCACAGACCAGGGAGAAAAGGATAGCACACTAGCTATGTTTTGAAAGAGGTTAGAAAAAAAATAAAATCAAAGCATCTACCTTGAATGTGTTTAATAGTAAGATGAGCTTGAAAATCCATGCTTTAGAGGCACTTAAATCCCATTAGAGATTTTTTTATTTTTAAAATCTGTCTTTCGATATTAAGGTGATAAGAGCTGTGGAAAACAGATGTTATCCAGCCCCGGGGGTTCTAATTACTAGAAAATTAGCATAGCTGAAGATGACATAATCCAGGTGAGGCTCAATTGTATGTTAAGTTTTGAGCATTATTCAAAATAAACAATATATTGAAAAGTATTGTTTTCCAATTAGGTAACTGGACAGGGACTCTGGAAATCATTACTGCTTTTTCCAGATTTGATCCAGGCACCTTGTGTCCCTGGGCTTGCTTAACTTCCCTTACCAAGGGTAGTGTGGTCCCAGTCTCAGCCAGAGCTTCTAGCCATTACTATAGCTTTAGTGTTAATAGAAGAAAAATCAGTCCCAGCTATATTAGCAATGTAAACATATCTGAACATTGGCTAGTTGTTATTAGGATCTGATGCCAGTGTGGAGAAAGCCAGTAATGCCACTGTTATCTGTTCTTAAGTTATTAGGTAGTTCAGCGTGGGTGCTGTTACTTTATGATTAGCATGTCAGAGGGATCTGACATCATTAGCAAAGGTAGTGACTGTTTGTCTTGTCCCACAAGATCATCCACCAGCTCCAAGAGCTTCACCTCTCTCATTTTCTAGTCTAAACTGAGTTTGGCAGGTATGAGAGAGGCTGTGTGATTCAGAAGATTGCTCCTTAGGAGAATTCTGTGGCTGTGCTCAATAAGCAGATGCACAGACTGAACTGATACAGCTTTTATCTGAAGTCTGACCCACAGGGGTTTATTTAATAGAAGCAGAATTGCTGGAATCACGGTTTGGGTCTTTGCCTGCTTGGGTTGATATTCTTAAAACGCTGGGTCTTAGATACTTTTATCCCTGGATTCCAGCAAATAGCACATGGCAGATAATCAGTTTTGGCTCACACAGGCTGACATTTTGAGGGCTTCTGAGCTCGTTGTGAGCAAAATGTATTGAGTATGAGAGTGCTATCTCTTGCTCTCACTGCACCTCCTCAGATACAGAATAAGTGTCCCGGATTCAGATGTCCTCCCTCATGAGAAGTGCTTCTTGGCACTTGATATCCTGGCGTATCTGTGTAATAGATACCGTGTTATCAGTACTGCCCAGCATAAAGAAATCCATTGTTTTTGGCGTAAAAGAAGTTATATTATTAAATCATCCGCCAAAGAAGGTGGTTCTGAAAAAAAATGGAGCATGTATGAATATAATAACCAAGTATGAGTTCCACCATTTTGGGTTTCATTTAAAGAAAAAACAGAAAATTGGAGATCATATCTAGACAAGAGTAACCCGTGGCCTTTATAAATAAAGGTGCTTTTCAAGGTCCATTAAGCACTAATCGTACCTTAGATTAAGGGGAGAAGAGGGAATCCACAGGTCTAAGTTTATTTAAAGGCTATATTTCATACTATTAGGAAATTTAAGACAGAGGCAGGTCAGGCTGAGTTCTGTTTAATTTAAAAGATACTCATCTTGAGCATTAGTCCGAGGTCTCAGGATACTGGATGTCTGTCTTATATGAGCGCACACAGGAAACAGTGAGGAGAAAGAATTTCAGGAGAAGAAAGAGGAAGAGAGTCCCGATTCTGGCCTAGTTTCCTCTATTTCCCCCAGAACAGAGTTTAAAAGTCAATTCTGGTATTACTCGCACAAATTTGCAAGTTGCTCATCTAAAACACATTATCTGACACATACACGATCCCCTAATTCATCAGTTGACTTGTATCAAGGTGCACTGTACAACACCCTTCTGGGCAAGTTCTGCCGGTCTGCAGGAGTATTTTTCTTGCACTGGTTCAGCATTTGCACAGCTCATGGGGGCAGTGACAGCCCGCACAGGTGACTGCACCCCTGTCTGCATCCATCACTGCGATCCGCTCCCCAAGGCTGGCTCTGATACCAGATACATCCCTGCATCGTCAAACAGAAGCATTGCCTCCTCCTCAAAATAGTCCCTCCAACTACAGTACGCAGTTTGCAGGAAAAGTGGTTTGAAAATATTGAACAGTGAAGTTCTTTGACTAAATTCTGTGGATCAAGGTAAGTGATAAACATTTTAGCCTTAGCCTAACTGAGGGGATCTAACGATTTAGTGTACAAGGCTGGCAGCCTTTCTGGAGCAACAGGTAGGTTATCCAAGAGCTACCAGTCACCCAAGCCAACTGGCACCCTTCTCCCTTCCAATCTCAACACAAAGCAATCACTCAGTCACCCGATTTGGCTAACGGCCCACACCACCTCTCCTGGCAAAGCCTTCGAGGGGCTGATCCAAACCCCAGTCAGGCCCAAAGGTCTCTCTGTGTGAGCGGGTTTGGCTGCTGCAGCCCTTACCAAACCTCCCCATTCTCTGCAAAGGCCTAACCAGCACGTACCGGTGCCGAGGCAATTCCAGATCTCTGCTCCATTGGCTGGGTGAAATCATCTCAAAACAAGGTCAGAGAGGAAAATGTCACCTTAGAAATGAAAGGAGGTTTCTGTAGCACATTATCGCCTAACGTAAACAACGACACTAGAGACAGCAAAAGTTTGCAGCTGTATTATAAACTTTCTTCCATCCCCCCTGCCTAGGAATAAGTCATCCAAACAAGCCCTGGCAGTTTTGACTGCTCAAGAAACTTTATGGCTGAAAGCTGCACAGATGATTTAGTGCTTGGTCCCCTTTTTCCCCTCAAGCTTGCACTAAACTAGAAATCCACAATAGTTTAATGGAGGACAGCATACTCTCCTTTTTTTTTTTTTCTCCCTTCTCATAAGAAAACTTGTTTTATAGTTCTTGTGAAAGAATTTGTGATGTCTGATTACAACATGGAGCTATAAATCCAAGTCTTTAAAAAACCCCAGCATCTTTTTTTTTTTTTGTGCTCAGCAGTAACACACTTGTTTTAGTGAGCCAACTGTCTAGGTATGAGAACACACGACTGCTGAGAGACAGAAGACAAGACAAAACACCCTGCTGCATCCCTGACGTTGTTGTGATGGATGCTGTTCTAACAAAGCATGTAGCTGATACTCAAAACTGCTTGTAAGCTTCAGGCCAGCTACTTTCTGCTTGTGAAACAGTCTGAAAAATGAAGCCAAAACCAGGCCCTGATGCACAAAGGTGGTTTAGAAGATATGTAATTCCAAGTGCATCGTCTTCATTGGTCAGAAATTTAATTATGGAAATATTACAAGACTCTCTCATTTAATAATTCATTTACTCTATGAAAATAGTACAGAAAAAATAAATTGTTTCTGTACTGAATAGAAGACAACATCAAAGGAAATGCAACCACCACTTACAGAAGAACGGGTCTAAAGATAAATAAAATCTGAGTAAATGGATCTAACCCATTTGGTCTCACAACACAAAACCTTTTAAACCTAATGATCAACTTATAACCATTAAGACTGGAAGAGCCTGCGGTCCATCTACACACAATCCTCCACCTGAACAAGTCATCCCACACCCTACATCTCTCATAGTCTGTTCCTCAGGCTCTTTGCCAACATAAACACTGGATTCCCCAAGCAGAGCACCTGTAATGACCTCACCAGTACAATGGTCTCTCTGAAGTCATGGTCACCACGGGAGGGGGACACACTGAGGACATCCCACTAGTCCCTTCTCAGCCTTGGATTTGCCAGGCAGGTTGGGAGAACCTTAATTCTCTCTGCCATCCATCTTGGGCTTCTCTTGAGGGAGATCCCAAAGCTCTTGCCCCAGAAATGTGCTCCAAGCACCCCCTGCTCAGCACAGACCAGGCTCCTTCCCCTTCTCCAGCTGCATCCAGCTGCAAGCATGTGAGGCTGTTTATGAACTCCACATCGTGCAGTGGCTGCAAATACAGCACTAGTTCAACTGTCAGTGACATCTCAAGGCAATCCAGTAACTGAAGAATGTTTGCTTAAGATGTGTTTGCTGTCTGTTGGGTTGTTTTCAAGTGTCACATTTTTCATACTTCCCTAGTTGGTGAGATATGATGACAATCAAAATGTTACAGGAGGTATTGAACTACCCTTCAAACACAAGTCTACAGTTTACAAGGCAACACAAGCAGGTACAGACCCTTATGTCATACAGGCAAACCTTTGTAGTGAACATATTTCCAGAGACCAACAAAAAAACCCAGTAAGTGACTAAAGGGATGGGACTAATCTATGGAACCAATAAATGCAACACAAGCTATTATGTCCATCATTTCTGTTTTTCTTTCCTATACCTATCTGCCTTTTTCCTACTAGCCAAAGTAAGGCTTAGCAAGAACGGACTTTAAAAAAATTAAATCCCTTCCTACACTAAGTTATACAAGACAAACTCTGAAAAGTGAATGTAAGTGCTGTAGCATTGATGATGGAAGGACAAAAGGCAGGATGCAATCTCTACCAGCTATATCACTTAAAAAATCAACCAAGAAAATTTTTCAAACCCAGAAAAACAAAGAATACCACTTTGAAACCTTGTTTTTGAAGGTTTTTCTAGACATTAGTCCACTGAACTTCCCAGAAGTCACACTGGAAGAGAGGTTGCCCTACCTGTGGGTATGTATGATACTGCACACACAGGGAGCTTTCCTTTTCCTCCCTGCAATGTTGCCATTTTGTTAAGTACTTATTTTTGAGAGTTATGAATACTATTTTAGAGCAAATTATTCTTCTGAAGGTGTATGACCAAAGGATATAGATCAAAAAACTATATGCGAAGGCTTGTTACACCACATATTTCTAACAGTAGAATATTTTCTCTTTCTTCAATTTTTCCAAAGAGGTGTAGCAGAAACATCAGAGGGACATTTAATCAGATGGATGTTCCATGTCTTGCAAAATATTTTTCTCTACTGGGAGAGAAAGAAAAAAAAAAAAGTACTGCTGTGCCTGTAGCAGATAGGACTGCAAAAAGAAGTTGGCCAGTCCCTACATATCTGCTTTGAGTTCCTCCCACCCCTTCATTTTTCACTGAATGAAATGCTTCCATTTCAGTTCAAAATATTTCATCTTTGTTCCTAAAAACTGAAAAGTATCTATTTTACATTTTCCAGTTTCAGGTTTTTCTCCTCTCTTTTATTATTATTCTCCCTCTCCAGAAAGGGTGAAGTAGTATGAGACACTAGAAATACAAGAAAGTTCCATCTTTGTTATTTCTGTAAGATTTAGTTAGAAAAAAGTTACAAATATTAAGATGGTATTAATAGTGGGATTGAAGAGGCCTGCTTTTAATGCTTAATCTCTAATTTAGAGCATTTTTAGAATAACTTTATATGTACATGCCTTTGAGGAAGATAAAAATCTCTCAAATACCATTCACAGAACAAAAAGTATTCAAAGTGATTATTTTATTCAATGAAGTTTTTATTCAGCTCTAAGTAGCACAGAGGTCTTGGGGGAACAATTGTTTATTTTTCCTTTCATTGTGACAAATGCTTGACTACATCTCAGTTTTCACTGTTGATACTGATGATTTATGTTTCAGATTCATATACTACTGCTTTAGAAACAAGATGACCTTTTCAGTTAAGAAGTATCATTGAAATGGCAATGCTTATTTATTTAATAGAAAACCAGCTTTTTCTCAAAGTTGCTTTGCTCAAGATAGAGCAAGTTGTCAGCAATGGTTCACAAACTGAATTTAAATTAAAAACTCAGTTAAAATTTAAATCAAAATCGAGGCTTGTGTTTTATTCAGAGAAAGGAAAAAACCCTCCTTAAATTGTAAGACACCTGTTAAATCAGAGGTCTTCCAAGATCAGCTTTAAATTGAGTTTTCAGCAGCCTCCAAATACAACTCCAATGATATTTACCTGTGACACTGATCTAAAAATCACAGATGACTTTCAATTTCAGCATTCAAGATTCAATCCTTGTGAAATTTAAAGGAACTCTAAAAATGAGGTCTCATGTCTGGTATCTGTATAAAATTTGGTCTTTCTTAAAAAAAACAGCATCAGGACAAAATATAGGCACAATTTTATTTTTAAATCAATAATTTTTTTATCATGGTTTCTTTGAGACCTTGGAACTATATTCAGAATGCAGCAGAAAATGACAAGTCATGCCAAATCACAAGCAGAGGCTGAGACTGCAGGTATGAATAATCCCACAGGGTTGTGAAGAGCAGCGAGATGTTCAGAACAGATTCAGCATCTTGAAAAAAAATAACAGTTCTCTTAATATAGCAGTGGGCCACTGTCCTCTCACAGAGCAGCAGTTAGAGGTGGCATGCACATAAGCGCATGAGTTTGGAATCACATCCGCATCAGACTTTTGGCTGTGGTCCCCTGCATTGGTCTGTATGCAGGAGTAGCTACAATACACACAATGGTGCTGTCACACCTGCAAGATCTGTATTCTTAAATATTATAAGTTGCTCTTAACCTACACACACACACCCCAGATGTAAATATAGATATGTATGCACTACATCTGGACTACCTCTGTAGCCTCCCAAGCCAGCCATGTATAAAGTTAAGGCTTCTGTATTAATAGATTTACTATTAGCCAAAATGAAACCTAGGACTTAAGAAAAATCTTAGTACTTCTCAAAAAAAAAAATTGCAAAGAAATCAGAATTAACCAAGGAGCCAGGGCTAATGTCGGTTTTGGAACTGCTATAAAGAAAGAAGAAACATTGCAGACTGGGAAAAAAACAGCATGCCTGTTAGGAAGGGAAACTGTTAAAGTAAACAAGATTCTCTCATTACAAAAGTATTTGAACAATGGTTAGTTTCAGTTTAGCTGCTGAACTTTGAAAAGACAGGGTGTACTCATAACACAAGGTGTACCAGCTTAAAAAGCCATCCATCAAGCAAGGCAAGCTTTGCATTTGCCAGTCGAGCTTTTTTATTTCAGCTGCACAATTTCAAATCAGAAAGAGTCGTAACTCTGGTTTCAGCCTGGATCTGCAGCCTTTAAAGTTGAGTATAATTTCCTGCATCCCACCACTACCGTCCCCCGCACCTTTCATAATATCCACTTCACTTGTACTTGCAACTGCATAAATAGGCTGCAGCACACATTTGTGGCTCCCAAGGAAAACATTAGGGAGTGGGTGTGCTTCCTTAAGATTGTATTGTGCTTAAAGATAAGCCAAACAGAAAACAAAGAGCACATTATAAGCAACTGGAATAGCAGCTTCTGAGGTTTCCAACACTTCAATAAGTTTGAAGTAAAGTGGATATTAATGACAAACAGACACTTTCTTGATTAAGAACCGTACCTTTGCTTTTTACTGGATGAACTGGGAGAGGACAGACCTTATTGATAACGATGCATTTGGCCGCAGCTATGCTTGTGATGTTAAGCAGCAGGTAACAGTTGGTAATACTGTAGTGCACATCTACTGTAGGAAATACAACCTAGGGTACAGATATACAGGTAAATTTACCTAGGAATATCACATTTGTTACTTTTAATATCAGAGCTCCATAAAGCCTTCCAAGAAGCTGGTCCACTGGAGTAGAACATTAGGTAGGCAAGATCCGTTAGGCAGGGCATGCTTTAAATGGGAGCATTTCATGCATTTACTCATGTTGCGTAAAGCCTTCCATCAAAAAGGAGTCTAACAAGCCTTTCTCAAAATAACCTTTCGCACTTCTGAAGTTTGCAAAAAGCTTCTGACACTTGGCAAGCAGAGCATCTTTGAGTTAAAAAAAAAAAAAGACCTTTTCTGTCAAATTCTTTTTGGTTCACGTTGATATGAAATTGTTAAAAATCTCCAATTCCTTTCTGTAGCCTGCCAAAACAGCAATTAAAAAGTGGCTGATTAAATTCTCAAAGTAATGCAAATTTTGGCATGATTTTAATTAAACCATTGTTTTAAATTCCATTATCTGGAACACACCACCTAAGAACAGCTTGTAACACACAGAATAGATTAAGACCAACGGTTTAAAAGAGCCATGTGCACTTATGAAAACTACATTCAGATCTAGGATTTTTTTGAAAAAGGAAGAAGTATAAAAAAGAAATTCTCAAAACTTTACCGTACTACAAGGATGTGTAGAATAACTTGCCATCAGCTGAAAAATTGCTTGAGACCGCATGGATATATGGTTCTATGGGGCTATTTGGCAAGAAGTATACTAGCCCTAACAGAAAGGGTAGGGCTTACCACATTATTTTTTCCCCAGTATAAAAGTTTGGGCAATGGTAGAATTGCTACTCTGAACTATCTACTGGCTTGTCAAGGTGAGAATACCAGAACTGACCTCTGGAGAGATTCTGTCAAAGCTGTCCCCAAGTCAATGTTAGCACTTCAAATGATGTAGCATTTGTCTAGTGACAGCAACAAATCAAGCAAAGATAGATATAGGGATTTCTAGAATTACTACAGAAATATTTTCCCAGAAGCGCTTATCTAACAAGTAACGCCTCCAGAGTTTTAGGGTTTCTGGATCCAGACTTGGGTTACACCTCTCCTGGAAGCTCAGAGCTCATTTGTAAGGTCAGATCCTCACACCTCCATAGATCAGGAGCAATAAGACCATGAACATCTCTGCATGAACCAGGTACAAGAAATTACACAAGACTCATGAAAGTCATTCATTGGCCATTGCTTTAAAAACTCACATATATTAGCAGGCACAAGATATTAAACCCCCCATAGTCATATGCTCCAGAGCAACTGTGCTGCCCTGGGTTCAAATACAATCTGGGAAAGGATGAGAAGCAAAGATAGCCCAAACACACTCACATTTATATGTTGTCTTAATACAAAACAGCATAGAAACATAAATCTCCTGGTTTGGGTATTTTTTTTTAAATAACAGTTCATAAATACAAACCATGAAGAAGGACAAAGTGGCAAGAATACAAAATTAGCCAAATAATACCTTACGAGTGCTCAAAGCACACTTTATATCATGTAATTCAGGTAATTAAGCATCAGATAATCTACACAGACTCTGCATTGGCCATATTACAGGGATAATATTGTCACAAGAATAATTGAGAACTGGCACAGTGTAATATACAACTCCTTGCAGCCTGCCAAGACCCAAAAGTGGGGAAAAGAACCAAAAATGCACATTTAAAGTTAAATAGCATAGGAAATCTAAAATAGCATGGATTTAACTGCATTAGAAGGAACAACATTTCTTATAGACTATGCTTCAAAGGTCTGCTATACCGAGACAAAAACTGACTTTGAAAAGCAAGATATTACAGAGAAAATACTAGGAGATCAGAAGCAAACCACTTTTTCCTCTCTGCAAAAAGTGTTTTGTGTCCAAACATTTATCACAGGCAATCTAGAAGAACCCTTCTTGCCATCACATGCCACTTCTCCTTCAAAGTCAAAACCACTGACATGATAAAGGATGTTGGATCTATCATTTTCAGCAGGAAATCCTAAAGCAAATACACCTATGTAGAACTCGGTGTTTAGACTGAGTTGAGTTTTGAGCATCTTTATGTCATAACTAACTTTGGTTCTTTCACATCTGGAAATCTTTCCAATTTCATTCTTTTAGATGACCTCCCATAGTCTTAATTCTAAAAAGTGTTTGGTATTTTTTCTTAAAGCATCAGCATTTACAGTGACCATGAGAACTTCAGGCTTCATTAGAAAAGGTTACTGCTTATTGTTACAGAAAGCCTTGTAAACAAACTCTAAAGGTCCAAACCCCAGAAGTTTCATAAAGATCTCAAATTTCAGCTGGTCTAGCACATGGTTAAATATTAGAGATAGGGAAGACAGACAATATGTTTTATATATTCAGGTTTAGCAGTACTAAGCTGCAGACTTAATTTTTAGTCTCAGAGCAGATAACATTTTACTTTTAACTTCAACACCAAGAACTTTAGATCATCAAGGCATAATGTAGCACCCTTGAAAAATAAATAGGGCCCTTTCAATAAGTATTCCTACTGAGAATATTTATGAATGAGAACTGAAGTTATTATAAAACAAATATTTAAACCTCACATTCTGGGATTGTTTTGACATTGAACTTGTATCAATAAGAATTGGTCTGAGTTACTGAAGAATCTGGATTAGAGATAGGATGCAAAAGAAAATTCTGGTTTGCAAACAAAAGCTACAGCTTGAAACTAGCCAATAAAAATGTCCAAAACTCACTTTGAAAAACAATGGAAGTCTGTCTGTCAGAAAAAAAGCTGAAAACTGTTTGTCAGCTTGCTAAAGGCAGCTCATCCAAATCACTGCTTTCCTTTATATTTTCATGCACCACAAGCACCAGTCTAGACCCCAAATGCACCATTCTGAGTAACAGGCCTTCCCAATTGCCCCCCAGAGGGACAGTCAGAGCCCCATCTACTCCAGGAGATCCATGGACGAGTTCCAGTCAGTTCCCCTCGCAACCCTGGTCAGATTTGGCAGAGATTTTTAAAGACATGGTACATGTGCACATATTCTGTGGAAAAAAGGTTCCTTGTTCAAAACTTGCTGCCTCTTCCTCTCTTCAATTATCCTCACATAGATTTAACTTATGGGGTAGGTGCTCTTCACACATTTCCTCGCTTAAAAAAAACCCAGACCCCAAAAAAACCTCCACACCCAAATCCACTACTTTTATGGCTATAAGCCAAGTCTTAAACTAATATAGAGACTTACATTAAAACCAACATCGTGGTACCTAGATTCCTAGTTTCCAGTGTCCTATGATGCATAGTATCTCCATAAGCTATGCTACTTCCACAAACTCTGATTTCACAGGACAAAGACCGAACATACCTTCTGTGTCATGATACAGGGGTTACATATTTATTTTAGTTCATTACAGAAATGGTGAAAAGTAGACGCAAGGATCAAACTCACAGTATGGAAGGGGAAGTTTGAAGCAGGATCAACTTGGGGGAGACTTTCAGAAAGCACAAAGGAATGATCAAAGTCTGTAACTTCCTCAAGACCTGGTTTGTTAATGTTATCACGGGTTGGTGAACACAAGGTATTAAAAACAAACAGATCCAGATTCCAGGCAAAATGATCCAAACTGAGCCTCTGCACAGGGCAGGCTGCATGACACCATATTGCTGCTTCTCCCACATGGACAACTCCAGTTTGGGGAAAAAAATATATAAATCCATCTTCACAACCTCCTTAATTTAAAATGTTTTAAGGCTTTTTGGCACTAGGATGGCATCTCTTATTTTAACTTTTCTACACTAAGGATCAACCTCTTGGACATGGAAAACAGCAAGTTTTAAGACTTTAAGCAACATCTTTTGGGAAAAGCCACCAAGAATGAAGTAGAGATAGACAGTGGTGGCAATTTCTGTATGTAAACCTGAGCATTTATGCTTTCACTTCTCATCCTCCCTTGTGTGTACACCTGCAGAAGTCCCCATTTCCATGCTCAGCTTTTCAAGGAGTCATGACAAGGGAGACACAATTACAATTGCAATTCCCTTTGCAGAAGAATTTAAGCAAATATTCATCAGAAACAAGTCAGAATTTAATTTGCCTAATCCACTGAGAAAAGGAAAGGTCCCAAATCCTTTTGAGGTCTCAAGAGTTCCTGAACTTTTTTTAAAAGACCTGAAAGATATGGGTTTCAAAAATAGCTCACATAATTTTCTATTTTTCTATAGTAAGTACAGACCACAGGAGCAAGTTGAAACCCTGCTTTTTCTTTGCCCAAATATTCAAGCGAGGCAAAAATTCTCTCTCCAAGGTGAATAAACTTAAGCCATAAGTAAATTCCTGCTTAAATATTGACACAGAACAGTATATTCTCCACTACCTACTGTTTTGTTAGCAATTAAAGTATTAGATAACAAGGCACATGTACACAGCTGGATGAAGAAACCTCAAATTTCTGAACAGCGTCCCAGTTTCAAGTCAAAGTGACCTTTATCTTGCCAGTGTTAACAAATTTAGATTAAGTACACAGATACCAAATTCCTTGCATGATTTATCAACTATGTAATGCTAATTTTCATACCCATACAATTTGTACAGTCTCATTTTACTAAGCACTGTATGAAATAACGTGTCAAGCATACGACAATATTGAAAGTGAATAGGGTTGTTGGTTTTCTCTTGATTTGTTTTCCCCGAAAAATAACCTGTAAATACCCTGGTAACTGGAAAAAAACCATGCTTCATCTTGCAGATCAGACTGGCAGACTCAATGGGGATGTTGCAGAGGAGATAAATTTGAGCTCTGGAGCACATGCACTGTTGGGAGTGGGAGTCCACATGGCAACAAGGACCTACCTGCCTGATGTTGCCTGGAGGCTGAGGTCTTGGTATGTGAGCATTTCTCAGGTGAGAGAAAAAGAAATGACAGATGGGAGAAGGAAGTTTCATTCTGTAAGTCAGAAAGGAATGAGAAAGCTGACATTGGAAACAGATCTGGTCTGCTTTATTTAAAGCGGGACTGGGCATAAAAGAATAGACATCGAGATGCAGGTAAAAGTGAAACTCAGAATATTGCTCTAAGTTTCCTATATTTAAACCTTTTGTTAGAAGTCGTGCCATATCATCAAATCTCAAAACAAATGTACCTCTTTCCAGATGACCTCCAGTAGTACTTCAATCCAATGCATATTTGTGTATATACATTTACATCTTTATATTCAGTGTTCTGAAATAATCCCATTTTCATTTATAGATTTAGTCTAGCAAACAGGATGTAAAAATATTAGTCTTCTCCCAAAACCGAAGCCATTTTAAAAGGCTTCTACTTTCATACCCTCCACACACATCTGCATCACTGTTCATTGCCCATCAATTGCACGGGTGCAGCACTTTGTGGTGCTCTGCTAGGAACTGTGTTAGGGAAGTGATAAATGTTATAAAACTGAAAACAAAAATGTAGGTACAACCATTGTACAGACCTATCCTCGTGGAACATCTTCCCAAAAAACCCTAGCAAGGAATTAGGTGATTGTACTCCACTCAGTGTAAAGGGAACTGTTTGTCACCTGATCTGACGCCTCACTGTAGCATAAAAAACCCTCCTGATGTTTCAGAATAATTCATTGGAGCCTCTCAGCCTTAGAGTATTTGAGAATCAACATCAGCACATAAAAGACACACTGAAACTCTCTTTCATGGGATATTACTCAAAGAGCAGCAGCAGCAAAGCTGTAGTTAAAAGTGGCATATTTAACCCTACTCATAATGATAAGAAGAGGTGGTCATAAATAATGCCTATGTCCTGGTAAAAATAAGGTTGTTAAATAAGGTTCTTTCAGTAGTATTGCTAGCTTCTTCTGCAAGCTGGAACATGCTGCGTGTCTCACTCATTGCTATGAAAACTCAGAATAATTATTTTTAAGATTACCCAAACACAGGTTTGTATAAAAGAAATCATTGAAGTATACAATTCCCTGAATACAGCTGCAAGGTCAGGAGGTCAGACATATGCTCCCTTCTCACTTCCCCAGCTATATATTGAAATATCATTAGCAAATTACACACTGAAAGGAACACATATGATGGCCTTATAATCATCAGTTGAGCATTTCCCCAGAATTGCTGGATTTAATAGATTTGCTCAAATCTAAGGATATGATGAGAAGCTCAGAGACTTGCTTAACATGGTTGTGGGGTGCACGTACGTCTAACCTGTGGGATGGGGTTTAGGTGACAGGATAGCTTACTGCACAGACCTTGCTCCCTGGAGCAGAAATGCCCAATCCTCTAGGGACCGTAAATTTGACATTCCTGTTTTCCTATCCATTCATTATAGGAGAGAACAAATGTTCACTCCTCCCAGTGCAGTTCAGTCACCTGGTCTGACTGGGGTATATCAGGGCAGCTATAAATAATTTGGAAACATTTGTTTAATTTTCCAAGCACTTAAAAATACATAGTTTATGCGAAAGATCCACCACAAAGCAGGCAGTTAGTTTACAGTCCTATTTAATAGCAAGTTAACAGGTTGACCACAGAAGTTGTGGATGGTGCCTCCCTGGAAGGGTTCAAGGCCAGGTTGGACGGGGCTTTGGGCAACCTGGGCTAGTGGAAGGTGGCCCTGCCCATGGCAGGGGGGTTGAAATTAGATGATTTTTAAGGTCCCTTCTAACCCAAACCAGTCTGTGATTCTAAGTTTTCCTTAGCCTAACCTGTGCTTCATAGAGCAGCAGAATTAAAAAAAAAAAAAAAAAAAATCAGGAACCAAATATATCATAGCACAGTATCAAGACCAGGTTTGTTCAGAACATCACTAAACTCAGATTTCAGAGAGGGTTGAGAAAGCGTTTGAAACTGACAGTAAAAACACTTCTGCAAGGCACATTATAGAACCAGAAACCCACTAAGTTCCTGCCTCCCTAGGAGTGCTGCGACTCAGGGCAGCCTTTGTAAGGCTTGCTCACACGTAACCTTCATCAGTACAATAGCAATGTTGATTTTAGTTAATTACGATCATCAGAAAGGTTTGGACAGCCAGAGAGGATCTTTTAAGGCCCTGCGTGAGCTCATTTTTGACAGTGCCCCATCCTGAGACACAGGACTGAACACTGTTTTGACCTCCCGTGAGCTCCTCACAAGGTAACAGGTCCAAACCCAACTTTTCTTCCATCATCACTGATGGAGGGGAACCTGCAAAGCAGCAGAGCTTTTCCATCATGGGCCGCATGCTGTGGCTGGCTGTTTCCAGTGCTAGAGGCTCCAGTCTGGCTTGGACAACTTCTCGCTGCAGTGAGCAAGCAGCTGCTCTCGGGATGCAGCGGCAGACGGTGCCAAGGAAGGTCTGACTCCTGCTCAGCTGGCCCTCCAGCAGCTGCCAGCCCTGGAGCAGGGGCAAGCTCCTTTGACACTTTGTAAAAGCAAAGCAAACAAAGCTGTTTGCAGATATGTGCTACGCCAGCGCATCCCCAACGCTTCCCATCCCTATGCCTCCTCCCTAGCCAGCACTGCACAGGATAGGGGCCACAATGATCACCTAAAAAAACCATAATTAAATAAAAATTCATATATTTTCAGGCCCAGTGTAAAGTGCTCTGCTCATAATGCTGCATGACATGGCCGTAGAAACCTAAACTCAGCTTTAGCACTCTGTCCCAGCATGACTAATCTTGAGCCAGTGCTGCAGAAAGCCATGGCAACACAACAGCAGAGCCAATTCATCACACTGGCACGGGGAACATTGAATTTCCCCCCATAAACATTGAGAAATATTCAATACAAAAGGCTTGACTCTGCTCTCACTCTTCCCAGAGTAAATCAATAGTAATTGCATTGGGGTATAATGAGCCATTAAAGCCAGGATCAGGTTGGCAGGATATACACAACTCTTGAAATTAAATATTGGCTGCCATTTGTAATTGTGTGACAGTTCATCTTTGGATTGCTTGTTGAGCTCTAGGCACCCTAATCTGTGAAAATAAGTATTTGTACGTATTCCTAGAAAGTAGGTCACAGCATTAGTGGTAAGCTTATAACAAAATGCAGTATTAAAACAAGGTTATAAAAATCTGACTTTGCAAAGAAACAGGCCCAAACAATGCCTGATTAGCTGTAAATTCTGAATAGCTTGAATCATACAAGTCTGGTGACACCAACATTTATAAATTTATCCCTTAGAAATAGATCAGATGAACTGTTCCCCAAGATAATTTCCTGCCTCTACATCATGGTTTCACAGAACAGCTTGGTGACTGAGCTACAGCTATTGCTGCTGCAGGTGTACACTAACTGCCACAGAAACCACAGTGCCCAGACAGCAGTGACTACTACAAATCAAAAATCAAGTTTTCTTCAGCAGATGTTAAAGGAATAAACTTAGAATTAATAAGCTTAGAAACATAATCTTCTTGTGTAGCAATAATAAAAGACTAACTTATTCACACCTTTCCTAAGAAAACACATATTTACATAACTTGCTTAAGTTTTTGCTAAGGGGAAAGACTTCGGAAGAGAGAATTTGATCACTTCACCAATATATACAGATATCAGACATCACAATTTTTACCATTCATGTTCCAGAGCATATAATTCCAACCCTGGGCCTCAGCAACATCTCACACTTCAGAGAAATAAATACATTCCTGCAATGCTTCAGGGGTCCTTTCCAAAAAGGCACCACAATGCCCCAGCTACTCGGTACCCAGAGCAAACCCCTGGCCAAGCACTTTCTCAGTATGACAGAGAGACATGGGATGGAGGTGTCACAGTGCTGGGCCAGCAGCCACGGAAAGGGCACCCTACACAAACCAAGCTGAGACCTGAAGACCAAGTCAACCTTCCCGAGGATGCAGAGACACGTAGCACATTCATGCTAGGGCTTGGGGACCAGCAGGTGCACTCACCTTAGGAGAGGGCTAGACACGGCCACGGTGCAGCGCAGAGCCCTCCCAGGGCACACACGAGCCAGGGAGAGGGGCCCACAGCCCTCTCCTCCAGGTAGCCCCTCCAGCCTGGGATTGGTTGGGTTGGACCAACAACCATGGGTAAGCGCAGGTCATACTTCTTGCTCAGTTGGCCCTTACTTCATTTTCTCCAGAGCAGCATAGCTTCATCAGGCAGGTGGAGAGACTCCCCACACACACCACCACAGCCCCCTCAAGGTCGGGGGGGGGGGGGGGGGGGGGGAAACGGACACAAGCATGCACACACCCCACCCCAAAGATATCAGCCCAGCATCCCCCACATCCCCCAGCCCCTCACAAGGCAGCCCCACCACTGAGACACTTATGTAAGTACCGCATCACCCAACAACATCCACCTGCTCAGGGTTACAGCCAAACCCCCCGGGGGGTGTGCACACAATCACACAGCTGCAATTCTGCTGGAGCACCTCAGCCTCAAAGTCCTACTTTGGGCATCTCACAGCTAACTTTGGGGTGTGAAATATCAAATAATGGGGCTTACCATAATGTTAGTCAGAGCACAAGATCTACTGACTGTTAGTTATCCTAGAATTACAGTAATTAGTGGGACAGTTATAATAATATGTTACAACAAAAATTTAAAATAGCTTTTATTTATTCTGTATTTTATAAGAAAGCAGCCCAGTTCCTCTCCTGAATAATAAATGAAGTAAAATAGTAGATTTCTGCTTTCTGTCATTTCAAATTTGTCTTTCAAGACAATAGCAAAGTATCAGCAAAGCAAACAGGGAAAAAAGAAAGATGCCCCAACACCTAAATATTCTTAATTTTACAATAGACAATACTAAAGATACTATTAACAAACGCTTTTCATTCCCAAAGCCACACCGTTTTTCTTTCAGCAAAATGCTATTTAGGTTGTCTTGGAGCAGCATGCTGGGCAGGTGTTTCTCATTTGACTAATAGTAATTAAGGCAACAACAGCTTTAGCATGGGAAAGACATGCGCAAATGGGAGAAAAATCTAATAACGAGGTGAAATAAAGGGGTGTGGCAAGGAGTTCACAAAATTGCTTGTAACAGTGGTTTAAAGCTCCTTTGGGGAATATTATCATACACTACAACACGGCAACTAGGATCCCTCAATATAGAGATTGCTTCTGAGAGCATTGGCTCAGACTGGCACTGGTGACACCACCTGGAAGACATCAGTAGATTAGCAGTCGTGGGTTTCCTTTACCCTTTTTTTTTTTTTTTTTTTTTTCCCCCCCCCCTGTTTAGCCAGTTCCAGGAAGGGAAACAAACATAATTTTGCTCACAGGATCATAGATGCAAAAAAAGACTTTATACATAGCCCAGTATCAGTAGGTGTTGAACTGTTCCTTGAGTCCTATACTTTTAAAAACTAGGTTAAAAATTACTCTAAAAGCAATAATCTCACCTCCTCTGAACTACTGCACAATGTACAGCTTTCTGCTAGGCTGTGTTCCAATAGCAAAAGGTTAGAGTGGATTATAAAATCCATGATGCTCAAGGGTATATTCAAAATTGTGAAGGTTTGGTTATTACTTGATGTCCTCACAGCACATGAAAATTCTGAACACTAAATATATGATTTGCATTAGAATACAGCCTTTTTTTAATGAGATAATTATTTTGTAATCAAATTGCCACAACTAGATAACTTAATGGCATAGGAGCATTCAGCTGGTAAAAAATAAAGTACAGCTCACAAACCAGGCTGCATAAATTGATGCAACTTCTTTGGTTATTCATTTAAGTTCTTTTATTCATTTATACTTGCTGATGCTCTTATTTGCTTTGGTAATTCAGAAATGCAATTTAAGGTTTAATATGATCTCAGGAAAGAATTCATAACTCTCAAACATCTGCAGTGATAGTCAACCAATCAGTACAATGATGGCATTCACATGAATTTCAGCAAACTACAACTGAGGGCTTGTGTCTAAGATCTGGGATATGTGTGATAAAATTATTTTTTTTTTAAGTCACTCTCTTCTGAAAGGTAAACCTAACCTAGCAATTCAGGATTCTGGCTACTCCAGAAGGATAAAGGAAATCAGATTTACCAGACCGCAATTGGGAATCTCAGCTTTCGGCCTTATGACAGTTGGCTATTCTTGAAACTCAAGTTTATCTGCTGGTTTATATGTGTATTTAGAAGTTGAATTAACTCCCTGATTGTTCAAATGAATGTTCAAAGCAATAAAGTATTTGACAGATTTAACTTCATGGAATGCAAAGACTTCATGAACAGATTACAACCCCTTTGAATGTTCTCATTACTAAAACCACACCAGGATTTATTTTCTTATATTTCTTTATCTCCCTTCCTTCAGTTGTTCATAGACCTGCTAAATACTCTGTGCTAAAGCCATTTTATCTGATACTGATCCACCCCCACCTCCCCAGCTGTATTTCCCAGCCACTGCTACCAGTTTGTTCTGCTCCACTTGGTTACACCAATACCTACATTTGCTTCTGTATGTAAGACAACTTGGAGGACAAACACTCAACACAGCTTGAAGACAATTGCACAAAGGGCATCTGCAATAACAGAAACTTTCTTCAGTGGCAACAAAACTGCTGTGGAGTGGCAAGACCGCTTTTCCACTTTCATGACTTCACCTGACATCTCCCTCTCCTTTGGTACCACCTACTGATTTAAGAATTGATGTGGATAACTCTCCAGGTGAGGTGTAACCTTCAGCAAAAGGAAAGAACAAATACATTTTCTTATACCCTTTTTTTCCCCACAAAATTAATCTTCTGCTACACTTACAAAACCAAAATTATCAGCATTAATCCCTTCCTTATTATCGCTTCAGCAGCTGTTGCTATCAGCCAGAAGCGCTGCACTCACTTTTTTCTCCCTTCTGTTTTGGAGAGCTGGGCAAGTATCTGTGATGCAAACGTGGCAAATACAAAACTTAACTTCTGCTGAAGCAAATTATTCTAAATGTTGTTTTTATACGTGGTCATGATTGTAAGACTGCTGTGCGCTTACTGTATGTGCTCCAAGAAGGGGGAACAAGGCCAAAGATAATTCAGTTCAAAATCCAAATAAATACTCATGGAATATTTTGGCAAATATTCACCAGGTCTAGTCTGCATTACAGTTTTAATCTGTGTCCATTTCACACTGCCAAACTGATGAGACACTCCTGCTGTCTACAGTGTTGTCCAGAAAGGCATCTTCATAATAACAGAATTTGGAAGGTGATAAAACAAACAAAACAACTTCCAGAATTAGTTGTCAACAGCTTCAAGTGATTTGTTTATATTTGTTACAGACCTTCTCTTTCCTCGGGACAACTTTGGCTTGAGCACTGTTTACATCACCATGGTGGTGGGCCCAGAAAGGTAATCCAGAACCGTGGTACATCCCGCGAACGCTGAACGTGCTCCTGTGACCACGGAGAGACCTGCTCCGTGGCCCCGATCCTGGGTCTTGCCTGACATGGGGCAGCCAAGGCACCTAAGCACCCTTTCCCACAGGTCACCACCACCTCATTTACACAGAAGCCCTGATTCTGGTGTATAAGCACATGATTTACACTCAGCTTGATTTCAGTGGTAATAAAGGATGTGCATGAAGCGAGTACTCAAGCAGTTTGTTGAGCTAATGCCAGGGTTTTACAGCAGTGCTGTAAGGGAGAGGGAACTTCTCCATGTAGGAGTTTCAGAAAGACCATTAAAATGAAAAAGGCAGATACCTCTTCTGTCACATATCCCAAGTTTTATTCCCACAAAATCTATTAGGAAAAAATGAAGACTGCAGTTCTGACTGCACTAATGAGTTTCAGCCTTATCTGCAGGCATACAGTGTCCATGCACTTAATCAAACACTTGATAGAGGAATTAAAAAGTCAGCAAAAATTAGTTTTGTCTTAATTAGCACAAAACAAGTTGCTTATAGCCACTGAAATAATACTTCTGGGAAAGAATAAACAGACTACGTATATGGAGCATAATTTATACTCTAATAAATGATTTACAGTATGGTGAGGGTGGAGTGACTTAGAGTAACAGGAGATAACTGTTCCCCTCGTGCATTAAAACATGCTTGCTCCCTCTCTCCTCATTCTCATGGTTGTGATTACACCAGGATAATGAGATTGTTCAGGAAGAGTTAAAACAAGACAACTCCTTCAAGCTGGAAGTCTGGTTTATATCCTTAACCATTTAGTTTTGCAACTACACTCAGCTGCTAATGCCTCCTGATCTCAGCTTGCATGCCAGGTTATCAAATAAAATTAAAACAAAACAAAAAGCCTGTCAGTATTGTTAAGATTGCAGTCGTTGCTAAATCACTTTGGATGCCTTTGGAAACTCCCAAAAGTCCTCACTGGAGTTCCTGTGTTGCTGCTGACAGAGAGCAGGAGGCTTCATCCAGGCAAGTGCACTGGAACGTTTTAGACTTCTGAGGTTGCTGACATTCTCGTTGCATTATGTGCCAAGTTTGTATTATTATATCTGTAATTTTAAAAAATGTTTTAGGCATCCAGATATCTTGCTGGTCATAAGTGTAATTTGAAAGTAAATACCCAATGCAAAGAATTTATCTAAAGGCTGCTCCAGTAAGTTTGCATTAATTTAGGATTTTTTTGCATGTACCTCTTACAGCACCAATGCCAAAATTACATTTTTTTATAAATTCATTTCCCTCTTTATCTAAAACAAAATGTACTACAGTGATCAAATTGAAAAGTCAGTCTTTTCAGAGACAAACAAGAAGCTGCCATGCTGCAGAGAAAGCAATTTCTCCACTCAATTAATTCTACTCTTATCAATTAGCTCTTGTGATGGAAGGAATTTTATCTAGTAGAAATTGGACAGAGAACTGGTCTGAAAACTTACAACATTTTGCCAACTGAAGTCATAGTAGGGACACTATAGTGCATATCCAAGGTCTCAAACTATCTGGACGTTAACAATTTCTCCAACCAAGTGTAAATAAAACACAATCAAAATTGTCTAGCAAGTTCATGAATGTTTATATTAGTTTAATTAGATCTCTCTTTTAGGACAAGTTGAGAGCCAGACTGAATACAATTGAAGGAGTAAGCCCTCATCCAATGAACAAGTCATCCAAAATCTTTCCTTACAGCATATTTTTCAGTAAATCTCATTAGAGGAGCTGAGATGAAATTAATTTCTCTACTAGAGCAAGTCATTTTTCAGATATGACAGTAATGGCAATTAAGTTTTTGTCATACACGGAGCTCATCAGATCCCTTTGTAAAACTTAGAAAAAGAACATTTTTTGTGCTCTATCTGCAGATGTAACAGCAGCATACGATATTGGTCAGAGAAGGCTAAACTCAAGTGGGTCCTTTTCACTGCCTGCCAAAATAGAGCAGCCTTGAAATGTTCCTGTAGGAAGAGGAAGATTTAGAAGTGTCTCTCTGAATCCTGCTGTTCCAGCTGCTTCTCAGGCTTATGACTTCAAACTACAATTCAGCTGCTGGTATTTTCATTCCAATTAAGTTTTGAGTGTTTTTTAAACAAAATATTTTCACAGAGTGACTATTAAGAGATTTCGTCGTGATCTGATTTCAAACAACAAATGCTTACTGAATTGAAGAGATCAAGTCCGAGAGATGAAGAAACGTGTGTTTGGAGATTATAAAAATGCTAAAAGGATTTAACTTGGCAAGCAGAAGCCTGAGAGCTCAATTTGACTCAAGGGATGCCAAAGTATTGAGGGTTGTGTTAAACAGTAACCCAGACCTCCTCTGTAAGCTGTCCATTAATAAGGGACCTGAGGGACACATTATAAAATTAACAATTGGAAAAATTAAATCCAATCCAAAATCCAGCAGAGTGCGTGCAGTGTCCAGGCTATATGGTCAATGCAGTAGCTGTCTTTAGAAGATCATACTGCAGAGGACCTGGAAGTGGCTTTTTGTTCTAAAACAAAATTGAGATTTATTTTTTAGGAGGCAAAGTGGCAGCCAGTAAGGCCAGGGTGAAAGCTGCTCACTCCTGCAGCCAGCAGTGTTGATGTGGGTCTGGCACACGTGACTTGGAGAGCTTTCACAAGGATGAGGGGTCCCTTCTGGGGGAAAAGGCAAATGTGGGAGCACACACTTTTACCCCCATCATGCTTCTTCCCCTGACACTGCTGCTGTAGGCAACAGAGAAGGTGTTCACAGAGAGAAGATGAACCTTACAAGCAAAATTCCTCCCAAGTTTTGAAGTTGCAGTGATTTTTTCTCCAAAGCCTCCCAGCAGCCCTTCTGGAGAGAGCGAACAGCAGGAAACTGCTCTGGGTACTGAGCACTGGTAGCAGCAAGCTGTGGGACTCGATGGTCCAAGAATCTGATCCAGAATTGCAGTCAGTAAACCTTCAATCAAACTAAGCTTAGGAGACATCATATGCGAACGCTTACCATACAACACCAGTTACCACAAGATTCCAGAGAACCCAACATTTTTCTATTAATTATGGGGAAACAAACATCGCTGCAGCGAGGTGGCTCCTTTCCACAGCCATACACAGCCCTCCTGCCAGCTCTGGAGCCATCTTCTGCACAGCTGGGCCATCGTGTGCTGTGGGGTGGCTGCATGTTTAAAGGCGGTCAGCATGTTCCTTTCTTGTGGAGCTTCTCTGTAACTAATTATTATCATGAAATGGCCAAGTACACAGAGGATAAACACACAATGATAATTTCCTACTGACTCACAGTCCCAGCATTTGAAACATTGACAGCTAAGTAGATGTCCACGGCCATTCCACCGTTCGAAGAAGGTTACTGGTGCATGATGTGCCTTTTTCAAAATGGTGTGCTAAAAGCCAAACGTCGCACCCTTCAAATATTCTTTGTCTCTCAAAGAATGGAATAAAGTGGGGATTTGGAGATGGAGTCAACTTCCTCACCATGTTACTCTGACACCGTAAGAAACATAATCATGTGGTTACTGGCACAAGGCCTACTTTTAATGGCATCAGACATACATAGATTTTGCTGAGAGAAATCCTTGTTACTTTTTTATGGTCAATCTTGGGAACTGGCTCCATAGCAGACTCAAAACAGAAGTTCGGATGAAGATGGGATTGTAATGAAAAATAGATATAGGAGAATGACCTTTCTTGACTATCAAACACAGAATTAGGTGCCAGAAGCATCAACAAATTTATTAAGTGACCTAACACATAGACCAAGCAAAAAGACAAAGGCTTTTTTTTTTTTTTTTAACTTTTTTAATTGATGTGAAAGTTGAGTTCCATCTTCTTTCATTGTCAGAAAACTGATGGATTTTTTCCATTGGGTTAAAAAGCTCTTGGGACATCTCTCCCTCAGTGTGTCTAGGAATATGTTCTTGATCTTCTAAGTAAGAACCAACTTGTTGTGTGGACTGCAAAGGACCACAGGCACTACTATCTGAGTATCTTTCCCTTTTCATACTATATGAAAAGCACATACTGATTTACACATGCTTCTAGTTGCAACAGATATAACAACAATATCAACATTGCATTTGTTAGTGTGTGTAACCTCAAGGAATACTGAGCATTTCTCCTCAAAGGATATACAATGGATGGAAGAAAAAAAACCTCAAAATGTTTCGGACTTACCACACGAATATCGTAGTTGCTTTGAGGAAAAAGAATTGCATTTAATAGCAAATAAATTAAAAAATGAAATTAAAGTACTTCTCCTTGATGATAGTTTTCTGGAATTGCTGGGGTATGGTTGTACATAGAAACACTGTGGAAATCAAGAACTCCAAAGCTATTTAAAGAAAGAGTTTAGAAATCCAGCATGCAACTTCACCATGTTTGTATTGTAACTTTGCTATTAATTAATGAAGTGGGAATGTTCCGCCTGAAATGGAACATCTCATTCATGACTGCTGTGCCACTCAGAGTGAAAGCAGACGTTGCACCTGCAGGAACCATATAAATATAGTGACTTACCACTTTGTCCTCTAATGCTCCTTTTACTCCAACTCCTACCCCAGGACCAAAAGTAAACCCTTAGGTTTTTTGTCTTCCCCTTGGCTCTTTATTTCTTAAAAAATACATTTAGACCTTTGAGGGCACATTTTAGGAAACTGAAAATACTCTGGAAAAGATAACATTTTTTTCTTTGGTTTCACTCCATGCTTCTCAAAGCCCCAACTCTAATGACGTTTGAAAAGGATGTTGCAAGCCATATCTGGAAACTTCAGCTGAACTGATTGATTGTGTTTAATTGCGTTTTGGTTTCATCAACACAGTACCATAAATCTACTGCTTGTCAAACAGAGGGACTTGATTAATGGAGCAACGGCTGTCTGCAGTCAAGTTACAAAGAAATCTCAACTAAATATGAAAGTCTTTGAGGATGTATGTTTTTTAACTACTGATGAGGCGTGTGCTCTGGGCTTTGGGAGCAAGGGCAGGAGGTGGAGGAGGGTCCAGCTAGAAAGACAATGAACACAGTGCTACAAAAATCAAGGGATTGCTGCCTCTTCCCTTCTCATCTGTCTGCAATGAGTGAAACAAAGCCTAAAGAAAACCACAGCAGATTATTCCTACTTGTTTATTGCAACACCAAGAATAAAGGGAGCTCAGCACACATAACTACGAAACTGTGAAGCCAACTTACATGCGCAAAAAAATATAGATTATAAGATGCAAGTCTAGATCCAAGTGAAAACCTTCATATTTAGGGCAGTCAGTCTCAAAAGAGAGACCAAGCATGAAGTTCTGGGATTTTAAGACTTGTTGGAACCACCCTGAATGTAACTGTTGTTTCCCAACTATTAAGCCAGATGAGAATCCACAGCCTATTTGTGAACAATGAAGCAAAAAGTCAAATGAGGAGCAAGCAAAGAGCTGCCAAATACTAAGGGGAAAAAATACCCCAACACTTTTAACTCACAATAAAAACATTTCTCGTTCAGAATTTTTATCTGGTTAGTAACACATTTATTGAATCTTCCAGAACCCTGTCATGATTACTTCTATTACATGACTACTGAACTTTTATACGGCATTAGCTTCATGATTTAGTAACCTGTAGGGCTAAACCTACAAAAAAATCTTGTACAGATCTAGTCTATATATATAATTGAGATAAATACACTATTTTTACTGATAAATACCAAAAAAGGGCTACTGAACATTAAAAAACAAACCAATGGACCATACTTCATTGACCGGCACATAAATAAATATTACATCTCCTCTGACATGAAAGAAGTCTTGGATTACATCAGCTGAAGAAGTCCACCATTTGTTATAACAGCTGTCAGGGAACAAGTCTTGGAAATTTTAAATGAGAGGGAAAATATTAATTTGGAAAAATATATAGGCGAATTTTTATTACTTATATTTTCCTAGCAGAAACCCTTGGTTGTTTTGGGTGTTCTTTTCCCCCCAAATCTACGACCTGAAAAATGCAAATACTTTTTTTTTTTAAAAAAAATCTTATTTAAAAACAAATGAAATATGGTCAAGGAAACTGGTAAGAAGAAGGATTATTCATGAAAGAAAATACTTCAAGAAAGTTGAATGTGCCAGGCAAGTTGCATGCTGGCAGTTCCATTTCAAACCCACTGGCAGCTCCACAGGAGATGAGCACACAGGCATTTGGGTTGGCGGCTTCCTGAAGCTGATGAGGAGAGAATGAACAGTTTCATAAGGAAACACTTTGAATTAAGAGCCAGTGCCAACTGCACAAGTATTCTTCTCTCACCTCTTTTCTTGCAGCATATTGCTGGCTTGTGGTAGACCATCGTTCTCCCTTCAGCTGAAGGCCTCCTCATGCATTTTCTGCACCACCAGGATGGAGGCTGCACTGAAAAGGTCCCTCATCTCCAAACTACTTTTGCACCAGCAAAAACTGCCCACTGTGGGCTCGGTCCTGTCCTCTCCAAAACCAGCTGGTTGAGTGAAGAACAAAGGAATCCTTCTGCCACTGCTCTCCCCAGGAAGCCTCATCGCAGGCCAGCTGCGGGTACGCGTGGTCAGTTTCCTCAGGGGCACTGCCACTAACCTTCCGTGGTCGCAAACTGCTCTCAAGTGCTCTTGGCATGTAGGACTTAACGTGTAACTCTTGAATGTCAGGCATGGTGTAAGAAGATGCGACTCTGTTTTCTCCAGTGGTGTCACACCCACTCTTTCCAGACCCAGATGTAGTCTGCTCTTCTGAATACCCAAGCCATCATTCCCATGGCAGATCCCTCACTGAATTTAGCAATACAGCAGTATTCAGCTGTCTGTGCATCTCTGCAGCAACAAACTTTTGGAAAAGAAAGTACTGTATGCTGCTGAATAGTCCTAAAAAATACAGTTCTGCCAGGGAAACATGTCTGGACAAAATATTGCACCTTAGCTACCTCCTCTGATATGTCTTTAAAAAAACAGTCCTTGGCAGTATTGATTTTTTTTTTTTTTTCCATAAATTGCAATTCACTTTGGTTCCAGTATAATGGGCCATAGATTTCTCCAGACAGCGGTGACACCAGGGGTCTTGTTTGCTGTCCTTTTTCTCCACTCTCTCTTTATTGCCTCGGACAATTGAAAGGCACGATGCCACAGCAGAGGAGATGAGTTGCTCCTCTGCCACAAGGAAATATTAGTCCTCCCTGGAAATCCTTCGAGGCTTTGGAAAAGCTTGCCCAGTAATTTACTATTTCAGGGGAGGCAACCTGCTCCCAGTGCATGGTGCTGGTCAGTGGAAAAGGTGCCAGGCTCCTCACAAACCCTCCTGAGATATACTGGCTCCTGGCCTCACAGTATTATGGTTATAGGGGATAATAGGTGGTACATCAGGAAAAAGTCTGTCAAAATATTGATACAGACTCTGAGCAATATAAACATCACATACTTATGAGTGTATTCCTCCAGAAATTCTGGTACTTGGAGAAAATATCATCATCAGCCTGAACTGGAAATCAAACAATTTAAAAATGCAATTATTTGGGTGTCACTTTGAGGTAGTCTAACCATTGTGTCTTGATAAAATCAATATACTCCATTCTTACTTTTACTTTATATATTATTGTCTACTACTAAATAGCTGCAACATAAAATGACTTCATTTCCTTCTGACAAGATGATTCCAATAGGGTCGTGTCATTCTGAACGTCAAAATATCTTCTGCAAGACCCTCGTGCTTTAGAAAGCCTTTGACAAAACAGTTTTCCACTGCATAAGAATTCAGTCAGAAAATTTTTGGCCAGCTGTGAAAGTCAAAAGCAAGCCAGGACCTGACTTTTAAAATCCAAATGCCTTAATAGAGAGGAATCTCTCTTGTTAAATGCATCACTAAATTGAATTTACTGAACAATACATCCTACTGACAACCTCAGCATGAGCCAGCGCAGCTTTCCGGAACTCATCTGCAGACCTGGGTTACCTTTGGCCAATAACACAGATATGCAAAATCACAGAAAAGTTTCAGCTGGAAGGGACCAGTAATCATCTTGGCCAACCTTGTGTTGAAAGCAGGGCCCTAGATTCAGTCATCCACAGCCCCATCAAGCCAAGTCTTGAAATCCTAAAGCCAGGCAGATGCTACTGCTTCTCTAGGCAGCTTATCCCAGTGTCCAAGCGGTCTCACAGTGAAGAAATGGTTTCTAAATTCCAGACAGAAATCCTGATTCAATTGGTGCCTCTTGCGCCTTGTTCTGTCTCTGTATCCTTGTGAAGAGAATGACTGCCTCCACCTTCTCTGTCCTTCCAGAGTTTTATGGAAAATCTGGTTGACAGGAGTCTGACATAGGCAAAAGGGGATTAAAAAAGAAGACTTACTCCACGAAGTCTATTGCATTTAAGCTGCTTGTAACGTTTAGGACTCACAGTGACGAAAGCTCAGAAGCACACAGACATATTTACAGGCACAGGAGGATTGATCATCATTCCAAGTACAAATTGTCGGAGATCACTTACACTTCATCACAACAAATTTATTATATTTATTGTGGAAAAAAATCAATTAAATATTTTTATAACAACTAGATCAAATTACGCAGATCTAGAACTTCCTGAATACTGAATGGACAAATGACCTTTCAAAAACAGGTGTCGGTTGGCTTCTTTTTCCCCTCCTATGGCTTTTTTTTTTTTTTCCTTCTCAGAATAGCAACTTTTTTGCATCATTTTTTTCCCTTGATTATGTTAGGCTACTTATATCCAATCCAAATAAAACTAAAACGTCTGAAGGTTTGCTACAGGACTCGTCTTCTAACAGTTTACTTTTTCTTAACATAACAGTCAGACACTGATTCAAGCGGCCACTCTGCACATACTTGAAGTTTCCTGAACTGCAAAAAGTCTCCAAAACTTGCCGTTCAAGATCTGCATGACAGAACTTTCCCATCACAGACTTGGAGGACAAGAGGAAACATTATAACCAGCTCACTGGGCTGCTGAATGTTGCTCACCCTTGAGTCACGGGAAATCACATTTTCTCCAACTGGGGGGAAGGACAACGGCACCCATCGGTACACTGCTTCTACCACCGAAACTTCCACGATACAAAAGGTGTGCCTTTCCACCTCGCCTGGAAGAGCCTTGCTCCACCTTCAGGCACTGGGTCTGGAGCTTTTATGGAAGAGAACTATATTATTAAAAAGCATCTTACTCAAACAGCAGCTTATATGCCCTGATCGAGACAACTCTTAACCTCCTCTTGGTTTAATTAATTACACTGAGATAACTGAATCGTTCACTCAAAAGATGGTCTCTAGACCTCAGGGTTTTGTGGCACTCTTTTCTCAGTGGCTAGACAGGAAAATTACTAGATTTTCTACCCAGCTTTGCTCATGTTACTTCCAGAAATAAAACAGCAAACTTGTCTTTTGACATACTTGAAAGTCAGAACACATTGTAAAAACGTAACAAAACAGATACTGAATGATATGAATTCATCAGAAAAAGTGACAGAAGCTATCTTGTAATCTGATTGTATATAGCCCATGCTACTTGTTATAAAGTGGAAAAAAACCAAACAAACTAGGCAACATGAACTTGTTTGTGGATTTGAGCCATAATAAACTTGGTTTCTACATCTATATTTTTTCATATATTACAATGTTGATTTGAATCAATACTTAAATGAGGAACAAGAAACAATTAGGTGCTGCAGGAAACATTATACACAGAATATAATCCTCATTATCCACATCAATATAAATTAATTTCCTGACATAATGCTACTTTTCAGTATTACTCCTGTTATTAGTGGCAACTTTATTTTCAGATGAGATAGGAATCCAAATTCCTAACCCCTTCTTCTCATGAAAGAGACAAAGACAGCAGTGCAATAAAGAATATGTCCCCTTCAGACAAATTTCAATGTTGGGTTTTATTTTCTGCTGCCCAATTTCCTCTTGCAACTCCCCACACAGAGGATGTTCTGCTTCTACCCTAGAAATTGAGTTTGTGAAATTGTGGTCTCTCTCTCCAAGGTGCAAATCTAAATCTTTTAGAGCTAAAATAAAAATGAACAGAGGAAAAGCAAATAAACCATTTAAACCAAACCAAAGGTAACCAAATAACTTCACATTATTTAACAGCTCCTTTCCACCATGTTTCTAAGTGTTAATGTACTTTTATTTAAAAACAAAAAAAAAGTAATAAAGATGCGTTTAAATTCATTTCAATACGAGCAGACCAAGATTCAAGATCTTCTGATACCCTTTAAGAAAATTTTAAAAGGAGACACGTCACATTAAGAATACTGTGGTTTCTGCCAGACAGTAGCTACCATTGCTGCTAATAGTAATAGATGTCATGGGGAAAGGAAATTGTTTGGGTTGGTTTCTTTTTTTTTTTTTTTTAAAGGCGGTGGGAATTTTTTCCATCAGTTAGAAAATACCAGTTTTTAATGGGCACTTTTTAGAGTGTTTCTTGGGATTGGCATGGGATTTCTGGTCAAAGTAGAAAGAGATGAAAAGACACCAAAGAATAGTTTGGTGTCTGGAGTGTTTTTACAGCATATGGTGAAGACCAGGTTCAGTAACTCTTTTCTGGCTAGCCTACAACAGTAATGTGACCATAAATAACGTGACTATAAAGTTCCCATTTCTGGCTCAAGCACTAGATATTTTGGTGTGTCTTCCTTCTGTTTTCAAGTTAAAAAAAAAAAAAAAATTATTCACTTTCCATGATGACTCTCTTTCCACAGGATTTTTTAAAAATCTCTTACAGAAATGGTCCTCCAACATCTCCAGTCTGAATGAGAAACCTCACTAATTAGAGGATACAACCTAAGTAAAAAGAAAATATATTTTATGTTTACACTATGAACACTTCAAATAATTTTCCAGCATATAGTGTCCCAAGACCACAAACACCAAAGACTGTACGTATGTTTACTCAGATAACCCACGTTATTCATGAGCAGACATTTTATAAGACAGAGGCAATACTATTATTCCTGAAAGAATTGCTTTGTAATATAGGATCTACAATAAGGGCAAAAGGAAGCATTTCTGGATGCGTTCCATCACTTGATGTTCAGGAAACCATTTTGTATCACACAAAGGATTAGGAAAAATAAGCTGCATGACATTTATTTTGTAATTTTAACATTAATATCTGTAGAAACATTTTATTGTCAGTACAAAAGTTAACAGATTTTAATACTTTTTTTTTTTTTTACCCAATTTAAAAACAAAACAAAACAACCCAAAAACACCACCACATAAAACAGTGTAATTTGCATTCATACTGCATGGCCATATCAGTGTGAGTGTTCTGAAAGTAAAAACACAAGACTTCCGTAAAAAGATACAAACAACAGTGATATTTTAGCAGAGGCCAGTGCTATACCTACTGTTATGGAATGGATCAGAAGGAAATACTGGAGTCAGCATGAATTAATCCTTTAAAAAGATGCTGATATTCCTATGGCAAATTGTCATTATAAACAACTTCTCTCTTTTAAACTTAAGTTACAATAGAGGGTAGTCTAAAAGGCAAAAGATCCAGGCGAAAAGGTCTGGAACCTATTATCCAACTCAGGGAAGAGAACTGTAGTTAATTTGATGCATGTGCAACTCAGGGTAGAAGCTCAGCTCCTTTTAGAGCAGTAAGTTCTGCTATGGTTATAGACAAATTCATGTCTTTACTTACTTTAGGAACCCTCTTTAAAAAAATTTTGTTATTGTTGGTTTTTTTTTGTGTGTGTGTGTGTCTGTGTGTGTTTGGAATGATTCTGCTTTTTGGCCATGGGAAATATCACTAAAGAATTAAATTGTTAAAGTGACAGATACTGAGAATAAAAGACTTTCTTGTTAAAGGATTTGCTTTTGATAAGAATAATCACCTGACACTGCAGTTTTTAAACACAAATAAATCAAAAGTTTAACTCCCCAAAATTAGTTATATACTGTAAATATTTCTTTTTTTAAAGATCTGAAAACTAGTAAAGTCTGAGCAATATATCTACTAGTTCTCTGTGCTGCCTGCATAGAAATGCCATTTAAATTACAAAAACACAACAACCCTATAAACGATTAACTGTTTTGTACATTACCAATTAGTTAATAAATTAATGATATACCATTTTCCCTGAAAGCAAAGTATTTTCCACCTTTGGATGGTGAAAATTAAGAAATTCTGTGTAAGAACAGCATTTAGCAAATAGCTGTTAAAAAAGAGACTAATTTGCTAGGTGGATTGGGACATCCATTTTTAAATCAATACAAAAAATAATTCATTGTAAATATATATAATATATATTTATACATATTTTGAATATATTTACATACATCCAGCACCTATATACTGCATTTGTGCTCTGTAAGTGTGTGCCAACATATATTTTCTCCAAATATTACAAAATAAACAAGAAAGGCAGACCCAGAGTTTGCCTCAAGTCCAACTGGTCCATTGTACAAACAAAGTCTGTTGCAGCTTACAGGAAGCCAGAAAATTGATAGTGACAGGTATCTAGACACAGCTCATAAACATTCTTCTTTGTTGGGAATATTTGAAAGTTGCAAATTATGAGATTCTTTATATAGGTTCTGACTGCTTTCCTCCAAGTTTTCTTTTTTTAACTTTTTAATCATATTTCATATGTACAAGCAGAAACATTAACGTCCTGGAGAAAAGGATTCTGTTTTGTATATGGTAGGTAGCTTGATGTTCTTGTTTCTTTATTCTTCTGTATGATTTCTTTTCATGTTTTAACACTTCCGTTCATGTGTTGGTACTTGGGAAGACAAGGTTCATAAGGCATTGGATCGGGAGAAAAAACAGAGTCATCACCTGAAGAACACGAACTCCTCGTGTCCGGGTAACTGGGTGAATACTGTTCAAGAGGTCCACTGAGGTCCAGATACTCCTATGTCAAAAGAAATAAATCGCATTTTTAGACAGTGAGTAAAACTGACAATAACACGTTAGCACTGCTCTGATTTGGCTTGATTATACAGCGATTAAAAGAACAGTTTGAAAACGGCACTCATTTCTGTAACGTAATTGCATTCAAAACTGCCTGTTGCTTAAATATCTTTTAAAACAAGGAGCCTGAATAGAGAAAGAAAAAGAAAACCAATAACACGGCACTTTTGTGAAGTCCAACATCACCAGCATTAGCCGCGTCAGTGGAAATAAACATGCCAACCACATCAAAAGAAGACTTTTCACTCACAATGATAAAAATGAAATTTCATCCTAAATAGAACCATTTTTCTTTAGCACATGGTAATGATTTGGAGAGGGAAAGATACTTCCAACTTTATATTCCTTTGGTCAGTTTGAATATCTGTTTTATATTCTGTGATATTAGATTTGTGTTTAAACATGCAGCGGCATACGTGCAAAAAAAAAGAACTGAAAGAAAAACAAAATTAAATTCAATAAATTTGGTTTTTTTACACTATATATTCATGTGTGTGTGTGTGTGTGTCCCAGAGTAGCCATGACCAAAGCAGTCATTAAAAAAGGAAATAATATCTGCTGAATCCAAGTTTTGGGTTAAGGCTCTTTTGCTAGAAACAACAGTTTTGGCAGGAGAATAAAGTTATTTTTCCCCTTGAAATGTTCCTTCTCTTTCAACTTCTAAAGGCAGCTGCATTCATTTAAATGCAATCTCTTCATTTGCTAAACCACAAGTTATGATCGTACTGACGAGACAAGTCTTCCACCTCAGTCAGTATTTTATACTGCTGTGCTTAAGGTTTGGGGTAATTTAGTTCTTGGTTAACATATTTTAAGTCAGAAATTCAATCATTACCATATTATAGTCACCATTTTAAAAGAGGGGGAGAATGTAAGTTTAAAATGCTGACAAATACAGTAGGCAACAAGAGAAGGCAGTTTGGATCTATGATTACTGCCTATCTTGCTGCCTAGGCTTTCAAAAAATCCACGAGGAAGATCTTGACACTTATTTACTTATTAGTAAACCAGTCCCACATGACCAGAAATAATCAAACACTTTCTAGACAGATAGAAGAAGAAAGTATTCCAGTATCTGAAGAAACAGGCCTTCTCATGGGATATCAGGCATGGCTCGTCATATCAAAAGGCTTGATGTAAATCAGTTATGAATTCAGTATTGAAAATGGGATCCTTATTCCCTCTCCACCTCCTCATCCAATGTCAAGGGCCAGAGACACATAAAGGGGCATAAGAAGTTTCCAGTATCGGGATGGTTCCTGGTGTTGATATAACACCACAGCACTCTTGGTGACTTCTGCTCATGTGGCTCAGGGAAACATTCCATGCTACTGTGGGAAACAAGGGCAATAGGGGTTTTTTTGGGAAAAAATACAACAAAAAAGCCCCCCAAAACCCAAAACACCAATAAAAAACCCCAGGTGATGATTCAGCATGGAGAAGAGCAAGGCACTACCATTTAAGCAGAAATAATTACTTGCACAAATGCAGACGAAGATATTATAGGCTGCCCTAGCAATTCTTTGAGTTGTTGCGTAAATTAGGCTGGCCCTGTACAGAGTCATTCTGGGGGGAAAGTGCCACTGTGGAGAGAATAAACAGAAGTCACACTGACGCAGAGAGGACTGAGCTTTGGGAAAATGGTGTGGAATACACAAAATCAAAGGTCTCAAAAGTTATGGAGGAAAGTGGGACACACTGGAGTTCTCAGGAGACACTGAGTGAGAACATGACGAGTTTACAGGAACATAAAGTGTCTTGCAAAGACAAGTGAAATAATTTGCTTTCTATGTCCAAGGCAAATAGCACAAAAGCAGTAACTTATGTTGAAAGATTAGCGATTAGGAAAAAAATTTCAAGAAGCAAGGCTAATGAAACAAAGCAATTGACTGTCAAGGGGTGATGCAGAAATACAGCCATGGAGATCTTTAAGGACAAGTTACATAAACATCTGTCAGGAATGACAAACGTATAGTGGATGCTGCCGTAGGCCGATCAGAGACTGGATGTGTTCCTGAGCTTTTTCCAGCCGTTTTTCCTACGATTCCAGTCTGAACTAATTTACATAACCCTAAAGGCCTTTTCAGGTTACCTTTGAGATCATTCCAGGTCCATGAGCGGTACAGAATTGGGAAGGCAAGATGGTTAAACACACAGAAAAAAGAAAGCAATATCCTTTCCCAGGCTTAGAATTGCAGCCCATAACCTCCTTCTTGAATTTGCAAATGCATATCCAGTCCAAGCCACCCAGCACTCCGCAGTGGCAGCCAGCCCACCTCCAACCGGTCTTGTGAAATCATATATAAATTAGGCAGAAAAAGATGCAGCCAACACGGGATGAAGCGAAAATGGTAACGGTGCACGGAGCTACATTACCAACTCAGTAGGGAGCACATACTCCTGCCTCATCTCTGAGCCATCCCTGAACGTGTCACTTAAAGTAAACACAATCCAGATAAATTTATAGCGGCTACTGAAGCAAAAATATTTTTCAACCAGATCTACTGGGCAAATGATCATAAAAAATGGCACCACTTTACTAAGGTTCTCTTGTAGTCTCTATTGGACACAGCCTTTCCTAATGCTACTTAATAGTATGGTTTTTATTTCTCTGACAATTCAGAAAAACTAGAGAGTAATGTTGAGGACCAATCTAAAGTGATGCAAATCTTTTTCTTCTACTTCCCCCCCCCCTATAGTCATAGCAAATCTGAAAAATTTATTTTGAAATGATCAAAACAAGTTATTGCAACTCTCCTCTGTAAGCATTTTGTTATTTTTCTTTCCTCTCATTATAGATATCATTTCTCAGAAATTGTAGGAATTTGTAAAATGTTTTTGGAACACCAAGCATTTTCCCTCAGAAGAAGTCTCCACCAAAAGAATCAACATTTCCATCACTTGTGATCTTCCTCAAAGGCGCATGTGATTTAGCAATAAGAGAACCAACTCCTGTGTGAATACCCTAATCAGTGTGTTCCTTGCTAAAATTAATAATCTCTCAGACCTCTGAAAGAATGCTCTTCAAATAAAACCTTTTTGCATTCATATATCCCAACCTGAAGCACTGTTAAGCAGGACCTTTAGATAATTGGATGGCTGTTTGCATGTTCCCCGTGGGTCCTCGTTCCCTCCACAGAGAGCTATTTCAGTGAACCTAATTCACTCTCAGACATATAATCTGAAATCTACCATTGACTGTTCCTCCTCTTCTGACCTAGATATCATGGCTGGGAATCAAACTGAGTTGATAAATGAAAAGCGCCACGAACTCTACATCTCTCCTTCACACGAAAATCATGTTGAAACATAAACATCGCCTCTCAACCTGCTGCATGGAAGTCCCTTGATACTGCTATGCTAAAAACATCAAAAGATGCATTGAGAAATAAAGAAAAACACTTTGAAGATATTTTTCTGTTTAGTTATATTAATCAAGGCATAATGGCAAGAAACTGAGGATTTCACAGGATACATATAGTTCAGCTGCATGTAACCTCAGAGGACAACAGCAAATAGAACAAGAGAACTCGAGCAGGATTTCATAATTGAATAAATTCCATCTGTCTCCTGAACCATTTGTTCTGATCAGCAGCTTACGGAGGGAAACAATTTACCTACCTCATTAGTTGTGAGAGTGAGAATCCGATCCAAGTCTTCTACCAACTGTTTAAAAGTCGGTCTCTGTGAAGGCACAGCATGCCAGCAATCTCTCATCATCATATAGCTGTAAGAAATACACATTTTCTTGGCTTAATTAAGATCACGCGTCCTTCTTGCAAACCTTTTCATACACAGTCAACGTTCGTCATCACAAGTAAAACAGCAATCCCCCACAGCCCTACACATGGACCACCGACTTTCCCAAAATTGTGCAATACTCACTTCCCTCCTGCATCTCCCTTGCCCAGTGTCTAAATTACCTCTTTGTGGACCTGATTCTGTAGCCTCCTGTCCCAGGAATGTCAATGATATTAAATTACACACACTTAAATATTTTTGCATGTTAGGGATTGCAGTCTTTGTGAATCGAAGAAATTAAAATGGGAAAAAAAAAATAAAAATAGTTAAGGGCTATACTGAAATATTAGAAAGGGAAAACACTCTCCCCTCACCATCAGGAGATAATGCAGAAGTTCCCAGATTTATTTTGTTGAAACAATAAAACAAATTAACAAATATGCACGTGAAAACACTGACAAAGACTGGCTTGTAGATGATCTCTTCTTTTTTCAATGGGATCACAGCAAGGTGTGTAAAAAAGTACCCTCCGTCAAACATTTCCTGAAGACTTTTTCATACCTTTTCGTTCCATATCGATACACACACATTTATATATACACAATTTTAGAGTCAAGCAATTCTGAAAATGTTTGATTCTGCCATGTGAATTCAGTACAGTTTGTACCCTTCGATCCTGGTATAGCAAATAAAGGTCCTTACAGTTCATTGGTGCAGTTGGCAGGTTTATCCATTCGGTGCCCTTCTTTAAGCAGCTTAAAAAGTTCCTCCACTGGGATTCCTGGGTAGGGCGATCCTCCTAACGTGAAGATCTCCCACATTAACACACCAAACGACCAACTACAAATCAAAGAGAATACTGCATTAGTAGATTTACTGCTGAAAACAGAGATGTGTCTGTGGCTGATGCAGTGACAACCGAGCCCTCTCAGGAGAGATGCTTAAATCAGCGTCTGCCCAACTCCAACCACCCTGAGCAAGACATCGATCTGTGAAGCACATCAGGTGCATGGGCAACAACAGGGACTAACCTGAGCATATTTGCAAACACACTCTTTGCCTTTGTCTGGTGTGCTCCGAGCACCTGAATTTCCAGGGCTACTGCAAGGAACTGTGTCTTCACAGCTTAATTATTTACAGAATGCTCACAGTGGAGCTAGGCTGCAATTCTGTGGCGGGGTGTTTTGGAAAAAGTAGACTGTTCAAAACAAAGTTATTTTGCATCATTCTGCTCTTCTATTTTTCTTTTTTTTTTTTTTTATTAATTTTTGTTTGGGAATGAAGGACGATCATTTTAAGCCAGTTTTCCTGCCTGCTTGCCACCTCCTCCAGAGCCTGCCTCATCATGCCTTGCTGGCAACCCAGGGCTCTTTGGCAGGCGGCTTTGCCAGGTGAGCAACACCACACAGCTTGCACTGGCTGCTGAGCTTCTCTGCAGCTCTCCCAGTGTATTTTAGTAAACTGTTTGCACAAACTTACAATAATATTATCTTTAGCCATCTTCAAAGCCACCACGGGGCCAAGAGTCTCCAAGTTCCAGCACTGAAATCCTCATGCTCCCTGACTGTTGAGGAGCTCAGACTGACTTTCAGTCCTGAACCAGTGAAGTAGTTTACTTCACATTCACGGAAATATTTTGCCAAGATGGGGGTTTTTTGCCAAGATATTTTAAAACAAAAGTTTGATCCACCCTTAACCAGTATATAGCTTCCTTCATAAATAAAGATTGCAGGAAAAGCATCAATAAATGCTTTTCTTAAGGAGAGAGTAGCTCAGGAAGTGCACCCAGGTTAAAGATAGAGGAGATACCTCTTTATTTTCTCCACAGTGCTCTTTATCTTTTTACCCTGCACTGACATGCATAACCTTTTACACCTGTGCTGGGAAGCATCCAGCCCTTTACAGTTAACAGCTTCTCTTGGAGAAATAAAAAACATAAGATCTTCATCTGCATTGCATAAAAAATGCAGGTCTACTTCAAGCACAATGCACAGGAGTACTGTAAATGGGCCTAGGAAACTGTAATAGGAAGCAGAATAAATCCTGAGCGGTTGCATCAGCCAGTGACTCTGTGCACACATTAAAAGATTTTGAAGTGTCAGAGTCCAATGATTTCCTACTACATGTGAACTACGGCTGGGATGCAAGAACACTTCTAAAAATCAGAGAAAATTTTTCCACTATATCCAACCTATGTTTGATTATACCTAATCCTAGCACAAATTTTTATAGTAAGTTTTCAGGGAGTTTCTTTTCTCTCTCTCTCTCTCTCTCTTTTCTTCTTTTTTTAAACCTGAAGGAAGTCCAGAGTATGTCAAAAGCCAAGCAAATTAGATAGACTCTTTGTAGCTGCACATCCGTAAATAAGTTCAAGGGGGGAAACTTCCGCACTGACAGAAGGAGGTTAGCATTTTCCACCTTTCATGTGCTTTGAAGCTGGGCAGATTAGTAACAGAGCACTGGTTAGCAGTCTACCATAAAATCCTCACTTTCTAAGGGCAAGTCCTGTTCCATCTATTAATATGTGAAACAGAATGAAAACACTTAAAGGTAAATGACAACAGGAAAATACATTTAAAATATCCCCAAATTTCACAAATACACACCAAAACAACCCTCCTTCCCACCTCCCAAAACCCCATTCAAATAAGGCCACTTACACATCACTTTGATGTGTGTAAACTCTGTCAAACAGAGCTTCTGGAGCCATCCACTTTACTGGAAGCCGTCCCTGGAATTTTGGAGGGGAAAGGGAGAAAAATTAAAACAGTAGCAATTTACAGGATGATTTCAAACCTTTTTTTTAAAAAAGGATTAATAATTTCTCAGAGAACAGTCTAATGCAAACCAGCACAAAATGTAGCTTTAAAATTTTCAGGGGAAAAAAAAAAAAACAGTAAAATTGGCTGAAGTAGGGAGACCATTAAGAAAAATGGATGTAAACATTGAAGATAAAATTAAAAGCATTGAGGGCTCCCAAAAAATTCCCACTGCTTGCTAGGAGAATGATAGGATAAGCAGATCAAAATTCAAAAGATCATTCCACTATGGCTCTTTAAAGACAAAACCAAATCAATAATCCTCTTAAAGATAGGCTTGCCTGCAAAAGTAAGTTGATCACTAAACCCAAGCATGTTGTTTTCCTGTTCCAGCTTTTGCAGTGACCCAAATCTCACTGTCACAACCGCCTGTTGCTTTGCACGCAAAGTCTGCTCTGCTCAGAGCCCAGGAATTGCACCAAATTTGATATGAAGAAGGTTCAATTCCCTCCAGTACTGACGTACCCATACCTGGTTGCTCTGTCTTTTGAAAGCAGGCAGATATTACCATTAAAATGCCATTAATCACTCAGTGCTTTGTTTTCATAGATAAAGACACTTAACATGATTGTGAATAATAATTAACATTTATACAAAATACTAAAGTCTGTAGAACTGAATGAGTTCTGCAAAGTTCCCGTGAAAAACCAACTGCAGTTCATCAGGATCTTAAGAGATGCCCTGAGAAGGAGGTGTAAGCTGTTCAAACTAGGCATCAATAACTACATCTGAAACATTTTATCTTCTTGATTTGGTACAGGCTAAAGAGCAAAATGGTGACAGAGTGGGGAGTAAAAATCAATTTTCTCAACCTCTAGCCCCACTTTGATACTACAGCCATTAACTTGTACATAACAAGGTAAGTACAGGCAAAAGGCATAAAGCTGTATGTGGTATTACCACACAAACAGGATTTTTATCATGGTTATTGCTAACATTTATACAGCGTTTTTCAAGATCCGAGGCTTGGCACAAAATGAGCTGGAATCAACAGGAATATTTCCACTTATTTCAAGTGATTGGAGTCAGGGACACACAAAAACCTAAGTCTTGCATTTTAGCATTTCTAATAAATCACAGAATATACAGCCTCTTTGGTTATCTTTTTAACTAACTATCATTGTATGAGGGAACAGAAATTCTTGTGTCCTTGATCCCTGTTTTCTGTCTGTGATGAAAAGTGAGGCTGCTGTACAAGAAGCCCATTAAGTTTATAACCACAGTTTTGAAGTAAATCATTGAAAGAAATGCTTGTTTCCAGAGATAAGAAAACCATCTACTTACATTAGTAGTCTTTTTATAATAATCTATATTGTTGATGTCTCGGGCTAAACCGAAGTCTGCTATTTTCATGACATTATTTTCAGTTACCAAAACATTTCTTGCAGCCAAGTCTCGATGAATACACTGTTAAAGGAAAAAAAAAAAAAAAGGCCCACTGAAATAAAATGCTGTAAAAGTGAAATTACTTCCACACCATAACTAAATCTCCTTTATAGATTTCAACCTAAATCACAAGGTGGGAAAGTCACACATTTACTACAAGCCTGTGAAATGATGATTGTCTTAATTACTGCAATTCATCCCCTCAGCTGGTGTTTTTAAGTTGAACAATGGCCCTAAGAAGCCTCAGAAAAGCCTGGTTTACTGAAGACATATTTTCCTAAAGCTGAAAGCTTGGGTGGTAACCCACACGGTGCCATCCTGTTTGTGATGCACTCTCCATTACACGTGCCCAGGTACAGGTATTGCAGCACTTTCATTACAAAGACTGTTAATTAATGTTTCATTATGTTGCTTGTCTTAAAATTGTATCATCTCACCAGAGTAAAACCTGACAGTCTGGATCAGCACAACCGTTTTTAATATAGAAGATTTTAATATGAGATATATGCGCAGTATATAATTTTAAACTAGATAGCTAGGGTGTGTGTATTTACTTCAACCACGAGACCATAAAAATTTAATTATGAAAAGAAAAGGGTAAAAACCCAATACAATCTGGGCTTGGTTGTTTGCTTTTAAAACAGCTTTGATATTGAAACTAAACATGTTATCTTCTCAGAGATTTTTTCCTTCATGTCAGCGTTATCCTGAAAACTTGCAACTGATTCTTGACACTGAAAGGACACTGTGATTGCTCTGGATATCATTCCCGTGTATAAGCAGCATATTAGGATTGATACAAGATGGCAGCAGGGGCATGTTAAGAAACATTGTGTTTGGAATCCCCCCAGGATATTCTACTTCTTCTCAAGTTAAATATCCTTCCCCCAACTTTTGGATTACTCTTTATGTTGGACTCTTTATTTCAGCATGTGCATAGACTTGCTGGACTGAACCACTACAAAAAAAAAAACCAAAAAACCCACACCAAAACAAACAAACCAACAGACAATTTTTTTCTTGCATTATAACTTGCCCCAGAAATTTGCTGAGATCTCTTATCCTGCAAGGGTTAAATGAGCCTATGAAGTTTCTGCTCCTCACCGGGTTACTCATGGGGAACTGCCAGGAAAAACCTGCTCCAGCAATGCCTTCATGTGCACAGGACCAGACAACAGTACATGCTTTCAGCATCAAACCAGTGTTCTAATTCAGCATCAAGAATGCTGCAGTAGCAGAAACAACTCAGACCAGCCTTCCTACTTCCCTATCCCTGTTCTCAAACCCTACAAGAACATCCTCCAAGACACTAGAAACTCAAGTCAGCCACCCAATTAGAAGTTCACCATGTCATCTGAGACACTAGGATATCCAGGTTACCTTGATGAGACTACCAGGGACGACACAGGATCTACAGCAGATCCATGCCTTTCCAAAACAGCAGGCTGGGGGTACCACAGAGCATCTCAAATGGCATGTAACGTCTCTGAGTGAATACCAAGTGATTCAAACCCTGGCATCTTCTGTTAGTATAACTCTGCTTTCTCATACCCCAGTTTTTGCAACTGAGCCTGTACCTATCTTCAAAGTGATACCATTATTGATTTCCATATCTGACAAGTTTCATAGCTGTTCCTCTGGCCCTCATGATTTGCTGTCTCTTTGCAATGATCTAGGCCAGGCCCTGTATCAGTACTGGAGCAATGGAGAGGACACGTCTACACAATTTTAAAAAGCATCCATCCAACTTTGGAAATGGGATATTTTTTCTAAGTACCATTGCTTGCAAGGCAAAAACTTTTTGTAAGGCAAAAAGTAGGAGCCCAAACATCATCTTTACATATTATTTTTTGCTTTTTTGAAGTCTCCGTTAGCCATTTATTGGATTGAAATAACAAAAACACTGGCCTTCTCACAGTTCCTGCATGATGGAAATACCGTGAGAAGACCAGCTCTCTTATTATTCTAGCTCAGTAAATGGATCCCTAAGGGGAAGAGAACTAGTGAAATACAAACAGAAATGGTGGGATATCTGAAGAACCGGAATGCACAGTTTTACTATGTGCTGCCTTTGTTTTCCCTCTGCCTTGTGCAATGCCTCACATACTGTCAAGTTCAGCACAGTGCTGATCAAGTGTTTTTGCAAAGGAACTGCATGGAGGATGAAGTGGTTCTGCTGGGTGCGTCTGTGAAAGTGCACACCTTCTTGGCAGTGTCCTACAACAGCACTTCAGAGCTTCTCAGCCGGACGCTTGTTCTCAAGATATGCCAATCAAAAGATTTTTTTTTTTCCTTTCACAACAGTTCTATTTTCTTGGGACATGGCTCATCGCCAGGCAAATGTTTCATTAATCTTAGAAAGAGATATCCTAAGGTGCTTTACCTAATACAGTACTCACTCTTACTCCATCAGAAGATTTTTCTTTTGGTGTCATGCATGTCACCCTGTCTACCCTACTACAGTAAAAATTACTGTTTCAAAACAAAAGAATAAAGGCAAAATTAGACCTAGATTCCCCCTCCCCTCCAACCTCTACAACTGCAGAAAAACAATAAAAAAAAATCATGACTCCATGCAATAGGAATGGAGGTTTACACTCAGCTCTGGTCTTTGGTTAAGAACAGTTCCATACTTGGGAGTGGACACGATTGGAAACCGGCATAAAACCCACTTCCATATCTTGCAGGAAGTACTTATCATCAATATCTGGTACTCTGGTTTAGACACTGGGTCCAAACAACACCCAGGGTATTTATGATTGCTTGTCCACCAAGCTACAGTATGGTTACAGAGTTAGTTATACAGGACTATTTAAGTTTTCGTAACTATAATTTAATCAAATTACTGGTTAAAAAAAAAAAGTTTGAAGAAAAGTTGAAGAAGTAAGTGTCTATGGATACAACAGGATAAAAAAATTCTTTCATCAAGCTTGCTCTCCTGATAAACACCAGTTTTAAGTAAAGCGCAAAGTGCCTTCTCTGTTCACAATTTTCGCCCTGGCACCTTGTGTTTTTCTTAAGTCTGACTCTTATCCTTCTATAAATTCTTTCAGAAACAAATTCATTTGCTTTACATCACTCTGTGAGCTGGTTTGGTCGATTTGACTGGAAACAGAAGGCAAGTGGTGCTTGCTGTCTCATGGGTGGAGTACTGTGACTTGTGTAATCAAGTGACCACCTGTGCTTATGAATTCAAAGTGCAGATATGTATGCAATATTTATTTCAAATGATCCATTCTGGGCCTCATTTTAGCAATCTTATTAAACAGAGATTAAAAACTAAGTGTATGAATTTTCCCACCGATTTTCAAGAGTATGAATTATGCAACTTGTTTGAGAAAGGTCCTTCTCTCAGCAAATTCCTGAACACAAATGAGATGAGAACAAATTTAAACTAAAAAAAGTGCCAAATACACACCATGCGCTTTGTGCAGTATTTGCCGAGTTCTACTTACTTTTTGTGAAGCCAGGTACTCCATGCCTCTTGCCAACTGGTACGTGCATGACACTAAGTCCTTGAATGTCATCTGCTCTTCTGGTACCCTGTTAATATCAAACGAATACTCCATCCCCGGGGGGCGACGTGCTCGCAGGTACTCACGTAGGTTTCCTTTGGAAGCGTATTCTACTATCACGTACAACGGCCCTTTGGATAAACAGAACCGTGTGAAAACTAGAGTAAGATCAAAGGGTAAAATGTTTCTATGTAAAGAAGCTTTTAGTGTTCTCTAATGAGTTAATTGAATCAATAAATGTTTAACTGTGAAATCAGTAAGCACAACTTGAAAGAAAAGGAGGTCTGGACTTGGCGAAGTCACTGGTCCAAACCTCCACAGCAGGGTAGTGGCAGAGCTACAATTATTGGCTGAAAGTACCTAAACCCTGACCCAGCGCCTATTCCCTTCCAGACCATGACACGTACTGAAAAGCAAGCATTTTTCAATCAAAAATTGCCACGAGATCTCAGACAGAGGCAAAGTGCTTCTTAGCATTTTTTAATTTCCAGAATTTTATGCCATTCTGCATTGCTTTACATGACATAATTAGCTTTTAATAAAAACACTGTGGTCTTTAGAGAGCAAAAGTGCTCATTTCAAATTCATGGGATACAAGTTCCACTAAAGCAGGGCTGACAATTGAGAACAACAGGCATGGGTAAAGCCCCTGTAAAATATCCTTTTTTCCCCTACAGCAAGGGATTAGAGAGTTTTCATATGATATAGTACCCTTTCTCATATTAAAGCTGCAAGTATAATGAGAGACAGAAGTTAAAATATTGCTGCTAAGCTGGGGAAATATCTAAAAATCCCATCACGGCATGACTGTTTCCTTAAAAACCCTTGAAAAATTATGATTAATGATACTTTCACAGACCTGTTGGAAAGTCCTGGCTTACTTTCTTTTCTCTACTCACCATCCTGAGTACAGGCTCCAAGGAGATTGATGATATTTTTATGCTTCCCAATCATCTTCATCATCTCCATCTCTGACACCAGGTCAGATAGATCTTTTTCTGTAGCATCATCTGTACAAGACACAATTTGAGTTCATATTTTGTAGCATGCCAGCCCAAAACTCCGCTAAAACCCACCACATGGTATAAAACACGTGTACTTCCAAAGGCAGAATACAGGACTTGTTTCCCAGTAAACACTTAATGTTATACAAAGTCATGTTGTGTCCTAACAAAAAATAGTCTCAACCTCTTTGATGGGCTGACCACCTCCTCAGTGCTATACGTTAAGAGGCAACACAGTAATATCAGATATAAAAATGCTGTCCTTAGCTATCAAACCTCCACTAACTACGCTTTTCCTGCAAAATAACCTTACAATTAAATTGAAAATAAATAGGCATCAACCACCTGGACTGAATGGGCTAGGATCTACACACGGACAGCCTCTGACATGAACTAAACTAAAAGCAGAGAGACCCACACGACGCTAATACATCTCCTGGCTCCTAAATACTCACTGCTCAAGATAAACAGGCTGTCAAGGGCACAGATTTACACCCCAAACTGCTGAAGGCTGAGGTCAGCTATGCGCTCTTTGACCCCCCGATGATGACAGAGTTCAGATGCCACAAAAGAAACTTTTTGTGGATGAGAACTGCCATATCCCCCATCCCGATCCCTAATCAGTCCATTTTCTTACCTTTCAACATCTTCACTGCCACAGTCACTGCTTCTTTTGGCCTGTCTTTGTCAATCCCCACCGCTTCGGCCATGACGACTTGCCCAAAGCAACCTTCTCCCAGGGGTTTACCCAGCGTCAGCCTAGAGGTATAAACAGGAGATTAGCACACAGCATCTGGTGAAGGGATGCAGCCAGTGAAATTCCAGGGCTAAATATAAAAAGCTTTCAACAACTTGCTGTAGCATGAAGCATTTATCATATGGAACTAATGAGACTCTGGGTGAGCATCGGTTTTCACGCGCGCTGCAGTCTGTTTTCTTAGGGATGGGATAGCGAGCATCTCAGAAGGGCAGATAAGTTGCTAAACTCAGGTTTTTAAGCTCTCCCTCTCCCTGTAATAAGAAAAGGCTGTACTCAATGGCTAGCGGCGAGACACAGCGTGGAGGGGCAGAGCTTTCAAAAAGCATCAGTCTGCGGCTGAAATACAGGAGCAGCCAGCAGCACGCAAGCTTCTCCTGTCATTGTAACACGGCTGGTTCTCTTCTTTTTCACACTGACTGCAAGGAGATGAAAGAAAAGTTTCTTTGTGTGTGTTGCCATGTGGTCGCTTTCAGGCAGCTGATGATTTGTGTGGTAAAGGGTGGTATTTAGAGCAGGGGGGATGTTTTAAATATTATTAACTCCTCTGATACAACGGCACAGTGCAGAGAGAAAGGAAAATCAAACATGCTCTCAGGCAGCTTAATTTTAGCACAGAATTTGTATTCTTGAGTTCTGTTTGGGGATGCGGGCTGTGAACGTTTGCCTAATGATCTCCTGAGCTGAAGGAATTAGACAGGACAGAAACAAAGTCAGTAGACACCATGTTTGGGTGCAGATGCGGGTAATTATCGCACCCATTTCTCTTTCGTGTGGCTGATGAGGTGGCCAGACAGCCGTTGTCTTGTGGGAGAGAGGAGGGAGGATGCAGGCGAGAGAAGGGGAAGGGAAAAGAGGCCGTCGACAAGCGTGCGGCAAAGGCTCGGGAGGGGTTCCTGCTGCGAGAGCCCGGGGAAGGCGCCGGCGATGCTCACGCGCCTTGAAGGGCTGCCAGGAGCTGCCACGGCCGTCGGCTCCGCTCCTCGGCTGCACGTCCCGGTGCAGCTCAGGCAGTGGCCAGGCCCAGGCGGGCGGCAGGGCCCTCCCTGCCCGGCCGCACAAAGGCAGCACCTCCGCAGGACAAAGCACTTGGCAGATCTGAGCGTCCCCTACGAGCCATCTTCTCCACGGCCTCCCCACCCACAGCAAGATCACTCTTCTGACATCCTTGTGCATTCCCCCAGCGCTTTGATCCTTTAAGGGGCGAGACGGGATGCTTTATTTATCCACAGCTGGGTCTAGCACAGCGGCTGTCTCTTGGCTGCGGGCTCTTTGCTGCCACAAGTGTCATTTATGAGGGTAAGAGGAGATGCCTCCTGTCTGCAGCACCCAGGTTCTGCTCAGAGAGCGGGAAGCAGAGACCAGAGGAAATTGAAACTCAGTTATAATCATAGTATCAACGTAAAAAACCTTCTAAAAAGAGCAGTCATTGAAGAGGGCTCTGCAAAAATGCATTTTGTGGAGCACATCCCTCGTTGTAAAACCCGCTCAGCTGTAACAGACACAGAGATGTCGATCTCAACTTTATGAGGATAAAGAGATAAAATAGAAAAGAAACCTCAAAGCCTCTGGGTAAAGCCTTTTTCATTCCAACCTAAGTGCTTAAGGGCCAGATTTGTGTTCCTTTACTCACAGAGAATATCACTTAACACCCAGAAGTGCCATGGCAGAAATCAGAGAGGGTGCTCGGCAGGTGTGATGCTGCTAACGTTACCCAGCGTAGTGGCCAGAATTGGCTTTTCAGAACTGATTTCTTAAGGTCTTGGTTTTCCATGGTCAAAAGCAAAATTCACAGGTATGATTATGTAGGGACTCATTCTTAAAAACATGTCTTTCCCCATGAAATACAGGGAGAGGTTGTCATACCATCAACAGAAGAGCCTTAGACCAGGGCTATGTGGTTTGAAAACCCCGCTTATCTGCTCAGGCACAGGACAGAAGTGAGAGGTGGTTCCTCCCGAGGGCAGCCCACAGACTCCTTGTCAAATGCAGTCTTTGCCTGGGTGAGAATTCCTCAAGCTGTTTTGGACTGGTTTCTAAAGCAAACGCAAGTTTAAAAAGGTGCAAAGACTGAAGGGCAGCGTATGCTATGCTGAGGTCATCCTGCGTTTTCTCCAGAACTAAAATTGAATTTAGGATCTTGGCAGAGAACAAACATTTGCATTGGAAACTGGTTAATTTATGTGCTATTGCCCTGCTAGGACTAAAGTAACAAACCCCTCATTGTGTGCCTCCTGCCCCCCAACCTAATAAACTGCCTCTAAATAGCCTCCTTTCATTGCAAATCTGCTCCACCTACATTTGTGCTGAACGCTGGTTTTAAATGTTTAGCACTCTAAAATTTTCCGCATTTGGTGTATCCCCCCAGGGCATGGGCTGACAGAAGTACATATACAGGCCCTCACTGTTGACTAGAATACTGCAGGTGGCAATTACAGCATTTTGCACTAGTTTTCAGCTACATCATTAAAATAATTTCCAGAACAGTTGTCAGAAGGTTCAAAATTACAGCTCTTCTATCCAAAAGTTACAACCTTGAACTTTCAAAGAGAACTGTTCACGATAAGAGGTGTTATTTTCTCAAAGCCACCTAAAGACTTCTTAAAGTTAGTACTAACTTTAATAAATAATCACGGGTCTGTGTTAATATTATCTATTTTACATGTCTTTTTTATATTGATACAGTTACAGCTTTAATTAGATTATTCAGAAGCTCATTTTGCATGTTAGTTAACAGACTTTGAAGAAATTAATATGTAGCCATACAAATTTGCATTTATCAGATTTCACTATGCCCTGCTTGAAACCGAATACTTTCAAGCCACAGTTGTGGTACATATATGCCCACAGTATGCAAGATGTCCCTCTAAATCAAAAATCATTTCCATTAATACAAGTTAATACAAAATCAACACAAAATCCTACCCAAAGTCCTGACAGAAAGAAAACATTGTCTAATATCATATTTTAGTCTTTCTCTATCTCCTACATGATACTGTATTACTTGTTTTATAAATATTAACTAATTAAGTAATCAAGTAAGGAACATGTTTTAATGTACAGAGGTATTGTTTTGGGAAATCTTCAACAATGCTTGTACGTGGTTATCTCTCACAGCCTTGACTATATATTTTGAAACAACATTTCAGATTTACTCCCTTCCTAACAGAGGAGTTACAATTCAGCACGGTATCTGAAAACCTACACAAGAAATCTGAAAATAAAATTATAATGACACGCAAGGAAAATTTAGTTTCTATTTAAACAAACTGATTTCAGATAACTGAATTGGATCTTCATCTTCAGAAGAGGCTCAAGTAAGTGAGATTTTCTTTTAACTAAAGAAACCTTGGGAGACATTAGGAAAGATGCTTCCTCCCATACCGTGTTATGTTTTTCAGATGTGCATAGGCAGTGTTAAGGGAAACGGGCTACGTACTTATCTCTTGGAAATTCCCATTTTGGGTCTTCTGGCAATTCATATTCCGAGACTCCTGCCAGCATGGGGGCATCAGCAGTAGAGGAGAGGCGAGTAGTTATCCTCACCAGAGGTGTGTTGGAATTCATGGAGGAACTCGAGTCTGCTGACACCTGTTGTTGCAATACAGGATGCAAAGAGGGGGGGGAAAAGGCATCGATGTAATCTTGGCCCAATATCTGAAAAGCAGCAGTACTTGATAACCAAGCCAGCTCAGAACAGTGGTACCAGAAAAGAGGCTCAACCTACAGTCTTGTTTCTAGTGTACTATTCTCACCTCCCTTGTAAGCACAATACTGACTCTAATTGCTGCCAAGGCTCTAAGTCTGGCCCATAGGTTGAAAACCCTCTAAGTTTTAAATACATTCACTCAGAAGATACATTAAATAAGCCTTTCTCACTGTTTATCAAATTAATTTTTTTTAATTGATTGAAAGTATTTACATCATCACCCGCAGATATCTAAGTAGGCAGCTTATAGTGTAAGCAAATGTTACCAATAAGTTCTCTTCTTCCACTAACTTCTAGCTGTCCATGTCACCATTTCTCCTCCCAAATCAGCACACAATTTACCTTTTTCTTTTTGGTGTTACTATTAAATTGAAATTTTGGGGTTTTAATTGAAAAAATGTTATTTTTGTAAAGGCTCCCATATTTTTCATCAGTGTCAATGATCAAGGTTACATGAACATTACTGCATAGGAAATGTTGGATTCTCTTACACCAGGTCCTGCACTTGGGTCACAACAACCCCACACAACACTGCAGACCTGGGGAGGAGTGGCTGGAAAGCTGCCAGATGGAAAAGGACCTGGGGGTGTTGGTCGACAGCAGCTGAACATGAGCCAGCAGTGTGCCCAGGTGGCCAAGAAGGCCAATGGCATCCTGGCGTGTGTCAGCAATAGCGTGGCCAGCAGGACTAGGGCAGTGATTGTCCCCCTGTACTCAGCACAAGTGAGGCTACACCTTGAACGCTGGGTTCAGTTTTGGGCCCCTCACTGCAAGAAAGACATTGAGGTGCTGAAGCGTGTCCAGAGAAGGACAACGAAGATGGTGAAGGGTCTGGAGCACAAATCTTGGGAGGAGCAGCTGAGGGAACGGGTGTTATTTAGCCTGGAGAAAAAGAGACTCAGGGGAGACCTTATTACTCTCTACAACTGCCTGAAAGGGGTTGTAGCAAGGTGGGTGTTGTACTTTTCCCAAGTAGGAAGCGATAGGATGAGAGAAAATGGCCTCAAGTTGAGCCATGGGAGGTTTAGATTGGATATTAAGAAAACTTTCATCACTGAAAGGTTTGTCAAGCATTGGAACAGGCTGCCCAGGGAAATGGTGGAGTCCCCATCCCTGGAGGTGTTTCAAAGATGTGTAAATGTGGTGCTTAGGGACATGGTTTAGTGTGGCATTGGCAGTGTTAGATTAATGGTTGGACTCAATGATCTTAGAGGTCTATTCCCACCTAAATGATTCTACGATTCTGTATTTTCTAAGCATCCAATATTGAAAGCATCAAAAAGCTATCACAATAATCAGGGGATGCTTAAGTTTTCAGTTAACTACATTCTTAATTAAGATTCTGCAGGCAAGGTGAAGAAGAGCTCCTAAAATAATTTCATGTCCAATGCGTTGAAACATAATTCACTTTGAGGTATGATTTCTTACTGGTCTCAACATTTTCCTTAGAGCAAAGGTAGTTGATAACTGCTTTGAAAAATGAGGCGGCTATTTCATCCATATAAGGAAACTCGTTTTTGGTGTGAATGGTGTATCTTCTGTACGGTGCTCTCCTCAAACCTGCAAGCAGCAGCCGGATGTCTGCTGACCTCAGAGTTTCAAGTGAATATGAACAACAAAACAAAAATGCTTGTATTGCCAGTCTTCTCCTCCTTTGAGTGTGACTCCTCTGTCTCTCTCCAGGCTGTGACAGTCTTGACCAAGCCTAAACGCAATGGCCAAGAGGGGTGAAGGTTGTTCCAGTTGTTCCACAATGCCATCACTGGTTCCTGTCCTCACATCAGGCGGCAGGAGGTGCTTCTCAGCCAGCATCGTTGGGACCCTGCCCAAGCTGGAAGCCTAGTATTGCAATAACTACCACTCTCGACCTTTGTCCTTATCACCTGGAGTCAACTTTGACAACAGGTTTGCTTATGTAAAGTGCCACTGGGCTACAATTTTGTTCCAGAGGTCTTATAACTATATTAAAAAAAAAAAAAAGCAGTAAGTAAACAGATCCTAATAGCATTAGAGTGCAAACTGGTGACAACGATATGAACACAAAATCCTCTTGTCTCCTCTCTTGACACCTGATAAGCACAACTTAGTGCTCCCTTATTTCAAGTCCAATTAACTATTACAGCATCTCAGCCCACGGCATTACTCCAGTTCCTCAGAATGGGTCTGAAAAGCTTTTGCAACCATGTCATGCTCTTACACAATTTATTTTGACAGGACAAGGCTAAAGCTCTCAAAGAAATCTCTCATCATGACTCTGACAACCTGTTTTGAGAGGTCTTTTTGCAGGCTGACATCCTCAAACCCATCTCAATCAAATGGGGTTGGTTTCTTGACATTCTTCTAAGACCAGAGATTAAGACTGGAAGAGGTCTCATACAGAAAAAGTGTTAAGGACTGCTGTAAAAAAATTTAACCTTGGTCATCAGTTTTGCAGCTGACAGAGACCTTTCTTGATAGCAGAAGCTCCAGCTTCTGCATGCACGATGTGATATCCATGGAACAAGGGAGTATGACTGCACAAATACAGCTACCATTCAAATAAGAGAGGTGGACTGCTTTCCCCCTTGTCCATCCAACCATCGCTGATGTTAATATTTACTTTCAGCAAATATAACTACCTGGCACATTCCTCTAAGCTAATAAATATGGTGACCACTTGGGATACAAACAGAAAGCTTCTATTAAGGCAGACTACGTAGCTCTAAATCAATCAGTAAGTGAATACTGAACAGAGTCAGTCCTTCGAGAGAGATGCTGCTATGCCCAGCCTAGAGGGAAACACACCTGCTAGAGCTGAACCGCTCACTCAGAGCTGCATGGCAGGTCAACGTGAGAACCTGGGCTGGAATTAAGACTTCTACTTATTTTTATATTTTCACTATTTCACTACAGTTTAAGAATGAAGCTTCATGAAATGAACTAGCTCAGCGCTAAGAAACGTGCAAATCTCAACAATGCAGAAACTCCTGTCCCACACAACTTCCCCTGAATTTCATTTCTCTTATTTCTGGTTTCCATTTTTACATCTCTCTCACAGCAAACCTACTCCTAATACTCTAAGACCGCTTCCTTCATGTTTCCAAAATCCACGCACCAGCCATTCTACCAAGACATTTATTCTAGTCCTGTTTTATTTATCATTTTATTAACATTGCCTTTACTTTCTCACTTTCCATTGTCATTAAAACCATTGTTTTCATGGGACATGAGGAAAGCAAGGAAGTGAAGCTGCAAAATTTAGATGATATCACTTACATATCAGAAATGGCCCAAAATGTTCTTAAGTCTTTTTTTTTTCATGAATACAATGTATCAGACACTGTTCAATTTTCTACTAGAGTTTCATCTTCTCACTAGCTCTTACATTCACAATTCAATGGTCTTAGCACGGTTAAAACCTATAAATGTAAACTTGCAATAAACTGAAATACTCTGGTGATGCATTTCAAACAGAAGTTAAATAGTAATAAAGTATAGAAAAAACAGTTGAAAGACTCTGCCAGGTTCCCTTTTAACATTATTGCACGTGTTTACTTCACACAATAACTGGATGATTGGCCAGAGATGCTGTAGGTAACCAAAGTGCATTAACACGCATAGGAATGATGAGAAATCCAGAGGAACTACTCTGTGTCTGGGAGAAGAAAAATGAACTGTACTCCCAGGGAATATTCTCCTGATTGATTAATTGGAGCAGTACAAGGAGTTACAGGAGCTCAAGGGCTATAAAAATCTGCTCCAGAAAAGATGAAGCCAACCCAGTCTGGCCTGTGGTTGGAGGAGATTTTCTGTTTCAAAATACCCTTTCACCTTTTCTGCAATAGTAAAGAATTAACCTTTGAACTCATCCTTTAAGCATCTTTTTTCACTGCCTTAGAGTGCACTATAAAACAATGAGGAAAACCTTACCTACTCCAAGGTCAGTACACATGGTCAACTTTAATCTACATGTACACATTTAAGTAGCAGCAGATAGAAGGCCTTTTTCCAGAGCTTGCTACTTGCAGCATTGCTCTCCAACCCCTGGTTCAAGGACCAGTGACACTCCTGCCATCAACCCTGCATTTCAGCGTGTGGAGTTGCTTTCAGGTATGTGGATGCTCTTTTCACTTTCAGTCATGCAAAGATTCAACATACGTAGGACATGGGCACAACAGAGTCCATAGTGAGTTTTTGCATCACGTTTGCAATTGTGCATGGCCAATATACAGTCCACAGGGCCCCTTTTGGCTCTACCAGGTGCCAAGAAGCAGCAGCTGGACATCTAGTCAAAACATCACCCAGCTCACCAACATGTGCTTCTCAGAGATAAAGGAACAAAGCAGAGCCAGGGCAGAGACGCAAGGAAGGGCACCCAAGGTAGGCGAATTAAACATCTTCAAGGTCTATTCAGTGCGTTGGGGGCACCTGGTTTAAGTGATGACACTGCGCTAGGGAGGTTTTTTTGAGTGCTTAACTAAAGCAAGGAAAGCAGAAGTCAGCTTGACTTGAGCTAAACACTGAAAGGACTACTGTGGTATATGTTAAGCTTCAGAGGAAGGTAGACTTCCACCATAAAATATTCTTTGTGTGCTTCCTTCCTGCTCTTAGGAGCCAGAACCAAGAAAAGTACCAGTCTCAAGCAGATCTTTAGCTCCATACCTGCACTTCAGAAGGAGAAAAGGCCCCTGTGTCCAAACCTCATGCACCAATGCATGATTATATCCCCATTTTAACAACGTGTTTTTCCCCTCAGCCAACACACTGTATTTAATCAGCACTAAGATAATGCTTTAAAAGCATTTCTAAGCAGTGGAGCATTTAAAACAAACAAATCTTTGCTGAAATCTTTAAATGCCATGTGGCAAAATCAGCTGCAGAGCAGTGTGTAATTGTCTGTAATTGATTATGAAGGGTGTTCCTCCACTGGTGATTTATACCATGTCCCAAAGCCTAAATCTGTCAGTTCTGGCCCTCATGCTGTGAGATTTTAGCAGCCATGCAGTGATTTCCTAGAATTGTCCGTCTTTTTGAAGGCCCTGCTACAGAAGTTAATTTGAAGTCATATGCATATATGTATATAAATATAATTAGTAACTAATTCTATCAGCTGTGGATAGAAACAGTCCATCTGAGTGACTGGTTCTAGGAAAATGGAAGGCTAAATGCACTACATGAAACTGAGGATTCCTAGTGTTAAGTACTGACATTTAACACACACGCACCACCCCTTCAGGAAAAGCACTCCTCTTGAAACACTTACACAACAACATAAAGAACAAGTACTACTAGGCAAGTGGATGGTTTCCATATAGAGAAATCCAAGGATAAAGCAAGAAACTAAAATAGGTATTAAGATAAATTCCTTGCAACATATCCTACTGACAGTTGTATATTAATCTTTGTATTTCAGACATGAATTCTATTTTTACAGCTCAATACCATGTGAAATACTGTGTTACTTTACTTGCTCCAGATTACTTTTCTTTTTTTCAGGTTCCTGCTGCCATCATCATTTTGAACTAGCTATTCTGCTGGATGAGCTTAAGTCTTACTTTAAATGAACCAATCTTTGTTCACAACCGCACTCATCTTTATGAAGGATTAGACTCAACAACAGCAGATACAAATTAATGAGAATGTACTTAAAATATTAAGCCTATGAAATCATTCCTCCCTATTTAAGACACCTATCTACACCCACACTGAGGGGGTCCAGATTTGACAGACTGTCAAATGTGTAACTGTGATAGCACTAACAAAATGCTCAAGTGATGATAAACTCTTGTACTTTGGGCAAAGATGGGAGTGCCTTTTTTTCTGTTTAAATTATAATTTATTTGTTAAAAAAAAAGTTCTACTAAAGAGATGTAAATCCGATTTAAGGCTACTCTTTACTTTTTGGTTGAGTGAACCTGTCACCTAAAGCCTATACTGCAAATCAGCTTGTGATGTTCAATCCTACAAAAACACTTCCTCTCTCTCTCTCCCTCGCAAGCTGGCACTTCTAGAACAGAACAGGGCTAATACCAACAAAGCACTGCACCTCTGCTTTTATTTAAAGAAGAGGAACTGCTTGCTAGATTTCCCTGTTAGCAGTTTCTATTTCGAAATTCCTAGTGAAGCTTAGGATTGTAGAGGGAGGGAACTGATAATTCCTGACTTCATCATGACCCTTCCTATGAATGTGAAAAGAACCGCATTTTGGCAGGGAAAAAATGCCTGCATGTGGGGAATGATAAAATCCTGTAGTAGCTCAGACTAAATAGTGTATGAGAATCCAGGCCTGCAAACCAAACCATATGTTACTCAGCAAGACTCTTATCCCACTTAGACAAGATGGCATCACAGTTATGCAAATGTCTCTTCGTGAACCAGGATTATTTTCATATCCAGATCCTTAGGGAGCTTGACCCAGCAGAAAGAGCTTTGAAAACAATATCAAGAATTCCCCAGCCTATGGCCTCATTTCTCTGGAATTCCAACAAATCCCATTACGCAGCCCTAGATCTCTGCCCAGCTCACAGTCTACCTGCCACGAGCATCGCCCCTGCTCGCTCTCACCCATCCTCTCAACAGCTCAGCCACTTTCTCTCTTCCTCCCACACACAGCACAAAGGGAGAACCTTCTGTGATCAATAGATAAATAAAGGCTTAATGACAAAACCCCACCTGACTTTAAATACAATCCTCTGAAATACAAATAACGTGAAACAAAAAAGTAAGCCTGACAGTACAACAAAACAGCGTTGAATAACCCAGAAACACATACCCATTAAATAAAACACCTCCTGGATTATTTTTTAATTCTTGGTTTGTGACAACAATTCTGAAATCCAAAAATCAGCTTTAAAAGATGCAGAAAGTAAACAGCTGCAAGCAGCCTTAGAGACCAAGGAGATGCTAACTGAAAAATTAAGGAATCTTCACTGTTGATGAGCAAGACTTCAGGGACTGATCATCTCACTCCGCCTCTGCATGCTAATACAATTAGTGAAATGGCCAGTGAAATCGTCAAAACAGAAGTACAGATTTCTTTTAATGCTTATAGTAGTTATATTTGCCTCTACGAAGATACAAAAACAGAGAGCCCTTCAATGAGAAACTCCTGTTAATAAAAAAGTACTTGGGAGAATTGAGAATAGTGGAATTTTTGCTTAGGGGTTGAAATAGGATTTGCACTTTAAAACACATACTGTTTCTCTAAAAATTATTCCCAGTTTTAAAAGTAAAATGCCAGTTTTGCTAGGAAAAATCTAGAAAACCAAAATAAACCAGTAAAACTGTATCTGACAAGCATGTTCTAAGACAGAGAATTTTTCCTCTGTGAAAACCTTTGGAGAAGGTCCATATTGCATCCTTTAATGATAAATAACTAAATTGAGGGCAGTGGTTGGCATTGCTATCACACACAATGAAATAACACCCTCTCCCCAAGGAACCATTTCCAACTGACACAACTGAGCTCACACCAAACCTTAAGTATGTTTTATGCCCTCAACTTAGCTCTGAGTTATTATGATGCTTTGATATTTAAGCAGAAATTTAATGGTTAAGTATACAACAACTGAAAAGCCTTCTTTGTCCAGAAAGTTACACACATCTTCAGCCATAGAGATGTGTGAATGGAGCTGAGGGCTTCTCATCACTTTCTGATACAGTCAGAAGTCCCTCTTCTTCGCAGTGATTTTCAAGCAAACGAATAAAATCACAAAATTAGAAAAAAAAAAAACAAACCCAAGCTGTGAAAAACATAAGAATTAACATTTTTGATCATAAAACAAACCAAATATTTTTTCAGATCAGAAAAAGTTCATGTCCCTCACCAAGGTTTTGGAAAATACTGCATTTCAGAGGAAGATGGCTAAAGCATTACTACTCTGCAGTATTTTTAACCAAGGAGGTTCAGAAACAGCAGTTCAGAGGAAAGTAATGCCGTTCAAAATTCCAAGATCAAGCTCCACCCTAACTCTGTGTGACCATGCATCTAAATTTTAAACACCGAAGAACTATTTTTAAGGCACATATATCTGACAGCAATAATATTCTGGGCAAGCTGTAAAAACAAACTGCAGAAATTCTGTGCAACCTACTCACAGTGCAGATGGACCTGAACTAAACCCTCCAGATCCAAAGAACCTGAACTAAACCCTCAGATCCAAACCCCCTGACCGGAGCCTGGATCCAACCCTGCAGACAGCCCATTTTGAATACCAAGGTGAACCACAGCCTCAGGTGCCAACACCCCTCCAGCTCGCGAGACTGAAAGCTGGGGGTGGATTTGGTGAGTTCAGAGGTCTATCCTGAAAACATGCTGCAAGAAAATCAAAACATATTAAACTCCATCTTCAAAAGAAACAAGTCTTTCAGGAGAGGATAGTATGTGGGAACAGAGGCTTGTTTTGGCAAGTGATGGCCTTTGACAAAGCCAAAGTCCTGTTACTCGTTCAACGGGTTTGTTGCTCATGGTACTGCCCTCTCCAGCAACGCTCACTGCCAGCCACAAGCAATTGCAAAATATATTTTGGGTGAAGCTGCTGTGCGCGCTTTAAATCTGACATTTGCTTTTGTTCCCCACTCAAAAGCATCAGCATTTTAATCAAAGTGTCCGAGATCTGATACAGTATCTCCCCTATTTTTACTTTATTACAGCCACTTTTCTATTTTGGGGTGGTTTCTGGATGCTTGGCTATGAAATACCCTCCCCTCAGCCTTCAAAATTCTTCCTGAAAAATACCTCTCTGTATCTGGTATCCAGTTACTACAATAATAGTCACCTTAGAAACGTTAAAAGTACACAATTGAAGAGGATTCTGTTCCAAAGTCCATTAAGTCAGTAAAATTTTTTCCATTGACTTCAATGAGCTGTGGGATCAGGCCCCAAAATACTTTAAATACATTTTTTCCATCTATAGGCTGCTAATACAGAACATATTCCATTTTTTTAACATTTCTCCTCTTAACATCCCTGCCCTGGTTTCCTTGCCTTGAGACACACATCGCTGTGCTGTTAAGATGTACTTTTTTCCCATGCCAGTCTCCTAGGTGCCAAACTAAATCCTACCCCTACTGCAATATGGTATAATGCTTATTTATTCCCCTTTCCAAAGCTTTCATCAGAAGGATGTGCTGGCTTAGTTGTTTGGTAAAAGTTTTTTAAACTCTTTATCTACTTTCTGTTACCTGTCTGCGCAGAGGGATTCGCTTTGTCAGCTTGTGGACAGCGGGCTGGCTGCTGAAATCGGGCTTCTTGGTGGTGTTCTTCATGCGACACAGGATGACTGTCAGCACCATGCAGGCAATTAAGAAGACCCCTATGCAGTAAATTGCTATTTCCAGGTAGTCTGGAGATGTCGGATATTCTTTTTCTTTTTCAGGAGCTGGATTGGAAGTTTTTAGGAGGGAACAATCATGCCACAGAGTTAGCACACAGTACAAGCAGAGTTCAGTACAGTGCTTGGAATAACTTGAAATGGTAAAATACCAGTAATTCTTGTAGTGACTGGGTGATATACAGAATAGTGTGAATGTTTAAACCTTCTTGCAATCTGAAAGTAATTTCTCTTTCTAGAACACTGCTTTTGACTTCTCAGTTAGCCACTGTGAGCTTGTGCATATATGTATACATGTATAGATATACACACGTGTCTGCCTAGATAGGTAGATAGATATACATTGAGACATATTGCATGATTGAGCATAATTTTAGTGGAAAAGAAAAAAACCTGGTGTTCAAACTAGGCTTGGGTTCATTTTCTTGCTCAAGTCAAACTTCAAAAGCACTGTAATTCTTTTTAACCACATAAAGACACATCTAAAGAGAAAAGATTGAATTGGCTAGCCCAAAAGAAAAGTGTCAAAATTCACAAATAGACATTCGGGCTTGAGTCTGCATTGCCTGTTTACTCAAAATTTTCACTGGGATCTCAAAATACAGAGAGAAGGCAGAATTAATTGGTCCTTCATCCTGTTTCTAAACTCACGTTAGGGGTTTCAAGAGCGTTTCAAGGACCGGGCTGCCCAGCTGCTTAACTTCTTGTGGTTCATGCTGGGTGCCTAACGCCCCTGAGGTCCTTTAAGAGCCCAGTGTCCAGTTAAAAAGCGTAACAGAAGCAAAAACTGAATTGCTAGCAATATGTTAATTAATGAGTCCTCTTTGGTGAGAACCGCCTATTTCAAGTAACCTCATCAGTGGTTACTAGTCTATGAGATTAGATTTTAGTGGGAGTGGTTTCACATAGCTGTTACTCTGATTGAAACCATTTTGAAATTATCTTCAAGACAGTTATATGTGCAAACACTGTCCCTAATCCCTTATCTGGGATTCAACCCCTGGATAAACAGCATTCCACAGCAATCAGTGGTCACTCTGCAAGCAATGCACGTTCAAGCTGAAATTTTCTTGTGCCTCATTCCAGGCTTATAAAAATATTTCATTCAAGAAAATCGGTTTTAAAAAAAAAAAAAAAATGCTGTTCAAGCACTTGCAAAATGCAAACACTGCTAGCAGAAGCAAGCTCTACACAAGTACTGCTTTGCCGGCTTGGTGACAGACCATGCAGGCTCGGTGTTCACATAAGAGTGCGATGTAATAAAGCTGCCTTGTTCAATATATTTTAATAAAGGGTAAGAAATTATCTGCAGAAAGTGGGAACGTTTCACTCCCATAATATGAACCTCAGCAATATGCACATGCAGGTTTTGTACCTTTATTTAGGATTAACAATTAATAAATGGTAAGCACAAGATGACCCAGCAAACCTCAGGTGGTTTATGTTTTTTCAAAGGAACTCCTAAGGCAGCTGCCAACAGTTATAAATGAGAAAATTTGACTAGTGTCAAAACCAACTACAGTTACATCTTCTAACAGCTGATAACAATTTTCAGGCAATAAAGCACATTGATGTTTGTTTCTTTTAAGGACAGAAACATCATCAACCCCAGAACAGCAAGACATGCTTTGCAGTAAAAGCAAATGACTACTTTTTTTCTCAGAGCATGCAATGTTTAAAGATGCACGGAGCCGATTCCCAAGATATGGAAGGCACTGCTTCTGTACACCATCTATTGGCATTAAAATTAGAATTTTCCGTAAGAGATTTGGAGGATAGGTAAAAATGAATTTAATCACACTGAGTAACTCAGGTATTTTAATGAACCAGTATATGACCGTGGCCAAATTAGTCCCAAAGCTTCATAAGAAACTTTGTATTTCCTCCTCTTGAAAAAGTTTACAATGATTAATGTGCTGGTTTTCAGTTATCTCACTGAAGTGCTAAGGAAATGCAATTCCTTAGCATTTCTGATGAACAATTAACAGATGTAAAAAATATTTCAATTAAGTGCAATAGCCATTCCCCCACCACCACCCCTTTTTTAGTTGTTGTTAGTTTTTTTGGAGTTGCAAATATGTGATGAAATAATTCGCTGGCTTGAGATAACTGTGTTTTTAAAAAAAAAAATCATTGTAAAAGTTCTTTTTCTGAGACAGAAGCTGTGCTAATTCTGCAGCAATCAACAAGGGGGAAAAAAAAAAAGAGGAAAAACCACAGAAGGAGAGCAGTGTATACCTGGCAGAACTGTCAACCATGCAGTGTGAAAGGATATCCCAATAGAATTACCCGCCAAGCATGTATACTCCCCAGCATCCTCAAAAGTTACATTCCGTATATAGAGAACCTCAATTTCTTTGTCCGTGGTGTTAACACCGGCAGCCTAAAAAAAAACAAAAGAGGGAAGCAAGAGAAAAAGCTAGACATTGAGAGAATTCTTGTGGATAGGGAGATGGAGCCACAGGGCTTTGCACTTTGTAAAGGCAGAGGTGTAGAGATGCAAAGCTCCTTCCCCATCCACAATCCCTCATCCAAAAGGCGTTTACCAACAGGTCCCAGCTCACCTCAGAAAGTAATCAACACCCTTCACCAGACCTAAACTCACCACCTAAACATGCATGCAATCAAATGACATGGAAAAATTACCCCACAAAGCTTTTTTTTTTTTTTTCCTTCCTCTTTTATAATAAAAGAAAGTTGAAAGAAAAACAAAGAGAAAACAAAGTAGGACAGAATGTGGGATCCTTCACATGTAGTCACCTGTTTCAGAGGAAAGAATTTACTACAAAAATATAATCTGAAAGGATTTTAAGAAAAATTTTTAAAAAGGTAGGGGAGGGGAATTCTGGTCCAGAAGACACAACTTAGTAGCTGTCTTAAGCAGTGTTATGGTCCTTGCATCATCCACTGCACTACACTTAAATATTGTATGTCAGGCTGTGTTGCCAAATCTCATTTTCATCTGAAGCCCGGTAATATTTGGTGGTTTGCTTAGAAGCAGTGTGTATCTCAGCTCTTGTTCAAAAAAAGATCAGTTGTGGCTCTCAGATGTGGAGAAAAACTGGGCCCCAAAGGTTCAAGAACCAGGAGGTAGACATAAAATATATTTTTCTAAATTTAAGAGACTGAAAAAAAAAAAAAAATCTGTAAGGTTTCTTTTTTTTCAGGACTCCTTCCAGAGGAGAAAATCTCTAAATCTCTGGTTTGACAAGTCATTATGCACCAAACCAACCAGTGTTATCAGTGATTATCCAAACTCATACAGACAGAGTGAATCTTGGTCGTGGAACTTTCCAGCTGTCCCAAGATGGGTGCAGCAGGGCATGAGTGTCAAGGTCTCTATGATGGAGATTTAGAGAAATTACTGTTTGCTGCTTTTAGCCTCTGTTCCATTCAAAAAGTTCACTTTGAAATACATGATGAGGGAATAAGCACGTTTTTACCAGACCATTTTAAAGTAAATTTAGTGTGAGTTGCAGCTGCATTGTTGCCAGTCTTTATTGCTATTGATGGGTTGTTAACTGGGTAATAACGGGTGAGTAACAACTGGGAAACACTCCCTCCTTGCACGGTCCAAGGTGACATGGGAATTTATAAGTGACTAAACTGACCTGACTTATGCTTCAGTGGGTAATTATGTGAACTTTTCATATATATACACACACATGTGTATATATAAATATACACTAATTATATTATTCAAGCACCCTGTACGTGAACTGCAAAGTATGCAGAATTAGCAACAAAACTGGATGTAAACACACAGAAACAAAGACACCAAACACCAAGAGAGAATAAAGATCAGCATCAGAAACCAGTGTTTATGGTACACACAGAATATTGTGGGAATTTTTCCATGGCTGCTGGTGTAATACCAGTTGCATCACCGAAGGAGGATTACACATAGACCACAAGGCCAAAGAGTTATCCTACAAGCTGCCTGCAGTCTCCCAAAGCACCATTTTTTCCAGCTTCTACATCCAGCTTGCTTTAAAAAACATTGTTACCTTGTATACTTGGCAGAACAGAGAGCCAGGCAGACTGGTTGGCCTCCCCTATATAATTGGAGACCTTACAAATATATTCTCCAGCGTCCGCCTCTGTCACATTGTACAGTGTCAGCACTTCAGCATTGGAACTATTTATCCCCGAATGCTAGAATAGACCAATAACACAGGAGAACAACGTCACTGCTGCCCAAAACGGTCACCAATCTGTCTATGGTCCCACCACCAACACGTCATAAGAATACGCCTTCCACTTCATACAGGTATCAGCGTCAAAACATTGAGGGTTTGGCATTTTTGTTGTTGTTTGGGTGTTTTGGTGTTTTGGGTTTTTTTAAATGTGAAATATCACACGAGGAGTTAGAAAACAGCAGCATGGGGGGAAAAAGCACCTGGGCTGCGTGGAACAAGATGGTATAGAGCTGGCTGTCCTGCCTGCCAATGTGCTGAGTTTTGGCAATGCCACCCAGCTCAGAAAACTTTGGGCCTTCCTTGGTCAGGCTTGTCCAAAACGCCTGCAGGAATGACAGCACCAATACGCCAGCGGAAAACGGACATCTCTGCAGGCTCAGAATCCAGAAAACCCAATCCTGCCAAGCTTTTGGCAGCAGGTGTCACGTTATTTTGAAATACAGAGGCTGAAGAAACGTGAAAGAAATGGAGTAGATTGTCCCGGGTATGCTTTGGAAGCGTTCTACCCATACATAAATGTCAATGATGTTCTTTAAGAGGGTTTTCATTTTTTTCTAAATAAGTCATGCCTGTAACATTCAGAGATTAAGGACTTCACAGAAGTAAAAAAGAACAAACCAGCATCTATAGGCTGCACAATTAGCATTTAGACAATCAAATGTTTATCTAACTCATTATTTCATTTGTAACGTAAACACTTCTATTTTCAAAAGAAGTTCAGATCTCAAAATTTTTGGATTTACATCAAATAAATTCAATGCTTTAAAGAAGTCATCACCATTGCCGGCATCTGTAAAGCCTCACCTTTAAAACCTGAAGATATGGCAGTCCATCTGGTCCGTATTTACTGCCATTCTTCTCTACATGTTTTATCCACTGAATATGAGGTTGAGCATCACTGTAGACTTTGCAGACAAACTCAACATCACCTCCGACGACTGCAGAGGCATTTGCTGGAAGGCCAGCTTGGAGGATGGGCCTGTGGGGTGATCGCTCTGTTCGGGTGGGGAAGGGGAGCGAGAAGGAGCAAGAGAGAGAGAAATAAAGACGCATAAATAAGCGGAGCTGCCAAGAAAACTGTAAGTGAACTCGAGCCAAAAAGCCCTGTAAGCCTGTTGGCTGACTCCTCCGAAATAACACTGCAGCCAAAACGTATAACAAAAACTACAGTTCAAAGGAGATGACTTGAGCACTACACTTGTAATATAAAGAATAGCTATTTGGGGGGAGGGGAGAAACCATGCGTAAAAACTTTAAGCATTTTTCATAGTTCAACTCAGTAAGAATTACGTAAAACATGTTCTTTTTGTTGGAGCTATTGTAATAAGTACCTCCGAGTTTTAAAACATTCTCATTGGACTAAACCTCCACAAATTAAGATTACTGGTTAATTTTAAAAACTGATTAACATATTAAAATAAACCAGAGGGAATTTCTCAAAACTAGCAGCAGAAGCCTCAGCGCTGAAACTCCTCATGCAGGACACACATACCAGACAGCTCAACTTTTCAAAGCACTCCAACCAGCACTACCAGGATAGCTGCTGTCTGCTTTACCCAGACACAGCAGCAGAAATACCAGTTTGCTCTTATTCCGAGCAGGACGTAGGGAAACACAGAGTTCTCTGGAAAACTGCCATGTATTTAACGTGAGCTTTTAATCTATGGACTTGCTTAAGCATCTATCAAATGGCCTTGGTCAAGCTTACAGCACTGAATAGACCAAGTGCACCCTGTATCATCTGGGTGTCCAGAGAGCCACTGCAGCCAGTGCTCCCAGTCCAATGTCGTGGATGCGAGATACAGAGTCTTTGGGCAGAGCACCCACGGAAGCCTTGCCTTCAGCTGTGACAGCGAGGCAGCGTTCCACCACCCTCACTAAACCTGATTTAAAAGCTGCTAAAGTCTTCTGGGTGGTGGGCAGGGCACAAGCCAGCTCCCCAGCCTCCAGGGTCACCAAAGCCTTTTTTTGCCCGGACAACAGGCAAAACAGAAAAACTTTTCATTCAAATATCACGTAAGAGAAAGTCTTCTAAATGACAGTCCTGGTTACCAAATTTTTTTATTATCCAGTGAGCGAGACGGACACTGCCACCCTCTCCAGAAAACCTTTGGAGAGCCACAGTTTCATCAGCCTAGCTGGGAACTCACCACCTTCTTCACACAAACTTAATTCTGTTCATTTCTTTTTATAAGAATGTAAAGTTAATACTGACCTACATATACTTTCAAACTATGAACTAGAAGTGAAACACCCACTGCCCATCCCCAGCCCAAGCCATCCATTCTCCCCTGCTCCAAGAATACTTTGGAAGATAAGTAAAAAACAGCAGACCAAAATATTTATTTTTAGAGGCTGTACACTGTAAAAGCTTTGACATTGAGAGCCAAATCAACTGAATTTCAAATCAAGTGTTCCTTCTTAAACATACTAGTTTCCAATAAACTCTTTCACAAGCAAACATTGTGAGCATAATAGCAAATAATGATGCCCATGGAACAATGGGATCTTTTATACCGTCCAATATATTTGGCATGCAGCAAACATCTACTGGGAATTTACTCACTGAGGCTATGCTGGCAGCATACTACAAAGCAGAAGTCTTATTTTACTTGTGGCAAAAGTGCATTTGTGCTGCAGTTATTAAATTATTCCATGGCTATGTGTGTCACTTTCAAAGATCTAGGAACAGTTTAGTATTTTTTAATTTGTAAATTACAGTAGAACATATAAATTACTACTTTACAGTTCTGGAGAGAACTTTTAGTTTCTCACCTTATACTATGTAAGCTCTAATTCCATCTCCCTCGCTCCTTCATTTGGGTACAAAAACAGCAAGCAAAAAAATCTCTCTTTAATAGAAACCTTACACCATCTTCCAAAACTTATTACAGCTGCCTTCAGTATAAAATGAAACCTTAGAGAATGTTATTTAAAATGTTTTTTAGAAGTCAGTAGGCCTCATGTTTCATTTCTCCACATCAGGGTTTGATTTCCTTTGTGACCTTATTCTCTGCCCTTAAACAAACCAGAGAATGAGGCCTGAAACATCTTGGAAAAGTTCCTACTATGCCAGCATCAACACACGAAATGTGTTTAGTTTATCCTGATAGCCATCAATGATTTAATCTTTTATTGATGACTGTCAAACATTTCCTCTACCAAAAATGAGGCAGCAAAGCAAAGAAGGCAAAGTTCTCACATTCTTGGTCCCAAATTCCTTTTAAAAAATTAAATAAAGTCCATGCATATGTATAGGTGCATATGTATAGCCATTTGTGAAATTTCTTCTCTAAGGGTAAATATGTTAAAAAGAAACTTTAGTTGCCCCCCAGCATATGGAGCAATGATTAGTGTTCGTGCACTCCCCCTCTTCAGCAGGAGGGAGTATTCCTATGCCCACACAGGCAAACAGCACAGAATAACATAACCTTCATGTTGCAAATTCAGCAGGGTTTCATGACAAACCTGGAGTCCAAGGACCACAAAAAAGACACTCAGTACTGGGGAAAATAACTAAATATGGAGAAATTACAAATGAACAAGTATAATTCTGTACAGTATCATTTCTGGGAAATAGTGGTATCAGGATGTTATCCCATCTTTCCTGTTTCTCTGCAAACCACACACATCTAAGGACCCTGTTCAAGTGCAGGTACTGTCAAAACCATATTCATAAATCTCACATTACTATTGGGCATTTAAAATACAAGCTGTACATTTGTACGTAGACATCATCACTCAAACAACTGGCTACACTAATATTAGATGGAAATGGTCTGTTCTTTTTTACTAAAGACTAGCAAAAGAGTCAGTTGCCTTTAAAAAGGTGTTAAAGGCTAGTGAAACTTATTTTATCATTGGCCTTATATAACCTAATAATGAGGATCACTGCTATAGTAGCCATATACATCTCTCATTTAACTCAATATTTTCATATAAAACAAGTTGACAAGCAATCTCACAGCTCTGTAGCCCAACTGATTTCAATATTCCCCTTGATCATTAATATTGACTTGAAGCAGGACATCAAGAAATAGATCTTTGCTAACTGACCAAAGCAATTTCAGTATTTCGCTCACTGCCAGCATTTCAAAAAAAGGCAACACCTTGCCACAGATTAGCTGTCTTCAAGCATGCTAAGCAGTACATCATAAGGCCCATAAAAAGTAGTAGATACTAATTTTATTACCATAAATATTACTTGGTGAACTACATACATATCTACAAGGTTTTTCATAGATATGCCCTGCTGTCTCAAACAGACCTTTCTGATTTAACTGAAATGTAATAGATGTTTAAAAGCAAATGTAATGGATGTTTAAAAATATTTTCAACTGAAAGATCTTTTCTGTGTATTGATCTGAAAGTAAATGAGCCAAAGTGATAATTACATATCAATCTCCATATGTTACATTTCATTTTTATTCTAGCTCTTCCCGACGTCTAACTTTGTAATACTTTTTAAAGAAAAAGAATGCTTAATACCGGATCCCACTTTAAGGGGCAGACACCAGCTTGCTTTCTCCAACTTGCAGTTTAGATACAAAACCATCATCATCCCCATTTGAGGAGTCACTTATCTACAGAAGGCAGAGCGAAAATGATTGTTCAGGTGAGGAATATGATGTTCAAGGCTACAAGCATCTAAATTTTACACCACCATAAAAGTGCCCAGGGATTAAGTATTTCTGCTCAGAATAGCTTGAGCAATTCTGTTTGCTTATCTATAGTCAAATAGACTCACTATCTGAAAAGACGACTGACAAAGAGACCTGCCCAACGGCTTAGAAGAAACTGTCATTTAGCCTGTTAATGTTAAAACTTCAGAATCCCTTCCTCCAAGAGAGAAAGCTGCAAAGAATCCAGAAAAGCTGGGAAATTCCAAGTTTCCGAACAACTGGTGCAATGGAAGGTTCCCAGGAAGCTCCCAGCCCTGTGGAACACCTGGAGATGGGTGAGAGTCCATCCTGCCACAGATGATGGAGGGACAAGTGACTGAAGAATTATCCTGGAAATGACTACCAGAGCCCACACACTTCACAAGGAGTCCTGAGAACTGGCACTTTAAGAAGTTTAAGGCAGGCCCACAACAGGTGATTCCTACAAAAAGGCCTCATTTTCCCTCCCATCCTTGACTTCACCTCCTCCAATTTTTTTTGCTGACCAGCTGCCACCAACTCAGAGGGAATTCAGAGAGGAGACAGACAGGAAAGCCACGATGCAAACGTATGAGGTGAAGATGCTGGGGTATGGAGGTGGGGCGACAGGGGCCAAAACCCTATGTTTCACAGCCAACAGAGACCAGAAGATGCAATCCCACCACTCCAGTCCTAGTGCAGGAGGTGCAAGAATGAAAAAACTGCTGGAAGAGAGGCTGCTCACCAAGCATGCCAGTGGAGGGAAGATGTAGGGCAGGATTTGCTGCTGCCAGGGGCTGAAGTAGAGCATGTTGTGACTGAAAGAGTGGCTCTGCCACTACTGGAGTGCCTTGGCAGGGAGAGAAGACAATAACCCCGGAAGGGGTGAGCTCTGGGACCCATCCTGAGGCCAAATCTCCTTAGCAACCTGGCTGCGTCAGGGGCTAAGAAGAGCTCTGATAATTGTCTATCCGAGCCTCCTTGTCACCCTAGCACAGACAGTTCAGGACCTTTCATGGGAGCTAAAAGCCAGAACCAAAGCCCATTGAAGTCAGGGGAAAAACTCACATGGAATTCAATGGGCTTTGGATAGGGCATCCAATTCATTTAAAAAAAAAAAAAAAAATGAAAAACTACTCTTATTTTCTCCTTTTGAATGTGCTTGTTTCCTTTCCTTGCAAATTTGTGATTCAAGTGTAGGCTAGGAAAATAAAAGCTGAATAGCAAATGCAAGACTAAACATGAGTTCTGGGGATAATGGAGAGATCCTCAGTAAAGGGGGGGAGCAGAGAAGGAGAAAAAAAGTTATCTAACTCTTTTCCATAATTTTCAATTAGACACATTTATCAGAGTCTTTAATACAAGTTTTGAAATGTTACTGACTCCTAAGGAGTTGTCTTGACAGCTGCCACTGTGAAGCTACAGAGGGCTCCCTCAAATGATGTGTCTCAGAGCACCAGTAACCGTTCCGGATCGATAGCCTCTGGTAGAGGTTCTGTGTATTCAGTCATCACTGAATAAATAATGAAACAGTTCCAGCTGTCTCTCAGCTTAACTGAAAACACAGACTCGCCGTGCCCTCTTCTTCACTTGCCCTGGTAGGCACAGCACGTTCAGCTCTAGCTGCTTATTTTGCCAGACTCCAAGCTTGGGAAGTCTTCAGCAGCAGTCTAGACTCTGTTCAGCAAAAACTCTACCCATTCCCAAGCACCTTCCATCTGACAGTGCAACATCTGTTGCTTTGGAAAAATGCTAATTATCCTGTAAATTATGAGTCTCAAAAGCATTCTACAGTGTTTTAGGCCAGACTGTAATCACAGCATCTTCTCTTGGCTTTGACCTGGCATCCTAAACTTGCAAGATTGACTCTTCAGCCTTAACAAAACAAACAAACAAAAAAACAAATAAAAAAACCCACACAACAACAACAACAAAATCACAGCCTTTCTCCTCTGTGTTTCATTTTCACCTGGTACGCAGCACTCTCCCACTATTTCCACTGAGCCATGTACCTAACACGGGAGGTCCCAGAAGGCCGCTGAGGCACTGCTGATGGAGGAACATGTTGCTACACGGTTCCATCCCCAGATTAACTGCACGTGTCCTCTCCCATCCAGCAACACATCACATGTGGGGGATTCCCCAGGCAGACACTGCACAGACAGATGCGTATCCACCTGACGCATCCCTCGTGCCACCAAGTGGCCCATGGACAAGCCTTCTGGAGTGGGAAGCAGGCAGCGTCACCCATGTCTGGGACACCCAGAGCCCCCTCCTTGTGCCCTCTTCCAAACCATACCTGCAGAATTACCAAAACTGCTCCAGCAGAAAATGCAGTTAAATGGTAATTTCTCAGGTGACTTAACCACTGCCTGGAGTTGATCGGAAGGTGAAACTCTCAGGTATAGCTCCAGCACCCCACAGGGCCAGTGCACCCCATGCCACCACAAAGGTGAATTATTGTTTCTTCTCAGAAGTGGCAGTAATGAATATTTCAGCCACAGTTTGAGGGAACAGCACTCTCTATCTGTGCAAGCCATTCTGTCTCTATGCTCAATTTTTGACATCCCTGTTGAGACTGTACACATATGTACTATTATTGTTGGCTCTGATTATGTTTTTCGGTGGTGCAGACACCTACCACTAGGTGAAGGCATTTACTAAAGCCACTGAGCCAACCACAGGCTATCAGTCCCTATTTGGGCTAAATATCAACCATTAAAAGAACGATTAAATGTTTATCAATCCCTCACCGTTCAGTGAGGGAAGACCTTTCAAGCTTCTATCCTGCCCTAGCTGACACCGAAGGAACAAGTTTGCAAGGAGAGACACAAGGATCACTGTCCTTCACGAAAGATCTCACCTACATGAGCAGCAAATCCGGCTTCAGTTCACAAGCACTCAAAGGCTGGATTAATTATTGCTCTCTGAATTAGAGAGCTCTTGTGAGGAGAGTTCCAGGAGCAGCCAAGGCATGAGGAATTACAACTCAGATTTCTCTATAAATCCAGCATTATCCAAGTTCATACAAAGGACCCGATTTGAAACGACACTTGCTCTCCATAGGCCTAGGTGAAGTGGCATAGGAGGGGTCTAACCAAACAGATGTCGGAGTCCCCACAGGAATTTCCTCCTTCAAGGTAGCTTTCTACACTTGGGCCAAGCCAAACCTTCGCTTCCTTTCTCCAGCAATAAGCAGTTGCTTATGGGGGGCTGTGCTCTATGAAATGCTGGACGAAAAACATTGCTAACTCCACTCTGCTCCATGATATGGAGGAGTAAGGTTGAGTGCTGGCTGCTCTTCCAGAAGATGAGAAACAACCGAGCAGGTGCACGCAAAACGCCTCTACTAATTAACGTCATACACTATAGATACACGAGAGCCAGGAGCTGAGCAGCCTCTACCAGCTGCATGTCAGTTTGGTTTCTTTTCTGCATAATATGAAGCACTGCACGTTGTTTATGGCCAGTTCAGAAGTGCTGCTGTACTGTCATGTTCCATTTATATGTACATACACACCCCCCTCAAATCATCACTTCCTAGGTAATTTATACATGCCAAGGTAGCATTCGCAGCAAGTTAAGGACAATGCCCTCTTCCCAAACTCTGCAAAATCAGAAGATGTCTTAAGGCTACAAGGAATAACAGGTCACTGCCATTAAACATTAAGAGATAAAGGAGCCCTTAAAGCAGACTAGCGGAACAGCTTATGGATCAGAGCAGCATTAGCAGTGCTGATGAAATCATGCCTTACAAATTTTGGTATTTTTTTATCAATAGGCATTAGCCAACAAACGTTCATACCATTCAGTGTTTCTCTACAGCAGGACTCCCCATGTATAGCCTTTCCTACTGGCCCGCCACTACTTGAAGAAGAGCTCAAAGGGGTATCGCAGCAGCTGGAGCTCCTGGCCCCCACAGCTGAACCTGGCGAGGCCAGGAGCAGCACAGGGATCTGCTCATGCAGCTGGGAGTGAGGGGCTAACCTCCATAATCGCTTTTGGAACTCCCTATGTACTTAAATTTAGAAGACATTTATATAAACTTCAGGTATTTCTTTCTGCTGCTGTGCCACACACTTCATCATTACTAACTACTGGGCCCACACGTCCATCTCTGCTTTGGGTTTTGGACCAGTATCTGCAGTCAGCATCAAGTGAGACAACAACACTCCATACCCTGCTGTCACTGAACCGTTTCTCATTAAATTAAACATCTGAGCACTGGCTATTAAAGAATTTTAGTTCTACAAGTTAAAATTCTATCACAGACACCAGAAGCAGCCCCATTTGCCACCCATACCAAAGCCTTTGCCACCCCATTTAACTCCCCTGAGGCACCCAAGCCCTCCTACTTACCAAGGCCAGATGAGTAAATTGCAGTGCCTTTTTTAAATCTTTACAGAAACTAATCAAGTTTATTCAAACTCTTTGTCCTTGGCTTCACCACCTTCACCTCTGATTTAAAGTAATGGCACTGTTTCTCCAGCAGGCAAAGCTCCCACTGATGTTATCCCATCTGTCTCTTTGGATAGCTCTACAGCATAGCTTCAGCTTGCTGTCCTGTGAGCATTCGAGCTAAAATCCATCTTTGCATAACATCTTTACAGCATAAGTTCATCTGCACACACCTCTTTCTCATATGGCAGCAAGCCGAGGAAAAGAAAGCAAGCAAAATTACTTATTTGGCTTGATACAAAGCCTGTTGGTGTCAGTGAAAACAGTAGGGGGGAAAAAAAAAAAAAAAAATCACAATCGGGACTAGTTAAAAGCTATCCTTTCAAATCACACATATATGAGAGGGTTAAAAAAGACAGGAGCATCCAGCAAGTCCGGGCTAAGGCAGGCAATGTGAACACTCTTCTTCTAAAGCGGTTTTAAGACCAGTTTGTCCTTAAAGCAAAGCCCTATTGTCAGGCTGACACAGCATGGGTTTCATCAGCCCTGTGGAGCAGAAAAAGTCACAGCAACAAGAGTTGTACAACATTAATCTTGGAGCTCACTTGCAGCATCCCTCACACAGTGCATGCATAAGCAAAAGCTTCGTACATGTCTGAACCAAGAGGAGAAAGGCCTTATTTTAGTATGAACAAATAAGGGAAACAGAACAATGAAGAGCTGAAATTTTCATTGAAATTCTTTTCAGTGTACCCTAAAAGAAAAAGGCTACAAGAGAATATGAAAAATAACTTGTGACTTCTCGCAGACGAGTGGTAAAATTTTATTGTTCTGGCCTTTTCCAGAGACTGCGTTAATTTTTACACACAGATTTATCATCCTTTGTGCTGTGCACAGCTCCCAGCACTCAGCTGCTTTATAACAACCAGAGACAATGCTGGGGTCCAGCATCACTGGACTGGGCTCTCCAGTAGGCTCTGCCAAAGGTTTACCATATGCCTGGCAAACAGCATCTCTCCCACAGAGATGATGTCCTCTCCCAGCTGCAGTGGGTTTAACTCACCAGCGCACCCAGTAATGCCATAAAGCACACAGTGAGAGTTACTATTGCTGTTGTTATTGTGACCCGACTGCATATTTTTCATCCTCCAAATTTCCTTTCCTGAAAACAGCGCTGCCTTTAAAGTAAAATGGAAAAGATTATGTAAACCTTTAAAAGCCCTCTTATATTTCTACACTCCTCCCCCCTCCTCTTACACAGCACACTCGCTCTATTGAGCAAGGCAGGTGTGAATTTATCAAGAGGACTGCGGTATTCTCCCTCCCCCAGCTCCCTGCCTCCCCCCTAGACACGGCCGACCGGCCAGCTGACCCAGCACACCCGGTGCACAGGCTCCCAGGGCAGGAGAGAAGCTCCAGTGCCCTGAGTTTCATGTGCTGGACCATCCTGGCCCAGCTTCAAGAAATGTCTATGTTGGACCTCACTCAGCCTCTGGGCTTGCCTTCCCTGGTGATGAAGTTTGCCTTCCTGTGGTCCTATGTCAGGAGGGGAGATGCCCCTCCATCAGGATCACACTCACCTCTGCAGCACAGAATGCATAACCTGCTCTAAACGTTGGACCAGATGAAGATGACTGCTCTTGGGAAGACCCTGATTATACACATTTGCCAATATATTTCTAGTCATTCAGGTAAATCCAGGTAAAGTTTACAACATGCACCAGCATTCATAGCAAGCCCTTAGGCTGGCCATGCCTGGACACAAACTGTGATCCAAAACAAGAAAGTCTTTCTCTGTTACTTTCTACTTTCTCTTCTGCACCCACATCTTCCTGCCTTTCAGCATACCCTCCAAACAGCCAGCTTCCTACGAAACCAAGAGCACCATCGCCAGCCTCTGGCTGAGCAGCAGGTGACAGAACTGCTTTCTGACAAAATTTCACTGAGGAGTCGAGGAGGAGGTAGAAATAATTTGTTGGAATATTCATTCAAATGTAGACATAGGTGGGTTTCACAAACACTAGACAGCACATTAGCACAGATATCAAAGCAAATGTACGTCTGAAACCAATTGTCGAAATTACATTGCTCTCTAATGCATATAACCCAGCCTAACAGCAGAAACAACGCTGCAGATATAAACCCTAACCAATGCATGTATGTACAGTCACTTGTAAATACAAAATACATTAACAACTTAACAGCAACTGTTTTGATTACCTAATTTGTGACTGATTAAAGATCTCTAAATATATATCTCATTTTACACTTTCACAAGCATCTTGTAAAAATGGTAAAGACTAACTCTATTCCAACTAACACGCTGTCATGGTGAGTTCTTCCTTCCGCTCAGGTTCTGACAGTATCAGTGTTCTTCTTTCATAAACAGTCAAAAATTTCAACGTATTCATGCAACCTTTTAAAGAGCAACCTGAAAAAATAAACTTAATATTTCATGTTTACAGAGCAGTTCAACATTCAAAAGTTCTTAACAAACTATGATTTTTAATGCGGCTTTTTATGTTTAAATGGAACAACTGCTGTTGAAGCTGCACCATGGGAACGGCAGTAATCCAAAAGTGACCTAATGACTTAAAATCCTGAAAACCTGTAAAACACAGCGACCTCTGGATTTCAAGTGGTTTGCAGAGCAGTCAGAGGAGAGGATACCAACATGAAGGTTGTAAGTGCAAACTTTTTCTTTTTTTTTTTTTTTTTGTCTTTAATAGACACAGAATTTCACCTTAGTTTACTGAGCTCTCCACACTTTCACACTGCCAGATCTCTCACCCTCTTCCCTATCTCAACCCAATACCATCCCTCAAAGTTTTCTTCTCTCCTGCATCACAAACCTCAGGAAGACTCCCCACACCCTTTCACTCTGGTATCCTCTCAGTCCTGTCCCCCAGAGCCTCAGCTCATTGCAGTCATGCACAACCCCTGATGCCTACCACCGAGTGCCATCTCTATCCACTTCCACCTCTGCTACATCTCTTCGAAACCTAGTTTAAACCCCAAAACCACCAGTGTGGTGGTCCCAGTTAGGATACATCTCACTCACCATGGGCAGCTATCTGACTGTAGCCACAGGGTTGTCCCACCTCCACGTTTCCTTTCATGCTTGGGGATAACAGGAAGAAATGCAGGTGCAAACTCCTCATCAATAAGACAGACATGGTTAATAACCTTCTGTTTGCCTTTAATATGGTCCATTCATCCAGTCTATATCGCAGTTCATTTATGACTTTTCTATACTGTGATAACTTAAGCTTTTGCTTTTTTATTTTTAAGAGTAACTTTATCAATTTACTGCCAATTACACTGCCATTTTTTTCAGTAACAAAATTGGTGGAAAAGCCTGGATTAGGTCAAAAAGCCCCTCTTATTAGGTACAGACGTGGCTTTTGACACACGCCAGTTGCACATTTAACAAGGCAACAGTCTTGTTAGCATCTTCAGACAGCTCCTGCAGATTCCTACTTGCATTTCCATGAGTAGGATACTGCACAAATTAGAAAGCATGATTAAAAATGATAATAACAGAGCTGAAACAATATCCTGTTCATCATTCATCAAAAGAGAGAGAAATACCTGCCTTGGGGCTGTAATAAGACAGAAAGTGGGACAGGGAGACCAGTCCTCCCCCAGCAGACTCTGCAGGAAAGCATTCCAAACATGACAAATTCACTGTTCACCCAGCAGATGAAGTAATGACACTAGTATTTGTCCATAAAATGTAATTTAGCCAGACTACTCTAATGAAATCAGAAGCTTTAGTGTTATAGAACCAGGGGGTTTGAATATTTTTACCTTATTAAGAAAAAAAAACCCATAAGCTTTCATTTTCCCTTAGCTGAACCATCACACTGTGGTCTTTGTTTTCAGGAGTGAACTGCACAGCCTCCAGCACTAAACAATTTACGTAATTTCTTCTCAGATGCACACACCTTGCCAAAACCCAGTGCCAGGTGTAAAGTCCAAGCTCAGGCTTATCAGTACATTAAAAAAAAAACCTTCTTCCCTCTCGACCTAACCAAATACCTGAGGGCAAGCATCAGCGTGGATTCCTTCATGCTTCCAGCCCCTGTCTCATCATGTCCCATGCCGCAAGCACTTGGGTGAAGATGTCAAGCCAAAGCTTGTCCACGTAAAGAGCGAGTCAACAACTACAAGCACATCTGCCAGAAATGCAAGTTTAGGCTTGGTTGTAATACCTACACTTAACTCCTGCCAGACATTAGTGATGCAATGTCCAAGGCATGTATTTAGTTGGTGTTAGTTCCTTTTTCATATGTAACCTGAATCCTAAAAATAATTCTTTGGAAATTAAGGAACGTATTATAGTTAAGTCAAACTAATTCTGAACTATGTTTTGACAAAACAAGCCTCAGCAAAAAGCAAATAACAATACATATGTTTTTATGAATTCAGGAATGACAAAATGGAAACATGTCTTTTTAAAAAAAAAAAAAAAATGTGTCTGTGCCATGTTCGCAGCTAGAGACTCTGAGAGCACATGAAAATCCAAAAATAAAACTGACTAGAAACAAAGACAAAGTTTTTCTTCTGCCTAAACTACGGAAAATATAAACAGTGAAGTACCAATAGCAAAGAAGTTGATTCCATTTTAATTAGATTTTTAACATGCTGTAAAAAGCAAGAGTAAAATTCATCCTAAAGCCCTCTAAAACCTCCAAGAGTTCAGAATAAAAGCGTTTTTCTGCACACTCATCAGTAAAACCACTCATACATGATATTTCTGGGGCACAAGCTGAGAGTCATTTAAAATGCTTCCCGGATGAGAAGTTATTCTCACACTGTTTTCATATCAAAATACGAATTACTGTTAAGGGACAACTGCGTGGTACTCTGCCACCTCTGGAGTTCACTTCTCAGTAACAAGAGCCAAAGGCATGGCTATTAGGCAAACTAGAAACTGGTCAAAGTACAGCTAAACTGGCTGCAAAAGGACTTTTTTCTTTTTTTAAAAAAATGTATGTTTGTGACAAGTTACGTTCATTTTTATAGTAAACAGCAGGGTCTTCTTATACATTCTTGGAAGATGTGTCGTGCTATAGCAGCTGCTTATAAAATCCAGTAAATGAGGTAATGTGGTGAACTTCATCTGAAACCAAACCATCTTTTGTTTCCCTGGATGATGACATTAAATAGGACAGAAATGGCTACCTGCGCTAGGACTGTACAAAGACTAACCTTTTTTTTTTTGCCGTTAAAATATAAATTCAATTAGTTACTTCCATGCTTAAACAGAACTGCCGCTGCTGAAATTGTACTCCAGCGATAATTGCAATCCAAGTGTGATCTAATTATATACAAGTCTCAGTGGCTGCATTCCCATGTTGCTTCCTACAACCCGGATTCACTACAATACAATCCATAAGTGAAAACCACACCGTTTTCATTCATTCTCCCTTAAGACTGCATGACTTTATATATGTTTAATGAGAATGGAGTTAGTCTATTAGTAAGCTTACTATAAAAATGCGAGTTTCTACCTACTGTTAAATACAAAAAGCATAGAAAGGCACTTCAGCTGCATGAAAAAAAACAGCTGATGGGCTAAACTGTACAAGGGAAAGAACATTCTTTTAATTAAGGTACTGGATTAGGATTCAAGTACCAGCTTTACTTTTTTGGCTCTGCCACCAGCTTCCTGTGTGACCCAGGGCAAGAAATTTCATCGCTCCACAGCTCGGTTTTTCATCTATAAAATGGACAGTGACATTTCCTTCTCCTGCTCTCTCTGCATTTTGGTTGTAAGCAATTACTGTGTGCTGGCTCATTGCCTTGGACAATAAGTATCCAATATTAATTGAAGCCTCTGGGTATACTCCCAATAAAAAGCTAAAATCAACTCGTCTCCCTCCCTTCCACAGGATCCTCACAGAGTTTTGCACCGCCACCATTTGCCCCTACTGCAGTCTTAACACACTTGTATCCCTGAGCAAAGCCCTGCATACAGCCTGCTTAAGTCCCTCTTTTGAAATGGAGGAGGAGGAGGAGGAGGAGAGAGGAAAATGCAGGCAACTGGGGTATCCCAAACATCTCAAGAATAACTTTGGCCAACTCAAAATATCCTGGCCAACCCCAACGGACAATTCCCCACTAACACTGTCAATGTGCACAAGTATCCTGTGCAATACAGAGAGGCTGCCAAGGACTTGCTGCTTTTTATTTCAGTATTTTCTACTCCCATTGTTAAAAATTCAGCATAACGGTTTTGCCAGGTTTGTAAATTTGAATGAGACCATCTGAGCTGAGCTGACTATTTTAAGAGGGTTCTTGCAAGTAATTACAAGGTAAAAATGAGAATACTTCACACCTACATTCTCACTGAAAACTACTCAGCCCTGCTGGCTCCAGGCTTTTAATTGTCAAAAGAGTTCAAGGTTTGGAAAGTTATTGGCATCAAGTAATACTGGATATTCCTAACTAGCATTGTGTCATTATTTGGCATGATTTTTGCTGGGATACCTCCCAAATCTGTGACATAATCAGAGGGTTCTCTACATTACACCATATAGTCAGATGCTCATGTTAATGTAATACGTTACCATGTTTAATACCATTTGCTATTACTTACACTTAATCAACTCTGGAACCAGTTAAACCATATAGGAAAAGCAATTTCAGAGGCTTCCAACTGACAGTTTTCTACACACAACTTGACCTAAAATTACAATCCGAAGTTTGTAAGATACAGTCTACATACACAATTGCCTCTAAACAAATATCTATAACTCCCCATGACCCCATGGGAACTGAAAATTCATATGAAAACAGGGGGGGGAAAAAAAAAAAAGGCACAAAAATAACTTCTGTAGAACTGTCTTAACTAGAAAAACTGTCAGTTTCCCCTTCTGGCCAGCCTTAATTTACTGCTTCAGCAATTTTATGCCCAACCTCTATGATTATTACAAGCTTTCAGCAACAGAGAAATGGCTGAGTTTTCTAACACCGATCCCCCTTTTAGGTTAAGGTTCCAATGCAGCATCTCTTGCAACTTACAGCAAATTCAACACAATGTTAGAGTACACATTCCCATACGTATCTTTTCAAAGTAAACTAACAATTACACCCTTTAACTCTGGAAAATTAAATGCAAAAAGGAAGTAAAATGATTTAAAAATACGCAGAACTCCAAAATGCAAGGTTGTGACATGCAAAAGTCACTTTTGGACTTCTGGTTTCATATCTCACAGGGCCTGAGCATTAGAAAATGATGAGAATTCATCCAGGGAAAATCAGGGCTCCTTTGGGTGCCATCAGCTAGGTACCCAGCACCCCAAATCCCTAGTCACTTTTGAAAAACCTCATTATTTACTTTTCTGCCTCTTTATAGGAAAGAAATAGACATTTAAATAAATGACATAATCCTTATTACCATTCCATTCATTCATGCAGGTCACTATAATTTACTGCCAGGAAAAATAAACTTCTGCATAATATTCCTCAATGTAAGACATTCAAAAGGCTCAAAAGGGGAGAGGAGGTGAGGGGGGCTTCTGATAAATATTTGCTCAAGTGGCTGCGTTATCCATGAACACATTTGCCAGAAAAAATGGGTGAAGAAATTCACATCAACATGAAACATGCCAAATTGGGACTGGGGTAGTAACAAGGAAAAGAGAAGGGAAAGGGAATTTTTAACCAGTTTTGTTTCGGCAAGGAAAACTCCCAGTATTGCAAAATTGGCTTTTTTGTCCTGTGTAGCCTACTAAAAAAGTTTTAAGCAAAACCGAAGTTGAGTCAATATAGGCTCCCTAAAAAATTAAGACAAAATACCCAAACCCCAAAAAAACTCAAAAAATCCCACAACTCATCACCTCCTTACACTCATCCTGGGCCAGGCTCTGTAAACCAAGTCCCTGGCGAGCCCAGGCGAGCAGCCCACACTCTCCAACGAGGTGGTCAGCAGAGGACAGAGGCATACAGAACACAATTTACCACCACCTCTGGCAGCCGTTGCTGCTGCACCCTCCACAAACTTTGTTTAAACAAGTGTTCAAACAAAAATGGCTTTGCCAGACCCTCGGTTCACCTCAACAATACCCATAGCTCACTCTACCAAGGATGACAAGATATTGCCAAGGCTATAAAAATCCCCACTGCTTTCACTGCTGACTACGTAAAAACCAAGGGGAGAGGGGTTGGGTGGTTCCCAAACTGGTTTTGAAGACTTAAAAGTATGGGGGCTGGTGGTAGGGCTTCAGTCGGACAGCATCCCCATCATAAAATTGTCTTTCTGCTCCACAAAGGCTACCTCTCACTGGCATTTTCACAGGGAATGTTTTCATTTCTTGCTGCCTGAGAAGCTCGTACTTGCTTTCTTTTGGATTTGGGGGTTTTCACAGATATAAGAGGTCTCAGAGAAAATAAGGCACTACTTCTTAAGACCATCCAAAACACTGTGAGGGATGCATTTTTATTCATGTAAAAACCAACCAAGAAATACGGAAATGAAAAGTTTGTCACTGCTTTGGTCTTATAAACGCAAAATCATAGGAAGATTCACCACTGAAGATAAGCTGGGCTGCCAGTCACCAGCCAAAAATAGCTTACAACAATCAAATTCATTTTTGCTTTCAATACCGATTGATCAAAAGTTTTATCCACAGAGCTTGTGATGCTCAGATCACCGCACAAGTCTGGAGAGAGCAAAGCCCATTCAAGACATGCTTCAGAAACTGCGGCTCAGATCCCCAGAGGTTCTACCAGCAGGTCCACACTGTAACAGCCAAACTGATTACTTCTGGACAGCAATGCCTTCAGAGTCAATAAAACTACTCACACCCACCCCGGCTAATCAGCAAGAGCAGGGAAGAATTGAACTGGTTCCTGAGATCTCAAGCCCTAATTTAGCTAAGCACTTAAATAAGTATGTGTAAGGCTTATTAAAGTCAACAGGATTTTGGTATTATTAAGTTAACATTATTAAGTATGTGCTTAATAGTCCTGCTGAATCACAGCTTTGCTACTACTAAGAATTCACACAGCTCTTTACAGTTTGTCCTCAGGTAAAACACTTCCTCACGGTTTTTGTCATCTGCATTTCAGGGACTGCTCAGAGCCCACACAACAGGCTACAGTCAGACCTCTGTTACACTGCTAGGAACGCAGAGTACCTTTCCTGAAGTTCCAGATCTGCACTAGCTTCCCCAAAAATCAATATCTATCTTTTCATTTAAAAAAATAATCATTTCACCTATAATAATAGCAATCTAGAGGTTCACTTAACAGTTTCCAGGTATTAAAACGTGAGCTAATACAATTGTACAAGTAATAATTAAATTGTAATACTAATGATTAAAATTGCATCAGTATTATTTGGTCATCACGGTAAGCTTGCCAGTGTATCACAGCAACAAGAATTCACCTTCACATGTGGTTATTACCCTCTGCCAAGGTATCAGTAGATTAGTCCTACAGGCATGAGTGAGACAGATGAATATACAAAATCACCGAGTAATTGGTTACGTAGTGAAATCTTATCTTTATAGATTACAGTAAAATCATCTTCAAAATGAATACAAAATGTATCAGGTTAGTTCTAAATTTAATTAATTAAAAGCACTGTCTTTTTTTAGAGTTTTACTTACCAACGACGTCGAGATGGTACGTGTGATTGATGGATCCGTACTGGTTTTCCACTATGCACGTATAATTCCCTTTGTCAGACGGGACCACGCTCTCCATGATGAGACTCCAGTGCTGGTTGCGGACCTGGTGGGTCGTAACCAGAGAGGCTGAGAACTTCACTAGCATATTTTCACCCTCTCCCCCTCCAACAGAACCGTTTTCCGAATAGTTAACCTTTTGTAATCCGTGTTTAAAAGCCTCTTCTGTGCTCGTTTGACAATTCTGGACACTGAAATACTTTATTTATGCCTGATCCGGTACAGCATAGCTGCAGCAGTGAAAGCTTTCACGCTTTCTGCTAGAAATGTACCTTATCCCTGATCTGAGCACTGCAGACGTCGGTGCACACTCCGTCCTACCAGGCTGATGAGGACGGCACCAATGAGCAGCAACTGTCTTACCAGGCTTTACCTCTCAATCCACTCTAAAGCAAATTCACACCCTCAGGATATTTCCCATCTGTCTCCAAACAATCATCTGACAATATTAACTACCCACCAGCAATACGGGGTGGATATGATCCCCTAACATCTAAGTCTCTGTCTTTCTCTAATAGCTCAATTACACAGCCCGTGTTTTGGAGAAACAAACTACCGAAGGGCAATGTTTGGGGTCCCTCCCACAGACACGCAGAGCAGCCACACCTCTCACTGCTCTGGGGTACCAGAAGAAAGAAATGAAGATGCTGCCTCATGAAAAACGCCTGAAGAAAATCCTCATGGAAACAGAGCGTAAGGATATACATTTATTACACACAATCCTTCTCGGATAGAATATATTAAAGGTGCTGATTCTGTTCCCATTTGAACTCAAAAGGAGCATTGGCATTGGTCTTGCAGAAAATAGGATCCAGCCCAATACTGGAAGGATATAGAGCCATCCGGTACACATATGTATTTCCTGCATCATAAGTTGGCTCCCAAAATGACCTTTTGCTGGCTGTCCACTAATCCCTTGTTTTAGCATTACATTTTTTGACAAAGCGCTCAAAAGATCTTAACATTATGTAGCTGTAACGTACAGCTTTTAAACTGCAAAGTACATATTTTAACAAATGGAATAAAAATACAATCTGGTACAGTCATTTTAATCAGCCAAATGGAAAGTAATAATTCAGTGCAGTACACCCGAAAAAAATTTATGGACCATTCAGTGACACTTCCAGTAACTATACATTCTTAAAAGATCATTACAACTACAGGTCTGAAATCCTGCTTTGTGGCTGACTATTGCATAGGTCCTTATCCAGCAGGAAAAGGCTGCGCAGGGCTACGTTCCCAGTGCCAAGAGCTTAGCCCTCACACTTGCTGGAGGTAAAAACACCTTCAGCTCAAAGCCTGGAAGAGCTGTCATCTTTGTAAGAGGCTCCTGGCTTTTCTACTCCCCCCCCAGCTAGTAATTAGCTCCTTAGCTAGATACTACTATTATTGTCCAGTCATGGGCTAATATTAGCTAATGACTGGCTATGTGGGCTTCGAAAAACAAAGAAAATTTAGATAAGACTCCAGCAGCAGGTGAAAGGCATGGATGCTAACCTAATGTCACAGAAATTTGTGACATGACCTCAGAATCTACAGCCCAAACTTAGCTCCTCTCCCCAGCCCCCCTTCTTGATGGTGTACATCAAAATTATATATTGATTTATATTTTTTTTTCACACTATGAAGAGCTAAGCTTATAAAGCTAGAAAGAGTTGATCAGTGTTATTTTATTGTCTCATTCTGCTAAGCAACCTTGAAAGACGAAGTTTGGCTCAGGAAGAATTACCATCATAAACCATTAGTAAATAACAAATACAACAGCTACATATTTTGAATATTTTACTTCTTTACAAGCTATTTTGAGGGAGACTTGGTCACCGTGACCTGAACTTTTTGACGTTAGAAGTTACACCACACTTCTCAGAATCAGAGCAAGTTTTTTTTAACCATTTTGAATGCAGAACAGGAAGAACAGATCATGGTTCCACAAAAGTTAAAACAAAATAAAGATTGGTAACAAGGTGTAAGTAATTAATTTGATAGGAAAACACAAGAAACTGTTTAGCATTCAATAAGAAAACATAACTAACTTACAGCCACAAGTGGATATACTGGATGGCAATACTAAAAAGAATTTGTGTACTTTCCCTTCTTTTAACTCCAATGAGAAGAGATAATATCTTTATAATAAAACAACAGCTTAAGCCTCTTCAGTTTAAGCTAAACAACTGCTGTAGAGGCCCAAAGCATTTATGACACATCGTCACACAACTGGATTTATGTTGTGGATCTGGATTCAACTAGATTCAGCCTGTCAGCTTAGTGCTTTCTGGTTACAAGTGCAGCACTGCAAAGCCCAGAAAAACTCCCCTTTGCTGGGGATGATTCATCTTCTCCCATTGAAGACTCCCAAATGGAACCTTTCATTCTCAGACACGTGATGATCCTGCCACATCCCTGCAACACCCCGGTCCCACAGACTTTGTTAATGTGGTTCTTCTTTTAAGCAAGGTGCCATCGCTCTCTAGTCTCAATAAAACCTGTCTTTGGGCAGCAAAACTGGTGTTGTTACTGACAACCAGCACCAAAATCACAGCAGTTTATGTAAAAGCTAGTTTCAGAAAAGGTTTGAAGCAGTCTTTCCACAGTACACAGGTCTTATACCAGCCTTCAGTGTACAGGTGAACTACAACATTCATTTTCAGGGAAAAAAAAAAACAACAAAACAAAAAAACAAACAAACAAAAACCAACCAACAAACAAACAGAACCACCCAACCCCCTCCCCCCCCCCCAAAAAAAAAAATCCCAACAAGACCACCCTCATGATTGAAGTTGAAAATAGATGGTCTCTTTGGTAATGCCGTCAGTTCCCCTCTGCTTGCTCACTAGGGCCCTTCTAACTTGAAACACCAGAGCTACAGATCTCCAAATATTCCCTAAGTTTCCCTAGGTAATACCAACTGGTTCCGTTTAAGCTGTTTAAATAGATGACTTGAGCTCGTCTGGCAGACGGAACATATTAGGGAGCTCATGTGAACTAATCCGCTAGGAAAAAACACGAGGGCAGCAACAAGCCACTGAAAGCAGGAGCATCTTCACCAGGCATAGAGTCCAGAAAAGGACAAGTGTCCACAGCCAGAGATTTATCAGTTGTAGGAAACTCTTCCAGCTCTCCAACCTAACTAGCAACTTTCCAACTATTATCCTGTTATTTCTACTATTTTGTCCCCTAAAGCTCTATTTCATACTGAGTTCTTTCAAAATCCCGAAGAATACCCACAGATTCACCCGCTCCATCATCTGGTTTTCGGGGTACCCCCCTTTCAATTTGTCATTGCCTTTTCTTGACATAGGGAAATTCAGGGAACAATTCCAAGTATCCTGAATCACAAGTTGACCCTTCAGATATTTTGTCAACACAGTTTAATAACTGCTTTTTCTCTCCTTTTTTATTATCATTGCTTTGCAACACTTATTTTCATGTTTTAGTTGTGCTTCACACACCCAAAAATGTTATTTATAATCTCTTTCTTTTTCTAACCAGGTATGGACACTTCTAGAAAATTTTTTTGGCCATATTCTCCATCAAATTTTTAAACCAATTCTTCCAAACAGTCTCTCCAAACAATTCAATTTTTAAACTAAATGATCAATATCAAATGCATACAACTGTACCCTTAAGATATAGCTTGGAGGTGGGAAAACAAAACTGGAATCAAAATGCCAAGAAATATTGGTCAGAAATCTAGGAAAGGGCAAGTAGTGTTTCGTAGAAACATTCTGCTTTTGGAGCATATAAAAAATTGTGGACAGTTCTCTTTAATTTTAAAATGCATGTCTTCAGTGAACAGGCACATCATGCAAACTTATCAGGAAAAAATGGTAAAAAGGGGTCAATTTTAAATGAATTTCAAAAGAAAAAAGGACGAGAAACCAAAATATGATTCCCCATAAAATCAGCACAGTTCAGACATATACTGGTACCGCTCAGGAAGAGAGAGCAAGTGCAGAAGATCCATACAAAAGCCATGAGGTTTTACAGTTCCTATAGAGTCAGAACTCTTTCTTTACTCTGTATTTACCTGTCTGAATTTAAATGTGTATGAGACGACTGTAGTGATGAAGTTTATCAAAATGCCTATGTGAAAACACACACCCGTTCATACTTAAACAGTAACAACTGATAGAAGTACATTTGCTTTCGGGGTGGTGTTCAGAAAAGTAAAGGCTCCTGTGGTGTCTCATAGAGGACTGAGATTATTCAATCAAAGAAATTATAAAGTGCCTTTAAATGCAAAAGCAAGAGCTATCACCACTTCAGAGACAGATAAAGACTAAAAAGGATTTAAACATTCAATAACTGATCCCTTTCTCCTTGCTGTAGGAATTTTGTGTGTACCTTGAAAAATCTTTAAAAGGTTCAATTTTTAAATTCACCACCCAGAATTAGTCATGGTGGAGGAATTTCACTCTGGAAGCTATCTTGGCCAGCACGTACACCCTTCTGCCAGCCTGCCTGAGTGCAAATTGACTCAAGATATTCCCCAGTCAGAGGGACAAAGTGCTACAGGTCACAACCTGATTGCGATAAAGAGAATACAAAGCAGCGATTTCTTAGCTCAAGGCAGCGGGAGAGAGGTGGCTGGAGGATTACTGGAAAGCTTCACATCTTCCTTCCCTTTACTTTGTTCTTAAATAAAGTCTTCAAGGAATGATAGCCTCTTCCGAAAGGGACGGATGGAGTTACCTCAACTGGTGACAGCAGATATGGCCACGTTTGGTTTCAGCTATTCTAGTCGCTCAAAGTATTATGAAGATCTCCAGCAGAAATGGAGAAACATATAACAACACCCAGATTCAAGACAAGCTAGCATACAAGAATTATCATGAGTTGCCGTGATATCTGGCCGAACACAGACCAATATGGAAAGACTTGGTCCTTTCCGAGGATTCCTCCATTACAAGTTTGTCAATGTAGAGGTGTCAAGAAAATACAATTCTCTAATTTCAAAGTAATTTTCAATAAGCCCACAGTGACCTCATCCTGCCCCTCTAACAAGAAGAGGACACAGCCTCCAGAGCTTGTGGAGGTCTCATTCTTTAATGCCTGTTCACTGAAAACAAGATTCCATTTTCAAAACACATGACAGAATCTAGAATATACACAGATTTGGTCAGCAGAATGTCAATGATAAGTAAATGCTATCAGATCATTTAAAATCTGATCACAAAATCAACAAGAAAGTCTAAAATCCACAGCTGTGTCCCCTCTTTTTTTCCTTTAGACTAAAGAGTTGTAAGAAGTTAGGATTTAGAATTATGGGTATATACTTCACTTATCCAGCTGGCTTAGAAACAGGCATCTGTGGTTTCTTCCCAGAGCACATACATACCTAGGAAATTGTATACATTTAATACACGCGAGCAAAAATTTAATTTGTGCCACTTAATGGGCACAAGTCTAAATGAGCTCACCCAGATCCCTAACACAGGCTAGAAACGGCAGCACAGAGCCCCACATGGGCTGATTTACCCCGCCAAAACCTCCCTCCCAAACCAGAGATCAGGTATCTCCATCTTGCCTTGCAAGACACACATTTTCCTTCACAGTTTTCAAGAGTGATATCTGCATTTCCCCTTCATGAGATGTAAAGTGTTCAAATAACATCTCCGTTAGTACCGAAACAGCTACTATTATTTTCCAAGATAGGATTAGTTTGGGGATTTTTTTTTAATTGGCTTTTTTTTGCTTTTAAAAAAAGGTGAAAAATCACTGAATTGTAGCCAATTCATTAATGCTCTATAGCGTTATGAAAGGCAGAAGGTGTTGCCAGGTGTACACTCACAAGCAACAGTAATTTATGGTGTAAGCAAACATAGATGGAAAAGTCTACTTAGATAATTAGTGTTCATGCAGGGAGATTTTTCTGGGCTTCACTCTCTGCTAACACAAATGTTGGAAAAATTGACACTTCCTACCATAAATCTAGCTGGAGAGGAAAGGAGACAAGGAGACTACGGCTTGTCCTCCTCTGCACTGGAAAACAATTTTTTTTGTACCAAGCAGGATCTAAGTCAACAGCACATGAAGCAATATACACCCTGGCTCCATCAGGGCATCGCAAAACACACCACCCCAAAAATTCTGCAATTGCTGGGGTAAGGCAGTGGCACAGTCTTGGGAGAAGCAGCCCCCAGGACTTGGTCTTGAGCTTACTGCACCATCTGCAAAAAGTCAGTTAACTTCTGTGTTAATTACCATTACTAATTGCTCTGAGGTCCTCAGCAGAATTCCTAGGCTGGGGGCTTACAACCGTGACACAAGGTGACTTAACTTGGAAACTTCTCATCTTTGGAGAGAAGTTGCTGAGGTGTCGGGCACGTGAGGAAGCCACTGACAGAAGCTCCGCAGAAGAGGTTTAAGGCAGCTCAGAAATGTGGGGCAGGACGGCAAGGGTAACGCTTGAACAGCAACTTGCCATCAAAGTCACACACTCTCATTCCCTATGAGGAGCGGGATAAGATGACCGAAGCCTGACTTCTGACCTGACCTAGGCAGATACTGGGAGGTTAAAGGTCCATGCACAATCCACAGAGCTAGATGGCCTCCCTAAAACTCTCTCTTAATCAGTAACCACCAATTTAGAATGAAACACCTAATCTCAAGCTGTTTAAAATTCAAACAAACCCTTGTAAGTAATTGCTGTTACTTTCCCTCAAATTCTGCTCCTCATTTCAGTTTCACAGACCATAAACTCCATAGAAAATAATAACTTTTGACTTTCAACTCTTCCTTTATTAAACTGCCTACAATCACCAAAGTGGATGGTCACGTTTTTAACAATGAAGCTGAAAGTGAATAGAGAAAAACAGTCGTACTCTGATTTGCAAATTCAGTCTTTAGTTTTCAAAAAAGTCTCTATAAATAATCTTTAGCTGCTATGCTACAAGCTTGAATTTGAGGGGAAAAAAAAAATAAATACAGAATTAGTGCTGAGTAACCATCAAAGAAACCACCCACCCTTCCACAGAAGAAAACAATTACTTTTTTTCGCTTCTACAGTTGATCCAAGGCCATTAAAAGATTTTCTGTTGACTTCAAGTTTGATATTTTTTTTTTTTTTTTTTACAGCCTTGGTCAAGAACACAAACTGCAAAATCACAGCATGAGATCTTACCTTGTATCCACCAATACGATGCTCTTGTTTAAACTCCTTCCCATTTTTCAGCCATCGCATGGTCGGTGTTGGGTTTCCCATCGCTGGACAACGAAACTTGACGGTGTTCGCTGCCGGCACTGCATGTAGCCTTTTCTCCATTTTGTCCGTATGTGTCCAATAGGGTGCCCCTGTATCAAAGAAATACATCCAGAAATATCAGTACTCAGAAACAGAGTTCCCTTTCCAGTCCCTTCCATTGATGTAAAGCGCAGCACGTACTGGTTTTTAAGCGTAGTTTAGAAAAAGTAGATGGCTGGATATCATATGTTGCAAGTGTTGACCAGAGCTTTCCAAATGGCTCAGTCTGCAGCTTTAAAGTATATAATTTATGAAAAAATTCCAATATTAACCACAGATATCCTTTGTTTTGTGTATGTCAAGTAAGATAGAAGGACCAAGTTTTCAGCAGAGTCAAACAACTGACGCTTTTGGCCTCAAGCTGAGTTACTGTGAGCGCTCAGCAAACTTTGAATTCTTGGAGCTTGGCTGTGAAGCCAGACAGACCAAGTCAGACGACCTGTTGGAAGCATCAGCCTTAACCTTTCCCCATCTCTTAGAAGGGGAATAAACATACCTACCTGCCTGGCAGTACGCTAAAACTGACAGCGCAGGATAGCAGGGTGAACCGCGCTGTTACTGTCAGAGAAACCCCTAAAATATATTTACAAATACTTCTGAAGCCTTAACACCGAAGAGGTGTCAAGCAAAACTCAGCAATAGCATTTATCATTTTGCAGTGATTTCCCACTCTCATGAGCCTGGCGAAGTCCAAGTGTTCAGTGAGGTCCAGCATCAAGGCACAAAATAAAGAGTGTCTCTCCCAGCCCATTTTTACTGAAGTGATCACTTTTACCAGCTCCTGGCAAGGCTCTCCTGGCTCTCACTCCTTGCCATGCCCTGACCCAGCCTGTGCCCACATGAGGAGCACATGGAAAACCCCTCTCTCATCCAGGTTCTCAATCATTTGTCATGCACCAGTACAGGAAACACAACAGAACAAAATATAAAGCTGCACATCGGTTTTTACCCTCCAAGAAATAAATCTGGATAGATAGATCCACGTACAAGGTTATCCCATGCTCTGGATCCACGTGCCACTTTGGCTACACTGCACAGCGTCTTCATAGCATGGCTTCAGTTGTCTCACCATAAGAGTTTTTAAAAAGTTAAAGATTCAAGATCTGTTTAATAGTAGGAAACATTAATTTCTTTTACAATGGACTTTTCCTGAAGCAAATCAGATTAGTGTGGAATTTTTTAGGACTAGAGGGGTCCAGAAAAATAACTTTATTTCTCTCAGCCCTGTTTCATTTCCTTCATTAGCAGCCTAACACTCCACTATAAATAAACTCTTCCGTTCCTCAAATATTTATAGCAGTTCTTACAATCACTGCAAACTCAGAAATCCTGCTACCCCCCTCTAAATAAAAATACAGCTGGATAGAAAATACAGGAATAAATCCTTTAACAACATCTCTCTCAGTATAAAGAAAACATTCTACAAGCAAGTCTTATAATGATGCTAAGAACGATAAGTGATTTTTTTTTTTTGCCCGAAGTGGCAATTAGTGTTAAAATTAATGAAGTAGAAAAGCAAAGCAAATTTGTCCATGTAATCACAATAGAAAATCAGGTAACTATTGAAAATTTAACTGCAACACTAAGAAGTTGTTACACAGACTTAAGCGAATTAGGGATGCAAGGAAATTCACTGTTAACATTATTTGCTCAAACCAGGGTCACATTAAAACAACAGAAGACTTTAAACAAAGCCAACCAAAGGAATTAACTACTACGCGCAAAAAACAAGTTACATTACAAGTATGCCAAGCAAAGGTGGAATTACACATTGGTACTGATATATTAAAAGGGTATTGTCTCTGAAACTGCTAAACATCTTCCACGAGGCAATGTATAGTGACCACTATTGGGCTTTACGCACAGTTCCCACAGAGTGAACTGTGGCAGGTCAAAGCCAATCGACCATCCAAACCAGTTATACTGGTATCTCAGACAGAGCAGAGTGCCGAGATTTGACCCCAAAAAGGCAATGCCAGCTCTGCAGCCAGCATGGTCACTTCTCATCGCGTCCACCACACACAGAGCTTCTCACACGTACAGGGCACACAAAGCTCGGATGCAGCGGCTGGCACACACAACCTCTGACCCACAGGCTCCACAGCTCACCCACAGTGATGCTGCTCGGCAGCACACAGGCGGGATGGGCCAAGCTCTGGAGAAGCTCCCATCAAGGATGGGCCAAGCTCTGGAGAAGCTCCCATCAAGGATGGGCCAAGCTCTGGAGAAGCTCCCATCAAGGTACAGCCCCAGACCAGGGCATCTGAGCTGGTCAGGCTCCAACTACCAACAGTTCCCCAAGCAAGTCTGCTTCATGCAGCCAGGTTTAAACTGCATTGCAGTGCAGCTCATCCTCCGGTTTTCTTGCATATAACCCCCCCTTCCATCAACACTCACCCTTTAAAAAACTAATCCTGGAAGAGAAACGTTCCAGTAAGACTCACATACAACAAATGTATAGGGAGGAAAAACTTTATGGTGGGAGCAGAGAAGTGGTCAGGAGGATGCAGGCAGGAGCAGAGAGAAGCAGCTCAGTTCTGTGCCACGGGAGAGGGGGAAAGGAAACTCCCCAGGCTGGGAGAAAGGACTCTGCTTGGAAATACCCCCCTCACCCAACCTCGCATCAGCATAACCGGCACTGCTCCTGAATTACAGGAGAGCTTAGAGAAAAACATGCAGGCATCACATGTTGAAAACACTGTCTGAAAACGCTTCAAGACATCCTACCATTTTTCACTTGGTACTAGCAACGTATATTGGCAGCTCCTCAGTGTGTTTAAGGGAAGAAGAAAGACAGCAACATGCACAAACTGTAACGCCCTCATTTTGTGCGTTCACACAGTGACTGATCTGATTAACACACAGCGTTTCTCATAACCTAAAAGCACCTTTTACTGCTTCTATTCATCTTGAGAGGAAAACCAACCAGATTCACTAAAACTAATAATGAAAGTAGTTAATGAGTATGTACCACCAAGTGCTCAGCCCTCTTCCCGTGTCCATCGCATCCCATCTTTGCTAACAGGACAGGTGGAAGTAGGTAGCACCGCTGCTAAAAGTTCACAGTAACAACAGGGCAGACTCCGGCACAGAGCGGTAACGAGCAGCAGGGGAACGGGTGGGAATTCCTGATTGCTTTTTGAGCTCTCATTAGTGAAGAAAATATCCTGCTGACCCACACTGCACTCCACTGCAAATACATTACATCTAATCAGGCAAATCTCCTGCATGTGAAATTGAAATTAGGCAGCCCAGGGGACCACTTCACTTCAGGACTCCTCAATTTTTATTTGGACTTATCTAATACAAAGAAATACAAAAGTAGTCAACTCCAAGCCTGCCTGACAAGCACCTCAAGCAGGCAATAGTGCGCCTGAAATGACCACATCAACCCCCCCCCCAAGGTTTTCAGTACTATTGTATTTGACCTTTAATTAAAAAACACTTCTAGGCAACATCCAATTTTTGCTGTTCCCCTGAGTGGGTTTCCACTCTACAGGATTTGATGAATTTGAACCTTGTTTCATCCTTTCTGAAATTCTTCAAGGCATGAAAAGAACAGCATGTGGATTACATTTAGATACTTTTTGTTCTTGGTGCCAATTTACCATTGCTTGGCTCAGAAGAAATTGTTTAAAGGGTGATAAGAGAAAAAAAAAAAAGTCATAAAGCTTCCAGTCGCCTGACTCAAATTCAAGGCAGAATAACAACATCTTCAGGGCAACCCAGGGGTCTCTTGGTGGACCTCAGTGAAACCATCATGACAGCTGCTGCCTTGCCAGCACCAAGTCAGGATTGTAGAAATCCCTTACGTTAGGGCTACCTCTCAAAATCATTATGAGGATATGGCAACAAGTACCAGCAATGGATTCTCCACTGCTGCCAGTAGAAACTGACAATGATCAGCCCTTAGCTTTGCAGAAGGAAGTCCCAGATCACTGTCCTTGGAGGTGGCCCTCCAGAACCAAGTTAAGGCACCTCTTTAGGGCAACAAAAGGAAAAACTGAGTTGCCAAGAAAGCCATTTTGTGGAGAGAGAGAGAGGACTATTTTGCAGTGGAACCAATCCTGCACCCTCCCCACAAGCACTAATCCCTTCAACAAAAGCTGGAAGTAATAAAAAGCTATTCAGGATGCAGTCTGGAACAAATCTACCACAGTGTTTTCTCAGACAGTTAAAATATCTGTCAAGCTAAAAGGACACCGAACGCAGAGAGTGCAATCTGCTATGCATGCCTTTTACTTAAAAATACACACAGGGCAAATGGTCAAATGCACATGTGTACACTCGAGTGCCCTCCTCTCCCAAGCACGAGCTGCTCCTCACAGCTACCGCGCCACTTACAGCCTCCACTGATCTCAAGAGCAGTTGCATTTTCTAGGCAGCCTTTTTTTAAAAAAAAAAAAATAAAAAAAAATAAAAAAAAAAATCATCACACTAGGTTTCCTCAACAGCCTCTCTGCTTGCATTTGAAAACCTTGGCCTCTGAAAAACATATTTGTAACAGAGGCAAAGCAAATTTAAAAATCTTAAAAAGAAAAATACTTACCATCATAAATAAAACAGCTCTAAAAGGTTTGCTTTAGTTTTAAATATGCAGGAATGAGAATGCCAAGGTTGAGTTTCCTGTGGAAGGCACTACAGCCATTTCCTGCCTCATCACATCATAATTAACATGCCAGGACAGCTGGACTTTATCAGAATTGTTTCATCAAAAAGCAACAACCTTTGAAGACTATGGCCTTTTGTTTCCATCAGTAAAGGCATAACCAGGCCAATTTCCATTGCTTATCCGTAATGATCGCAGCTGTAATTTGTATGTAAATTATCAAATTGTTTTAGATCTGTAAAGCTTAAACCATGATTCAGGAAACACTTAAAAGACTCCTTCTTCTGTTAAAAAACAGCAACTAGGGACTCTTGTGAGGTCCTGGACTTCCCCAGGCTCTGCCTAACATAGGCAGGAGAAGGTGGTGAAGGGCATTTGACCATTACACACCACCGTGAGCCACGTGGCACACACTCAGAGAGGATTTAAGGCTACTTCTCAACTCCTCATTTGCTTTTCAATCTGTCTTGCAGCACAGTATCTTAAAGGAGATGCGGCCTTTTGGATGTGATATAAAATCTAGAAGAGAAATAGTGATGGGAGGACTTAGAAAACACCAGATACGCAAGCTTCAGTGGTTTGCAAAAGCACCACACCAAATCCCACCCCTAACTTTCATGTAGCTCTGATCTTGCCAAAATCTCAACCCTCTTTCAGCAACGTTGTATTAATCCAATCGAGTTACTATGATGCAACTTTTCATTGAAAACAGACTACTTGCAGGGATGCAGTGCCACGATCATTCTCTCAGCTCCAGCTCTCCCCGACAAGCGCTCAGGCGTCGGGAGGAAGGCTGTGCTGCTCCCGCACCCATCCACGGCTCCCAACAAGCCCCAGCAGTTTTGTGGGCACCTTGTAAAAAGCTCTTTTGCATGAGGACTTGGTTGTGCAACGCTCCGCTCAGGGGCAATCTGTCTTCTTGCAGTTTCCCCTCTTCTACGCCGCAAGAGTTTGCTCTCTCCCCGCCATCCGAGAGGTTCACGCTCTAGAGGCATCTTTCATTTTGAGCAGGGAAAGTGTGACTGACCCCTGCTGAAGTACAGACCCCATCCCCGGCAGACGGAAATTGTCACTGGCCTTTCACCAGCTCCTGAATCAAGATTGATTAACAGTCGCTTAAAATGATAGCTCACATTACAGGAACATCACTGCTGTTACAGGGGACACCACCGGTAGCTCTCCCTGTTGCAGGAAAGGGAAGGAATCCTTACCACCACACTAGAGCCTTGAGATCAGGTGCTTTTCTCCTCACCAAAAGCCATTTGTGCTCCCCACGAACCACCAAACCCATCAGCAACAAATGAGAAGAATAACTGTCTTTGCTAACACACCCAAAATACTGCAAGCCCTTTCCTGACCAACACCAATAAAGCTCTGAAGCGATAACAGACATAGGGATGCTTCCTGAAAGGAATTTCTACCCACTAGTCCTTTTCAGGGGAATGCTAACACTGCTTGCATTGGCAGGTTTTGCCTAGACAACTTCTTTTAAAAGCAGTGTCCCTTTTCCAAACTCGCCCATTATCTTTGCCACCACATTCCTTTGTCAGAGCAGCCTCCAGCTGCTTAATCTCAGCCACTTCAAGCTGCACCTGTGAATCAGACAGGGTTAATCACACTAACAGATGGCAGGGGCCAAATAGGCAGCTAAGAACTTATATCATTTTAAATAGCATCTAATGTTTCACAGCTTCAGACCAGGGCCAGTCGTATACAACAGTAACTAACTAGGGGAGCTGAAATCAGGCTCGTACTTTATCATCGGAACAAGTGTTTCAGGCATACAGTATAGCTGCCAATTACTAATCAGGCTGAGGAGCAATTATACTACCCGGCTACTGCGTTCGGTAACTAGCTGACATCTCCCATGAAGGATTTCTGTGTTCTGACTGCTATTGACTTTACAAAGCACAAGCGATAGCGATAGACAAAGCACTAGCAGTCACCACAGGGATTTTGCAACAGTGCATAGGGGCATAAGGAACCAATATGAATTTTGCTAAGAAAGAAAAAAAAAAAAGTAACTGCTCTATTTAGAGCCTATTAATAGCTTTCCAAATTCTCTAAAGGGACTGAAGTTTAACATTCAGATAGGTTTAAGACTCTGTTAGCCCATTTTCATCATGCATAAGTAACTAAAATGTGGTTTTAATGCTGGATTGCTTTCTTTGAAACAAACCTTGAGGTCCTTTGGAGACAAAAAAACCTCATTGTCTCCAAATTCACTCTCCCCGGGGAGATTTCTGCTGAGATTAAGGATTGAAGGATTTGCCTCATTACAACTTAATTTTATTTTTAAAGTTTCCATACCACCTTTTAACAAAGTGAGCTGGATCTTTGTTTCTTCTGCTAGATTTCAGCTCAGGTTCAGGGAAAGTTAGTTCATCTTGTGAGAGTCTAAACCAGACAAAGACTGAACTTCAATTTAGGAAGAAAGAAAACTGCAGAAGAGCTAGCAAGAAGGGAGAAAGAAAGTACAGACCAGTAAAGCATGTTTAGAAGAATATTAGTTTATTTTTCTTTTTCTTTTCCAAGTTACGAACTATGTGAAACAGAAAATGGAAAAGGACAAAGATAACACTATTTGACAGCCCATGCAGTTAACAATCAAGAAGCTCTGAAGGCAGGAGTGCGAAAGACGGAACATTATTTTCCACGTGGATCTTGCTAGTGACTTCTGGCAGTTCGCTGTTACTTACTCATCTGGTTGCTGTCATTCACAAAGTCCTCGGACCCATCGTTGTCGTCTTCATCATCCCCAGAGGAAAGAGCATCTGCACATTAAAAATAATCAAGTCTTTAAACCAGCCTATTTTGCAGACAAGTAAACCAATATGCTTTATCTTAGATGATCTATCAAAGAGAACAGATGTTATGTTAGTTGTGCAGAAGCTAAAGAAAAAGAAAATACAGCCACAAAATGTTTTATTAAATTCTAACCAAACTAAGCTAATAATCATGAAATGCTACAAAGTTTCCAAAGGGAGCTTGCTAACTCCAAAAATCCCTCTCCACTTACAATTTTTATTTTTCTTAAAGACATTCAGTTGAGCAGACCCGAGCGTCTCCAGAACAATTTATCTCTAAACTTAAAGGATGTAGGACACCCCTTTTCCTCTTCTGATGTAGGGGGGAAAAAAACCCTTGTATTCATTCTACTGGCTTTATCATCATCACAGCGACTCTGTATAATTTAATCCTGTCACAGTGGCATAAAACAGAGGGTTCTTCAGCAGCTGTTAATCGCTATAGATCCCATGAAGTAAAAGGAGTACATACAAACTGAGTCCGTTTCAGGGTCAGGACAAGGGGGAAAATAACTGAAATAACTACAGAACTCAGCTCAGCTCACTGTGCCCCAGTGGATTGTTTCACGTTATATCATAATGTGTCTTTATATCACATTTTACAGCTTCTACATGCAAAAACCTACATTTAACTCACTCACCTGTAACATTTACAATGAAGTACAGAGTATCACTGTCTAGGGTCCTAACAGCAGTGCAAGCATAGAGGCCCGAATCTCTGGGTGTAGCATCCTTAATTTGTAAGTACTCCCCAATAATCACTGTCCTATTGTCGGGGCCCAGAGGGACCCCATCCTTAGTCCAACTGATCATGACGGCGTCTTTCAATTGACAGCGCAACTCAAGCGGTTCTCCTGGAAGTGCTGAATATACATCTGGCTGAGAGATTTGGTATTTGGTTGGCGGCTCTGCGAAGGTGAAAGGAAAGGAGGAAAAAGAAGAAAGAAAAGGGAAAGGAGAGAATTTCCAACAAAAGTCAGTGAAGGCCCTTTTTATCCACAGAAATCAAGTTACGTTCAATAAGAAAGTTGCATCCAGATTAGCCCAGCAATCTGTCTTGTAAAACTGAACCATATGCAGGTATGGGATAGGCTTTATTTTCAAACAAAGCTCATTCCCTTTTCAGCAGTGTCTCAGTACATGCCTTGTCCCAAGTGCCAGGCAAAGGCACAACCCTTCCCGCTGGTCACAGCAAGCCGACCCTGGGGGCTTCAGAGAATTTGGATGTGCCAGCAGGATTTCAAAAAGCAAATTCAGTTTTATATTCTAGAATTTATGTCTTTCATTCAAAGGAATATTTATATTTCCCCATCTGATTTTGTAAGTAGCTTTTTTTTAAAAAAAAAAAAAAAACACAACCCTGAAAAGATCTGTGTTGGAAGAAAAGGATGGCCAAAAAACCCTTCACTGACTAAGCTAATAAACATGAGTTCCTATACACAGCATATATGAGGACCTTTCTTCTCCCTGCACCATTTCCAAAGTTTCTACATTTGCCTTCCACACTGCCAACTCAGCTCCCAGTGACAGTAACTTTTTCCTCTATTTTTTTTTTTCTTCATTTCTTATTTCACAGCCTCTCCTGAGCAGAACACAGCAGTAACCCAGAAACACAAGCAAAGCTTACAAAGTCACAAAGAGAAGTTCAAAACGAAACGGCTCATCCATCAGTCCCCTGTTGTAACCAAATAATGAGAGGAATGTCAAACCACAGTCTTTTTCCAAAAAACCATCCTTGGAAAACTACATCTGCCTATAGTTACAAGAATTTCATCATGCCCTTCCAAGGGCAGCTCTTGGCAGGGGGAAGGGAGCCACAAGCCACAGTCCTAGGCCCTTGTCTCCACAGGGGCAGCAGGACAGCCAGCTCAGCACACCTATGACACCCTCGAGCAGTGCCAGACAGAGGAACTGCTTTTGTAACTGGTTTCTCCCTACAACCACAGTATCCCTCCCCCATGAACTTTCTGGCCTCCCCAAGGACGGCATAAATAAAGGGAAAAAAGCACGAAGGCATCTTCTGTTTGCTCAGGAGGAGGGTCACATCGCACCAACAGCTGCTACCCTGCGTGCACCCTGGCACACATCCTTCCCCGGGCAGGCACCAACTGTGCACCACTGTGTACACATGTAAATAAAATACACACCTCTTTTTGTTTGTTTAGGAGTCTGAGGGAATATTAAAATAGGTGACTCCTCTGTGTCCACCCTTCCTTCTAAGAATATCGAAACACTGAAACCTATGTTCTTCACCCTTGGGGCATGGCGTTGTCATTTCTAGTATCACACTTTCAACAGAGAAGCCAGAAATGAGCATCACATCTGAGCTAGCCTGTGGGTGGGAGTTTGGAAATGCTGAAGCTCTGTCAGTAGTTTGAGGGAGTCCTGCGAGGAGCAGGGAATTAGACTCAACAATGCCTATGGGTCCCTTCCAACTCAAGATAGACTGTGATTCTACAAGTACCAGAAGTGGCCGCCGCAGTGGGACACTCACGCATTGAAATACTGGGTTATACTAGTGCACTTGAAAATAGTGTGCCCCATTTCTCCTGCCACTCATCCTGGAATCACGTAATTCCAGGGAGTTCAGTGGGAGCTTGCCCAAAGCAAAAGGAAAACAGATCCAGGGATGTGCCCTTGCAAAGCAAGCAAAGCTTCTCCTGGCTTTTTTCCCTAGGGCAAACACATTTTTTCAAACAAGGGATTTGATACATGCATCACACCAAGATGGTGTCCAGGAGAAGTACATAAAACCATTTAAATGAGACCAATTACGAAGACTGTAAAGATTCTGGGATTTAGATTTTATAACAAGGTCTCTAAACTTTCTAGTGTGCAAAGTCTCATCTCAAGGTCTAGGACAAGCTACAATACAGCTTTATACTCCTTATAAACTAATTCAGTCTGTCTGATAGTCACCAATCCACAATGCAGGTGTCTCACTGACGCTGTTAGAAATCTAATTTCCAGAAGGAACATGGGCTCCTTTCTACGTATATTCTGCAACAATAATGAGTATATTTGAGTCTGCTTGAGTTTTTTTTAAACTCATATTCCACTGTCAAATTAAAAGGTAGTTGAAGCCAAATAGCTAATTTACTTTGAAGATTTTAAGACTTCTTTGTAACACTCTACCTACAAAGAATATTTCTTTTACAGAGTTTACACTGTGCCAACAATGTTCTGGAGTCTAAAAGTGTCTTTGTTTAAAGCCACCATGGGTGAAGATAACTCAACCCTCCTTTAAGTGCATTAGAGGCTTTTGCTGAAGGGTGCCAGGAAACTCGCAGGAGGGTCTCATAGGTTGCAGCGTCCTCCTGGGCAGATCAATTGTTCACATACAATCACAAGGAAAATAATTTTCTACCTCCCATCCTTGATTTCATCTCTTTCTAAACTACTATCCCCAAATTTACACTCAAGTCTTTCAACACAAATCCAAATCCAAACTCAAGAGCGGTAATTTATTTCAAAATTACAAAAAAAAATTCCTTTTACAAGGAAAATTACTAGTATACTGAAGAAAAACAAGTTTCAAATAGCTATTAGCATTTGGTAAATATTATCCTCCTCCATTTCTTTCTCTCTAGAGTATCAGGGAAGATACAGCACAAAGTGATGTCAAGATGTAATGAAGTCATGTTTGGAAATAGTGAGTTATTTCAGGTAAGCCTTTGTGTTGCCAAACTAGAATGTAGCAGCACTTAAGACTGTCACTTTTTATAATGTTTGCCTATAAACTTTTTCCAGTGTGGGTTTGAAATGGTGCCCAAAAGCAAACAGAGAACAGGTGGGATTCTGAGGCAGGAGTCCGCCCAACAGCCTCACTGCAAAAATCAACCGGCTTCAACTGTTAAAAAATTCCCAGCAGCACATAAACAACCTACGCTGCAAAGTTAACTCTCTCTCCAGGACACTGCACAAGGATTTTTACATCGCTCTGAAACTTAGGGACAAATTTTGAACTCATGTGCACGCTGTACCATCAAATCAATGGTTCCCCTGAGGCTGACATCAGGAGTCTTTCCTCACTTCCACATCTTTTGAGCATACTAGAGAAGTAAGGCTGCAAGTTTGCTCAGCCTTCACTTGTACCCACCCACCAGTGTTTTCAGCAGCATCCTCCTCAATTTTCCCTTAGTGAAAACAGGTAGATGGCAGAAGGAGGAGATAGCCCTGCAGAACCTCCAGCACCAAGCAAGGCTTGATGACCTGGTATCACACCCATGCTCCTCCAGCCCTCTCCGAATCTCTGCCTTGAAACTGTGTCCTTCAGCCATCACCATAAACCTGTAAACCAGCCCTGTGCTGGGCAAGCTCTGCCTGGCCAGGGGAAAGCAGCACAGGATTCCCTTCTAAGCAAATTCTGTAACTGTGGCATTAGCTCCTACTGCAGAAGGGCATCACCCGATGCAAATAATAACTGTCCATCACCCCCTAAAAAATAAACAAGCAACAAAGACACGAGCAAAATTTCAGGTGGCGTTCTTAAGCACTGGGGACAAGTGAGGACACGTTGTTTCTGCTATTGTCTGCTTCCAGCTACATCCTTATTTGTAATAGTGGTGCACACAATGTATTTAAACTTTATAGGTGGAGCTATCGAACAATACCACCATGGAAAACCAAGCTGCTGTTAAATAAACAGACGTGAACTTTTTCTCTGCCCGCCTGCAGTCTCGCAGCATGGTTTATGCCAGCCAGCCAAATGGAGTAAATACTGTTTGTATAAAAAACCACGACCACAATAGAGGACTGGGGACATTCTGAATGTGTTATTTCAGATTATTATGAGATACGCAATTACATTCCAAATCATGCTTTTATCCAAGATTCGGTCACCGAAATAAGACATTTATACTTCCTTAGGTTTTAAATTATTATTTGCCTTCATTTATTAAAATGTTAACAAAGAGCTGCTTATCTTAAGGCTCAAGGCATTTAGTTACTTAGTTACAGAGCCAAATAATTAAACAATCAGCTAATAGCTAACCCCAGCAAAGATTCTCACACAACTCTCCATAACACAAAAGACTCAGACCCCATCAAGCCACTTTCTCTTCAAAAGGCTTTAGTAAATAACTAAACACTCACCATAGCATGCCCAGAAGGGTCAACAGACCTGACCTGTCAAGAATCCAAGAGGTTCATTGCAACACTGAATGTCCCCACAGGGAACGCCAGGCTGCCACCCACTACCACTCCTCCTGCTTCTCCTATCCTTTCTCCTGGTTTTCCTGTCATTGAAGATCCAGCAAGACCACACTGGATGAGCAACATAGAATGGGGATGTCAAACTATGCCTGAAGCAGAATAGCCATGGGCCCCAGGACTTTGTGAGTCCAACCCAAGCCTTTACACTCGCTCCAGGACACAGCCTCTGCAGGGTCAGGGAGCCCAAGTATCATCAGTCAGGTCTGCAACCTCCCTCCCACCTCCCAGGGACAAGCTGATGGGCTTCTCCCTCAATTTAATCTGGTAGGCTAATATTAAGAGTAGCTCCACGTCCTCTTCTGGTGATGGATGATAAACTCAGCCTACAAAAGAAACAGCCGCTGGTTTAAACATGCGAAGAATCATTCCTAACCATGGTGACTATCTCCTGTTAGCTAACAGCAAATCAAAGCCACAAAGGCTAAGCACATCTCCTTATACAAAAAGGGATAAAATGTGTGTTTGCAATTCATCCATTTGCTTCTCCAAGATCACTGGATTCCCTCTGTCTTATTTGTACTGCGTTTCCATCAGCCAGCTGCCAGCTATGCCCAGCTTTGCCACCACCAGGCATAACCAGGAAGTCTGTTCTGATAAAATCCTTTCCTTTCCACATTACTACAGTTCCTTCTATAATTTTAAAACACTAAAAGAGGTTTTAAAAACCCACCTTGTCACTGAACGACACTCTGAAGAGCAGGAATAATTTCCCCCCCTCTCTAACGTATAAAAACATCAATTATTCAAATCTGACGAAAAAGATCTAGGCCTTATAGAAAGAATTCATCAAACACAAAGCATCAAAGAGGTATCTGTGATCATTAAAAAGATAAATATGTGGCAGATTCTAAGTCTTCACTTGTTCCTTTAAAACAAGCTCACAGGCTGCTCTATTTGAAAGCAGTGGCTTCCACAAAATGTTAAGCGCCAGACTCTCCAAAATAAATTGAGATATTTTTTCCTGGCATCTTCTTTAACCCTGTTATTCTATAAGGACCTAGTCTTCTGGGGGGGGGGGGGGGTATAAGAGATGAAATTGGACCAAGAAAAAAATTATCAGAGGAACAGGAAGCATTCTTTTGCCCTGGAAGTGAACATTTGCAAAACAAAGTGCTGCCACATAATATATGCCTGGTACTCTAGCAAGCGTAGAGCTTCCAGCCACACTGACAGGCTACAGCATGGACCTCCAGCATCATGTCAACTCCTATTGAGTGTTACATATACTAAGATCATAAAAAAAAAAAAAAAAGTGAATCTCCTCCAATTGAAGTACTTGCCAATGTCATCATGGGTAAGGGAAAATATTACACTACACTAACTTGTTTTCCTAAGCTTTGAAGACTTCAGAAAAATAATTAATTCCGGTGAGTAGCAAAGCGTTTCACCATTTGCAGGACCCCCCAGCCAAGAAAAAAGCTCTGCATGTGCACCTCAATTTATCCCCACGTGATTACATCTATCTGCCTTGTGTAATGCTCTTTGGCAGATGAGCAGCTATGGAACTGCAACTCCTTGAGGTAACTACCCCCAAGCAGCATTTAGCCCTGGCTAGACACAAGGTCCTCACCACACCCAGCAGAGAGAGCAGCGGGGGCAAAACCCATGCTATGTCGGTGTGTTGGCTGATGCGGGGTGAGGTACAGAACTATTTCAGCATGGCTTTGATGGCTGCAAAGCAGTTGGGTTGACACGTCTCACCCCATGGTGAAAGGAAGAAGACTCCTCCTCAAAAGAAAAAGAAATTGTACTTGTCTAGGCTTCATGCAAAGATTAAAAATTCCTACAACTTGTAGCCTGCTTGCTCCTACCTGTCTTTACAGTTGTGATCATTGAGTTATGGCTGCACAACCACGCAACGTGCGTCAAAAATGCCAAGTATCACATGCTCATGGGCTTGGCCGTGTGCTTTATGCTTTTGGAAGCCAAGCCAGGGAAGGCTCAGAGCATGCCAAGTTCAAAGTAAACAGCAGAGAGACCAGCAAGGCCACCTCCTGCTGCTGGGAACTGCCCTGCAATTTCTTCCTGTTTGTCCCCATTCTTCACGGTCTGCTCCTTACAGGATGAAGACTTCTTTATACAACAGTTACCGTAGGATTTATCTCCAGATATAGGACAGAGCAAGAAACAGCAAAGCATCAGTTTGTCTTCTGCACAAAGACTTGGTAACCAGGGAGGGCGAAAACACACCCAAACCTCGAGCAGCCACACCAAAACCCCTAAAACTGTTGTGCTAACTTTTATCATTTCATCAGTATGATGAGAAACTACAGGCTGTCTTCAGGATTTGAACCTTTGGTTCCAGGCACCAAATTTTTACCATTTCTGTTCAAGCCATAAGCTCCATCAGCTGCCTAAAGTAAGAGAGTCTCTGTGCTAAGTGTACTGGGGACTACAATAGAAACCTAATACACATGTAACGCAATCTCAAAAATAATTAACTACTCTTCAAACTCATTACAGAAGAGTCTTCTCATGTAATCTATTACACAATACAAAAGGGAAATGTATCACCTTTTGCCAGAACACCAAATGAAAAGCTGAAAAAAAAAAATTAACCTCCTCTCTAAAAAGCAGACTCCAAGACTAGGATCATTTTCTCATTGTTTCTACTTTCAGCAGCAGCAGAACATCAACTCTTTTTGATTGTATTCTGCACATAACCAAGTGGCAGAGCAATTTAAACAACTCCCACTGTCCAACTCAGCATTAAATTCTGCTTGGAAAAAGCTCCATACAAGATATACAGCCTTGGGAAGAGGTATGAGCACGGATGTTTAGTCACAAAGGGTTTTTCTTCGGCTTAATATTTTCTTGTATCTATTCCAATCTGTAGCTTTTTTCACATTCTTTATTTGCATTTCAAGAGCAACATAAAAACATAACAGAATATAGCATAAATCCAAACATAAAAACACAAGCTTTTTCTTCCAGGTTTGCCGAAGGCAGTGCTCGGGACTATTACTACTCAACATGCAAAAGAAATAAATTACAACTGTGAGGTTAAAAATTGCACAATTTCATGTTTGATTGTTAGTTCTGGATGCAGAGAACATCTATTCAGATTCCCTATAAGCAAGTCAGCAGTTGTTTCTTTTGTACACGGTCCCATTTTTACTTGACTATACAAATGCTCTTAATTTTAGCAGCTAGTCTGGAAGTCTCGCCTTGCCTGTTCCCCTGAAATTCATCTTCCCCCACTTCCTAGAGTGGGATTTGAAAAAAGTCACTGGAAACAATATGCCCAAAACATCCCCTCATCACTTTTGAAAGTCCAATCCACAATGTATATAAACCATAGGATATTCTCCCAAACACTTCAAATCATCAAGGCATACCAGGCTCCCTTTTAAACAAGAACAACGTTCAGTCAAAAGACATCAGAGCTAATTTAATCCCGGTTCCACACAGATAAGAGTCACCAGGTACCTGAGGGACAAAGAAGGAGCAGCAGAACAAGCCCTGAAGTTAAAAGGTAGGCTGGCTAGCTGCACTTCCAGGTGGCCCACAACCATTTACATGACAAGGGTTATTTTAAACTTGCAGACACCTCCAGTCACTCCTTACTGTAACAGTGGCTGCTGGGCACTTTGCCATACTAATGGAAGATGGTTCAAATGCTTCTAAACTATGAGTAGAAGGGCTGTTACTGAATAGTGGTGTGCTGCAGACTTATTACAGAGTCTTAATCCTGTACGTCTGAAATACCTGTGGCTACCCTGGCGAGAAACAGCATCCAATAAATCTGGGTACTTCAACAATGTCATATCTAAACAGGATTATTTTTCACGATTAGACTGTGTTTAATAGTATCAAGCTCTATAACCGCTCAAAATTTAAACCAGGGTTTTAAAATCATTTTTAAGAACTGTTGGGTGGCATTCAGAATTACAAGTCGCATTGCTTTCCTTGAAACAAATTAAACATTGCAACATCGGGACACTGAGCAGGGCACTTCACAAACTTGCAAAGCGAGTCTCACGAAAGCACACGCTCCCTCGATGCCCCAGAGCCGGTCCTGCCAGCAGCTCACCTGTACCCCTGCACACCCACATAGGTCACCCTAAAGGGTATTATCAACCTTACGTAGTTTTTTGACACCACAACTTTTTATTGCATTTAAAAACAAAGGTGCAGCATGGTGCTCTGATCAAGTTCTGTCCCATCCAATCACGACTTAACCTCCCACAGACTTGTCCTGGTCAGTGAGGACTAAGGCATGTCCAGTCACAGCATCCAACTCCAAACCCCACTCAGAAACAGCCACAAGTCCCCTGGCAGAAAGCCTGAGGTGATAACTACCATGCCACAAGACTCCTTTCAAAATAGAAATCCATTAAAAGCTTCAAAATAGAAATTCATGAAAAGCTAAGAGAGTAAAAAAAAAAAAAAAAAAGTAATTAAAATACAGTCAAAATAAGATTTTCACCTCCCCAATCAGCTTTCCAATCCTCCTGTTTCTCCCTTCCACTCCCCCAGCACATTGCTCTTCCCAGTAAACCCTCACAACTGCAAGCTGCTTCTCCTTGGTACAAAGGAGTTTTCCCCTTGTCTCAGTTCTGGTGGCTTTGCTACCGCAAGGCGCTCTGCAAGGCTGCTCGACATCGGTTAATGTCCCAAACTGATGAGCCAGTTCTTTTGCGGGGGAGGAAAAGCAATAATTACACACAACTTGCAACAGCATGTGAGGAAGGGAATGAAAGTAGGTCAGATCTCACAACTCCTCAGCTTCGCTGAGGTTCACCAAGTGCTTTCACTTACAGTCATCTTAAAAATACAATTAAAATAATAATAGCATGGCAAGTGAAGGAAGTGGAACAGCAGAATTCAGCTAGCATTTAGTTTGCCTTTCTGTTCCTCCCTTCGATACGGATAATGCCATTTGTGCGGTGACAAGCAGCAAAAGGATCCGAACCAGCAGAAAGCGATGCCCATGAGACACATCTCTATGCCAGGTGCTGACTACTCTGATACTCAGAAGTAGGTCCAGGAAAAACAAATCCCTAAAAAAAGGCATTCTTTTTCCAAGAAGAAAAAAAAAAAAAAAAAAACAAGAGCAGTGATAATTAAGAGATGGGAAAGGATAACCTGGAGATGTACATAATTGTTATATGAATTATAAGCTCTTACAGAATATCTCATTTTGCAACTGTCCTTGCTGAGAGGTGCAGTCCCAGAGCGGCAAATGCCAACACAGTTTTGCTGACTCTCTCTCGACTCCGATTGAAACCCAAAAGGCCAAACTTCCAGAACTGCTCGGCACTCCCAGCGCACGTTTCGTAATTATAACAGGAGCTGTTGGCTGCTGCACTCTTGCAAATCTGGTCTTTATTTAAGATTTGCCTGTATTCAAAGCTGCTCCAACTTCTCTTTCAATCAGTTTAAAAGCCAGTTTAGTCCCCAGTACTACAGGATGGCATCTCTGATTCTGGGGGCATCCTGTGCCAAATCCATCCCCCCAAAAAAATGCTACAGACACACAGTGTGATGTGCTGAACCTCAAGTTAAAGGGCTAAATTTCAGATTGGTTCCCAAATTGCTGTAAGGATAATTTTACCCTGGCAGGCTCCATGCTAAACCAAGTACTGTCTAGTTTCCCACAGCCACCACAAACACAAACCAGTCCATCCTGACCAACTCTGCAGAAGATGCTCCCACCTGACCCGCTGCACTGGAGGAGCACAGCGTGTCCAGCCTGCGACCAGGGAACCAAACCCTCCAGTCACACTGGTGCAAAACTCTAGACTGAATCATTTCAGGCATGTTTGGGGTTCCTGCTGTCTTTCCAGCATAAATTTTGCACTTGTTTAACACCACTGAAAGAAATTTTCACTTCTAGTTAAACCAGGTGCGCTATTACAAATAGACAAGATGTAACTTGCCTAAGTGGGTGATGGTTCTTTTAAAAACACAGATTTATATTGGTAAGGAGTGCTGCTTGGAAGGAAGTCTCCACTTTCACTCTAATGCTTCAACTTTGAGGACTCACAAATGTTCAACACTTAAAAAAACCTGATCCCTCTAGTAAGGATTTTTTCTCTATTATCGATAGAAAAAAGGCCAGTTAAGTGTTTTTCTCATGCTCCCCTCTGTTCCTAAACTAAACATTCTAAGAAAATATTATTCTTTGAGTGTATTTGAATAAAGGCAAACAATCATTTCCACCAAAGCAGGCAAGCTGGAGATAGAAATACACCCATTAAGAGCTATTCTATGGTTAGTATTAAAACATCACAATAGCCCAGCATCTCACACGTACACAACCTTGCAGAACTGGAGTGGTCAGCATTTTCATTGTAAATTCTGTTTTCAAAGGTTTGTAACTCGCTTGTAAAAAAGTTTCTATAACCAGAAAATTTTGAAAGTTCTCTGCCAAGGAAGAGCTATTTTAAAACTACAAAAACAATGCAACTGTTGAAGTCAATCGTTGGTTTGGGGTTTTATCTATACAGGTGGTTTTTAAAAATAAATAAATAAATAACCCAACTCGGCATCTCTGAAAATCTTCTGGCTTTAAAAAAAAATAACTAAAGGAATTAAATCCCTAGAAGTTAGTATTTCCCCCCCCCCCCTTCAAAAAGCTGCAATTGTATGGCAGATAAGCCCGAAACATGCAATTATTTGTGCTACTTTGCAAAATAGCTGCCACGCTGCCACGCTACCAAGTCCCAGTGTCTCTTCAACACCAACTGTAAATACCAACCCTACCCATGCCCAATTAGTTTGCAGCTCAGGATTACGCCCCTGGCTAAAGGGCTGGGGATTTTAAACACAGAATGGACACGTTAAAACCGACTTAATCTGGCTGCTTGTACAATTCCCCAGAATCTCAGCTAGCCCTTCTTGCACTGAGCCAAATAACTTACTGAAGCAGATCCCTGAAAGGGCATCCAACCCTCACCCGAAGCTGTGGGGATGTCACATTCCTCCATAATAGGCTGTGATAACTGCCCTTCCTTAAAAAAACCAAAAAACACTCCTATTTAACTAATCAATTTGAATTGTTATCAATTTGAATTGTTAATCGTAACTTGAAGATATCAAAGCCACTATTCTCGTAATTAAAAAAACAGACAAAAAAGCAGTAGCAAGGGAACTCTGGACGAACTTTTTGCTTTACTTTTCCTACCAAATTGGACAGAGCATCCTGGTGTTCTGTCACTGCCCCAAGAAGATGACCACCATGAGGGTCCCATCAGCCCTCCATCCTCACAGCAAGGTGGCACCAGCATGGAGAGGGACCATGGGGCACCCCAGGATGGGGAGCACAGTGCTCCCCGTGGGACAGGGGACATCCCACCACTGCAGCAGCCCTCCTCCACAGGCTACAGCCCAGCCCACAAACTGGAAGCACCTCACAAGACTCCCATCCTGATCCAGGCAGGTCATGGTAGCTAAGGAGGGATCTCCAAGTGAACTGTGCCAACCACTGTGACCACAGGTGACACTAACCTGTAAAGCACTGCCAACATTATTACAAAAATAAAGATACACTGCTCATCTTACGCAACATTTGTACAAAAAGGAAGGTATTGCTCTGGGTACTGCACTGAATGTGTTTATATTCTTCTATTGTTTACTGCCAGTAAATATCTGTGACTGAGTTAAAATCCAAATGACAACTCATTACTCGCTTCAGAGCCCACCATAAGCACACATCACCAATTAAAGAAGGTCTCTCTCCTTCACTGTTGCTCCTAGAAACCTCCCAAATGCACATTTAAGGCCATTTTGAACCACTGTGTTTTTCACAGGACACGGAATTAGGCTATCCCTTGTGGAAAGCTTAAATTAGTCCTTTGAAATTTGACCTAAATTAAAAGAACTGAAACACACTGTTACTGCACCAGGCGAGGGCTTTAAGTGGGTGCTCCAAGGACAGTGTCAAGGCATTGCATGTGGGGAAGAGACTAAATTAGCTACCCAGCAGAAGGATAACACACAGCTTGGGCAAGGGGAGGTCAAGGGAGAGCTTGCTATTTATCAAATATATGTCTAAACTAATTATTCAATTCACAAAGTAACCCTTCAACCTATGTGTGCGGTCAGAGCCCTTTTGAAATGTTGGCTATCATCAAAGGCTGTCACAGCCTGGGTACACAGAAAGAGAATGGCTCCTTTGTACACACTGGGGTAGACTTATTTCCAAATATTTTCAAGAGAAAGGCTTCATACTTCCTAGGATAAAAAAACCATATGTAAACACTTGATGCAAGATATAATTCGATAGTTGACAGTCCCTAAACTAACTCCTACAGGTCGTGTTTCTGCTCACACTAAGAGCGTCAGATTTTAACATCACTGCTTCAGGAAGAAAGCACCACAACCACTACCAACCACACTCAGGATCCAGCCCTTAACCTGCACCCATGAAATCAGTATTGTTCTTATCGTTTACAACGGCTCATTTTCAGTGTAAATACTTTCATATGTACCAGAGTAATATCTAATGGTCCCAGATGAGATTCAGAGCTCAACAAGTCCAGTATTTTATGAAAGCACCCAAGAGAAGCGTGCTACCAAAGTGACTGAATTGACTGCAGATAACCAAAAGTCAAGTACCTCAATGCGTGACAATGCCTTGCACGTATCCTGCACATATCCACGCAGCTGATCACTCTATAAAGTACGTACTTAAACGGTTGCAAACGTCCCTAAAGTTATGTTTAGCTAAGAGACAAGACCATATTCTCTATTGGAATCAAAGGAATGAAAAGCCACAACCTCAATTTCTGTTAACATTGCATACAGCTTTGTGAATATTCTAAGTCACTAAGACAATAAATAGTAACAATAAAAGCACCTATCAAAATTTAAAAAAAAAAAAAAAAGACAAAATTTAGGGCATGCCCACGAAGGAAGACTAAGGAACAGATCAACATGTGTCACCAAAGGTCACAGCCCCGTCGACCTTCTCAGCTGGTATGAAATGTCATCGCTCTAATGACTGCACAGTCAGCAGCCCTACCAAAAATTTACATTATTAGAGCACCTGACCCTCCAAATTAGCTGTGGCCAAAATGGTATTTACTAAATTAAAAAAGAAGTCTGCTTTTGTCTTTGAAGAGATTTTTTTGAAGGGGTTTTTGTTTTGTTTTCAGCTTGGAGAGCTTGTGGGTGGCAGTGATGGAACCCAGGGAAGGTGACTGTGTAAAAACATGCTTTTTTTTGTTTGTTTTTAAGGGGGTTTAACGAAGTACATAAAGGAGGGTTTATTTCCCAAATCTCAGATATAAATCCCACACAATTCCCTCTATTCTGTAGCATTAAAGCTCTTATTATACCATTAACTAGGAAGCAGGGTTGGGTTTTTTTGTTTTTTCCTCATTTCTGGTAATAATTTGGGTTCTCACATCTAAAATTGCTTCATGTCAGTAACATTCCCGCCCAGGGAAGAAGTTTAAAATCCTTTTTAACAATTTACTCTTTGATAAAACCCAGATTCCACCCCCTGGATATTCACTGTGGAAGAAACATTTTTAAACTGTGCTTTTTAAGATAATAAAAGCTATTCTTCCCCCAAAAAGCTAAAAAATTATCAGGCATCATTCAAAGAACATTACTCTTCTCCCTGTAAAATTTTCCACCAATCATGCAATCACATTCTTTTCGATTTCACCCTAAAACTAGGGGACCTCATTACAAACAGCTAATCTGCAACCAGAATTATTCATGATTTTGTCATTCCTCTGAAAAGCCAAAAAGGTACCAGATGTGCAATTAACAAATCATACAGTAAGTGGTGATGAGAGTTGGAGGGTTTTTTAATTCTTGAGTTACCTTCAGAAGGAAAAAAAAAACCCAAGTCTTTGCTCTCAACAATCTCTATGGCTGACAGATGACAATACTGTTATACTTGGTTAATTTTTATTCAGAAATGCTTGCTAGGGAAGAGGGCTCATCATCTCTTAAATAGTTCATCCCCTGCCATCAATAAAAATGTACTTGGAACGGATTCTAAAAATGTGTTAGCTGGTGACGTCTATTTTTAGAGGCAGTGGATAGAAACAAATAAGTTTTGCATGAAAATGTATTAAATAAAAACAAAGCTGTATCCGTGGACATGAGTAGTAGAACGTGTAAAGGTCAAATTCTCTCCAGAACCTCGCCGGATCAGAAATGCTGTATGGACTATTACATTGGTTTGATAGTTATTAGAAATGTAATCACTCCTCCAAAGGACAGATAAAACCTTATGAAGGAAGCCTTGCTTTCCCCCTCAGGTGCTCAGAGGGCTGGAAAGATCCCACACAATACCGTAAAATCATTCGTACATACAATCAACTCGCAGTAATAAAAAAGCAGCCCCTCATTAGCTCTTTAGGGAAGAAAACCACTTTGCAAAGCTTGAGGAACAGATATACCGAGAAGAGCCTACCAACAGGTGCAGGCTCAAAATAGGTTTTATCAAAACACCTCTTCCAATGTAAAGGTCTCGGTTAGCCTTTGTTTTCAGGGTAATAAACTCCCGTCCTGGCTATTCAGATCTCAACATTTACGCTTCCAGAACTTGCAATCCAGACACTGTACTGATTGTTCTTGGATATTAACAGTTAGAATAAAATTTCCCTATCGCTAAGTACAAACACCAATAAAGCTGCAACACCGTTTTTGCAGAGTGCCTGGCAAAATGAAAACATTCAAGCCACACAACTGAAAGCCAGCGGGATTTGTTTTTTTACCTGAACTTCTCAGGTTAAGACAATCACAAAGACACGCAGCTCTACAGCCATTTCATTCCCTGAGACAGCAACATGTAACACGTATGTAAACCCAACAGACTGGTTTCCTTAAAGACCCATTCCTGAAAACTTTCAGGCGTACGCTTTGATAATACAACGTGATGACAGTCCCAAGTGAAATCACTGACACCACTTGCTTGCATAAGATTAAACGCCGTGCCTGTATGAACACAGCCCATGTGTGAGCAGGAGAAGTGAAAAAACCTAACTTTTGAGGGCTAATCTGTTACTTGCCAAAGCACATAAAGAGGTTGACTTCTTCTGTGTCAGACGTTCAGGCATTCAGAATGAACTTATTTCGCAGAATTAAGGATTCTATAGAGTGATTTACCTTCAGGTTCCAGTGTGGTGTCTTCAACAACTAAATTAAACGAAGGTCGAGCCAGGGAAAGTCCAGCCATGGTGACCACCACCAGGCAGATAAGGCAACCCAAATCCCAGCTGACCATCTTTTTAGAGTAAATTCCTGGTCCATTTCCGTATCTCCATGTGGACTTTAATCCCATCTGAACACCTCTAGAGAAGCATGGAGAGAAAGCAGTGCCTTCGGCCAGGGTAATGCCTCCTCCCTTGGAACGACGGCTGCTGCTGTGGGGAGGAGAAAGATTTAACACTGTCAGCAAAGACATCTTAAAACACAAACCAAAAACCTTCAGAAAGCCCCGAACAGAGCTGAGGTGAGAGGGAGGGGAGGAGGAGGATGGGGAAAATAGTTTTCCAGCTTCAAGAATATGTGAAAAGTGAGTGACTTTTCATTTTCTGTTAGCAGTTTCCATCATCACCTGAGGCATAACCAAGTCCTCCCTGTTTTCACAAAATCACTTCTCAGCACATATTTAGAGAGCTATTTTACTGACAGGAAAATATACAGTTTTTAAAAAATGAGAGGCACACACATGTGCAGGCACATAACCTGTAATGCTACAAAATTACCACAATTATACAAATTATATTCTTGTTATTGTCTGAAGGTTTATGTAAGTTTGTCTTGTTTTTCATTCCTTCACCTAGGCAGTTCTGCAGCCAGCTGAATTCGCAAGAATTCAGTAATTTTCCACAAGAAAGAGAGTTGAAAAATACCCTTTAGACTTGGATAATCTCTAAGACTATTTCACCTCAGGACTTCCAGCTCCCCCATGGACATACCTCCTTCTTACTCAGTTCATTGTCCTTTTAAAGCCTCAAGAGTCCTGTACAGGTGAGAGGCTCCAGTCTTGCAGGGATACTGGTTAGCTACTTTGCATTACAAGCAATTAAAATCTGTATAAAGTACTGCACAGACTGCACTTTCACAGACCTCCCCAGCATCGTTTTCCATTCATATATGCTAAACTGCATGTACACACGTTTCTCTTTTCTCTCTCATTGATGCTTATTGATATTTTTCAAACGGGGGGAAAAAAAAAAAAAGTCTGGATTATACACAATGAAACTAATTTAAATTAATGGAGTTAACTGGTAATCGAGGCATGGGCTGATGGAAGACAGAAGTGGTACCAAAGTAACCAGGACTCCCTTCAGGGGACCTTGTTGCCACCATACTAAGATGCCAGGTGAGGGTCAGAAGAGCATCCTCACAGGGTGATTTAACAGCTCAACCAGAAAATTAGACCTGATTTTCCGCTTCAAAAATAAAAGATGGCAAACCTCAGTAAATGGATAAAACAAGTAACTGCAGCAACTGTTCTAACCTGGCCAATGATTCATCTTAGATGTGATAAAACCCAACTGAAACTTAGACCGTCTTGAAGGGAAAAGTAACATAAAACCTTTTCTTCCTTCCTGCCCTCACCCTTAAAAAAAATAAAAGTCAAAAAACACAAAAAAGTGTAAAGAAAATGGCAAACTTCTCAAAACTCCCTGTCATTTGGATGTGGTGTGGTACCTCAGCATACACTAGACAGGAACATGGACAAATATTCTCCCTTTATAAAGCCAACCATTAAAAAGTTTATTCAGAGTCTGTTAGCCTTTCGCTGCCTGTTACGTACAAACCAAGTTCACTGTGCTAAGGACAGAAATGCTGCTGAGGTCTCTTCTCTTGGGTACTATATACAGTAACTCCTGGGGTCAGTAGGAACAGATTTTTGATGACATAAATAAGGCACTTGGGGAAAATAATTAATACATGGTATTTCAGGTGAATCCCTGATACTTCAGGGCAAGCTTTTTTCACCTCAGCTGATAACCAGTTCAAAGCTCTGTCCCTCCCGTAGGGAGTTAAGCATAGCGCGAGCATCCCAGACCACAAGTTAGCAACTACCATTAAATCTCCAGTGAAAACACCACCAGACCACTGCATAAACATTTGCGAAGAGCTTGCCGAGCACTTCTTTAAATAAGCACAGAGCAGGTGTAGAACTGAAGAGAGCTCTGTCTCTGGGACCGGTTTGTGTTTGGTGAAGGACTGGAGCAAGCCCTTGGACGCTACCAGCCAGGGTCAGCTGCCCGACAGCCACAGCTCTGTAGCTCGGTTTATCCAGCTGTATAGTGGGTAGAAACCCTATTTAACAGACTGGATGTAATGCTGATTTAATTTCCATAAATCATCTTGTAAACTCTCAATTAAAGGCTATGTATATAAATGCAAAATTTGATCATAATTTTGCAAAAAAAGAAAACCTACCAGAACGCTAGCACGTATTTCAGACTCTTAACAGCACGAATTCCACTCGCATTTCAACCGGTTCAGATTTTTAGGCTAGATGAAACACCACTGAAAGCACGTTTGTGGTTCCTACCCTCATCCCAAACCCTGAAGGGCAGCACAAGGCGACCTGACCACGCGTCTTCTCACCTGAAGCTTTCTGCCGGCTCCCGCACCTGAACATCTGCCGGCAGAACGAAGGGCCTCGTCACCCACAGGGCAGCAGAAAACTCAAACCCCAGGCTTGCAAAGGTGTAGCAAAGCAAAAAAAATCAGAGCTCCGGACCCATCCACGGAGCCAAAACGCGCTTTTTTAGCGCCACGACAGCGACCCGGGTTCAAGGATTGCCCCTTCCCAAAAGAAGCAAGAGTCCAACGAAGATGAAACAAAACCAAATTCTTTTCATAGTTTGATCGCCACAGTTGCTGGGGGACGAGTCTCTGGAAAGACCTCCTGCGCTGGATAATTATGTACCTCTATCTCAATGTTTGGAACACAGCCCCAGCATGCTTTTTGGCCTCCACAATTCTGGCTTCCTGACTACAATACCATAATCCCTCCTGGAGTCTCCGACTCAGTGAAAGCCACACGTAGTGTTTATTTTTCCCCTTGAAAGGGAACTCTGTCTCTCTTCTCAGCCTACACTTTGGGGAGGAGTTGTCAGCCTCCAATGATTGATGGCTCTCCTTGCCACTCGCTCATCAAGTCAATTTTCACCTCGTCACATACCTGCCCAAATTTCTTTGCCAAACTGACAAGCATGGGAAAGCAGACTGGTTTGGGAGCCCAACCAAATTCCTCCAAGCTGTACTTCAGTTTAAACACACTCACACACACAAACAAGTAGTACTTGTTCAGCAGTGGCATTAATTAAATTCAATGCTCAGTGTTCTTTTTAATCTACTTCCATTGTTGTTTATAAGATGTTTATCACTCCCCAGGGAGAGTACAATTTGTAGAGTATGTTAACCAAATCAATACATTGCTCATTGTAGAACTCTTGCGCATCATTCTCTATTAGGCAGGGAATAGCAAAATCTGAATGAAATACGCATCTTCCCTCCACAAAAAACATCTCAAGCGCCCTAAAAGCCCAGCAGCTTCATCAGAAAAACCCAGGTACGCGAAGCTTTAAAGCCAACAGCTTTGTATACACACACACACAAATACATACGCGTCTATAAATATATATATATACACACATATATATCTAACAAGGCTCTTCATCACAGTTCAACCTCCAAGCAAATCTGAGTATCACAGCTATTAAACATTAATTCTGGAGGACTAATGGGAACCGGCTGGCAGCTTCAGTACTTTTTTCATTGTTTGAACTTCTTTCATTTGCTTTCCAGGACTATCCTGTTTTTCTCAAGTCTTTTGCCACTAAGAGATCAGGGGGAGAAGAAAAAAAAAAAAAAAAATCTGCATTTTAATTGACATTCCAGAGAGAGAGAGAGAAGTCCAGAGGCTGCTGATTGCTGTCTATTCAGCCCAAACAGGCTTTTCAGATGAAAATGAGTAAAGGCTAGTGGAAGATTTACAGGGATTTGGTACAAAGGAGACAATGAAGTTTTAAATGTTGATAGCGTTTCACACCAAACGCATAATGGGTCGCTGTTTGAGCGGGCCGTTTTGCATTTAAATATATATTTCACTGAGGATTTCTTTCCCCCCTTACCTCCGGCGGGGGCAGTTTCGGACCGCCAGCCCCTCTCCCCCGGGCACGGCGGCGGAGCAGCACCGCCCGCTTCACCCGTCGGGGCGCTCCCGGTATCCCCCGGGCAGCGGCACCGAACCGGGGCTGGGGGGTGGTGCTGCTCCCCCAAGGCTCAGCCCCCCGTTTCTCATCCCCCGCTGTCACCGCTGGAAACCGTCCCCCCAAAAATTTCCGTGCATCCAACGGCCGGGAAAGGAGAGGGGGGGACCGGCATGGACCCAGCGGGCTGGGACCATCGAGTGACAGAAAGACGGACCCGCCGGGGGGCAGAGCCCGCCCGGGGGGTGCCCGCGCCCCGCCGCCGGTGTGCGCCAGGTGCGAGGCCCCGCACCGGCGGCCGGAGCTCTGGGGCGGGCACGGGGCAGCGGCGGGACCCCCGGCCCTTCCCCACCGCCTCGCTCTTGAGGAGCCGCCCCCCCGCCCCGCTCCCCCGGGGCAGCCCAACCCGCTGCCGTTACCTGCAAGCGAGGAAGCTCCGCGGGAAAGGTGGCGGAGGAGGGGATGGGTGTGTGGGGGGGGAGTGTCCGCTCCTCCGCAACCGGCGTGCTGAGGCCAGCGGCGGCTCCGCGGGACGGGGAGAAACTCCTCCGCGGCCGCGGTCACTCCGCGGGCAGCCCCGGCGGGGCCGGCGGGGGAGCCGGCAGCGGCGCAGCGGGGCGCATCCCCCGCGGGAGGCGGCTGGGGGAGGCAGGAGGGAGGCGGAGGCGAGGCAGGAGCCGGCCCGGCGCCCCGTCCCGTCCCGTCCCGTCCCCTCGCTCGGCTGCAGCGGCTACCGCCTCAGAGGGGCGAGCCCGCCCTGCCCGGCGCCAGCAGCCGCCTCCCCCGCAAGGGCATCGCCGAGCGGAGCACCGCGGGTCCCGCTCCGCTCCATCCAGCCACCCGCCCCGAGCCGCCGCAGCTTTGTCAAGCCGACAACCCCCCTCGGGTGGGTGGGTGGTTTTTCGGTTGGGTTGGTTGTTGGTTTGTTTTTTTTTTTTTTTCCCCTTTCCCTCCCTCCCTCTCTCTGCCGCCGCACTCCTCCGGCTCCCTTCCTCCCTCCCCTGGTCACTCCCCCCGCTGCAACCCGAGCCGTTTCCTGGACGGCGCTGCTCGGCTCTGCCAATCGCGGCGGCTGCGGCGCGGAGCCCCTTCCCCCGCCGCGCGGGGCAGCGCGGAAAACCCGCGGCCCCGCTCCCGCGCAGCGCAGCCCCCCCCCCTAACCGGGGGTCGGGGCTGCTCCCCCGGCGGGGACGTGCTTTGGGGGGGGGTGCTGAGAAGCGGCGTTAAAGAGGGGGCAAAACCAGAGCAGGACACACACACACCCCGCTGCTGCGTCCCCAGGGGAGCGGGAAGCGCATCCCGCCGCGGCCACTGCGCTGTCGGGTGCGGGAATCCCGCGCAGCCCCCGCTTGGGTTGCGCCACTGAATGTTTTCCGACGGGTTGGGGAGGAAAGTTGGGGAGCGCGGTGTGTCCCACATGCGACTGGACCCGGCCAAGCCGGCTCGGTGCCTCCCTGGTTCCCTCCGCCCAGCGCGGTGATGCTGAGCAGCAGCAAAATCCTCACACAAAAGTGCTACCAGCTCAACAACTTTCTCCAGAAGTTCTTTTGGCTCAGAAGCCGCGGCTGGCCTGTTCCAGCTAGAAAGGATGATTGGGTAACACCCACTCAAAAAATCCCCCTCGGTTTAGGGCCCCTTCGGTGCAGAACCTGATTTCAACTGCCTTGTGACTTGGTCAGCCTGGGCACCTTAAACAATCGTGTGTGTGGTGCCAAACAGGGAAAGTTGTCGAGGAGTTATGCAAACATCATTTGCCTGGACACACAGACTTAAAACTGCATAATATTGGTATTCAAAACTCAGTATAACTTAACCTGATGCTTGCTTAATAAAACATTTACTTTAGATACCATTAACTAAAAGGTTGCTAATACAGACCCTGTGTAATGCTTGCTTTGTAGAATCAGCTTGACAACAAAATCAATAAGCGGTGGTTGCCTGAAATTAAATCAGTGTTGATCAATTTAATGTTACTTTATTTAAGCATAGCCCTACTGTACATTTCATATGTTGTATGCGATATTGATCAAGGGGATTTTCAAGGACTGTGGCCGCACATTGTAGTGGAACTCTCTATTTACATAATTCCAGACTCGGAAAACTTGAAAATAAGTTTTCTCTAGGATATGTACTTACTCCCCAGAAAATATTTTCCCACCATCGCCAGCAGGCTTTATGAGGGATGGCAGGCAAATTTGTAGTTGATTAGAAACACAGGTTTAATTTTTTTATTTTTTTTTTTTTTTAATGTTCCTAAAGCAACAGGCATCTGAATGTTCTAATTGAGAAGCTAAGATGTCACAGTCAAGATCCAATTTTCCCAGCTCCGGGCATGTCCATCGCCCATTGAAAACATCGTTAATGCATTCTCACATAAATTATTGTTCGGCACAGGAAGCTGCAATACCTTTCCCCATTCATCGATATCTTTGCATACTCTGAAAGAAAAGGAAGCATTCCACTAAAAATGACAAATCAGAACACCTATTTCCAATGTCTGGAAGCACTTGTCAGAATTTATTCTTTTGGGGGATGAAAAGATAGCAGTCTATCAATAGCAGCCTTTTCTCTTAAATGAGCCACATTCTCCTAAAGTGGCCCACAACAGCCCAACTCCTCAATCTGAGAAAAGCAGAAGCATGTTTGGAATTAGAAGGGGGGGGGGGGGAGGAATCAATTCTGTCATCATATTTAGGCTTCAAGAGATCTCAGTGGGCCCAGGGAGCCTTTCATAGCAGTTAGGCTGCTGAATGAGAGCATAATCTCTTTACAGTTTTTTCCTCCTCCTCTCAGAGTGGCTGGGATCTTTTCTGTGAGCCCTCCTGCACGTGAATGGTGTGGCTAATAAGCCTATTAATGAGGTTCCACAGTGGAGTGTGAATAGGTAAATAAGCCCCAATCTGTTGAGGTTCAGGAGCAAGGGCAGTAAAGCCATCATGAACTAAAGGTGACAGTTTGAACTGAAATAGGAACAACAGCTCCAGGTTTCAGGGGAAAGAATAGACAGACAAGGCACACATTCAGGCTCCTTCTACCCCCTACCGAGTCCTATTTTCTTTCCTATTCTTCCTCCTTTATAAAATGTCTTGAGTAGTCACCCATTTTTTCAAAAGCTCTTGAGACGTCCTTTTTCATCCTGGCAATGATACATCAATAGGGAGGAAGGAAAATGAGGACACCAATGCTCCTTTGCACCGCAACTTTCAAAAGCAGGAACAGTGCTGTCCCCCCTCACATATGGAAGCGGGGGAGGAGAAAGAAAGTTAAATTGAATCTTTCAGCCCTGCCAGCTCTTTGTCACTGCTGTCAGCTGGACCCTGGTCCCCCTCTGCACGCAGGCAGGCATACAGTTAATGTTCAACAGGGGCATGGTACAAGCGAGGGGCTCCACAGCTGGGATCAGCCAAATCTCCGTTGCGGAGCAGGCAGAGGTGAGGAGATGAATTCATCTCCACCTGGCATCTCTTTTACCTGGCAGGGAAAGGTGAAGATGCGCCTGACTTCAGGCTGCTCCTGGGCTGGATGCGCAAGAGCCCAACTGAAGGGCTTTTAGAGATGAAGGTAGAAGGTTAAGCAGAAAACAAAGAGCTTCTGTCTACGGGGAGCTGAGGTGAGATAGGCAACCAAGGCCTTTGAGTACTGTGGGAAAAGTCACCTTAGAAAAAAACATAACCCAGAACTTCTGAGCGCGCCTCAGTGCTATTCCTTACAGAGCCTCTGACATTTCTTTTAAGTGCTGGAGATACTAGTGTAATCAGGGCTCCAGGGGAACCAGCTCCTCCATGGGAGCCCAGCGAGGAACAAGCCCCAGCTCCTGCCACGTCGCAGGCAGATGGCACAGGAGGCCACAGGGACCCGGGGCAAGCAAATCCTCCAGTACTCTATTCCCCAGGTGCTGGACTGCTGGCGTGTTACGTTTCTAGCTATCTGATGAAAATAGGAATATAATACAGAAAATTAAATAAATGTAAAAAAAAAAAAAAAAAGAAAAAAAGAAAACCCACACATTAAAGTTTCTGAGAACTATGGAGAAAGATCCTCTATATCCCAATTCAGCCACGCACATCACTGAGAGTTTAGCTTCTCCCCAAAAGACAATGGGAAGCAACATTTCTCCCCTGTTATTCAAGCTGCCCTGTCCAAAATCTTTTGCTTGACCATGCTGAATACAATTAAATACCCATCCAAGATTTATCTTTTTTTTAAAAAAGTTCTTCTAAAGCTAAGTGTCTAAACCCAAACTCTGGCAGCTAAAATATTTACCTGGTTTCCAAAGTATTTATGGCTCCCTTTCCTGGCAGCTTTGTACTTTTTTTCAGGGTGCCAAAGAAGCAAATCATAGGGACCCACTTCCGAAAACTTTTTTCTTTTCAAAGATAGGCCAAGCTGCTCTATATATTTGACAGCGTCTTAAGGAAAAGTCACTTCATATTCATATAAATGTGAACCCTTTCTAACATAAAAACTGCTTCTGAGAGACTTCCATCGCTATTACTTCAGGATGCTGCTAAACTGAAAAACTGAGATTAAAATGTCTTTATTTTAATGCCAGTAGATCCAGAAATTATACACAAAAGTGTGAAGTAGATGGGCTACCAAGTTCTTCTGTGGGGGGGGGGGGGGGGGGGGGGGGCGCTGCAGATCCCAGCCCGTAAAGGGATATTTTTACTGGGTGTTTATCAACAAAAAACTTCATTTTGGTTAAGCTACAGAAAATGGCAAATTAATTGCTTTTGCCTATCAATTTTTTATTTCTTTCTGCATTATGCGCAGCAGAATCTTCTAAGAGAATCTTCTAATCTCTTCAGGCAGTAAGGCCAAGCAGTTGGAAATAAACCCCAGATTATTTTCACTACTATTGTGTCAATGTCTTGTAATGGCATTTTGAGTATCAACACTCCCTCCAGACTGTTATGCCTTGTAGCCATGTAACCTTTCTGGTACTCCTCTCATTTTGTATGTCTTAAGGAAAAGATTCAAAAAATATTTGTTGTTATTATTACACCGTTACAAGATATATTTAAACAGGAAATGTGATGGGTTATGAGCAGAGTATTACACTGGGATACTGGATATTTGATGCTTTCTGCCCTTCTACATCAGCTTTCCTACACAGTCCTGGGAAAGGCACTTAATTTGTCTGTGTCCAAGCTCTCCAGCTATGAAATGAGAATAATAGATGCTTCCTGTCTCCCACCCTTTATCCAGTTCATCTATTTAGATGGTAAGCTCCTCATCTCTGACCATGTTTTTATGCATGGCTTAGAACAATAGGACACTGATCTCAGCTGGAACCTCCAGGCACTTCCATAATGCAAATATTGAATACTAAATAATCAAAATAAAAGAAAATCCTCAATTTATTATGTATTCTCTCATAAAGAATTTGTCACACGCTGTCCTGGTAGAGCACCTCTGGCTCTTGGGGAATAGTAGCTTTCCTAAATGAGTGGGAAGCAGCATCCATTGGAGAAGATCTTTTAACAGTGAACTCCCCTAAAGCAGGCCTCAGAGAAACCATATGAATAAACCTCTTTTCAGCACTGAACAGGGCACAGCAAGACAGAGCCAGACTTATAAAAATGAGAAGACAAAGGCTGCAAAGACAATTTGTCTTTCTGTTACGGATCTTGGATATATTTGGCTTGTTGGCCCATGCACTTCTTATTTCTGTTGCCAGCTGATCAATACACGCTGGTTTGTTTTACTGAAGCTCTGTTGTCTAACTAGACCAACTGGTGGTTGTGGCAGCTTCCCCTGCAATGTTACATCAGATCGGATTCTTCTCTGGTGACACCACAGGGTTCAGCAAGCGTGCGTTGACTTTCAGGCACAACCTCAGAGCAGAAGGTGTGAAGTCGGTTTTACACCAGGGTTCATGTTACAGTTTAATCCCTGGAAGAGGCAGAAAACTATATGGCAGGGACCCACAGTGTACGCACGGTTCTGTCTGGGCAGGGTCCCGTGACCCAGCCGCCCCACACCACCGAGTCCCTGCAGTCCCCTTCTGCTTCCCACATCCTTCACTGCAGTGCCAAGCTCCACGTTTCCAGTTCACTCTTTCAGAGGCCCAGCTGCAGACACAAAGAGGCACAATCATTCTAGCAGTTCAAAAAAAATTAATTAAGAGTTATTTTTTTACTTTCCACAACCCTGGGTAATAAAGCACTAAATGCCTACAACTATTTCCCTGCCTCGTTCTTCTCATCCCTCAAACATCTGTAAGTCAGCATTTCCCAAGCAGTTCATATTCTTCCTTCTCTCCCCATCCTTTGCACATAATTTCACTTCTCTATCTCCTACCATAGTTTTCACAGGAATTTGCTTCTTCCTGTGTGTCTCACTCTCAGTGAAAGCTGTGTCTTTTATCAGCTCCAGTCCCCACTGTAAGATGACCTCCTCCTCCACTTTGCCAGGTGATTAAGGTACCCACAATTTCACTTGAGAAACTGGATTGCCTTGGAGAGAAGCCAGTGAGGACCTGCCTGAGAAACCTTCACGTAAACAGAGATGCAGCGAGGTTTAACAGCCCTCATTTGTTAACTCTGTAACCACGTTCACAAGCTGCAGTCCAGAAAATGGGATGAAAAGGCAACGGTCAGGTAGGTAAAGATCAAATGCAAATAGGGATTTGCTATTTGATACAGGCACGTGAAGTTCCTTAAACAAAAGTCACAGGTTTTACTATAGGAAGGTTTCCCAAGTCACCACACAGACCCAAACCGTCCTCTTTCCCTGCTCACACAAACCCAGAAACACTTTTCTCCTTCACTCTGTTGTGTTTTAAAGGGAGGGTTACAGGGAAGCTCAGTTTGCATGAAATCTAGACTTGCATTACTGAATATTCATACACATATCGATGAATATTCATGTATGTATGAATATACAGCAATATTTCAAGGCTTGAATAGAAGGCCTGCTTTTGATTTAGGTGGCCAAGCTGAGGTCTTAAAAGATCCATTCCATCTCTTAAGGGATAACAAAGGTTGTATCAGTGATTGCTGGTTAAGGAAAACCCAGTAACAATCGTGCAGTTCTTCTGATGCCAGCCAAACAGAGAAACAGATACTGCCCGAAACTCTCAGGGCTGCTGAACGCAATGGATCAGGAAATGTTTTACGTTGTGGATACCAGTAAGGAGGCCAGAAACTTGATTACAAGGGAGACTTAGTTAAATATTCACTGGGATTCATTATGTGAAAACCACTAGAAAGGAACATGTTTCTACAGGAAGGGTAGGGCTGTTTTTATTCTTGCTTCTGTTATAAAATGCTGCTGATGGCTGCATACACCAGCTACCGTCCTCTAGTGGGAGGAATACAGCAGGTCTGTGTGGATGTGCAGAAACGCTTCTGCTGGTTGTTAATGTTAGTTAGAGGTAATGCTCCTTTAATTTGCCAAGTAGAGCCCTGTAGAGCCAACAGGACTTGATTATCTGACCCCCTTGCATTTGATGAGCAGGTAACATGAGCGTTTTGAGCAAGAGGAAGGTTCTAAACAAGGTTTATAAAGTCTTAGAGCTGTTGCTCGTTCAGTCTGAAATGATGGTGAGTACAAAGACTGAGAGCAAGCTGCCCAAAAGCTTGGAGACTGAGAAAACCACAGGACACTCACCGTTGAGCCCTGCCACGGAAGGGTGGTGGCTGGGTCACAGATCAGCCATCCCCGCCAGCATCGATTTGTGCAGATGCAGGTGAAGGCGGCACCCGGGTGATCCCACCTGGCAGCACACGCTTCCCCCTCAGCTGGGAGGTGCTGAGTGAACGCCGAGCGCTCGGGGACCCCGCTTGGCGCTGCCTTCCAGCTGGCCACGTACACTAGTGCTTCCTGGCCCCGGCTCTCGGCTGTTTGGGAAGATCAGGTCCTAAGAGCATAAACACAGGCGGAAAAAAAAAAATTTAAAAAAAAAAGCAAAACATCCCAGCAGATCCCCCACGATGCTTCCTGTGAGGAAGCGGCGTGTGCAGGAGGATGGGGGAGGCCTGTGGTGCTGTGTCCTGTCCCGCACAGGCTCCTCGCCCTGGGCATGGACGGGCAGCCCTGGCTCCTGGCTGGGGACACGCAGGACTCTGTCCCATGGCTGTACCCCGTGGCAGGGGCTCGCAAGAGATAGTCCTTTCCAAGCCATCTCCTCTCTCCACCTCCCCTGGCTGGCTGGGTCCCAAAATATTGCACGTCCTTTGAAAAAGGCCGTAATGATGATCAGTAACAGATGATAAATCTCACAAAAGAAGCTTTTTAAACGGGGCTCCAATTTTTACTGGCATACGCAGCCTCATTACATGCGAATAAGAGCAATTCAACAATGAATCTGAACGCAAGGAGTTTCATTTTCGGCACAGAGGACAGGAGAATTGTAGTAAGGAGTCAGGAACTGGAGAAACATTGAACCCTCAGTTACAGAAAACATTAGCACTCAGAGCTTTCCATGGCATGCAAAGGGTGAAATACTGTGTTGGCCAGCGAGGTAGCTCTATGTTAAAAATGTACAAGGCAATTTCTCTCCTGTAAATTTTATTCCCTGCAGCCTTATATTCGCAATCTTCTTTCTGAGGGGAAAAAAAAAAAAAAAAAAAAAAGGAATCGGCAGTCCCACCCAGCTCAGCATGTAGCAACAGGCTCCCAGTTAAAGTCTGGAAAACAGAGAAGCATTTTAAACATTTTAAACAGAAACTACTGCCATCTCCAGCATAAAACCAAGAGGGAGGGGGGGGGGGGAGGGGGGGGGAAAGCAAGAGGTGAAAAACTGAGGTAAAAGCAAAGGATCTGCATTTGTAATCATGCTCAACAGGAAAAACATCATTTACAGATAAGAAATAACACCGTTTAACCCTGTCTCCACAAAAGAACAGGCAGCAGTAGACAAGCGATCGGTCGCCTCCTGTACTGCAGAGGGGCCTGGGGGTCAGCGGGTCCCCTGGAATGGGGAGAGGCAGAAGAAGGGACAAAAGGGAAAAGAACTCTCACTAAAACTGCCATGAAGCCAGGACATGATGTGGAAATAACAAGGTTTCTCTGCACATGCCTGACTGCCTCAGATCCCCAGGTTTCTGCTGGTTTGGAGGTAAGGAGCAGACCAGGAGCATTTTCCAAAGGGATGTGAAAAACGGGATTAATCCCCACCTTCCTCGGGACATGACTTGCAACAGATCCTGGAGAAAAATCATGCTGTGATTCCGTCTGGTTAGAGACATCCAGTTGCTTTGTCCTCCAGGAAAATCTGTCTGGTCCTTGGATATGTCACATTCAAGGTTTAGTACTAAGGCTTCCTTTTCTTGGATGCCAAGAAGATCACCAAATAGGCCCAGGAGGAAGTTCCTCATGCCTCACATCCAAAACTGACAAATCTGTCACCCATTTGGAGCTCTTCTCTTAATGAGAGAATGGTGGCAGAAGGAAATTAACTTCACCAGAGGAAAAAAAGTCTTCCAAAATCCATGTGTCCAATCATAGAAACATAGAATGGTTTGGGTTGGAAGAGACCTTTAAAGGTCATCTTGTCCAACACTCCCTGCAATAAGCAGGTACATCTTCAAGTAGATCAGGTTGCTCAGAGCCCCATCCAACCAGGCCTTGAATGTTTCCAGGGATGAGGCATCTACCACCTCTCTGGGCAACCTGCCCAGTGTTTCACCACCCTCACTGTAAGAAATTTCTTCCTTATATCTAGGCCGAATCTACCCTCTTTGAGTTTAAAACCATTATCCCTTGTCCTATCATTACAGACCCCACTAAAAAGTCTGTCCCCATCTTTCTTATAAGGCTCCTTTAAGTATTGAAAGGCCATAATAAGGTCTCCCTGGAGCTGCTTCTTCTCCAGGCTGAACAACCTCCAGCTGTGACAGGTCCTGCAATCGAGTCACAACAACCCCACGAAACACTGCAGACCTGGGGAAGAGCAGCTGGAAAGCTGCCAGATGGAAAAGGACCTGGGGGTGTTGGTCGACAGCAGCTGAACATGAGCCAGCAGTGTGCCCAGGTGGCCAAGAAGGCCAATGGCATCCTGGCGTGTGTCAGCAATAGTGTGGCCAGCAGGACTAGGGCAGTGATTGTCCCCCTGTACTCAGCACTGGTGAGGCCACATCTTAAACGCTGGGTTCAGTTTTGGGCCCCTCACTGCAAGAAAGACATTGAGGTGCTGGAGCGTGTCCAGAGAAGGAGAACGAAGATGGTGAAGGGTCTGGAGCACAAGTCGTATGAGGAGAGGCTGAGAGAACTGGGGGGGTTTAGCCTGGAGAAAAGGAGGCTCAGGAGAGACCTTATTGCTCTGCAACTGCCTGAAAGGAGGTTATAGCGAGGTGGGTGTCAGTCTCTTCTCCCCAGTAACAAGCAATAAGACAAGAGGAAAAGGCCTCAAGTTGCACCAGGGGAGGTTTAGATTGGGTATTAGGAAAAATTTCTTCACCAAAAGGTTTGTCAAGCATTGGAACAGGCTGCCCAGGGAAGTGGTGGAGTCCCCATCCCTGGAGGTGTTTAAAAGGTTTGTAGATGTGGTGCTTAGGGACATGGTTTAGCAGTGGCCTTGGCAGTGTTAGGTATCGGTTGTACTCGATGATCTTAAAGATCTTTTCCAACCTAAACGATTCTGTGATTCCAACTCTCTCAGCCTGTCCTCACAGGGGGTGCTCCAGCCCCCCCAGCATCTCCGTGGCCTCCTCTGGCCCCGCTCGAGCAGGTCCGTGTCCTTCTGCTGTTGGTGCCCCAGAGCTGGACCCAGCCCTGCAGGGGGGTCTCACAGAGCAGAGCAGAGGGGGAGAATCCCCCCCTTGCCCTGCTGCCCACCCTGCTCTGGGTGCAGCCCAGCACACAGGTGGCTCTCTGGGCTGCGAGTGCACATCGCCAGCTCACATTCAGTTTTTCGTCCACTTTTCAGCCTGCTGCACAGATCTCCAGCTCCAGGAGCTGGTAAACCCAGCAGTAAGATCCTTGCTGGACCAGAGGTGATGCAGACCTCTGCTCCTGGGGAGGCTGCTCCACCTCTTCCTGGGAGTTGAATTGCATCAACACAGCAGTGAGGAGAAGCAGCTCACAGCTGTTTGCATGATACATATCTTGCGAATAAATAAACCTCATCTCCAGTGCTGCTGCTCTCTAAACATCTATAGAGACATGCATTCACTCAAAACAGTCAGAAAGTAAACAAGAAAGAGCGCTGCTCAGCTGAACCCTCCTCTAGCCAAAACCCAGCAATGTGAAAGCATCGCCTTTCAGCAGAGTCAAAAGTCTCATCAGCGCCCAAAATTTCTCTGCTCGAGGAATGTTCTGTCTCCATTTTCTCATGCAGAGACACCTCAGAGGCCGTAGGTTTGAAGTTCAAAAACCTGATGTATGTTTTTCCACGTATACTGGGAGGCAGAAAGAGGTAAAGAACAGTTAAATGCAGCACAATTGAAAATTAGCTCAAAATGCCGCAAGCTGCAATTCAGATGGATTACAAGATAACCTCAGTAGTTTCAAGAATGTAACAAGAACAGCCTTAAATCAACATAAATACTTGCTCAGCCTTTTCTTCATCTCGGGATTAATGTCAGACTTTTTTTTTTTTTTTTTTTTTTTCTTCTGTCCTGTGGCAGTAAAACCATTTTCCAGCTTTTTTAGGGAAGGCATTTGTGGTGACCAGGAAAGGGGGTGAGAATGGTCATGGCTACGGGACCCCGGGTGTAGGGGTGGGGTGCAGTGGGGTCTGATACCCTCTGGAGAGCAGGAGCAGAGCTGGGCAGGGAGAGGTTGATGCTGGTGGGTGCACCTGGGCCGTTACGGTGCTCTGAAATGCCAGGGTTGGTTTGCCAGAGCGTGGTGAGGAGCCAGCCAGGCACCTCCTGCCAGCCCCACTTTGTTTCTGCATGCTCGGTTGTACCAAAAGGCAGCTATGACCATTTTCAGTGCTTTCTTGAAGCGTTTTTGGGGTTTTTTTGAAGCTCGCATGGACCATACCTACAAGACACTGTGATGTGTCCCGCACTACGTTTGCACTCACACTTGGCAGCACCTCAGGCAAAGTGATAGCCTCAGGATGCAGCCCTTTATTCTGGGTTAAATTCTGGAGGTTTCTCAGAAAAACTGCAAAAAAAAAAAATCCTAAGAGGCACCTGTGGCCTCTGGGATAAATTTCTGCTTTATGGTCGCCTGCAAGCTGGCTGGGAGACACACCCTTGCTTGCTGGAGTACAGATAAGCTCCCAAGGACTTCAAAGGGATTGCTCAACCAGACTGCAATGAATTTCTGCAGAAATGTAATGCACAGCATGTGTCTGAGGGGATGGAGAAGAGCTGGGGTGGTTTAGATTAGATAGCACTATTTGGCTTTTGAGGGGCTTGAGGAAGTGAAGGACATGTAATTGTCTTTTAAAGTGTAATATTTGACTTCAATTCACCCACACTGTAGAGGGGCTTGCAGATAAGCAGTGGAAATTATTTCCGTGCAAGAGCTGGGTACAGCTTTCATACAACTAATCTCCCTGAGATCAGTTTTCCATTCTGAGTATCGCTGTGCTAGGGTAAGGCTCGGTTCTACACACTTGGTTGTGTCTGCTCCTCTCGGTTTATTACTGAGCGGACCCTCAGGGCCATGTCTCCCTTTGCCCTTACAGTCTCACAGTTAACAGCACCGAGGGGCAGGGAGGTTGTGCCTGATGAGCTCTTAGGCACAGGGGAACCCACGTCCCAAAAGGGTCACACCTGGTGCCCCAGCTGATGACAATCCCTCACATGTCAGCACTCCCCCCTAGTTAAAACACGGATATTTTATTACCTGCTGAATTAAAACCTGAAATGGGAAATCCTTTCACTGGAAGAGCAGCTGAAGGAAGAAATATGTGTATGCTAATGATATTTTCAGTTAATGGATACCAAAAAAAAAGCTTCAATCAATCTAGAATCCTTTTTACAACCAGGCAAAAATGTCTGGACACGACTTGGGATCTAGTGCCAGCTCTGTTGCTCTCTGTCCTGGGGACACTATAAATTCATTTGAGATGGGACAGTCTCTTTCACAGTGTTTCCAGCATGCCAGGCTCTCTACATCTTACAATAACATTCAAAAAAAAAAAAAAAAATAAGCAGCTAGTTGGCAATACCATCTAATTTTTCCATGATGAGGATTTCTGGCCACTGCAGGTGTACCTCATCTTCTGGAAGTTTACTGATGGTCTTTCTTCATTTTTTGGTTCCAGCTCTGCTCTGTGAAGAAGTACAAATATACAGGCTTTTACGTATTTGTCAGGAGCTTATGGTATGTCCTCTTTCTTGTTAATGAGATGTTTTTTCTTTCTTGAAGTCAATAAAATCTTTCAAGATTTAAACCTAAGGATGAGTTTCTTCTTCTGATGGAAGGTACACCCAAACAGCCAGCCTTTATTTAGTTTCTCCTTAGGTGAATGTTCCCCTTTTTATATAAAGATTTGTTTTCCTTGAAGAAATGTGCCAGACCACGTCAACAACATGAAAAATCACTGCAAATTTGTCAGCAGAAATATTTACTCTACAGTAAGCATGAGCTGGAAGAGCAGAGCCAGAGTCAAGGCTAGGACACTGAAGATTAACTGTTTGTTCCATTAAATAATTTACTGGCCAAACAGCACAAAGCATTTCAAAATGCAGTGTGTGTCTCAGGCCAATAAAGAAACATCTGCCCAGCAAAAATTACCTACACGTAGTTCTCAAGTTGCATGCTTTGAAATTCCTCGTATAAATCTCACTGCCTTGCCTGTCTAGAGGGTATTCTTCCCAACTTACTACATAGTCTCCTGGTGAGCTACAACCTTAAAATGCCATCCTGCACGTCTCTGATGATGAAAGCCACAAAGGCAGAAGAACTTAAGAACTTTCCTAGCTGCCAGCTCACAACCCAGCAGAGCTTCTCAGGTCCGCGCCTCATTGCCAGTAAAGGGAATTTCTGTAAGGAAAATTCTGCCTATTTTCACTAAACACAGGGAGATAAACATACACCATTTTCCCCAAAACACTCTTCAGTAAAGTCTTCTTTTTCTTTCAAAAATGAAAATTCTTTTTGGTAAATATATATTTTTCCCCAAAGTGTGCCATTTTTGAAATGAAAGCATGAGTTTTTCTGTTGTTTTCAATAGCTACTGGGCAAGAAGCTTGAAAAACTAATACAAATTTGTGAAGCTGCATTATACACAATGAAGAATAATCTAGCATTGGCAAAAGGATGGATCCTGGCTTTAGCCTGATAACAAATCAAAGAATCATTTTCCACTATTTTATGCCTTGGGCATTACCTGCTTTTTACAAGACCTTTTCATGAAGTAAATTGGTAATTCAGTTCTCCTCTAGCCCTGCTCTATTCACAGTAAAATAACAAGTTAAAATAACTAGCAGCATTTATTAGAATGATTTCCTAAAGCACAGGAGAGGGAGTCTGACTGATGTAGCTGTGGGGACAGGGTCTGAGGGCTAATCAAACCAGCCAACTGAATAAATTTAAATGTAAAATCATGGGAAATACTGGAATTGCTACATTGATTTTCCCAAAAAGCACTTTCTGATTTAGAGTATTAAGTGAAGACTCATTATTCACATACAACACAATTAAGTCTGGCACTCCCTATATATGCTCGTTCACCACTATCATTAGTGACAGAAAAGTCAGTAGAACTTGTATATAAACCTTTTTTTCCTTTTTTTTTTTTTTTTTCCAGTGTTCTTGTATAGAAACAACCGAAATAAGTACAGGGGTTCATCTAGATCATCATTACTGAATTAATTTAGCAGATCTATACAATATTGAGAGAGTATGTAGAGTACTCCTGGGTTGCAGGGGATGCTTCCATGGGATTATATTAAAGTTTCTCTTCTTGCCTTTTTTCTTCTTTCTCATTAAAAACCTCTTACTAGCTGTTCAGCACAGCTGTGGTAACAACTTTGTTAGCTCCTTCCAGCCAAGGTATTTCCAGTAGTATAGTAAACATTTCTATGCTCCTACTTGTCCCAGCACATCTGCAGGGGATGGTGGATTCGGGGGCCATTTGGGCAGGTAACAGTGGTTTGGATGTCATTGCACTGCAGCTACAGCTCCTCTACAAGGGATCAGGAGGAGAAAGAGGGGTGCTGCTCCAGCCAGGGTGATCTGTCTGCACCCTGCTAAATATAGGGGCTTTTGGAAAACTCCCCTCTATTCAGCAGTATACTAAGGGAAGAGTAGAAAAATATACTTAATAGCTCAAAGTCACTACCACCACACTTTATTTTGCATTCCTAAAATATCTAAGCACATGGACTGTTTTTGCAGGAAAATGAGTAGAAAGAGGGCTGCTGTACTGTGCAGTTCATTACTTGGCCTGGGGTATTTCCTGGTGAATTATCCCTTAGCACTGGTGTGGTGGGTTGACCTTGGCTGGATGCCAGGTGCCCACCAGGCTGCTCTATCACTCCCCTCCCTCAGCAGGACAGGGGAAAGGAAGAAAATAAGATGGAAAAAAACCTCATGGGTCAAGGTAAAGGCAGTTTAGTAAAGCAAAGGCCGTGTACGGAAGCAAAGGAAAACAAAAGATTTATTCTCTGCTTCCCATCAGCAGGCGATATCCAGGAAGCAGGGCTTCAGTAGGTCTAGCAGTTGCTCTAGAATACAAATGTTGTAATAAGGAATGCCCACCACCACACTGCCCTTTCTCTTAGCTTTTATTGCTGCTATGGGACTATCCCTTTGGTCAGTCGGGGTCAGCTGTCCTGGCTCTGTCCCCTTCCCAGATCTTGCCCACCCCCCAGCCTACTGCTGGGGGGGATGCTGGAGAGAGCCCTGGTGCTGTGCCAGCACTGCTCAGGAGCAGCCAACACACCAGTGCGGTGCCTTACCAACACCTTTGTAGCCACCAAGATACAGCACAGCACTACGGGAAAATGAACTCCATCTCAGCCAGAGCCAGTACAGCTGGTATGCTAGCAGGCAGGCAGTAACTCATTCCCCAGGACAAGAGGAGAGATCAGGAAGCTCTGCAAAGGTGACCTGATTCCTTTTAGATCAAACACACTTAACATCAGTGAGAAGTTATTGGAGGAATAGATTAAAAAGAAGTAGAAATACATCACAGAAGAAACAATTCAGAAAATGTCATTTGTTCTCACTTTTTCCCCATTTCTTCATGCAGGGGAGGTTGGGTTAAGATTCAGAACATGGAAGTAAGCAGTGCTTTAACATGCCATTCAAAACGTTTTTATTTCACCCAAGTGGAGACTTGCAGGGTCTGGCCTGAACCCTTGCATCACCCGGGTCATATACTTGCTCACAGTAACTCCAGCATTAAGTCCATAACTTCTGGTTGAACCAGATTGTTTAGAAAAAAATAACCCCATCTTAATTTAAGTTTTCAAAGGGAGAATTCATCATGTCCCTAGGCAAATTGTTTCAGATATTAAATTCTCCAGTGGCCAAGAATGCACACCTTATTACTGGTCTGAATTCTTCAGCTTCAGCTTTCAGCCGCAGAACCTCATTATAACTTTGCTTCATTAAAGAGCCCTTTCCCCACACCAGTACAGTTGCACTAATGGTTTGTCCACACAGAGAAGCGCGGGGTGACGCACGTACTGTCGGAGAGCGTTCGCACGGAATAGCCAGTAAACATCGTGTAAATTTACTATACAGGAATTTCCTGAGTAACTTAAATTAAGGTTGACTATCCAATCTTTTATTTAGACCAATTTAACATTTGAAAGAAAATAAAGCATGGTCAGTGTGGTGGGAGCAGCTTCTGGCACGCACCAGCTGTAGCGTATAACCAGCCGCAGGGACAGCACATCCCAGGTTTGCTGGTGGCTCCAGGCAGGAAAGAGCTTTTGGAGCCACTTGTCACTATTGCTCCCCCATTTCACTCCCTGGTCCCCACGCTCCAGCCCCAGGCCCTGTCTCAGGGCCAGCCCCAGCCCCAAGCACACAGGGAAGTGCTCATGGGGGGCTTGTCCCCACCACCAAGAGCTCCCTGTACAGTCCTTGTTCTGGGAGGTTATCCTCCTACACTATGGTACTGTCCCAGTGCAAAGCCTGTGGTGACACAACTACAGCGCTACTGTGACAAATTTATTTTTCAATTAAATACCCCAATGGGCTAGAGGAGAGAGAGGATTCGCTCCAAATGGATTATGGAAGCAGACACACAGTAGCGCCAACAGCACCAGCAACTCCTCTTGGGGTGAAGTTGTGCCTCAGCAGTCCCTGGTGATGTGCTCAGACCATCACAGATCACGCAGAAGGACACGGGCACCTCTCTGAGAACAGCCCCATCCCATCTCCCGGGTTACCATGCTGCGTCAAACATCATTAAACTGCAACATTAACGCAAAACCGAAGCGCCACAGCGCAGCATACGCAGGGCTGCGGCTGCCTTTGGCACCTCAGGTGCCCAAAGTGCAAAAAGCCACAAATCAGCAGGACAACGTACTGCAAGCAGGCTGCTTCTGTGCCTGTCTACGCTTCACAGTGCAGGGAATGTTTATTGTGTTTGGCACAAAAAATTTGAAAATAAACAGTATAGTACCTGATTGTTATTTTCCATTCAGTTTTTGAAGGCTAAAGCAAGGAAAGGCAAAGGGGGAGGCGAAGCACCATTCCAATAGGTGTGTCTCGGAGTCTCCGGCGTGTTGCAGCTTGACAATTCTCCCTGTTGCGTGGGCAGTGTTCATGCAAAGAAGTTAACTTGTAACTCCAAGCGATAGCCCAGAGCAACATTAACTCCCTGCGTGCCCTGTGGTTCACCACGAGGGGCAAAATAACGACCAGCACAACAATAGCACTGCGCTCGCTCCTCCTTCACGTTGTGATGCCCAAATATCCCGCGATGTGCAGTGATTTATTGATGTTGGAGAGCCGTTCACTTTGCTGGGCGAAGGAGGACAGAGGGGGAAAAGGGAACACTTTGGGCAGGGCAAGGCGTCTGGTTTTCTGCACAGGAGCAGGATTTGGAGGCGGTGACTTCTGCTATGGTCAGTGGTTGCATTTGCAGCTGCTTGGGGCGTGCAGAACACGACACAACTGGCATCCTCAGAGGGAAGCTCTGATCCAAAGTGGAGGAAGATCCTCTTTGCAGATGCCACATTTTCAAGGAATAAAGCTGCACTGGTAACACACTAAATCTATACTCATGGACAGCAAGCCTGTGTTTTAATCAAAGCAATGAGATACTGGAGGGATCATGGTGATACATATCCCATTACCTGTGATTCCTAGAAACCCAACCATTTTGTAGAAGAGGCAATTTATTTTCACACTCAACTCTTCATTATTAAGATGTGTTTTGGCTCCAAGACAGCTCCAGCTTCAAGAGTTCTGCATTTTCTGATCATCTTTATTTCAAAAACATGTACTTCTTGGCCTTGCACTACAGAGTGAGACTATTTCTTGCGTGTCAAAAGGTAGAAGAGGCTTACAGCATGTTTCAGCCACATCAGTAAACTAAAAAATGCATAGCGTTGCAGAGCTTAGCTTACCTAAGTCATCTCCCCATTCACTCCCTCCTTCACCTGTTTCCAGACTGCCTTCAGGTTTTTTTAGGCACAGCCTTTGAAGTCAACAGTCGGTTACTTTTCTCATTTATATACTGAAAAGAGTGCTCAGTATGGAAATTATGACTTTTTAGGGCTTCTTTACGTTCTTACAGTATTTTGTATAGCAAAAATAATTGAAACACAAACCACACCCTTGGCCTTTTTAAGTCCGGTGACCCACCATTACCACCTTTCAGAGGCTGATGAGAAGCTAGCAGGGTACGAGGGTGTGAGGCACTGGGGATGGAGGAGTGTCCCAGAGCGGAGCCTTTTTTGACCCGGTGAACAAGCCAGCAGTCTTCTCCTCCCCAGGTCACTGGGGGCTTCCCGCAGCTTTTGGGCAGAGCCCAGCATTTTTGGCAGCTCTTTCACCAGAGAGGCCGAGGGAAATTCTTGGAGAAGCTGGACATACCATCTGAAACTGAAAGATGGACAGTCAGCACGAGGGGAGTCAAAGAGGTGGGCTCCCAGAAGCTTGGTCTTTGAGCTGAATATATTAGATATTTTCATTAATAATTCTTGGCACAGGAAATAAGAGCATGTTGATGAATTTTGCTGATAGCATAAGACCGGGAAGGACTGGGAATGTCCATTCTGGGAAAATGGGGATCAGAATAGACCAGAATAAAAAAGTACACTGAATTCATTAGCACAGTGAATAGCGTTGTGCTGCTCAGGATTAACAAAGACAAATTATGTCAAGTTTACCAGCTGGCAATGACAGGAAAACATAGAAAGTTTCTAGCTATTGAGAGAGGTTGTGAAATATCTTTCTAGATGGTAGTGAGTGAAAATTCCCACCTAACCTTAGGGCTGCAGCTAGATACACGGAGGATTACATGAGGTGGTTGCCTGTGAGAGCTGATGTCAGGGTTCAGTATCTCCAGCAGAAGGAGCTTTGAAATGCAACTGCTCCCCTGTGTTCCACAAATCAGTAGGTGCTTTTGCTAATTAAACCCTTTTTGTGATGGCTATCTCCACTACCATTTCCTACATATTTTGTTTTAGGTTCGCCACTATAGTCAAGCCAAACATCATCGCTCCATATAAACATTTCTTCCCAAAATATTTATTCAGAAGGGACCTTGCTGCAGACTGCATCTTCTTACCTGACAGCAGAGATCCTCCTCGCCCTCAGCAGCTGACTGAGCAGAATTCTCTCTACAAACAAATCATTTGCAGAGATGCTAGCCCTTGTGTATACGAAACACTATTACACTAAACACATCACACACTTCAGAGGGAAAAGGCAAGGTACATCAGGTCACTAGCTTCTGAAGTTTCTGCAGTATGGCTAGATGAAAGTAAAAGCCACCCAGAACAAGATGGTGTGATACTGAGCAAACCAAAGGAGGAACACTAAAAGTAAAACTGGAGTGCGAGTAAAGACAGGAATATGCTTTAGTACACACTCACTCCAAAGCAAGTTGTTACGCTCGGTACATGAAAGCTCTATTTACTCCTCTAAGTAGTAAGATGTTTCCAACAAAACCTGGGTTAGAAATAGAGATATTTGCAATGCTTTTATTACTATTATAGTTCATCCAAGATGATGTGTCTGGTTTGAAAGTCACAAAAAACATATTCTTGTTAAAAATGCTGCCAAAAGGCTAAATGAAAACAGCCCGCTGCTGAATCCTGTGTTTGCAGCATTACCAGTGGGTTTTTTCAAGGGTGTTTATATAGACTGAGTTTCGTTTAACAAGGCAAAAGCCGGAGCTCTCACATACTCCATTATTTCTCTGCAGGTCCTTCTCACCAGGGTTAAGTCTTTACACTACTTCCAAGCAAAGCAGCCAAGAAAAAGAAGAAACAAATGCTGCTACTACTGAGCACAGAGGCCTCCTTTGCAAGAAATGTGATTTACGGAATGAAGTTCCTGGCATGTCTGCCGCGGGCTGTCACAACGTGTGCCTAAAATCCAAGGCTGAAATATGATCCCTGTTCCTTCCAAGATGCGTTGTGGCTTCTAGCAAGTTCTTCTGAAAGTGCAAGCAACCCTTTTCTTGGGAGCTGTGCTATTTCTGTGCGTTGCCATGACTTAATTGGTCTTTGCCTATCTGAGCGCTGTTTGGGGGTGAGGACCCTCCGAGATTTCCTCCAAAGCTGGTGAGCCCTGCTTTGTTGGGAGTTCTGGAAAGTTCTTCATGTAGTTTGGAGAATTGATGCACTTGGGGAGACACAGAGCAAAGCTCATCCCGGTACCCAGGATGAAGCTCTGTGTTCATACTCTCTTTAGCTCTCCACTGCCCACACTTGTACCTTGGATACCTGACTGCTGGGAACTGAATCACAATGGAGATCTTTTTCCATAATTTCATAAAGTTGCAAGCAGACAGTAGCAGCTTGAGGGCTTTCTGGCCTTTGCCGGCCCCGAATTGTTGATGTAGAAGACATTTTCACCCCATTTCTGCAGTCCTTCAGGCGTTCCTTTTCCTCTACGTGAAGCAAACGGCTTTTCAGCATTCAGCTTTCCCTCAGCTGCGTTCCAAACCCAGAAAATATTTTACCTCTAATGAAAAGTCCTCCTCATTTTGCTGCTGTATTTAAAACCAGTGAGGCAGTGGCATTTGTACACCACCATGGTCTACCTCGCCTTGCAGTATCAGACATGTCATTGTTGCAAGCCCCCATTTTTGCCAGCCTCTCCCCAGGATACAAGATGACCAGCCCTTGCCCACGTGTCTCACATCACCTGCTGGCTGATCCCATGGGAAACACCCCTGAGGATCTCTGGGTGGGGAATTCCATGGAGCGAGCGGAGGTCACGAGCTCCTGATGGACTTCATTAGTGAGGACTGCAGACACAGAAATAGCCTCTCTCCTATGATTTTGGATAAAATCCAGTATATCAGTTATAAAAAGATTTTGCTAACATATCTGCATGATGAACAGATATTTTATAAGAGTAGTAGCTCATGAACTGACATAATTTTCTGCAAAACAAAAAGACAGACATAACAGAGTCAAAGTCATCCTGACCGTTGACTTTGTGTTTGCTTCAGCAGGTTTTGGCGCTGACCCCACTTGAGCCACAAAGTTTTGAAATTCATGCGTTTCTTCATTCTCATCTTTCAGTTTTACAGTAGACATTTTTTCCCACAAATGTCTCTGAGGCCGTGTGGGATGTGGTCCAGCTCCCATTAAGGTCAATGGGAGTGCTGCCACTGCCTTCCCTGTGGGTCTCAGCCCTCTCCCATTGTATTACATTTCCAACTGCAATTGGAGACAGCTTCTTTCAATTTTTTCCTCTCCTAGTGCCCACAATGGGCAAAGTATTTTCCAAACAGAAGAGAAGGTCCCACTGAACGTCCCTAAATTCTCTAGAGATACTGGAAAAATCCTTATAATTAAATACATTTGACATGCAAGATCACAACTGTTCTCTAATAATTTTTTTTTAAAAGGCTTCTCTCCCATGTAGCTTTGCTTTACTGTAAAATAGCAGAGATTAAACACCGATTCTGCTGAAGTTTATGGGAGTTTTTCCACTTAGCTTCATTGGGACCACATTGTCTCCCTTCATCTCCATCTTTAATGCTACTGGACCACTACTGAAAATGTTCTGATAGGAACATGTGACGGCACAAGGGTCACTTTGTCACTGCCAGTCACACACTTGTTTGACAGATTATCTTAATCAAAATGCACCCCCCAAAAAAAAAAATCATAAAAGGAATGGAAATGCATGCAAACTGTGTTAGCTTATCTTCAGAAAAGCAGAAGCCTTATGCAAAAATTTATTGCACTCCAGGAGCGGTGAACACAGAGTAACAGCTGACAGTAGAAATGGCAGGGCAGCAGCTCCCTGCTCTTACACAGAGACTAAAAACATCACACCATCATAAACTATTAGGGAGTCCACAGTGAGGCTTTAAGAAATGCAACAGTGCTAAGAACCACTTGGAAGTGGGACCATTAAACATAATTCTGTTTACAGAAGACTTCATCCTCATACTAATGTCTGGTTTGGATGACCCGATTAATCTTCAGAAAAAAAAAATTAGTAGTAGTTTCCCCCAGACAGCAAACCAACAAACAGTAAAATGTTAGTTACGCTGTCTGATGTGAAGTGTTAAGGAAAACTACTACTAGCAGGTAATAACCTCAAGCCTTTATATAAAGGCTTCATAAGAGACAGTTTAAAAACATCCCAAAGTGGGGATTTCACAAAGGAAACATAAATTTACAGTGATGAAAAAAAAACTTCTTTATGCACGAAGAGAAGAGTCTCTTCTCCATAACAATTTGATTAGGGGGCATATATTTGGGATTCAGTCTAGTTAGCTAGGAAAATTTAAGTGACAGCTGCCAGCCACCAGAAAAACAACTGACAGTGACTAAGAGCCCCGGTTTGCTGCATGTGCTATGGCAATCTGCAACATCTTGTTCTCATTCTTTAAGTGAAACCAACCCAGTTACATTTTGTATTTACAATCCAGACTTGAATGCAAAAGTCACTTCGTAGATGTTCCCAGCTACCCATATTCTTCCGTAATTTGGGGAAAAGGTATGGATTTGTTGGTTTTGTGCATACACTACAATACCACAGATTAACTATGTCATCCAGCAGTGCCATTTTGCCACCAGTATACTCCTCCCCACCCGGAGTTTTTATTGATTATCCCTACTATTTGTCACATTGGGATTTAGCCTTCAGCAGCCTGGAAGGTCTCCTACAAAGGGGCTGCCTATGCATGGAAGATCCTGCATTACACCAATGCTCTTGCTGACACATTTGTTATAAAGCCAGGTCAAAATAGCTCATTTAAGAGCAGAGGAGGGAAGTCATTAGAAAATAGACTATTTCGGTTGAAAGGGACCTACAATGATCATCTAGTCCAACTGCCAAAAAGGAAAAACTTGAAACAGGTAAGACCCTGTGGTGGAGAGGCAGATCCCTAACTGGGACACTCTCCCACGGTGAGTGCTGGGAGGATGTATTTCTTCTGTGCCAGTCTTATTCATGTGTTAGGGCAGTTGACATGCAAACATTTATTTTTTTTCCTCATTTAGAAATGGATCTCACATGTATGTAGGCTTCTTGCTTTTGCCCATTATGATCTTCTCTGCACTGATCTTGTTAACATCTTCTATGGTTGTTGTGCTGCTCCATCAGCTCTGATGGCTTTAATACTGCTTGCAAAGGCTGAAACACTAAAACCACGTTGTGGTTGCTGGTAACTCCCCAGCTGCCAGACCAGCCTCTCAAAGTCACGAACTCTGTGCTAGTGTCAAGCTTACACATACGCTCACGCTGTGTTTACCAAAGTAAAGTAAGCTGCATGCATTCTTTATTTACCAAAAAAATATCCACGTTTAGGTGGCATGAACCCAAAGGAGGAACTCTGAAACCACTTCCTCCTGCTGCTGGAAAGACACAGGGCCAGGATGCCTCTCGCCATGTTGGTCTTGGCTGGGTTTGTAGCTGCTGGGTGTGAGTTCGAGCATCCCCCCAGCCTGTCCAACACAGCTCGTTGGAGGAAGTCTTGACAGGGCTCTGGCAGAGCCAGCAGTAAAGATGTGTGCTAGAGGACACTTCTGTGCACCCATTTCTGGTCTTAGTTGTCTGCCATTTATATCAGCCTTTAGGCTGCTTAACTTACTGCTATGGAGAAAAAAAAAAAAGTTTGTGCATACCTAAAGATACATAAATAATTCTATTAAGTAAAAGAGATACCTAAGCAATGCCTGGAGCTTGCACAGCAATATCTGAAGTGATGAATATTTGATTATAATATTGATCCATAACATCTGTCCTAGCCACAACTCAAAAGGCATATTAAGTTTTTGTCAGAGAGTTTAGGTTCTGCTAATCACCCAAGAGAGGATTTGGAGGGTGTATTAGACTTACTCCCTCTTACCTCCTTTTCCTCTCCTCTGAATTTGGGTGGGTGGGGAATGAAGAAACAAAGCACATAGCTACAGTGCAAATGCCCCACGTGGGAGCTCCTTGTGTTCCTCTACCCCAACAGTGACCTGTCAAACCCTCCTGGGTGACTTACGGGAGCATCAAAAAAGCTTGACATTGCTGCCCTGGTTTTGGGGGTCTGCTGCTTTTCACAGCTGTAAGAAGAGATGCCTCCTTGATTGATTTCCTGGGACATTAGCAAGAGAGAGAGTTTACATTTCTAGGGTAAGTGACATTAGTCTGCTCCCAATTTAGGCAGACCCCATTAGCCAGCTGGTGGCTTCTCAGCAGCCTCAGTGAAATGCCACTTCCTACTGGAGCTTGGACTGAGAGCCAGAAATAGAACAGCCTTGGTGTGAAATTCTTACAGCTTAAAAGAGCAGGCAGATCAGAGATCTTTTTAACCGGCATCGTACTTCAAGTTGATGCACTGAGAAGCCCCAACAAGGATGGCAAACCGTTGGTCAAACGATACAGGCATCTCCAGGGAATCCGACAGGGGGAAATGCACTTTGCCTATTTCTTTAACATTTATAAGCAGGGGCAATACTACTTTGAACACAGAGAGTGGTTTTATCTGTAACTATCAGGACAAGCTGGACAAACACCATTATCCGTGACCTAAAAAGCAAACCTGGAGCCCCAGTGCAGCAGAGCGTTTATTATACATTGTTATTGAACACATGTGTAAGCCCCACTGAAGCTAATAAAACTTAAAGATATATTCACATTATTCGTTCAACAGGGGTCAGCTCAGGGATGTACTTGAAGTACTTCCAGGATTCACAGAACTGAGCTCAAGTCATTGTTCCCGGTCTGTCTTCTGTTCTCATTACTTATATAATCATTAAGAAAGTTCTTCACTTTTTCTCCATCATCTTTTAAAATAAAGGGTCTCCACAACAGCTGTAGACAAGATTCCTCTCCTGTTTGAGGGCATATAATCCTTAGCATGGGCAATATAAACAGGCTCAGCCACATAAAACAAATATGGATTTTGCTAGTATTTTTTTCCATATCTAAGAAAACCTACACTGGTTTTTTTTAAACATCAAAAACGTTCAGCCACATATGCAGCCAAAAGTGGTTATATACTTTGTAAGTTTATTAAAAGTTAGAATTGTTGTTCATGAACATACTGAATGGATTTTACTAGCTTCCCATAATGGAGCCCAGGCTGGCATTGCTTTAGACATTTTACTGCAAAAGAAATGTCAGGCATGCACTCATCCCTCTGACTGCAGTTCAAATCAAACAAACTAGGCTAGACATCTAATAACAAGCTTTGTTCACTCTAGAATGGCAGCTATGGAAATATGACTTGCCTTTTGTATTATTGTATGCACGATCCGAGGAGGACACTGCAAAAGCAACAAGCACTGTTCTTTCTATTTTAAATGACTTGATTCAAGCGACTTATTTAACCAAGAAAAAAAACCAAACATGTAGGACTTACAAGAAGAATATCTTCATAATTCAGTTCTCCCTGTCATAAATTATGATTCATATAACTAGACTTTTTTTTACTAATAGAAGCTAGGGACTTATATGGAAACCAATGTTACCAAAACTTGAAAGTAAATTAGAGCTAATTGTTTGGAATTAATTTACTAAGGGAATACAATGTGCCTTGTTTGCAGTTCTAGTGCCAAAATAAAGAAAAAGCACAATTTATAGTTTGCTTCTTATATAAAAATTAACATTTAAACTTTAATTTTTGCAGCTAAGTTTAAGAGATGAAGACAGAAGAGCACGCCTTCGTGAGGCGTGCTGCTGCTCTGTCTTCAGGGTGGTTTGCTATTTCCCCTTTTAGAAACCAAAAGCCCCTTTTCAGTTGGCATCTGGAAGCTTTGCAGGGTTCCCCAGCAAAGATGGGAGAAAGGCACATTCCCCTCCACGTGTGCCTCTCTGCTCTATTGGAAATCAGCTTGAAGCAGTCCTGGCATGGTCAGGGAGGCCTCCGTGACTGACCCTCAAAATCAGCGATCCAGTGCCTTGAGTAGGTATATACATCAGCCCCTTTTTATTTCTAAATTCCAATGCCTAAATATTCACCCTAGCAAATATTACCACACCCATGGATTCCAGCTGCAAACAGCATCGTACCTCTCTCTGCAAAGCCAGGCTGAAGCCCTTTACACAGGCTTCTGGCTGTCCAAAGCACCAGACCCACTTTCCTCCAAAACAGCTTCTTATCATAGTAAGACAAAAGGTCGGAGTAACAGTTTGCAGCCTCTCTCAGCAAGGGGAATAAATGGGCAAACAAAGCCATTAGCAGTTTCCAAAATAGACTCCTATACTCTGTCGTCAGGACCGCAGCGATGCCACATATGCACTGCACAGAAACGCTTGCCTACATGTCAGCTGAGCAGCTGCAAAGAGCTGGGAGCCAAATGACCACTCCCCGTTTGACCACAGAAATGCCACCTTAATTAATTATTTTGATACCATAAGCTTAAAAGCTTATAGCTTAACTCTTTTGTTCAAGACAACCACATGGAGATCGAGAAGGGTTTTCACCTGCCAGCCCACTCCTTTACTACACTCTCCAATTAATGCTCACATCAAACAGGTGTCACTTTAAATTTTTTCTTTTTTTAAAAAAAAAAACAAAACTGTCCTGAAGGAGCATATTATTCCTGAAAGGGCACGCACACAAATTACCAGGGAACCATCTGTGCCACAAAAATTTCAGCAGAGATGCAGCAGCCAGAAAAGAAGAAAACCAAGAGCAGTAAAAGCAAACATTCTGATTTAAAATATGGCAAAAATGTTTGAGTCAGCTCTAATAAAGATTTTTCCTGATCATTATTTTCTTTATCAGGCTGGCAGGGATGATTCTCCCATCTTGCAGTCCCCTGGTGCTCCAGGACAGGCAATCCTCTCCGTTGCCATCCCTGTTGAGTTTCTACTCCCTCTGCTCCCCAGGACTATCACATTTGTCTGTCCTCTCTCCCAGAGTTTGTTTTCCTGCTGCTCCGGTTCTCCCATTGCTGGTGTAAACAGGAGCAGAAGCCTCCTGCATGACTGGGGCTCCATTTGCTTTTGTGGGAGCTCCTAGTCCCGTCTGTAAGACCTGAACCAGGTTCTCTGAACTCCAACCCTTTCAAACCTGGGCTTGCCCTCACCCTAAAAATCTCCCACAGATTTTGTAATGTCAAACCAAAGATGTATCAGGGCACCCATCCTCATTGTCCTTAAATCTCCTTCTTAATCCCTTACCTTCAGATTACAGAGCAGGAAACATTGCTTGTGGTTTGAAAAGTTCCCGATACCGTCTGGCAGTAGCAGAAAAAAAATGAATCCATGTAAAGCCCAGCTTGAAACAAGCATTCCAAGAGCTAGGGAAGAATTAAATAATTGATAGTGACAGGTATTAATGGGGCAAACAAATTTACAGAGCCTGCAATTATACCCAGGTTGTGCTTGTTTGAAACCTTAACTGTCTGATGAGACTTAACACCCAGCTAATTAGCGTTAAAAAGTGATTTCCACGTGCCACCACCTTCATTTACTCACAGAAGGGAAGCAGAATGTCTGGCAATTGCCATGGCCATCAATCCAGGACTAGCAGTTAATCCTATTTTATTGCCATCATTAGCCAACTACATGGACCATCCACACAGCAGCTGTCTGCTTGTCCTCTTTCTCCCTGCGCTTTCTCTCCCTTCCTGCTCACTATCTCCACGCGCCAGATACTGCTTCTCAGTCCACTCAGGTTGCTGTCTCTAATTACTCCTTTTCTCCCCTTTATCCATCCCAGAGGAGAGATATTTGAGTCACACAGCTGGCCTGAGCACCTGTCTTGTGATCCAGCATGGCCCAGCAAGCACACCTGGAGCTCCAGGAAGGCTTCCCACCACTGGATTTAGTTCTGAAAACTAAACTCCCTTTCCTGAGGCTGGATGTGTGCAGTCCTCCCTAAAAATGGTTTCTCTGTAGCCAGCAGCAATTCCCTGGGCTCTGCTCAGCCATCCTCACTACTGCTATTACACTTTGCCCTTCCTCAAACCCTCAGTGCCCTCAGAGAAGATACAGTTAAACTCTCAGTAGAAGCTTCTAAGGGTGGCTAAAATCAAAAAAAGGATGCATGAAAAATTCCTTACAAGGTTTAAAATACAAAAGACTAATATAATCAAGAAGAGAGAGTGTTAAGGACTCTGCAGTCAGGGGGACCTGTGGAGATTTGCAACACCTGAGAGGTGAAAATGTGGAAAGATCTATGCCGGGAAGAATAACTGGGGAGAGTAATCCATGAACATTCAAAGTTTAGCTTATTCCAGGGAGAAGCGAGGAGAATAAATGAAAACCATTGTTAGACCCTTGCATGAAACAGTTTGAAGATTTTTATTTAACTTTAGCTGGTCCTTGGACTTCTTTTTCCAACAGGAATGTGTCTTTTCAATTTAAAAAAAAAAAAAAAAAAAAAAGGTGGCAAAACACAGCTTTAAATAATATTATTCAGTACTCAAGTTATTTTACCTGCATGGCAAGGAGCAGGCAGGCTTTCTTCCAGCCTGCAGAAAGAAACAAAGAACGAACTCACACCTGCGTCTCATGCCAAAGTAAGTAAACAAATGCACTGTGAGTTATGGGACCTTCATTCTCTCAGCTGTGTTTGCTTGTTTGCTTGCCCAGCTCCTTTCCTTCATGGCAACAGGCCATTTTAAAAATCCTTTATCTGCTACTATTTACATTAAGATTTCTGTTTTACAAAGCATGTCATGGAGAGCACAAACCAACGTCTTTAAGCCCAGATGCCTAATCCTGCGTTTCTCACTGTGTACTCACCCCCCTGAGCAGAACTATCCAATTTCTCAGCATACAGAACTTCATCAGACCATTTTTTTTTCCCCCCTCAGATGTTACCTTTCCTCCATTACGAATGCCCCAGGCCAGACATTCAGTTTTTGATTTGTTCAAAGTCTGCCCAAACTGCTGGTAAACCACCCCGGGAATTCCAGAGTGTATCGATCCCTGCTGGGTCAGCACTGACTCTGCTATGCCAGGAATCCCGCAGTCATGTTGCTGCCTGATAGCCGGGAATAACACCAGATGAAAGGGGCAGAGAAATGACTCGGGGGACAGAAAAAGGGAACGGAGCAGAAAACACCAGAAAACAACCTTACCAACATCATATGCTAACTTAGCTGACTAAAAGCGCTTTCCTTCTGCATTCTTCACCCGGCATCAAATGACAGAACCAATAATGTTATCATGTGCCAGCCTGCACAAGCCAAGCCTTGCTAATCTTTCCTCATTCATTCTTTCTGCGCTGTGCCGCAGTACGCCGTCCCAAGGAGCTGAATTGCCCCTTTGTTATTTCAGGTACAGTTACTAGCCCTGGTACAAACCCATTCCTCCTCCTTAGTGTCCCCATTGTCCCCGGTTGTTTACAGCGGGGGCATTCGCACTCTGCGGCGTCGGGACATCTGGTGACTAGCAGCACTAAGCATCGCCCAACCGCCCAGCATCCTCAGCAAGGCACTGAAACAAAGCTCATCAGTATCTCTTTGTATACCAGCATCTCAGATGAGAAGGGACAAGATAAATGAGGTTTCTGAAGCAGTGGCTTATCTTCCCTTTCGTTTCCTTCACGGTATCGTAATCTAGATAGGAAAGAGCACAGCCCTGGTGCATGAAATTCAGCTGACTGCAGCCTGCACTATCCAAATCACAACGTGTAAAGTGACGCTAAGGCACCGCACAGGCGACTAACAGCTTTATGTTCTGTTTGCAATATACATCCTCATGCCACATCGTGTAATTCAGTGATCCCAGGCCAAAACTCTAATTCAAAACAACCAGCGGGTGGGAGGTTTTCAAAGCAAAATAGGCTGGTGGGAAGAGTTTTCAGACACTGAGCGTTGGCCTTGTTGCTTGTTGAACCCCACTTTCACCAGGAGGGTCTGTGACAAGGGACTAAGCCAGGACCAAGTGCTTTGGAAAGGCCCAGCCAACATGCCTGCTTGGTGCAAAGACACTGCGCAGCATTTATTGTCCCCTCTTTAGAGAGGAGGAGACTAAGGAGCAAGGGAGAGACATAGTCTGTGGGGTTGTCAAGGAATGGGGGAAAGTAAAAGCGAATGAATAAAACTACTGTACTTTTTGTCGTTGCATGAGACAACAGAAGACACAGTCATAGCTCTGAGGAGCATGTAAGCAAAACTCATCATGACAGAGCAGAAGAAAGACAATATTACCCAGAAAGGAGGAAAATGAGATACTAGAATGTTAAAGAACTGTGTCTTACCTTGCAAGCCTTTACCTTAAATTAAACTGCATTTATACAGTTTGTAGCAGTTTGTAATTATGTTCTGTAATTGTTTTACTCCTTATGGGTAGCATGACTGAAAAGCACATAAGAGCCAGATCCATCCCACTTCCCATAGGATCAGCAGCGGATGCCTGGTCCTCACAGCTCCTACCAACTTTCTGGGGGCTTTCTCAGTGGCTCGTTTCATCTGAGTCATTGTGTTTCATACCGAGTGATGATGAATCCAGCTTTCATTCATTGTCTTAGTTCATTTTTTAAAATAATTTCTATTTCTATCCTTCACTATATCCTGTGGCAATGACTCCCACAGTTAATTTTGTGGGGGACAAAAAAAATTTTTCCTTTACTTGTCTTACCTTGATCTTTTCACTACTTATGCCTGGTTCATTTTTATTGTAAGAAACAGTCAATAACTGTGCTCTAGCTGTGTCTGCCTTATAGACTCGATCAAGTTTCCCTCTTTCTTCCAGATCTGTAAGAGGTTTGTTCAGCAAACAGCTTTGGAGAGAGCATATTTCCTCAAGGAGTAGGCAGCAAGGAAGAAGGCAGAAAAGGGACATTAAGACTAACATAACGGAAAGAACAAGCCTGTGGGAATTGAAAAGGTGTGAGGCACAGCTTGGGGTTGAGTGATTGATGTGAGGTCTTAAAGCAAAGCCCAGAATGTGATGAGTTTCATTTTCATAAAAAACACTGCAGTCATTATATGGTGGCCAGAAGGCCGTACAGCACTAAATATTGCAGATGTTTAAGAGCTTCTTTTTAAGAGCTCGGATCTTAAAATATCATGTGTGGGCACCAGCAAGCAGTTATTTGTGGTAAGTGGTTACCAACGGACGGAGAACCCAGCTGCCATAAACATTGCAACTTTATTTTCTTCCTTTGTACTGCTATTCCCAAAATGTGCCAAATAAAACACATTCTTCTAAACAGACCCACTATTATTTTATGGCCTCACCATGCTGGGTTAGAAATTGCAGTGTCATGAAAACATCCTTTAAATAAATAATAAAACCTCATATTCCTAAAACAGGGTCTTTCATCTTGACGGAGTCTGCACGGCCTCACAAACCCCCCACCACTTCCACCACTGGGACAGGTAACAGCATTCAGCAAAACCGCTCAACAGTTAAGGCCAGCAAATGTGGAGTAAATACTGTATGGCCTTTAAAAAGCAGTGGAAACGCAAGTAGAGAAAAAAAATATCCAATTATCCTTACTCAGAAGTGGGCCAAGAAGCTGGAGCAAGCATCCCTCTACGGAAACGTCAGTGGGCTGTGAGCTATCAGGGTCCTGTCAGGTCCTTGGGGAGATGGTGGGTACCTCCAGCACTTCATTGCTCCCAGCAAATTGATGAACATTAGATTTAACACGATGAATGCCCAAATCCTGGAGGTTTTGTGAGTGATCTTGCACCTAGCTTCTGCCTACACGCTATCTGACATTATCTCGGTGCTCCATATAGTTTAAACGTGACAAAGAGCACAAAGTAATTAGTCTCTGGGAGCTTATTACAAAGATACAAATTCCACTTGATTTCTGTGCTGTTTGTCCATCTGCAAAAAGAGCTTTTCCTGAAAACACACTGGCAGCCCATAAAAATACATAATATGGCTCTGCGTTGTTGTTTGCACACCAGCATGGGTGTGTTTTGCACGCATATGTAAAGTTTCTGCCCCATAGATTTTACAGTCTAAATTGCAACAAAGCAAGGTAATGAATGCAGAAGGATGGAAAGAAGAAAATTACTCTCAGGGTATATAAAGAGGTATGTGCTTGTGACAAACATACATGTACTGCAAGTCCCAGAATGAAAGGCAAGACGAAGAAGAAAATCAAAAGCTGACCAACCAGGATGCATGATAAGAGGTTTACAGAGCTTTTCCAGGGGAGGAAAAAAGCTTTGCCTGACACAGGTTCAAATGAGTTAGGAAACAGAAAAAGCAAATTCAGTGCCCAGTTATAAAAAAAAAAAAAAAATCTAAATTTTTAGCCTGGACACAGCATTAATCACGATCCAGACTGAGAAATGCGGCTGAGACCACAGCCTCAGAGCAAAATGCGACTCCCGTCCAATGACTTCATTGTAAGTGATGTCTTCCTGGCATCGGCTGGCTTCTCTGGAGAAGTCTCCAGCCACCAGCCACGGTTAGTGTGTTTGGACACTGGGATCACACCCAGACGACATTCACTTCCAGCTGGAAATCAGTCAGATCACTGAGATCATACTCCCACGGGAGAGGTGAGCAGACATCCAAAACCTGATGAAGCATCAGTTGCTTCTGTGCAGAGCCTTAAGTTTTCCTTAATAAAATAATACATTTCTTGTAAGAATCACCTAATTCAAGGTAAGTGCAATCATTTTGCTCCAGTCGACTTCATTCTATAAGTTGGATCCATCATTCTGTGAATGAAGTTCTTTAAATGTGACATCCAGCAGTAAACACACATTTCAGTGGTTACTTCAATCAGTGTCCCAGAAAAAATTTCCCTTCCCTTTTCAGACTTGCTACATACACTTAGGAAAGACATGAAAAAACATGTTTCTTTTTTTCCATTTTGCTTCCCTTACTTTTTCTTTCAGGTGTGGAGTGACATTTCGAGTAGGGGAACATACCAGAGGACCGTTTTCCCCATCATTAAGCAGAGAACAGAGGCTGCAGTTTTTTTTAATTTAACAGAGTTTTTTTCACCAGTGACAACAAGAACAACAAGGCCATGCCATAAAGCCCCTCCATGCCCTCCTCCAAATTCTGCTGTAGCAGGAATGCTGGTGAAAACACGACAATTTTCTGCTGGGCTGTGTGGAGCAGCGTTCCCCTGGAAGCGATGCTGAGGCTCCAGCTGTCCCCAGGCACAGCCCTGAGCCTTGATTGCTCTGTGTGCTGCATTTGAAATTTTCCTGAAGTTTGGATTTGGAAAAGGAAAGAAAATAAATATGTTTTAAAGAATCCCCTCTAAATTAAGTCTCATTTGGGGAAGTGTGTGGATTTGGGCTTTTCTATAATAATTCCATTTGGAGTAGCATGTCAGAGGGCTCCTCTTGGGAAAGCAGCCTGGGATAAATGGGAAAGCCGCAGGGAGCACTTAGAGATACCGAATGAATGACCGAGAGATGAGTGGTACAAGAAAGCTGCTTACCCAGGGGATGTGCAGAGGACCCAAAGCCTTTTAATTCCCCGTTCATAACTAGTGGTGGGAAAAACTAAAGACATTTAGACATTTAATTATCGAACCGTTCTTTTGGATTAGTCAGGCAATACGCACAGTGACAGCGTTAGTACCGCAGCAGATGAGATCTGCAGATCCAAGCTCACATCTGATTATGGGTTCAAATCTGTGGGTGCAGAATTAAAGGCTGAATTCCAACCAATTTTTAAATGTTGCCTTTCAAGTGGTGAAACAAGAGCCGCCGCCCATTCCCCAGCTGCCTGTGATTTATCTGGGCTGTAAGCTTGCCCAGCATCATTGGCAGGTAAAGAGGCCCTCAAGCCTGGTATTCAGGGCTAGAGAGAGTTAAGGGTACTTTTCCATGTAAAGTGCGTTTGGGAAAGGAATGCCTTGAATTTTGATGATATTGGCCTGGTTCTCAGCAACACGGGGTAATGCAAAGCAGCGCTACTGCATTCCACTTGCAACGCTGAAGAGCAAGTATTAGCCACAAGTGAGCAGTAAAGGCAAGTGATTAAACAGCGGGGCTGCCTTCCACGTCCCTCCCGCAGAAAGACAAAGAATGATGCAGCAAATAATAGGACAGTTGCAACAATCAGGCAGAAGCTGAATTTTTTTTTATTTATTTTTTTAAAATAAATAAATAAATAAAAGGTCTTTTTGTTTCTTGTCTGGCAGACTCAGACAAAAGCTGTTTCCTTCACATTAGATGACCTCTGCAGGATCATCTCCGTGGCAGATATTTTCAGTGGTGTGCTCCTATCAACCAGCTTTTCCAAAGCTGGACCCTGACAATACCCACATATCCTAATCTTAATTTTAGTCTCCTTGCAATTAGGACCAGAAAGTAGGCTGGTTTTGCATGATGTTCTGGGAAAGCTGGGCACACGGCTAAGAGTTGGCACAGGAGACACAGCTTCTGGGCAAAAAGCTGCAAGGAGCTTCGCTCAGTGGTGTGCAGAGCTCAGTCTTTCCATTCAGAGATCCAGGCCTGAATGCAATACTCAAATCCTCTCTCGCCATGCACAGAGCCACATGCTTGTTTTCCTAGGGGGGAAATAATAGCAGAGGCTCTGGGATGACAATATTCCCTCCAACTCAGCAGCTCAGATACTGTCTCATGGCTAGGGATGGAGCTGGAGGAAGGCAGAAGCTCTCTCTAATCAACTCTGAGACTACATTCCAGGGTTTAAAACATAGGTAAGACCCAGAGGGAAGTCTGTCCCAGCCCCACATAATTTCTTCATGACTCTCAGCAATTCTGGTGCTGCTTCACTCCCCCTCTCCTCTGCTGGCACTCACACTAGACAGATGCTGTCAGCTTGTTCACCACGCTGGCATGTCTGGAAGAAGCAAACCAGATAAAACTATTCATGGTGCCAGAAGGAGAGAGACGTCTCTCATCGTTCTGCCAGCATCCAGCCAAGCAGTTCCAGCTGACTTCTCCCACTGGCAGTCTTCAAATAAAGGCCTTGCTATGACACAGCACTGCAGCAGCTCTGCTCCATCCCTGTAACCCGGCTCCACTCCGTGGGAGTCTGGCTTTTGCCCTGTTCGCTGCCCCAAAGAGAATAGGAGCACGTGGCAGAAGTGCCTGCAGCCATGTCAGACACACTTTCCTTCGGAAGATCTACCCCATTTGATGACATCCACTTCTTTACTGAGGACTGTCTGAGATGCTGCTGAGAATCCCAAGGTAGCATTTGGCTCCCCAAACTGTAGATAGAACAAAAAAACCCCAACAAAACCATAGACCTACAACAGTGAATATACTCATTAGGCTTGGGGAGCAAAGGACTGGACCACTCACTGTCTTCCTTGTGGAGATTCACCTGTTCACCCCATGAATGCTTTTCAGCCCTCTGACACCACTGATGAATTCCTTCACTCATCTTGACACAACTAGGTGATGCTGGAAATGTTGGTCTTCTGGAAATACAGAAGTTGAGCTGAGGTGCCCCAGCTCTTAGATCTGCCAGACTTATGTGCTATGATACCCAGTCAACACAGTGAATTCTAGAATCAAAATCTGTCATCTGAAATGGTTTCACTTTATACAGATTTGGAGGTGCTGGTAGCGATACAGGAGCTGGTCTATGTCTACTGCAAGAGCCTTATTTCTAGCAATCACTTCTAGTTTATGTAAAGCAGCATGATGTCATTAAAGTCCATGGAGTGACATGAGCTCACTCAGCCTTTTTATCTCCAAGTGATGTACACCAGGACGATAAATTTTTCCCTTTCCTCTTTTTCCTGTTAGCATTACCACTTCAGGCAGAGGAAAAGGTCTTTTAGGAACTATCCCCTTTTTAAAGCTTGATCCTGATGACTCTTCAGCCCTCCGTAGCTTGAGACAGTCCCTGGAAAGCCTCACCCTCAAATCCTGTATTTTGATAATCTTATTCTCTTATACCAATGCTCCTTCGGTTTTCCAGGTAGACACCTCTGCTGGGCTGCCAGCAGGCAGGTTGGGAATGCATCAACAGGACTGAAGCGTAGAAGGTGTTGACAGAGGCTGTAGGGAGAGAGCCACGTCCGGACAGGAGAGGAACCAGGAGGAGGAGTGGTCCCTCTGAGTCACTGCTTCCACTGGCAGGACTGATTTATCCCCAAACCAGGCTCCAGAGACATTGCTGCAGTCTGACACAGCCTCTCCTCCTTTTGTACACAAGCTGTTTGCACATCCCTGGCTGGATCTGCACCTTGCCCGTCCTTGCTCGGAGCCCTGAGACACCGAAGGGAAACACGTGTCCTGGTGCCCACGCTGGGGTGGCACCGAGCTGGGCTCCTCATCAGGGCAGGCATGGCTGCTGGTTTCACTGGCCGTTTCCTTGATAGCAATTTTGGCTTTGGTGGCATTTCTAATTTCAAACCCTCATTTTAAGTACACTGGAGAGGAATGTTTCTTTCTTCTCCCTGTTTTCTGCCTGATTATTCAAGACGAACTGAAGAGCCAAACTTCAAAATGAATCCCAGTTTCCAAATTACCTTTCACACTTGCTGTTAATACCATTAGTATTTTATGTTATTCCCATAGACACATTACCAGGCAAACATACACAGTCCTTGCCCTGAAAAAATTATGGTACAGACTTGAGATGTGACAAGGAGCAAGTCCTAACAGCGTGGGGGCTGGAATGAATGAGGTAATGATCATGCAGTTGCTCATGGCAGGCACGTGCACAGCTCGGTGGATTTCTGCTGAGAGATTAAATAATTTTTTGTTTATTTAATTATTAAACTCGGAAGAATTTCTGAGCAACCCTCACGGGATCTGGAACCACAGCTTCCATTCAGGTCTATTGCTTGTGACTAAATTAAAAATGAAAAACAGATGGTGGGTTATTAGATGGCTGCAACAGAAGCTGACAATCTGTTCTGTCCCCACGTAGGCAGGGGAGCTCCGGGAAGTGAATGTTACAATATGTGGTATCCATTCCTAGCTGTGTGTTGCAGGTGTTGATCCAGTGTCTCTGCACATAAATGAAGCAGCCAGACTTATGTCCTCTAGCCGAGCTTCTCCGCCAGCAGACTTGTGCTGAAGTTTACTTATGAAGGAGGAGGAAGAAGATCAAAGGGTACAGTTACATCCCTCAGCTTTGCCAAAGTTAAAACCTTCCATTGCAGATAGAATTAGCACCTGCTTTGTCTGTAGGAAATGCAGGTTGAAATCTTTAATATTAAAAAAACCAATATATTCAAATCTTATCAAATCCTCTGTTGTGCTGTAACTGCGTTATCAACAGAACCAAAGAAGATGGTGGTGATAAAAGAAATAGGGTGAATGAAGAAATCAGTGTTTCGTGCAGTAAGAAATAAATCAGGTGAACACACAGTGAAGGGCAGTGTTGGACGGTGCTTCAGAGAGGAGATGGATACAGCTCAGGTATGCTTGTGCAATGGAGGACAAGGGAAGGCTGAGCTACAAGGTTTTTTTAACAATATTTCCTTAAACAGCTTAGGTAACAAAATGTAGTGCCAAAAGAATTTGTGAAATCATCCAGGTCATAGAAAATCAGTGTTGTACTCTTCTGTTAAATACATGTTTTACACACAATTCACCTTGGCAGCATGCATGCCTTGGACTGCCTTTCAGCCCAATGAATTTTTTGCAATCTCCACATCACAAGTTATTGTGTTGAGCATTTGGCAAGTGCTTCATATGTGACATAAATCTCTACCCAGCACTGCATGGACAGCAATCATTTGGGAAACCTTCTCAAACCTCACCCAACGAGCCAGCAGCATTTTCTGGGCCAAGCAAAAGTGGCTCCATACCCTCAGGATGATGTTGTCCATTTGGGCTTATTCATCATAAACCTCCGGAAGAGAAAGGAATTATGATGCTGGCAAGGGTCTTGGGAGCCCAAAGTTCAGAATTCTCCTCTGTCCCTTTGAGATGCTGCACAAGCCATTTAATTCTGCTGTTTGGGTCTTTGGGACCAGTGGGAGCAGCGTGATTTTCCCTCCCAAATGGAAGGAGATGCAAGAGCGAGAACATCACCAAGTGGCAGATGCTGCATAAACGGGGATGATGATTACTACAGAGAAGCGCTTTAAGGTATAAAATGCAATGGCTAGAAGTTCAAGCCCTTTAAAACACTGCAGCATTCTCCCTCACCAGCTCGTAGCTGGCTGGCCGTGCGGGGCAGGTGGAACATGCTGCAGTTTGGGGCTATGCAGCTGCTGGATGTCACAGCACAACGCATCAAGTCAAATGTTCACAGATGGTTTTTCTTAGCAAATGAAAGCTGAAATAAACTTAAGACTTGAGGAGATTTCATGCAGCAGTTTCTAGAGCAGTTTGTAGTAGAAGGTAGGACACTTTCTCCCCTGTTGCCCTCCTCAGGGTGGAGCCCACACCACGGATCCTGCACGGGAACAACAGCTGCGCATCCTTATTCGCTGCAGTGTGGAATGAAAAGATATTTCTTGCAATTTGGGAATCATGAACTTCAGCAGGCACTCCCTGCACTCCCAGCCTATTGAATACCTGCCAAAAAATAGAAACCTGTCATTTCTATAACAGCATGCATCTTTAGTTTGCTGTGGTATTTTTCATGGGGAACATTAAATCTGCCTTAGCAAAAAAAAAAAAAAAAAAAAATTAACATCTGGAGATTCTCAGTTTTAAAATATCAGGTAATGTGTTTGGCAAAGGACAAATCTATGACAAAGAATTTAATAAAAGAGGGAGATGGGATGGCTCATGGGACTGGTACTTTAAAATTCCAACAGGGGTGTGAGAGGGTGCTTACTGATAGTAAATGATGGAGTACTGCTAAATATTAATAACCCTGCATCTTCCTATTTACATATGTATAAAAATTACCATGACCTTCCTGTTTGTGTTTCCTCCCTGGAAACATTTTGAGAAATTAGATTATTAATGGAAAATTCATAAAACTAAATAATTACATAGGAATATATTGGAGGGCATTTTAAAAATGTCAATTCCTGATTTGCAGCCCTTCACATTTTCTCAGGAAATCTGATTCCAAGAGCTGTGCTTGTGACTGATGCTGGGTGTTCACACAAATACCTATGCTACATCCACAGTGATCTCTGGTTCCTTTCTCCCTGCATCCCCCTCACCCTGCCTGGCAGAACACAGGAGCTTATAGGGGTAGGGAGCCTGAAACTGTAATATCTTTAAAATAAATGAATAGCCAGACAACCTGGGTATTTTTTTTTTCCTTAATGTACTCTTCAGTTCTTACAAAACTTATGACTTATTTCATTTACCTGCAAATAACATGCCCAACAAATGGAAATTCAATTTTCAAATTTCTTGTTTTAAAATTTCCCTGGACAACTAATTACCTTGGCCTTTTGAGCCTTAGATTGTCTGGGACAGCCCAAGAAGAAAACAGATCAGGCTTTTCCATCCCAAATATGAATAATTCCTTGTGAACTACTGTGCAATAGAAGCACTTTTATCAGCCTCTCATTTTGCAACTTCTTACTGCTTTCAAATGCTTCAAATAGTTTGGAACAGAGCTGTGAGCTTCAGAGTTTTGAAAGCACCAGAGAGCTTAGGACATATAATAAAGGTTGCTTAAGACCTGTGGTCCAAATTCATCCCAGCAGCCACTGCCAGAAGCCAAGTGATTTACTTGGTAGGTCCATGTGGCTCCAGGTGCCTCCAGTCATTGCTGTGTGCTGAAAAGTGTCAAATATACTCACACACACCAGTTTCTTCCAACAAGACACTGATCCACTGTGGACCAGGACAGGTTGGATGCGACTTTGAACAACCTGGTCTAGTGGAAAGTGTCCCTGCCCATGGCAGGGGAGGTTGAAGCTAGATGATCTTTAAGGTCCCTTCCAACCCAAACCATTCTATGATTTTATGATTCTGTGACTTTGCAGAGAAACTACTTATTTTCAGAGGACACCCCAGCAGATTCATACACTTGCTGCATGAAGGACGGGTAAAATGACAGAAGACACAGACAGGACTTCTCCTGTCTTGCCAAAGGATGAAACCTATCTTTTTGTCTCTTCCCTTTAACTAGTTTAAGGGAGGAACAAATTAAATGGGGCTACAAAAGTGCTCCTAAGCCTTGTAGACCAAAGGGCAAGAGAAGGAACATGTTCTGTCATCTGAAAAACCAAATTAAGTGAAATGCTAAAACCACAAGATTTGTTTACTACAGGAAGCACTTACATTTCCAGACTTGAGAGCAGTTTCTCCAGAACCCTGATTAAAATTACTCATCAAAACATTACACAGAATTAACTTGAACAATTATGCAGCTTAGGTGGAGTGGAAAGTATCCAGCATGTTATTAGTTAGTGTTCAGCAGAGGCATGTGGTAAAATTTCTCCTTTTTTTCCTGTTTTAGAGCTGTATGCCAATGTAGATGTTTACCAAGAAAAGCAAAGGTGAGCGGAGATGAATAGGAGCTGGAAAAGCTCAGACTTTAAAACAGCAACAGAGGAATGAACAGCAGTGAAACAAAGACGTTTTTCAAAGATAAGTTTTACTTTTTTTCTTCTTATAAACCTGTTGCAGAACCCAACTAGCTAGAGAAAATAGGTTGCACATTGCATGATACAAGTAGTTTGTTGCAGGACAAACAGCTATTTTTTCAACAACTATCCTGGATGTTACAGGGCTGAGACGGGGTTTAAACAAACCCTTCTGTTCTCAGTTCCTGCCTGTGCAATGATGTACTTGCATATGACAACCACATTTGAAAGAAAAAGCATGTCTTTCAATTTTGATTAAGCTGATTAATGTGTTCTCCTCTAGCACCTTTTTTGTGCCTAGCAAAGTTACGGGATTAGATTCCTTATGATGTCTTTTAGCATTTTGGTGCTAAAGAAAGCCTGACAGGCAGCTCACTCAGGAAAGAGAGACGTAGAAAATAGATCCATTTCAAACTCAGTCATGGCTGGGACCTAAATTCTGATGCAGCTTGTTTTAGTAACAGAGCTTGGACTAGGGCAGCATTTTTCAAGTAACACTAATCCACAGTGGATTAACGTTTCACCTAAAGCATAATGACTTATTGTCATAAATCCATCACAAAATTATAGCAATTATAAATAAAAAATGCATTTCAAGAAAATGAACTTACTGTAGAGGGGAAAAAAAATATTTACTAGGGCATACAGCTGAAAAAAACTCATGCTGACAAAGCACATTAAAGATTTCATGTAGAACTCTTATCATAGCCAGCTCGTGTTTGCACAGCCTTTCAGTCAAATGGGTTTTACTAAAGGATATTGGAACAAGAAAAGAACCCTTGACTCAGGCAGACACCATGGATGAAAGACTCACGATTTTGACAAAGCTCATACATGCAAGCTTAAAACAAAAGCATAAAACTCCTCCAGATTTATAGCCAACATTATTCCTTTCATAGCGCTGGCTTTCAAATACTTTGTGAAAAAAAAACATCGTCATAACAATAAGGCGTGAATAGGCAAATCCATGTATTCCCAGTTGTTGTCCCAAGCAAACAAGAAAAACATTTCACACTTCACAATTAATACAATGTCCCTTTGTCCCAACACATGAAAGAGCTATTTAAAACAAATAAGTGAAGAGATAGCTACATTTTTATTAAAGCCTGGAATTTAAAAAAAAATATTCAATGTATTTTCACATTTTCTTTTCCAACCGAATCTTTTCCACCAGCTCTGACCACACAATAACATCAGAAAAAGCCAGAAGAGATACAGAGAGGCAATATGTTGTATGCTCCTGCTGCCTGTCTCCAACAGAAAATGTATTAAGGTAATTAATTACTAATCCTGCTAGTAAACCCTGGGGCCTCTGCCCTCCAGTGGTGAAGACTAGTGCCAATGCATTGGCTGAAACATTTAAAGTCCAGAATTTGTCCCATGGTGTCAATATTTAAATTTTTATTCATATATAGCTCTACTAATATACTGGTTCCAACAGTAACAGCTTTAACCTCTTCCTGCTGGGCATTCCCAGTGTATCTACCACCACAACATCACCCTAAGCACCACTTTAAAATGTAACTTAGGACTCCGGGTGGTCTTTGGAAGGTCAATGCCCACACGGTGCCTGACATTCCTGACATCCTTTCAACATTTCAGACTCTAGCCACCCAAAATGACACTTTCAGTGCTACTGAAAGCTGAGTGAAGAAGATGGGAGATGCAATGACCGAGGCAATCTGAGACTAAGGATGCACAAGGCTCTGCTGCAATGTCTGATCTTGGCTGAACGCAGAGATGGGCTCATCTCCGTGGGAGGTGGTGTGGGTTTTCCCTGGGCACAGCCACAGGGACTCAGACCAAGAAGTGGATCACTTTGAGGGATTGCAGGTTGTTGGTGGTGGTGATGGTAACAGTGGTGGTGAATACCCTGGAAAGACATAGCTCCTTTGTCCCGAGAGCTCAGCTGGAGACCTGTTAGACAGCACCTGGACAAAACTGGGGATCCCAGTGTCAACAAGGAGAGACAGAGCTTGACTGGTTTCACAAGTGTTATGGTTTTCTTCTTTCTGTAGACATTTATATACAAGTTTTAGCATTCATTTAACAAATACACGCTGTTCTTTTGTTATTACTTACACCGTAGTTGAGCCAAATATTGGAAAGTGGATTAAAAGAAAGGGATTCTGCATTTTTCTCCTACCTCTCCCCTTCTTTTGTGTCTTTGCAAACTCTATAGCTTTTTATACACAGGCATAATGTAGCTCAACTGAGTCACAACCAGTACAGCCAGCTCTTAATCACTGCAGGATGTGTACTCTTCTCCGAACTGTGCGTCCTCCACTAAGTTTTGCCATTTTAAGTATTCAGATTTTTCTCCCTAGGCTCACTTCGAATTTTACAGTAAACTTGATCTTTGACCACCGAGAAACAAACATTGCTTGATTTATTCATCACTCTCATTATCTGCCCCCAAGATCCTTATTTTTGCTTTCTGTCTCACACATTATGCTATCCAAACTAGCTAAAAGTTACTACTGTGAAACTACACAAGCAGGCAAAGATCAATACTGATAAAAGTTTGACCTGTCTGCACCAATTCTTCATTCTTCATCCATTTTTGCTTGCTCAAGGCATCCATTGTCTTCCTGGTATATTATTCTACCACTGGTTAAAGTCAAATTAAGCCCTCCAAGAACTCAGACTTCTCTCCTGTCCAGGTTCCTCAATCCCATCCCATCCCATCCCATCCCCTCCCATCTCTCCATGAAGCAGTGGGGTTTACGATACAAGCACAATACTCCTCCAGAAGCCAACAGGAGTTGCAGGCTTGTCAGAGCTTTTGGGGCCATAAGATTTATTATTATTCAACACACACTTCCCCCCCACCCCCAGCAATTCCAAACACCGTTCCACTTTCCCATGGCATTCAGCTTTCCATAGCTGGTTTAGGAGACGGACATTTGCTCAGGGAAAAGCATAAACTGAATCTTGAGTCTAGAGCTTGGGCTCAGAGCCAGAGGACTTTGCAGGAGGCCTTAAAGTGAGCTGGTGCCTGTGAACGCATAGGTGTATCGAGGAGCTGGAGTTTAGTGCTAGCATCACCGTAGCTGGGATGATCCGACACTTTCTGCCCTGACTGTACCAGGTCTAAGGGCTTTTCTATTTCTCCTAGTTGAGACAGAAAGAGAACGAATTCCCAATTCTCTCCTCCTGCCCTCAACAAGCTGTTTATAGCATTACGGATGCTTCCTCCAGACCAAGTATCATAGCCTCCTGCCCAAGCTGAAGCAAGTGGCAAGGATGGGTTAGCAGCAGACCTGCCTCTATGTGTTAATTAAGCAAAACTCTGTCTGTGGCAGCTCACCACAATGTGGAGCAGCGGCCAGCAGAGTCCCACCACGCAACAGCCCCAGCCCCCATGGAGGCAGCGGTGAAAGCCCAGCACTCAATGAAGACACTGGGAGTTCTTAAGACATCTTTTGAAAGCGATTAAACAGACCCCACATTGGATTAAAAAGATGATGCCTGACACATTTAGTTTCCGTTACCTTTTGTGTACCCGCTCAGTGCACAGACCTGTACCAAACAGTGCATTATAATGCAGATTTCCTTGAATCCCTCTGGGATTTCACAGAATCCATAAGACCCTCACAGCAGGAAACTCTATTATTAAGCTATCTGCACATATCATGCAGTAAGCTGTGCCTAAGGGCCATCTAGAGGATGCTGAGTTATAAGAAAGCGGAGGGGTCAGGGGTTTGTGGTGAGAAAAAGAAGAACTTTAATCTCAGGATGCCAGTAAGTGGGGGTGTGCAAAACCGCTTCAGCATTCCTCAGTTTTCCCTATTCCTCCACCTACTGAAGTGTGTCATGGAGTAAATTAGACAAATTCCCATGCTGGATTGTCTGATTAGGAAAAATTATTTGTTGCCAGAGGAACAACCACTTCAACTAAAAATGACAAAGAATAGGTAAGACTGAGCAGAACAACCCAATAAAATAATACAATGAAGCTCCATTCAGTGAAAATATTTTAACGTAGTTCTTTTCTCCAGTGGAAGGAAAAGAAGGCTCCAGTGATATTTCCAAGAGAAATATGTGCTTAATAGCTCTCATACACTTCCTTGAAGGAAAGCGCTCAGAAATCTGAACACTCTTTTTTAAAAAGGGACACGGGAAAGAAATAATCACGCAAATCATTTATCTCACATATGCTACGGAGAAGGAACAATTTCTGCCCTCAGCTCATGACCACAGAGTTATTTTGAGGGAGGTCTGCTATTTAAGCCATGCCATTTTTCTTATTTTTACTGGCACCAAAGAAGCAAAAGGTTGTGTGTGGAAGGGAAAGGCTTTTCTGCCTCCGCTAGAAATGCCAGCACTCCAGCTCGGCCAGAGAGAGGAGACGACCCGCCACGCAGGCTCCAGTCCCCGCTTCCACTGAGCCAGATTAAAATCCAGGCTTGGAACAAGAAGCTGATCAAACTCCGTTTTCATCAATAAATAAATGAATAAATAAATAAAAAGTCAACTGGCTGGCTATGAAATCCAAGTTTACCCCTCAGCACCTTCAAATCTTCTTCCCCAAGCCCCCCATTCAGAAGAAATGCAAGCCTGATGGCAGATGCTCAATAGCTTTGCTGCTGTACGTGCCAATGCAAACAAGCAAAGGGGAACTTTCAAAGCCCTCCCTACAAGTTTCACATAACGCAAACAGAAACAGGTCTTTCTACACACCTAAAATGTTTAAAAAAAAAAAAAAAAAAAAAAAAAGCTTGCTTTTCAGACTCTATACTATCCTTTCTTGCCCTCAATTCAGTTTCATACTCCAAGACAAGCTGGCAGGCAGAAATGTTAGTTTAGCTGTCATACCCTGAAAAAAAAAAAAAAAAAAAAAAAAAAAAAAAGGCAGAATGGTTCATTTTCTCCACTCAAGATACAGAGAGATTTTGCCATAGACAAAGCTTTAAAAATAAGGGAGTGGAGAATGCTTTATTCATTTGTTCCCATTTATCCAATGCCATTAATTGAATTCAGTAAGTTGAGAAGTTCATTTTTTAGAACAAACCCTCCAAAACCTAGGCAAAGTCTAACAAACAGGACCAAGTCATAGATCTCAGTAGATTTGTAAGAGACTCTCAGCACATTTTAATTTCAGTTTATTGATCCTGCTCCTTCTATACACCTTCACTTGCGCGTTCTGTATTCCCTCATACAGACAGATACAGCTACTTGGCTTTAGAGGCTCTTGGTCTATTATAAAAATGAACAAAAGTTAAGTGTAGTCTACAAAATAAATATAAATCTCTTCAATAAGCTGGGGTCTGCATGCTAAGAAACAAAACGTGCTGTTTCCTACACTTCTTTGACTCTCTTTAATAGGATGCTAATGAAAAATAAAAAGGGTGGGAGGTAGAGAACAGAAGGTATTTCTTCTGAGCCAAAGAGTGAGCAGAGGACAGAAGACATGCATTACTATATCTATAACCTCATGATCTAGACCACTACTGGAAGGAGACTTAGCCACTGCTGTTAGTTATACAGCCATCATAAAGTTTATGAAGTTTCCTTGATAATAAAGCATCATGCATTCACGTTACAATTGTTAGTAACACAGGTCCTGTTTAAAGATTTTCCTTTGATGTGTGTTTTTTCTGGGTGACTGATCTTTATGAATAACTCTCCAGTAATGTTGCCCTCAAAATGCGGATTTTGCTTTTTAAACTATAGTAACGTTGGAAATTAACCCAGTGGAATTCACAAGGGGCTTATGGGAGGTGTCAGAAAGAGAGTTATTGTACCTCAGTTGATTTATGACCATCTTTAAGACTTCGCCTTGGCTGCACTTTGCTCAGGGAAACCTGCGATGTTCAGCTGTAGCAGTGAATCAGACGAGGATGTTAGCAGAAACCAAAAAACGAGGGTTGAAATCTAACTTCATTTGGTACATTTTTCTCTCTGCAAAATCAAATAATGTGATGTGCATATGTGGAGGCTCATTTTACTTGTAATTGATTTGCAGGTATAACACCACCATCTGGGACTGATCGTAAGTAGATAGCTTTTAAGGATAAGAAACCTTGCACAAAGCAGATACTGCCAAAAGATACAAATATTGGTATTTCATGACCTTGAAATACTCAGTAGGAGGGACAAATTAACCATACGATAATAATACCTGAACCCTAAGCCACTTTTTCCATCAATATCTACAAGACCTCTCACAAAAGAAATCAAAATAATAATCCACCTGTGACTTGCCCGAAGGATCATTCAGCAGACCAAAAGTAGAGGTGGGTAGAGGACTCAGCAAGTGGATCCTAATTCCCCATGAAAGTCAACACCACCACATCTCCCTTCCTATAATTAGTTAAATAAGGGAAACTTTTTTCTGTAAGAATTTTCATACTGACAAACTTGATCCGGGAGAGCCCTCGCTCCTGAGGGCTCTGGTGGTGTGCTGGCAGTCCCCGCTCCAAGGCGTTGTGGAGTCATGCCAGGAGAAAGCAGGAGAGAGAGAGGTAAAATGAACAATGTCTGCTTGGGAGAAAGTCCAAGACTTATTTCTGACCCCGACCAAAGGGCAGGAAGAAAACCCACTGTTACCCAAGTGGGCAGTTCTGTGGGGAAACAGAAGACTTCGGCCCTCAGAGTGTACCAAAATAAGGAAACCACAACGTGCAGTACAGATTCCAGTTTACTTGTTTGGTGATGCACATAAGTACTGGTCAGTTCATAAGAATTACTGTTTTCTTCTAAAACAAATACACTGACATCCATCTGAATCCTTTTTTTTTTTTTTTTTTTAAATCAAAACAACACAGTGGGACAACCAAGAGTATCTTCATGGACCAAGTACTGGACAAATGCCCTGATCAGTGGTTCGAGGAAGAATTTTATTCCTTTTCTCTAACTACAGTCCCATAGAATACACCTATAAAATCTCAGATTGGAGAAAAATGTTGCAAACTACCAGTGTTAGAAAGGGAGGTTAGCTTACTGCCACATATATTCCTATAAGGTACCATAGACGAAAGAAATACAAAGAAAGCTTTAGTCCAAATGGACGCTCAAGTTCACAGAATATGTCATATGCACATTACTATTTTAGGGCTTTTTTTTTTTTTTATTTTAAATTAATTGCCCTGTGGGAAAACCTGGCTGCAAGTCAACACCACAGAAACCTAATTTTAACTCCAATGAATGCAACTATTTACAAGGTCCCCTTTCTGCAAAGGAAAAACCCTGCCATTGCTGGCAGTTTTGATGTGATATGAACACATATTTCTAAGACATTCAAATGGACTGGCTTAAAAAAAGACTGTGTTTTTACTCATACATCTTTAATGTTCAAACTGTTCTTGGCAGCTCCCAGTCAGAAGCACTGTCATTCAAAATAAGAGAATGACAGACATTAATATGGAAACATTCAAGCATTTAACTGAGCCGGAACAATAATTATGCCATCCAATTTTATTTGGAAGAGTATTGACCTCGGTCTCCACTAGCAGACAAGATCCAGAAGACAAAGATATAAAGAGGTGTTTAGGGAAAGTGAAATAGAAGATTTTTGACCACGGCGCCTTGCACAGCATCAGAACCCTCATTTGAAACTAAAAATATCATTGCAGGGGTATCGGGGGATTCATGGTATGACACAACAGTGAATCAAGTCTTTACTACAGGAAACACTAATGTTCTGAAAACACTGTGCTAACACATCAAGGAAACAGCCATCCGAAGGGGAATTTAATGTTGCACAACCTACACCACGCTTTCCCTAAATATAAATAAATTATATGAACATATGCTCTGTATGCTACTCCCAGATGCTAGAAGTGCAAAGACCAATAATGAAAACCAATGCTAGCAGGGAAAGTCTGTCGTTAAATACAACACTCGGGGAGCGTGGAGGGGGAACAGCTTTTAATGAAACAGGTCGCGACAGTTTGAGAGAAGCTGACAACAACAGGGAATGCTGGAGCTGATGTCTCCAAGTCTTCTCAGTCTTGGTTAAAAATAAGAGCTGTAACCCCTTGCAGACAATGAAATTGTGTTTTATTACACCTATCAAAACGTGCTCTTTTTTTTTTTTTTTTTCTGAGACAATAAACAGATGGTTGTCTTATACTTAGAAGCAAACGGGAACAGGCTATTTAGTGTAGACATTAGATAGTGCTGATATACTAAATTATAAAGTACTTGTGTGAGTGTTTGGTCAGCTAGGATGCTATCCCAGCCAAGTACAACCTCCTGCAGCAGGATGCACTGTCCATCATGCTCTCCTTCTCTGGAGGAGGAGGAGGGAGAGGAAGGGGCAGGGAGGTCCAACATGCAAAAGTAACAAGGGAAAAATATAAAAAAAAAAAAAAACAAACCAGAAATATTATTTAAATATGACTTGGATGATCCTATTTATGAAGATGATCTCCAGCTACACTTGCCTGTCCACACAGTCCAGTGAGGTGATGTCTCTGCTTACCATCTGCTTGTCTGCAGCCCGGGTCTGAATGACAGCTAGTGGGTTTTTTTAGCTAGTGCCAAAGGGGGAAAAAAGGCTTTCCACTACCTGAACTGGGCATTTGCAAACATCCTGCTACGTTTGTGGTCCTAGTGACTGGTCGTCACCTTACAAACCACAGGGATAAAATCCACAAGGTAAACCAAATGGAATTTGCCTTCTGCGTGTGCATATGTTAATGCATGTGTGTGTACCTATACTGACGCAGTCGAAATCTCTGTGAAAATCTGAATTATATTTCCAAGTTGCAGCATGCATTCATTTGTCAGGATTTGGAAACTGATTCAGGCACTAGTCTTGTCTAGACTAGACTATCGTAATTCTCTGACAAATGGCATTTTTCCCAGCTGCTTAAACAGTCTTCACAAAAGCACTGTCTCCTCATGCTTGCCTCCATCCGGGAGAAAACTTGAAAACACTTCTGTCCCTCTCCATTTTCTTCACTGTGTAATCTTTTAATCTACAGACAGACACTTGAAATAGCCACACTAACATACATGTACAAGGAAATCATCAGAAGCCCTAAGAGCGAATATCTTTGTGCCTGTGCTTAACTTGAAGCAAGTAAACAGCACCATTTCCCTGAGGACAATATTTGTGTGTTCAAGAACGTGATGAAGTATCTGCAGGATCAGGGCCAGAAGGTGCACCTTGTGCACAGGCTTTGATACACACACATAAAAGATATTTCTGAACTGTTACTCAAAAAATGTTGTAGTCCAGGTGGCAGTGTTGTAGCATAGCAAAGCAGGGTGTAAGGAAGAAGCAACACAGGTCAAGACTGGGTCTTAGTTGGGCTAAATCTAAAATGGTTGAGAGCCTGTTGTGGTTTAACCCCAGTCAGCAACTTAAGCACCACCACAGCCGCTCGCTCACTCCCCACTCCAGCAGAATGGGGGAGTGAATTGAAAGGCTAAAAGTGTGAAAACTCATGGGTTGAGATAAGAACAATTTAATAATTGACATAAATGAAGAAAAAATTGTAACGAAAAGGAAAATAACAAAGAGAGAAATAAAACCCAAGAAAGACAAGTAATGCAAATGAAAACAATTGCTCACCACCAACCAACCGATGCCCAGCCAGTCCCCAAGCAGCAGCCCTCCAGCCAACCTTCCCCCAGCTCTACATGCTGCCCGTGACACCATATGGTCTGAGACCTCCCTTGGGGCAGTTGGGGTCAGCTGTCCGGGCTGTGTCCCCCCCCAGGTCCTTGTGCACCCGCAGCCTCCTCGCTGGTGGGGTGGGTGAGGAGCAGAAGAGGCCCTGACTCTGTGTAAGCACTGCTGGGCAGTGATGAAAACATCCCTCAGTTATCAACACTGCTTCCAGCACAAAGCCAAACCATAGCCCCATGGCAGCCACTGTGAAGAAAATTAACTCTACCCCAGTCAGAACCATCACAAGCCCCAGCCATGCGATGGTGCAAATCATCACTTCTGCATTTACTTAGCTACCCCTGCACTTTGCCAGTTCCCTGGAGAGTTAGTGGCACTGGCCAGGCAAAGCATTTCCTAGGCATCCTGGAAAGGGTTTGAATACAGGACGTGAGCAGAAGTCAATTTTCATGTCTGGAAGTCTCTTTGGAAAGGTTTCAAGTCACCAGTTTTTTCCCAGACTGTCCTATCTAGGCAACCTCTAGGGGGTTTGAATAATTTTTTCATCGCTTACCAATTCAAAGGCATTCTTTACCTTGATATGCAGCTCCAGTGAAGTCTTCTCTAAATTCCTAGTTTCCTTTGAAGACATATCTCTATAATCAGCCTAGAAAGTTTCCTGACTCCTGTATGAGATGACAAACTTTTTAAGCCAACGTTTCTGGCTGAGATCTACATTGCAGCAAAGCTGGAAGGGAAAATCTTTACAAACATACAGCAAGCTTCCCACACAGTAGAAGTCACCTTTTTTTTTGTATTAGAAAAACCCTACCAGTGCCAAAAAAAACAGAGCTTTATCTCCTAGCAGGTGTGTAAAACGGGTACATAAGAAACCCAGGTAGGAAAAGGGGTGAAGAGGAAGAAGCAACATAGAAACAGTCTCCTGAGATTTTGAGAGTTTGAATTTCCAGGGTTGGTGGTAACGTCATTAGGGGATTACTGCCTTTCAATGAAAAAATCAGTTTTAACTGTCTGTAAGATCATAGTCAACAACCCTATAGCAGCCTGAAGACTAGTTTTTCACAAAAATCCTAGTTCTTGATGTGATTTGGATCTGACCCGATTTTTTTTTCTCGAATAATTCTTTATAACACGAACAGGTTAAGCTGCAGGAGGTGGAGAGAAGTATTTTTAAGGCCAGAGCATCTAGCACCTTGACAAAAAGACTGCTAAAACAGCATTAGAGTTGTAATACCGTGCATCTTCATTTGAGATGGAAGGGCATAAACCCTGCAAATTGTCAGAAGGCAGATGGATATCTCCCCTTTCTGCCGGTAAAAGGCACCATGCTCCAGGAGATGAAATGGTCTGCAGACATTCGCAGATGGAAATGCACAGAAAAAAAAAAAAAAAAAAAAAAAAGAGGGCTTTAACACCTGCTCGTCTGTGCCAGCTTCTTTTTTCCCCTGCTCCTCTAGTCTGTATTTGGACACTTCCATTCTCCTCCGGGTGCCTGGATCTCTTGGCAAATTTCCTGAGATAGGCAGTTAGCTATTTTCTAGGAAGGAGGATGGTAATTGGGGGATATTCCGCTTTTGATGTGCAGGGCAATTAAATCCTCAATGAATAGAGAGGAAAATGAACCATTCGGTGTCACTTGAAAGCAGAGATGTGTAGTGCCATTTCTACGCACCAGTGTGAAATACAGAGGGGCATAAGGGCAGACCAGAGCTCTTTATGTTGCAGCCGGAGCCGCTTGCAGATGCAACGGCACAACAGCCCATTCAGAGGGGACACTATACAATAGGTCATGAGAAAAACCTGTTGCTCCTGATTAAGTTTGCAAATACTGTATCTGTAGGGATTCAGAGACGTGGCTGTACCAGATGAAAGGTCCCAACTGGAATTAGGATCAGCAGCAATTCTACATCGCGATCAGGTCTGATTAAACTAGTATTCACCCAGCAGCGCTCTCTTACTCCTTTGTACAAATTATTCAATTACCATTTCTAACAGCTTTTTGCTTACTTTTAGTGCGGTTCTAACAGTTAATAATATATCCTGAAACAACGTGTTCAATTAATTAAAAGAACACATTCACTCTAAGAATCACATTTGGGCATCCCGTCTTATAAACATTTTCAAGAAGAAAACAAACTGCCTGTGGGATTCATTCCACCTTCAAAAGAGCTAATACAAAGGATCAGGGGAACGGTAGCAAATGCTGATATTTTCTTAAATGCCACAGAGGTTTACAAAATAGAGTTTAAGGAATATGTAAAGGCAACTTCCTTATTAACCAGTCAGGAAACTGGGGGAAAAAAAACCTCATAGGATTGTTAGCCAGTTTCTACGATGTGGTCTTTTAAGTTACTTCTCCAGCCATGTATAATATGGCATCGCAGGACAGATGAGGCCTTATGTAGGAGGTCAGAAGTATGAAAGTCAGCATTATGCTACCTACAAAGAGGACAAATTCAGGTTTAGGGTAAGCACAGTCTTTGGAAGGAAAAATATGACAGGTGAGGAGACCTGATTTTGGCTTTTCTGATTTGAGTTCAATGAAAAAAAAAAAAAGTGTAATCTGTATTTTCTGTTTATTGACTATTGACTCAGTTCTGAAATGCCCTGCAGAGGGTTTTTCATCGAGGGGCTGGTGCCCGTTCTACCGAAACCTGGGGGGGGATCTGTCACTGCCTGGAGTGGCAGCGAGGGGAGAGCCACGGGTGCCAAACACAAGAGGTGGCGTTAAGTCAACACGAAGCAAAACTATAGCAAGAGGCAATTTACTTACCAAAAAACCCCAAAAGTATTTGTTCAGTTTTATAAGGGTTTCAGAGTTTGGGCTTTTAAACATGCATTAGCACTCTTATATGAGCAAGTATTTACTTTTCCTGTCTAACTAATTTCTTTAGTACTGAAGATCCCCAGAGTCTTATCTACATCCAAGTGGGTTTATACTTTTAACTCTCAACATGCCATTTTAAACCAGAGTTTTAAGAAGCTTCTCCTGCTCTCCACGGCTTATTACACCATACCCAGGGCCATGAACAAACCCAAGTCTATAACTGCATGAAAAAAGATTGCTTCAGAAAGACAACTTTATTACTACTTTCTTACATATGATTTAGAATAAAATCCCTTGTTGTATTTTCCTTCAATAATTCACAACTCTAGGAATTTCTTGGGAAAATTACCATTTTCTTTGAAGTGTTGCTTTTCTAATGCAGACTAGATTCTTTCAGTTGAAAGCAATCAAGTACTGTTTTCCAAAGTAGTTGAAATGTAAATTCTTTGTTATGACTGCCTTTCAGGAGAAATACAACATAAACTAAAATCAACACGATTTGACTACTTTATTCATATGCTATTGCATACCAGGAAGGCAACATTCAAAAATTTCGTGTATGTACCATAGTCTTCATGTAAAACATATTGTCTATGGTAACAGTGCCTAGAAAAAGCACTGCAAACCAAGTATTTGGTAGCATATTCTCCTCATTTCTTATTTTTTTCCTTCATTCCCTTAAATCAATCAGAAGTGGGTCAAGATTCAATAAACAGAAAATACAGATTACACAACCAACTTCCTATTCTGCAAAATATTTTATCCATCAATCTGTTTAAAAACAGCAGAAAAAAAAATTCATTGTGATCTCATTTTCTACATCCAGAGTGACAAGCTTGTTAGCCTATGCCCTGCAACCTACCTAAATTTTTCCTCTCAAGTATTGCCAAGGAGGTATTCATACTTTCCCATAAAAGCACATCTTGGGTTGTAAGGTTTCATGTGCTGGTTAAATAAAGTGAGAAATTCAGCCTAAAAGAAATCAAACATGTCACAGACATCTAGACATGATATTCCATTACAGAAGTTACTTGGAAATGCTACAGTTTGATGCTATGGTTTCCTTCATTTAATTTAAAATTACCTCAAGAATGTTAATCATCTCACAGCAGTAAATCCCCCATGCACCAAGCATTTTCCATAAAACCTAGAACTCTTTGTTCGCGCTGATTGGGATCTGCAGGGGATTAGGTGGTCTGTCCATAGAAAGGCAAACAAGAGAGAATAATTCAAACCGGTCTTTGAAAATCACAGTGCCCCATAATCCATCATAACCACTGGTCTGGAGTGGGAGTCAATAGCAAGGAGTCATCAAGGCCATAATTTGCCGGGTTACCTGAATACAGGTATTATAGTTGTTGACTCAAAGTATCACCTGAGGGCTACAACTGAGCCTGCAACTCACAGGGCCCTGCACAAACCTCTAGTAAAGGATAGTCCCTGCCCTTTAGGGAGGTGAATCACCTCCCGGTACGGCTACCAGCTGGTACGAGCAAGGTGGCTACCGTGGTCCTGCAGCAGCCAACCTCCTCAACTGCCGCTTCTGGTCAGCACTGTCTGCAGCAGGACATCTCGCGGGAATTCTGCAGCAGGACATCTCACAGGAATTCTGCAGCAGGACATCTCACAGGAATTCTGCAGCAGGACATCTCACGGGACTTCTGCAGCAGGACATCTCACGGGACTTCTGCAGCAGGACATCTCACAGGAATTCTGCAGCAGGACATCTCACAGGAATTCTGCAGCAGGACATCTCACAGGAATTCTGCAGCAGGACATCTCACAGGAATTCTGCAGCAGGACATCTCACGGGACTTCTGCAGCAGGACATCTCACAGGAATTCTGCAGCAGAACATCTCACGGGAATTCTGCAGCAGGACATCTCACGGGACTTCTGCAGCAGGACATCTCACGGGAATTCTGCAGCAAGACATCTCACGGGACTTCTGCAGCAGGACATCTCACGGGACTTCTGCAGCAGGACATCTCACGGGACTTCTGCAGCAGGACATCTCACGGGACTTCTGCAGCAGGACATCTCACAGGAATTCTGCAGCAGGACATCTCACGAGACTTCTGCAGCAGGACATCTCACGGGAATTCTGCAGCAGGACATCTCACGGGAATTCTGCAGCAGGACATCTCACGGGAATTCTGCAGCAGGACATCTCACAGGAATTCTGCAGCAGGACATCTCACGGGACTTCTGCAGCAGGACATCTCACAGGAATTCTGCAGCAGGACATCTCACGGGACTTCTGCAGCAGGACATCTCACAGGAATTCTGCAGCAGAACATCTCACGGGAATTCTGCAGCAGGACATCTCACGGGACTTCTGCAGCAGGACATCTCACGGGACTTCTGCAGCAAGACATCTCACGGGACTTCTGCAGCAAGACATCTCACGGGACTTCTGCAGCAGGACATCTCACGGGAATTCTGCAGCAGGACATCTCACGGGACTTCTGCAGCAGGACATCTCACAGGAATTCTGCAGCAGGACATCTCACGAGACTTCTGCAGCAGGACATCTCACGGGAATTCTGCAGCAGGACTTCTCACGGGAATTCTGCAGCAGGACATCTCACGGGACTTCTGCAGCAGGACATCTCACGGGACTTCTGCAGCAGGACATCTCACGGGACTTCTGCAGCAGGACATCTCACGGGACTTCTGCAGCAGGACATCTCACGGGACTTCTGCAGCAGGACATCTCACGGGACTTCTGCAGCAGGACATCTCACGGGACTTCTGCAGCAGGACATCTCACGGGACTTCTGCAGCAGGACATCTCACGGGACTTCTGCAGCAGGACATCTCACGGGACTTCTGCAGCAGGACATCTCACGGGACTTCTGCAGCAGGACATCTCACGGGACTTCTGCAGCAGGACTTCTCACGGGACTTCTGCAGCAGGACATCTCACGGGACTTCTGCAGCAGGACATCTCACGGGACTTCTGCAGCAGGACATCTCACAGGAATTCTGCAGCAGGACATCTCACGAGACTTCTGCAGCAGGACATCTCACGGGAATTCTGCAGCAGGACATCTCACGGGACTTCTGCAGCAGGACATCTCACGGGACTTCTGCAGCAGGACATCTCACGGGACTTCTGCAGCAGGACATCTCACGGGACTTCTGCAGCAGGACATCTCACGGGACTTCTGCAGCAGGACATCTCACGGGACTTCTGCAGCAGGACATCTCACGGGACTTCTGCAGCAGGACATCTCACGGGACTTCTGCAGCAGGACATCTCACAGGAATTCTGCAGCAGGACATCTCACGAGACTTCTGCAGCAGGACATCTCACGGGAATTCTGCAGCAGGACATCTCACGGGAATTCTGCAGCAGGACATCTCACGGGACTTCTGCAGCAGGACATCTCACGGGACTTCTGCAGCAGGACATCTCACGGGACTTCTGCAGCAGGACATCTCACGGGAATTCTGCAGCAGGACATCTCACGGGACTTCTGCAGCAGGACATCTCACAGGAATTCTGCAGCAGGACATCTCACGAGACTTCTGCAGCAGGACATCTCACGGGAATTCTGCAGCAGGACATCTCACGGGACTTCTGCAGCAGGACATCTCACGGGACTTCTGCAGCAGGACATCTCACGGGACTTCTGCAGCAGGACATCTCACGGGACTTCTGCAGCAGGACATCTCACGGGACTTCTGCAGCAGGACATCTCACGGGAATTCTGCAGCAGGACATCTCACGGGAATTCTGCAGCAGGACATCTCACGGGAATTCTGCAGTAGGACATCTCACGGGAATTCTGCAGTAGGACATCTCACGGGAATTCTGCAGTAGGACATCTCGCAGGACTTTGGTACATGATCAGAAAGCTACTACCCATCAGCTGAGGCATTACAGCTCACTCCATGCAGGCTTTTAGCAAAACAATGAGAATTAACAAAACATTCTCTCCTGCAGATTACATTAAAATGAAATGCATCACTTCTACAAAAGGTCCGGAGCACACACAAGGCTTGTTCCTAATCTCGCTAACACAGGGAAATACGATTTTGTGTCAGAGCACCAGCTGTCATGTGAACCAGTTTATAGTCTATGAACATGGACTTCTCGCATACACATCTGTCACACATCCGAGGGGTGACAAATAGACATACGAGGATAGCAAAGGCTCTAACTATTGAACCTCAGATATGATTAACAAAGAAAACAAGTTCAGACTCAGCCACACGAACTCAGGCTGCCAAGCAACTTGAGTTTCCAGAGTAAAAACACTTGTGCAAGCAATGGAAGCAAGAACTGACTCTGACTTCAGAGCTTACCAGGAGGGAAATAAAGAGAAGAAAATGAAAGTAAAGTTTCTTTCTATCTCATGAGGGAAAAGAGGCAAGAAGTGGGTGATGTGCCATTGCCAGGAATAATGAACTCTAGGACACCTAATAAAGTGTTCAGCGACTCCTGTGATCTCAAACAGAAAGAGGCTGTAGAGAGATATCACTCTTTTTACACATATCCCACAGAAAAGTCATGAAGAAAAAAGAAGGGAAGCATACTTGCATCACAAAGCAAAACCGTCTGGGGCTCTGTGTTTAATTTGGAAGACAAAACATCTTGCCAAATAGGGGTGGGATCATTTGTAGGATACATGAATAAACTTTCTTCAGCAGAAGACATTTTTAAGAGAAACTGTTCTAGGCTTAGAGAAACGCCTCCACACTGCAGTGGCAGCTGGACAACCCAGAAGGACAAGGGAATGGTGAAAGCCACTAGAGCTGAACCATGTATCATAACTTGGGATAGAGGCTTCGTGGGATGGAGACAGATGGGGCATGAGTATCATGTTCCAATACAAAAAGCACTTTTAAAGCCAGAGAAAAGGGTACCCAGCTCACAGATGTCTGGTGAAGGACTGTCCGAAAAAGAGCCAATTCATGGAAAAAGCAGCACTGAAGAGTTAGACAACCCTACTGAGGAGAACATCAACGGCAGAACTTGAACGGACGTGAAGACCCTTTATGTGCCTGCCCTGAAAATGACTAACAGCTAATTCACTGGCGTGCTTGGAACACGAAGCAATCCAGTTGCAGGTGAGCAACACTAAATAGCAGTTCCATGGCAGAGCAAATGCCACCGCAGACTTGTGCTGGGGGGGAAGGAAAGGAGGGGGAAGCATCAGTGAGGAAAAGCAGGCTGGTCCCAAGCGGTTCAGAGTATCATGAAGAAAACACGCAGGACGCAGCCAAAATAAACAGGAGACAGATCTCTGAGGCTGCAGCGGTGGAGGAGGAAGACATAGTTGTGCTTAAGAAAGTCATTTGCAGGGAGCGGCATGCCATGCAAACAGCCTTGCAGAGCCTGGCCACCTATTTCCAGTACCTGCACATCTCAGAGGGAGGTTCCAGACAACCCAACAGAGCTTCACACTGAGTGAATAAAACAGTAAAACCATTCATTTTCTGGAACTGGCCAAAATTCATCAAGTGCCATAAGAGGCAAGGTGAGAGAGCAGCTGTACATACAAGCCCAGATTTTATTTGAAGGAATTTTCCAGCAATCTCTGTAGCTGAAAGAGCTGACACCATGATGCAGAGACACCACTCAAATCTGAGGGAAGCCAGAGGATGTATTTGCTGGTCCAGTGTACAGGGAGCAGAAAGATGTGCACAGGGTACCATGACTCGCAGGAGGATGAGTCTGTGCAGCTTTAAAAAATCCAGCCCAAGGAAAAACCTGCTTGTTTGGATGGAGCCTATACATCCACGAGCAACTCAAGGTGATGGCATATGGTAACAAGCAAACAGCAAAACATAAGTCACAGGAGACAGGTACTAACTCAAAAAAGCCCAGTCAAAGCCAAACAAAAGATAAATGAGTGGCAGGAGATAAAAACTCAGCCCAGATGGCATGAAAGGAAGAAGATAGAAGGCACAGGGCCAGCTGTGGCTCCATGGAGAAGAGCCACAGGTGGGCTCACAGGAAAAGCCTCTCACAGTGAGTGTACCTACACGATGGGAGCAAGATCCATGGAGCAAAACCAGACAGCCCAGGCGGGATCGGCTCAGCAGCTGATGCTCCAGACATAGGACAAAGAACCAAAAAATAAAGTTGCTTTCGATCCGCTTCCAAAAAGTCACTTTACAACTCAGTTAAAGCAAGTGCATCTTCTTCTTGGCTCATAAATTCCTGCAAATGAAAATAATGTCATTATGCAAAATGGACTATGTTTAAATCCATACAAAGCGTGATATTTTACATAGAAAACGTCAAGAAAAATATGACGGAGTGAGAAAAACACAGCACATTGTCTGAACCCCACCTATTGCAGACAGACACCTAACATTTCTGGAAATACATTTAATTGCACCTAATGCATTCAAAAGGCCTCCAACTTGCTCCATACTGTGGTTGTGCCTTCACTTACAGAGAAGCAGCACAAACCTTACCAGTTTCCAGCTTGCAACATGGCTAGACTGGCTTGTGTTCATTCCTTCCGACCTCACAGGGAGAATAAATACATTGAACATCAAGAGGAGTCCAGGTATTACTCTAAGCAGAGTCTATATAATTACTAAAAATAGATGCTATGGAAAATCCCTGTACTTTAAGCCCTTGCAGCTTTGGGCCAAATTCCAAAGGCTGTCACAACTGACAATGTGCACGTTTGTTAAGCAGCAATGCAGGCCACATCTAGCTGATTGGGGACTTTATAATGTATGTTTTACTAATGAATTTTATGCTAGCTGTGCCAAATCAGCTAGTTTATTTGGGCACATTCATGCAAATTGTACATCAGCTTGGAGCAGAAAGAACATTCTTCAACTTTCCAGCACTATGGAATAAAGGAGATGTGTTCTCCGAGTCGAGGAGCACATTTGGCACACCGAACAAGGGTCTTGAAGGCTTTGAGGAGGGTCTACCACAGCATGATTAGAGGCTCCTGGCTTTTGGAATGCATTTTGGGGGAGGGGGAGAAAATATTTTTCTCCTTTTATATTTTCTATGTAATCTAGGAGGAAAAAAAAAAAAAAAAAGGTAAACAATAGAAAATCAGTTTTGCTGACCAGAAAATAAATTTGGTGCCTAATGTTGTGTTGTGTCAATTAAGCAAGCAGGAGAGGGAGGGCTTCTGGTGTGCTTTGTCTCGGGCTGAGCCCTGGCTCGGCCCCTGGGTGCAGCGGGACCGCGGGCAGGGCTGATGCTGCCGCGACCTCCAACCGCTCCTGCTCATCGCGGCCGCGTGTTCCTTGGGGCTGGCAGCTATTGCTGTAGGAGGTAAGTCCTCAAACACAGGATAAAAGGCAAATGTCAACAAGACTGCATCGGGAGCTGCATATTAGTGCTCTCCTTAAAACTGGCCCTGTTGGCCACTTCCCATCTTCACCCCTTTCCCGAGATTTCTCTTCCTCTCCCGGACACCTAATTGCCACCGCCTAGTGTTACACAAACCAGGGTAGCTCACTGCTCGTCTAACCTGCATAAGAGACAGGAAAATCCAGTAGTACCTGGGCGAGCAAGGATCAGCAGGGCAGGTGTCTGCATTTATAGCTTTGCTGCTCCATTCCCTCTTAGGGCTTTAAGTGCTTAGGCCAAGAGAGAAAATACAAGTATTATACGGTTGGGAGAGGAGTCAGCATTGCCACATGAAAACATGTGTCATAAACACGGTGTAAGCAGGGAAGAAAATCTAATTTCATATAATTTGTCACTCTCCTTTGATTAAGTCTTAGTTTTCCACATTTTCACCCTTCGTGCTTCTCCATCCCTCTATTCCCCCCTGCCCAGTCCCCTCCCACAATTCCCAGATTGTGCTTTAAACAACAATACCGCAGCTGAAAGGCTGTTATGCAGATTCGTGAATACATAATTCAAAATCAAGCTACCACAACAGTTGCTCTTAACTTTTTTAACCCTATTGTCGGCTGAGTGGCGACGTTCAGCTGCGACAGCAGACGAGAGAAATATGACACACGCAGGTTTTCCCACAGCCTTTCGCCCCTTCTCCACGCTAATCCCATTGAGAGCATTTATGCCCGGAGCACAATGCGGGGATCCCTGCCGCGGGCCGGGGACTGGCCGCAGCTCAGCCGCCCCGTGCCAGGGGGATCCCCCGCCACAGTTTTTGGATCTGGGTTTTTGGGGGGTAGGATGAGACTCTTCGCAGTGATCCAAGTCTGGCTGTAGCACGGTGGAGCCGCTGTGTTAGCTCGAACGTGGGAAACATTAATTTCTTGCACGACTGTTCGGGCGCTCCAATAAGTGAGACTACGCTCAATTTTCTGCAAAAATTTTCACTGTGAAATCAAACACCAAAAAAATGATTGAATTCACACCCCAGTGCTGATACTTTGTTTCTGCCTGTTTGCTTCCTCCTGTCTTTTTAGCTTAATTTTAGAGAACAAAAACCAAGGCTTTACAGTCAGTGGCTTCTGACAGGAGCCATGGTGTCCATACACCTTCAAACCAAAAGTTTAAAGGGTAAATTAGTGCATTTTGTCTTCCAGTAACATGCAACCCAGGTAGACTGACCGACAGCACAGTGTCACTTGCAATCTGGCTCTGCACAATACACTGCCCTGTTAACTTGCCCAACAGCCCAAACACAAACCTCAGTTATCTGTACAACAACCCCTTTAATTTAGCCCGTAAATTTACTGTTCTCAGTACTTTGCAGGGGTTTCCTAGACAGCTCCGTTTTCCTCTGTAGAGCAAAGAATGCTCATCCCAAGTGTAATTTAGGCGTTTAAATTAAACCGGAGTAACTGTGTGCCTTTTTGCCTATTTCCAGACAACTGTAGTCAAAGCAAGTGCAACGGCTCCTCGGTGCCCTGTAAGGATCCCGCACAAGAGAATGAGATAACCAACTCTTTAGCAAGTGGATTAATAGATTGAGAAAAGCCCGTCTCTAAAATTCAACACAAGCATTTCTAATGGTCTATGGACAAGTGAATGATGGGCTGATTTTTATTAAGTTTCACACAAAGGTGAATTAGTGTCTTTCACTATGGCAACGGCAATAAAAGGACATAGAATGACTCCAAAAGGTCCTGGCTGGCTGGGGAAATTGGTTGACATTCTGCAAGCCTATTCAACCAGGAAAGGGTTTCATTATGCACACTTCCCCCAGGTTGATGGGTCCCATCACGTGTTCGCCCCCCAGTCCACTGTCAGGGATGGCACAAGAAGACAGCAGGAAAAAGAGAGCTCATCCAGACCCCTAAAATGGTGGGGTTCTGAAAGGAAACCTTCCTGCTAAAAGGAGGGAGAAGGACATGGTTAATTGCTACTTGCTGAAACTGTTGGGGGGAAAAAAAAAAAATACAAGGAAAGAAAAACACCAGGTCAAAGCCAGCTTGAGGCTTCCCACTAGCTCAGGCAAAGATTAAGTTCTGCTTCATCAGCTGCTTCAGCGAACTGCATACCCAGAGCTACAAGATACCTGGCGTGGAGACTGCAGCTTAACAACAAGAGTTATGCTTTTTGCCAACTGAAAAGCCACGCACACCGCCTGGGTCCTCCAGCTGCTATGGCTGTATTATATGATGTCTTTCTCTTAAAACTTCAGTGCTCTTTTCTATTGATCGCTGTCATCTTCTATAGAACCCACCACCCAGAGACTTGGTTAATGATACCAAATAAAAAACCCCAGAAGGCATCCTCCTTTACACTCTGGAGGGAATGAACTGGGAATGAACCACCAGAAATGGAGCATTTAGGCTGGTGGATATTACGTTGCTGGTGCAAGTTCTTATACTGGGCTTTTGTCTTCACTGGAGAACCTTGCACCCAGGTGGCAAAATACTCCACTCTCGATTCAAAAATTGCCATTAACTTGCCATAAGAACAGAAGTCTTAAAGTCTTGCATGAACTCATCAAGGACTTCAGTCATCCTCTGCAAACCCTGATCCAAGCTATTGGCTTCTTCCCCACTGACTGGGTTAGTCACACAATCCTGTGTTCCTCATCTGCTCCCACTGTCCCCATGGGGATCTAATTTCAGTTCTCAATCATAGAAATGGAAAATAGTATAGGTGGGAAGGAAGAAAATTTAGAGGGCACCTGGTCCAGCTCCCTGTTATCCAAACATTTCCATTCAGCTATTTTTTTTAAATTTGTAAAAATTCTCTTGTAGTCTGTCCTTCAGCTTCACCTTATCTGTCATTTTCTTGACAGAGCAACTGCTTGGTGGACTCTCACCTTCCCACAGTGCTCATAGGAGCTCTCTGCATTTATAGTCCCTTGCCTGGGGATGTCCAAGTTCCTGGTGGGGCTGATTAAATACCATCCCTTGTTTTACAGAAGGAAGAACGGTGCCTTCAAAGGATTAAATGACTCGGGCTTTGCCCCACGCAACAGCAACATGCCCAGCCAGTCGTACCGCAGTGAAACGGAGCATCGCGGCAGCTCTGGCTCCGAGGAGCCTTCACTGCCGAAGGGGGCTACAAACCACTTCATCAAAGCAAACATCAGCAGCGAGGAGTGACTAAACGAAGGGGGAGAAACTGCCAGGAGTGTCTGAGGTCACAGCCTGAGGGCCCTAATCAATAAAAATAAACAGTAATCTTCCCCCAAGGAAATGTTCTGTACCTTTTAATCTCATTTATTCTGGAGTTGATAGAAGCAGAGGGGAAAGGCATTGACTTTTTGTTACTTTTTATTTACTCACATGCGCTGCATACTGACTGCCTTAGCTCCGAGTTCGTTGTTGTCTTACCTTACTTGAAATTCTTCCAGAGAGTTTGATAAATGAATTGTGAAGTGGTCCAGCATCACTTGTTCTTTCTACAGTGCTATCAATAGAACATGCTCTTAAAGTACAGATCCCCCAAATACCAGGGGAAAAAAGCCCTTTCAGGATAGCAGCTGCACACTGCATATGTGCTATGTTTATGGAAAGAGTAAACATGAAAAACAGACACATTTGGTTTTAATTCACTGACTGACCCAAGGAGTCCTCCCCAGAGATAGTACTCAGGTCAGCCCATAAATTTTCAACTAAGTGTGCATGATTTTCGCTTCATGTCTTCTATTAAAAAAGCCAGAAAGTTGTGTGAGCAGACATCCAATAAAGACCCGAACACAGAACGGGTATATTTGTGGACTATTTCACCAGCCATTGTACAGCACACGCCATGGCGCAGATCAACAGTCTGTATAAAAACCTGCTTCTGTAGACAGAAGTACCTCATGTTACCAGAGGCAAGAGTCAGAGGCTCAGACATAACACATTGAATAATATCTTACCCTGCAAAGAGCCTTGCTGAAGCCAACAGATGAAATCATGGGCTCAGATACCATTCAACGCGGCTATCGCAATTTGATCCACGATTACAGCTTCTGAGAAAATGTTCCCACTTCTTCCCTCCACCCAATTTTTAGACGAATTGAAGGGATTTAGTCATCGAAGAGCAAATTTTTATTTTATCTTAGTTCTTTATAGCAACATAAATCTGGAAGAACCCGAGGCAGGTGCCAAAATGTGCTCTAATTAATTATAATCAAAATATTGTAACATTTTCAGTCCTCTGTAGCAAATCTCAACGCTGGACCACACTGTGGTGTCCTGGCTCTCATAGAGTCCACCTCATCAAAACATTCCTCACGGGCTCAGCCTTAAGCATCTGTTTATGTGGTCTGCTGAGCCCGAGCCATGCAATGCAACTGCTCCCCACCAGAAGTGTCCTTTATCAATGGAGCCACGCTAATCTACAGCAGCTGGTGGTACTGCTGTAGAGCATTTCGAGGTGCAGTGCTTTGTATTTGGTTTTGTTCCGGTTTTTACTTCACTGACACAGAGAATGCCAATTTTGACTTATCATTAAGGCAATGACTGTCATTACACGGTATAAAGGATGCAAACGCAGGGTGCCTCTCGTCACGCAACTAGAGAACTCACTTCTGCTTTCCTGCCACCGCCCTGATTTCACAGCAGTAACATCCCAGCATTTTGTCTTTGCTGCATTTGGGGTTTCTCTTCCTTTTTGATTGCCTTTTTGTTGACAATAGTGGCGACTTCGGTGTTGTTTTCAAAGGTGCTTTAAGTGGTACCCAATTCAAGTCTCTTGCACTGCTTTGAAATTTGAAAATCCTAAATTCATTTTTAACAAAGACATAGCCGGAAGCACAGGAGGACAGCCCCAGTGTACACCAATTTATCTTAATTGCCCAAACTCAAGCCAACTGCTCGCATTAATATTCGACTGAGGAGGTGAAACTTAGCCAAATACAAGAGTAAAATCCCTTTTTTCAATTATCTGTTTTTAACATCTCCGAAACAGAGTTCCATCATGCGACAGCATCTTGAATTAATTGAGCTACGGGCAATCCTCGTTCTTTTTGTGTACTATGAAATGTAGGAAACACAGATGCTGTCTGTTTAAACTGTCAAACAAGTTTCCTGATGGTAGCTATCATGTCTGCTACAGACATGTTGGTTTAACAAATGTTGTGAATGCAAAGTTGGAACATGTGTGCAAAATATTTCAGGCTATAAACATCAGAATCATTAGAAGTTTGGTGAAGGTTTGTACCATCATCACGAGAAGAGCTGTAACTGCTCTGGCCATTTTGGTGAAGGCTTTCAGGAAGGCTTTTCTATTTCGAATATGACCATGCTTGTGGAAAGCCTCATCATCCAAAACAGGAGGCCCTTACTTAAAACTGCAGGCAACTAAGCAAATAGTTGGTGCATAAAAATCCTTTCTTTTTTCTTGGTTCAACAACATACTGCAGGTAATTTACGGCCTTTCTTATTAGTACAATCCTTGAAAAACAGGAGGAATAACTCATCAAGAACATTGAGAAATCTCAGATAATGCACCTAACGACCAGACATCACCTTTCTACACACATTTCTATAGGTAAAATTGTTGACAAGTATGACAAGCAGGAGACCTTTAGGGGCTAAACACACCAAAGTTACTACTGCCTGCGAGCAGCAGTGAAAGGCAACAAGGCCACGTGTGAAAACTTTCAGAAAAGGGATGAAATCACAACATGTGTGGTTATTCTGCTCAGCTCCAGGCGTCAGAGGCGTCACAATCAAGACAAATCATTGAGCTTATAAATTCTTGTTACACCCTAACTTCAACCTTTTTAAGAAGGACAAGTGTTTACATCTTTGCTAGAGTACGTGGTTATTTCCTGATCCAGAGGATTTCTATCTCCAGTAAAAACAAAATGCATAGACAATTATTCATTGCATTTGTAGTACTATCAGAAGGTTCAGGAGGTTGTAAACCTGGTTTTACTTACTACGATAATACACTAACAAACAACGGTATAGAGAGGTTTGAAAAGGATCCCAGATGCTGGCTGGAACAGGAGCTGGGAAACCTCTTCCTTGTTATGTCAGAATCAAACTTTTTATTAAACATCCAACTATTACTATACACATCACTAGCAATCGCAGGACTTCTAATGAGGACAGACTGCTGGCTTTTAAAACCACATTATCATTTCTGCTCGATGCAGTGAGAAAAAATTATTACGCTCCATGGAGCCTGTTCAGAAGAGAGCTCAGGCTCGCTGAAGGCCAGATACCAGAGTATTTGATTTCCTTGACCTTACTTTTGAGAAAAGTAGAGTCACTTCTAAAGGCCTCAACAACTGTGTAAGGGTAGGAAACCATTCTGCATTCAGCTGTCTGGATTTTCGTTTACCTGCCACACAGTCGCAGTCAGTAAGAGCGATTCACAATGATGGGATTTTGTGAGACTGTCAAAGCACTTTCAACCACCAGCAAATTGAAAAATAAGGTGCCCATGGGGAGAGTCATGACATTGTGAAGCTGTAGCTCCAAGGCGTTTTGGATCAATGTATAATGTGCTGTTCATAGGACTTAATGAAACAATTACAGCCCTCCCGTTGATTGCCTTTGCTTTCTACTATGAATCAATAGATTATCCACTGTAAATGTCAACGTGTTCGTTGTTTCCTAGGAGGTCACTCTGCAAGGTAATAACGAAGAACACACATCGCTTGACTAAATATGCTTTTGAATTACTAGCTATGGATAAATGTCTCAATTTCTAAACGGTCTAAAGAACTAAAAGATTCTCGTACGTGCAAAAGAAAAACTGACACAACAACAACAAAAAAACAACAAAAGAAATGTGAATGAAAAATCAGCTGTTTAAAAGCATCAAAACCCTCAGGCATACAAAGTGTTTTCCTCTTTGTAAATAGGAGATGTATTTTGACAACTTCATTCCTTGGGACTGAGTGGGTTTCTGTCAGGAGAGTTCTGCCTTTTCAGGAACATCCATTTTTAATTTTAGCATTTAGTCTCATTTTCTATTTCTGCTTTTTCCCATTATGTAAAAAATAATTATTAATTTCACAATACAAAGCAATGAAATAAAAATATAGGTTTAAATACACTAAAAGCAGGCCAAAAGAAGATACATGCGCTCCAATTTCATTACACCACACTGGGATTCCTAGAATATCTCTATCCTGTTAAACAGGCCCATGAATACAGGAGGTTTCAGAGGATCACCACCTGAGGCTGGCACTGATTTGGAGTGAAGGGTGTCAGTCAAGAGACGGGGAGGTGCATGATGCCAGAAGCTGAAGCTGGTCAGCATGAAATTAAAAACATTATGTTAGTGAGGTGCAGCACTATTCCAGCACCTTTGCTGCCAGGTCCCACCAGGGCTCACACCCTTTTATCTACACAAATGCCCTTCTCATCCCAACTGAATACTTCAACTCCTGAAGAGTTTTGTCAGGCTGCTTGCCCTGTTCCTTTTCACTGAGAAGGCACAGTCTGACATATCCTCTTATCACAATTCCGGAAGAATGTGCTAATTTATTCCTGGTTGAAATGTGCTGGCAGTCTCCAAATGAAAGAAGGAAGCGACAGGAATAATCATAGTGCCATGGAACATCCCCATTTCACGTAAGAATGACAATGCCTCTCCATAGAAGTATTTTTAGGAGATGGAGGGAACAATCTATAAGAGTTAGCATGAAGTATACGAACTCTCAAGGATGCTAACATAGCCAGAAGAGTATAAAAATACAATATACCGTAATATTATAGAATAATATTATACAATAAGCAGGAAATCAAATATCCTGATCTGAAAGGCCAGCAGGGGGAAAGTCTCCTCTCCCCAGTGGCCAGGGTGAGCCTTAAGGTACCACAGTCCCCTGGGAAGAGGCAGAGTAACTGGAGCAGGAACCTTCCTCTGAAGCCCAGCTCCTCGCAGCCTTCCACCTTGTTCCTGGAAAGCAGTTGTTCTCAGTATTTACAAGACATCTGGGATTTTATGGACTGCAATAATTTCAGGGATGAGAATAATCTCAATTTGAGGACACATGCAGCAGCTGTCACAGCAAAGCCTCTTCCAGGTTTCTAGGCACTGCGATAATATATTTGTATGAAAAAAATAATTTAAAATCGGGAATCCCGTTTTTTTCAACTGTCTTTGACTGCTTTCATCTTGAGCGATAGAGACTAATATATTCATAAAACAAATGGGTTGCAATGCCCTTGGCAATAGAGAAAAGCATTGCACTCTCCTGACTAAGTTCACTATTCGAAGCTTTATTTCAATATAATTTTATTCCCTGCGTAGTTGAGAAAGAAATCCTGGTATTAAAACAACTTAGCTTGAAAACAAAAGACAGATAAGAAGAAAGCAAATAATGTGCTTTTGATTTTTTTTTTTTAAACTTTCACAATCAATGCACTAGATGCCTCGCCAAGACATCTATGGACAAGAGATTTTTCCTTTGGTTTTGGGGCAGGTGTGAAATGAACACTGAGGTTTTTAAAGAAAATTTTGTGTTTGGTTTAAAGATCAGTTGCAAACTGAAAGTGCAACTACTTAGTAGCGCAACTACTAAGTTAATTGTCAGAGAGCACAATACACACCTCTCTTGCACCAGAAGATGAAAGCACATTTTCTTCGTTTTCTGAGATCTCATTTTGAGATGCACCGATTTAGTTGTTGCAATCCCAGTGAGAAATATAGAGCATCTGTCAAAATCCACATAATAAACAGTCTATTAGACATTATTAATGCTCCCACTGCACAGTTTGATAGGAACGTGGAAAAAAATAGCATCAAAAGCATTTTGAGACAGGTAACTCTGCTGTCTGACCTCTTCTTAAGTGCTCTATGGATTTTCATTTCAGTAATATACTGGTAGTATAATGTATCTAATAAATCTAGTGTTATAAAATCTAGAATATTTCTCTTGAAATAGCTTTTAATCCTGATTTTCAACAAATCTGTGCTGCATTCAACTAATCAAGCAGAGAACTTTGTCAACCCCACCCGACAATATTTTATTTTTTTTTTCTGATATACCGCAATTAAGAGCGGAGTAAAAAAATTAAAACTCAGAATGAGATGCTAATAAAAGACCCAGAAAATGTGACTACTCGGACAAGAAGTAAGAGGAATGCTTTGATGAATTTGGCAAGCTGGAACATGCCCTCTGGTGGCTGCAGGTTGAGAGCATTTAAGAAGAGAAAAATTATGTTTGCTGGTATAGTAAGGGTCGGTTCTTCACTGTATTTTACTGAAGTGTGGTAGATAAAAAGAAAATATGGATTTATGTGAAACAGAAAAATCAGTTAGGATAGTGACAATTATTATTTGGAAAAGGCAATATTTATTTACTGATGTAAAACACTGGAATAATTATTACTTTGATTACTGGAGCAGCTGGCACTAGGGCACCACACTAAAAAAAGCAGACCGATGGGGGAATGCTTAAGAAAGCTCAATAAAATATCTTAAAAACATGCCTAATTGGGAAGGCAATTGGGATCGGTTAGCTTAGAAAAAAACCCAAACCAAATAGCAGAATGACTTGGCAACAGTCTTCAAAAATGTCTAGAGCTGTTAAAAAGAGGAACCTCAGTGATCGCTCTCCATGTTCAGGTAGGACAAACCAAACCAGGTTCACTTGCAACCAAAAGTATGAAAATTAGATATCAGATATTGAAAAGCTTCAATAACAAGGATCCTGTTTTTTGAAGAAAATCACTGTGAGGAGCTTACTGAACTGCCTTTGCTAGAGATTAATGCAAACAGTGAGGTTCAGCCCCGTGAGGGATGGTGGATAACTCTCAGTTCTCAGCCTGGAGAAGACTGGGGAGAAGCAACAGTTTTTCAAAGTCCCATCCAGCCTACACATTTTGGCTCCTATGTAGACATCAAGTGAGAATTTCCACAGAATTCATTCCTTAACTCATGCTTTTTGCCATAAATGCAGTATACTGACCTTAACTACTTTTTTTTTTTTTTTTTTTTTTTTTTAAATATTCTACAATGCTCCATTGATTCTTCCTGGACAACAACAATCAGATGTCACAGACAAAGGGAAATGAATGAAATCTGACACATTTATTTTAAAGCCTGCAGCAGACTAAACTGTAAATAAATCCTGCTTTTTCTACAGCACAAAGGTTGCAGACTGACTGTCCCTGTGGACTCTGTTCTCTTCTCACTGCTTAACAGACTTTCTAACACTTTCTTTTGTCCTGATAGCAATCTCTCAGCAGGACTTTTGGCAGACACATGTATTATGTGTCAAAAGCAAAGTGGAAATAACTGATGGGAAGCACAAAAAATCTGATGGGAATAGTTATAATAAGGAAATGAATAAACAAACATCAAAACAGTAAAACATAACCATGAAGAGATAGAGCCAGAAAGCTTCTGAGCTGTTACTCGTCTAAAATGATTAGAAAGAGCCACTGTTTTCAGTTAAAGTGTTTCCTATTAATATAGATAGCATTAACATCTGCTATACTTAGGTTTATATGCTAATTTCATCTATTTATATTCCTGTTTATTTAATGCAGTTATAAAACACATCTCTCACAAGATGAGCTTTAAATGTGCTATAAAATGCATATAGCAGATTCAGTTATAGAATACTATTTCATTTAGGAATCCACTGACCACAGCTAGCACCTGGATACTATACTTAGCATGAGTTACTACTGTACGTCCGTTCCTGCAAATCTGTGTTGGTTTATACAACATATTTCAACACTTTCCATTATCTTTGCACTTAAGCAGTTCTATTCACAAAACGTTCTGTTTAGTGAGTGCTCGTATACTTGGCAACTTAGTCACTGTGCTTTTCAAAAAAATCCATATAAAAAGAGCTTATTATAATCAACCTAGCTGGTATACTGATTTTATTAACAGCTATGGTTAACACTACGTATAAATGGTGTTATTTATACAATTTGTTTTCCACAGTGCATTTTTATTTCACCAGCGAGACTAATATCTGTCTCATAACTAAAGGCAAATGACGTGGCTACTTACCTGTTAATGCTCCCCTGACCAGCAGCCGCCTTCAGCTCCTCTCTGTCACGCAGGGTCATCGCCAGCCCTTCCTCGGTGTCTTCTCTGTAGCACCTTACTCAGCTGATGCTCAAGCCTGACGGAGGGACACAGCTCACCACCCTCCTAAGGACAGCCACAGAGTCAGGGCTTGGAAACTCTCCATCACTTTGACAAACTTAAATCATTTGGCAAACGGAAACGTAATCTGGCTTTTTTTAAGCTCAGTACGTGAGATCATATATGCAAGAGGTTTTGAAGGTGTAGTTTTATAAATATATTGGGTATGATATGTGCCTGAGATGCTCATGGAAACGCTGATGATCTCCCTGAAACGTGGTGATGATTTCTGCCCTAAGTATTGTCTACACCTTTCCAAATGCAGACTGTTCCTGTAGCAGGACTGGGGTAGAACAAGCAAGAAGAGTCATTAAACCCTGGATGAAGATGGAAAGGCTGATGAGGAGAGCACATCATACATGTCTGAAGGATTATCTGGGACAACCAGAACGAGAGGGAATTCATAAATAGATGTCTGATCAGGCTGGTAGCTTCAGAATGATCACCTGGCAAAGATATTAACAGCACTTCCAGAAGAGCAATGGATGTAGACTCCAAAGGAGCAATGAAACAGAAAAAATAAACACTCCCAGAAGTTTTGATGTGCCTTGTGCACCGGATCACCTTGACACACCAACATTTCAAGCCACGGTGGCACCGGGCTTCAACAAAAGTCTCATTCAGGAATCCAGAATTAGCTGGAATTCTGCTTCATTCAGCAGGAAATCAAATCAGGGCTTGGTTATATTTGTGCACATAATTATGGCTTCTGCGTTGCTTGTTTGGCTGCTTACTTCAGAGAAAGGGTTTTTTTCAACCAACTAGAAATGGTATAGCCTAACTAAAATAAATAGCCAGTCCTATCTAGTCTCCATTTGTGAAAAGCCTCTTCCCTTCTATTCTATTTGTACTACTTTGTCCCATTCTATTCTGTTCTGGTCATTCTATTCTGTTCTGTTCGTCCGATTCTGTTCTGTTCTGGTCGTTCTGTTCCATTCTGTTCGTTCGTCCTGTTCCGGTCATTCCTTTCCATCCCATTCACAAGAGAATTATAAATTCTGTTTCAAAGCATAAACTCTTCATTAATCAGTCTAACCAGAACTGAAATTTATTTCTAAAATATGGTCATGTATTTTGAACTGATAGGTATCCATTCTAATCACTGCTACTCTTTGACTGCCCTGATTTTGCTGTTCACTGGACACTTACTTAGTCAACCTCCAAGAAAATTATTTCCTACGAAGTAATATAGAAGTCACAATTGGAGCTATTACCTATAATAATTCACGGAGACTAGAAATAACTTTATTTTCTATACTTACAAGTCAAACAGGCCTGCTGAAAAGCAATTACAAACTCAACATGTGTGGTTTTTTGCATTTACTGAAATGTGTTGATGCTGGAAATGAGTAAGCTCCCCATTTATTTCCAATTAAAACAAAGAATGGTATTTTTTAGCATTGGTTACAGCTCTGCATTTTCTTACCACCATTTTACACTCATTTATCAACAGATGATAGAACAAGGCAACCTTGCTTTAGGGATTAAGTCTCACAAACTACACTAAAAAAATTCTTATAAAATAGTTTGTACTAAATCATGTCTCCTGAAATTCAACAATTCTCCATTACAACATCTCATTAAATAAAATTGTAGTAGTGGTGAATTTTCACCTCCACTGAAGTCAATGGCAAAATTTACAGAACTTCATCCTCAGACTCTATTCCACTTTTAAACCAGGGATAGAGGTATCAGTCCTGAAAAATACTGCACAATTTCCTCTAAATAGCACTAGAGAAGCGAGTCAGATCTCAGCATACTACATCAGATGAACTCAATTTCTGAGTTAATCTCAATGTCGTCTTTTTTTAAGATAAATATATATATATATATATATATATATGTGTGTATATATATATATTTGAGTTCAGTAAGAGTCAGAAGCCCAGCATGCCGTGGTGCTGCAGTTCTAGTGGAGGTCAGAAGGTGAAAGCACCATTTCAGAATTCACAGGAAATGGTCATTGACTTTTAGTGGTCACACTAACCACAACATCAAGCTGTACTCTATTTTCAATTTTATACTTATCTCACTTTTCCTTAACTGCAGTCCTTAAAAGCTCCCCATGAGAAACAGAGCATCAGATAAAAGTCTAATACATATCTAGAAGGCAAATCAGTAACAAATAGTGGGCACAAGAAGATGGAGCTCTTTAAGAAATCTCAGTGGTGACAGTAAGTCTGCTCTCTTGCAATTTAACAGAAACTAACTTCTCCAGGAGCACTGCGAGGCCATCATTAAGTGGTTTTGATAATCTTTAAGATTTTGCAAGTCATGCTGGAATTCCTCTGTGTCCACAAACTGATTTTATATCATATAAAAAGGTTTTCTCATTTATTTTGGTTTTAAGCCGTATGGGCATTGCTGATTTTCAACATATTGTGCAGGCAGAAAATGTTATGCTATTTGACATTTCACTGACCGGTGAGAGTATTTTCTCCACAGAAAGGAACTGTTGATAATAATGTTCATAAGGAGCATTTAGTGGTTCTCCTGTGGCAATAGCCTTAGATAAGACATGGACAAAATAGATTGTATAGTATACAGAAACTTCTTGGTACCGGGCAACAGATAAATACATACTAGATATAATGCTAACAGAAATAATCTATTTTATTGCAGATTGGGAGCAGATAAATACAATACATCCCAATTAATAAAACATAAAATTATTTTTAAAAATTACTGTTGAAGATGTACTCTATATCAATAATATTACAATGATCAAACAGATAGGAAAAAAAAGTGAAATCTGCAATGCGCTTGAATCCCAAAATTCTCATGTCTCTTCCACATAAAAATCAGTCATTAATAAGACTGGCCATTTAAAATTAAACCAAGCCCATGAACGGTAGGAGATGCACCTCTCAGAGGGTAAAACTGAATTTGGTTCCTTTCTGGGGAAAAACACCTCACCTAGACAGATATTCTTGAACAAAAATCTTTCTTCAAAGTTTAACAGGAAACTTCAAGTTGATTCAAGGCAAATACGAGCTCCTGTTATCCAAGAAGATAAGAAACACGAACGCATTGGTAATGTTAGGATTTTGTAATACATTACTGAATTATACAACCATGTTATTTCCCAAATTTCCTATAACTTGTACGACTTGACGGGGACACAGACTACTACTGACAACGCTCATATATCAGATAATAAAGTGCTTTCATAAAGCATCACAACTTTCTTGTTTCCAACAGAATTATTTAGTAAAATGTTATTAAAGATGTTAACCTGTGAGCTGCTGCACCATAAACAAAACAGTCTGTAAAAGTGCAGGAATATGATACTGAAGTCTCCCCATAAAATTCTGCAGAAAAAAACTGCAACGGAACCCAGCAGTGGTACCTCATGTCTTTTTTTAGTATAGTTGTGAAATGTGCACTGAAGAGCTATAGGATAAACCTTCCAAGCTCTATTTCACATTAGTGATATGCATTAAAATATCCACTCTTTTTAGGCAAAGGATAAGGCTTATACCAAAAACCCACTGTGCCGCTTGGCTGCATATCTTTGGTATATTTATAGTGCAACTATTCTGTTTCATCTCCAAAGAGGAAAGTTTTCCAAAGCACTGCATCCCCTGCCACTGAGAATCTACTATGAACTCCTACATTCACTAGGACCTGACACTAACCTACTGCTTTCAACAAATGAAGAATGTGCAGCGAAAATAACAACTTCTTATTTTTAAATATACTACTGAAATAAAATTAAAACCACACCAGACTTCACATTAGAAAATAACAGCAAGTTTACAATTCTCTTGCAAGAGTTTTGGAGCATACAAATGCAAGCATAAATTTCACGGCAATTTTTAACAACAGATAATCAAGGTGCTATTTGAAAACATTTGTAATTTAATTATTGTTAATCTAGATTTAGTCGACCTTTGTCTGTACAAGAAAGACACCTGTTTCTCATTTTGCTTAGATACTCAGAATTATTCAAAATGCATAGAAAAGCTAGAACTACTTAATTAAAATATATTGCAAGCATGTTTTTCTAAACTTATATTGCTAAAGCCTTGCTGTATTGTAAGTTTTATTGGAGTTGACCTTTAAACACAGTACCATGTATTCACACAAGCCTAGATATATACCTGTATTTCATACTGCTAGTTGAGTAGGCATACCAACACAAAACTATAGTACATATCATCCAGTGGCAGTGCAATAAAATGTAGCGCCATCAAAATGCCATTTAATGATTTTTCAACTTCTAAATAGCAACATTCTTTCTGAACAGGTCTGTCCAACCAAACTTGCATATTGCTGAACGCTGGCTTCGTCGCTTGGCCCCTTCCTTCCTTTCTTATACACACTGTAAGGCATGATGGTTCTCTTGTGAAGTACTCTCACTCTGCCCAGGTCCTTAATACGACCTTCATCAACTGCAAAGAGAGTCAGAAAACACAAAAAATGGTTATCTATACTGTCCACGTGATCTTAATTTATGCAACTAACTTCAATATGCATAATGAAAACTGTATAAAGTAATAAAACTAATCTGCAGATGAAGAGCAGATGAAAGCAGAGCTGATTTACAGAGCAGTCTTCTTGAATCATGGTTGAAAACAAAACCTATCTTGCAAATTAACTGTATATGTGGTGTGTGAAAAAAATAAACCATGCAGCACACATTTCTGATGGTGATATATAGCATTTCTGAAAATACCTCTAGCTCGCATTCATTTAATGCTCGCTGGAGCCCACTGCCAGAAGTGAAACTATCTGGGAAATACTTTCAAACACAACCGACCAGAGGAGACTTGCTGTTATTGCCATACTGCACTTAATTACTACAGTGCTCGCAAAATCCACCAGCACAGAGCACTCCCCCTTCCCCAGCTGGGAAAAGCGTATTAAAACCAGCAAGAAGCCTCTATACTGTTTGCCTTAGGTAAGCATCAGGCAATAAACTGCCTTCCCAGGTGAAACTCCCTGGCCCTCCAGCTCCCATCTTTTAGTCCTCACTCTCCACTAGAATGACATCAAACACATGCCCTTCCTTCAAGTCTGATCCCCGAGCTCTGCAGACCAGCAGGGTTAGCAGTGCAAGCACTAGCTGGGTGGGCACGACCTAATTCCTCAGGCTTTCAAAGATACACACACCATAGTTGAATCTTATTAACCTCATCTACAGACCCCTTGTGACTTAATTTAACCAGAATCATACACATAAGAGCATCGTTGAACAAGTTAAAACTTCCTTGTTTTTATGAATCCAGTTGATGCTACTACTGCTGTATAATAATGTTATATAGCTGCTGCGTGCCAGAAAAATTGGCTCTACAGTGCTAGAAAACTCTTCAAAGAATGTCAGAGAACATGCCACACACTTGAGGCCATTGCAGGATAAATTAATAAAATTATTACAAAATACTGGTAAAAGACATCTTGGACTTTTCTGAACTTCAGTTTTTAAAAGCCCCAATGCAAGAGTCAACTTAAACACAGAATCTGAACTACGAGTTTGAGAACAGAACCATGTAAATTCAAATAGTAACAGAGAAGAGATGCTTACTAGAGCATCAACAATTGGGGACATCAACTATGTAAAGACAATCTTTTTTCAGCATCAGGACATTATTCTGACTGAAGAGACAGCACAGGTAAGTATAATTGCTTAGCTTTAAGTACTGCATCAATCTGCCCCGAATTAAAATATTTTATATGTTTAGGTACTTGCTTCACTTAGGTTAGAACATTTAAGGCTCACTGAACAGGATCTGGATGGTATCCACTCTACGCCGTTCCCTGCTTACAACACCCACAATGACGCCTTTTGCTGAACGTCGGTTGACTCAAAATCAAACCAACTGCTGGGGAAAACCAGATAACTCAAAAATAGGTTTTATTTTTAAGAGAATAAACAGAGGTAGAACTTTCTCAACAAGTTTCACAAATGGCAGTAGATCCAAAGTGCAGAGGATATGACATCAGCTCTGGGAAGCAAAATGGTCACCAAGTCCTGCCTTACTTTTTTTTTTTTTTTCCACATATCTGCTCACTAAACGTGCCACGGGTAAGCTGAACAACTTGTTTGGAAGAATCTGAAGAGATTTATAAGACAAATCTCTATTTAAATGTAGCCCTTACTATGAAAAGGCTCAATACTCCCTTTCAGTCCCTCTTTGTGCTTTAATAAAGTTTGTCTTTTGTAGAGGTCATGAACACTCCCCTCCCTGGAAGGGTTCAAGGCCAGGTTGGACGAGGCTTTGGGCAACCTGGGCTAGTGGAAGGTGGCCCTGCCCATGGCAGGGGGCTGGGACTGGATGGTCTTTAAAGTCCCTTCCAACCCAAACCGTTCTGTGATTCTATGAAGTTCTTTGCAAGACATTCTTAAGAACTTGCCCCTATCCATCCACAAAAATGGTTCATAAACATTTTTCTGCTGATGGCCTGAATTTAGTATGTGAAACTTAACGAAGCCCACTTTAAAAAATTTAGAGTGACTTCATTACTTTTATCTGTGTTTTGATTCCTAACATGAAAGCACAACCTATTTCTTAAGACTTAACTAGGAAAACGTGGTTTGAAGGAAGAAAATCTGAATAGTACTTGCTAACATTGCATTCTCCACTAATTATTGTTGGCAATTGCTTTAGATAAACACCAAGTCAAAAACACTTTATGGCTTTCTCTCCCTCTTTGAAATCCATTGGGTTTTTGATGTGTGGCCAACACCTTCCTGATATCCCAATAGGTTGTTTTTACTACCAGCCCTACTGCCTATTCTATTACATCCTCCTCCTTTCTGAAAGTTCACCAAGGAAAAATTTGCAAGTTTGGCGTCTGGGGGTGACACAAGTGTAAAGTTATTTTAAGTTCTTAAATTGGAAAGTTTATATTTACTGCACCTCTAGGCTGACTGTAAGTTTGTGTCTTGAAATGGATTTACGCCAAGCCTAGCCTTCATAGTCTCATGCCAAAAGCACTTTCAAAGCTGCTCACTACTCACTGTTTGATACTCTTTGCTTTCAAATAATACTGAAGCCTGATACTCTGGATGAGTTCATCTTTTGGACTGTAGTGTTCCTGGCCCCAGATTCAATTTCTTACAGTAACTAAAGCTACCGTACCTTCAGTTTCCCTACAGCCTTACTGGCTCAGCTGAACCCAGTTCTTGTTGCTCAGCATTTATATCCTTATTCTACTTTTACTTATTACATCAAGCGCAGTCAGTGCATTATCCTCCTCGCAATCAAGCCCACGCTAGCTCTTGCTCTACAGCCATATGAAACTTATTATGACCCAGCATTCTAGCAAATTTGTTAAGCACTGCAGCCAAGCATTTTCTGGGGAGAAGTAAGGCTTGCCAAACCATGCTGTAGATCAGCCCTTTCTTGGACAGGTTTGTGGCGCAGGTTTATAACACAACCCTCAGGCAGGAGAAGGCTCTCCCAAAGCAATTGAGAAAATACCAATATCTTGGAAAAAAACCACTGTAATATGAATACTTCAGACATGTTTTAAGCTTAACACTGACAGTAAACTATACATATAAAGACTTGGTAACGAGTTTATCATCAGGAAAAGTTTAAAGCCAGATATGTTTGGTCTTACATACTTACATTTGATTGACTGTATTTACATTTGTTCTAGACATTAAAGTTGATTCCAGATTCTTCAAATAAGGTTTGAAAGGCAGAACAATAATAGTCCAAATGTCTACAAAGATTACCTGTTTTAGTGAACATTTTTCCATTGACTCCCTCAAAATAGAAACTTTAATGATAAAAATAACCTTCTGTAAAAGTACTTAAATATATATTATTTAAACTCCATCTGAAAAAGAAACTTTTTACTGAAATGTTAAGTATCAGTAAAATAATCTAAGGTACATAGTTAAGCTTTTAGACAAGGTGAATAGGAACTTGTGTAACCATAATAACAAATCTGTAAGTTAAAATTCAGCCACCTTTCAATTGCTCCTGCTCTGGAGGCAACACCACATGAATTCAGGAACGTACTCCCTTTATTCACAATTTAAACCTAAGCAGAATAGATTTAAGATAATTTAATTGAAGATAAAAGCAGACTGGGCTCCAGCATTGTTTAAAAAATAAATTACCCTCCCCAAAAGAAAAATTAAATATCTGCTCCTGCTGAGTGGCACTGCTGAATGGCACATGATAAAATCTGGTTTATATTTAAGAAAATACCAATGAATTCTAACAGGCCTTCTCTGTGTGACTGATGCTGGGATATAGGAGCAATCCCAATTCAAAATGAGATCATACGCTGTATTAAATAAAATTAATTGTTGAGAATAAGAAAAACATCTCTATCAATAAGTACTGTTTCTATGCTTTATTAAAGAAATTTCAGTTAGTGACTTGCATTTCTAGAAAGACTCACACTGATCAGATAGTGGGAACAATATGTTAGGGTAACTTTAATCATTACTGTAATTACCGAATGCAGTATTGTTACCATTAAAAAGCTGGAAAAAGCTTGGTTTTTTCCCTCTTCACACTTTCTCATTTTATACCTCCTGAGTCTCCCACTAACCTCTGCACTGCCTCACAAGTATTTGGCACATTAATTTATAAAACCCTCAAAAAGCTAAAACATTTGAATTGTTGGAAGACAAAATTTCTTTTGCAAGTGCATAATTATTGGATGCCTCATCAAGTTATAATTTATAGTCTGTTAATTTTCTAAGGCTTACTTCTTTAGCCATCACCCCAGTCCAGCCCTCAATGACTAAGATAAGAGCTTGTACACCATGGCTTCACACATGCTAAGTTTCTTAAGAATACTGTAGAAACCATCCTCCTCCAAGTCCAATTTTGTTCATCTAAGCAAATATCACTGGGTCTTGGAACGGGTTTTTTTGTTTTTTTTTTGTTTTTTTTTTTTAATACAGTTTTTTATAATTTATCTATTTCTGTGCATTCTCTCCTGACACCTCTGGAAACACTCCATCTTTACCACTTGAAATTACTGGATTTGGTGGAAGTAGTTTTATTAACAAGGCATTATAAATAAGCAATAGCACTAGAAGGAAGTATAGTACTGCTAATGTTCATTTGGATTCCTGGGACTTTGCCTTTGTGAAGATTATCATGGAACTGTTAATTAATTGTTGTCTACAGAAAAGGCACTGTCACTTGGCATACAAAACATACAAGGTTTTGTCCCTTAATTCAGTTACATCTATCAAGTAGTTTGGATGGTAGATACATAGAAAAAATAAACTTCAGAAAAATCAATTCTGTAGATTGAAAGTTTGTGTCATTTTAGGAAACTGAGCAATTGTGTATGCCAACTGTCTGTCTATACATAAATATCATCCTCTAAGTCTCAAAGCTAAAAATACAGCTGAATTCCTGTTGAGTAAATTAACTGTCCCTTCGTTCTCTTCTCCCCTGTACTTCTAAAACACCAAATTATTTGCATAGCATTCATCTACTGAAATTTGAATATAGAAGAGATTTTGTATATAATTCAACCTTGCCACTACGATCCCATAAAAATATTGCAAAGATTGCAAAGAGGTGTTAAAATTCTTTGTTCCCACCCCCATATCTCTATTAAATACAATTAATACCTGGAGGATTTATTTTCTGAAAAAAAACAAAGCATAGAAGATACAATGCTACGTACTGGTAAAATACAAAGAAAAAACTAAAAGTGACCTAAAGACCCTCTACGCAATGGGTTTGTCTTGGCAGATGCCAGGCAGATATTGGTTTGATTTCTTCACCCAGGTACACACATTCACCTTCATCAAAAACACGGGCAACGTTGATGAGCGACACTGAGTATTAAGCTAAAAGTAACAGCAGTGGTCTTCAAAGTCAGCCTCATCCAGCAGTTGGCCCCAGAAATGCTTTGATACTCAAGGGACTAGGAGGAATGTGAAGAGCAGGAAGTCTGACATACTCCTGTACAATCCAGGTTTTATTTTTCTTTGCCCAACCCAAACCAACTTTCCCCCGAAACTGCAAGCTCCCTCCCGAAACCAAAATGTGATTTTCAAATGCTGATATGCATTCCTGCTGAAATACCAACGTAAAATAAGGAGGAATTATTTTACCATTTTTATTCACAGCAAAAGGGCATCAGTGTGCTTTCACACAGAAATTCAAAGTTCTGTGTTGTGATGTTTTTTTCTTACAGCGTAGGAATCGATTAGCATTTTTATAAAATTATTTTGGGAAGCCGATATCCAAATATTTTTATTCTCCAACTACATTAACCTTTATTATTATTATTACTTAATATAAGCTGAAGTGAAAAACAGCTACATCTGGTCAAAAAGCCGGGTAAGCACGTGCAAAGCCCGACAACTTGAGACTCAGAGAGCGGTGAGCGAGCTCTGCAACAGCCTGCTGCAACTCTACACAGGCTTGGAGCCAACACCACGTTGAAAAAAGTGTGATGGTTCAAAGGTTTTTGTAGCAAACTATTACTAAGCCAGCTTTTTTGTGGTGGCTGATTTGGGTCAAGCTGGTTTTGATCAATACTGATTTGGAAAGACAGCCTGCAGCGGCAGTGCTCTGTACTGCTCTTCAGAGCCGTGCGTGATGGGTGTCGAGTCAATGGTAACCTCCTCCCTCATCCCCTTTAATATACTCCTCACAAGCCAGTTTTTAATTTATCAGGGGTATAACCGAGAGATGCAAGCAAGCTAGTTTCTTGTTAAAGTACATTTTCCCATTTACAGGGAAGTAAGTGAAGAAAAAATTAAAAATAAGTGACAAATTTATTGACTTGCTTATTTTTTAAATAGGAAAAAGGACAACTGCCAATTTCTTTTAAAAACACCCAACATTAGTCACAGGAAAATATTTCTTACGTTTTCTGTACAGAATGGATTCAGAATTACTAAGACGCCTTACTGAGGTCTGGTATTTCTAATGCAAAAAAGAAATGTTGCACTCCTTGCTAAACTCAGAAATGACGCTGTTTCTGATCCTAAGTTTCAGTTTCCTTAAATGCTGCTTAAACCCCCTGGAACAAAGAAAGTATTTGGTCATCTTCACTGCGTGCTTCTGCATCCATGCTACACAGAGAAACTGGATTTTATTTTCTCCATAGTAGGATGAAACAGTGGAAGAAAGAATGGAAACAGGCAAAGAACCAGTCCTATTTCAAAATTTAAAATATTTAAAACTGTGCCATTAAGTGAAACTTGCGATTCACTTTTAAAGTAATCCTTGAAGGAAACTCCCACATAACTAACATTATAAATAAGATTTCATTTTGCTTAGAAATGGAATCTCAGAAAAACTATTTTTACCTCTAAGCATTAAATCCACAGAAGAAAAAAAAAAAAATGCAGGGAGATTAGCACTTGACAACTGCTGTATTTTCAAACCGACAGCCCAAAGGGGATGCTTGGGTTTTGGGTTTTTTTAAAGTCATTCTTGGTTTTTAATTTTCAATTTTGAAGCAGTTACAACTTACCTCATTTTTAAAGATGAGCACAGTGTCCACATTTTCCAAATCAAAGAAAAACAACAGGTTTAAAATTCAATTTACAAGGAGCTTTAAAGTTTCATCATACCTGACCTTCCAAACTAGGTGTTAAAATGATAAAAGAAGCACCCATCCCTTGCTGGTTACACCACAGCAGTGTTAATTTATTTGAGAAATACTACAGCCTCATCAAATTTTTTTTAAAGAAAAGCTACATCTGGTTTACACGACCTTGTCACAGTTAATGATCAATGATTTTAAAACAAAGAAACTTTAAATGCAAGAAACAGATTAACTTTGCAAATTTTATAACTGAAATATTGGAGATATTAATTACTGGAAATAGAAAATGTTTCCACCTCAGTCAGCAGTCTAATGCATCTGACCTTTGAATTGAAGCTAGTTTCTTACTCAATTTAAAGCATTATTTCTTTGCATTCATCAGCAAAGCACTGGAAGTCATCCTCAAAACCAAAATAGACAATAGAGAGCGACATGATAAGCAACACCTGTTAGTAGTAATATTTATATAAAACAGTGAGTTGAAATGCATTTTTTCCTCATATTCCTTCATTCATACTAGATTCATACATTAGGAAATATGAAAGACCATTATGTCTTGGGGTATAAAAACTCGAACCAACGTAAGAGTACCGTTAAAATGAAGCACAAACAACAATAAAAAAATGCAAATAAAATAATTCTCGATTAAAGCCAGAAAGCAGAAGTCACAAAGGAAGCACAGTAACTCTCTGCAGTTACTCCAATAAGAAATAAATAGGAACTTTCGAAATCACTGTTCAAAAAGAGAACGTTCCTAAGGGGAAAAAACCGCACTTTGTCAAAATATTATCAACGATCCTTAAAACGGGCAGACAGAAGAATTACAGTTTTAAAAGTATAACTTATAGGGAACCTTAAAATGGGTAAAGACAGGAAGTTACAACAAGGGTAAATCCTAGAGATCTTCCGAACAAAATTTTTGGGCTTTGTGCCTGAAATCATACAACTGGTTTATGATTTGCAATTCAATCTTGAGAAGCAAGCACAGACTAATCACTTGACAAAACGCATTCAAAAATCCGCTAACCCTGCCGTGCCACACGGAAACAATAACTCATTGTGTTTTGACTCTTATTATTCTAGTAGTAAACATGAGTAGGGGCCAATGGAAAACATTTCCTGTGAATACAGCGATTCATGGCAGTTCTCGTTTTCAGCTGTAATTCACAGCAACCTGCAAAGGCTTCGGGCTTACCTGCAAATACAAACCTTTGACTGCATTGCCTATCACTAAAATCCAAGTATGGCCCACTGGTTTGGAGACATTTGAAAGAGATGCACATAAAACAGTAGGTATAAAAATCCCGTTTTATTTATGAGGAGCTCTCATATAATACAATTATTCTAACCTACCTCTGTTTATTATCCTGAAGTATGGTGACTAAGAAATGGATACTAAAGGGCTAGATTTAAATGATAGTGATATTTCTCCGAGGACTTCCTTTTCAGGGATGCACTATATAAAAAAACCTCTAATAGTACCTGGGAAAATGTTAACTTAAATGAGACTGAACAACTTCCTAGCTGAAAACAGTATCTAGTGCCTGCAAATTAAAGACATTAATACAAAAAAACAAAAACAAAACAAAACAAAACAAAACAGAAAAACAAAGGCAGTATAACCTAGTAGATAGCAAGTTGACAGAGATAACTATTTCACTTTTAGATGCTCTTTCAGAAGACAAAATGCACTAGTCAATTATTTTCAAGTTGTATCTCGGACGCTATCCTTGATGACTTCAGATACAACAAATGAGAAAGTGAACTGCCCATGAGGAACATTAACTGCATATCCATGAGGCTTTCCTGTTGTTTTTTTGTTTGTTTGTTTTAAATACCCTTTTTGGTCATCTAGTCAACTTTCAGTTATGCCTTCAGTTTAAACACACCATGCATACAAGGACCAGAAGCACAGCAGGCACAGCTCAGTTTTAAATGCACGAGCACAGTGAGACACCAGTTCTGTGCATGGCCCTGCACACCATCTCCCTAAGCCAGGTTCTGCAACCGCAGTGCCCCGGCAATCAGCAGCCTGCACAAGGTAGTTTTGCAGATCCAAACTAACTAGGTCAAAGTTTTACAAGCTCATTCCTGCCCCAACTCATTTTTGCTGGGCTCTGCAGGTGTTTCTAATGCCTGATTCTGATCATGCTGGGTTCTGGGAAGGTTTATTTAATCTGGGTCAGCACCGACGAGCCTGAGCAAGCTTTATCCTGCACCAGATCCATCCCCCCTGTGCTTCTCAGAACCTTTGTTAGCTGAGTTTTTCCATTCCTCAAAGTATCCGAGTTATTCATACCAATACAGTTCAGTATTTTGAGCTGCTCGTTTTAGAGACGGAAGGGAAAGTCATGGTCAAAATCCAATAAGCACTTGGAAAAACAGCACGTGAAAGCAACTCTTTAATTCCCTTGCTAACATGGAATTAAAACTCCACATGTATCTTTCCAGAGAGTTTAGCAAGGTACCTGTCATCTCAAGAATATCATCAAAAGTGACTCAGTTACTGTTGGGAGAGACACATTAAACATGCCATTAAATATGTGAATTAAAGGTTAGGAATACTAAATTAGAGATGCATCTGAAATAGAAAAGATGAGGGATGGAAAGCAACTGCCACACAAACACTTCCTATTAGGGCTGAATTAAATATTTCATTCATTTCTCATGAAAAACATGAATAAATATTTTTCTTAAACACAGAATGCTTACCTCATTACTAACTCTAGCAGAACCTTAACACTAGTACCTACACGGCCATCTCAAACAGAACAGCTTATTTCACCTGTTTCCTGAACATATTTTGCCTAAGAAAAAAACAGAAACACTATATAAACTGCATTTTCGTTTCAGCTGGTAGCTAAAATATCTTGTAAGTCAGTAAGATTTACCCAAGAAGCCAAATACTCAGCTCCACTAAAATCTGTCATTTTCCAACTACAAAGTGACACTAATGAGCCAAAAGTTTTGTAGCACAAACAGTGCCTACGATGACGTACTGACCTTCATGTCTGTTTGAGAGCAAAGCACAACTGTCCTGCCCAGTATCTGAATTTCTGCAACTTCCACTGATTGCAAAGCTGACGTTTATGACATGGAAAAGTGTTTCTGACTTCACTTTTCATGTCAAATTAATTTTACAAGGGCTAACCATAAAGGAATACTGTTATTGCCTCATTTTGTATATTTTAGAATCATTTTGCATTGCACAAACAAATTAAGAGACAACACACTTTGTAACTTTAATAGGCCATTGTCACCCTCTGGATTATAACCTTGCTTCCAGAGAATTAAAAAAAAAAAAAATTGTGGCTGAGATAGACATATTAATTAAAACAAAGGGAATTTTAGCAATTCTGGATTTTAAAAAATTCTATTTCATAAGTATATTTCCATATACTTATTTCCATCACATTTATGCAAGAATTAAAAATGTTGGCAGTCTTGTTTCTTTTTCTGAAGCCAAGTCTTCCCATGGGACTGACCCCAAGCCAGCTGATAGCAAGGGGGTACTAACAAGGACTTCAGACTTTCCCAAGAAGTCTTCCCAGGAGACAGTTCCACTTTCAACCAGACTTCCAGGGACTTTTTTAATGACACTTCAAGCCGACAGCAAAACGCCGTACTGAGCCCCAAGCTTACAATGGCAGTAAAACCAATGGAATAAAACATAGTATGAAAGACAAAAGTTACAGGGTTATGCTTTACAGAGTCACAGCTCCAAAAAATGGGATGGAAACAGGAAAAAAATCTGACAGAATAAAAGAGCTAAATACCATTTATTCCAATATTTGAACTGTACAGAAGTGAAAATGGCAGGAAGCATTAAGATGATCTTAGAAAAAAAAAGCAAAGTCCTCATTAAGACTGATATATGAGAAGGAGGAAAAAAACCAAATACAAGAGTCAAGCTGAGAAGTACAAATGCAATCGTTTCCATGAAATAGGAAAACTGAAGCAATTGGCAGTAGCTTATCAGCTAAATAAATCAGATTACCGCAATCAATTTACTGGCTAAATTAATTAAAACATGGAATCAAATTATATTCCATGTGAAAAGTTGGGATGATGTCACCAGAGCAGAGAGTAAACATGTTCTGAGGCACCAAGGATTGTTACAAAAGGTCTGACCCTGAAAAAAAGTTTGCTGTGGTGACTGGTAGAGTGTGGCTGCGCTGGGACTCGGCACATGCCTGTGGTGTTGCTTCCACAGCTGCTCTGTATCTGCACCCAATTACAGCTTTTAACTTTTATCACATTTTGAAACTAATCCCATATGCTCGTTATGCTCGGCATGAAATAAATCTGCATGATCTCTCTTACTTATCCCACATTATTTAATTTTTAATTTCTGTTCTTGTGTTTCTAACACCTTTTGCGTATGGAAAATAATTCCTCCAAGATTTGGCAGTCTTGGCCCTTGCCCACATTCCCCTGAATCTTCAGCAACTAATGAGTTCACTTCTGGTCCAGTCACAAAAAAAACCCCAGAATTATTCTGCTAGAGAATCATATGTCACAACATTCAAATGGTGAAGGAGTATCTTGAGCACAGAACCACCTAAGATTTATCTCTTCAATGCAAGAAGTACACCAGGACATCTTTATTTTTCAAGTTAAGGGTCTCAAAAAATTATGTCATTTCAAAATACATCTATTCATTTCACAATCTCTATGATAAGTCATTTTGGATTAAAACATATTTTGGGGAATTTTGCAGTCCAAGCCAAATGTTACATGAACTACACTAAGTCAGATGATGGTGCGTGTTGAGGGGCATTAGTTTACTCTGCTACACATATGTCAGAAGCAGATATATTTAGAATATCAATATATTCAGACTTTAAAATCATAAATATTTAGCAAAGTTTGAGATTCGCTATTAACAATGCAAAATGGAGTTCATATTATGACCGTACTTCAAATCGTATTTCAAAGACCTTTCTGTCTTTGCAATTAATTGTTTTGGGAAACTCCACTGCAGAGCTGATGGTTCAGTGTAATTTCCAGCCCGCAGACAATTTACACAGTGTCAGTTGTTTAGGACCCACAAATTAAGTTAGAAACATTAAATTTTTATTACAGAAGCAATGGAATATTTGAGCATATTTTTGCATCATGAGGGTAAAATCCCACACCAATCATTTCAATTTAATCTAAATATACTAAAGAACGAGGGAAAAATTTGCCTGGCTACACCTTACTGGCACTATTTTTGTTTAAATATCTTGTATGCTCAGGGATCACACTGGATTTAGAAATATGCATTCTGATGATTCTAAGTGTTTATAAGCTTAATCAGAAACAGATAGAAACTTGTAAAATGTGTCTCTTCCAGAGGAGCTGTGAGAAAGAATTTGATATGTCTGTCTTCTTCTGGGTTACAGAATTCAAATTAATTACCTATAGCTTTGGTAAGATAGTGGAAAGTGAGTTCTTTCAAATAATTTAGTTCATGATCCATCAAAAATTACTTAAAACTCTTTCCTAACTCTCCAAACTACACAACACTGTATCTTTAAAAAAAATTATAAACAGTTTGTTTAGAGCAGACCAGCAATTTCTCCCTAATCAGATGATTGCACAGTTCTAAACAATTTGTTTAATGTTTTCCATCTGTCATACTTTTGCGACTACATTTTCATCGTCTCGAGAACTTCAGCACATTTACTCTGATAAACATTAATCTGCCTCACACTACCCTTACGTTAACGTGCACCATCTTTTGCATTAATCCATCTGACTAGATTCAAAGATGCAACACTACACGTGTAACATCACTCTGCCAGGGATCTAAACCCTCAGACATGACCCAATGGCAACCACAGTTCACTTTATGGATACAAATATGTGATCATGGCTTTTCCACTAAGAGAGAGGAGGAATAAGGCCAGTATCATGCTACTACACTATACTTTTAAAAATCTATCTTAAAATTAAACTCCGTACTTGGTGGGAAAAAAAAAAAAAAAAAAAAAAATCAACAAAATACTTGCATTCACATACATAATAAATGTAAAACATGTTTGAAATATGCCTTTTTTATTAGCAAAGAATAGTATCTAAATAGTACATAAAATTAAATATGAAAAACACAACACTAGAAATCAAGGTTAATGAAATAGTTGTGACAAATTCTTTTTCTAGTGAAAGCACTACGCACACAAATCTATTTTTAAAATAAATAAGTTTTGTATAACTGCCCAAGCCTGTTGATTTCTGGATAAGAATTCTAAGTTTTATTTATGCATTTGCATGGCGAAGTTCTAGTAGTGGGGAGCTACAGGGGCAGCTTCTGTAAGAAGCTGCTAGAATCTTCCCCCAAGTCCAATAAATCCAACTCCAGCCAGCTCCAGAATGGACCCACCGCTGGCCAAGGCCAAGCCCATCAGCGTCAGCGGTCGCGCCTCTGGGATAACGTATTTAAGAAGGGGGAAAAAGACAACTGCACAGCAGCAGACGAAGCGAGGAGTGAGAATGTGAGTGCAACAGCTCTGCGGCCACCCAGGTCAGTGAGGAAGGAGGGAGAGGAGCAGAGATTCCCGGCAGCCCGTGGTGCAGCCCATGGTGGGGCAGCTGTGCCCTGCACCCATGGGGGCCCACGGGGGAGCAGAACCCACCCGCACCCATGGGGGACCCCACGCCGGAGCAGGGGGATGTGCCCGAAGGAGGCTGCGACCCCGTGGGGAGCCCCCGCTGGAGCAGGCTCCTGGCAGGGCCTGTGGCCCCGTGGAGAGAGGAGCCCAGGCTGGGGCAGGTTTGCTGGCGGGACTGGTGACCCCGGGGGGGACCCACGCTGGAGCAGTTTGTGAAGAGCTGCAGCCCGTGGGGAGGACTCGTGTTGGAGATGTTCATGGAGGACTGTCTCCTGTGGGAGGGACCCCACGCTGGAGCAGGGGAGGAGTGTGAGGAGTCCTCCCCTGAGGAGGAAGGAGCAGCAGAGACAACGGGTGATGAACCGACCACAGCCCCCATTGCCCATCCCCTGGGCTGCTGGGGGGGAGGAGGGAGAGAAATTGGGAGTTAAGTTGAGCCCAAGGAGGAAGGAGGGATGGGGGGAAGGTATTTTTAAGAAGTGGTGTTATTTCTCATTATCCCACTCCGATTTGATCAGTAATAAATTAAACTAACTTCCCCAAGTCGAGTCCATTCTGCCTGTGACCGTAACTGCTGAGCGATCTCCCTGTCCTTATCTTGACCCACAGCCTTCCATTGTATTTTCACTCCCCGCTACAACTAAGGAGAAAAGTGATACAGTGGCTTTGGTGGGCAACCAGCATTCAGCCAGTGTCAACTCACAACAGTTTACTATAACTAATAACACTCAGTTTCTTGCAAGAAGCATTAAGATGCATAATCAAGTCACTAATAAGAGGATTCAGTTATTAAATACTGGGGAAGTTGTTTGCTTTTTACTACTCTAGCTTACTATGTGCAGCAAAATAACAATGCTGCAAAGCTGTGAAAATTTTCATTTTGTATGCAACAAAGGAGTTACTCTGTAATACGTGAAAAAGATGTATTTTTGAAGAAAAAAAAAAAACGTTTTTTCAGCTTGTATTCCCAGAAGTTTCAAAAATCTGGTAAAAACTTGCAATAAAAGCTACAAGACTGCTACAGAAAAAGACTGGAAATCTTAAGCAATTTTTAGTTTAATAACCCAAAAACTAGTGATCTGGTATCAACTCTGTTCATAAGGTAATATATTGAATGGGGGTTTTTTTTAGAGTTGTTCTTGTGAGCCTGAAGTAAGACCTCTCACTTCAAATTCTGACCTCTACATAGATGTGTATAGTGTCCTACGACTCCGGCACTGATCACTGAATTAAACATTGAAAAAAATCATTAATAATTCTGGAATGGAGAGTTTAAGCACTGATTTTAGTGTTGTTTCAGGGTGGGGGTTTTTTTCAGATGGTTAAGACTTGTATGTGCACATGAGGCAATTTATAAGACCTTCTGGATTTCAACATCTGTCTTTTGTGTAGACATAGCCTCACCAGTTCCTGGGTGGCTGCAGGCAGATCACTGAAAAGCACAGAAAAGAGAAATTATTTTCTCTTGATTCCAATGCCTATCGTGGCTCAGACCATCTGGAAATAGTCTAAAGCCTAAATTCTTCTAAGGACTTCCATTCCTCTGCTGGAAGAAACAAGGTCGTTATTGCTGTGTGGAGATGGCAGATGCAGAGTCTGGTCTGCATCAAGAACAATGAGAGGAAGGTGGTTGCTGAATTGTTAGGCACTGGCAAATTTCTGCTGGCATATGACTTTGGCTTCATAATCTCTTCAGGTTTTCACATCGAATTTCTTTCTACATAGTATATTTAAAAACCAGCCTCTCTTACTCATCACTAGAACTATCTATCTAGATTTTCAAGTTTTAATCCACCATTATTTATTTCAAGTTTTCTTGAAATTTGAAGTTTTCTGTTCTTGTCAAGTCCTTCTCATTGTTCTACCTATGTGAACTACTGCAAAATTTGCTTCCCTGTCTTTCCATGCATGTGTCTACCAGCTACCCACATCCTGATCACATCAGACCGACCTCACTTCCAAAGCTTTCCACAGCCTGTTTCACCCCCATCTTCACTCCTAGCACCTACAGGCAATAATGCAAGTTCTACCTCTGACTACGGGATCTGATATCTCAGACCAGTTTATCTGTTTTTGAAGAAAACTCCTTTGTGCCTCCCCATATTCTTCACTTCTCCTACACCTCTCATGCTGCAAAAGATTTTTCCATAAACTCTAAAAGATAACTAATGTACTTCCTTAGATCCCTCTTCAAAACTCTCCCTCCTCACTGTGATGTTTATGAAAAACTTCATACAGTTTAGTCACTTTAATCTCTTACCGTTAAGTCTATTAATAGACTAGAATCTATTACTATAATTGACCAGATAAACCAGAAGTGCTCCTCTGTTCCTTTATACCATCCTTTTGCATCCACCGTGGTTTGTGTTAGACTATACTCTCTGGAGCAAAGAGCGTCTTGTCTTACAGAACACACAAAGCCAAGACAGAGGAGTCTATGTTTGCCTTTGTTATGTGTATTTTTCAACACTGGAGAAAGTACTTTCATTTTAATTAATGTATTCCATTCGATTCCATTTTGATTTCACTCTATTATTAGATATACAGGAAGCTGAACAGATGTGTATTAGCTCAGCCAATTTATCAACCTCAGCAAACAAATCAGTCAAGAAAAAAAAGCATTAAAGTCCTTTTTGATCTGCGCTACTCAAAGCAGCGGACACAGGAAGGTGGGAAGCAGCTTCCACCACTGGGATTGCTGAGGGCTGTGCCTAGCAATTTGGATCAAGCACAGCTTTTTCACTTGGGTAACAGCACCCTGTTCACCCTGGTAGGCACAATATTCACCCCACATGACTCGACACAGTCAGGAGGCTATAAAACTGTGAAGGCTTTAGACCACCACTTCAGATTAGGATTGTATCTGCTCTTAGCTGAAGTTGCTTCTTAAAGGTGTTGACAGTCCAGTGCTAACGGGAAGAAAGATCTGAAGTTTCCCACTAATTTAATTAACATCCCCAAAAGTAGATTTTTTTATAAATTTTTTCACAGGCTTTTCTCAGGAGCAACAAACTGAAAATCTCAAAAGATGTTAGAAAAAGAGATGTCATTGGGTTAGTCTCAGAAAAACGGAAAGCAGAAGGATAAAAGTATTGCCAGGATACCAAGCGAATTATTTGTAATTCTCTTCATAGTGCATTTGTACCATTGGCAAAGCCGTTAGTGAAAGTACCAACGAAGCTAAACCCTGACAGCCAGTTCTGAGAGGAGAAAGTTAACTAGTATGACAGACAGATCCATGCCCAGAAATATTTCAGCAGATGCTACCATGTGACTGAATTTTGCTCATCGGTTTTGATATGTTGACAAAGTCACTGACAGCAATCTTTTAACTAACTTTTTTTCTTTACCGTAACTCCATCTGTCTTTTGTGCAGACATAGCTAATGGTCTGTTAAATGAAGTTTGGCACTATCTCAATTTTCAGAATGTATCAGTATCCAAAGCCTCTCACTACTGCCCCACCTCACCAACTGCTTATTTACTTGAAAGTAAGTGACCAGTCACAGGTTAATAATAAACACAACAGAATCTTAGTAAACCTCTCTCATTTATAAGATCATGCCAGGTCTTCTGAATTTTTCAAATTGAACAGGCAACAAAAATGAAAAATCTGTTCCGAGGCATGAGTAATTTAGGCAAAACTGGTTATTTATAAAAGCAAGAATACTTGACAAACATGACCTTTCATCCATGAATGCTGACTGTTGCTATGCAATTTTTTCTTCTGAACTGATGTTTTTCAATACATGTTAGGAACTGCACATAAAGAGCCTACCAGCAGTTTATTTAAGTATCAAATTTGAGCGTTTGCTGGCACAGGACCTCACCGTTGTCTCTGTATGATCGCAGTGTTTTGAGGTTAAGTAAGGCTGAATCTCATTACACTGGCCAGAAGTAGTAAAGAGTTGGACCTATTTCAACCACCCCTATTTGCCATCCTAAACAATAAAAAGTTATTGTGGTTCCTGTGATCGCTTTTTAAATTTATTAACTGTTAGACACTTCTTTAGACTTATCTCTGTGGTATAAAGAGTTAAGAACTTTGTTTAGTTTGTCTGTCCTCTCTTCTTCATTCTCCAAATGTTAACAAAAGTATTAAATATTAGAGGAGAAGGGGATGGAAAACACCACATTTTAAAACCATTTGAAAATGCTCATGCTGAGGACAACCACATAATGCAAACCAGGCAAAAATCCTCTGCAAATATCAATTAATTATTTTCTGATACTTTAGAAAAATTTTGCTACTTTGTCAGCATCTCTTTTTTTTCTTTTTTTTTTTTCCCCAGAATAGAAAAACTAAATTTAATTATAGGAAGGACTCCTGCAATATAATGTGTATGAATACTCAGAAATCCTTTTTATACTGCAGAGACTTGGAAGGTCAGAGCACATAGCACCCTCTCCTGAAGTAGCAGTTGCTGCTGCTCTATAATGCATTTTCACAACCTGCAACTGATAAACTTATTATGTAAAATTTTTTTTAAAGGAAGGGAAAAGAAGTTCAAAAATTGCCAAACATGATGAACAAACTAGTGTGAGGTAACGTTTCAGAAATTTTCTGACATTATAGACAATATTAAAAGATGACCATTTCCAGTGACTGCTTTATTGCCCCAGGCAGCAATGCAAGTCGCACTATTTCTCCCAGCTGTTGACTGGATCTGGTTATTGCCCTCAGTTTCTACGTCAGAAATGCCACTCCTGATAAATCATGACCTACTTAACTGACATAATTATGGGCAGCGTTATAGAAAGCTGATTCAAGAGGCATGAAAGACCAGATCATTTCTAATCCCTTTTTTAAAATTCTCTGTAACTTCATGAAACTCATATTACTCACTGTTGTAGAGAGTAAAGAAGGAAACTAAACTGATTTTATTGTTGAGAAATATCTTCCTTAGGGCTAGCAACTACTTAAGCCTCAAATAACTATAAGCTCACAGCAGGTCCAGTGCGTTTCAACGTGTAGCTATGTTTTAATTTCCTTAAACCACAGGACGTAAGTCACAGTTCCAGTAGTGTCTGGAGTGAGATATTCTGTGCTGATAATGTTTCCAAATGCATGGTATGCCACAGGAATTTCACAGAATCGAGAAGATGGTGCCCCTTTGCTCATATGGGGTTAACACCTTCAAAGGCAGTAGTTTAGTTGTCATTTTTGGGCTTAAATGACACTCACTCCTTTCTTTTTGAATAAGAGTACCTTGAACACCACTGGCCTCCGAAACCATTTCCCTGCTTCCTACTACCTTTGTAATTTTTTCCAATTTCCTCTCACCAATCTAATGATGATTTTAGTTGCTAAAGACATGATGTGCTGCCCGTTCAAAAGAGCTTTTCCCATGGTGATAAATAGTCTTTTAAAGAGCATCCAAGCATGCTCCTCAGTCTCTTTCCCACCACATCACACAGCTACCAGCACAATCTCTAAAGAACATTCCCTGTTTGCACAGAACACTTCAGGTAATTCTGCTCCTAAAACTTTCTAATAGGTACCTATGTCTAGAAATATTTGAACCTCATTATGGTAGTTACTATAATTATTACCTTAGCGTTCCAGTTGAGGAACCAAGTCACAGCATAAATGGTAACATGCACAGGATGAGGGAAAGCAAGGAACTCAAGCAGCTTTTCCAGTTCACAATCCTGCTTAGGTGGTCATCTCTCTTCAAATTCCTTTCATTTATCTACACCTTACCCTTCCAACAGTTAACTGTTAACCAGCTAGTGAATGAAAATTGTATTAAGCTACAGCCATGAAAAGCAAAAAGAAAGAAGCAGCTGTTTAAGAGTGCTCACAGACAGGTAAATCTGCATTTTGATGGCTAAAAACAGACCATGGCGTTATGTACTCTTGAGCTTAATCACTGACAACTTTTCTCATTTGTTGTTCAGTGGAGGATATTCAGCAATTTTCAATTAATAAAAAAGTGAATCAGTTTTTCCTTCCCACCCGAGCACCACACCAAGCCTTCTCTACCACAGCTGCCTTGGGGCCTGCGAACAGCCCACAGAGTCAGTAGCTAAAGCAAGTACACGTGGGGTTTTTTCAGTTTGTTTGCATTGTTTTACAGTAGCATTACTGTATTATCTTCTGGTGGGTAATATTTTTGACCATTCTATGCTGGCAAATTGCTAAGTACCTATTTTACAGAATATAAACATCTATGTCGCATCTATTCAAGATATTTAAGGTGTCTCTGCTGCTCAATGTATTCTTCAAATTCACTGACAGATTGTTAAACTAAATCTGCCACTTTGTTTCTTCACAAAAAGCACTGGATGCCTTTAAGCTTCTCCAGCCCTTTCACTTTCCTGTATTGATTCTAACGTCCTTTCTTTATGCATTCATCTGACTGAAATGTAAGGGAGGAACAATTATTTGACCAGATTTTTCATGCACAGAATAACAAATATAATTATCTGAAAGGCAGCAATATGTACTAACTTCCATTTACATAGAGCTTGTAAAACAAGGTACTAAAAATTTGTATTGCTTATTTTATTTTAAAAGATAAAACTCTCTATTTGCTAATGTCTGCTGGAGGAGTTGTGAATTTTATACTTCTTATCCTTCACAGATAAGATTTCCATAATGCTTCAGCAGCAGACGATACTGATACATTATAAAAACAAGACAGACAATTTATAGACCTATCATAACTCGTAAACTTACCTGCTTTCATGTCCTGGTTGAATCGACAGTATTTTGAGTGCTCAAGCAGGGGCAGACATCGCTCAATAGGCGTCCACACATACGTCTCTGGACACAACAAGTCAGAGGGCCTGTACTGACCCTACAAAGCGGAAAAAGAAAAAAAAAAAAAAATCAGTTGCACAAGAATCTGGCTACAACATTCCAGATTTTCCTATGAACAAGGAATAATTTTAATCTAATCTACACCAAATGAGTCAGAAACAGCTTCACTGAAATCACAGGCTTAGTTCTTTAGTAATTTCAGCACCACCTCAGGAATACAAACTTAACCTTGGCACCTGAAGAGAATATAAAATTAACATAACACATTCTTACGGTATCCAAGATGAACTAGAAAAATTTTGGCTTTGCTTACTGAAATTCTGTATTTAAGTTATCCTCTAGAGTTCTACTGAGCTGGTGCTGACACTAAAAAACTCAGCACCTCCAAAAGCAGCTGGTCTCAAGTGTTGGTAATTCTAGCAAATAATGGAGACAAAAAAAAAAAAAAAAAAATCTAACAGAAAAACCCCATGCTTAACAGTAAGCACAATGCTATTTTTACTGCATTACTGATGAAGCATTTTGTTCATTGCTACTTAAATACCCACATTTTCTTTTTAATTCATGGAGTTTATCCTGGAATAGTTTACAGGTAATGACTAGTGAAATTCTACAATTTTTTTATTGATTTATTAAGAAGATATTCTTTGCAGACATTCCCAGAAACTAAATAGCCATAATTATTTTCCCTTTAGCTACACAGAAAATCACCACCTCAGCAATAATAACCTCCTCTAATCAGATCTTCATTTGATTTAAAATAAGATTATTCATTGGCCTATAACTTAAGTCAAAAAAAATCTATCTTTAGGTCATTATTCATTTCATCCATAACCTCTCAACATTCAGAGCCATATGGTAGCAATATCAGATTTTTTTAAACTGAAAATTCATTTCACATATCAGTTTAAGAAACAGACACAGAACAAATAGAATTAAAAAGTTTAAGGATCTCAATTATACAGGTCTTGAGGCAACCGTTAAAAGTCTGGGCATTATAAGAAGTCACGTTGCAGTTGATACAATTAAGAGCTCTTCATAGCAATTACTTTAAACAGGTAATGAAGATGATCATCTCGTTATGAAGTTGATTTTTCTTCCAACATCTACTATGAAACAATGCAAAGTCGTCTTGAATGAAGCTGAGCAACGTTTGGGAAGGGACACAGATAATTACTGTGACTACAGTCTGGTGATAAAAATATATTTTTAAGTCACATTCACAAGCTCTGCTAATCTGCCTTTAGACATATCCTTATGCAGCAACACTCAATTTTGGAAATCAGAACCACCATTTTGTGAATGTTTGCAGAGATTCCCAATTCTTTTTATTCTCTTACTATTCAACTCTTCACAATATTTAACAGTAGAGCTTTTTTTTATTACGTATTTCCTACCAACGGTAAATTGTTGAATAAGAAATGCAAAAGTTATCTCTGATAAAAACAAAGTCATAACTGTCCACGAGGAAAAAAAAATAATCCCTAAGCTTCATGCTAAACCTTGTCAAATACCTGATATATCTTTCCAAAACGAGACTGTATGACACTTACTTTCTCATTTGAAGAACATTCAGGATTGACTTGCAACTACCATTGGTGGTTTGGGTGTTTTTTTTTAATTAAACATAAATTTTAATATTAAATTAAAAACAATATTTCTCCAATTCTGTGCAGAAGCTTAAACCTCAAGGCCTTAGAAAATCCTCTAAAGCCAGAGAATAGAAATGACATTATTAAATAAACCACTTTGAAATGTTACGCTATCTAAACAGAAATAGTTGAAAGGTATGTGAAGGTAATGCTTAAAGAACACTTTCAGATGAAACAATTTAAGAACTTGGGGAAAAAAAACATGCCTTTTCAGTCAGTTGCGGGTTGTTTTTTTGGGGTTTTTTGTGTTGTTTTTTTTTTTTTTTTTAAAAAAAAGGAACATAATTACGTGTTGACTTAAAGACATTTTCTCAACTGGCCAAGAAGGCAGAAATAAGCACAGAAAATACAAGCTGGCAATTTAGTCTTTCCTAGTAGCATGGGTATAGTCATGGCTGTAAGCAAAGATCGCTCAGTCATTTAAGTCTTCCTAGAAGATACTACCCCTACATCTTGAAATAGATCCCATTTGTGAATCCCACACGTAAATGCCATCACTATGCAGCCCTATTCTCAATTTCCCAATTACTTCTGTAATATCATATTCTGTCATAAAATGGGATGTACAAAATTAACTGCATTGCAGCATTCCTGGTTTGGTTCTAACAAAAAAGATCCTCTTTAGAACAGAGCAAACCAGTAATGGGAAAAATTGATTATCCAATCCATCACTGTAGATTCAGTATTTATTTTGGGCATCAAAATACACTGCTTGAGAGGAACAAAGAAATAAATAATTCCGAGGTGACTTCCTTTAGATGTTTTCTTCCTCAAAATTTAGAATCTTGTTAATAAACTTCCCTGAAGATATGTGAGGCTGAGGTGATGACTAGTGACACACAGTGTAATTAGAGGTAAAAATTAAACAAGCCATTGATGCTCTTCAATATACTCCCTTTCTAAAAGTATTCCCAGACATACTAGACATAAGATATTTCTCCCATGAAGGCATTTTATTTACACTACTGGTTAAACCCACATCCCATGACTCATTCCACGGAGGAAGTGGGAACACAGAGATATACCAAGGTGAGTTCCTCAATGAGCAGCACTGGCACTGTTTCTATACTCATAGAATTAAAAAGGAAATCCACTGAATTTGTTAAATTAAATGCAATAATTTCTAAGGGCTTTTGCCTTTTCTACCTCACCCCCCCAAGTACTTACTTTCAATTTACTTTCTTTAAAACCTCAATATGAAAATAAACAACTATGAATCTACCTCATGGGGTTTTTTTCCCCTCTCACCTTATTTCTGGATTGTGGAAAAAATTTGAACCAGAGAACTCAGCCAGATTCTGCCTCAAATACAGAAGCACCTGTACTTCAAGAAAAATGTTCAGACTTCATTACTCACTCGTAACATTATTACATCATCTAAAAAAATTGCTTCTAAGCATACTATTTATGCTCCTTCTTATTCTTAATATTGCTGATCTGTAGTATACACCCAACATAAATCCAAAATAGAAAGGAGATCTCTTGAAGAGAACTGCTGCAGAGCTATTTATCACACAAAGAACTGTTTTTGAAAATCATTTCTCTTTGGCCTCAGATTACATTAGCATACATTTCAGAAGCAATTCACTCTGTGGTAAAAATCCGCAACTGAAAACATTTTGCTTTCTTTTATCTCATAATATAAAAGCTCTTGCACGGTAGCACTGTTTATGCTGTCCAGACCGTCTTGGGAATACTTGCCTACAAGACTTTCAACAAAAAGTATCATCTTACCAACCATCTCTAAGCACTTGTCTTATGTTTCAGCTTCTTAAATCCAGTACCACCTGCTGATGAAACGCGTTCTGCCAACGCACAACAACTGCACGTATTTCTGCCTGTGCATCTGCATTTTGTGTAGAAATATCCAGCAAGATGTAAAACGTGCTATTTTGTAATGAGTTTGGAAATTAAAAAAAACAAAACCACATTTGCTTAAAATTTCATTATTTTTAATGGTGTTTTCATGGACATCCAGAAATACCCTTCCTGAGACAGAACATTAACCCATTTTGAGCTGTTATAACAACCAGTGCAGGTCATACCAGATGTCCATGGTAAGTCAAATATCCCATCTCTGACAGCCATCAATAGAAAACACTCAGGGAAGACTAAAAGAACACGATAAGCATATAGTCCTACTCTGCCAATAAATACTCTCTTGACCTCCAGTAGTTTGCAACACAGATCCCTCCACAACCAGGTAACTTCAGGAATAATTTTGCCATTCAATAATGCTAAACAACTGCTTTGATTTACTTCAATCTGCAAACCACAGTTCTGTTTGATGACCACTGCTACCTCTATTACAGAAATGCAGTGAACAATCACCTTATCACCATGCCACTCATGATTCTACAGACAAATGTGGTACCTCCGTCAGCCTGAAGGGACCTAAATTCTCTACTGCATCCTCTTATATAAGGTATTCTATGCCTTTAACCATTCTAGGCAGTCTGTCCTCTTTCCAATTTTGCTTTCTCTCCTCTGAAACAGGGGGAAAAGGCCACAGGAGGAAAACATCCAAACTGCATTGTTCAAGGAGCAGAACACAAGGTGTAATAAAGATATATAAAGAAAACCAAGAGAAAAAGCTGCATCTTTATAATTATCTGATATTTATCAAATGGCTTGATTAAAAAAAATACTAGAAATCAGTATAGCTAAGAAATTCCTGAGTATTTGGTTTCTTCTACCCAGTCAATTCATTGCAATACAAATATGACTGTTTGTTTAATAAAAAATGCCTCCAAGACGTCTTATTTTCATTAATGTTTGGGGCATTTTTCCTCCTATATAATATAAAAGAAAGAGCCTTTAAGGTGCTTTCCCTTATGCTATTAGACATGCTGCATTTTAATTGGAAGCTTCTGGAAGTAAATTTTGCAGTGAGGCTGCCAAGCTTAAATTAACACTTCACACCATGATATTTTTTGTTTTACAGTTTCCAAATCAGAATGAACCAGAACTTCTCTGAACTTTTGTTCAACAGGAAGGGCAAAGGTTTTAATGAGACTTTAGTCTGAAGATTACTTTTTAAATATTTTGGAAAATCTGAGGGATTTGGTAAGCACTTGAGATGAAAAACATCAGCAGCGTTTGTTTTTGTAGTCTAAGTAAAATTTAAAATGTTGAACTACCAAGAAACAGAATAGTCTCAAAAACAAAAGAAGGTCAAGCACCAGTAGCACTGAAAAAGCAAAATGGGAAGGTTAAACACACATTTAATTCTTTTATCAGGAACAGTTTACATCTGTATTCTATTTTTTACAATAAAGCCATTGATCTTTTAATAAAAGTGAATTAAGAATGCCTTCATCTTCATTTCCAACCAGCTGCTTAAAAAGAAGCTCTTGGACTACGTAAACAAAGTAACCCCAAATTATCAACAGCAACCCATTAGAGCGAGGCAGCACTACCTGAGAAAGAGCATGCCAGACGAGAGGTTTATTAAATTCAGTCCTCTCATTGAAAGACAACCCCTCTGGAATCCCATCAGCAAAGTACTACAGCAGACCCTTGCTCCCTGATTTCATTACATAAACAGAAATAGACTTTATCCATCCCCAGGAGAGTCCTTTGCAAGTAACTCTAACTTGCCGTGTTTTCACAGGCGGAGGCTGGACCGTGCCACGCTGCGCCCGCGCGATGAGCCAGCACCGGCGGGGACAAAGACCTGAACATCTGAATCCGTTTGTGCTTCCAACCGGCCGCAGTCGCCCACACGGGATCCATCTGTGAAAGGCCTGAAAGGCTTAAGAAAAACAACAAAAAAACCCCCCACCCACCACAAAACAACCTACACAAATTCTCCCACCTCATAGTCACTTTTTAATATTTTTTTTTTTTAAACAAAAAAAAAAATCCGTAAGATTAACAGATATAGAATAAAGCAAGCAGCTTTATTTATCAATAAGAGGTGGCTGGAGACTTCAGATTTATCATCAAAAAGTATTCAGCATACAAGAGAGTCTATACCAAAGAGGAATGAAATCAGCCAATGTATACTCTGTGGGTAACTACAAATAAGTAACAAGTTGGAACTAACCATGGGGTCCACAGTTACACGTGCAAACAGACTGCCTGATACTCCAGTGCCAGTATCAAACAAGCTGATTTTATCCAAACCACAAACTTTGAATTAATTACACTATCAGTATTTTTAGGACCCCAGAGCTGCATTCTTGAGAGCTTAACCACCTTTCTGTTTTATTAAAGAATAATGCATTGTAATCCTTCAAAGATGTTCTGAATAATAACCAAACTTCATTTTGGAGCTCGGAGCTCAAATTACTTTAGAGAAGTATACGAAGTGCTACTCCTTCCTCTTCAAAAAGCTGTGCTGATTCTCATTCTTTCAGTTACATCATCATAGGCACAAAACCGGTGTAACGGGAATTTTACAGGCCAGCCAGGGAGGCACTTTCCAATGCATCTCAAACACAGAAACTCAGAGCAAATACCCACCTTCTCCTGTTTTGTTTGGTTTCCCATAAGTGAAATGTAAACTTCATTTGAAGTTGTATTTGCAACAGAAGTATACCAACGCTTACTGAGGTCAGTTAATTTATCATGGCATTACTTTTTTGCTATTTTCTTTTTAAATGTGCCCAACAATCTTTAAACTGACTGTTTAAAGCAATGGTATAATTTGCCATCTTTCACCTCTTTTCTGTTTATTTCCCAACTCAATTTAAAGTATTAAGTAACTAATGTTAACTGTTTCCAAGCAGCAAATAGTCATGGTACTTGTCTTACAACTAGTAGGAAACAAATATTGACTACATATCCATACTTAGCTGTTCATCACTAAATATAAAAAAAAATTCAGTGTCTCAGAAGGTTTTCATAGTGTCCCTCAGGTAAATAAAATATCTTGGGTAAGTGTAAAACAGATAAAGATCCTGAGTAAAAGACAAAAAAGAACACAGCCAAGATTCATCTTCAATATCCAACAACCATCATGCCATTATTTGGCCATTAACTGTCTACATGCTCTTAACCCACCACAAAAATGGAATAAAATTTATCCTAAATTTCACTCAGACTTAAGGTAAATCTCAGCATTTTACTTGCCTATGGTGGTCTGCACAGAAGCACTTACAAACAAATACATCCCCTTCTCCCTCAAAATACTTTCATAAAGTATTAGCATTTCTTTGTTTTCCCCACACATGCTATTTCTAGGAATCTCCTAATTGTTTGGAGTCTGCTATCTACATAACTCAATATAAACTCCAAATAGCTGCTTTCACCTTGTCCTCTTTCATGAAAATAATCTGAAATATTTAACACTTTCTAGCTTGCTTTTGATACTTGAAAATGGCAAGCAGGTATCTGAAAAGGCTTATGGATGGCTACAGAAAAAATTGCTTTCCATTGAGGAAAAAAGGGAAAATTTGGGACTTTTTTTTTTTTTCCCCTTTAGTCTCCAACTCTGTCCAGCTCTTTATCCTCCTTTTATATGCAGTATTATCTTTCCCTCCACTCACCAAGTATAACATGCTAAGGGAGGCTGCAGATGTTTATGTCACAAGACCCAAACAATGAACTGCTGCACATTAATATACAAATGTGCCATCAGCAAGATCCATGAAGCCAACAAAGTGCTGCTTGAGATAATGGGTATCCATGACCGTACTCTCACAGACCCCATTATCCTCTCTAACACCACCGTATTAATCAATCAGATAATTCTGGTTTCAAATGTGAAACTTAACAGTAATTAGTATGCTCAAGAGACTTTCGCTTCGCTGTGGTGGAGAGCTGCTGCAGAAGTGATGTGTGCATGGCGGGTGTTTATCAACTCTGTTTTATCAACTTGGGATGCAATGGTCCAGAGCTAAAGATAATGCACAGCTCTGGGCATACTCCGTTAACCACTTTCTAGCGTTGTTCTTTCCTCTCCAAGACTTCTTGCCAAAAGTTTGTTCTTTTTCATTTATAAAGACCAGTAAGTGAGAGTTTTCCATTGCTTGTTCTGAGCAACTAAAGCCACTCTATCTGAAGTCACCATATTAAAGTCACTATACCTGGAATAATCAAATGATTAGGCTTGCATAAAAGAGGAAAGAACCCCTGTATATTCAGGAATTGCATCATAAAAACTATATTTTTAACATCTCCTTGATGACTAGATAGACACACACTTCAGTGAATACTTATAAAAAGATAATTTAAAGATAACTTTTGCAGGGGGACAATTGTCAGTCTTTTATGTTCATATTCTTTGCATTTTGAGATTTACTCAAGCCAGTGGGTGTCTTAGTATACAGTAACATTTCTGAACTTGGACACAAGCCATTAAACATCTGTGCCTATTCCCACCCCATATCTGTGCTCACTCTTTTTTTTTTTCTGAGTAAGAAAGATGGAAACGTACATACACACACGTTCTACATTTGCTGTTCTTCAATTTCACTAAACTTAATCTAAACAGTGCATGTTACTAGGCTGAATTTGCCATGTATACGGTGTTTCACACTGTAGAGACAATAGTACAAAACATTACAAAATGGTCCCTTCAAGACCAATAAGGCAAACTATTTACCCTATTTTGTACTCTGGTTCCAGATTTCTGATGACGGAAACAGCAAGTTTATGGATTCTGAACTGCCCTAAGTAGGCTACCTGTTTATCCAAAGCTGAAAAAATAATATCTAAATGATAGACAAGTCTGAAGACAACTCCTGAAACTCAGAGACAAAGAGAAGTATGTGTTACAAGTATGTAGTTACTCAAAAAAGCTTACATAAAATTAGGGTCACTTTTTAAGTATGTTTTCTAAGTACTTTTCCCTCATCCAACTATTGACGTATCTATTTTGCCTTTTCGTATTACCCAAGGTTCCTTTTTTTAAAAAATTATTTTTGATATCTGTTAATCTGTGCTGTACACAATGGCATTTTATTAAAATAAAGACTAGGGAAACTAAGTTTAGCTTTCAGTGTTGCTACATAAACTTTGTGTTTGGCATACAAAAATAAGAGATGCTGATATGGGATGGTACTTAGAGGAAAACTCTACTGTACATTCCTGGCTGGAATTCCATAGACTGCCACCAAGAATATTAAAACATTGCATGGCTTCAAATATTGCCATTTCCTCTCTCTCATTTACTATCAGGGAGACTAAACTGGCAGAATAGTGACATCAACACAAGATTGAAATTCCAAAGAATGTTTCTGCTTCAAGATGTATTTGTACACATGAAGAGACTGAGACCCCCTATGAATTTAGAACAGCTGTATATTCAAAAATTTTACAGGAAAAAACATGATTTTTTGATTTTAAATATGTAAAGCCAGCTAACATTTACTGGAAATTGCCATTAAAAATCCAGTTGTGAATAACCAAATTAAACATGATACCCCACAGATATACATCTGAAACTGAAAGCAAGTATCCATCTTGCCCATAATGAACCTACTCAAGAATCCTATAAAAAATAAAAGTATCACAGTTTGAGAAAGTTTGAGTGGAATACAGATATTAGCTTCTCAATTTTAGCCATCTTTTTCAAGAACTTAAAAAATAATATGTAAGACGCATTGCCTTTTTACTTCAAAAAACAAAGGTCTGGGGAATGAAAATCATATGATTACTGAAATGGAACTTGTTTACTTTAAATTTGCAGCAGAAATTCTTAAGGAGGCTCTAGTGTTAAACTTGGAAAGAGAGATTAAAAAAAACTATGACAAAAAGATAAAACCCGAGTAGGGGCCTCAAGAGGAATGCTTCATTAGAGACACACCAACTATGTTGACTTAGGTCTATCTCAAAAGGAGTTTATTTTGGCAGCTGTGAGAAGAAGAAAAAAAAAAAAGTTTCAATCATGTGGATCCCATATCTTGCTCTTGAAGACTTGCCATAAATTGACAGTATTTTTTTAGTTCATTAAATTGAATGTATGAAGTTAAGTATTAAAGTTTATTTTCTTATATTTAACATAAAGTGAAATTATCACAGGGAAAATATGCACAACTTAATATATCACACGCTTTACACTTACACGCACAAAATTGTCATATTGCTATCAAATAGCTTTAAACATTCATTAATGCCTCACTAGCTGGAGTCGTATCTAAAAGAACAGCATTCATCTAAGCAGCTTACAGACATACTCCACAGGAAAGCTAAATTAATGCCCTGTCAAAAAGGCTTCTATTATCTAGTTATCAAAGTAAAAACACTCCGGACCATGTTTATTTAATAGGGAAAAAAAAAAAAAAGCCATTTTAAATTAATAGAATGTAAAGAAAAGTGAGCATGTTTTAAAATATTTTTCTGCACAGCTACACGGGGAACCAGAAAATTAACATTCACCAGAACTAAACCACCAGCACAACAGAAACGGGCATGAGGGCAGTGCGCAAAATTTTTTGATTTTTTAAAAACATTGATCACAATTATGAGGTACCAAAAAGTAAACCGATGCAAATTAACTTTTTAATCCTTTGTGATAACTAGAAAATAACAGACTAAACCTGCTACCCTTACTCATATGACTCGTTTCAAATCTGTTTTTTCGCACTTTTAAAGCAATAATTCTAAACGACGACGCAAGAGAAAAGCAGATATATTTTACAGCAAGATATAGTATTTACTTTTCAGATATCTATGAAGTCTCCAGTTCACCCTTTAAACACATGCATTGCTCTCGCAGCTTAATCCAACATAATTGGATTCTGGGTAAAACTGTTCGTTCTTGTGCGCCAACAGGATGCACAGAAACCTGTGTTTCTTTCTGTCCATGACTTACTCTGTATTCTTAATGCTTTTGACAATTTTTTGCCTGTATGTCTATTTTGAAATCAAACTCCCCATTACAGCTGTTGTGTTCTGTGGTTACCTCCAAGACCTTGTGCCATTTTCCCCAGCAAGCATCAGTGCTCATCAGTGGCCAAGTTTTCTCTACCTTAGCATCTCTCCAACGACTTTCCGCAGAGTTTACCCTGCGGCACCAAACCTTCCCTTCTCCCAGTTCCAAAAGTCAACCCTTCATCCTGGGGCTGCTCAGAGCAGAGACTAGAACTTGCTACTCAGTGCCCCTTCCTGTGCTCAGCATTACGTGTCAGATCTATCTCTGCATTACCACCTATATCCATCGCACCACCACGGGGAAAACTACCTCTGTACTAGACTTTCCCAAAGTCCTGCTTCTGCCTCTAATGGGGTTTCCAAGAACTCAGACAGAAATACAGTGAACTTGCCAAAAATCTATCCAGACAAGAATCTGAGGGCAAGAAAATAAGACCTACCCAGGAAAGTCTGGGCTGATGGTAGTCTTATACTGAATAAATAATTTCATACTTCACCTTCATGCCCAGCTACTGAGTCAGTCCGTGGAATATTTGAAGACATAATAAATACTGGATTAATTGACAGCTTCTCAAATTGTGAAACACTGATATTCACAAGTTGAAATATATTCCTAATTAAGAACTGAGATGTGAGATGTTGGCTTTACAGTAAGATATGCTATGTGGATTTTCAAAAGCATTTATAGTATTTATGCAACTAAATCATCTTGAACAACAACATCACTTTTTAAACTGCCACTCAAGCTTTTTTCATTTCTACTTGCTTTCATACATCTAAGAACAAGAAATAATATTCTGAATTGTTAATTCAAAACAGTACAAGACTTTTATCTTTAAAGCTTTCTACCAATATATGGTACACTTGATATGTTTGTTTCAGATCCAACAATAAAAAAAAAACTAGGAAAAGCCAAATCCTTTAACCTTAGTCATTCAAAAATTGTAATATACACAACCCAGTATTGAAGAAAACTGCAACAACAGTGGTACATAAACACAAATAGGTGTTAATAGTAACCTTAGGATAGCAGAAAAGAGTACAGTTGTAGAACAAAGTAGAGAAAACAGCACAGGAAACCTTATTAGTAAAAACTTCATTTCTACAGGATCTTGATTTAATAATATTGCAAAATTCAAGTTAACACATCCTTAACGCTCACAAAAATATGTTACTCAGACTAAAAATCTGAAGGAGAAAATAAGGCAAAGATAAAACTCAGTGTTCAAGTGTCTACAGTTTATATTATCAGGATAGAGTAACACACCTCTGCCAAAAAAGCTAAACCCTACTTGTCTCCCTTACATCTGCGGATTAAAAAAAAAAAACAAACAAACAAAAAACAAATAAAAAGGCTCACTTTACCACAGTATTCCAAGCATGTGTTAGAACTTAAACCCTAAGAGCAAGTAAATCAACAGCTATCTGTACAAAGTATCAACAAGTATCTGTACAAGAATTCCGGATCAACAAAAGCACACTTTAAAAGAAGTTTCTTCTATTGTTCCTAAATATGTTTATTTTCATAGTAAATTTTCATTCATGAAATAAGCATTCTAATTTTAGGTCCATTTTGTTTGTCAAGTGTTTGCATAACAAGCTCGCTTTGTTTGTTGGGAAAGGAGAATTTGTAAACAAAGCCTCTCTGTGCTCTCTGAGGAGCCCCTTCTCAGCAGGAGACCATTCTACTTCACCTTGGGACCACTTCAGCATGTGGAGCTCACAAACCACACATCTGAACCCAAGCCAGTATTGCTCTCACTGCAACAGTCTCAAAAGCAGACAAAAATCTCTACTGCAAAAACGTGTAAGTTTTGTCACCATAGAAAAGATGCCACGTGGTCTCCAAAACTGGCATTGTGCAAAGCAAAGCACCCAGGCATCGCATCCCTCCTCTGCAGCACACCCAAACTTCAACTATAAGAGCAAAAAAGCCCCAAACACTGCAGAAAGCAGGATCTAAACTGCCACCACAGCCTGTTCCAGCTTCTGTTCATCTTCTCCGCCTTAAGACTCAAAACTAAAAAGCAGGCTGTAGCTGTATTAGTTACCAGAATACTAAACTGGGAGAGCCCCAGAGTTTCTAAGCTTCAATGCATTTGAGTCCCTCTGGGACCATGCTAAATATAAGTGGGGAAAGAATCCAAATATAGGAACACTAAACAAATGTAGGAATAAGACACAGAAAATATGGCTAGAGACATGTATTGAATTTTTGTCAAGCTATTTTGCAGGGAATGATAATCGCCTGAGGACACACTACATTAAAAATAATTGTATCCTTTCAACATGTTCTTTCTGACATTGACTTGTTTTCAAACTCCTCCTTATGTTAATGAATTCTGTCTCCTTAATTATAAACAAAATATTAAACTTATAGAACTGGAATTCTTGTCAAGTCAATCCATTTTATTTTTTTTTTTATACAAAACGGAACAAAATGAAATCATAGTAGCAAATTCTGTAGCAGTAATTCTCCATGCAGACTTTGCATCTATTAGCAATGTAAATGTACACGTGCATATTTGTAGCTCTGTAAAACTGCCCAAGTTCAACACTATTCTCACAGATGGTGAGAACAGATTCACTATTATGCTTTCATTTGAATTATTATCATTAAAAGGTACACAAATGTCTACTTGAATGTTTAGGAGAAAACACTGTTTAACATTATGTATCCTCAAAGTGTTTGAGCTGAAACATCAACACTTCAGTTTTCGCTTAATGCCAGATGTTTGGAAACTGTCTTCTTTGTAATTACCTTCCCAGAAGAAAACAAGTTTGAAGGCAAATGGGCTGGAATCAGTAACTATACCATAAACTACGTTAAGTCCTGATCATACCAAAACCTGATAATTCGAGGGTATATTTAAACATGCATCCAAATACAGGATTAGGGGAGTATTAAAATTAGAAATGCACTTACAAAAATCAAGCATTTTGTTGACATTCCAACAGCTTATAGTCCTCATTTTTTAAGAGTTAAAATAACTAAAAATTGCCCAATCACCTTGTTATTTTAAAACCAATAAAGCTCTACACTGTATTCATGCACTCCCATGCATTTTTAACACATTTCTAAAACAGAGAGCAAAGTATGATAAATACTTCAATGCTTGCCATCATATGCCAATAAATATTGACCCAATAGTTTAATCCAGATCTACAGCGCTAAAGGGCAGTGGCCAAAAATGTTTCTAAATTTTTCTGCCTCCTCTTCAGCCTTGGTGGCATCTAAAGCTGTTCCAAGGCACGGCAGTGGCAGTGCGCCCTGGGAAGCTGTCGTGCTGAGGAGGCTTGGCAGAAGCACGGCACATTCCAGCTCCACCACCACCCCCTGCAGAAGGTGTCCAACTGCCCCTTCACGGAAGGTTTCTGTTGGTGTTGTACTGTCCAAGCAACCTAACGCAGCCAGGAGCCAAAGATTTGGCTGTACATCTATAAAGAGTCATAAATCTCAGGGAAGGAACAATATCTGCAGTTTTAAGAGACTCTTGGGGGAAGATTCACGCTCAGCTCTGAAGACATGCAACCACCACAGAGGCAAGAAGATTAAAGAAAACCCATCTTACCCAGAATTTAGCTCGTAGCTTACTAGATTTTAGACGTTTCTGTGGCAGTTTGCAACTTTTCCCACTTAATGTGTATTGGCTTGTGAAATAATAGCATCTTTTTTCTTGGATCATCACACAAACTTCTTCCCACATCACAAGTAAAGGAGGTAAATGTGCTATAATTTACAACTTCATCAGAAGGAGGGGCTGTTAGTACAGGTATTTGAGGACTAACAATTTAGTCATCAATGCAATCAAGACCACATTTAAGGTACACAACTTTTTTAACATCCCCCACTGATTGTGTGTCATTTTGTGCTTTTAAATCCACTAAACCATCATCAGCAACAAACAGCAAAACAGATACAGTTCTGAGAAAGAAACCCATTTATTCTCTAAAATAAATTTTCAATCAGGGCTTAGAAACTGAGCTCCATTAGAAGCACTCAACGATTCATGAGAAACACATAAAACATCATCTTGCAATAATTTAGGCTGCACAGGTGCTGTTCTTTCAATCCTTTCTCAGTGCTATACCAAATTTCACAGGAATTGTGATGAAGCACCCACTAAGCTTCTTGTTATGGAGATCTTCCCACCTGATCCTCCTGCACAGCATCCTCAGATTGCCCAAACTGATAAGCAAGGGCAGAACTTGGGATGGGCTCTCTGGCTCTCAGCCAGCACTACAGCATTTTACTCAGTCCCCTTCACTGCCACTGTAGGACAGAAATGAAGGATGCAAAGAGTAGCAAGCCTCCCTGAAATATACTGTAACATCTCTCCACCTTCCTCCCCTTCCCCCTGAACGGAAGATAATTAAAAACAATTAATAGCAAGCCACACAATGCCAACCGGTAAAGACTAAAATGGAAAGAATGTAGAAAAAATAAATTAATAAAAGCAAACATAGATCAACCTTATTGACAATCTTAGCACTAAAGTAGCCCTTCAAGACACTCGCCTTAATATCTTTAAATAAATAAAATCAATAGATCAATGGAATAAAAATCTCATCTTGCCTTCTGTCCATTCACAGAACAACAGCGCATTTGTGTTGAGACCAACAGAGAATTTGGTTCCTGTGTGCTTTTGCTCCATAAACCCATTCTTCTTCAATTAGTTGACAATGGGGTCATTTTCATACCCTTTTTTTCCTCATTTTTAGCTCACTGTTCTTTGTGAAAACATTTTTTTTTCCCAAACAAGAAAGGGGAAGGAAGCAAACAGGATAGTATTCTAATAAAAAAAAATAAGATCTACTCCCTTGAAATATTTCTAGTAAGAAACCACAAATTATCCTACACATCTAACACAGTAAATAACTCCTCTTAACAGTTCTGGTCATTCCTTTTAGAACAGTTCAGTTATTCATTTGAAAACAACTCAACTAAATAAAGTTTTCTGCAGTGGTTAACTCTCTCACACGATAAGCAGAAACCTTGGGGCAGCTTCTGGAAACAGCAAGGGGTTTTTGTGCTGGCATTTTTTTTGTGCCCTTTTTTTTTTTTTTTTTTCACTTTGCACTCAAAAGACAACAGTTCACCAAGCTCCCAGGTCTCACTAGGCCTCCCCAATAAGGTAACCTTCGAAAGCCTTTGGGAATTGATTTTATTAGATTAAGAAAAAGCTTTAAAGAAGCTGTAACAAAAATATTTCACTTCCCCACTGACCCTGCTCTGTGCAATATCTCAGAGCTCCAGTGCCCTTATCGTCTGTGAAAACACAGCACCATCCAAGAGTAAGCTAGGCTCCACAAACTCTGACTACTGCCTCTAACACCAACTAAAGAGAGTATAAATCTGTTTTTAAATTACTTACATCTGAGTAATGTCCGTGGCTACCACAGGGTAACATGAAGTAAGCTCCTCCTCTACTAGTGATAGGCTGGTGGTGTGAAAACACAATAAAATTACCATCATCTGCAATCCAGTACTAATGCAGCTTCGCTCTGGGTTTTGTTTATTCTTAATTTGTTATTTTCTTTGGGCTGCCACTTCCAGAATTTACTATATTACTATAAATAGTAATTTACTATAATAAGGTGGATAAAACTCATTCAGAACTCCTTAGGCACTGTAAGGAACGACCATAAAACCCTCGACATTTTGTCACCTCTTTTAATGCTATATTCTCTCCTGAAGAAAAATGCAACCTTCAACAGAGACTTAGCTAAACCAGAAGGAACAGCAGAGAGATTCAAGAGCATATACAACATGTGCTTTCATAGTCAGTCACAAACATAGACACTAAAAATAACTCAGCCCATGTCTCAATTTAGCCCATTCTGAAAACTTTGTAGACACCCAATTCCAATTTTTTTTTTCTCTTTTCCATCCTTTCTCCCTGCCTCCAGAGTCTACTATCTTCTTTAGTACAATGAAAGCATTAACTCATGTTATATACAGCAAATGGTAGAAGCTGACCTCAGCATGAGGGCCTTAGAAGGCCTAATTTTAGACACTATTCTCTAGGACAGAAACGCATCAGTTGATGAAAATCCACTAGACTGCATAAAGAATGGTAAGAAGCTTAAAAAAATGAGACTTGAAGAAGGAATTGAGGGGGCTTCAGCGGGTGGTTGGCTGAGTTTTTTGGCAAAAATTAGAGAAGCCCAAGAAGAGACATGATGGTAACCAACACATTTATAAAGAAGTGTGTTCCTAAGAACAAAAAAAAAAAATCAACACATTTTTATGTGTATGATAGGTAGGGCAAAACGTTATATTCTTTAGGAACAAAAGTTTGGATCAGATATTAAGAAAAAAGAATTTCAATGGGAAGACTAATAAGGCACAAGAATATATAAGTATATAACCACTAACACAGAGAGGTATGTATGAGCTTTTAAAGGGCACACATACGGCCATCGGGTCTTAGAAGGTAACACAAATATAGTTGAACCTGCGTTGGAGTAAAGGGATGGACTACATAATCCCCCATTACTTTTCTATGATTCCACTTTTCCCTCCTGGCCCCAAATCATTCCCCGCTACAGGAATCTTCTTCCCATTCAAACACTGATGACGAACTCTTTTGCAAACTACACTGTTAGAAGCATTGCATTTAATATCAGGATTGAGGATAAATAATAGAACCTCATTAATATATTTTTACTTGGAGACTCAGTACAGTCAGCAGCTAAACAAACTCAGACAAAGAAAATAATCATTCAAAATAATGAACTGTCATCTAGATTAAATGTAACACTTCAGAGAAGTGTACTGCGATACCTCTGTAAAATTAATGAGGTCTTAGTAAAACCAGACCTCATTAAAGTATCTACCATTAAATCTTTCCTGGAAAATTGGAGAAAAAACATCTCTTGTGTAGATTAACTGACTTGTCAGCCAGCTCCTACTGTAAAGACCACAAGGTGAAATATGGCAGAGCCAGGAAAAAGCCGAAGTTCCCGGCTTTCAGACCCAATAAATTCCACTTGACAATATTGCCTAATTAGAGCTAATATAATCAGCAAAATAGCAAAAATAAGAAAGAATACAGTACGAGCAATCAGATTTGAAGTTAAATGAGAGATCCAATACGCCCAAGTGTTGCCAGATTCAATAAGTGTGATGCATAGATAAAACTAACCAGCGTATCAACGACTTACACTTCAGTGACAGATTTAAAGGGCTGATTTTTCTCCAGGACACAAGAACTTTGATATTCTGCCCAACACTTGAAAACTGGCATGGCTATGAACAACTTCAAACAGAGACTGCATTAGGAAAAATGAAGAGCATTATCTTCATAAATATATTTTGACTTTTTACATCACGGTTTTGTAAGATGTCCATCTCTCCATATTCAAATTCATTCACTTTCAGGAATATCCACAAAGAGACCGGTAGAGACACAAAATTCAGAGGTAAAGAATGTTAGCGAGAGTTTGAGGACCATCCAAAAATGATCAAATCAACAGAAACTGAAGTGAAGCTCACAAAGCAGCACTATATTAATTTGTTTGCTTCTTAGAAACTTTAAAAATACAGTCAATTCCATGCATTCTTATATTTACTTGTAAGGACTAATGGATTTATAGAACTATAATTGGAATATTCTGAAACGTGAATTATGATTTCATTCCTCAGATAAAGAAAAATTAAAGATACATGAATTGTGAAGTATATTATTCCCCCTCAAATAACAAACAAACAAATCCCACACCTCTTTTGTCTATGTATTTCACAGTTTACAGTTCTCACTTTAATTGCTAATGGTTGCCATGGAATCCCCAAATAAGCCTTCAAATAAGATTTAGTATAAGTCAGCAATAAGCAGTGAATTTATGACTATGCAGAGTCATGAATTAGACATGATAAATTTCAACCACCTATTATCATTCACAAGATGGTTTGCCTCAGGTTTATTAACATGATCCTGAATAAATCTTTTTAGCGTCTTGACAGAGACAGGCAAGTTACCTCTAACAACTCTGAAAAAATCCATTCTACAGAACTGGCCTAAAATTTAACAAATCATCCCTCTTATTCTTGAGCTTTTATGAAAATGAGGTTAGACTTTAGTTTAAGCCTCACACAAATTAACAAAAAAAAGAAACTATTATATTAAAGAAACGATAGAGAACGTGGCCCAAGTTAAGAAAATTCCTGTAACAAGTAAAAGGTGTAGAACTTATCCCTACTGATGTGCATATGTAGGTAATACCATCTCTATCACATTTTTATGTTTATTCTTCAGAACATCTGAACCATGAATCCTCAATATTTATCTCCTTACGTACAAATATATCCCTGTTGTATGCAAAACAAAGAATCTTTATGGGTAGTTATTAAAATCATGAGTAGCATCAAAATTATCATCATCAAAATCAGTAAATCATCCATATTCAAGCTGATGTTTAAGCCACCTCATATTTCAAATTACTTTAAAGTGTATGACTTTGAACATTTCTCTGAAATAACCGATATGGGAACTGGTTCTTCTGGATTTTTTTGTTTGGGTGGTTTTGGGTGGAGGAATGTTTTTGATTTTTTTAAAAACTTAATGAAAATAACATAACCTGATCCAAGCCACATATAGAAGATAACAAATGGATTGTTTTAAGAGGACCTACTCCTAATTAATAACATTTATTCCTCCAGCATAGAGAAGCAAAGCACCAAAAAACAGTTTACTCAGTTTAAGGAAATTTGGTTTGTAATCAAAGACCCATTAAATAAGAAGTTACAAGTATACAGCTGAAACTGTAGAAAGGCCATGTCTCACAAATACAACTTCACTCTGAAAATTACTTTTAGATACAATTCCTCTGAAGCTTGTACAACATACACCCCAATATTTCTGCTTTTTGACACATGTTTATTTTCTCAAGGGGCAGTACATTAATGAGAAAGAGACTTGTTCACTTCAGAGGTCAGCTGAGACCTATACAACAGACATTTCTTTCTGCCCTGATAAAAGCCTACATATAATACAATCAGGCATAAATATACATATTATTTTCACTTCAGTTCTGCTACACTTCAGTCATCTTAAACTTCAAGTAAACAACTGAAAAGAAATCCACATTTTCAAAATTAGAAAAATAAAGCCCCAGGGACATGTTCACATTTTTCCCAAGGGAGTTCTAACTGACAAAAAAAAAAGTCCTGATGGCAAATATTTTAAAAGTCAAAATAAAGTTAAGAAAATAGATATGGCTGGGATCTGTTCATGTTTCTAGTAGAAAAGTGGGACTTCAACTGGTTTTTACTCTGCAAATGCTATGTGAAATCCAACACAGCTTCAACCTTTGCACCAAGGAAGAACTACCATAATTTACCAATTACACGCAGTATAAAACAGCATCTCAGGAAAAAAAATGAAGTAATTACATTCACTATCTTTACCTGCTATGAAAACAATATGGAAACTGATATTCTGCTTTTAATAATAATCATATTTTCCGTGGAAATCCACTGCCAGGATTCAGTAACGGCTGTTGCTATCCAGAACAGCACATGTCCTTATTCCTGCATTCTAATGCTCATCATTATGTATTTTCACAACCTGACTAGAAATGTCTTACAGAAAAAAGCAACCTAGAAAGTGGCTTCAAACGCTTTGTAAGATGCTGTTCCAAGTAAATAAGAAATAATTTTAAATATTTAATCAGTAGCACTACATCAAGAACTAAAGAACTAATAATTTTTGACCCATGGTATTTTTTATTCTCCCTCATAGTTCTTTATTCCAACAGGTTTAGTTGAGTGTGGGCTCTAAGTAGTTAGTAAAAGTCTTCCAGATAAGGAAAGGTGGAAGGAGAAAGCTTTTATGGAAGAAAGGAACAAAAGAAAAAAAGAGGAAAAAAAAAAAGGGACAAGGGACCCAGCAATCCTGAATATGGCATATGGCTTATCAGATCCAAAAAACAGAGAGCCAACCTAGTCGAAACCCATTTGATAAAACATATGTTGAGAAATGAGGAATTTTTGCGCTAGTTATAACTTGAGGGAATATTAAAGCAACTTGATTTTCAGAAATATTTAACACATGTACACTGAGTCAATCATCCAAAATACTCTTGGAAGTCTTGGTCAGCCCCTTTAAAAGGCTTCTCAGAATCCCTTTGGGTTTTAATGCCAAAATTCCGGTGTAATTCAGAGTAGTTTCTTCCCCTCAGCCACTAACCCAAACCATTAGAGCGACCACATGGGGTAAGTTCAGAGCTTTGAATAAATGAATGTTCAATTTCAGCTGCTGATGCCAATGCAGAGGAGTATCCTGGCCACAGGGGAAGTCCGGTGAAGAAACGGAAGGAAGTATGAAGGGAGGCAGTTAAAAGTGATTTAACAAGACACACAGAAGAACGGAGATTTTCCCCCCACTTCTGTAACTTATAATTTTCAGGACATCATCATCATTATTATATTGTTTTGTCTTTACTATTTTGCTGTCTGTTTTCAACAGTCTTGCAGAAAAAGCTAAACCACTGTGTTGTCAAAATTTGTATTGCTTTCCTAGAGTAGATAATGGTTTTTCAACCCAGATATTTCAGTTATTATCAAATGGTATTGCAAGCAACAGCTTGGCACCCTATAACAAGTACTGACTTCTCAGAATATTCTCGACTTCTCGACTATTTTTGACCCATTTATACAAAAAAAAAAAGTTTTGTACTAATTTGAATGCATATTTATTCCTATAAACTGGCAAAATTAATTCTGAAAAAACCACTAGGTACAAGTGCTTACAGCAACTCCAGTTCTCCAAACAACTCTCAGCTTATTGTTTTTTCTCATTATCGAGGTAAATAGTAACACCAGTCAGAAAAGCAGGCTGACGGCTGGTGGCAAGTTCAATACATGCTGAATAAAAAGATCATGCACAGAGGTATAAAAATGCCAGCTCTTATTGTGTGGAACCAGTGACACATTTTGCAAAGCTGTTTGCTGCTCAGTGGCAGAACCATAACAGCGTGTGCTCACATCCCCAAAATCACAGAGGATCACGTTAAGTCACATCACATTAAGTCTCGTACCCTCACATATTTCAGCTAACACAGCAAACACAAGCTTATTGAAAAGGTTAACTAAATTCCATGGTCAGAAACAGTGAAAGAGTCAAGACAAGTGAGGACGAGACAGACCTCTGTGGATCTCGTGGACGTGGAAGTCCAGGCTACCACTGGGTGCATTTCACTGCTGCAGGAGTGATGCTGAAATTCCTGAAAGCAGCCAAAGAAATTGGCTCTCGAGTGCCATAAAATTCCAGGGGCACCGCTTACAACCACAGCCAGTCCGAGGTATTTAGTTTAAGAATGATTAATCACAGTTGAATCAGCCTTTTGTTTCTTTTCTGACATTTCAGAACCCTTTCTAGTGTTCCATCTATCTGAAGTCTGGCCATGCCTTGATACCGAAGGAGACTGTTTGAAATAATTCCATTTACTTTGGCCTGCATACAAGTCTGGATAAAGGTTTCAGTCAAAACACCTCTTCACATCATAGAATGGTCTTAAAATGGTACACAGAGAAAACACAGCAAGAAGACATTAAATCTGTTACTCACTTCAAAGTATGCTGATAGTTATTTACAATCTTAGCAGAGGGCTTCAGGGAAAGCAGATCATTGACCAAAACAAGGAACAATACGTGCTCCAACTGCAGTATTTGCATGCAAATATTGACACTGACAAAACTTCAGAAAACCCAGAACTAAGGAAACTCATATAGAAAACATCACCAATACAAGAACTTAGAGGAGAACTTGATTTAAGACCAACTGAGGTCTGAATGGCAAATGCACAGCAGCAAGTACACTTACTCTTCACATCAGAAGCACAAACCCAAAATCTATTTAGTGTCACCCACCACAAAACTCAAAATCAGTATCAAAGACCTGTAATGGAAAGAACAGAAAAGATCTCACAGAGTTCAGCAGTGACTTGAAAATGTGAATTTAGTAACAGAGCCCTGTAGAACAATTTTTCACTTGGAAAGATGCAGGATAAAACAGACAGAATATCAGTATAGGAAAATAAAAAAAAAATCCAAGATCCTCTCAAGCATCTCTGATACAGCTGTTCGCTGAAGGTGGTTATTTCTGTAACTATGTTTGTAAACAAATGTCTTTAACTGAAAAGCATTAACAAGTACAGATACAGTATTTAAACACATGAGAAGCAAGCCTAAGACCAACATTATCCTACAGCAAAATACTTTCTTAAACTTAAAATTTTAATCACAGACTCCAAAATGCATTAGGAAAAAGACTTTGCATCTTATGAGCCCTGGAAAATTTTCCAGGAGACCATTTTCCAACATAAGAACTACCACATCTAACAGAGCCTGAAAAGTTTTACCACAAGGTCGTGAATTTCATCAGAGAATCATTTTAATCTTGTATTACCCTAACCTACCCAGAAAAAAATGGAACAAAACCATTGCTTAAGGTTTTTCATAGGATTTTTCCATATTAACATAGTTAATAGGACTACAGAAATCCTTTTGTCTCAATTTAATGTAGATTTTATTTTACCAAGTCATAAATATCAACCCATACATGGGAACAAATCTAAGCAAAGCTGGGAATTAAAAAAATAGCCTGATATTGCAATATATTCCCTTCCCCTATCTTAAGTAATTTCACCAGTACTCCACTGTTTTAAAATCACATTGCAATCAAATGCAAGATGTTTGGGAACAAAAGGAAAGGGAACAGTGATTCAAAAAGGAGCTTTATTTTAAAAAACTTCTGTAATTACGTTTGATCCGCAGGGCATGATACTCTTTAACCATTTATCTTCCTGCCTGATAAACCAGAATTCTCCAACTCTGTTACTGAGCCACAGGAATCCTGACTTGGGGACCCTCTTCCAGGACACTCAGGCCTCCACCTGATTACACACTGTGCCCAAAACTGTACCATTGGTGGAAAGAGAATTTTTCAGATTAAAAGGCCACACAGTGACCCCCAATAATGTATTTTCTGCCACTTCATCCCCTGACCTGCTCAGTGGTGGCTAAAAATACTCAGCAGCTGCAGTTGTGCTGTGAGCAACTGGTCTGACATTCTGGCTGTATCACAGGTGATTGCTCAAAGAAATTTTCTTGAGTGAAAATACAGACAGCATTTTAAGAACTGTATAAAAAACAGAACAAGCATATTAGCAGCCTTATTAAAAAATAAATAGTTCAACAAAATATCTTAACAATGCCTTGGACCTCCTTTGAGCACACAACATAACTGAGACAATCGGAAGCAGAGGGGAGAAGCTGTTACTATATACAACCTGGCCACTACTATATATGATCACCTATTACTAATGCTTTAAAAAATGATGTTAAGACTATTACTTTGCATGCACAAAAAGTTAGAATTCAGAAGAGAAGTCTAAAATTTGCATTCCAAGAAAGCACCCATGCAGAACAAGGATTTAATGCTTGCTGTTGGATATCTATACCTCCAATCTAGGAGCCATGTATATTTAAAACCAGAAAATCCAGCTATGCTCTCATGTGCAGAACATTAGTGCATCAGTCTTGGATTGTAATACGAGTACAACAGTTCATTGGACAGATCCCCAATTACTCTGACCACATCTTGTACAGAACACTGAGCTGTGCTCCATGCAAAATGAAACACTGTCAAACTCCTTAAATCAATGTCATAAAGTCACTGTTCCCTATACATCCCAATCCAATCGGCCGGGAGACAGCTCTTTGCTACAAACCAGTAGTCAAGCTCAGGCATCTTTGCTACAAGTGGTCTAGTACTGTGTTTCCATCCAAAATCAAATGCAAACATCAGCTTCGGCATTTCCACCGATCACAATCTGTGACTAGAAGGAAAATTTTCAGATTTCCAAAATCTTGTGACTTCACTGTAAGTAAGTCTAGCATGCACATGTTCTTCATAAGACACTGTTTATATGAAGAAGTGGTACTGTGCCCAGCCTCCAATTCTAAACATCCTAGGACAAATAATTTGCAGAAAAAAATTACAAGCAGAGGATAAAAAACAGTAGGTAGCTTTTCAGCTCGTTCCTTTTCTTCCCTTAACTTGCTTACCTGACATCAGTTTAGCAACACTGACTTACAACCTGCCATTCTTCTACACTAATATCATTAAGGGAGCCTCTAACATCCATATTACACTGTAATAAAGCAAAGTCTTCAATGTGTAATGCCTCTAAATCAACCAGGCATTACTGAAATTATTTAATCCACAAAGTCAGTACTCACCCACCCACCACTTTACCACTACCAATCACTTCACAAGAGTAGCAGCATTATCCAGATGCATTCAAGAGCTTAGTTTTAAAATTTGTTTCCAGTATACTATTTCAGCGAGGGTGAATTGGAACAACAGAATTAATGTCAACCTGATTTTCAATTGCATTACATTTAGCCACTTCTAAAACAAATATACACAGGAAAAGAAATATAAAATAAAACCCCTTGCAATTCAGGTATTAAATTATTCCTCTCCCAACACAGAGCGTTACTTACCTGCAACTCTGTGTGTTCTAAATATATATGTATAGGCTTTCTTCTCTCCATCCCCTGCCCCAGTAATTCTCATACTGGACCACACTTAATTACCTAAGCACATCAACATGGATACGTTTCTGGAAGACTAAAATATATCTTCTACCAAATCATAGTCATAAAAAATGCTCATTAAGTCTAAGCAAGGGAAGAAAAGAAGGTTTTGTGGGAAAAAAAAAAATTAGAAAGTATAAATACTCCCACTATAATTTATTCAATTTCCATTATTTGTGAATGAAAACTAGAAGCATCATAAGAATCTTATATTCTTGATGCAATCACTTTCAAATAACAGCCCAGACCTAACAGAATAGATACATTAATAGCAAATAATACAAATGTATAGTGACTACTGAGGTTAGCTCCATTTTACAGCATTTAATCTTCATATTTAAATAGTTTGCTATTTATATATTGACTCATGTATGAGCTTTGCTTAAGCCATGTATACAAAGTTCACATTTTTATTAAAATTTACTACAAGCAGCGCAACCCAGAGCTTCTTAGCAATGATATCTTACAGAACTGGGACACTTTTTGCCATTACAGTCAGATTTTTTTCTTTTTTTCTTTTTTGGCCTAGTAAACTAAATGCATTCTTTTTACAAGTCTTGAACTATGCAGGTTGTAGAATAGACAAGGGATGTTAAATTTCAGTGTCTCAACACGAACAAATCTTCCCAAACTTTAAATGTTTCCAATGAGTAGAGCAGGTAATCAGAACCTATGGCTCAAGCTGGTGATGTGATTGCCTTTAAGATGATTTAAATGACAGAGGCAGTGTTTTCCAACTCATCCATTTGCTTCCCTCAAAGTTAATATTCTCTTTGGCCGGCAGATGTAGATGACAAACTCAAGCTGGCAAAGGGAGGGTGGGGTGGGGAAGGAGAGACAAACATCTTCTAACAAAAGGAGGAGGAGGAGGGATTTGGTATTTGTTATGTCCAGAAGACTGAACCATCATCGTCACCTGTAGAGTAGGCCACAATAAAGCAGAAATGTTTTTTCCTTCACAAGCATCACTTCAATGAGTCTCACAATTTTTTGGCTATTTGAAAACTAGCTGAAAACACTGCAGTTTTTAGCACATTTGAGGGAAAAAAAAAGAAAAAAAACACTACATCTCTTACTCTAGATTTTACAAGCTTTGTATCTTTCCACATCATTAACAGATATATTTGGTTACATGTAAATATTCAGCAAATATCTACCAGTGTTCTGTACTCTGAAATAGTATCATAAGATTCAAAAAGCAGCGATACATCTACAAAGAAAAGATACCACGTTCACAAGACCTAAAGAACACATAAGAGACACCCTTAGGCACTCAGGTCTAAACAAAGTTGAAGCTAAGAGGGGTTACAAAGGAGGTTTGGTGACAGAATGGTTATTCTAAACGTCCTGTGGATTCTCCTGAGCCTTTCAACAAAAATCTGCCACCTGGCTCAAAATCACTCCTAACCTAGCTTCTCACTGGTTTCATTGGCAGTGCAGGTCCCCTACCTCTAACAAAAAACAAAGAGGAAAAACCCAAGTACAACCAAGCCCACGAGGGCATGTTATCACTGCCTAGAGTCACTAAGCAACAGTTCCATAAATATGCAAACCTAAAAAAAAAGAGAAAATTTTAGTCTATTGGAAGATAGACTGTAAACATGAGATAGCCAGGTAACCAAATGACAAACTATTATCTGACAGCCTTGAAAGCCTCTCCATGTGAACTGCTTTTAAGCCAACTTGTAATAAATACCACATGCAGCTATATTTAAAAAAAAAAATCATAAGCCAAGTTAAATAGTAACCAACGTTCAAATTTAACTATATAAAGTCTACATTAAAATCCAAAATGACAATTACAAAATATTATATTACTATGAACACTGTCAAATGCTTTGAATAATAGCACACTAAGGAAATAAGTAAAAACACACTTTACCTTGTATCTCATTTTGGGGCATGAATGAATGTAGAAACCCATATAATAAAAACAGAGATCAGGAGCTTTTTCATGGAGTTGCCTAGTAAAAGCAATTTCCCTGTGAAAGGAAAGAAAAGACTAATTATTTTTGAATACAATTCTTACATTCATTTTACCTCTTCATATTGAAATATTTTACAGCTACCTGGCTCTTGACCTATTTAAAGGACTAGACTTCTATCAAATAAAAAAAAAAAGAATAAACTCAAAACTAATGCTTAAAAAAAAACCCCAAAGATAATAAACTGACAATAAATGTTTAAAACCAACCAAACAAATCACCAAAATACAAAACACCACGTCAGGTTTAAAAATACTTTCATTTTTGTGTTTTGTCCTGTCAATTAACTGACTTGAAATTCAAAAACTGACTAAGAGCCTCTATTTAACAGGCGGTTTCTTCATATTCATGTACATTGGAATTCTACAGATATCTGGCCCAGCTATTGTACACAGACTAGCTAATGTGGCTCAGGAAAACATCAGAGTATTTTTAAAAACAGGGATATGCCGCTTCTTTGTTTTATTATTTGTGTTCTAGCAATTTACACGTAAAAACATCCCTCTTTATGCAACAAAAGGTATTTTTCACCCATTCCATGTTTGACTGTATGATCATCTCATTTATTCTGAAAGAGCAGTGTCAACATATTCCAAAGTAAGTTGGCTTTTTATTTTATTGGCACAAAGAAAGTAGTACTATTACAAAGTTTCAGCCACTATTTCCACTATAAGGCTCATTATAACAACATTTGTAACTTTACAGTTCACTTTTGTAACAAATTTGACAAAACATGGATGTTGGTTCTTACCTTCTTATCCCTTCCACATTGAAAGTATGAGCACATGCATTTAGGAGGCACGTATAAATACTGGGGTTTTTAATCACTTAATATGAAGTTAGTAATAAGGATGTTTAAATGTACTGAAAACCCAACATTTCAGCTGCATGTAGTTTGCAGAGACCATCACGAGTTCATTAGAACTCTATCTATATACATCCTTTCAAAAAGGAGAATGTCTAGAAATAAGTTACTCCCTATCTGAAAATCCAGGTACACACAACAGATTCCCGAAATGAGATTTACAAACTACCAAAAACGTATAAGCATGCACTTCATATACATACTTTTTAAGACATGGCATGAATCTTACCATTCCATGCTGATCATCCTGGACCTAATTAAAGAAATACATTTCTGCAATTCAAAGAGCTGGAACACTACAGGGAAATATATTATCTTTGCATTTCAAAATCTCTTAAACACTCTTTCCAACTGGGCTACACTATCTGATCTAATAAAACAAGACGACTCAAAGTGAAAAAGAAAGTGAAGCAAATAGACCATACTGTAATGAGGTAAAAATTGGGCTCCAGCAGCAAGTCTTACCATGGGCAAGAAAGCTTCGTGCAAGCAAAGTGTATGTGATGCCAAAGCTAGCTTGCTTAGAACTACTGCCAGTGCCTTCGCATCTACTGCGGTCTCAGTGACATTCCTTAAACAAGGAACATTAACTCAAGTTCTTTCTCTATCTTTCATTTATCTATTCGGTCAACCCCACTCTAGGCAAAGCTTTATTGAGGGGATGGTAAAACATCCTTCTCTTTCCAATTTTCAGGAGTGTGTGCTGTGATCCAACACAAAAGAGTCTTTCAACTCCATCATTTTACACCAGGAGCAGCAATGAGATGTCACTGTATGGCATAAGACACATCTACCTGCATTCATTCAGCCTAAATCTTTCCTGTGGAAAAGGGAGCAGAAGACTTGCAATAACCTTTAGACAAAGCTTTCAGCTATGGTACACATTTAAAGAGTTATGATGCCTGTCAGTGCTTGGCAAGAGTAGTCAACTAGTGGGGAAGACATACTCATTTCATGAATGCAAAATTCAGACTTAGTATTTCAGTGCTACATAACCCAATTCCAAAAGAAGTTCAAGTATTTGTCCTACTAAATAGAGATTATGAATGCTATGCTTGTCTACTGTTCACAATTTTAGGTAGCACGGGAAGGTTTGACTCTTTCCTGTAAATAAGAATCACTCAATATTTCTTGATGATTTTTTTTTTCCTTTGGTAAAACTGGCATTTCACAAGTAGCTGCTTCTCCCCTCATTCTTTACTTAAACGCCTACATATTTCAAATGATCTTCAAATCCCATCCTTTCTACGACTCAGCAGCAAAAATTCTCAAAGTAGCATGAAGTGGAAGTGACAGCACTGCAATGCAGTTTAACCTCCTTGGAGTAAAATTGGCAACAGCTTTGAAGGTATCAGATTCCTTTGCAACTTCCTAAATCCTAACTCTCAAGGTTTTTTTCCCTTTTTGAAAGAAGAACAAGGTTGGCTTCCTCCAAGACTGTTGGGAAATCATTTTTATTGCCTTAAATGCTGCAGAATTTATAAGCTGCTTTTTCACTAGTTGAGCCATGCACGCATGTTGCGCCGACAAAGTTTTAAATTTATTATGTAGAAAATTTAAAATCATTTCAAGAATTCATAAGCATGGATTATGTCAGTCTAGTATTACAGAAAGTAATGTGATATGCACAAATACTGAAAAACAACTCTTAGGAGGACTTAGTATTTTATGTTATATGGTCACCTTGCATGGAAAAAAATAATCAGTCTAATTTCAAGTACGTAGCATATATAATACTTCTAAAAATCTAGACCACTAACAGACAGGGAAAAAAATAAATTCTAAATCATAGGAATTCAAAATTTTATTCTATATTTGTTAGTTCTGATTAATTTTATAAAAATCACCAGTGCCACCGAATGCCTCAAAAATGACAATTCACATTTTTAGACATAGACCATTGGAGATGCTACAGCAACAGCATCATTAATGCTCAGAATGACTTTGAAGTTAGCCCTGATTTGCACTGGAACTAGACCAAATGACTTCCAGAGGTCCCTTCTGACTAAACTCTTCTATGATTCTAGTTTCTCCTTCGTAAAGGACCATTCTAGAACAAGGTGGGGAGAGCCAACAGAAAAGCAATGTTATCAGCTCTTATTAAAGGTGACATACTCAGAGAAATTGCACTTTAGGACTCAACTGACCTAAGATCTTACCAGAGAGTGAGGGGAGCTCCCGCTCTCTCCTTCCTCAGCCACCCTGAGCTACACACTGTGGCTCCATCACAACTCTTGCACCAGCTCTGCTGTTAACAGGTTCTTCACTGAGCCAACTCAGCTCACTAACCAGGTTGCTAAAGCAAACAGTCTTCTGCTCAGTAAATTAAACTGGCTAAATATATGGTTGCTAGAAGCCCAGCATAGAGCAAAGATGGAGTGATTGCAGCACCTCATTTCAGCAGCAATAAACCATTAGACTGATGTCAGAAACTTAACAGTGAATCTTGTGGGAAAACCCATTTGACATACACATTGGAACAACTCATGTAAAGATTATTCAGAAATCACAAAATTCACCATTACAAAGAATACACCCAAAAGGGGAATTAAAAAAAAAGATTCTTAGGAAATCAAAAGATCCTAATCAAGATCTAAACAAATTATGAGTGATTAGGCTTCCAAGGGATTAAATTGCACATCTTATTAGTTATCACAAAAGTATATGAAGTAACTGTGGTAAGAAGAGTTTTCCTAAAAATAATGTTTGTGCTTTACGTATTTCAAAAGTCCCATCCTTTTACCCATCCTGGTGGGTAACACCAAACAATAGCTAAGAAGCTCCACCTATAGAGATGATGTCTCGGAGAAAGAAGCTGGATCTCTCAGTTCTGGTGCTTCTTTCACGCCTGAAAGAGCGTATCACAAATCTCAACAGGTAAAGACTTTTACTAGAACTTCTCAGACCCAGGGAAACTTGAAAATAGACATGTCTGGCACGAGGTTCAAACCCAGTTGCTTCACGAGAACCTAGGAACACCACATGTCTGTGACCAGTTTAATTCATGTAAACAGAGAAGAAAATAAATTAAGAAAAAAGTGAGATGCACAAATATTTCCACTTGTTTCGGGGTTTTTTCCTTATAGTAATAATGGAATCATAAAACTGATTATGGAAGAAAAACAGTAACTTGTAATTTAGCATACAAGTCTTGTTCACAGTAAAGCATTACTCACTATTCCTAATGTCTTACAAGACTAGGTTGATAGTTAATATAAGGCTTTAGAATTCATAGGATTACTTGCTCCATCAGGCTTTCTAAAGAAAAAGATAATGAGATTAACATGCCTGAAAAATATACTTGGTGCTAGTACACCAGGAGACTACTAATTCAGAAGACAACTGTTTTTAGGTATTCTATTATTTATGATCTCAATGTGCATAAAAACTATAAAAGTGATTAATTTCATTTAGTGACTGAGTTAAGAAAAAGGTCAAAGGAAAAATTATTTCTATTCAAACAAAAAGGGGCCTTTCCTGCTGAAATCAAGCAAGACTAAATTATTTTCAGGGGCAATAAAAGCTAGGTATTTCATTTCTGAGTGTTTTTTTAATCTTTAAAAGATTTTAGCTAACTAAAAAGATACACCCCTATTCAAGGATGACAATTAAAACTTTATTTGGAATGCAACCAACCCTAGAGAATTTTAAAAAAAAAAAAAAACAACCCTTTTGCGAGTGATAATTTTACCAGTATATGTTTAGACTGGAAATAAAAGATTGAGTTTAGCAACAAGTATCAATTCTTACTATTACGTCTAACCAGATAACGAAAATGTCCTCTTACCGTAATGCAGAGTAGACTCCCAAAGATAAAAAAGAATAGTCTGGATCATAGTACAGATAGACAGAGGACACGCAGTAGGGCAGGATATCAATTACACCAACAGCAATTATCTTCCCATCCAGCCAATACTGCTGGTGAAAAGAGCCATAGCCACATTCTGGTCCATTTGGTGCATTCTCTGCCTAACCAAAAAAAAAAAAAAAAAAAAAAAAAAGAGGGATGTAATTGTCTGATAGGAAAACTTCTGGTGTAGAAACAGTTTTAGAAATAATTTTAACAAAAAAGTAAATACCGTGAGAAATTACTCCTGTTATTCATGTTTTGAAAAAGAAAAAAAAAAAAAAGAATTTGAGAAGCAGGGAAAACAATGTCAGTTCACTGTATCATTTGTGACCTTTGCTGTACTCGAGATCGATAAGCTTTACATATCAAGCATCCCAAACACAAATCTGCAAAAAGCCTCTGCCATCTAGCATTTATAGTACTGACATGACAAAACAACATGATTCATCAAGTTGTTAATGCCGTATTACATGCAGACAAATTCTGCAGATACTCTTTTAATCCGACCTATTTACTCTTCAACAAGAGACGAAGCCCAAAGGCAGACGGGTGAAACGCAGACGTTTCACTACGCTGGTGCTTCCCAAAGCAAGCTGCCACTGCCCAGTTCCTCCAACACTTTCTGTCACAGCGAGGACCCTCCTGTTTCTCTCCCCCATGCCCCCAAGTACCGGAAGCACTCTGGCCACAGAAATTCAGTTTCTCAGAGCAGCCATTAAAGTTGCTTGAGAAGAGCATTTACAAGACGAACTGAACAACGTACTCTTTATGTGAGGTTTACTCTTTACGTGAGGCTTACTCTTTATGACCAACTAAACATCTTTTATCTAAGAACCTGGAACTCTGTGTTGCAACAAAACCCATGGAATTTCTTTGTCAGCCCACATCAGAGCATCTTCTGCAAAAACACTGAGGAACTCGCTATTGTTGTGCACTGTGGTTTTGGATGTGCAGTGAAGTATGTCTCCGGATGGGCTAAAGCACCTAGAGCCAGAAACTGATGCTTCAAATAAAGAAAATGATCTCCTAATTTAAACTGTATTACACAACCAACTTTGGCATGCCATTTTCTCCCACGTCAAGCTTACTTTAATCCTGAATTCCACTGTGCTCAACTTAATTATCCATCTAGTCATGTTTTTCACTGCATTGCCAGATCTTCAGAAAGCTGCTTCTCACTCAATAAATCTGACAATATTGCCTACTATTACCAACTGGTTTGCATTACAACAACAGAAGGTGAGTTTAATCAAGTATTTTGATACAGTAGCGCAGACTGAAGAGATGATGGGCAGTAGAAGTTATTCTAATTGGTACCACATGTGTCAAAAGAAATCAATCACGTGAACAAAAAATCATTTCAACTGACTTACCCAGCCAGTAAGTCCTAAAATAAAGGCCATATAGTAAATTGTTTGCATTTTTATACAGTTATATAGCATAAAACTAGATATGGAGCTGCAGATACTGTAAAAGTGAAAGAGTCAAACATTTGAGAGCTTAATCTGCAGTATACAAGGATATTAGGCTCGGATATTAATTTATTAAACTGGGTTTCTTCTCATTCTGGTTAAGCCTACTTATTCAACAGTTATGGTTTCATACAATCCTCTAAGGATTTCTCAGCACAGGTTAAGTTCTCTTCTCAGCTACCAGGGTGCAGCCAGTGACAGAGAAAATGAAACATCTCCTGCAAGTCAAGGGGAAATGTGATTGGTAATATAACACAGACTTGCTTAAATAAGTTTCAGTTAAAACAGATTTTCTTTCTTTATCAATAACTCATCATATAGTATTTAATGAATGTTAAAAAAGATAGTCTAAGCCAACACGGAAAAGATTTTCACTCAAAGCAAAGTCTTCTGAAGTTAAATGAATGCTATGTCTACGTGTGACCCAAAACCTCCAAACAGCATTGCACGGGTTCGGTCACCAGACCTCTGCAAACTGAAGTAAGAGCATCAGTTAAGAACTTCTAGTAAAGTATAAACTACAGTTCTTTCAACTAATGCAATTACAATGAAATGTCATGAACATAAAAGAGCTAAAATAAGCACGGCACTGATCTCAGGCAAAGTATTCAGGCATCTCCACTACATTAAGCAACTAACATTTTTTAAAAGAGTAACATTCTCCTCCTCCTTTAAAAGTTTTCATACAATGTAATCCTTTGTAATGCTTGTAAGTATTGTTTTCTCCAATTTCTCAATGAATACTTGGCTCCTTTAACTTGATTTCTCATGCACCATCCAGACAATTTGACACGAAGCAGGTCTAGAATATGAAACATTTCCCTGAAGCAGGTTATACCATTTCACACTACTGACATGTCCACCCGGGACCGTGTTTGCCAAAGGTGATGTAAAATATACCAGTGACATCAGGCAAGTAAGCCCCACCAGAAAGGGCTTACATTATCTATCTGAAATCATACCTTAGCCCTGGAACCAATCCAGAGGGACCAATTTATTTAAAATGAACAATTTATACTCAAACTCCAATACAATTAATTAATACAACCTGACGATATTGAAACAATCAAAAAATAAGAACTAAATCCAGGACAAAAATTAAAATGAATAATTTCCTCTCCAATGTTTACACTATAATGCAGAGCAAAATACCATATATTCCATCACATGTTAATTCTGCCTTCCTATTCTGCTAGCTAATGATTCTATGAACACATCTGATTGTTCATATTTCATAACGCATTATTAGAATTTAAATATTTAATAACAACTGGTATTACATTTTGCCCTAATTAGTACACCTCAATGTAATAACCGCTTATAACTGAACTTCACTGATGGTGAAAGCACTTGATTTTCTTCAAAGCACATTGGTCTTTCTCTGTTCTTTTAAGAGCTGTTTCACCACTTTGTTATTATTATTATGGAAATTGCTCTTGTTAACTCATGTGCCAGACCAGTGTGCAACTGCAGACAGCACTGTACACTCACTTACCAAAAATGGGTCCTGAGCTTACCAACTGCATGACTGTTTTTCTCTGGAAGGTTCCATGAAATTTCCTATTTTGAACTTTTCCATTTTACCCTCTGCTGTGGATGGAGGGAGGAGGAAGATATGAAATCCATGCTATCCCTTACACAAAGGAAAAAAAAGCCAGGAAACCCTTGACTTCTATACACCAATGGAAATTATTTGCCGAATAAGCGAAGTGATTAATTCCAGCAGTTCCTTTCCCAAAGGCACACACACAACATACCATATAGGAGATTTCTATCTCATGGTTAGCAACATATTTCCTTTTCAGTACTAAGTCCTCCTTTCATTAGGGAATAGCGGAGATGCTGTGAAAGCAGCCTACAAATATAGGTTGTGTCAGCAGAGAGGTAGCACTGCATGTTTTCATGACAAAAAAGCCAGCAATGCACTCTCAAATTAAAAAAAAAGGCCAACAAGCACCCTGGGCTGTACCAGGCAGAGCACTGCCAGCAGGTCGAGGGAGGTGAGCTTTCCTCTCTGCTCAGACCTGGTGAGACTGCATCAGCAGTGCTAGGTCCAGCGCTGGGCTCCCCAGTACAAGAGAAACACAGACTTACTGAGGCAAGTCCGTAATGGCCATAAAGACAATCAAGGGGCTCGAGCATCTGCTGTGTAAGATGAGCTTGAGAGATCTCAGATGCTTCAGCCTCAAGAACAGATGACGTGGGGAGGTTTTATCAATATTTATCAACCCGATGAGAGGGAATGAAGATAAGGGAACCAGATTCTTCTCAGTAGTTACCAGTGACAGGACAAGAGGCAATGCATGCAACTTAAAACAGATGGAATTCAATCTGAAGGAAACAGGATTCAACTGAGGTGGTGGTCAAAGAACGGCACAGGCTGGCCAGAGAGCCTTGGAGATATCCAAAACCCATGGTCCTGGACAGTCTCTTCTAGCTGACCAGTTGGACTAGGTGATCTGAAGAGGTCCCTTCCAACCTGAACAATTTTGTGATTCCATATCAAAACAAAATAAATCAACTCATTGCATCAAAATGTAAGACACTCTCTACAGAGCTAACTGCTGTACCTTGGTGGATAAGCATAGTATTTGAGCTATCCTCTCAACTATCTAATCAGGACAGTGATAGTAAGCCTAAAATGCTAAAAAGATTAGTGAAGCTGAGAAGATAGAAGGGAATTCAGTAGCAAGAGACTTTGAGTAGCACCATGTAGACACCATGGTGATGTGTACACTACTATAAGAAAAAAAAAAAAAAAAAAAGCAACGCGCCAAGATCTCTAAATGAAATGAGCTTTGATTTAGTCCTGAGCAGTGCATCGAATGTGACTAAAGTATGACATTCTACAGAAGGTGATCCTGGGAATTACAGACCTGTTAACGGTATCATTTGTTACAAGATTTCCTAAAAAATAACACATATCCATAAACAAAATCATGCAGAGCAGAAGCTGATATGCTTTTTCAAAGAGCAAAAATCTAGATTCGCAAACATCTTTTAGTTCTTTAGAATTCAAAAGCATCTCAAATATGGATGAGAGGAAAAAGTAAGAGAAAATGATCATTTACATAATGGAAAACAGCTCACGTTCCATTGTGCTGGATCTGTTCTGTTCCCGACACTGGTAGGTGAATCACTTAAGACCAAAAATTGTTGCATCAAACTGAGGTAGGAATCACCCTGAGGAGTCCAGATTTTCCCTGTGCCCCTCTGCCATAAACACTCTCATCTTGGCAACAACATGGTACCAGGCCATGGTACCAGGGTTTTGGCTAAGTCATTCTCCAGTATTGAACTGCACCTCTCCAAACAAGGTCAAGTTTCCCCATGTTAAGTGGCAAAATGGCAAATGTTTAAATGTAGCTTCTAAGACAAAAAGATTAATGAAATCCCCCCAAACAGTTCTCTCCACATTATCCTGTTTATGGCTAGAAAACTGCCTAGGTTTCTGCTACTACATACTGTATCATTTTTTTTTTTAAAACTATTTATTTTTTGTGCCAGAGCCCATAGTCAAAACAGAAACTAAACAGAATAATAAAAGGAGGAAATAAAAAAAGACAGGAAGAGTTTGGGTGTTCATTCTATTTGCAGCTAATAACAACATTAAAAATTCAAAAAATAACAAATTGAAATCATGTAATGTTTAGATTTTATTTGAAATTATTTTTGTTCAAAAGAGTAAACAGACTACACACTACTAGATTTGCTTGTGGCAACTGTTTCAGAATAAAGAATTTCAAGAATCCCTTGGCCTCTGATATACAACCCCTTTTATTTAACTTCATCTAATTGAAGACATCTGTAGTGGTGCCACACAAAATTTAATTCAAGCTCTGAAATGTCAATAAAAAGTGTCTGTAAGAAACAATACTGGTATAAACCTGGCAGGGAAGTGTGCATCAACATCTACGTAGCCATACAAAATTAAGAATATAATGGCAGTCTGCTGCCTGAGTTGACGAGGTGATAAAAGCCCTTTTCCTATAAAGTCTAATGAGCTCTATTACTCTTTAGCTTTCAGGAATGTAAAGGCCAGTGGACTCAGCAGAGAAAAGCAACAAACTCTCCACACATGGATTCATTCAAACTGCCACATATCAAATTACTAGCATAATTACTATAACCTGACAATTTCATTACAGTCATGTGGTACTTAACTCTAAGACTAACAAGAGAGACAGTGGAAGAAATCCATAGCAGTTTGCTTACTTGAAACGAAGTGACAGCCTCTCCTAAACTTTTAACTTGGACTGTAGTCAAATACAAGTTGATCAAGTTTAATAATACATTATTTTCTTTCATAGAAATAAATCAAGAACCAAAAAGACACAGCGCTTTCTGCTACTGTCTCTTAATACAGGGATATGAAATTCAGTGGTAGCTTATTATCCAGTTTATTGTCCTCAGACTCTTTTGAAAACACAGTGCTAACTTCCTTACCAGTGGGTGATGATACAAATACTGTGACACCCATCTATACCACCTATGCCACAATGGTTTGCTGCCTACAGAAAGCAGAGAGGAAAGAATACATTCATTTCAAAACTTGTATCTAGAACGAATACATACCTCCAGAGGAGAATCACAGAGGAATCGTGTGAACTGCATTGAGATAGATTCATCAGAAATATGTGCCCAAGACGACAGGCCAAATATGCAAAGCAGAAAAAGAAAAATATTAGCAGTACTTCAGGATACAATGGGTCAAATACACTCTTTCAAAAGCGTATCTTTGAAAGACACCATTAGATTTTAAGACTTATGATAAAGTTTCCATAAATTCCCACAGTCTACGTTGTTAACTATCCAAAGTACTTCCCTTGTATAGAAGATTTTAAATGTGATGCAAAAGAATTATCATCTTCTAATACAGATTTGTTTCTGGTGTCCTTTATTTTAAATTACACATTACCCTTCTGTGTGACTGCCTGCAAGAGGGAGCCTTTTCCCACCATTATACTGTTACCTGCCCCATCACTAAAGCAAGGGGGTTAGGGGCCTCATATCTCTTAATATAATTTAAGTCTATTTACATGCAAAATCATAAGCAAGCCTGTTTTAAGTCTAAAAAGGAGGAAGAAAAAAAAAAAATCAACTTCCTGAAAGTGCAAGCATTTTCAAAACGCAGTTCTTTACTCAATACAAAATGATGTGATGCAGATAATCAATCAAAAAGGCAAGGTTTTAATGAGCTGGAACTTGTTCAAGATTCTGAGAGTAATAAAAATGTAACAGTTATTTATTTACCATCATTCATTTATTTGATGCAAATACTTCCTTATTGGTAGATTCCACATTAAACATGTTACAAAGTTCTGGTATGTATTTAACCCCTAAAACATTCCTTTCTTAAAAACCAAGTATGTGATACATGGTTTAATATCCCCTCTTTTAATAGCTGGGTGATTTAATAAGTCAGCAGTTCCCAAACTGCAAACTAAGAGTAAACAAGAACTTTTAATTGAAAGTTTGATAAAAAGAATATACATGGCCTCCTATAAAAACCTGACCGTTGTCAAGAATTCTATGAATTTCTGACATTAAAGATTACTCTGTTTAAAGGGGGATACAAAAAATGGGTTGACAACTTGTCGGTTTCCCCATTTTTCCCAGGGAAAGAGAGGAGAAGGCAGGCAACAATAAGAAGTGAATCACTGACCTAGGACAGAGTTCCATATACAGGTTAAGTAATTAAAACTCTCTTCAGAAGGTGCTATGAAGCAGATTTTAGCAATATCTGGTAGATATAGATCAATCTGCAAACATTAACTGGACCATTCTCATTGTAGCTCAGAGTGAACACAACCTTAACCTTCTCTAAGGTTGTGTCCCTAAGTGCGTCTGTTGACGTTAAAAGAATCGGGACTTTGGCAGAAGTTGTATTTCAGACTTCTCGCCCCAAAACGCGTAGCAGTAGCTGATCTATGGGTGAGTGGTAAACTTCTGGACACAGACTTTATGAACGCACACTGAATTTGTATGAGGTGCTGGCGAAGACAGGGAATTATGCATTTCCTACAATTAGCCATTTCAGATCTAGTCACTACCGCTCTAAATTACTCAAAATTTGGAAAAACAAATGACTGATCCTTTAATTAGATTCCAGAATTTATTTTTTTTTATTTGGCAGATAGGGAGAGAACAAGAGGAGGGGGGAAAAAACCCAGATAGTACCTTAAAGAGAAAAAAAAGTCATTCAAAATTTGAATTGTTGACTTATGTTCCCATAAAAAAAGAACAGTGAGTTACAAATTCCTACACTGCGAGTGCATCAGTCCTTACAGCCAGTGATTTTAGTATGTGCAGGCTTTAGAAAAAATAAAACATGTGTTATTAATTTTTATGTCAGAAGACCCCCAATAGTTCTTAATCTGTAACTTTAGCTTTATAGTGCAAGTTAAACCCTATGGGTGAGAAAACTGAGCCAACAACACTTTTCAAATAGTTTTATCCCTTCTCCAGGCTCTGCTGTACAATCCCTTGGCTTTGGGAGTGAGGGGGGAATTTTTAAGTGTACCTGAGCATAACTGCTGCTTGCTAGGCAGTATATACTGTTACAAATATCTGTACCACTGGCTAGGAAAAAAAAAAAAAATAAATCTTAACTGCACTTCAATTTGTATCACAAACTTATGGGGGAAAAAACATTGCATGTCTTGTTACATATTATTTCACCTGTTGATACTTGTTAAAGATCTCAGGTTAGATAATTAATAAAGTCCTAGAAAACTTGAGAAGACTGAACCTTCTCTAGAAGTCAATTAAGAAACAATTTCCCAAAAGCCCAATAATTTTTTTGTTATGGGTTTGTTGGTTTTTTTTTTAAGGGAGAATTTAATTGACACATAGAGCTGGAAAATTTAATAAATATTTTAGATCCACCAACCTCTGTTGTTATCATCTCAACACTTACTCTTCCCTCCCACCCCTAAATCCACAGCACTTTCATCATAACCTAGGAATACACATTTATTATATAACAGCTAATACATTTATTTAAAAACAGAAGTAAATTTAAGATTCAGTTTCTAAATTAACAAACTCACCTAATATTGCAAGATTATTATGAACACAATTCAGAAATGTTCCAATAAACCATGAAAGAAATACAGTCAAATGCTGGTGTTGCATGTACAATAATGCAATCTGTCACACAAGCAAAATTCAAATTTGTTTCACAAAGTCACGCTTTTCTAATTTTAAGTTCAAACTGAATCACATAAACCTTAGTCTTTTAAAAACTATATAATGTATATGAAATCCACAACATTTTTACTTTGGTACAAACTATTTACAACTGCCAGAAAGAACCAACAGAACAACAGGAAAGAAGTTTAAACATAATTAATAAAACTAAGAGAGGAACACATCACTGAGAATTAAATCAAAGGGAGGGGAAAGGCAAAGAAATAAAAGGAAGGTTTGGTTCAACCCAAAGGTACTTGCTCAAGTAAAAGCACATGCACAGCTTTAAAAAGCTGTAATAAAACTAGAGTGTTAACACCTGCTTCTTTTTATAGGTGGAGGAAGATATTCAGATGCTTTGGATGCTAAACCAAAATGGGTTCCACCCGGTAGGCTCAGTAACTTTCTGAAAGCAGGGGCTAGCCAGGTCACACAATGACATCAAAGTCTCTCAGGAAAACACAGCTTTAAGCTCTTACATCAGTACTTGTAAAATTATCTGAGATTTTCAGTTCGAAGATATCACATAAAGGCATTCATTTATAATTTTCCTTTTGACAGGACTCAACTCCACTCATATTTGCAATTCACTGTCAAGCAAAACTGAGTATTTGCCCTTTTCCTTTCAGTAAAGAAGGTGTGAGCAAGGAATATGGGATTTGGGCCCTGTTTTTTTTTTTAAATCCAATCCCTGAATAGAATTAAAACAAACCAAGGGTGTCGGTTGCTTTTGGGCTTTGTTTTTCATAAAGGTGCCAGGCTCATAATAAGAAATAATGTTACGACTTTCCGTACAGAAGACAAGTCATACAACCTACAGTTCCAGTGTAACACCTTCATGTGTATCAAGCAAATTTATTCTGTTTTCCCTCCCCCGTTTTCAAGGCCAACATAACGAATGCTTCCCCATCTTGGGAACTAGAAGTGGCCAGACAAATCTTAGTGTACCCACTAACAGAAACAAGCCATGAAAAGAAGGAACATTTCAAAATTTCAGTTCCCTTACGGAGTGAAAAAAAAGTCACTGTGGCTTTGTCTGCTAAGAAACTTACTCTCAAAACAACGGAGATTTGTCAGTCTTACAGTAAAGTTTTTTTAATTTTGGATTTACATGGAAAACTTGGTGTCAAAATCGGGAAGAACAATGTAAACTGGGATGCAAAAAGAATCTGAACTGAAACGATATGACTGTGGACAAGGTACTTAATTGCCTGGTTGCCTAAATTCTTTGGCTCATATAGGCATGTCAAGACTAAAATCCATGAATCCATGGCACTACAGTCACAAGGGCCACACGAGGAAGCAGAAGGAATCAGGCTGATAGAAGAGTACTAGCTGTAAGTCTTTAAGTTCACAATATCAGAGATGCAAAACATGAGCTCACTGCAGTGAGATGTTCTGCCACGGCAGTAGCCGACCACGAAGAGCCAATCAGATTAGCACTGCCATCAACTGAAATGATAAAAGAACTAATTCAAGAGCATTATAAAAACATACAGCTGCTGAGGCAACCTACAGAAGGTTAAAAATAACCACAGAAGCCATTGATTTTTTTAAGCGCTCTGTGACTAAAAAATAAAATGAAAGAAAAAGAAAGAGGAAACTAGGCTAGAGGGACGTAAAAGTTTTTAACTGGCTGCTGGTATCAGCTTTCGAATTGATCAGGACATGCTCCTTGGCATTTCCCAGACTACTCTCACCCAGTTTGCTCTATTAGTTCAAGTGGATTTCTGGGAGGCAATTAAAAAAAACTGGGGAAGAAAAAACCCACTATACCTATTTCAGTAATTTTTTGCACCTTTTCAAACAGTGTATCTTTTGTGTGTTTTGAAATTCTTTTCTTCCAAGACAAATATTTAGTTAAGCACAAAGCAAAGAGAGTGTCCAGCTAGCTTTGCAGAAGGAACAGACACACACAGTATTTTTCTGCAAGTTTGTCATTATAAAACACTTACGAAAAGTTAAATAAAACATTTGCTTCAGAAGGTTTAAACAGCAATAAAATGTTCACTCTTGCTCTTTCTGGAAACTACCGTAGAATTTTTATGATCTTTTATGGAAATGTTTTCTAACTTGTGTAGCTGCCACATAGCTTGTTTCAGTTACACTTCAGCTGTCTTTCTTAAAGACAAAGACTACTGTAAAAAGACAAAGCCTAAAAATCACATTAATGGACTAGATGTATTGTTTCGGTGTTTTAAACCACTAATCAATCATTAACTTCTCTAGAGAAGAGGCAGGAAGAAAAAAATGCTTAATTTCAAACTTCTGCATGACAATATGTTTTATGTAAAACTCAGTTTAGAATGATGGGCACTAATTTTTTTTCACAGAAGAACTGAGTATCGCTAAACAAACTGAAAGCTGTTGGATATGTATGTGTGTGTCTACAATACGCTGACAGCTTCTGTAATTGACTTCAAGAAGCATTTTTAAAAAAAGACAACATCAGGTCAGAAATTAAATGCTTCTGGTGAGACGATACTTCATTAAGAAGAACTGCTAGATATCCCCTATTCCCTAAAAATTAGCCATTGATTATATCACTGGGATCAAAAAAATCTCTTTCTTGGGAGGAAAAGGCCAAGAAGAAATGTTTTCACTGTATTCATTTCATTTAAAATTCTTTGCTTCCAGAGCTACACAGTTCCCCATCTGTATCTATCATTTAAATACCAAGAAATACACTCTGACACTTCATATAAAACACAAGAGACATGCAGGTGTCAAAATGTTCTGAAACATTTAAGTATGTATTTCCACATACTTTGTTAATCATCCTGAAGCTGGGGTAGAGTTGGCTCATAGCATCTTCCAGGTGATTTGTATTCTGCAAAGCCCTCCCTGCATTTCTTACACAGAAACACAGGTATTTTTGCTGTTGAGCAAGAGTTAAAACATTTGCAGATATGGATTGCTCTTAGCAAAGCAGAAGATGAGCCAGATCTAGTACTAAGCTTCCTTAAATCCAGTGTTCTCATATGAAGAGCCAGACTATACCCTCAGACCTACTTGCTGTTTCTACCTTGTTTTCAGATTTTTGTACTGTAATTCTACAAAGCTAAAGCATAAAATACTACCTGGTCACATTAATAGTTGTCTGTTTCTTGAAGTAAAACCAGAATAACAGACAGCAGTACATCTGTAAGAGAAAGCTCCCTCCACTTGCAGTGGCTAGCACCAGCACTGGATTCAATTATCAAAGTATTTCTGCCTCGTGGGATTACACAAGAAATAGAAAGTTCATTCTTCTGTCTTATTCACAGATCATCCTTCTATACATTAATCTACACATTTTTCTCGCAGAAATATAACTAAATGCTATTAAAAGTTACTCAATTAAAAAACAAAAAAAATACAGGTTCCAAACCCATGTTTATCCATTCCTCTGTGCATCAATTATTACAACAAAGCTATATTATTATTTATTATATTTCTTGGGACAAATGAAGAAAAAAAGGTGGACAAACCTCCATTCATACAATTTGTTTGCATAATTATGGTACTCTTGATCTGCTGATCAGCGCTATAATTCATGCTCCCACTGATCTTTCAATGGTAGTATAGGGAAACATCACCTGTTCAATGAAAGGATGCCCAGCCTACTACCTCCTCTCTGTTCATTATAGAAGTCTCCCTTTTTTAGTTTTTCTAAGCTTCCATGATTTCAATTTTTTCATTATAGCTTGGCTGGTTTTGTAAAATAAATAGCCACCACCCAAGCAGAAAAAAACCTGAACAAGTAACTTGTTAACATGTTAAATAAATCCTTGCACTTGATTAAATTAGTGGCTTTTCGTATGTTACAGACACAAAGCCTCATACTAAACATGATTACAGTCTTCCACTACTTTCGGGAGAGAAAAAAAAAAAAAACAAACAAAAAGCTAGTGAATTATAGCTCTATTATATTGGGAACGGTACATGACAACTATAGTCTTGAACCTGAGATAAAGGTCCACATACCATTCTTCCATAAAGGGCCAGAAGAAATGCATAGAATGTGACAAACACTCAAACAGGTTCTTCCCTTGCACATTTTCACAGCTTCCAAAAACGAACAGTTCAGGGACTTGGCTAATTCAAGAGTAGCCTTGGATAAACTTCTCCAAGAGGCAGCGACACACCTATTCTCCATCATTGTATCTCACCTCATTCAGGAGCTCTATATACTTTACCACTTAATAATCTGTTGAGGTTCTCCCTAATTCTTCTGATATTTTTCCAACAGCTCTTTTTAAGATAAGAGTACATCTATCACTAAAACAGTGGATGACTATTCACTTACATAGCACCTTAATAAGGTTTTGTGTTCCCACAGAGAAAAACTGAAAAATCAATTCTTCCACAAGACTATTTAAGGGTAAGCATTATGAAGCAACCTTTAATTAGAAAATCATTTGCTATGTTTTTCCTGAGGACACCAATTCAATTCAATAAAAACATGCTGACATAAATATGCAAAGCTGTTGGCACCAAAGAATAACATCAGGACTTGACTGTGCTCCGAATAACAGACAACCGGGTCAGTTTTTAAAGCTGAACTCCTGTAGCTACCAACCAAAGCTTTTTGAGAGTGTTGAGAAGATTTCTAAGGGAAGTTCAGTTTATACCAAACTAAGAGAAAATGGGATAAGCAATAGCTTAAAAGTCTATGCAGAAAATAATTGCAGCTTTTACGTCAAGATGAAAATAGATTTAAAAAATTTTCACATGCAAACTAAACTGGTTTTAATTCCAGGAACAAGGAGATACTCAAAACTGTTCCCAGTATATTAACTTATCTGGAAGATAGCAAATATACCACCTTACCAAATCATCTACTTGTCAATGAGAGCGGCACTGAAGACTGATAATGCTTCCATCAAAAATTGCAAGTTTCATCACCACAAGGTAACACCAACTCTAAGACTTGAAAAAAATTTATTCCACTATGAAATTTCTACCTTGCTTTTTATTAGAACAAACAGAAGTCACTGTCTCAATCAGGAAACAGTACTGCATCACCAAAATGCATTGCAGGACTCCCAAGCAAATTCTCAGACTAAATTCTTTTTAATGAACACACACTATCATTAATGCTATTGCAGTCTCCATCAGAAATGCAGAAGAAGGAGAGGCGAAAGCAAAGAGGAAAAGGCAAAAACAAGAAAGACTGACTGTCTTGAAGTGCACTGAAACACCAGTTAACACTGGTCTCAAAGTGGCACTAACCAGACAGTGCCTAGAAGTTCAGAGTAATTTTTGCTGTCAAGTATTCCCTAGATTCCCTGCCCTGGAAATCATCTATTCCCTCTTCTTATATAAAATCTTGATGAAAAGATGTATATACATTACATAGATGCAAAAAGAGGGCCTTCTTTCACACTGTTTGAGCAATAATCAGCTTCATGGTTCGCATATCTTTTGTTAATATTGTGAACTGTTTTATAACTTTCCACATTAGTGGTATTTTTCAAATAATTACCAAAATTCTAAATCTTTTCCTAAAATGGCCTTTTAATGTAATAAGGTTAATATTAAACTACTCTAGCAGCTAATACAGGCAGACAGTATATCGTAATGCCAACAATCTAAGAATATATTCCAAAAAGAAGTTGTTAATATGTCCCATAACAGTTTTTGTTGGATTCTGAATTTAAATATAGGCAGGTTTCTGAATATGAAGTATTCAGCCAAATATAAAATTAAATACTTTTCCTAAACTAGAAACTTTCCAAACACAAAAGTGTGCAGGACTCCCTGAAAAGGTGGTTCATCCACCATACACAGATACATTAGCTTGCACAGACTAAAAGCTAAATTTAATTTTTAGATGCAAAAAAATTCCTGGATGTTTGCCAGTTTAAAGCCCAAAGCAGACTTGTTACTACCCTGATAAAAAGCCCTGTGTATAGAACAGAATTTCATTCTACCTTTACTTAAAGAACTGCTTGGCTCCATAATGTCTGTATGATATATTAAAAAGTCTGAAAAAGAGGAAGAAGAAAAAGTTTGAGGTCTTTTAAAGAGCATTTTCCAATATTCCTCTAAATAACTTGGATCAGCTTTACCCTACTTGGTATCTGTTCTTAAAAGTGACTCAGATGATTCTCCTCCCACACAGATTCAGTATTTAAAAAAAAAAAAAAAAAAGGAAAGAAAAAAGGCTTCTAATCTACATCAAAATACATTTTGTGTAAAGTGTTCTTCAGTTTAGGTCCTGCATGGATCAAATACAAAATGCTTTTGATTGAAGTATCTGAGCTTTACTACCTAATAACTGTGAATAGAAAGACTTTCTTAGCCAGAGTCACATAAACAAGATAATTTACTAGTGCTAAAGAAGGACCTAAATTAAAACCCATTAAAGCCATCAGGCTGACTTTTTACATCTACTAGAAACTTCTGAGAAGGCCTTATGTCTCCCCTGGAATATTATACTAAGCCTGCACAAAAATGATGCCAGAGAGAAAAGATAAAAGACAGAGCAGGGAAATACCTATGGCAAGTAATAAGGAAAAAGAAGAGGATAAAAATCCATTAAACTATTCACAGTATGAACAGAAATCCTTCTCCTTCCTATTCAAGGGCAATTCCCACGACAGACTTTACACCTTTAAGGTGGTGGAAACCTGAACTGTTCTTAATACATCTGTTCTTTCCTAGACTCCTCCTTCAGCTAAAAAACAAAGTTCCATGGCTGATTAAGGCCATCAAATCCAAGTCTACACCAAACCATGTACTCTGACCCAAACAGAGTTTAAATTAATTGAGAGGTAACTGCTATTCAGAACTGAACTGCAAGCAGCCATCGTGATTTTGCTCTCAATTCTTCATGATGTATTAAAAGAAAAAAATCCATCATTTTAAACAAAAAGTATATGAAGTTCTTATTACCCTCTCTGCAGCAACAAGATTTTCAGAGCAAATGTATGTTATATCTAAGCATTAGGGCTGATACACATTCATCATAACAGACAAATCAAGTCCCTAATCAGGCCAGGTAATTCCTGGTACAAATCTAGTAAATAGCTCAATATTTCTTGGCATGTTTCCAATTTTTACATTATTATAATTAACCAAATCTATGTCAGCAACAATAAAAAGGGCAGAGACTAATACTTATTGTTATGAGTCCTATTATTTTGCAAAACAAAGTGAAGTAAATTTTATGGCTTTCCACAGTAGCATTACAGAGATCTCACAAAAAAGCTCTCCTTACACTCTTTTGAACTAAAGCCAGAAATTATTATGTGGTTCTGTTATTCTACCTGGAAAACAGCCACAGCTTGCTAGGCATCACTCCTGCAAGTACTGAAGTATTGCTTTCTAGAACAGAAAAGTCTGACTAGATAGTTGATCGATATTGGAGTCGTACATTTGCAGTAGCTAGAAATGACAGATCTGAGGTAGCAGTTTTATCAGTTCTGCTAATGAAGATGTTGTGCCACCTGCCAGAGAAATGGAGAATTGCTGCTTGTTTAGAACCCCATGAGTACTTTTTTCTTCCACTAATTATTAGGTGAGGATTAGCATTCTCTAAACACCATTTTAAAAGCAGGCTTTATTCTTATGCAATGGACTCAAATATTGAATCTCAGACAATCAGCTGGTGGGAATATTTTTGCACTATTTCTACTGCAAAGGTGAATTCTAATTGAGAGGTATGCTTATCCACATTTCATTGCTAAAACTGAGATTTTTAAAACCTTCACCTGTTAAATTAAATGAAACCACAAAAAAAAAAAAAAAAAAAAAAGGAGAAATGTGGAAAAGGTACCAAACAGCTTTAAAGCAGAAGATGCTTTTGCCATCAAAAACGCACTTCCATACCATTATCCCACTTCCAGTGGAAATCTCAGTCCCAGATCTCTTTACAAACCATGTAGAAACAGCACCTGTACCTAACTCATTACTAACACTAGTTTTTTAGTTATGATGGTCCATAATCCCTCTCTCTTCACCTCAGTTTTCCCTGGGCTGAAGCCTGCAACAGAAGCTTGCTAAAAAAAACCCACAGTGAAAACTCTCCCAAACAGAAACTCCAATATTTTAACATTTAGAATCACTCAAAGAGACACAATTCTCATCATTTAACTGTGTATTGAAAAAAATGTTTTCATAAAAGGTGCATGCAGTGAACTGTACCTCATTTTCGCCACAGTCAGAAGGTGTATCCTTGTGTATAGCCATCTGATACTTGGCAAATAAAGCGGCTGATTGGTTGAAGGATGATTTGAACTGGGGATCCTCAAAGGAGACAGGTACTAACCTCACCTTCAGAGCAAGGAAAATACAAGCATGCTATTTTGAGTGCATATAGTCAGATAATATGCTTCTGAAGGTAAGGCTAGTGAAAGATCTCCTCCTAGCCACTTCAAAGCCTCTGAAAACAGTTTTCTACTTTAAACGTAGCAACAAGAAAATCCCCCTACAGGGGAAGTCTGACAACACTAAGCTTAAACTGACTGTTGACACTTTCATTACGAGATAAAAATTGCATAACACTAGGACACTCCAAAACACTAGTTTAGTCAGTGTATTTTTTGACCAGATTATTTCACAAATCAACCACAAATTTTCACTGTGCAGTCTCAAGGACTTTTAAAATACATTACTATTAATGGCACATCAGTCATTCTCCCAGTTCAACAATTGCATATTCTTGCTACATATACTTTTTCTCCAAACTACTAATTTTTTTTTTCTTCGCAGTATTAGAGAGATAATATGTATGACAGCTAACTATTACACACTGGTCATTACAAGAAGCAGTACTGATGTGTAATTTAGATGGAGTGCACACATTACTTCCTGAGGGGCTTAAATTGAAAGCAAAAAGGTTTATACCACTTCTGTCCTTAAACCAACAATTTGTATGTGTGATAAATTTTTACTCACATGTTGGCCCTGATCATGCTAGTTCCTCCTATGGAAACATTCAAACCAAAGCCAGTGCGACTAGTTATCAGGGTAAGTGTCCAGCTGGTTTTAGTTCTTATGATAATTGTGTTTATAAGGCCCAAAATATCTATATCCGAAAGCCTCATCCTCTCCATCTCTTACCCAACTGCATACCCATGTAACTTCCTTAACTTTCCTGTCCGCAGTTAAGACTTAATATTTGTGACACTCAGAAAGAGATATCAAGTAAGTTTGCACTTTCAGGATGTTGATTTTATTTGATATGGTATTTTACATGCTCCTGAATATACAATGGATATAAAATCCACATTTGTTTCTCCTAGAAACAAGACACATGAAATGTGCTGAGCTTTGCATAAAATTCATTTGGCCTTCTGACCTGATTTATAGTTGGTTTATCAGGTGGGTCCTTGTGAATAACCATCTGGTAACGTTTATAGACCTGGTAAGACTCCTGAAATGTGGCTTTGAACTGTGAACTTGGTGGAGATGATCTCACCACCCTCACCTTCAGAAGAAGTTAAACACATTTGTTATTACAATATCATGCAATAACTATACGTTTATACATACACAAATATCAGAAGAGAGAGAAATTGTGACTTCCTGAACAAGGGCCCTAACAATTAATATTAGACTCAGCTCAATTCAGGCTACTGAAGTCTTTTATATTTGCACTGAATAACATAAAAGGTCTTCAAACTACAAGTTAAAATAACTAAAATGCTTATAGAAGATCTACACAAAGAGTTTTCAGGAAATAATACCAACAAATGGTATGCAGATCAACTTTTAAAAATATTTTCTTTTTAAAATCTTATTTTGCAGTTTCACACTACACTGTAAAATACTTGAAGGACCCACGCATTTGGAAAACTGGTATTTGTGCTCTTTAGATAAAGACTATGTCTTTATTGCAGTAATCCCAAGGGGATTTCTAGGTATGTTTCAAATTGAAAACGGAAGAGAAAACAGTATTTCCCTATTCGATTACAAGTTAATTATAATAGGAAGTTACCCGTCTTCTCCACCAACATTAACACACACAAAAATAGAAGTATTTAAAAAAAATAAAAATATATATAGTAAAAAATGTTCTTAGTAAAATGATTGCTTCCTAACCAAAAGAATGGTATCACATGAGCAACAGTGCATTTCTTTTCAAGCATATTTAATGACAGTTTCATTCCCAGGAAAACATTAATTTTCCGTATGGTTCTGTTTTCACAAATTCACTGGTACTGATCTATTAAAAGAAACCCAAAATCCACACTTGACAGCCATAGTAAGAAGCACAAAGACAATCTGGGAAAACAGGGCTGGAACCATCCTCCTTTTAATTCTCCCTGCATCTTCTAAACAAAGATGTTCAGACAAAGCCAGCATACTTCTGTTTTACAACTCAGACAACCTGGAGGAGTTAGTGAGAGGGATCAATTTCATGGCTTCTTGTCAGTTATTCAGGGTGAATCTGTCAAGTCATCATCACTACCTCTGAATAACTACCAAAAGAATATGAATTTCCAATACCATCATTGATAATCAGTAACTACAGGTAAATACTTCTATTCAAATGATTTTCCAGCTTCCGAAAAAAGGAAAAAAAAAAAATGGTTTGAGGATTAAAAAATGTTAACAAAAGTCTGAAAGTCTCCCAGATAACTGCCTCCATATTACTAAAAGATTTAACAGCAACCAGTATATTAAGCAAAATTTTCTACCATCACTTTTACAGCTTCCAAAGACATCAACACACATCAATGACATTTATAAAGAGCAGCTATCTTATCTAATTTTATGAACAGTTACTGCTTTCTTGTCAAGATTCATTAGCATAGATTGTTTAAGTATTTATATACTGCAGAACTAAATATTGAATCTCTCCCATCATTCAACACTCAAGTTAATTCAAAGTCTTTCATTTTCAAGTCACACTGTATGAAATCAATTCGAAAGTTATTTTGGTAATTGTACCTGGGCTCTGCTACAATTCACTGCAAGTGCAAGAGTACCCTCTTGTGGTTACACAGAGCTCAGCTGCACCATATATATATATATTTTTATATGCAGTATCACATATATTTCTGGATTTAAACTACAACCATTCCATAAAGTCACAAATACTAACCATCTAAGCATTTCAAAAACTCCTTAACTAGACTTTTCCTTAATTTGTCTCCCAACAGGAGTGAACAAGACATTACCTCTAATTTGTGTTGTGCATCATCAGGTAAAGAAACAAAAACAAAGTCTTCAATGGTTTTAGGTTGGTTTGTCTTAGATTTAGAGTTTTGCAAGAGGAAAACTTGATCATCTGTTTGAAGTTGAGAGCCTCCCAGTGTGCACATCTGGTTCTGAAGGAGTTTCTGCAGTTTTCTTTCTTTCCGTATGTCCTTTGCTTTTCGACACGGTGGCTTGCTCAGATCAGCCCCTTTCCCTACAAGGGCACAGACAAAGAATTAAACACCACATTTTGCAATAAACAAGTAGTTCTTACATAATGACTGAAAAGAAATGGTTAAAACCACCATTAATTGCAGACTGTGATCTGAATGTAACAAGCTAAGTTGCAATTCCTCCTCTACAGCTATTTAATGCAGCACCTTAATATGGAAACACCTTGACCTCTATTACACCCCAAAGTCAAGGATATATTTAAAAACTAAAATGAAAAGACTTCCTGCTAAGATTTTCCTTAAAACATTTTGTCACATCTGCCTCTCAGAAACAAAGAGAAGCTCCTGTTCAATGTATGGTATGACGGTGTACCACATCCAACCAGCTACAGCATCAGCTTGAAATACTAAAAGGAAAAAAGCACAACCACAAAATATTGCAGCCAGATTCACAGAGAATTGTTCAACCACATTAAAAAAAAACAGGTAGCTACACAACAGAATCCTGTAGAAGACACACACCAAAAAAAGCAGCATTTATTTTTTGTCACCTGAATCCTTATACACTATATAGAAATGCTGCCAATGCCAGCAGCATTAGTGCAAATGCTACTAATGTTACGTAGAAGAAGAGGAAAAGGCCACATAAACTTCCATCTTTGTTTAAAATTACATTCAGATTGTCTGGTTTTACTAATTGTTTCACTTTTACCAATTTACCTCCATCTTTAACAGATCAACCATTTATAACGTTCAATTTGTGAAATGTTATTTACTTAAAAGAGAAAGACGAACCTAGAAAACAAATGGATCAGCATGGAAAATAGTACATTGTACTTCAAGAACTTAGCTTTAAAGCAACACAACCAACAACATGCACAAATAAATATTCACGTGGTCCAAAGCCCTCAACGAAGGGGCCAGATTAATTTTATACTTAGGACACTAATGTAAGATAAAAAGTCAAGATAAAAGATTGCCAGTAGTACAAAAATTAATACAGCATTTTCTCCAATTTAAAAAAAAAAAAAAAAAAAAGAGGGCTGGTCCCCATGCTACCCACTAAATGCACTAAAAGTACGGTTACCAAGCAAATAATCTACTTCCAAGCAGCAATTTCCCTAGACAGTATGATTTTAATAGATATTGATTGTAAATCCATAAATTCAAATTTGTGAAACTTACAGAAAGCAAGAAACGTTTTCCTAACACTCTCAGTTCTGCCTGGAACTTGTGCATGATTGTTGGCTATTCCATGTAGTGCCCACAAGGAACTGAACACCATACCTTGCTCCAGAAGCTGTGTAAAAGCTGTACGAATCTGCCTGCACCGCTGGAAACAGTGGTGGAAGAAATAATCAATTTTCAAGAAATACCTGTCTCAGCAACTGCTGTTGCAAGTTCCACACAGAGGGAAAGTTGCACTCAAAACTGCATCAGTGGCCAACTAATGTGATATAAAATAATTCTGCATCTTTTATTACTTTTTAGTGTAGTGGTGAGTTGAAGACAAAAAAAAAGAAGTCATAATACTACAAGTTTCAAGAAGAGATGAAGAGTGGAAAAAACTACTCCAATGTAGTCATATATCTTGCACAGAACCAAGACTGTAACAAATATTATGCCAAATTGCTGAAAAAGTCTTTTACACCATTAGCTTTCTCCAGAAATCCATGTATTTACAAGAGACACGGGCAACTTCTGAAAGACTTACTTTTTCAAAAGAGAAAATACCCTGAACAGTGGGGTGCTTTTTTTGCAGCATTAGGAAGAAGGCACATTTCCGATTCTATTTATAAGAAGTAAAGAAGAATCCAACCCCAGACTAACTACAGCTTATCCCATTTTACTCTCTTGAAGGCCTGAAAATGATATGGAAATTGTTTTTTTCCAGAACTCCTATGAAAACACAGTTAGAGCTTTCTTTCCTCCTCCTTACCAATAACTTATTAGCTAAAACTAACATCTTTCTTGTCCTCCACCCGCTTCAAACCTTCCCATGGACAATGAGAGCAGTGGTATCCTTCTGCAAACTGGAAATGGTGAGAGCACTGGTATTTTAAAAGCTCAGTGATGCATTTAGACTCACTTCACCTGCAAAGAATTGCAGTTCTCAGACTTGCTGCCTGCATCTTTCTTTACCAATAGATACATCATAGAAATTGGCAAAATATGTTATATAGGGATAAACTTTTAAGGATCAGTAAAGCTGTAAACTATCCTTTTTAATGTGCATACCGTACAGAATTTACAGAGTTTGTAAGTGCACTCCCGGGGCAAGTTAGCAGCGAGCTCTTCATGGCTCACCCTGAAAAGTCCCAGTCTGGTTTCTCCACATAGACTCCATGTCAACTGAAATGTTGAGAGAATCTCAGGGACTTAGAAAAGGAGCTAATACCACTTTGGCACTCTTCAGACATCCTACAGTTGCCCTATAGCAGATGTTATGATCAAGTGTTCTTACCTCTCAGCTAAGGTTTCTGAGTATTTGTTTCATTCACACAGCAAAAATTATTCACCAGAAAAGGACAAGTATAATACTATGAGAAAATTACAGATACCATGTGAGCTGTTCATGGGCAAACAAGTCAGAGGAAGAGTTTATTTAAAAGACTCATGATACATGTGAAGAATGACTGTTTCATCTGTATCAGGATCTGTTTCACGTCTCCTATCTTCTATAAGCTGTAAGTTAGCAAGAAAAACTTCTTAAAACAATGAATGTGCATACAGACATAAGCAAACCTTCTTTTCTATCTGAAACTGTGCAGAAACAGCCCATTATTCCTATAGGACAATGACCTGTTTTGTTTATAAAGGACTAAAAATGCAATTAAACAATCTTATTATGGAATACGTCTACATTTTCCAAGATGAAAACTAAACATCTTTCTATCTGGAAAGTTTTAAACTGAATTTGACCTGTGACACCACCTACCCTTAAAAAAAAAAAAAATTAAGGACTTATTAAATAAGCTTTCTGATGCATTTATTATTCAATTTTCTATTTGATTTAAAGCCTCCAGAAAGAAAGAATCACAGTAATGCATATTTCTCCTCTATAAAAGTAAATCCCCATTTACTGAAATAAAATACAATGTTTCAGACTTTATCTGCATTTCCACAGTTTCAAAGTTTTACCCAATGTTATTTTTAACATAACCAAAGACCTTTTTCAAAAGTATCTTACCTTTTTCAAAACAATGGCATGTTCACACTAATAATTTACCCAAGTCTGCCATCTGCTGTCAATATCCACTTAGTTTGTTTCCAAAATGAAGTTTACGTAACCCAAAGTTTGTCATCAATTATCTTCAAAACAAGATCTTAACAAATAAATATCTTAACAAAAATAAACATGAGGTTTTTGAAAGTTTGCACAACAAAAAAAGTTATATAAACTATATAAGGACTATAAAAGTTTTGACTGCATTTTATAAAATCAAAATCTAAAATACAGTGTTAACAATTCTGGAATAGTTTTCCAGGAACATGTAATAGTACTGTTTCTATGCAGCACTACTTTTTTTCTGAAAACTTTCCTTTTTGTTTAGATGCAAATTGCTTGTTAAGCTGGTGAAAAACCTAACCCAATTGGAATGAGTGTTCCTTAAAGGAAAAAAATCATTTTACTTGAAATTAGCTAGCCTACAGAAGGAGACAAAAATCTTTGTGAAGGAAAAAGTACTTTGAATTCTCATAAATACTGGCACAACATGTAACAAGCGAGGGAAATTAGGAATTAGTATGACATCCCAACACACACAGAAGTTCTAAAGCATCTGGTCTCCACTAGGATTTTAACTAACATTACCCACCATGTATTGGCTACCTGCAATTCACAAAATACCCTTTATTTTTCTGAACAGGCCATTGTAGAGGTTATGCAAAACTGGAAACATGATCTGTAAGACAAGGCTGCCCCACCTGCAACCTCTGGGCCACAAAGGCCTGTCAGCAATTCTACCTTTGCCAGTGCAGGCTGCAGGTTAAATGAATTATTCTGGCAATAATCCATCCTCCCCTTACCATCCTCCTCCCAGAAAACACCCACGTCCCACAAGAACGCAGCCAGGACACAAGATAAGCTGTAAGAGCAGCACTCTGCAGGCACATCCTGGTAGCAGAGTTTTCCAACATTTCTTTTTCCCCTCGGGGACCCTCGAGGCCTCCTCTGCATGATCACACCCCGCAGAGGCTCACCTACCAGCTGTGACACACAATCTCCCCTCTCACAACAAGCTACGTGAAAAGCTTACCACCCCTGCAAGCAGATGGGAAATTCCAGGCTCTCGTGCCACACCAAGGGGTACCATATCAGCTATCACACGAAAAAGATTACAGTCAGATGACTGACAATGAGATCATCCTTTTTAGTGTAAAGATTTCATATTCAAATGCAACTCAAAGGCAGCATTTCAGAAATCTTTACAATTATGATACAAAAGCTTGACTGAGGGATAACTTCCATATCGAAAAGAGTGACCATACTATTAAAATTGGTATTATACTTAAAAATATATTATATTAAAAATGCCACCCATATTCCATGTACTTTCACACAAAACTGTAGAAATGTATAAGCATTTACCTTCAATTTTTGGCACATAAAAGGTATAGCATTGTATAAATGCATCAGAACTAAAATGAGGGAGATTGCCTTACTTCTTGTACATACTTACTGCACTTCCTTAGAGAAATGTAAAATTGAGTTCACAGCAAGACAAAAATGAGAAATTACTACATCATTTCACATCCTCTCGTGACACTGCTTTTCTAAGCTAAAGGTAGTCAAAAATCTAAAACAAGGAAAAGCTCCCAAACAGATTAAAAAGCTCACCTAGAAAATGTCATTCTTTATAGAGGACCAGAAGAATCTCTACTTTTTTTTTTTAAATCAGCAGAAAACTATACAGCTTTCTTTAAGCCTACAAAATAACAACACAACGGTATACTGAAAGTATTTCCAATGCCAGTTAGATCTGTGGCAAACAGTCTATGAGTGTAAGAAATTTAGCCTTAAACCAGTTATTCGTAGGTCTGTATTCACAGGGTGTAAACAACACAATTTGTACTACAACAAAATGACCTGCAGAAAGGAAGAAATGTAAAAACAGTAACTCAGGTGTTTTTCTTGGGTCTTAAACCAGTTTCCCACTGCTGCATAAAACAGGTTAAGCCTTAACCTAACTCAGTAACTAGCAGTCCTGCAGCACCACCCAGAGCTGTACCCAGCTCTTAGCCTTGCACAACCAGGGAGTCCAACTCCTTATGGGTCCCTTTCAACTTGAGGTATTCTATGAACCTGAAGGTAGATAAAGTGTGAGTCACCACATCCTACAGAAGAAAGGGAGGGCTGGGTGTACACCTTATTCTGCACACAAAAGTATCCCAGATGGAAACTGGTCCCTGTGTCTGATGAGATTCAGTCACCTTGATCTATCTGACTAATCTAAATAGCTTACAGAAAACTATCAGCTGTTGATACATATTTTCAATATCTAAAAAAAAAAAAAAAAAAAAAAAAAAAAAATAGTAACAAAAATCAATGCAACTTTCAGGAAAACTAAAACTTTTCAGGAAAAACTAAGAAAACAAGTAACATGCAGCACCTCTCAATTTATACACTATAATTTCATAAAATGAGTATAGGAAATAAAAAGAAACAATTATTGATTTACTAGGCAAGATAAAAAGAAAAACTTCAACAGGCGAAATCATGACAGTATATTCCAATTACTACCAAAAATTTGACTACCTGGTTTTGGTGGCGCATGAACAATTTTAGTTGAACGCGACGGTTCTCCAGGGACTGGTGTGTCTTTATCTGTACATATCTGAGGACAACCCGATTCCACCTTCTGCACATTCACCTCTTCTTTTGTTTCTCCTGTGTTCTTCTCTTCACTCTCCACCCTCTCTGTGTGATCCTCGCTCAGAGGAGTCAGTTCAGACTGACTGATGTGAGATTCACCTTTGTATGCAAAATCGCAGGCGACCGCATCCTCTATGTGGGAATCCATAGGCTCATCTGTCAGTAATTAAAAACTGCACGAATTAATTTGTCTCTGTATAACCACAGCTCATACCCTGCACTATTAACATTAATATTACATGAACTCATTTCCAATGACTGTTTTCCCACAGACCGAGTGACTGTTTGCAATAGTCTGGAACCAGAAAGCTTGCTTTATGACACGGAACTACTGGCACCAACTCACCTATGAGAACAGTTTTATTTTCTCCACTAAAACGGGGCAGCCAACTCATCTCATGCCATAACTTCAAACAAACAGTAACAACAAAAAAGATCCAAAAAACTTAACACAGACACACACAACAGGAAAATTATAACGATTCAAAACCGACACAAATTCTACCATGACTGAGAACAGCTGGTTTTGGTGCTGGATAAACGGGGTGTGACGGCTCAGTCACCTGAAGAAAAACCCTCCTTTCCCTGTTTGCTCTTCCTCTTCTCTTAGTCCTCTCCAGATTATCACTTTTATGACAGAGGTAAAACACGGTCTAATTCTCTATGGCACTCAGCTAGAAAGTAAGTACATGCCCAGAGATGAAAAAGAAAATAAGCTGGTCTGTGCAAAAAGTAAGGAAACATATTCTTCAGCAAAGCAACTCAGCTGCACAATTCGGTGTCTGGGCTACACCTTGATTCAAAACACTCTGGAAAGACACAACCTACCCACACCTTTATAAAGGGGTCTATATACAAAAATCAAAAGCATATTAGCCATTTGATCACTCAAACAGGTACCTGATCCTCCTTTCAAACACCAGCCCTGCTTTACAAAGACTAAGAATTCCTTACCTTCGCTCGCTGCTTTTGAAACATCTCCTTTGGAAATAAATTTCAACATTTTCTTCAGAACTTTCTTGTGAGATTTGGAAGGCTGGAAGCGCAAAGCCTGGCACCTTAAAAAGAAAAAATTATGACCACTTCTTTTGTGAGAGATTATTTCAGCAAAAAACGTTAAGGAACCACTTAAAAACATTACACTCTATATGTACTTACTAATCAGTTAAGTTTCTCTGTATTAAGTGGTCAAATATTTTATCAACACTTTATGGTGTAGTTGAGAATTATCAATGTTAGGTTAATGGTTGGACTAGGTGATCTTCAAGGTCTTTTCCAACCTAGATGATTCTGTAAATTAAATTATGTTGCCTTGTACTGCATAATATCATACTTTATGGCATGTTTTGCATGTATATCACTGTAATCACTAAAATACACCATGGTGACCTCAAGCACTGCATAAAAAAGCTTCCCTAGGAGGTTGATACACTAGAATTTTTCACTTATCCATCTTATAAATACAGCACTGATACTTACTACTAATGCTGGAAAAGTGTATCTAGAATTATTCACACCTAATCAACTGACAGCCTCTCTTATTTAGGCTACTAAAGCAGTGTTTGTGGCATACAGACATACTGGGTCACCTGCAAGCAGTGAGCAAGAGAGCAATCATAGGAGTCTTGCTTTGGATTGCAACCCAGAGGCAAAAGGCAGGGGTATACACTTAGATTGCTTACAGGAGAAAGTCACAGAGTTGCTGACGTGCCTATGCACAAATCCAACAGCGTACATTTAGCATTCAAAGCATCATTAAAAGCAGATAAACTTTTCAAGTGTTATGTATTTAAAGCACTAAACGCAAATGTGTTACTGTCAAATAATTCACCGTAGTAGATTTTGAGTTTCTTACCTTATTGTGTACTGAGGACAACATGTCTGATTCATGATAGGCTTGTAGACACATTTTCCACTTCTAAAAATAATAATAGATATGTATTGATTTTTTGTTGCTTATACTACAAAATAAATGGAAAACCAATCTTTAAAACACCAAAATATTACATGATGAGTAACAAAAACCGAGCAAGTTCTTCAGCTTCTTGCTGCTATACTAAACTACTATCCTTCTAAAACAACTTATTACTTTCCTGGTCCACAGCGTTACAAAAAGTTGCAGAGCATTGGATAAATAGTTCTATTTCAATTACTGACAGAAACTTGTTAACTGTTGTGGTGGGTTGACCTTGGCTGGATGCCAGGTGCCCACTATCAGTCTATCAGTCCCGCTCCTCAGCTGGACAGGGGAGAGAGAATATAAGGAAAGGCTCATGGGTCAAGGTAAGGACAGCTTAACAAAGCAAAAGCAAAGGAAAACAGAAGATTTTATTCTCTACTTCCCATCAGCAGGCGATGTCCAGCCTCTTCCCAGGAAGCAGGGCTTCAGAAAGCGTAGCAGTTGCTCCAGAAGATAAAGGTAAATAACAAATCCCCCCCCACTTTCTCCTGCTTTCTCTCAGCTCTTATTGCTGCTATGGACTATCCCTTTGGTCAGTCGGGGTCAGCTGTCCTGGCTCTGTCCCCTCCCCAGATCTTGCCCACCCCCCAGCCTACTGGTGGGGGGGATGCTGGAGAGAGCCCTGGTGCTGTGCCAGCACTGCTCAGGAGCAGCCAACACACCAGTGCGGTGCCTTACCAACACCTTTGTAGCCACCAAGACACAGCACAGCACTACGGGGGCTGCTGTGGGGGAAATTAACTCCATCTCCGCTGTTTTCACAGACCTAAATTTAAAATCTGGATTCTAAATTGTATCTAAACTGGCAACACAGCTTTGTATTTTCTTTTTAAATTTACCTTCGCCATCCTCTGTCTATCAGATCCTGGTAATCTTGAACTGTCATTGAATGTGCCCACATACCTGGAATAAGCAATACAGTAACACACTTAACTGACCACAATTATGCTTTAAAACACAAAGTTCTACAGAAAACTGACCACAGTTATGCTTTAAAATACAAGTTCTACAGAAATATTACTGTAAATCTGAGGAACTAACAGGAACTTTCAAATAGATGTCTTTCAAGGATTTGGCATATTCATAAATCACCAATTTCAACATGCACATTAAGTGTAAAAAATCCCAAACCAGCATAATTCTTGGGATGCAATCAACTGCATCACTCTGACGGTACACGTTAAAAGTTTACCTCTCCATGTGCTATTTTTCCCAAAAATACACCAACAAAATAACGAAAAATTGCTCCTTAATTTTGTTAAAGTCAGTCGGAAGCACTGGGCCAGAAGATGTTTTCCAAGCAGCGCTGAAGCTGACACAGACCATTCCCGGGGACTCCTCAGAGAGCAGCTGCCCGGGTGGCCGCCGAGCTGAGCGGAGCTCGGGGACTGTCACCTCTTCACCGGGCAAAAGAATACAGTCCGCTTCCCGTTAGACTGGCCTAAGGAAAACTTGTCTAACCACAGCTTTAGAGCCATCGAGCCTCGCCAGGCAGACACACTCTTATGGAGGGGTTAAGCCGAGCTGTCGCTGGAGGGTCAGGCAGGGCAGCTGCACCTCAGAAGTAACGCTGTTCCCGCACAACGCTTTGGGCGAGATCTTAACTAAACCCTTAGTTAGGGTCAATTAAAACATCTTTTACAAAGCTTTCCCGTTATTTTTGATGGTTTGCCCTTAAAGCACTCCTGTAAAACTAGACCATGGGGGAGGTTTTCCGGTGAGACCGCGGCCTCCAGCGGCCCCGGCTCGCCCCGCACCGGCCCCGGCTCGCCCCGCTGCAAGCCCCGAGCAAAGTGCCCAGGGGTTCGGGGCACTCTCCGGAGGGCAGGCCAGCCGCGGCTGCCAAACCGCCGCCTTCCCCCGCCGCTCGCAGGCCTCCCTCAGCGCCGCAGCCTCCAGCCGCCCCCTTCTCCGGCAGCCCCGGCGCGGCGCGGCCCGGCCCGCCCGCGGTTGCCCTCCGAGCCCGCCCTGCCCCCGGGCCGCACCATGGGAGAGGTTGCCGGTCTCGTTTTTGCAGTAGCCGCAGCGGTAGCCATCCTCTCCGCCGAAGTACTCGACGATGCTCGGGGAGCTGCCGGCCGCCGCCATGTCCGCCGGTGACCGGGCTCAGGACAGCTCCCTGCCCGCCGCCCCGCACCGCACCCCGGCACGCCCGGAAACGGCCGCCGCCGCCGCCATCTTTGCTACGGGCAGAGTGCGGGCAGCGCGCACAGGAAACGCCGCTCCCGCCATGTTTAGCACGGGCGGCCGCGGCTTCCCCACACGCCCCCGGCGGGCTGCCCCCATCTTTAGTGAGGGCGGCCGCGCTCCCCCCGCCCCCGGGCGCCACAGCAGCCCCGGCCCGGCCTTCCTCCTCCCGCTTACCGGCGGAGACCTTGCCCCGCTCCGAGGCGCAGTAGCCGCAGCGGTAGCCCTCCTTCCAGCCCTTGTACTCCACCACGGCGGCAGGCATGGCGCCCGGCCGCCCCGCTCGCTGCAGCATCGCCGCCCGCAGCGCCCCGCCCGGACGAAGCGGGGTGGAGGCTGCCGCCTCCGGAGGGGCAGTGCTGGGCCCCGGCCGGGCCTCTCCGCCCGCAGTGGCGGTGTGTAATGACCAAAGATGATCAAACGATGTTTTGGCATACCCTCAGCGCCGGATCACACTTCATCAACCCCCCCAGAAACATGCTGGCCTGGGAGCTACTCGGGTGCTGGATCAGAAACCCTGCCTCACGATAAAAGGAAGGGAGAAACCCTAAAAACCCTAAAAAACCAATGGTCCTCCAAAGAGCATCTTCTGGAAATACAGCTAGACTTTAATTATTCTGAAGAAAATAACACCATGGCCTAAAACAGGGGTCCTGCTCAACTTACAACACCAAATACACATGAGGGACTTTGGGGTGTAGGGGAAAAGACAGAAAGGATATGTTTTTATCTGTAATTAAGACCAAATTTCCAAATTCAGACCTTGATTTCCAGAAGAGTAAAAACTGAAAGACTATCAATTTCTCCTCCAGCAGCCAAGATCATCTAGATAACAAGATTATCACAGCAGAGATGGTTAACCATGCCACTTGCAGGTTGCTATTCAGGAGAGGCAAGGGATAAAAGAAGGGGGATAGCATTTCCTTTTTGTGAAAGCTTTTAAGTGGCAGTAAACCTTACATAAAGTAGTAAACTAAGCCACAATAAATAACAAGTATATGGTAATAACCCTGTGACAAGTATAAACAAGGCAGCTTTCATGATGTTCCGATAAAAATAAATTTAATTTTACAATATATACATATAAAATATTATCTGAAGGAAACATTTAAAAATATTTTCTTTAAGGCACCTAGGAGGAAAGAAAAAAAAAAAAAGACAATGACAATATTAAGATTTGCAACTTACCAAACAACTGTAACAATTAAAGAGTTCAATCCTATCGTTTAACGGATTTTAGAGGGAATGAGACTGTCTTCCCTTCCTGCTTCCCTAAGTCTTTCTTCAGACTATTAACAACATAAGCTGTCAGTAGGTTAAAATAGTAGAAAAAATAAACTATGATTCTTCATAGCATTGCATTCCAAGTACAAGTATAGAGTTCCAAAAATTAACTCAAGTATAGCACTTAACTGACCCATCAAATGTAAAAATAAATGTTTTTTTTCAGTTAATTACCATATAGAAAACTAGATTACATATTTTTTTTCCACAAAGAGATCAAGAATATAGAAGTGTCCCAGATGTTATACAGTTACAAATGTAGAAGAACTATAAGCAGGCTAAATAATAAGTAGTTTTCCTGCAGTTCTTCCACATGCATGAGGAACTCATGCACTGTATCCTTATTTAGCTGTGATTTATTAAAAGAACTTACGTGAAGAATTAAGCTATCTCCATTTGATCTTCATTTCTGTGAGAAGGATGGCTAATCATGGGTTCTGTTATTTCATACGTTTCTACAATCTCCTAGTTAGAGATGACAAGAGCATGTAAGTTACAAGAACTGACCCATTTCAAGTTAATTGCAGTTACCCCCAGGTAAGTAATAAAATTTCTCACACTAAAGCACTATTTGAAATTACTAAGTTTCTTCTGCACATTCAGACAAGAGTTGTATGCTAAAAACTACTTTCTGAATAAGATTTATTACAAACAGTGAGGAAATTGTACAGAAAGCTTCCCCTCTAGAAGCAAGTATCATATATAAGGGAAGAAACAAATTGCATACTTATGCAGCCCTCGTATAAAACAGTAAAAGACAAGTCACTGCACAACTTAAAAGCACTTAAACTGACCAGGCTTCAAGAATCAAAGATGAAACTGCTATCCCAATTCTCAGTTTTCTTGCATTTAAAAAGCATTTGTTAGATTTCTGATTGTTCTGGAATCCATAAAATTAAATGTACTGATAATATAATAGAGTAATACCCATGCTCAGCAGAGTACCCAACAGCACAGCTCTCAGATGCATTCTTACATTTAAGAAAAAAAAAAATCAAAAGTATCAAGTGCTATATATTATACCTTCCATTCTTGATGGGACAGAGAAATGACAGCTTGGTTCCGTATTCCAGCACCATGGTCATCCTCCCTGCTTTCGTCTTTTGAAGGCTCTGTTCAAAACACAGTATTTTCATAGACTTCACAAGTGTAAAGTCAGTTTCCTCCAGGAACACAAAATCTTCACCAAAAGCGAATCAATTACACATGCTCCACTAAGCTCACCTCTATCAATAGCCTGTACCATATACTTCTCAACAGATTTCTATAGTCTTACCTCCTAAAAATTTAGGAGCTAGTATTTCTCAGGGTCCCAGAAGGACCTAAGTATTTAATCCTCTATGAAATCCCACCAAAGTCTTAATCCTGTTGATATCCAGTGGGGAAGAAAGCCAAAGACTTCATACACAGGGTGGCATTTCCTTTCCAACTGTTTTGAAGTTACATCACTTCCCAACTCAGATAGACAAAGGAGACTTCTTGCACACAAAAATATCTTTTCTCAGCAAAGCGTAACAATGTTCATATACTTACTAGCAAAGATACCACTTAAAAGGTAATAACTTTTTATTTCTATTAAAAGAATTAATTTTTATAGATTAGCATAATGGCCGTTTTCCATATTTTGATATTTGAAGAGACTCCTTTCAGTTCCTCTCAAATCTCTTTATTCCTTCAATTCACTGTATATCCCCAGATCTCTACTCTTGCAACTAAAAACACACCTAAAACTTTGTGAAGACATAAGATGTAGCTACTTTTCAATGCTGTACAAAACCCAATTATAGTCTTTTAAAGCTAGATTTTACCTATTATTGGCAATTTATCGTCATCCAGCTTTAATCTTGCAAGACCATCCTAAAAGACAGTAGGATTTAAAGTTTCAGAAATTAGAGCTAATTAGGATAATGCACTAAGATTTCATTTTTAATTAATGTATTACATGAACAGGTACATGTACTGATAAAGAATCTTAATTGGCATACCAAAGAAGAAAAAAATATTTAAATATAGCACTTATTCATAAAGAATGTGGCTGATATAGGGCAGTTGGTAACTGCTGGATTATTAAAAAATCTGGTTTATTTAAAAATTATTATTCATTAAATATACTTGTTTTAACCCTTCATAATCACATCACTATTCACTATAAACCTAGTCAATATATATTTGTAAGTTTCTCTCTTTTCCCAAATTAATTTTATTTATTAAACAAACTAGTTTGAATTGTAAATCTACAGATTTGAAAAGAACGTGAAACACTGCACTGACATACTTTCCTACAACCTCAATAACTCCTCTATACGCTACAGCTACTGTTCTATAATCTAAAGTGATGTGAGCTAGAATCCCTTTTTGAAAAGTGTACTGACAGCAAAAAATTTCACTAGTGTTTTGTTGGTAAATTGACTGTAGAAAAAAATCTAATTAACAAAAAAAGTCTATCTACTGTTTTCTTTTTTATTCAGTTACCAAAATACCACAGACTGTTTTAGGATTAGGATTCCTAATATTTAAATCCTGATCTGTCAATATTGAAGCCATAAAAACAATAAAAATCGGTATTTCCAGATAATTCCAATATTTAAAGTAAGATTTCAAGAATGTGCCATGCCTTACCTTTATAATGAAGGAGACATGAAAGATGTTTTCCACAGTGCGTGCAAAAGAGTTTGGATCAATCACAAGATCAAAAAAGGAAATAGGTGTTTCAGCTAGAGATGAAAAAATGAGTTTGTTAAAAAAAAACCCACCACAAAACACATGGTATACACCGAGCAAATACATGTAAACACAAACTTCAGAATGTCAGTACTCCTTTTAAAAGCTCATGAATGTTTATGTCATTTAGTTACAATGCTGATTTCTCAGTCCACTGCAAAAAGTAACAAGTTTTCTAGAGAATATTATTTTCTTCCATCTTTTGCCACATGCATATACATACACAGTGACTATCTGTCTGCCTTCCAAAAAATGGCATGCTCTTGTAAGGGGGAGAGGGTAGGATTTAAAGTTACTTTACAATCAAACAGCAACTGATTAGCGTACATAAAAACAGCCAGTATATATCCTTCAACAAAGACTTCTACTTGCAAACTCCACCTAATTTTGCTTCTATAATTTAACCACTTCTAACTGTAGCAGATTAAAAGTGTTCATTTTCTCGAATTAAATGCTTTAAAAGCTTAATCAAATCATACTTACGATCATTTTTAAAATGAGTTTGCAATAATCCCAAAATCCTCTCTACTTCTTTTTCTGTAGCTTCCTGATGAGACTCCTCCATTTTTTTTAACTGGAAAAAAGAAAGTTACACCTCAACCAACCACTGTTATAAGACAAGAATACGAAAAGGGCCTTTTATGAACACATAACATAAAAGATAAATTTTTCTCTCTATACCACACATGCACGGTTACAGACACGCTTATGCAAACATGAGACAGCTTGCAAAGTGCTTTATGAACTAATTCCCATCTTACAATATCAAGATTAAAGGCCACAGTTTGTATGTTTTGAGCCTATCTACAGGTCTTTGCTTACTTTCCAATAGTTCTGTGGAACCGGGTTAGCCCTAGTGGTACACAGCCTGTGAGGTTACTGAAGAAGTTTATTTATAAGCGCAGAAGGGCAGTTCATTAAGATCTTTTTCCTCAGAAAAGGCACCTAAGATAATGTGTAAGAAACATCATGGCATGAAGTCTGACATGGTCAAAAGACACAATTACTGTGATTTTACAAATTTGTTCATTATCTGTAAAGGAGGTTGCTCCAAACTGTCCTTCAGGTTCTGTAACCAGCAAAGTACCAAATTAATTTTCCAAGTACAGTCTTCAGTAACTTGTTTGCTGTTCCTGTTAGCGAACACTTTGCCTTTGATCACCTTGCAATAAAACAGGCTACAGAAACTTTCACACATAACATGTATCTAACACAGATTAACATGTATGCTGATCAGTGTTTACCCAAGCAAACCACAAAGAGCAGTCATGCACTCCTGGAATCAACTGTTTCCAAACCCCAGCTCCTCTTCTTCCCAGTACAAACTATCAGAATAATTTATATCACTATTTAGAATATTATGAAGTAGGCTGTATTTAAAAAGACATACTCAACATTTTGCCTCTATGTACTGGTATTATCAGCCGGAGGTTCCCTGCAACAACATGGTTTGTTTTGTTAAAGTTTCAAAAGTAAGCCTAAGTATTCTCACAGTTTTGCCTTTCTGCCAGAGCAAGGCAGAAAAAATTGGGAAGCAGAAAGCAGAGAAAATAGTGGTTAAGTCAGCTAATCAATTTGCTGTTGTTTAGTGCAAATGTAATGCAGTTAGACACTTTTAAATAAAAATTGAAAACATGCTAATGGAAAGAAGTCTCTTATTTGTTTCCTTTCAAAGCAGCAAGCATCAGAGCAAATAAACTAACCTGAACTTGAAAAAAATAAATCTTACTCCCTTCCACTGAGTGAAATACTGCAGCCCACACAAAACAAATTAAGAAGCCTAATAACAAACTCTGAAACCTTTAGAGAGGTTTTAAAGTCACGTGCAGTAACTATGCCATAACAAATTGTTAATAAAGTTAAAATTGTTTAAAAAAAACACTTCACAAACCTGAGCAGGCATTGCTCGTATTCCTTCTTCTCCTGTCATCTTTTTCTGCCTCTCAATCCGTTGCTTTGGTACAGGAGGATCAGACTTGAAAGATCCCAACCTAACCAAAATAAAAAGAACATATATATGGAAATATGTTTTACATTATATGCTAAGAAACCTATGTACTGAGAGTTGATCTCCCAATAAAAGTGTAAAGTAATGACTGATATCTAAAAACAAAGCTTCAGAGATTTCTGTAAACAACCATCCCCAAAAATTGCTCCCAATATACATTGACAGCCTCAAACCAGAATTAATCAACAGATGTACAAAATCTGATGCAATTATTCCAACTTTCTTTTTTTAAAAAACAAAAAGTTTTAATCTATTTTTCTTAAAACTAGCTAAGAAATGAAACAGCGTATATGCTTCATATCCTCCAATATCTCAGTTTGAATTTATTACAAACTTTTCTGCCTGAAAAATCTCCACACAATATTTATCTCTTTTTCACGTATAGTTGAGTTTCTGTAAGTTCAGGTTTGCAACAAGGTGGGGTTTTTTAAATAAAAGAAAGCCACAAATTTTTAAGATATAGTCAATCAATAGAACATTCAGTACACTAAGAAAAGTTTCTCATTAAGCAATGTGAGTGTAATATACGTACTAGATTTAGGCACTTTCTTGAAGTGCTTACCTCTCTCCATTGACTATATAAGGAACTTAGGCTCCTAACTTTGGTTGCCTTGAGTCTCCACCAAGTTAAGATGCCTAAAGAGGAGAGTGTGAATTGAGACTCAAATCAAGTTAGTGACCTCCAACTGCTCAATTTCAGAAGTCACAGACCAAACATGGAAAAAAAAAAAAAAAACAAACTAAAAACCCCCTCAGGCCTCAGATAAGAATAGATGGAGTCAGAAATAAGTAGTTGTTTTCCTAAACTGAGAACTACACTTTATTATTTAAAGTTAACACTTTGTGAATATTCACACATTTCCCATCAAAAGCCCATCATTACCTAAGGTGTCAAAATGCAACTAATAGGAAAAAAAAAATAATCTTTCTGGCAGTCAGCTTCGTCTTAAGATCATAAAAATGACTGGAAAAATAAACTTATTGTTTCAAGTTTACAGCTTGAAAGTGCAAACACAAGTTTGAAATATCTCAATTAGCTATCCAACATTAAGTATCAGGTATTGTAGGATCAAATTAGTATATTCAGCGACTTTGTTACAATGACAGTGATATTTAGAGGGGTGGAACATGTGCAAAATCATAGACAACTGAATATTATTTTATCAGTTCTGTCGTTGATAATTCAATTGAACTAGATCCAGCTATTGTAGGCTGATTTTATGAGAGGTTTAAATCAGAGCTTTGCTACAAGCCAGGTGATTAAGGGTCATTTGACAGCAGCTAAAAGGCTCCTACTAAATGGGTTGCCTACCCATAAGGAGAGATGACACTGATTCTACATAAAGCCATTTGCCAGTAATCAGGTGATTTCTTCTAAAGGCAGAGCTAGAAAGCAAGATTCTAAAAGACAACCCATTGACACAGACGTACAAGAAGAACTGCTGGCCTCTTCGTGATAATACAACCATCAGGTAAAAGACAGAGACCCTGACTTCCCATAACTGTCCAGGAATGATTAAGAAGAAAAAAAATTCCTCTATTCATGATTCTGGCTACAGCTTGTACAGAGGGAGTAAGATGAGGGAAGAGTCAGCTTCTAAAGGAAAGAGGATCACTTCTACTGGTTTTGGTCTGAAACAGGTAAATCAAGAATACCCTGCAATCTCTACTAGATACAACTGATATTACTTTCTAGCCAAGCCAAATCAAAATCAGAGGGAGAAATATTACAAAATATTTTGGAGACAAGGAGTTTACTGTACCATATGAACAGAGACCACGCAGAAGTTCTTGTTGACACTCTGTGACCTGAGATTAAACTCTACTCAACCCCAGGGCATTAAAGACAAGAAACAATTAAGGCCATTAGCCTATGCTGCAGTATATACTATTTCCTTAAATAAACTTACATATAGTGAAAAGAAGGTGCTCTTCTGAAGTACTTTTCTGTTTCTTCTCCCAGTTTATGCCAGGCATTACTAGGTAAATATCCAGCTGAAATGCCCTCAGAATCATTGTTATTTTCTTCTACTTCTATGCGATTTATACCCATGAAGGTTAGCTACAAAAGAAAAAAAAAGAAAAGCCGCAATGAAAATTCATTTAGAGAAAGATCGGTAGATACAATACTGGTGAAATACTGTATTATGGTGTTTGTCCTGCTAGATCAATATTTAATATCGCTGCATAACAGCCTTGACTTTCCCGAAGATACTGTGAAAACAGAAAAACATACAGACTTGTGTTCAGCAAGCAATGAAAAAAAGAGCTATAGGAAAATAAAATTGCCTATAATCCAACAGAATTTCAGTGATGTATGAAGTAGCAAAGCATTACTTAAATTGCACTATAAAGCTAAGATGTCTCACAGTTTCTGAGCACCACACACTTCCAGGAAGCTCAGCTCCTCAAACACCATAAAGCAACTTATTTGGCCCAACCCTGCATCCACCAATTCAGACTTCACCAGAAAAAATTTCAATAAAACAAATGAATTTGATGGGTTTTACATTGCAGAGCTCTAGACTTGACCAAAAACTCAGACTCCTTATTAATCTGCTGTAACATAAGAGGAAATTTCGGGGCGGGGGGGGGGGGGGCTGTAACATAAGAGGAAATTTCGGGGCGGGGGGGGGGGGGGCTGTAACATAAGAGGAAATTTCGGGGCGGGGGGGGGGGGGGGGGGGGGGGGGGGGGGAGGAAGCCTGCTTCAGAGCTATTCTGAACTGACTCTTCCACTCAGTCAGAGTACAAAGAGACAAACACGTCAAATCTAAAAGCATTCAAATAATCCAAAGTCCCATTTCATGTCAGTGATGCAGGGCCTTGAGAACTCCATCCAAAAACACATGAAGCAGTGGACAGGATAAAGAAGCTACTTGGCTACTGGGAAACTACAACACAGTGGGTATAAAAAAAAAGTGCACAATACTGACCTAAGAGCACAGACTGAGCTGTGATAAAGCAATGAAGGGAGGATGCCTGCATTTGATGTTAGACTTCCCCCTGTGCATATTGGAAATGCTTAATACACAGTTTAAAATAATTAAACAACACTAACCAGAAAGTTAATTAAAGAAATTCATAGGAAGAGTGTTAAATTCCATCAGAACTGTCATGTATTGCCTGACAACCTGAGGCTTTTATTTTAAAATTCTGTAACAAATAGGACAAACCTCTAGTAAAAATGTCGGCAAATTCCAAGTCTGAGACTTACCAAGTCTTCTGCAAATACTAGTGAATCAAATGCTGCCATCTCAGAGTGCAACTCATTGGCCTTCTCCTTCCCTAGATTTGATGCTAAGACAAGAAACTGGGCATCCAACGCAGCCTCTCGTGCACAGGAAACTGTTACAGAAAAGTTTTAATGAAAATAATATGAAATTGTCAAAAATATAATAATAAAATCTAGCATACAGACTATTCTGGATGTAAAGCTTTGTAAATCATTTTACTGCACATTTTACTCTAACACACTTACATCCATCATCCTTATAGTAATATTTGCATTTTAAAAAAAGCAGAGACAAGGAGATGATGCTGACAAAGGCAAGCATGGAAGAATAACACATCTTAAAGAATAAGATGCATTTTTCATTGACATGTTTTCCATCTTTCCAAGTGAAATAACCCCCTTTACACTAATACCTTTTAGATATACTACTTAAGTGCATTGTTGTACAGAGTCAAGAAACAGCAAGGAGTGTTTCTAAGTGCAAATAAACACTAAAGTAGCGATATTTATTTTCTCATATCAACTTATTCAAACAATTCCTCTTCAACTAAACATATCTGTTTCAAGCTATACTTTAATAATTCTGATAAAGTACTTGGATGTCAACTTCATTCTCTTGCCCTTTTTTGTTTATAAGGCATCATTGCCTCACATTTGGCCAGCTGTCAAGCAAACACCTCTAATAAGGACAACAAAATTTGTTTTACCTCCACTGAACAGTTTGTTGGCTTCTTCTAAAGCTTCTGTCAGTCTGTTGCTTTTTGAACTCAGCATATCCTCACGATTTTCTGGGGGGAAGGGACACAAATGAAATCCTAAATTACTTACATACAGAAGCATCGAGAAACACATACTTAGACCTTAATCAAATCTGGCTGGTTCACAGCCCATCATCTACACAAAAATACAGAATATACTTATAGCACCTCAACTGCAAGATTATGTAGGCTCCATTTTATTAATGCTTATGCATTAAGTCAGTTTGAATAAGAAATTTTCCATTTACTTCAATGGAAAAAGATTTATATGGTTGAAATTATGGTAGCAGATGCCAGATTCCTCTTGGTTCCAGTAAAATACCTCTATTTGTGTTGAAGCAGCTACCATAGTTGTCTGTATGTGATTTGCCTTACCCTTAAGGATTTTCATGAAGTCAACCAACCACCAAAAATACATGCTTGGTGATTTCCAAAGATCGTCACGTCAAACACAGTTATATTTAACAGTCTACATATGATGTAATAAAGCTTTCAGATGTCCAATTCTGAACAGTTACTCACAGCACGGCTTCTAAGGACACACACCCTACTCAATGCACTGACATACCACTGTTGTTTTTCTCCATAAACACAGGCTGGATCATCCCTAAACTGCATTATAACTAACTCTACAAATTTAACAAGTATGCAGAACAGGACCAACACCACATGTTACTAAATGTGGCAGTGCTTACCCAAACAACTATTGCTAGTCTACTGTCCGGTCCTGGCAGATAATGGTACCTGCGGTTACAAATTAAAGCTCGAACACCATGAACGCAAAATTAAAGGCTTCCAGTACACCTCCGGGTCTAAAACTGATCGTTCCCCTGCAGCAATGCAGCCACACACATCCCTCATAGCCTTGCAAATGCTTCCAGGGATGCAAATTTCGCTCTAACTACAGGCCCAAAAAATTCGGCAGCCCAAGGAACTTGCAGTTCCAACAAAAGCTTGAAGCGTCCCTCCAGAAGAAAAAAAAGAAGATCAAGCTACCAACCTGGTTCCTAAACGACTGCCCCGGGACCCACTCGCAGCCCCCATCTCCCGGGGCCAAAGAGGCATCCCCTCCGGCGGAAAGCCCCGGGGCCGGGCACAGGCCGGCAGCCCCCCCCCACTCCCCGCCGCGGGCTGGCCCGCTCCTGAGGGGAGCCGCACCCCGGGCTTACGCTGCACGTTGTAGATGAGCTCCCGGTACTGGTTCCGGATCATCCTCCTGCTGCGCTCATCGCCGGCGCTCGCCCCGCTCTCCGACCGCCTGGCCTGCTCGTCCGCCGCCTCCGGTTCCTCTCCCTCCTCCCGGGAGTCCGGCGGGCGGCGGCGCCTCGGCGCCCGCTGCTTGTGCTGGAGCACGGCGCCGTCTTCCGAGGTGGACGGCAGCGAGAGGCGGCCGCGCTCCGCGCCCGCGTTCCATGAGGAGGAGAAATCATTGCTTCTGCTCGTCTCCGCCATGGCTGCTGGGCGCCCCGGGCCTTCAGGAGCCGCCGCGGAAAAGGCGCGGGAAGCCGCCGCCCCGGGCAGCCACAGCCCCGCAGGAGGCGCCGGGGGCGCGGCGACGCCGTTACCGGTCGCGACGGCGGCCCGGAAGGGCCAAACCAGCGGGGGGGCGGGGGCGGGGCTAGGAGCGCCGCAAGCGGCTCCGGCGCGGGCGCCGCCATCTTCGCTACCCGGGGAGGTCGCTGCCGAGGCGGGGACCCGCAATGCCCGATCCCGATCCCGATCCCGATCCCGATCCCGATCCCGATCCCGATCCCGGTCCCGGTCCCGGTCCCACGGGCGGGGTCACTCCCTGAGGGCACACCCGCCGGCGGGGATCGGCGGCCGCTCTCTGAGGTAACGGCGGCCCCGCGGCAGCCGGGCCTCCCGCCGCCCGCACCCCCCGCGTTGGTTTTCCTTGGCTCGCTCCAAAACCCGTCGCGCCTCTGTAAATCCTTGCGAGTAACCCCGCAAAGTCCGCTCACGCAAGGCGAAGACGTGACTCACCGCCACTCGGATTAAGCAGGTTTTCTGCTTTTGAAAAGTTGAGCAGAAAAGTCCTAGAACGTTCACTTTTATTAAGGAGTGGAAATGTACGGATAAACCTGATGGTAACAAATCTTCCATCTACTTTTTAAGCTTCTCTAACATGAGAGGAGTGGGGGAGGTGAAAACTGGAGGCAAAGGGATGCTGTACTTGCCTGAGTATCTCTAATACCTCTATTTCCATATAAAAGATTGATCACTGAGGGATCTGCTCTGGCAAATGAAGTGACAGATGTATACTTCGAAGCGGAATAGACTCCCAAATTAGTTAATCGTGACCAGTGGTGTTCTACAAAAAGCACCAAAGCTGTGTTAAATGTAAGAATACATATTGTTAATTTACTAGGAAGAAATACATCTTCAGTATTTTGAAATTATCCACAACCAAGCCTTACAAATCTGGAAAATTCAGCAACATTCAAATTGTCATTTCATGATGAGCGTTTTATATTACAGAAAAATTAATGAACAGTTTCTCCTCTCTATTCCTTTCCCAGTGCCAGTATCATTAGTGTTGGGTTTAGTGTAATGATGGATCTGGCCTCTAATTTGGAGCAGTGGGCCAAGTAATGTCCCTCATTGCCCTTATTGTCTCATAGTTCATAAATAGTAGAATTGTTGTAAAAATATCAGTAATTTAGAAATTATGCTGAATGATTATTTCTGACGTCCTGATGATCCTAATTTAAGAGTCGCTTGAAGTAAACTCTTGGTTTATGTTATGTTCAAGGAAGAAACAGAATGACCAGATGTGGGTATCTCTAGGTTTGCTTTATTAACAACTCAGAGTTGGGCCAACACCACGGTGAGGGGTAAATGTCCAAAGGACTCGCATAGTTTATATACTATTTCTAAATCTATTATTTAAATCCAAAGTCTTTGTAAGTTTCCACTCAACCTTTTAGTTCTTGATTCTCATCATTTATTAAAGTTCACTACAATCCCCTGTCTCAGACAAATTCTCTTGTGGTTCCAATCCTAGTTTTAGTTTCAGGGTCATCTTTCGGGTCTTCATCATCTTCTTCATCTTTCTTCCACCAGTTTTCATCTCGCACAATTCCAAGAGAAACTTCAAGATGCTCTAGTAAAAGCTTAGGTAGAGCAAGCAGTTTCTATATCCTAAATTCTCTAAATCTAGCAAAACAGCTGTGTTTAGTCAATTAATCATCCTTTGTTAAAACTGTCTCTATATGATTAGCTTCACTGAGTTTTAAACCAGCCTTGAGTTGGGACTATATAAGAAGCAGGCTAAGAACACTTTTCAGGCCTGTTGAGCAGCATTCTGGTTGCTTTGGTAATATTAGAAGACAGCTAAATCCTGAACACATTTTACTAGGCTTTAAAATGTATTTCAAATATACCAGAGTTATATTTAAAATTCTTCTACATCATCACACCAATCAGATAAAACAAGCCTTAGTAATCTATTTCAGTTGTGAGTAGAGAGTTTGCACAAGATTCTGATGAAAAGAGTATAAAAGAAAATGTAATAATACCAAGTTGCTGTGATCTGTAAGAAATTTAAAACAGCCATATATGTTATAGGCTTAATTCCTGGTTACAGCATGTAAGCCCTTAATCACAGAGCTCATAACGTTGCAGTAACATGTATGCTCTCTCCTTCAGTGTACTGTGTAGTGTTCAAACGTAGTGACATGATCGCCTAGAAATTTTTACAATTTCAGTAAACTGTGAAACAGGAGGCAAGAGTTGAGAACCTTCACGCTTTCACAGTGACTTCCTGAGGGCTTCAGCAGGCTGGAAATGGTCTGGTAAAGCAGCCAGAGAGGCAAAAAGAAGTAGCTTCGTGATCATTCAGATAATTTAAGTCCAATTTTGTACTGATTGTAAAGCAAGTGCTCTTACACAGATTCACAGCTACAAAACTGCATCTTCCGACTGACTCTTCCTTCACTGTTAATATATATTCACATAACCAGTTAGAAAAATAAAGCATTCTAGGTGTAATGAACGCTAGCATTAGAAGAGATTTTCAAATTTGGGAATCTTTCATGTTATTGTTGCAGAATAAAATACACTTTGTATTAGAGAAAAGGCATTGGGATGAAGTATTCTGTAATTTTAACAGAAACTAAAAGTCATTAAAGATAACATATCAACAAAAACATATTGTTACTTGCATTGAAAAAACCCAGATTTTTTACAAAGAACACATTCAGTAGCAGGGATTTCCATCCCCCTGAAGTCCCAAAACACAATCTTCTTTTCATAGTGCATGGCAGACAACTTCCAAATTTTCTTGGTCATAGTTTAGTTGAGCATTAATCCAGAGGCGCATTAGGTTCTCCTGAGAACTTGACATACTTGTGAAACTTGAGGCAAAATTTAAATGCATGACTTACTGCTGGTCAATGCGATTAGTATGAAACTTTTTACAAGTTTGCAAAAGCTCTGATCCATGCAAAGATATTGCCTGTCAAAATTAATTCCTCGTGTGAATCCATTGACTCCAGAAAAGCTGTGCTAAAGGATGATTTTAACCAAATTTCAAGGACGACAGATGCCACTTAAAATATTCCAAATTATCAATGAGGGTTTTATTAAATACATGATTAGAATAACAATATAGTACATTAAATGTTGATTTCTAGAAACTTTCTTAATGACTTTTTAAAAATTGTTGTGAGGAATCTAGGTAAATTTTTTTGCAGCTTTCTCAGCTTAATTTTCAAATTCAGATTAATCCTGCAAAATATAAATACATAACACTTAGTACTTCATTCTGTGATTAAAACTATTGTGTTGGTCTAATTATTGTGGTGTTAGAGTATTTTTAGCAGGAGTTCTAAAACATCTTCATAGATCAGACTGATCCAGTATACAGTCAAAACTACCTTGTCTCCCAGTACTTCTGCCAGACTACAGACAAAGCTATCTTTCAAAATATATGTTTTAAATGTTTCATTTTCCACTGCAAATTTACTGAATTATGGTTTGGACTCTTGAACAATTTTCTATTCTTATACTTTGTGTGACTAGTATAGTGCTGTCCAATTTGCATTGCAAATTCATCATGAGTAGGATGCTTTTGTACCCTAACATGAAAAGTCTCAAGAGAGGGTCCAAACAAGACTTGGGCCCATTGTACAATGCAGTACGCAATCACATAGTGAGAAATATTCCCTCTTTCAGAGACTTTGTGAGACAGTACAAAATGCAAAATGCTGAGCTGGGTGGGAGGCAAAACGGTGAAAGGTTTGATAAGAGATGAAAGGTTCAATACCTTGCTGAGGAAATCCTGTTGTATCCAGTCTCATCCAAACACTAATCTTGTGTTTCTGAAGGTGATGCTTGCTTTCTGGAAATCTGTGTTTGACCTTTCTGGTGCTTAGACAAACAGGGCCTTTTACTCAGTGGATACAAGAGCAAAATCTCCCACAGACTGCTCTTTGTCCCAAATACGCAACATAGTAGCAGAAAGTGTTCTTAAAGAGACAGCCCAAATTAACCAGAAATTAAACTCTAAAAAGCGCAGTACTACAGCAAATAACATGCAGCGTATAAATTCACTTTTAACAAGAATATTGTGCACTATAAAAGGATTTCGACAATTACCGTCACAATCCTACAGTAGCTTATCTTTATATGTGAAATAAAACCACTCCGCATAGATTAGTGGCGTTTAATCTGAGTTTAGTTTTCACTTTCATCACTTTCACCTCTTTCACTGAAGCTACACGTGCCACTTGGGAGGGAAACGAGAGGAAAAGCCTGCTGCTTCTTGTCGGGTGGTGCAGCCTGGCACAGCACACACAGTTGTGTGTGAGACAGAAGGTGGATGCTCTCGGGACTCGTAATTCCTGTTCCATCTTCTGGTTGCAAGGAACAGACCGGCGGTTTCAGAGAGCATCACCATGTGTCACGTCAGCTCGGGTCGTCTGGAGAAACTGAATCTGGGAGCACCGAGGGGCAGGAGGACAGAATTTCAGGGGTAGAAGCGTCAGCCAGCTCAGCCCTTGGTGTGCTGTCTCATGACTGGAGGGTGACACAGAGCCATTGTGCCAGCAGGGATTATCCTCCATGTCGGTAGGCACATACGTTCTGCAGGCCTGCCTTAGATCTACAAAGATGTTTACGTTCTTGAGTCCTGTTAATTTCAGTGGGAAGAAGTGCCTAAATTGTGCAGTAACTAGATCCCCTATTTCCAGCTCTTGCTGTAACAGTTGTCCATAAACTCTCTTACCAAGTGAATAAATTATTTTTGATCTGTGCTGTAGCAGTATTGTGCGCAGCAGGTTCCTGATACAGACAGCAAAAGGCACAGAGAAGCAGAATGAGGGCCAGAACCAGCATTTCAGGCTATACGACAGGTTGTGAGGAACTCTTACCAATCCCAGCTATAGCAAGGGCATATTGTGCACGATTCAAGAGAATTTGCAGCGGTGTTCCCTCCCATCCACAGTGATACGGCATCCCACTGACAATTATTTTCTTAGGAAAACATGAGCACTATGCAGTAAACTGATTTTCAAACATAGTTTAACAGCTGGAAGCCAGAAGTGGCATCATGAAACCAGCAGATTCTGCCTCCTATGCCACTAACTCTGTTCAAGAATTACATTATTTATCTGAAAATTAATTTACAACACATGCAATATCACTTCTCGTGTCCCAGACCTCCTGTCCCAGACCTCCTCTTCCAGAATAATGCTGTTGCCTTCTGTAAGCTGACTCACAACACACGGCTTTGGAAAAAAGGGAAATATAGGGGGATATTATTAAAAAACTACCATAAATGCTCTTAATGTATGCAGACTTTCTCCTCCCAGTGAGTCCAGATGTTGGGATGAAAAATTTAGTCTTAACAAATGTAAGTGTATGTGAGTTACAGATTTTTTAATATCATCTGACTCTGCTTAATATGAACTAAATATCTTGCAATATTGCCAGACATTCCTCTGCATTTTTATTTTGAGAGTTCTGCTTGCCCAGGTGATCAGATCTCCATTTTCCTGACTATTGTTGTGCCAATTGTTACTGTCACCAGTGAAAACAGTAACTTAAGAAAATGGTCTATGTTCAGCAGATTATGGTATTTTCAAATTGTTTTTACTCACCGAGACTACTTTTTCATCTGATGTTCATTCAGTTTTCATACATGCATATTTGCAAAACCTTATTTTGATTGAAATGAGAAGACTTACGTAGAGGAATCCTAAAATAAATATTTCAAATTTATTAGCACAGATTCACCATGTGCAGATTTCACTGTTCCCTCTTTTGACTCCTCTCAGAGTGCAGAAACACACATAAAGTTTCTGGCATTTAGCAGAGGATCTCCAACTGAATTCTAATTGTTAACGCTGCAGATTTTTTATATATCATGATACACAGCAGCTCCCACGGATACTGTATTTCAGCAAGCAATAGGCAGTCTCCATTGTCATCAAGTAAGAGCAATAATGGGGTTTTTTTATGGTGCTGAGAAGTGAATTACCAGTGGTGTTCACTGTGCATCCCAAATAGCTCCAGAGCTGCCCAGCATGCAGGTGCTCTCATCTAGAGCCAATAAACTGGTGATCTACCACCATTCAGTTTAATATAAAATCTAATAATTTGTCCAGTTCTGAAAGATTGGTCTCCTGATGTGAACATCCCCAATCTGCTAGCAGATGTTCCTAGGCACTAATGGAAAAAGACATGGTTTTAAATGAGACAGTTCAGTCACTGCCCAGGAGTGTTGCCTATGACTTTAAATCATAAACTTTTTCATTTCCATTTAATACACCAAAATAAATGCTACTAATCGGGATGAGGAGATAAAAGAAGAAATTAATTGTCTAAGAACATGGCACCACAGGACCTGTTGCCCTGCGATGGCTGTTCATGACATAAAGATAATCCTGGTAATCTGAAGTGGGGCCTAGACTAATTGAAAACATCAGAAAAAAGCCATCTGAGATACTTACCATTCAGCTGAGAGCTCTGCAAGCAAACACAGATGAATTTCTTTTAATGAGTGTAGCTAACTTTAAAAAATTGTTTTAGCAATGTAGAAGTGTAAATTCATATACTTGGTTCTTGGAGCAGCTTTTATTTCCATATTTACTGATAAACCTGTGGGAGGTAAAAATCTGATACCAGATACTCTTTCAACAGAGTAGACTAGATTACAGCCCGTCAAATCACAGTGTACATTGTCTAAGAAGGTATATACAGAGGAATATGAAAGAACAATTATTAATAGAACTCTGAGAAAAACCTGGGGCCCGATCTGATGGGATGTCAGGGAAAAAACCCTGACAGGATCAAACCCTCGTTGGCACCAGGAACTCTTTGATGACTTGGGAAGTTTCATTAAGTGTAAGACTGACACAAGGTTGCTACGACAACATGTGGAAATCACAGTGGCAGAGACTAAAATGCTTAAAACCTTCCACTTTATCCCTACAATCAAACAGCAATTTAGTTTAGGAAAACAAAAAGAAAAAATCTTTGCAAGAAGGAGCAGGCAATATATACATACATACATCAGTGATGCCTCAGAGCAGAGAATAGCCAGACAGCTGCAGCCTTGGTGGTCCATCCAGTACATTTCTAATGGAGGAACAAAGAAATTAAAAGCAAATGCAGAACAATGTCAGATTTTTGTGAAAGAAAAAGCCAATTATTGCTCTATAGAGTTGTGTCCATATTTTGCATAACTGCATGGCAATTTTTTTCACATTGAAATTTTAATATGCCGATAATTTCTATATTCCCAGAAAATTCATAAGAATTCGCTTTTCTTTATAGCAGGCTCTATAAGTTATCACCTATTAGACATTACCAGCACCATGCAAACAACTTAAACCTAAGCGCTTTTGTGATAGGTTTAATCCTATAACAGCAATCATTTGTAATAATGTGAATATATTATTACATGTGTTTAAAGGCCTGTAACTCACGACCTATTATAAAAGAAATAATTTTTTCCTCTCTGAAATAATGTATTCCAAGGGAGGATTTTCCAAAAGTACCATGTAACTGAAAACATGCTGTATTTAAAAGTCATTTCTATGACTGGTGTGGGTTTCCTATTCCAGTGACATGTGCTTTGCGGGTTTATAGTTAAGACAACTCTACGCTGAAGTGGCTTGTTTTTTTCCCTGAAAGGCTCACAGATGTAACGCTCTAACTTCAACCACAACATTCAAACAAGTGGGCTCAAAGTTCCATTTTAGCCATGGTGAGACGAGACAAGATGCTTTCCCTCTTCTCTGACCTCATGGACAAGAGAAGACTGAACGCAGTCAAAAGGATGAAGACTGGAACAGAGGTGGGAGACTTCCTTTTCCTTCTCTGCCCCCTGCCAGGTAACCTACTAGCATTCCCAGACTTGGAATGTTTATTCTGATCTCCAGCAAAGCACTCCTCATGAAATATGCAGAGCAGTGCTAACTAACTGCAATGGTCTTCTTAAAGCAGCTATCTCTTTTAGCCATGCTGTGGTTATATGCATTTGTCACGTGCTAAACGGATTCATTTTCCCAACCTTCCCTTACTAAATTAGTCAGGTGAGAGAGACAGCCGATGCTTAGTAATTATAGTCCTGGAGTGAAAAGGCAGAGAGTAAAATTCCAGTTGCAGTGGTGTATCATAGAACTTGTCTCACTGCCTTAAGCAGACAGTATACTAACAACAACAACAGCAGTCTGCACCCAGTGTGCAGGACCTATCTCATGTTATTCTCATCCAGCAACCGAGAATTCCTGTGAAGAACTGATGTGTCACAGCCCTACAGCTCCCTGGGTCAGATTCCTTACACTTCATAGCGATCCAGCATAGTGTTCTCCAACAGAAGCCAGTTCACATTAATAGAACACTTTCATGTGATCCAGGGAGAAAGGGGATCCATACACCAGCTAGGAGTGCAGGAGTGCAGAAGATTATACAAATCAGGGACAGGGTGGGGCATTTTCATTTTTAGTCTAGAGGAAAATTGGGTAAGTAATTTTTTTATTAGTTCTTTAAATTTAAAAATGTCTAGACTCAAAACAGTTTACTAATTATGTTTTAGACATTACAAAAAGGCAAATGGAGTGTCTTATAAGTAACAGAAACTTTTCTCCTTACCAGAAAAAAAAAAAAAAAAAAAAAAACCAAACCAGTGGCTCCTTTGAGGTTCTATAGTTTCATGATCTCTTGTGTAACTTGTTTTACAATCCACATAACCTATAGTCTACAGGATGATGACTATTTAGTCAGTATCTTTCTAAGACCAAAAGACTGATCGTTAAATGTGCATGTCCTAAAAGAGCAGTTTTAAAAAACATGTTACAACATTACAGACTGTAACAGCTATTTGCAAATGCTGGAGTTTTAAAATATGGCTCTCTTCCACCGTTGTTCCTTTTTTTTTTTTCCGACATAGTTTTAAGGATTTGTTTCAGAAAGGATTGCTTGTTGATTTTAAGTTGCCATGTAACGACAAGAATGCGTGTTTCTCATGCAGAATTTGAGAGATAAAATTAGCTGGCTAGTCCCTGGAAAGATTATGCAGATGTTTAAAGATGTTCTTAAGTGAGAACTGACTGTGTTTGTCCTTTCATGCATAATGAAGTTTGCTGCAGGCTGCAAACACTGAACATCTGTAGGTAGAATATTGCTCCTGGTGAGGTAAACCTTTCATAGATCTTCAGGTAGTTGAAGTCAGTTCTAGCCTTAACCACTAGGAGAACTGATCAGATTAAAATAATACTTCACTAGTTTGAGATTAACAGGAATTTGATTATTAATATAATAATATATATGATTATATATAATAGGTTATTATTTTGCACCTTGACAACATTATATGGAATTATGTTGTCAGCATATAAGACCGTGGCCACTTCAATTATTTCTGGATTTTTTTAAGGTAAGAGGTTTGTATTACCACAATGTTTTGATATGTTTTGTATGTTTCGGAAGCTATTTTTCAAGTAATATGTCTTTAAAAAGATGTGTTTATCTTCAGGCAAAACCTAGCAATCATATTGACAGACACAGAATGATAATGCTTCTATCTGTATTATAAAGTTGGTATTTCCTCCAAAATCTGATTTAATCCAAAATAGAGAGTTCTTATAGCTTGAATTTGTTTCTCATGACTCAGTATTCAGGATCAAGCTGCTAATTATCTAGGAGTAGAGCTTTTTCCCTTTACACAGCCCAAGAGATGGGTTAGAAACCACCTATACACGTAGGAGTTAAGAAAAAAAACTCCATCCCTCCATGTCAAAACTTTTTAATTATAGATTCAGAGATTAATTAAGTAGATGCTAATACATATATACATAAATCTTATTTTAAAGGCATTTTGGAGATGAGAAAAGTAGAAGGGCTGGTAGTTGGCCAGAAATGTCAGATGGGCCTGTGGATGGAAGATCTAATTCTCACTTAGTTTTCAGTACCCTGCCATCTGCAACTGCTTCTGCATCATTTACATCTACATCCATGCATTTTTCCATCTTTAAAACACAGATCTTTGACAATGACAGGCTTGAATACCCTGGCTTAGGGAGATCAGTAATCACTTTGCACATGCTCCAGAATTATCTAGTTTGTATTTTCATCAAGCGTTTTGACAATACCAGAGCAAGCTGTGGAAAGCAACCTAGCCCAGAAAAAAGCTGATCTAAGTTATATTATAGCTTGGTTATTTTATCAGTAAAGCAAGTTGTCAGTGACTGGATGTGCTTGGATTGTCACATGGGCACTGGTTTGTGGGACTGATGGAAAAAGACTCCTGTTCAAAGCCAGTCAAACAGCCTACAGCAAAGAAGAAATAAAATAAATGCCCCCAGTTCCAACCTTATACTTCATACTCACAGGTATGCCTGCAGACCGTTTCCTGCTTCTACAAAAAATAATGTACATTGTAAAATGCTTGCTAGTTATTCTGTGGGGCTTGATACAAAGCAAGCAGGATAGAAATAGAAATAGAAGCAATAGTTTGGAGCGCTTCCAGAGCAAGCAGTGGAGGGGGGCAGAGGGAGAAACATCACTGTGAAGGTTCAGGTTGTGAAATCTCCTACAGGCTGCAGCAGGGTCCCTGTTTTCATGAGCAACTTCCATTCAGCTGGAGGGGAGGAAGGTATTTTTGTAGAATATTGAGGATAACCCTTTCTCGCCACTTGAAGCTTTCTTTAAAATCATCTTTTATGGCAGTATTGGAGAAGGATTGACCTGTAATACTGGGCAGCTTTTAATGAGTGCTGTGCTGCTTCTTTACGTGAGGGAAGTCAAATCAAGCTTTCAGCCTGACCACTGACCTTTTTTCTGGAAAGATGAGCCTTCATTCTGGGGGAGGTGGGAGCTACTGCTCAGGCTGCAGAAGTCATTCAGATCAGCTTTTGTGTTTTCTGATGCCAGTGGAACGTTTATAGAAGCCCCTTAAGTCTATAACAAGCCTGAAAAGAGTAAAATTTTACCCTACACCTATGATCTAAGCTTGAAGCTAAATTAATAGCTTAAATACAGTTGATTCTATATTGAATTGCAGCAACTAATGGTTTGAAGATTTGCACTGCTGACAGCCAGTGTAAGAGTAAAGCCATCACAGATTAGTTTTTCTTTTTATTGACATAATCCTTTTTAAGTACTGGCTTCTAAAAATCACATGGTGAAACACAGTTCGATTTAATTTTTGTATGTAAGCTCCTGAATGCAGGATATTATGAAAATAGTTCAGCTGATCAAGATACATATACAGAATATACAAGGCTCAGCAAGTTTGACAAAATAGTGAACCACATATTCTTGCCAAATTAAATTTGTCATAAAATGCTAGTTAGGACTTGACAGACTCATTTACTTCTCTGGTTTCACAGCAAGCATATGATCCAGCTACCACTCTTGGGTCTTGGTCAAACCCAAGACTCAACCAGCTTTGAGACCTTGCAAATGGATTAGGATGTTTGTTTGCTTCATGTATAAACAGTGGTGTGCTGTGGGGAATTCTGTAGGACTGTAAGAGGACTGGGCATAGATAAAAGGTAAGAACGATTTGTTTTGCTACCTAGGTGAGATGCGCTTTTCTGAATATAAGTAATCAGGAAAGATTCGCTGATTCATGGCAAGATGACTTGTGGCGGATGTATAAACACTTTTTCTTGCTATCAAAACATAATGTGATAAATATGATGCTTTTTTTTTTTTTTAATATATGAACGGTTGCCATATTTGCAACACAAATATTTTAGAAGGAGACAGGATCAGTATAACTGTAAGAAAGCAGGACCATGAGATAATGTCCCTAGAGGCAATGAAAGAAAACAGGAAACTTTATTAGTAAATTAACACTGGAGCTGTTTCTGCAGAATAGATCTGACTGAGGAATTGATCAAATTACAAAATGGCATATATTTTCAGAGGAATTCTTTGGGAAATACAATTTCAGAACATTTTCTCCCATTCCCAAAATGTGCTTCCTCCAACAGACCTGTAAAAAATATAAATATTTTTGGGATACACACCCTAAAATAGAGGAAGGGTATGTCCCTCAGCCGTGTTTTCTATGATTCTATAAAGTGTCAGCCAAACAGCACCATTTCCATGCACTTAAGTTTCAATGTCAGGTTTTCTCTCACTGTCCAAAAGAGGCAGAGAGGAGGCTTCTAGATCTTCTTGAGCACAAACAATTTGTGATGTTAACAAACTCTGACATTGTGAGCAACTCCCAGTTGAAGCCAAAAGCACAAAGATTGCTGCAGTAAAGGAAGGGGAAAAATGAACCGAAAAAAAGCAGTTAATGAGTATCAAAATCCTAATTTTTACAGCACAGCTCAATAAATCTGCAGGTTTGGATCTTAGATGCCTATATCTGAATGTGTTTCATTTTGGTTTTAGCAATGTATAGACTGTGAATTCTCCGACACTTCGGAGGGATATGTGTGATGTATTATACATAGCTGTCTTTCACTTCTGTTACTCTTAGCCTAGTATAATGTGAGCTGTTGACCTACTTTTCATCCTCATGAAAAAGCTTTTGATTAGACCATAAAGATTTTGGTTTTATACTTCTGTGTGTGTCTGTGTATTATACATACAGCATATTGATACAGTTGGAACAACAGTGATTATTATTAGCTGTTAGAATAAGTTCCATGTCTACTTGTTACATTGTCTGTTACTCACAGTTTCCATACCACTTCCAACCGTAAACTGAAAATTACACTTAACCACTTTCTTTATGAGAAATAGCTGCTTTTACCCACAAATTTGAATCATTGCACAATTTTATTGAACCCATATGAAAATCTCTGCATGAGGCAAGGGGGCAGGAGGTTTAAATTCATGGTCTACATAAAGTTGGGTTTGGTCTTTTTTTCGTTTTCTCTGGTGGACTCAACTCATTGCACTGTTTATATCAAAAAGTGATGTGTGTCAGGATTGTTGAGCATGCAGATAGGCTTGCATTGTCATAAACTAGCCTTAACATTTCTTAATTGTCATGCATGCAATATTTAGTACCCTACATGAAGAGCTGCTAACCCAAAACCAAATTTCAAACCATAGCACTATTAAACTATTTCTATTGGTAAAGAGATTTAAAGAGTTTGGGAAATTATGCTTAAGCCTTTTGCATCAACATATCCTACAGTCTCCTATCTTTTTGTGGTAAGTTCTGTTCTTATATCTGAAGTTTAAAGAGGTTTGATGCAACCTATAGGCTTTTCAAAAAATGTTATTCCCTTCTAGACGTACAGGACTTGACCAAGTAACCTTTAAGAGTTTGCTCATACAACAAAAAAAAAGAATCACATCTGGATACAAGAAGATCCCAACCTTGATTCACTTCAGTCCTTTAATTACAGAAAGTGGTACTGTATATACTTCAACCATACATGAACTTCAAACTGGACAAACTGTAGGCCTTATTTTGTGCCCATTCCATTGAGTTGAAAGATGGTTGGTATCCACTTTTTGGGTACTAGTGACTGATACGTAGTTCCCTACATTCTGTCATAGTTTGATGTAAAGTGTAGAAGTTTTATATTTTTTCATTTATGAATATCTCAAAGTGCTTTGTGATTAAAAACAATCAGTGTAACTGGGAGAAAAAAAACGCCATCTGTGAACTCCCATATAGCACCAGCCTAGGCATTCTTTTTAATATTAATTCCTGCTCTAACAGGAAAAGGCATTTTTTGCCAGCAAGTCAAGGACATGCAGTACAAAAAGGCACTTGAGTCTTTAATATCTAAAAGAGAGAGTCATAAGGCTTGCATAAACATGTAATATTTCTACCTGAAAGATGAAATCTCATCAAAAAATCTGTCAAGCTGAAAATCTTGAGTGCTGTGTTTCCCATTGAACTAGTCTTCTGCCATCATTTAAGATATCAGTGCAGACTCTTGGGATTTTGCCCCCCAATAAATTACCATTTTTACTTTTGAGTCCACATGCAACTATGAATCCAGTCACTGGACTGCAGTGATAGCGCTGTGCAAAGGTTATAGACATCACAGGTACAGCTGGAGGAGAACAAGGGCAATGTTGCTTATTTCCATTCACTTTATTACCTTTGTTTTTTTCTTGGGGATGAAAAGAACAGCTTGATGACAGTCAAGAAATAGCTAAATAGTAGATAAATAGAAACAAACTGCAAAATCAAATTTCATCTGTTCCTCTGTCAAGTTCCATCTGTTGCAATGACCAAAACCAAAATCACTATATAACCAATGTTCAAAAAGCTTAATTAGATTATGATATTAAAATCTTACTGAGCTGAAAGGGGAAATTCACATCTTTAAGAACCAGGCTGTTTGCAGACTCAGGAAGCGGATATTACAGCCATTTGCAGATGATCTACAATGATTCTTTTTTCCCAAATTTTCATCCAGTATTACAATCCCCATTTAAAAATGTAAATATAGTGCCTAATTATGTATAACAACAATTACTTTGCGATCCTGATCTCCAAGGAACGTTCCCCAAATTGAAACTGAGACTGAGGTCAAGTACTGCAAAGTCTGCACCTAACACATTCACTAATGGTGAAGAAATGCCGATGGAAAAATACACCTGTAAATTAAGAGTGAACTTCTGAAACTGGATATTGTTTATATTAGTGGAAAATGATAACATGAATATAAATAGTGTAGACCCACCCATCTGGACAAGGCAATGTGTTATATGAGTTTAAATCTGTCGTTAGGAGAAGCTGATTAGGTTTATGTCTGTCAAAACGATGAAGGCTTGTGCCATCTGTAACAACAGCGAGCAGCTTCGTTAACTTTATCTCCACCAACCACCATGGATCACTAGGACCACTTCCTGCCAACATGGCATTAGATCATCTTTTAAAAAAGCCACTACCACAAAGGCAAACATCAAGTCCTCCAATTTAGAGTCGGAAATGCAGTTTAAGTGCCAGTCATCATCAACAGATCATCATAAAAACCTTAAGGACTGTCTTTAACTGACTTCTCCATCTTGTTTTGCATGTCTGCTTAGTTGAATCAAAGCAGTCAAGGGGGAAAATAGTTTTATAATTTACATTCACATTTATCTTAAACATTTATTCATTACATTAATTTTATATGTTATAACAGTGATGAAACAATGGTAATGACAGTAAGGAAGCATTCTCATTATTATGTAATTATTATTGTTCGGAAAAAAAGCATGTAAAATACTTTTAGACTTACTGGTTGTCTTTCCTTCTTTATTTATGATAACTTTAGTGATACCTCTGTGATGTTACTGTGCACAAAAGTGTTCTTGGCTGGCCCTTACAAATAAGCGTAAGGAAGCGTTTCAGTCCTGATTAGCCTTGAAATGTCATGGGGTCTTTTTGTGCAGGGCTAAATCAGTGTAACATCCTTGAGGAAAGTCCCTATTCCATGTAAAAGATAAACTATTCTTTTAGAACAGCAATGACATATCAAACCAGTAATCTCTTTTATTCTGTATTGATATTTTGAGGGCTGAACACTAGCCCTAGTTTCCTGCTTAGTCCAGGATCACACAATATATTAATGGCCTAATCACTCAAGCTCTCTGTGACTCAGTTTCTGCCTTTGTAAAATGTCAGCAGTGTTATCCTGCTTTGTAAATCAGTGAGGAATTTGCACGAGTAATCCTACCTAAATACTTCAGTACATGAATATAAGTGTTGTGCTTCCTTAGTGTAACCATTTTCAAGGTGCAGAAGACTGAAGAAACTTGACAAGATTACTTTCCAAGAAAATATTTTTTCAGCCAACTTCTTTGTAAACCAGGATTCATGGCTTTATGAACACTATCTTGACTACAAAATTATTTCAGCATCAGTGACTCAGTTCCCAGAGTTAGTCCCGCAAAGATTTAGTACAACGTCTTGGACTACAATCTGAAACCTAACCCTGGCTGGCTATTAACAAGCTGTCTTGAGGTGCAAGTCTCCTGAGACACTTATTTTCACAGCTTGCCCTCACTATTGATAAAATACAGCACATCTGGAGTGACAATATTATTCACTTATCCAGTAGCTGAGCTTATAAACTAATTTATTCTCACCCAGTGATCAGCTATCATAAAACATTGAAAAACAGCTTCAGGCTAAATGATCTCTAACTGAAGATGAGGATATAACCTGTATAGGATATATGCATTTATATACACGTCGTATATAACATATACATGTGTGTGTGCATGTACGTGATTATGTACCTCTGTTGGGCCAGCACTAAAAATCAATAAGCGACCACCCCTCAGCCCAAGGACAGTCTCTGCATGTTGGAGGCTTTCTAGAAGCACAACAACAAGTCTTCCTCTCCTGTGATATTTGTGTGGGCATGAAGGGTGTGTTAGCCCAGAGAGCAGCTGCAACCTGCCAACTCTGACATGTCAGCACACACCTCAGGCCAAGAAAGAGGGAGATGAAATACTGCTGCCATCCACAATTGGCGAGAGACAGCTGCTGACAGCTGGTTCAGGCTCCACAGCTAAAGGAGAACAAGAAGGAAGAACTCTCTTACCTCCTGAGCAGCTTTACGCCCTGCCTCTTCCCTGCCATTCTCATCAGCTCAGAACACCAGACCTTATGGCAACTCTTCTCCCTTGTATTTCCACTGAGTCTCTTGGCCAAAGGGAGGAGCCAAAGAGACAGAAGAAACAGGTAAACTCTACAGAGGGGAAAGCAAGAAAAATAGTTTGAAGGAGGAAGGACCTGAAAAGAGGCAAGGAATAATTTGCCTTGGGATGCATTCTTCCCATGCTTTATATGTGCCTCTAGAGACATGTTAAACCAGCTGGTCCCCACCTTGCTTATGTTTCCTTTTCTGCCTCGACATAACGTGGATTTTTGTCTCTCTGTGTCCTGTCCCATATCTCCAGTGCTGTGAGTGGACACCACAGCAGGCAGAGCAGCTTGGGGAGCAGAGAGCCAGCGGGTTCCGAAAATCCATCCTTCACCTCAGACCTCCCACCACGGCTTCCAAGACTTTGCCCCAAGTCCAAGTAAATGTTCTTCCTGCCTCAGCTTTGAGTTTCAGGAACGAGGATGCTTCACTCTGAGTGAACGACTGTGTGCATTTAGAGTGTGAAAACACATGTGCACTCTGCCAAGTTGGCTATGGACCTGAATTATACAGTCATACATGTTTCATAATACAAGTATGGGGGAGATATTTTTCATAGATCATAATCAGCTGTTTATAAAAGGCAGGCAGTAATAATAAGGAAGTAATTTGCAGTCCTGTGCAATAATAAGCACAGATTGACCAGGTGAGCTATGTAGGTCAGCCTCCCCTGTAGCTCCCAAGCCCTGTTAGGTGGTTGTGACATTAGGAACTCAAATATGAAGCCTTTATCCAGCTCTCCATAGCCAGATGAGGCTGCATGAGGACAGGGAGAGAGTCAGTGCCACTGCGCAGAGCTGGGTGTTTCATCTGGAACAACAGCCTTCCCACTGACTTAAGTGCTACATATGGAAACTGGTGAAAAACTGCTGGTATAAATGTGGTTTGGAAAGATAAATGCTCCAATACTTGAATGTTATTTTTTGGATCATATATATTTTATGAAATACTTCTGGCATCAATTTGAAAGGCTAGGTCCTCTGCATTACTTTGACATCTGCAATCAGTGCAAAAAGGGAATATACACGAGCTCAAAACATGTAACGCTCAAGGCACAAGAGCAGGATTATTTAGATCTACAGAGCACCATTTTAGACATGCTGAGGTGGTTGTGGCATCCTTGTGGGACTGGCAGCTAAAACACAAAACTTACCTGAGACCCATGTCTTCCAGGCGGGCAGTTAAGGGATAAGAAGGATACCCTGGGAGTCCAGTGTGACACTAGCTGTCTCTTTATGCAATAGAATCACACCTAAGATATCCAGGATCACTTTTATTTATTATTGCATGAAATAATATAATATTATGAAGGTGCCATTAAAAGATGAAATGGCAGACTTCCTTTTTTTCAGCTGGGAAAATATTCCTGTGTAGAATGTAAAATAAAATTAATTAGCACCCCTCATGTCGCTTTAGGAATGAAAGGAAGTAAAATTCCAGTGTAGTCTGGAAAACTGGAGCTTGCTGAGGAAGCCCGTGCTGACATCCTAATTCTGCTCCTTAGTGTTGTTTTTATTTTTACCTTGGGCAAATCAATTAATCTCCAAAGAAACAGACGTTGTCTTCTAAACCTTTTGTGCCATGAATATCTAGACTAAAAGATCTGAAGGAGGGAGGAGGGACTATCTGTACAAAGATGACAGGTAAAGCCTTGCAGGCACTTGATGTCTCTCACTACTTTCTAAAATCACTTCTAACAATATTATGTATAAATAAGGCCTTCACATTTTCTTTAACTGTTAGCAGTGCCATATCTAAGTACTTCATTACTGTGAGCATGAATAAAACATTTCCAAATACCTCAACTAAATGAAGAGGTTGAATCCTGTCAGAAGTCAAAAGACTTTTGGATCACAATGGTTTTTTCCAGATTTCAGACTGTAGCAAAATAATTCCTTTTCACTTTCTGCCTGAACACTGATTTTGCAGCCTGGCCACCCCCGGTGCCACAGTCAGACCTCCAGGGTGTACCCACATCCGTGGCCCAGGAGTGCCTGAAGTGCTGCAGTGGTGTCACCAGAAGCAATGGAATGGTGCCATAAATCAGATTTTTTTCCAGGCCAGGTAGTTGTACTGATTGCAAATTAGCCAGAAATTGGAAGAATAATTTTTAACTTTCTTAATCTGTTTTTTAAAGAAATCCTTTGTCTCTTAGGAGCAGATATTCAGAGTCTCTCTGTTTCCTTTCTTTTGTACTTGTACATTAAGCCGAACAAATCAGCCAAGGCTGGGCTGCATCAAAGAACTGTCTCCTTCACTGTCCTTTAAATCCTCAGTCCTACCCTGTATTTGGTGGTGGGATCCCAATGGGCAATTTTGGTTATAGCTGGGGGAAGTGCAGCAATATACCATTCCACAACTCTCACAAAACACCAGCTCAGCTTTTTGTTGCCAAGCAACATCAGGATTTTACAGCAGTTCCAGCTGCTGATGTTACTAAGCAACATCTTTCCCATCAACCTGTGCACTTTTAAATCATTACGTGTTTATTAATTCTTATTACAGGATTATGTTTTCCCTCCCGGATCTTGATATTTGCTGCTAGAATTTGTGAGAAAACAAGGGCTGAAGGACTATCATAGCTTAGTCGTTCTTGCGGATTTCTGCAATATTGTTCTAATATGCAGAAACTAAGAATGATTTTGCATTAGCTACATTAAGATCAGAGAAGAGCAAAATTCTGAACACCCCCTCTTTCTTCTCTTACCTATAAGAATAGCTGATGCATAATAGTATTCTCAGTGCTTCAGCAGAGCTTTGCAATGCTTTATGTGTAGTATCAATCACGTGAAGGTAAGAAACATAAAACCATTTTGTCTTATTTTGGCAGTGTTTATACCATGAAGTAAAATGAGTTCAAACTAAATTGTCTTATGTAAATACCTAAGGTAGCATGTATTCAATATATGAGAAGCTAATGCATCTGAGTAGTGGGTGGTTGGTAAGTATACCAAACACTGTATATACAAGGATTAAATTTAATCACTCGTGACAAATTATTTGGATCTTACTGAAATGCCTAACTTGTTAACCCACTACATAGCTTATCTTTAAGTCTTAGCTGTGTTTGTCCCTAGTTTGAGTCTCTCAGTCCTCCTGGGTTAGATCCTCTTTTGATCGAGAACAGACAGTCTCCCTGGATGAGCGGGAAGCGTGGATGAAGCAGCACAGGGGAATTCCAGGAAATAACAGTAAAGCAGCCTGATGTGAGTACTTCTTCTCCCACCAGTTCTCTCATAAAATCAAAGAGAATAAATCAAGACATCAGAGGATGAGGAATGCTGTCACAGTTAGTGGCTTATGCAAACTGATTTGGCTTCATACTGGAACGGAGCAGAAGAGCAGCATCTGCTCAGATGGGAATTACTTGCAGTGAATAGGTGTTGTTTGGGAGAGGACCGGAGCGTATCCTAATTCTGACATGAGAGTGGGTCAGAAAACTGACCCAAAGATACAATGTCAGCGTTGTCAGACAGAGGTGTTCTAGGTCCAGAGATAGAGAACATGGCTGCTCTATTACCACGTATGTTGCCCCCCTCATTTCACGTGATTCCTGGCTCTGGCAGTAATTAAGTTGTCTGCGTGGCTTTGAAAACCTTACACAAGGTTAGCCAGAGGGATTCTCCTTTTCACACATGTTGATAAAAAATAAAAATATATATCAGAAATTATTATCAACTACCAGAACTTCTCCGCAGTGTGTGCCAGACAGTTGTTTTTCAAGGCAGCTTCTTCACTCTCACTTTGTGGCATTTTCTGGCCTTAGCTTTAGAAATGGAACAGCACCAAGTATGAGTTCAGTTTCTGTTTACAAGGCAATAATGTGGCTAGCAGAACTGAGGATATATATTACCAGGCTTCTGTTTTCCTGAGTTTCCCACAGGATCCCTGGTCTTAAATTCACCACAGAGAGCCTAAACAAAAATGTTGCATAATTTGTTGCCTATAGGCAATGAATTTTACAGTGGCCTTATTTTGTTTTCTGAGGAACAGCACACTAAAACATTGATTTTATGAACTTTAGCTTTTCTGGATCCTGAAGTAGGCTGGGGAGACCAGCGAAAAGGCGATGTGACAGCCACTTTCACATCCTTTAGTTTTTGAGCTTCACTGTAGATCTTTTCCATCTTGAACTCTTAGAGGTATAGCACAGATTTATTTGACGTACTGTAACACCCACACACCACCAAACCCACTTGTATGTAATTCAGTTTACAACCTGAAAAAGCTCAGGGAATACAGGTAGTTTATTTCTGATGTGTGGAATTCTTCTTTGATCCGTAACAGTGGCTTAAGGTGGTATAGTAATGCTTGGAAGCTTGGATTGCTGGATCACCAACTTCATTAAAAAAAAAAAGAAAAGTTGAAAAGGCAGGGCTATTCATGCAGTCCCTGACATTTCAACTGTTCATTCCAGCCCTTTATATGCCAAATGTTTCTTCCACCCAGATGTTTGTAGACCAAGACGCTGTGGAACAGGAAAGCCAGCAGACAGAATATAGATACCCTATGAAATTCTGCTTCTCAATCATGTCAGAAATGAATTTTCCATTCCAGAGTCAGTAACCCTGCCTAGCAGCTCGTCAGGGTGCAGTAAACCAGCAGTAGACAGTTCCTTTGCTGTGTGGCACCAGCAAGCACCACTAGTGTTCATAGTAACTTGTTCATCACTCCTAGTTGCCACTAATGATAAATACACCGTCTTTTGTTATCAGCTGTCTTTATGAGCACCCCTTTGTGGAAGCAATGCTGGAACGGACAATGAGCATTAATAATAACAATTAGCTCACCCATAAACCTGTACTTCTTGCAACATCACATTTCAAAGAGGTTTTGTCTCCACCCTTCAAGATGATTAAGTGGGAAATGATTTCAGCATAACCTGAACAGGAACATCAACATTTGGTAGCAGGTATTTCTGAGAGTTTTCAAGATTAATACAAGAAAATGAAAGGCAAAATTAAACACATAAACGAACTTGAAAACAAAATGCTGAATAGATATTCCCCCAATATTAATTTTCCCTTAAAAACACATGCGTAACTTCGATGTATTGCTGATACTGTTTCACTGAACAATTTTTGTAGCGCAAGAAGCGCTGCTTATACCATAAGCCAAGAAACAGTAGAAGAGAAATATATTTTAACCAAAATCCATCTTCTCTGGGGTGGCTTTTGTGAAAAACTTTAGTAGTCAATTCATGACATGCAGAGCCATAGCAGTCTCCCAGGAGCAGGGGGGGGCCTGGGTGGAGGAAGTATAACTCGTTTTCTTTTTTGCCTGGGGTGGAGGCAAGTTGGTTGTTCAGCAGGTTATGAAGGTGGGTCCCTGAAAGAAAGCCTACATTTCATGTCAGTCTGAGGAGAAGTAGGAGGAAAATAAGGTGAAAACTTGTGAGGTGAAGATGGAAGGAATGGTTTGAAGACATGCTCTAAGTGTCAGTGAATCCAAAACTGCCAGATTAATCCTGGAAATGTAAGTGTAAAGTTAAATATTCTGTTGGTCGCTTATTTTCAGGAAAGTAGTTGTTTTACTGTACATGTACAAATGTCTCTATGGGCTGATCAGACCAATTTGGTACTAGTGAGCAATTTTTCAGATATGTAGTGTTAAAATAATTTTAATCATGATATGTAAATTGTAAAAGATAGTATAGAAAGATTGGAAAGATTATCTTTTGGTTAACCTATGTTTATTTAATGAATGGATTTTTAGCATGTTTTTAATGTTTATTTGAAATTCTATACATATGATAAAGCACTTGTAGTTTGCAACCTAAATAATGCTTGTGCACTGAGAAAATGTTTTAGAAATAATGTATGTAAAAAGGATTACAATAACATTGTAATCTGAAAAATTATCTTTGTTACTCTGCAATGCAATTCATGCCTTATTATTATCACTTGTCTCATTATTGCAGAATCTATAACGACTTTATTCCTTGTTTATGACATGTATCTTCATTATTAAGCTGATGGTAATGTGAGAATTGCGTGACAATTGTGATACATCATGCTCTAGGGAAAGAAAAGAGTAAGTAGCGTGATGTGATATGTTAGTGGAGATTTGTGATAGCACTTTTGCTGTCCTTTTGTAATTTTCTACTTTGATTACTGTACATTTTAATAAATCACAGTAAATAAAGTGGTTTTTCTTTAAAATTAATATTACAAATTTGGCCTCTAATTAGCAGCTGCTGTTCTTAATGGTCAATATTGCAGAACTGGTGCAGAAGCGTTGAGAGTGTATTATGCTCTGAAGTGAATTTACTCTAAAGCAGAGCAACATTATGTCATACACTGGCTAATCTATTTAAGAACTCGATAAGCAAAATTTCCATTTTCTACAACTGATATAGAAGACACCTCCTCAATTAACCAAACAGCTCCATGGAGACTCAGAGAATTTCCTTCATACCCCATCTTATGTTATTACTGTAAGTGCTTCTGAGGGGACAGTTCAGAGAGCTTTAAATTTCCTGGTGTTTTCACATGATGTCTGGAAACAGAGAAGGAGCTGGGAAGAGAAAAGCTTCTTAGGTCGGGGGCACAGAAATGCCAATATATTCCCTCCTGCTGGCTGTTGAGGGAAGCATATTGCTATAGCAAAGTTATTATTTCTCCCCTGTGCATTGAAAGCTTAGTTAGTTACTCTAACAGTGTGAGAATTTTTTTTTTATATGAATACATACTTAAAATATTATAATCTTAATCTGTTTTCTTGGAACATTTCACTGAACTGGGCCTGAAAACACCATCACTTCATGATGGAGTACTTCATACTTGGGGAATAGTGATTTTGGAAATATTACATACAGTCGTCAGTTCAGTTCAATACTATTTTAAAACAGTAGAGATTTGGCAGTAATCTCAGCAGATAAAACCTAGTGTTGCTAATTAATCACTAAAAGTGCAATCCCAGCCCCAGTGATTTCAACGGGAGCAAGTTCAAGCACCAATATATCCCCTGAAGACACTCAAGTTTAAACAGAGCATAGCTTAAAAGCACAATACCAAACTTCTCTCTCTCTCTCCAAGCCTCCTGTGAACAAAAATAATCTTTCAAGTTTAAAAAAGTGTACTGTAGTAACAAGTAATAGCATTCCTTAAAAGCTTATATGGTTTCCTTGGCTAACAAAGTGCAATCTTTCTTTTACAGCCTGACTTTAATGGAGTTTTTCTTGACTTATGCCACAGACCAATTTCACATTCTTTGGAAAAAAAAACCCTGAAGAGTGTGTAATTTTCACCTATCCAGTAATACCATAAATACAGTGAATTTAAATGTCTGAGCCCCAAAATAAAATGTCTAGAACAAGAAGTAAACATCTATAAGTCTACCTCTGTTGAGTACTTTTACTATCGAGTGTCCTGTTCAAAAAAACACACAAATGAATGATGCCTGGAGAGACACTAATTCTAGAGCTGCTGGTTACAGTTCTAATACTCAGAGGATTTTTTTTAAAATTAAATAATTAGTGTTGAACAAGTGTAAAATCAATAGTAAATAAGATGGGCAGATCCTGTTAAGTGTAAAGAAAATGTGTTTAGATAATAATATTGTAAGTAGAATAATGCCTAAGAAAAGCAGGGTACGACTCCAGTGATGAGGATAGAAAATCCATTTGCTCTTTCTTAAAGCTGAGTGCATATGTGGAAAATTGTTTCGCTTACAGTAACAGTCAAGTTTAACATTGCAGTTCTGACAATGATCATGCAGCTCAGCCCAGGATCTCCAAGAACTACAGGTGGCTTGAATACAGTTAAAACAGTAAGGTTTTCATATGGGCTGTCCATCCAGAGTAACTTTGGCAAGAAAAATGCTTTTCTGCTCAAATGACAGGGGATAATCCAGAAACAGAATAACAAATCCCAGTTTCAAGGAGTGTCTTTCATGCGTAAGTGTTAGGTCAGACAGCAGAGACATGAAATGAAAGCATTAGGAGGTCTCTTCCCCTGATTTATGACTTAAAATCATTGTGAGACTAAATGTTGGGAGAGGCCGCTGATAGAGTGAGTGAGATGATATTCCTCCAAGATTTCCAGGGGGTTTTGTTGTTGTTGTTTTGTTGGGGTTTTTTAATGGAAGACTTAGAGCTTTTTCTTTTCTTCTAGTGATCTTTTTTTATTTGCTGTGTGATACTGGACGCCAGCATCGAAATGGGCAATGAGAACAGTAGCGTGGAAAATCAGGTGAGTGTGACAGTGTGATGGCATTTTATTTCCCTACTAGCCTAGAGCAAACCTTACAGAAAATGCTTTCACAGCCGCTCACCCCACATTTATCTTCTGCTCCCCGTTACGCTCCAATTTAAGTGCCATTAAGGGTAATTGAAGGCAACTTTTTGTTTGTTTTCTTTGGCAGTGACACTGCTCTGTGGCATCAGGGCACTGGGGAGGTGGGTGCTCCCGGGGGCACAGGAGCCAGGGAGGATCCCCACGGGGTGAGCAGGGCTGGCTCATCCCACCTCTCCAGCCGGGGAGCGGGGAACTTCGGGGGGCATCTGGGGAGCAGCCAGGGGCAGCCCCAGCTCCAGGCATCCTGCGTGTCTCTGGAGAAAGAGACAGGCCAAGAAAGGTCCGGGATGTCAGCCCAGCTCAGCGGGGCCGATGGCCAGGCAGGGCAGGACTGTGACAGAGCAGGAGACCAACATCTTATGGCATCGCTGGGGATAACGTCCCCAGGGGGGATGCAGTGGGGTCCTGGGCCATGGGCAGGGTGGGGAGAGCCCCTGGGAGGCCGGCAGTGCCTCTGGTGCCCTCAGAGCCCGGCCACACAATAGCTTCTCCCTGTTCAGAAATGACCTTGCTACGTATATGTGCTGATCCAGGAATTTACACCCATTTTAGAAGGGTGCGTGGTTAATGCATGTTGGTGTTTGGTGATTTATTTTTAAATTCTTGAAATGAAGGGAACCACAAAGCTATGGCTAGTGGTGTACAATTACATTAAAAGTTATTATGTTGATATAAGCTTTAACAAAAGTTGTAATTCATTCATTTCAACAGTTGAAACACCAGGACATGTTTCATCCTCTCTTCTTCCATATGATTTGGTAGATGATAATATGCATTAGGGTTCATTTTTCTTCCACTTCAGGTCTCAGCAGATCTGCTGTACCTTGTGCATTGCGAAGTGGAGACTCTCAAGGGAATCAGTACTGCAAGTCAGACAGATTTTTTCATCAAAAAATTTTTAGAAGAAAAATCTTCTATAATTCTTGGGTTTTCTAGCCAAATTGTATTGTTAGCCCAATATTTGTTCCCCTTTTCAGGACTTGAGAAGAGGGGAATGTGTTAATTCTTATAGCTAAGTAATGAGAATTTCTTTTCCATTGTGTACAACTTTCACTTAGAAAGTATTTGAAAGTCAAATTAATTTCTTCAGGAGTCCTCCTGAGGCTGATAAGACTTTACTTAAAAGGTATTGAATTTATTAAGAAATGTAATAAAAAGCTCTTCTTTTCTAATAAGGAAAGTAAGCTTCTGGTCTCCTTTTCAGGCTGTAAAACAAAACAAAACACCCCCCAAAAAAAGAACAACAACAAACCACAAAGCAAAACAAAATAAATAATAGAAATACAAATTACTTTAGAAGTCACTATTAACAGAGAAATAACAAGAAGTAGTAATAAAATCTTAAAAGCCACTTAAGCTGCTGAACAGCTATTGGAAAAGTATTGCTTGGTGAATAGCGAACATTCATCCAGCCCCTGAAACGTTAAATATGTTCATTTTTAGTCAGAAGTTCCAAATGTAAATAAAGTCATCCTTACACCACCAAGCCAAGCAACACAGCAGGTAGTGGATGATGAAACCAGTTTGCATGGTTTGCATTGCAGAATGTTAGCATCAAGCTTGGCTGTTCTTTTTCTTACGCATCTGCTTCTGGCTGCTTTTTTTTTTTTTTTGACACTGACTGCAAATTTGCAAGGCAGCTACATTAAGTTTTCAGCAAGCTATAAAAAAAATAATCTGGTTTCTTTTAACTTTTTTCTTTGGTAGCAATCTATGCTTTAGAGAAACAGCCTGTATTTGACCCCCTTTGCATGCTGCCTTCCCTTCCAACTCTAACACAATCAAAAGAGCTCAGTGGGTGTTCTTACAGGCAGTACCAATTGACATGGGTTGCTGTTTTTGTTTATGTGTTTATCAGAGAACACCACTGCCCAGCTCTAGCTCTCAGCTGAGTCATCTGGAAGCTGTACGCATGGTTTGCATTAAAGATGGGAGAGCCTCTGCTAAGTTTAGAAATCATTTAATAAGCGGGAAGATCTGTGGAATGAATGTGCTACTATGAAGAACGTAGTAGGCATTTAGAGAAAAAGTAAATACCCAATCTGTCTTGTAAAGACCAGCCTCTGAGGAAAATATAACCTGAATTTAGTAGAAATGAACAAAGATAATGCTTGGATAAAACAAGGCTGGGACCAGCAGGGTATATAACAAAGTGATTTTACATACACTAACCATGTTCTGCTTTGCTGTAATGGAACACAAAGTCCAAACTGCTGAGAAATGTTAGTTTTGTGCCCTGCCCTATTAGAATGGCAAAGCTTGCTTCCAAACAAGGGTCTCTGGCAGTGACACAGCTTGTTTGGCTTATGCTGAATTAAATAGAAGCTATTTTCAAGACAAATTTTCCCTGAAAAGCAAAACTCCACATGAAATGTGTGTAAATTGCAAAAGAAGTAATCTAGAAGAAGAGATATTTTGTCTCAGCTTAACTCTTGAGATCCAGCCTTTAGCAGGGAAAATATGGGGGAAGTAAAGGAGGTATTCTTTAATGGGAAGCTATGAAAAGCACTACAGTTTATGGAACTGGAGAAGGTCTCAGCCACTGTGCTGCCTATTAGACACAACTTTCTTCATCCATCCAAACCCACATCCATTTTGTAGGGATGTTTAGTGTAGAGGAATAGTTTTTGCAGGGATGTTTAGTATAGAGGAATGGCAAGGTCTGTTCTCAGGCTTTTTCCTGACTTTTCTGGACAGCCAAATGTTCAAAAATCATGTCCATGGCTGTAATAAAACGAAAAGGCTCCTAGTTTCATAGAGACTGGTGTATCAGTGCACTTCCTCAGCCCTAGACCTCTTGATAGTCTGGGCTCAGATGCCAGCTAATAAAGCCACACTTACCAACAAAACCAAGCTGACTAGGACCAACAAATCTGCTACCCAAAAAGTCTGACAATGTGAGGCCCATGGGCTGTGGGAAGGAGCCCAGCCCTGCAGCCCAGCCTGGCCCACGCTGCTCCAGGGGTTTGTGCAGATAACTCAGCGACCAGTTCCCAAAGTGACTGTACGTTACAGAATCATTACTGACTTTCATGGCTGTTTTTTATCATGGCCTACTAGAATTATGCTATTAACAGGACATCTTCACTTTCATTTTAAAGGGGTGGTTGGAGGATGTAAAAAACATGAGGAGTTCTCTATCATTGGAAACATAAGCACAACATTTTCTAAAGCTTGAATAGGCTGGATTTTCTAACATGTAATAATTTTAACTCAGGTTTTTAATTCTTGCCACTCAGAGTTCTGAAGAGGAGAGCTGTCATCTTTCACAGCCTCTCTTGTGATTACAGAAAAGTTGAAGTTACCAAGTAATTGTAAAGCTCTTTGAAGGTGAAAACTGCTGCTGAATTGAAATTCTAGCAGCACGTATTTTGCCCCACAGTTGAAGAGGGAATTTCAAAGTCAGTTACACATAAGTTATTTCTATATATTTTGCTTTATCCTTTCTTGCTCTTTGTTTTCTGAATAAGTAGCCAGACAAAGCTGGTTATTCCACATCTATGTTATTGTCCGTTTCTCTTTAAACATAAATTTTAACGTCTGGTTATCTTTTTTGTTCTTGTTTATTTTCTCCTCTGAAATGTGTAAGATAGGCAACACATGCATACTTGCCAGAGGGGCCATAACTTCTGAAGAGTCTATTTGTTTGTCTGAAGCATCACGCTGTGTTCCTGCTGGGGTTTCTCCATTTAATTGTTACGAACAAATCTGACTGCTGCACATTCTGCAGTTAATATTCTGCGTCATTACTTTCCCCATATTTCAACTTCCTTATGCCTAAGCGAAAGGATGGATTTAGTTTATTGGCACGGTTCTTCTTTCAGATTATGGGGATCAGCGGAGAATGCACTGGGCACATTAGCAGCTTCCCAGCCTTCAGTCTCCGTTCCCAATGATGACAACCAGGCAAACTCCTCTGAGCTCTGGTGCTCATACTGTGTGTTTACATACTTTTTGAATAGTGAAATAACATCTGTAAACATTGTTCAGTTGGGAACAAAAATACATTCCCAATTTTCTGCATAATAATTTTGCCTATAGCAATTTAATGAGGTATGCTGTTACCCTACACGGGCTTTCCTTTGAGTTTGTTCTGTCCATGTGACTCACCATTTTTACTCTTTGAATTATTATTTTCTTTCGTTTTTCCTTCTGTTTCATCCCTTGCACACTAGGAGCGCACAGGAACAGCAGAATCATTCCACATCCTTCCAGTCAGCATTTGCTCACAACAGGGTGTCGATGGCAGGTGGCCGCAGGCCAGCATGCCCATACTGATGCTTATGTAGTTCTAGCATAGCTTCAGCCACCACATTCACTCATGCTTACTTCCAATGATAATTCCAACTGGTCCAATATTCTATGGTGAATAATGCCAAAGATTTGTTTGAATTAACACAAAAAGAACATTGTCTGTTTTCAGATAATTTATACGTCCATTTATGCAAATGCAGCAAACTCTGGGACACTTCTCACTGCAGTGAATAATTATACTTGTTCTCATCTTCCCTGTGAAGCAAGGAGGATGAAAGAAGAATAAAGATTCAAAGTTGTGATGGGGTTCTTAATTTGAAAGTGCAGTGAAAAGGAAGTTAGATGACTATTCCTTCTCTTCTGAATTAAAGGTTAAAGCTTTCTTTGGATCTGTAAAGCCACCACCATTTCTAATGAGAAATGTACATTTATGGGTACAGATGAAAAGGAAAAATATTTTATATTTATAAAGAGCCTCTATAATTATTTCCCCTATTTCTCCAATTAGAAATAGGGTGAAAATGTTGGACCTACATTTTCCACAGCTATGGGTAGTTAGAAATTACTAGGCAAGCAAACACTGTTGGCTGGGGAGCACAACAGAGTTTAGAACTCAGCTTGGAAATAATTTTACCAATAATACTTCAGATGACTCTAACAGCATCTTCTCAAGTGTTTTATCGTCAGGCTGCTAAGAACCACTCATCAGAAAGCTGCTTTAGCTAAAATTATATTGACTGAAAATTGCAAGTTATGTGCTGAAGACTTTTTTCCCCATGATCACCAACTTTATTCTCTCTCTCTCCTGCTGTATCTCATACACCTGCCATCCTTAAGAAAATAATGTAGGTACTCAACAGGCCTTCATCCAACTGTCAGGAAAGGGACAAAGGAAAATAAGCTGCAGCAAGACTAGTGGAGTTACAAGGATAACTGTGAATTTTCCTTTGCCTACTGAACACAGATCACATAAACAGATGGGAAGATTAGGTTAACCAGAACCATGAAGCCGGTTACACAGCTATGCTTCATTTCGCCCAGCGCAGACTCATGCTACATATGTTCAAACAGACCTAAGGCTCAAACATAGCAGCAAGTTGTTGAGAAGATACTTATGTTGACATTACAAGGATCTGAAGATAAACAGTTGAGTGCCCTCAGTGGGTTGGAAGAGTCATAAACACGAACAATGAAGCCTGAAGGTTTGAATTGCTCTTGCTGTAGCCAAGAGGAAGTTGTGTATTCTGTGAAGAATGCTAAACCAAGGATAAGATGGTGATTATATATAACAATACACACATACATGCACGCACACCACACACATCCCCGTGTTTATTTTTACATTTGCAGCCCAAATCATTTCAGCAGGTATTTCTCAGGAGGGAAAACAACCCTTTTTCTCTAAGAAAAAGTCATAGGTACTTAAAATAGAATGTTGTCACTGGAATTTTTCAAATGCTATTGTTACCATATGACACTTTGCTCTGCTTCTTGTATTTGTTAGAAGCAGATTAAATGAGATTTCCATCAAATGTGAATTTTTGCATTCCTTTCTCTTTCGGGATTTTAATTAGAAAAGGCATGAACTTAAAGTTCAACTCCTGCGAGAGACAAATAAACCAAGCCAGAAGCAATAGCAAATTACACCCTGATTAAAAAAATAAATAAAAATTGCTGCAATTGCAAAATTCTATATGGAATCTCCCTTAAGGAAAGAGTCTGCTTTTTGCATCTGATTATGTCATAATTACATCCAACTAATTAAGTTGTTGTGATGTTTGGTAAAAAAAAAACCAAGAAGTGGTCATGATGGTCATCCCCTTCTCTAAACTGCTGTATTCCAGCCACTCTCAACAAGGGCAGGCCCTGAATAGTGCAGATTGCTGCACAAGCTGTTTATTAAAATTGAGTCCCCTTGTGATATGACAAAACCATCTTTTAGTGTAATTCTTCAAATCTTAACTGGCACATGGAGTTCAAGTCTGACTCAGTATGTCAGGTACCAATTTGTTACTGTCCCGTGATCAGTAGTTTTTCTGGGCAGTCTTTGCTGATTTGATTGAATTGCTGGTTGTTAAAGCAATATCCACTCATTATCTAATTTTTATCTATTTTTGGTACCATTTCTCCAAACGATGGAGAAACAATGGTTCTCCAAGGATATAAAGATTGAAAAATCTAATATACTACTCAGTTACTGTACCTGCAGAACAGCAAGAAAAACAAAAAGCAAACAAGTAGCTCCTAAGACCCACTCTGTCTTAAAAAATTGCAACAGCCATTTCAAAAATATGATTTCCCAACCATATAACCTGTGCAATTCTGGGTTTAGAAAAAGGTAAGCTTTAAAATTGTTCTTCTATCCACTTTTCTGACACAGACTGGGTTCTAGAAATCAATACCATATTTCATTGGTATTGAGGTCCAGTAGGAACCGGGGTGTTAGGCAAACTCATTCAGGAACTGCTAACTTGCTTGTTTTAAGCATCGCAGCAAGCCGTTTTCTGGCGTCTCCATTCCATTTTCAAGGACTGGATTTAATGCTGAAGTACAATAAAAATAACGAGAACAGCCACCTGACGAAGGCTGTGGGTGAACATCTTTTCACTCCTTTTCTCTGCAGCCAGTCCTGCAGCGAAACGAGGAATTGCTGCAGAGTATTGGGGTGCGGATTCCCACAGAGCGCCACGTGCACGCTTTTCGATGCCTTTCTGCCCGGCCACACATGTGCGAGGCGTTTGGCTGAGGCCGTGTGTGGGCCACTGTCCCTAACGGGGACCATGGGTCCGTCCTCCCGATGCGGTCAGCTTGGCGGAGGATGCTGAAACCAGAGCCCGGGTGCTGCAGGGCTGACCTTTGCTCTGCGTCCCGGCGTTCACCTGCACCGCCGCAGCCTGAGCCCCATCCCCGTGGAGGAGGTGGTGGCTGGGAGGGAATGGACCAACACTTCTAGTAGGCAGACTGTAAAAAACCCTAGTAAAAAAACCCTGATTGGTAATGGAAGACGTGGAGAAAAATAAAAGGTACGTTCTGGTTTATTGATTGGGACTTGTAAAGGCTTGTTCCTGCTTCCCCCCCAATAACCAGAGGGAGTTAGTGAGAATGGAAACTTAATGTAACTCTTCAAAGATTGCTTCCAGCTAGTCAGAGCTATGGCATGTTCCCACAACGGCTATAAAAGGATGTGTGTTTAATGGAGGAATGTTGCAGAGGACAGATGGGAAAGGAAGCAACTTTTATCGAGAGAAAGGAGAATCAAACGAAGTTCGCTTATTTGGAGGGGTTTGAGTATGAATGGGAGGTTTTAAAACCAGACTCATTTTGTGTTTTGTGATCAGGAGCCTGGTGGCTCGTGGAGAAACACGAGGCTTCCTGACTGGCTGTAACACAAGGTTGTGGCAGTGCCCGACGCTGTTGCTGTGGCTTTGAACCAGGAGGGGAGAGTCAGGGGTTTGGGAGCTGAGCTGTGAACAGGCTCCCATGTAGCGTTAAAGGAATTTCTTTCTGGTGTGATAACTTTAGCCAGTGTACAGCAGTGCAAATAATCCTTTTGGCTATGGTCTTAATGGAGTTCTTTTTTCTTTTTTTTTTTAATTTTTAAGGTCCTGTTCAAAGTCATCAGGAAAACAAAGCAATTCTGTAGATTTACTTTGTGTTCTTGTGGAGTTCAATGCTTGTGGAAAGTTTTAATGCAAATTACATTCAGGAGAATCAGTTTTATTCATTTAAATACCATGCTGGCTTCAAGGAAAAAAGTATAAGCTGTTTTGTTTTCCTTCTGTTGTTTGTATGCTCTCTGTGACAAACTTGGTTTGTTTGTTGTTGGGGTTTTTTAATTAACCTAGACTTAAAGGAAAAAATTGCAGAGAACATCTGTATTCTGATTTTTAATATCATTTTTAATATAATTATTTCTTTAAGTCTTTCAATTATGTAACTTTTTCAGAATCCTTTTCGCAAAGGAGTATGCTACATTTGAAACGGATATAAAGCAAATTTAACTGCAAGCTTCTGTAGTAAATCACTTCAGAGGCTGTATGTGTTGAAACCTCAAAAGTAATTTATTTAACAGCAGCTTTCTGGTGATACTTTTGAACAAAACATAGTCTTTCTAATTGTTTTCACAGATGTTAATTAAAAATAAAAAAGCATGCTCTGCAAAGCTGGTTCAGCACCTGATTTGCATAGCTAGCTTAAATTTTTAAAACTTGATAGAGAAATTGAATTATGTTTTTCTGCTGGCTGGCATAGATTCACAGAGTATGTTCTTTTGTGATGATTAATATGTTAAATGGAGAAGGTCGATATATAAAGCTTTCCTATATCTTGGAATATTAGTAGTTCCTTTTAATTTAAATATCTACATTACTATTTAATTTAAATATCTACTTTACTATTTATTTTAGACTATTGTTAAAGTCTTTCTTTGGGCTTCTTTTGAAAATATACTTTCCTGGCCATGTGTGTTCTTGCCTTACAAGAGGGCAACTTTGGGTTTTGACCATTCAAACACCTGACAGCCTGGAAAGAAAGAGAGCGTCAACAATTGAAACTCCTCTCGGCTCTAACAGGAGCTACGCTTCAAAGATTGGTTTAATGTATTTTAAATTTGTGCATGTTCATAACTGGAAGAAAAAGAGTCAGATTTTTCTGTGGCCAGTGACAGTTGCTTAGGGATAGCTGGGAGATGAGCTATAACTTCTTAAACATTAGATCCCTGAAAGCACAAAGCTAGTTAAAGTCAAAAAAAGTCAAACTCAACCAACACATGAAACACCCCGACCCCACCCAACAACCTATGGAAAATGTTAAAAGTAGTCTTCAAAATAGTGCACATAACTAACCTGTTTTGTTGTGATGGTTCTCCTTGCCATCTCGATCTGCCCCTCCCAGTGTGTTGTTGTTTAGATGTTAGGACTTGGTGTAACACTGATAAAATCACTGGGACATGGGCCCTTCTCTGTGTCTAATGTGGAAACATCCTAGTTTGGATGAGATGAGGTGTACAGGTACAGCAGGCACATAAATGTCTATATTGTGTAGTTAACTTGTGAAGTATGGAGATTAATAGTAAAAGCAAAACCCAGCAAACTTCTACCAAAATTATTCTGGCCCCAAAGTGTTCTGGGAAGTGTCAGACACAGGGAGTCAATGACAAATTAGCCTGACTCCATGTTACAGTTTCAAACTGTCCTGAAATAATTGTACTGCTGGGTTGCAAGTACCCAGCAGATGTAACCACTGCGTTAGGTCTCCTTGTATTTGTTAGTGCTAGTAGAGCGTTCCTAGAATGTGCGATCGGATTTATTATCTGACAGGCTGGAGAATAGCGTTTCTTTCTAATGCCATAACTGAGCCCACATTGCTGATTCATTACTGGTTATCACGTGGCTCGTGGGATGCGTGGCTCTGCGTGGCAATCCAAAGGAGACTGGTTCTCTGCACGGAAAGGGGTTTTACTTGAGAGATTTGTGTGCAAGAGGCATCCCTATTACGCTGTGGCTCCACAAGTGGGATGACTGCAGGTCAGTAGAACAGAGGATTGTAACCTAAAGGAGCCCTTTGAGTTAAGCGGCTGATCTTGTGAAAGAGAGATTAATTAGAAGCAATGTGCGGGTACTAAGAGTGCAGTAGGTTAATGACTTAATTCTTTCCCGTGTTCCTTTCTGCTAGGGAAGATGACAGAGGCTTTAGAAGAAGGAGGCAAAACAGGCAGCTCTTCATCTTCTGAAGAGACCTCTGAGGTATTCCTCCTGCCTAGCACCCAAATCAGCTGAAGAAAATTTGCTGTGGTGGTAGCAGAAAGGAAGAAAAATAAAGAATTAGTTCTCACTGCTCTTGCCAACTGCTGGAGGCACCTGGACAAATTTGTAAATTGGCCTAATTTCTTGGGGTTCTTTGTGTGGTTCTCCCTACCCTCCCTGCCCTGCTGGGAACGGAATGGAGGTAATTTTTGTCTGCAAGTGGCTTCAAAATTATTTTCCATTTGTCTGCTACTGTGAGGCCCATCTCCCAGACTGACCCAGCTGCAGCTCTCGCAATAATCCATTGACAGAGCACGGCACCGCAGCACCTCACATGGCTTGTTCTGAGTTTAACAACCCGCTGCCTTGCTCTTGGCCTGCTTTCCTGGTGGGTCAAGGCCAGTGCATGCTCTGCAGACTGACCCTCCGTGGGGTTGGGCCCATCTAGTTGAAGGAGTTTCTCTTCCGCCAAGATATTACTACCCCCACCTCGGCTTGCTGTGTTTTCTAAACACTAACTGGCAAGTGGGGCAGGCTCTGGGGTGTGGGCACAGTGGTGGTCTGTGAGTGGCAACTGGGCTGTGGATGTGCTCCAGCATGATCCCGTATGGCGGCAGAAGTCACTCTTTTGGTTGGTTGGACTTTTTTTCCCTGATAATTAATTTAATCATGCAATTTTTTCATAGTTCTTTCTATCTGCACACGTGTACGCATGCCGAAATAAATTCTCCGTGCAAACTTTCTCATGCAAACAAAAGCAAGGCTGCCCAAAACGTAGCACCAAAAGCAAAACAGAGCCCTGTAAGATAACTAAACTCTATTTTTATATTTTTTTTTTCTGTCTGGAAGAAACAAATTTCCTTTTATAAATCTTGATGTTCTAGTATTTTTTTGCCATATACTGTGGTTTTGGGGCCAACATACATACTTAGATGAATATTCCAAATGCCAGATGTCAGCACATGCTGGGTAAGTGCTTAATAATCATGAAACCAAGAGCCCTTGGTCTATCCCAGCGGAAAGCGGTGTGATAAAGAAGACTTCTGCAAACAAAGCTGTAGAGAAGGGGTTCCTCCAGGGAGAGGCAGAGGATATGAGAGTTAATCAAATTTGCCTTAAGTCTAAAGGAAGTCTTTTTATATTTTCAGTCTGCCCTGACCTTTTCAATTGCTCATTACATAGGCTTTTCTTGTCCACTGGGTGTCTCTCATTCCTGGCTCTGATCACAAGAAGCCTTTGCTTCTTGAGAGCACGCCATGTTCAGAGAAGTGTAATTTTGTAAACAACAGCTTTCTGCAATTTATTGACTACTTCTAGAACAAAATAAACCAAAAAACTGAGAGGAAAAAAACCCCAAGAGATTAGTTGGAATTGTGTACTGTGCTTTTCATCTATGACATTATTCTGAAGTGGTTCTCTGGTTGTCAGTACATATACTTATGTGTCTACTTTAAGTCTGCCTTAGGCTTTTTACAATTACAGTTCAGAATTAAAACAACAGTGGCTGTATGTTGAGGGTGATCTGATGAAGCAGTTTTCCTTCTCTTTCACTATTGCTTGATGTGTCAGAGGATTTGAAAATTAGCTTCTTCATTCAGATGTTATTTTTGCTTTACACTTGTTTCTCTCCCTTTTTTTTTTTTTTTTTTTTGTTACACTTAACATTCTCAGCTACTGTTCCAAGCAGCTCTTACCAGCTTTTCTTTGCCTTCTCAAGATACTTCTGCCCCTTGAAAAATTCAGTAGGAAAGTGTCACTACCTGTTGTAAGCAGCCCCGTAAGTGTTGTAGAGTCCCAGGGATTTGCTGGCACACCACGGGTCACAGCCTGGCACTTGCACAGGACTCTTTTCCTCCCTGGAGCAAAATCAATAGTTTGCAATAGAAACAAAACAAAACAAAACCCCACTCATGTAAAGGCATGTTGTCATGGATGGAGATCCTGAGTAAATATTTACCTTTGTGAAGAGGTGATGCAGCATTACCACATTTGTGTAACAGCACTTCTGTAGACATTTACTACAGAAACTGCAGGATTTCCTGTAGCTATTATTATAGAAAGGCAGCCTGGTGAAGAATCAGGCCCTCCCTTTTAGTTCAGAGGCATTTGGAGCTTTGTTGAAGTGGGAGGGAAAGAATCTGGACTTGGATTCAAGTGCTGGGTCTTGACTGACGTTGGCTTTATCTCTAACTTGACTCCAGAGATACTGATAATATTATGAATGTCAATGTTTATAGCCTGTTTCCATCCTTTCTCATTTTAAACTTGCTTAGCAAGGAAGCATTTGCCAGGCTTGGAAAAAGAGAAGATGATACCCTCCTTGGGTCAGTAAAGGCCCTGGCTGCTTTAGAACAATTGTTGCATTCTTCTCTCCCTGTTCTTTTCCTAGTATTTATTTATGGCTCAACCACTTCCTTCTGTTTTTCTGTCGTTAAGAAAAAAAAATGGCTTGGCTTTGGAACCTGCAAGTTCCATCAAAGTAGTGAAATCTACCACAGAAGTTGTCCGTCAGTAGGCAGAACAAAACTCCTTACGTTTATGTATTCTCCAAAATAGCAGTAGCTATTTAAATTGTTCTTTTTTCATTCCAGAGCGCTCCACAAGATTCAGAATTAGGTGAACCTCCTGGTAATGGGCACGGTTTAAAAAGAAGCCCTCAGGAAAACAGCATAGAAAGATGTGGAGGGCAGGACATCTCAGATCTTCTTCCTGCTGCTGTGCAACTGCCTGAGAGCATATCCCCATCAATTCCAGAACGTACAAGGTAAGAAATGAGGTTTCTTCCTCTGAATAGAATTGAAGCCCTGCTGCTGTTGATAGCTGGAGGCTGTTCATTAAGTTTCTGTTCTTGTGTAACTGATTTTCAAAATCTATCATCCCGATGGATGATGATGATGATGAAGTCTTTAAAATAACCTGACAAAACAAGACAACTGACTGTTTCCCACACTGACTTTCTCGCCTTACTGCATAACTACAAACTAGACTCCAGCTGTTGTAGTAACCCTTGACCTAAACTTCCTATGCTTTTTGCTCATACTAATAAACTCTCATCTGAGACAGAGAAACACTGAGGAGTCTTTTGTAGTCATATGTGACTGTGAAGTAAGATATAACTGTAAGCAATTGCAAAATGCCGTGCTCAGCTCTGTATAACAATCCTACTAAAAAGTACCAACTCAGCTAATATTTATTAGCCTTGCACTCTTCTAAACATCTTAAAATTCACCTGATTAAATAAATAGGATTACTTTCAGAGTTAAGATATTCTTCAGTTGCTGTTAAGGATGGCAGGAGGTAACGTAATCTCGATTTTATTAAATATTCCAAAGGGAATATTCTGTCTGAAGCATTAACCCTTTTCACTTGAATACCTGAATTTTCCTATGCTACTCGGGTTTTCATCTCCTGCAATGAAGAAATTATCTGATACCAGCATGTTTCAACATAGGGCTGAATACTTTTGAGATCATCAATGTTACCTGGGACAGAATGATAAATACAACTTAGAAGGAGAGGCAGTAACTTGCTGTTAAATGTGTAGGGTTGTTGGCTGTGTGTACCTTTTAAAGTGTTTTCGTGAATTTTCTTTAAGATTGAAGAATTCACTGCGGAAAGATTTGCCACATCCTTTTTAAGTGGAGCATGTGAGATTTGGGTCTTTTTCTGTTTCTACCACCCCTGGGTACCATTTTTCATTGACACTGTCTTTGAAAGATGTAAACTTGAGAAATTAAAAACAAAACCAAATGATAGTCAAACAAAATATTTCAAATGCTGTTAAGTAAATGCTACCCCAGGCGATAATCTCTTCTCCTTTTTTTTTTAATGTGAAATTATGAAGATTAAGCATTTCTTTACCGAGAGGGGGGTCAAACACTGGAACGGGCTTCCTAGAGAGGTGGTCAATGCCCCAGGCCTGTCAGTGTTTAAGAGTCTTTTGGATAATGCCCTTAATAGCATGTGTGGAATTTTGGTCATCCCTGAAGTGGTCAGGCAATTGGACTAGATGGTTATGGTAGGTCCCTTCCAATTATTCTATTCTATTCTATTCTATTCTATTCTATTCTATTCTATTCTATTCTATTCTAAAATTACTGACATCATGGAACAGTTTGTGGCAGTTCAAGTCCAAACGCAGGTATTAAGTAAGATAATAATTGACCCCATCAGGGAAACTTAGAGACATGACATAATCTAAAAAGATTTACCAAGAAAAAGCAGCTTACTTTCTGAAAAGGGACAGTTTGGCTGTGCTGTGGAGCTCTTACAGTTCAGTAGGTTGTACACACACAGGAATATATTTACTGTTAATTTGATTTCTTCTGATTGCCACTAACACATCTTAATCATCTACTGAAAATCATAAAGTCTGAGCAAGACTGCAAAGCCAATTTACAATGATAAAGGTATTTAGGCTTGAAGCGAAGAAATGTTGCACTTCTTTCCTAGAGACGTATGACTATTTCTTTTCTAACGTGGCATCACTTTGCTGTCTAGCAGTGGGTTTATACATGAAACAGCTCTTCCATGGATGAGTTCCTCATGTCTTTGACAACGTCTCTCCATTTTCATGTCAAATTAGGAAAGCCATAGATGTCATTCACGCTAGTCAGAAAAAATTGAGTTTGGAGTTGTGATGTAAACTTGGACAGGGTGAGAATTTTAGATGCATATTTTGTTCATTTGTTATTTCAGTTAACAAATACTACATGTATCCTCTAGCTTCTAGTTTCTCTTGGCAGTATTGTGCATAATCCCTATATTGTATGTGTGTGTAATGGTGAGTAACCCTGCCGTTCTACTGAAGAAAATATAATTTCTTGTAAGCTACCTAAAACATGATGCATTCTGTTTTGTGACAGTAACATTGTGATTTTTTGCTATTGTTATCAGTACGGTTATATTATGGGAAGGGGGAAAAAGTTAGAGAGGGAATGATGAGTATTACTAAGTGCTGAATTTTGTAATAGGCCTGTCATGACTACCATTCCTGAAAATTAGAGTTCTTTCTGAAACTGCAGAATGACGGGTATTAGACTGTGTACTTAGAAGTGCAACACCTTCTGTTACCACCCAGATTGGGAGCCCTGGGAGTTGTAAAGGTTTCATGATCCCCTCGGGTTAAATTAAGGTGAAATGACACCAAACAACTGGTTAAAATGTTTTACTTGAGGTAGAAAAAACTTAAACTTAGCAAAGGATAGTAAGTGATGTGGCTTCTTATTGATAAACCTATAAGAAAGAAAATAAAGGAAAGGAAGGGAGAGAGAGCTAAAGAATCTGTATCACCACCCTGGGTTCCAGCGTTATCTCAGGTCCAGTAATCTTGAGTGGTGGGTGCACACCCAGCAATGTTTTCTGTCATCTTTTAAGTTCTTCTTCAGCCGATTTGCATACTAGACAAGGAGAGGTGGGGTTTCCATGAGCTCATTAGCATGAGAGACAAGGAAAGGTGGGGCATGGGTTCTGCACGTGTGTTGAGGAGGGGTGGGATGCATTAACCCTTTGGTGTTGTGGTTGTGATCTCCACTGCCACCTTTACCTTTCCCCCAGTAACTGGTTTTCACTGACTTCATGCTTCTTGGCCAGCCTCCAACCTCTGGCTCCTTCTGGGGCAGATGTTTCCCTCTTCCCATTCCTGTAGCTCTTCTTCAAGGGCATAGTGCTCGCAAGGCCTGTATGGTCTATTCAAAGTGTCAAACTTAAATAGTAGAGCAAATATTTACCTTAGAAGATCAGTGCAGCAAACAGCTCATGAATGTTGGAGGCATTACTCCTTCAGTTCCACACACCCATACACCCTCTGACTGGCAGCATTTGTACCAGCATCCCCCTAATGCAGTGTCTGTGCCAGCTGCTTCTGCAGTGCCTCTATCCTGTCAATGAAACATCAGCAGAACTTACCTCAGAGGGCTTTAACTGCATATTTTCTTTTTGCCTCTCATAAGGCATCTCTGTACAGTTACTTTTTTGTTCACCTTTTAAGGAAGATGCACACACAACTTTCTCTGATGGCTGCCTAGAACGACCCTTCTAACTAGGGTTAGGAAACTGTCAGGGACAGTACCACTGCGAAATGCTCGAAATGGAAAATGTGTTTTCCACTCCCTGACCTAACACTAACCCCCAGGAGCGAAGCTTATCAAAGCAATTAATCTCTCTGAATTTAATTTTCTGCACCTGCAAAACGGGTATAGAATATGCATGGTGTAGTACACTAAAGAGTAAGAGATTCTTAGATGTTGCCAGAAAGCACCTGGAAGTATGCAGAGACTTAAACTTTCTGACATGTTTGCATTTGTGGAATTGTAAGGAATTCAGGTACATGAGATCAGCAGGGCCCCACCTAAGAGCCTTCTATCACTTCTGTGATGTTTGGTTCATTTTTAAAGTTCAAAATACATAAAATCGAGGAGGGGACTTGGGGGAGGACAGTTTTTACCCTGGTCAGCGATATCTTCCTCTACTTTTGACTCCAAGGAAAAAACAATAGGTGACAAAATCATATCAAACAGCCAGGAATGAATATCCATGCAGCAGGATTTTGTCACGCTCACCCAATCATCTGGTGAAAGCCATTCTTGATGAAATGTGAGTGTGGCTGCAGCTAGGAAAGAGGGATGAACATTTGGGGGGGGTTTTGGTGGTGTGAAGGAGAAAGTGTCGGCTTCAAGTTGCTCTTGTTGGTCAATATGGGAGACCATTTAGTACAGCCTGCAGACAGATCTGTACCACTGTTGATACTGGAAGGACATGGTAAACTTCCCAGAGCCTCAGCACCTGAGCATTTGACCTCAGACCTGTAGAACTTATCATTGGTCGTGCGTCTTCGTAGGGGTGGACCTTTGTATCTTCATCCTGTGGGCAGAGTTGGGCAGTCCTGCCACTGAAAATAGCCTGTGTGGAAAACAAAGCTACAGGGTCTTGGCTTTAAACACAACAGGGCATGGCCTGTCTTACTGGTGGAGACTCCTGGTGGAATTTATTAAACATGTTGAAAAACTTATAAGCAAGTTCTGTTCTTTCATTTGTTTGGTGAGATTGGTGGAGCAGAATTTAACCCTCAAGTTGTTGTATCCATGTTATTCTTTTTCAAAACTGGACGTTCTTCATAACGATGCTTTAGCATGCTGTAGTGTCGACGGATAAAGCCCGGGTATCAAGAATAACACCAATATGATTTGTCAGCTTGATCCCATTTTATTAAGTACAGAGCATCTTATATACTATTAAGGCGTAATCGCATACAGCTAAACAAGCTGTGATTGGTTCTAAGCTACTGTCCACACAATATAACTCATATCTCATTGGTACAACGCGAGAAGCACACGCAAGAAGCACGAGCCTATGGACCTCCTACTCAATGTTTCAACTTCACTCCATATCTCTAGTTAAGGAATTTGCTAAACAATAGCTCTCTATGCAGTGGCAAGCCAGAGAAGAACATTGAACAGTGAGTTCTTACACAGAGGCAGCTAGCAGAGAGTTTCTCATGTCGGTATCAAGGACCAGGTGGCCGTTATCTTCCAAAAACTTCTCTACACTGTAGGACTCAGAACAGGAGCTTTTCCAAATATTTCTTTTTAAATCTCAAAGTAGCAAGCATCTCTGCTCTTCCTACTGTAGTGATGGTAAAGATAACTGGTTAATAGAATCTGCTTTGAAGCCAGAAGTCATCCAACAAGGAAGTGGGCTAGATAATTTTCTCTCTGTGGGTCTGGATTTTAGTGGAGGCACAAGTTCAGGCTCCAGCCACAAGCAGGTATAGGACTATTAAGCATGAATGGAAAAATAACAAACGCACGAGCTGAGGTGGGGTATGTGGTGGTTTACATTATCATGTGGCCTATTGGAAGACTGTGTTAACCGAAAAAGCAAGTAGTTCCACGCTGAAAAACAATGGGCTGAGTACAGCTAATTAACACAAGGCTACGCTGTCGCCCACCCAGCGCATTAGAGCTGTCCAAACTGCTGTCAGAACGGGGCAGTGGTAATAACACAGACTGTGGGGTGGGGTCTCTTATCTTGAGTTTTCAATATTTGTGGTTTGGCTGCTGCAAGTGCACTCTTGCCTTTTTTTTTTTTTTTTTTTTTTTAATATTAGCGTAGGCATGTTATACTGTTCTCCGACCAATTTGCTTTTTTTTTTTTTTTTGAAATGCATTGCTCAAAAATGGCACAGCTGCTGTTCTTTAGGGGTTCCTTTTTAAAATATGAGTACCAAGAACACGTAGACTTATTCTAGCTGGCTAGAACAGCTTTATGCTTCAGCATGCAAAATTATGACTCTTGTGAGAGGAATGTTACATGGATGAGTCAGCTTGAAGGGATTCATAAGATTCTTGTTTCAGGAAACATATTAGATGGGCAGGAGCTCAGGCAATTACTTTTTATGTAGCCTTACTCCTGAAACTGCTGGCACATGCCTGTTTTGGGTGGCTTCTAAGTTATATCCTGCCAAAAAAGAAAGAAGACAATAAACGGAAAATCTTTGAAGTTTCAGATTCCAGGCTGTTTATTTTTAACTCGCTCCCCTATGCTGCTTTGAACGCATCTTTTCCACCCTGAAGTGAACTCTTAAACTCTTAAGAGCATATGACCTGCCATCCTCGGATGGAATATCGCTGTGTGGAAAACTACCATGTTTGCTTTTTCCAGTCTTCTGGGTGGCTTTCTTCCATCCTTCACAAATTGTCTCAGTCACTTTTAAATTCTTATGTTTTGGAATTCCAAACGTCTGTAACACTCAATTTTAAAATACTCTGTTTCAGTCCTTTTTTTTTTTTTTTTACGTGTTTCTCACTAGCCCTGTATGCTGAAAAGTAACTGTCAGAAATCAACCTGTAAACTTTCCACGTGAAATAAAAGTGCTGAACAACTAGAATAGTTAACAAGCCTTAGGCTTTGCATTGATGTCTGCGTGGGATGTAATCATGCCTTCCTCCTGGTGCACACACAGGGGAAAATGTCTGGGGAATCCTTGGCTGGACAACTCTACCCCAGAGAGGCATTTTTTCCAGTAGTTTTAGGAAGAAGCAGATACAGCAGTTTAAAAGGTACACACCCCGAAGTAGGGATGAACTTGGCTGCTCTCCCACCTGGAGCACAGATCCCGTGGGACCCACAGGGCCACCCGTGGCAGAATGACACCCTGGAGCTGCCAGGTGTCCTGTGGGACCCTTCCTGCTGCTTCTCCAGGTAACTCGCTTGGAGACCAGAAGCCACTTCTGGAACTGGAACTGAAGATCTGGCCATGATTTGCTTGCTGTAGGAGTAGTTCAGCCTGCTTTTTTAATGTTAGAATCATTTAGTTCTGTCATACTTAAAACATTGCATACTTAAATTATTGCAGGCCCTGCGTTTTATTCTTTGTATGGAACAAGGAGGTGAAAAGTGATTGAGGGGGGGTAGGGGATGGGGGAGAAAGGGAGGACAGTTCCCAGGAGGGTCCTATAGATCATTATTCCTGCTTCAGTTTTTCCTGAAAGCTTAGTTATACTGGGAGGGTGGGGGAAGCTGGCTGCTGTTAGCAGCCCTTTAGCCATGATGGATTTCTCATGTGTTTGTTTACACTGAAAAGTTCAAACAGTGACTTACACTGCCTCTAAAACCCTTTTTTTTTTTTTTTTTTAAGTGAATGTGGAAATTATTTCCATGTTCCTAATTAACATTCAATATCTCTTAGGGACAGATAAATATGCAGGATTTTTAAAGTTAACTCAAGTCCTCCAGTGCAGTGTGTCCAAATATATAAACTCAAAATGTAGATGCTGATCTCTCATGTGTCAGGGGAAACAGAACAGAACCGTTTGAGAAGCAGCTATATGTGTGCCGTGGTTGCAGAGCTGGCTGTGCATTTGTCGCCTTCAGGGCTTTCTAAATTCATCCTCAGATTTCAGGCTCTTACACTCCTGGGAATATAATCACTGAGGCTCTGAGTTACATGAGTTGGATGGCAACCGCGTGTGACCTTTGGGTTTCACAGGCTTCAGCACTTGGGAGTTTTTCCCTCACAAATGTGACTGGCTTGGAAAGGCTGCCTGTCCTTTCAACAGCTACTGCATGTTTTAGAAGGGAAGCAAAGGGAAAATTTAAATTGTCTATGATTTTCTGTTGTTGGATCATCGTTTTTTGTTTATCAAATAGGCTTAACATACTTGGGCATGTCTACCCTCCACCCCTCCACGCCCCTCCTCAGATAGCAAACACCAGAGAGCCTTTGTCTAGCTGCTGCTGCTTTTATCTCCTGTCCCCTAGCCTTTGCTGTGGATGGCAAATCAGTCATAGAAGTCACAACTCCAAGTGTTAATGGCTGGTAGATTGAGTGTGGCTCTTAATCAGGAGGTATTTTCGGGAGGTACACCATAAGATTTCTTAACATCCTTTATAGCTTCACACTAAACACAAACCAGGCAGGTCTGTCTTAATAAACACCTTCTTAGTAAATTCTTGGGCAATACTCTTTAAATTGTTCTGAGATTATTCAAACCTGCCACAATATATTCTGAAGGTGAAAGAGGTTAACTACAGGTATTAAAAATTAATTGGTGAATTTGCAATGTGCTACCAAACAAGCAATTTCTCAGTAATTACTTATGCAAAGCTTTTAGACATATAAAGATTTAACTCATTGTTATTTAATGTTGTAACTGGAAGGATAACATTCATATGGACAGTATGTTAGGGCCTTGAACTTGCAAATCCTTAATTTTGTGCTTAACTTCAAAGACAAAAGGAAATTTCCCTTTGATAACTCTTGAGTGCAGTGGGACACTTGCCTATTTCAAGTTACACATGCACTCAGGTCTTTGCATGCCTGCATATTCTTTTTTTTTTTTTTTTTTTTTAACGTATCATCAATTACATGCAGCAATTATTCCTAGCAAAATGACTTTTTCTGCCCTAAGCTCTACACAAACTATGAGGAACTCTAATGTTCTTTCATGCTTTGTCATTTGCATGTTTTGTTTTACATATGAATGAATTTTTCCTTTAATAATATCAAGCTAGTTCAGATTACAAACAAAAGACATCAAGTAACCACAAAAGAGAACACATTTTATTTTCCTGTATTAAAAAAAAACAACAACAAAACCCAACAATTTTTAGGGTCATTGTCTTGATTGTATTGAATGGCTTGTCTCAAAATACATGCTCCCTGCAGGTAATTATTGATGGCTAATACATTTTCATGCCGAGTGGGTTTTACTCAGGGGAATTATCTTCAGCATGTGGTGTCATTTCCCTGTAGTTTTATTCCTTTAAAAAGAGTGGAAGATAATGGGACTAGGTGTGATCTTAAGAGGTCATCTAGTCCATCCTTCTGCCCTAAAGCAGGATCAACTGTTCTTAAGTCATTCCCAACACATGTTTTTCAACCCCAACAGTGTCTTGCAGACAGAAAAGCAAGATTACAAAAAATGAAAAGTAAGATGTAGGATACGTTCCCTATATAGGCTTCCTTACTACCTACATCAGAAAGAGCAACATAAATGGAGATATCCAAACAGGTCAGTCTGGACATACCTTATTTTGACTGAAAACTCGAAATTTTCGATGCTACGTTATGTCCTGAATAAAACATTAAAGGAAGCTGTAGTAGCACAGATGATGAATGTGTCCTACTTCATTCTAAAAGTGATAGTTTAAGTTGCTGTCACAGCATGTGCCAGCACTATCATTTTAATTCTGTTCGGCATACATTAATTACGAAATTGTCCCAACTCTTTCATCTACTCCTGAGTAAAATGAACAAGTTTTCAGCATTATCAAACATCAGAAAAATTGGTTTAGTCGATTTATAATGCTGAATAGCTTATTTCATAGGATTGTCATCTGCCCTTGAACCTGCTAAGTCACAGGTTTATTACTACGACTCTCTGCAAAGTGGCTACCAGCATGGCAGTAGATAGTTCATGGATTTAGCAACTGTATTCAGGAAAATTTAACCACTTCAGACATGTTTGGAACCGTTTCCTATTTGATAGTTGCAAATGGGAATCTAATGTAACAAAAAGGTCATGTCTGTAATGTCTACGAGAAATTTCAGTCAGCCAAAATCTGTAAAACGCAAATATATAATGATGTATGGTCTGTTCGATGAACATTACCAACATTTTGATTCCAGATTTATTACCATGCTTTTCCCAACTCAGTTAACAAATGGGATTAACAATGAGTAAAGAATCTGAGGTTTGAGATAAACGATAAGGAGAAACTGTAACTGTAGGCAGTGTTTTCTACTTTTTCCAACACAGAGGTTAGAGAGCTTCTCCTCCCTAGCCCTCCACCCCTGTCTCTTCTTCCCCTGACCACCCTGTCTCTGACAGGAACATGCTTCCAGGTTGAAATACCCCAGACACACAGCTGCTAATGAGCAGTTTAATCAGCAAGAAGATAAACCTGCAACACGAGCAAAAAGCTGGAGTGGCAATTAACACCCACTCCTCCATCCTCTCCCCATTTCAGTGTTGTGGTTTCTGCCCCTCCTGTTCTAATTAAGCTTCCATGAGTGCAAAATTAATGTCAAATGATAAAGTGTATTCCTTCCTTAGGGAAAGCCTTCTGGCATCTCCTTGTTGTTCACGTCCCGTCATGCCCCCATGCTGTCAGTGATCCAGCAGGCACCAAATACTGCATTGCCATCTCTGTTGTTCCCAGTGTCAGTTTTATACGGATAAGTGTTTTCAGTGTGCCAGGAAAAGAAAAATTCCTTTGGGGAAAAAAACTTTTAAAAAGTTTAAATAAAATGTATTGGTGTTATAAATTAAATATTCAAACTGATGCCAAGCATCACAGAAACTTGTATAAGCTCTATATGAATTGTATGTTACCGATATTTTACTTCAGAATTCAGGCTTACCCTTAATACAGGCAAATTTCAATAGCTTTTTAGAGCCTTGTTTATTTTCCACTGCAATGACTCTGAAGAAGGTTTTGGGGATCTAAGACAGACTCATGTTCAGTTTTACGTGCAGCCATCTCATAAAGAAAGCAGTTGTTTCATTGGGCAGATAAGGAGGGGGTTTGTCCCCACTGGGGAGTGCTTTTCGTGCACTGCAGCACGCCCCGAGAGCGTGGGGCTTCAGCGCTGCTCCAGAGGTTACTGACGGGCCGGTGTTTGTCTAAACACAGACTAAACTGCAGGGACCTGAGAGCTGGTCACTGACTCACTTCTCCATCAAGTATTCTGTGCTTAAAACTTGGGCAGAGAAGGGGAGAGGCGCTTCTCAGACTTCTTAAGATGATTTAAAATCCAATCTAGGCTTGGCCTTACAGAAGGTGTTTTATGGCTCCAGTCTGTTGGGCACTTTGAATTTCTAAAACATAGCATGTTACCGCTAAGCTGTGGCAAAGCTCTGGTGATGGGCTCACTGTGAACGACCCCTCTCTGTGCAGCTATGGAACTGTCACCAAAACAGGATAAAAGAACTTATCGACACCAATTTGATGTAGATAAGCAGACACTCCTTTATTAACGGCTGGGTGTGCAGGGGAGTGTCTCACCAACAATGCACACCTCACTCGTGTAGCGTGCTGATTATATTGGATACAGTAATACATATTAATCAAGTCCTTGTACATAAACACGCTAATTCCTGTAACTCATTTTCATATCCCCACCTCTTTCTGGTCATGCACACTTGAGTCCTGAAATGAGTCAGGGGGCTGCTTTTGCGACCAACGCAGACTACTGACTCAAAAGAAAGACCCTCCAATGTCCCTGACTCAAGGACTTTGGCTCACGTGGCAATTTTAACATGCTTCGAGGCCCTTTCACAATACAACTTTGAAAACAGTCTACAGGGCTATAAATCATCCTCACCAAACAGTCTAACAGTGGTGCCTCGTCCAGCGGCGTAACTGGTTGTATGGTTACTTTAAACTAAACACATCTCTAGGACTACTTAAAACATTACACCACTATGTTTTATAAAAAACTATATTTCTGTGAGATTCCGTTTAGTTGATTAGTCCTAATAATTTCTTATCAAAACCACCAAAAATCATCAGCTCAAATTGATACTAAATCAGTAACAATCAGCAACAGAACCAGAGCGTGCTGCTGCCTCGCTGACCTCCAAGCATTTGAAAACATGCTGTCAGCGTATCTTGCTTTGGATGGGGGTGGGGGGAAGATTTATTATTTCATGTGAAGTAAATAATGCCCCTTGCTCCTAGGTACAGTTCTACGTTCAGGTTTTGAGTTTGTATTTCATTCCATGTTCCCTAAGGTAGTGAAAATATGCCCAGGCTTCCCAGGGGAGGTGAGGGAGAGAACAAGGTTAACATATTTCATCACTTACCAACCTAGGTGTGGCGACTGAAGACCACACAATGTACGTGAAAAATAGTTAAAGCAACTTCTTTTCTGTGGTTAGTGCACCCACATCATCTGTGTTTCTGTTTTTTTCTATCTTCTCTTCAATGGGTGGGAGTGAGGTTATGCAAACGGTTATAGCTTATATGCACTGAAATCAAACACTGCAATAAAATGACCTCATAGGGCGTGTATCATTGTATGGCAAAGTCGGTCGACAGGGTGAGACCTTTGACCTTTTGATGAGAATCAACTGTGCTGATTAGTTGGAGAAAACATTCAACAGATGGGCCCTTCTTAGTCTTCGGCTATGCAATAAAAGTGTAGCCAGATAACAGCAGTTACTGTGGATTGCACGGCCTTTAGCTTTGCACAAAGTAATCTCACAGAAAAAGAAATGGAAAACCTTTCTTTGAGGTACTGGTGGTTTTCCAGTATTTTTTTTTTTCACTTTTTCTTATGTTGCTCAGTTAGTCTGTTAGATGTGTGTCCCCTCTCCCCACACTTTAAGATTTTGGAACGGTTAAAATGCATGCCATGAGCGTGCTGGCTGTCAGGTAAGACTGGGGACATAATTTCCAGAGTAATGAGCATTTAAATCACTGCAACGTGTGTGATGGTTTAGCTCCTGAAAGCAGATTATCAGCTTCTCAGTGCATGTACTGCATGGCTTTGAAACATCAATGGCAAAAACTGGTTTTATTCTTTGCTTCAGTTGTTTCATATTCTTTGCTTCTTTATTGACATGAAACAAATAAACATTTCCATTGTTGGCAGCAACAGTAATGAAGGCATCAGTAGCTACAGTACCGAAGACTTATCCAATCCAAATTCAAGTGTGGTGTCTTCAGAGGTGACAGGACAGAACACTATCTTGCAAGAGCAAGGAGGACAAACAGACTCTCATTTCTTAAAGCAGGATTCAGAAACACGAGAGAGAAGTCTGCCTATCTCAATGCCTTTTGCAGACTGTGCCAAAGAACATGTCACAGCAGATCTTACAAGCAGCAATGACAAGTTACCAACCTCAAATTGCAATGAAGCACTGCCATCACCCGCTCCAGTGAAAGACAAAGAAGAGGGAATAGCACATGCCAAATCTGTGGACAGAGGCCCAAATAGTCACAATATTGCTGCCGCTTCTGTGAAAAACAGTGAGAATGACCCCAGAAAGCCAAGCTTGGAGCCCAGCCCTCCTGCAGCAATTACAGAAATGCAAGGAGTCACACAAATGAGTTTGAGTGAATTAGGATCGCTCTGGCAGAGTGAACAGCTGGGTGGCATGAGGGAACCACATGTCAGCACGTTTCCCCGGGGTAAAGAAGCAGGGGATTATTTTACTGCTCAGGAGGCCAAGCAGGAGCGAGGAGTTTTGGAAGTAGGTCAGCCACAGACTGTAATGCAGCAAGGTAGACAGAACACAGATGGTGGAGAGGGTCTGCTAATGAAAAAGGAAACCTTAATCCTAAATTATCCAGCAACAGGAGGCTCAGAGAGTGAAAAATTTGGAGCAATTGTGAATGCTCAGGGCTTCACTGAGATCAGTGAAGTCTGTAATCTACAGATGGGGGCTGTAACAACAGCTAAAGGCAATGAGGCAAATCCACCTCTATCTGGAAGCAAAGGGGAGCAAACAGAAGCCTGTACAGCTCTAATGTCAGAGTTGCCTTCTAACCCTCCAAATGTCTTCCTGGTACCAAAGCCTGAAGAGCCTTGGAGGGAAGATGTGCCTGGAAATGACTCTCAAGAGCCAATGAAGAATGAAGCAGTGACAACAGGCTCTGAAAAAACTGAACCCATTTTTCAAAGAGAGCTTCAAAAGGAGGATGAGCTTGTTAGCGCCGAGCATTTCAGTGTGCCTTTATCATTTAAGCAAGAGGAAGAACAAAAATCAGCTGTCACAACTGAAAGCCCAAAAGATGAAGCCAGTAGCAATGAAATTATAAAAGCTGATGATGTGTCTAGAGAAAGCACCACACTTTCTGAAACAGACAGTATTATCAGTCCCACCAAGGAAAATTCCCTGGTAGATAAAAGATTATTACTGGAAGAATATGCATTAAGTATTTCTCTGAGCAGATCCACAGAGCTGAATCAAAAAGAAACTGAGGCAAGTCTAACAGGAGAAAAAAATGAAATCAGAATAGAGGAGGCACAAGAGACAGAAACCAGTGAATTAGCTGAGGGGTCAACAGGGGCAGAAAGACAACTATTGGACTCTGTTAGTAGCCACCCGCAGGACGTGGAAAATGCTCATTTGGGACACAATCCCGAAGAATTCAGTCTTTGTGAAAAGACTTCAACAGGTGACCTAGGGGAAAAAACTGGGGGAAAGCCTCTCAATTTAGACAGTATCTTTAAATTGTCCAAAGACAATTATCACTCTCTTGTTTATAAACCTGAACAACAAATGAGTAAAGAGCAAACAGATGCCACAGATGACCTGGAGAATAAGCTTGTGGCTTCACCACAGTTTCCAAAGGAAGCACCACTGAGTTTTGACTACTTTAACACTGAGGCAGAAGACAAAACTTTGGGCCAACCAGGCTGTAATGAGACTGAAAAGGTTTGTTTAGCTGGTGCACACAGTTCACTGCTCCTCCACGCTGAGAACAATAATATTAAGCAGAGTAAGCAGGATGAATCCTGGGAAAAGGCTTTTGCTACAGAAACTGTGTTAGAATCTGAATGCAAAGCTGAGAGTCAAGGAAAGCCTGAGAGCTATAGCACGTCAGAAGAAAGTGCAAAAATGTCCAACTCAAAACTTGAGCTCCAGGGCTTCAGTGAGTTGGCAGGGACTACGGCTGCACAAACTGAGGAGGCCTCACGGGTTTCAGAAACCAAAGGACAGACCGGTCACATCACTGAAGTGTTTTGCAGCAATCCAGAGCAAGGACGCGCAGCCGCAGCTGCACAGAGCACTGCTGTGGATGGTATCCAACAGGAAAAGCACCAAACTGTGGTGAAAAGTTTGACAGAGGACAAAATTTTAGCACTGAAAAGTGAATGTAAATCGGATGTGCTGATGCAAACTCAGCTGGAGCAAGCGGCTGCAGAAAGTCACAGAAATACACAGGTGGCTTGTTCAGAAATCTCCCAAGCTGTAGTCGGTACTTCAGGACTCACTCCTCAGCAAGTTCAGGTGGAGGAAGGGGGTGACAGCCCTGTCAGGGAAAACAACTGCCCCTCTGAGAGTGACACGTGCAGCTCTTCGGAGACCCTGGAGTGCAGTATCAGAGAACTGCGGGAAAATGCAGATGTTCCAGCTGCTCTTCTCCAAGCAGAGCAAATGCAGAATTCAGTGCCTGTTGCTAGTGACAGTGACTGGGTTTCAAATGCAGGACTTGCACAACAGAAGCAGCAAAGCAGTCTGACAACTGTCACAAGAGCAGATGATCAAGAACACAAAGAAAGGGCTCTGAAACCTGAACGGCCATTGGACCTAAATAATCACAGCAACATACCAGAAATACCTCTAAACATTTCAAACAACCTTCATAAAGAGTCTTCTGTGCTAGGTACAGCACAGATCCAATGCGACTCTGACACAGCAAAAGAAAAGGACAAGGATGAAAGCAGTGCCCTGGTGTCAGAGGATATGTGCAGCCACAAACACAGGCAAAATATTTCTAGTGTGACCATGCTTAATTTGCAAGATTGCAATGAGCAAAACAAAACTGATCTCAAGGCAGAAAAAAACTGCCAAAGTAAGCAAAACTCAAACAAGCCTGAGCAGGATAATAATTCTTTGATCTCAGCTAGTCAGCATGAAGCAGCATGTCATAGCGATACGTTTTCTAAAGAATCTGACAAGAATGAACAGCCAGGCAGCGTATGTGGGATAAAGGATAATACTGGTGAAAGCCATGCCGCTGCTATAAACACTCTTCCAGGGACAGAGAATTCAGCAAGTGCCACTAACATATCACAGGCTTTGCCAAGTGATACAGAAATAGCACATACTTCTGATAATTCTGAGAAAAATGATCCTCAAATATCTCATCCAGAAACTCAAGGGAAAATGCCATTAATGGCAAAAAACTTGGAAAAGATTGAAGATCTGACTGCTGACAGGGAAATCATCCAGAAAGATGGCAACATGGAGATAAGTTTTGAGGACAGTGCTTCTGTCACAGAAACAAGCAGCATGAAAAGTGATAAAAGTCCAGGAGCACAAGGATCTCCTTCACCATCACCAGCACACGGGGAGGTAGTGCCCGCTGATCAGTCATATAAATCCAGCTGCATTCAAAAAACACCAGAGGAGCCTGGTTATTGTCAAGCAAATTTTACAGCCCTCTCTACACAGACCTCTGCACTCAGCCATCCTAGCCAGCAACCTGGAAACAATACGAACAATGGTACTGGGGGGGTATTACTAAATAATGAGCTGGAAGTTGTAGCATGCCAAAATGCCTTAGAAGTTAACTCTAATTTGCAGATGGCTGCAGGTTCTCAGGTGTCTGAGCACATAGGTTCTTCACCCAGGGTAAGCACAGGTAAACCAGCAAATTCAGAAAACAGCTCTGCGGGGAGTATGCGTGTGAATGAAAAAGATGTTCCAGACCAAAGTTTTGAGGGTGATGGAGACAGGAATTTATCCCCGCCAGAGCCTTTAAATGTGGGGCAGAGTACTGGAAACTTAGCACAGTTCAATGCTGAGAAGCTGAAGAAAGAGATATCTGCAGTTAAATCCAAAGAAAGACAAAGTGAGGCAAACTTCAAAGAACAGCAAAGTGACAGTTCAGCGGAGTCTCTGTTAGCTCTCCCTACTCTAGAAGGGAAGCTGCTGAGCCTTTCATCTGTTGTTAAACAAGAAGCCTGTAATGAGGAAATTGCAACCAGTATCTGCGTAGATGACAAGTACGGTAAGATCTTAGAGAAAGCTGGGAATTCAGAAAAAATGGAAGAGCTTTCAAAAGACAATAACAACACAACCAGGGCAGAGATCATTATTTCCGAGCAGTCTGCAGAGGACTCTGGAAGGGAGCATGAGGCTCTGACTTGCAGCTCTCTGGATATTGGCTCCAGCCTCCCAGACTTTAGGGAGCATATCAGTCAGATATTTAAAAAAACTGTCCACAGCACCCTGAGTGCTGAATTGCCCCAACTTTTGTCTGAAAACCATGCAGGCTTCAAGCAGAGCCCAGTGGCCAAGGATACAGCAGAACTGTGCGGTGCTGAGAACTCTTCAGAACCAAACAAGGTGGGCAAGGAACCTCCCAAGGGCACCTCAGAAGCAGAGGGGAAGGAGTTCTCTTTAGCTACGGAGGCTTCCTGCAAAGCTGCCCAGGGCAAACCTCTGCAACAAGAAGACAGAGTGGCAGAGCTGCCACCAGAAAGTCTCCAGGATACTGAGAAAGATGGGCCACCCAGTAGCTGTTTAGAAATGGTCCCTAGATTGGATGGCTCTACACCTGCTGAATGTGCTCTGAAAAATCTGCAAAAGCTGGACAAAACCACTGAGCATCCAGAGAGCAGTGAGATGGAAGGGAAGGAAGGTGTGTGTGCTAGTGGCGTTGATCCTGAATCGCTAATAAGCTTAGAGATAAAGAAGCAAGGACCGGCTTCATTTGATGGGGCAGCAGCTGAGAACTTCCCTGCATATTCTGACAATAAGCAACAACACAGTGTAGCTGTTACCACCACAGGCGATGTACAGAAGAGGGACTTAGAAGATGCTGCTATAGCAGAGGGAAATAACTTAATTACAGAGTGTCATGCAGAACCAGTTTCATCTGAAGAGGATGTAAATCTTCCTACTGAACAGTGCCAGGATCCTGAGCCAAATGAACAGGAGAAAAGTGAGTACGGGGATCCAGACATTGCCAAGAGCATCTCTGACACAGCAGCTTCAACACTTGTCCCGGAAGGATCTTACAATCATGGAAAATTGCCAGACAATTTTAAAGTGTCACCTGGGGAAAATCAGGAGACACACATTCAGAGCAATTTTATGCATGAAGTTAAGTCTCAGAATGACATACAGATGATACAAGACGATCCAGTAAATAGGAACTGCTTGGAAACATTGGAAAATTCACAAGATGCACAGCGGGAAAAGAAAGTGACCATGCATGGGTTAATAGATTACTTAAAAACCGAAGTAAGCCAGGATGATTGCTTGCAAACTGACTCTAAACTAGAATCTAGCCATACAACTGAGGGAGATGTAAAAGAGAACAGTGATACAGTGTTAAGCACAGCAAAGACAGGTAACGAAAAAAATGGAGACATCCCTGAAACAGGTACTGCAAGGATGTTAGTCACTGGTGAAGGCGACTTAGCTATTAACACAGGCACTGAAGAGCAGGAGGCAGACTTGTGCAAAAATCACTCTCCAAGCTTTTCTGTGATGGAGCAGGGTGAGCATTCTGCATGTACAGATCTCACTGTTGCTGAAAATCAGCCGAGCAAGATGAATTTGGAACATGAAAGCTCACTTCAGGATGCCAAAAGAAAGCTATCACCGCTTGCGTCAGCTGAGCCTAAGAACCTTGACCTCAGTGAACTTCAAGACACGGCTGTGGCAGGATTACCTACTGAAAGGTACTTACTTTAAATTACTATGTGAAACGGTTGTCAGGACCCTGGGGCTTGATAGGGATACAATTTTCAAGGCGGATACCCACTGTCTGGGCAGTTTGGGAGGGCATGGCACTTACTCTGTTCTTAAATTCCTATTAAATTTCTGTTGTTTCTAAATGTGGGCTATGTGGAAGAAATTTGAAATAATTTGTAAGGGCAGAGGGGTCCCGAAAACTGAGGAGCACGATTCTTACCTGTTCCATCTGCTGGTCTGGATTCCTGCCCTTACCTGTGTGGATTTGCTTACACTTCCCAGCGTTCACATCTCGTAGCCTAAAGTTAGGCAAACAAACAGCACTTCCTAGCCTTAAGTTAGTAGGGTTTTGCCTAAGTTTTGGTGACCCAGTTAAATGAGACCAGCAGCATTCACACGGTGGATTGCAGTATTTAAAAACAAGCCTACAGTATAACCCAATTACTCACACTGGTAGTTGTCTAGGCCTCCCTCTTATCCTCCCTTATAATATAATTGTATTGACAGTGCCTTTGATCACTGTGTTATTCAGTGTTTCTAATGACATGGAGCTGTTTCAGAGGGGAATTCTTGGGATCTGCAGAGCCTGAGTTGTTTTATTTTCCAAACCTAGCAGTAACTGCTTTAATAAAGTTAAGACCTTTTTTTTGTTTTGTTTTGGTTTTTTTTTTTGTTTCTGCTTTACTGTCTGAATTCTCAGTTTGATGTGCAGTTAATTCAAAAGAACTATGATCTTAGAGCAGGTGCTTTCCCTTTATCTAGTCATGTCATTGCTTCCTCTGTAACCTCAGCAACTTTCTTGCACACTGTCCCTCTCCATTCTGTGCTGGAGGAGGCAGCTATAGCTGTAACTGGTTACAGGCAGCAGCAGAGCAGAAGGGTACAGTGAAAAACTGAACTATTTCAGGCAACATCAATGAATGGTCTACATAGATGGATTCTTTCTAAATATTAAAAAAAAAAATAAAATTAGATTATACTGACTGAATAAGGAGGGGAAAAATGTTTCATTGCCACATTCCTTAAAGGTTAAAATGATAAAACCGTAAGTGAAAATACCTGAAGTGTTTCTGATGTGAAAATATGGGGGAGTTCTTCCTCTTGTATGTGAGTCTGGGACAGAGATTGAGTATGATCTAATTGTCTGAGCAAAATGTACATTAGAAGAATATTAGAAGTGTTGGAATTCTGAACAGCTATATGACTTTCTCTTTAAGGATCTGTCTGTAAAATGACAAGGGAATTAGACCCTGTTATGTCTCTTTAGCTCCTTTCCTTTCTTTTTCATTTCCCTTTATATGATGGGAAGCTTCACAGTGGGTAGCTTCGAAATCACCAAATTGCTGGCATGGCCTGGTTCAGAAGCCTTAAGGGACTAATGGGCAGTTCATGCATGTGTCTACGCGTGTGTTTTATATCAGGGCGGGTATCATACTTTAAATAAATACCTGTGGCAAGCAGGGCAGGGTTCTTGAAACAGCTGCTGGCAATTCATGGAGTGGTTGCTTAATACTTACATATGCTTTAAGAATTCATTATCACCTGTTTTTTCCAGCGTGAGGGTTTGTATCAACAGGCAACTGCTACTTTTGGACTGCAGCTGTAAGGGGTGTCGCACACATACCGAGGGTGCGTGCGCAGGCGGGAGATGCGCCGTGCAGAGCTGGACGCCAGCGCAGCGTTGTGGGCTTAAACACTGGGGACTCTCAGAGGCAGAGAGGAATCTCTGCTTTTGAACCGGCTCATTTCTTAAGAGGCAAAAGTTATCTAATCTTTACAATGCAAAAGAGAAGTAAGAAAGCGTTCGTTGAGCAGCTGGTTTTGCGTTGTTAAATTTCAGGCTGTATTCCATACTCGGTGTACTCTGCTCACAACTCAAGTTGCTGCAGAGCGGTTTCCAGTTGTTTATTGCCCTATAATCCTTACAGAGGATATACTGCTATAGCCGTGCAAAAAAAAAAAAAAAAAAAAAAGGTGCACATTTCTAAGAGCTGACTGTGGGGATTTGGGCCTGATGGAAAGAACTCTAGGGAGAAAGAATCCTCCCCAGCTCTCAAAATCAATAGTAATAAGAAGTATATTATATTTAGGAAAAGGAAATGGCATGTTCTAAATTATGTCAGCACTGTTTTGTCCCCCCTCCACTGCTTCTGTATAGCTCCATCTCTTACAAGGTCTCTTATGTTGAAACACCACTGAAGTGTGGGTGAGGGGGCAAAGTTGTGTGATCTGACTTCTAAATTCTTGTTAGGATTTCTTCCCGTAGAAGGAACAGAGGAATTTCTTTCCTTCGTGGCTATGGCACTGGGAGGAGGGTGGTCTGGTGGTGAACATTAGATCCAAGAACTGTCTGCAGTCACTCCTGCCCCCACCTCCCCCACCAGGAGCGGGACAGTGGTCAACTATTAAGAAGAGCCTCTGTAGACAATAGGACAGCACCTTCAAATCTTTAGTAAAAAGGACAATTATTTTTGGAAAGGAGGTGGTGGCTGAAGCATTAGCCCCATTTCCTTGTGGAAGTACAGCTGTGCTATTAGCAGAAGTAGGGAAGGGTTGGATTTTGGCAAACCTGACTGTCAGCACTGAAAAGAAATAAAAATAACCCTTTCTTTGATGGTTTTGACAATTTCTGTCTACTGAATCTGTGACTGAAAACCTGTGTTCGTGATGGCCACATCTGGGCATCAAAATGTCCTCCTTCCCACTTAGAGCACTCGGATGCTCCATTTTGCTGTCTGAGTTTTACTTGGGATGGAAAAAGAGGACTTGAGGGTGGGCTTTTTTTCTCCTTTTGTAATGTCCACAACCACACATCTTCATTCTTTTATGGAGGGAGAAAAGAAGTTTATGTATGTACGTGCAGTAGTTATACCTTATGCCACTGAAATGCTCCTGTTTGCATCATGGACTATGGCAGATGTTGAGCAGAGCACAGAACAGAATCAGAACCAATGGCAAAATTTTAGGGGTGTTTAGAGGTGGCGTGGAGTTTTTTGATAACTTCCCAGAATTCAGCTGGTTGGTACGTGCAAACTGCCATTGTCTCTTGGAAAAAAGTGCCGAGGGAGCTTTCTGAAGTGGAGGCTGTGAAGTCACTCCCAGATGTGCATCTGTACGGTACGGAGAACAGATTGTATCATCTGCTGATTTGTTGGTTTGGCAAAATGCTGGGCTTGTTAAGAGGCCTTTGGGTGTTCCAGGGTTGAGGAGATGCTCTCAGACTTGGCTTGAGGCTGGGTGTGCTAGTGAAGGAAGAGCACGAGGAGCTGTAAGCACACTGCAAGCAGCGACACTCATTTTGCAGGAAGGTGAGGTTCTCCTCTGCACCTCTCAGCAGAACCGGTTTGCTGGGCAGAGCAGCTTGGGCTGTGCTCGCTGCAGTGCTGAGCAACACGCCCGGTACCTTCACCTGCCTCAAATGCAGGAGGGCACCGTGCAGACTTGGCCTTCCCAGAGCTTCTGATGCTACTGCAGAGTGAGCTGACTTCTTCTGGAGCCTGTGCTGCAGGAGCAATCTTATTCTTCTGCGTAAGGATTCTGTGCAAATCAATAGACAAGGTGCAGTGTTTTCATAGCTCTATTGATGCAGGTGCCTGAACCTTCCTTGTTGGCTGGACCTTGACCCGCTCCTCGCTGTATGATTGTTTTGCCAATTATCCGGCCTAGCATAGAGGACACAGCCAGCATAAAGATGAACCAATAACCAAATTGTGTTTGATACACAAGGGTCAGTCCATGGGGGAGCGCTGGGGGTACAAACAAGTCAGTCAGATTATACATAATCGACATCAATCCCACTGACCCCAACAACGACACCGCACGACCAACAACGGGTGGGATAAATGGTGACATGCAGTCTGCCATAGAAGGGACGGGAGACAACCGAGTCAACCACCCAAACACATCAGACTGAGGAAGCCACACACTGAATCTCTCCACAGCCCGCGTTTACAAAAGCCAGACCTGAGTGGAGCCCAGTCCCAGGGAGGCGGGAGGTCCTTCCCAACAGGGAACTCTGCACAGGGCATCCCCCTCACACACAGACACTGCCCCTCCTGCAATGGTCCCAGCTTTTATCCCTCAGGGGGAGCCCTGACCTTGGGTTACTCACTGCGGGACCCCTGGGGCTCCTTTACCCAATGGCTCTGTCTGCAAGGCCCCACCCTGGGGGGAAGCCTAAAGGGAAACTCACCCCCCTTTGGGAAGGGCTGTGGGAATCACCCAGATGTCAACCTTAATTTGGGCCTTGGGGTTGAAACCCCAGCATTTCAATGAGCGGCACAGAAAGCTAGTCATAAAGGGCGAGGAGGCTGTGGCACTGCACTGCTTCCAGGACAAGTGTTTCCTGACAGGTTTTGACACTGTAAGAAACTCCACCAGGAGGGCCCTTTCCCAGCTATGGCACCATACTGTCGGCGCTCTCCTATTGCTGCCATTGGTTTGTAGAGAATGGAGAGTTCTGCTGCATTGACTCACATCACTTAGAAATCTAAACAATATTCTTATATGGAGAGTACATTGCAGCAGCTGGCATCAGCAAAGCTATTTGAAAAATCTTCTTATGTCCTATGCATAGGTCAGACAAGATCACTGAAGCTGGTCCAGACATGCTTTTGGATTTGCTTCATGCTTTGTTCTTGCCATCAAAAATTGGCACGTTCAATAGTTCCAAAAAGAATGTTCACTCCTTAGTAAATACTGTCTTGGTCTTTTTTTTTTGCCTTCATAACAAATAGAGTACTAAATATTTTAACAGTCTCGCTGGATGAGGTATGGAATGTAGAGCTGCTTTTCACATCAGTCAAGTGGGTTTTAAGCACTAAGGCTTTGTGTCCTTAGCATCTGAAAACAAGAATTTGGAGTTAAAAGGAAACTTAGCAAAACAGTGATTATGCAGCCTGCTTTATTTCCCTGTTTTTTCAAACTTCAAAACTAGCTCAGGTGAGCAGCATCTCAAGATCACAAAACAAAAAGAAAAATAACTGAAGATGAAATGCACGAAGTTAACCAGGCTATGTGTCTCTCTCTCCTGCCCTCCTCTCTTTGCATCTGAATTATTTCTCCTTCTTTCCCTCCAATCTTACTGTCATTGTTATCCCCAGCAGGTGCAACTGTTAGTGCAGTTGGGCTTTTGGAGATCAAGGAGCTCAGCCTCAGTCCTTAACTAAACTAACTGGATGGGGAGTTCTCTGGGAATTTTGTCTGTGTGAAGTCTGTGATATTTGTTTGGTATTTTTCTATTCATGGAAGAATAAAACCTTCCCTCTTCGCTCTTACCCAACGGACATCTCACACTGCTTTCTAACAAGTGAGAGAGAGTTTTGCCATCTATTCTAATAGATGCCGTTGACCAAACTGTTTTAGGCAGCCTCTAAGTCAGGGTAAAATATTTCTAAAATGCTGATTTAATAGTATACCCTGTTCTACTCAAAGCACATACCAGTGGGAAACTAGGTATGTGATACCATGCTGGTTATTTTTTTATTTCATTTACGTATGTTTCTGCTACACAAATGTAGAGAAGGTCCTGCAAAATCTCTGGTACTTCTTGCTGTACTGAAAACATTCTGTAACACTCTTGAGAAACTTAGCCATGTGTTCACAAGGTAGGTATTGACTCGGATGAGTGCTACACGAGCTGCTTTTTTCACACATCCTTCTATGTTTCTTAAGAAATTACATTTATTCAATCAAATACAGGCATTTGCTGAAGGAATCCAGCATGTACACTGTAATACTTTGTCCAATACCTGGACAGGCACTTTAGCATTTTTTATCTTCTAATTAAGAATTACTTTTAGCTTTTTTTTTTTTTTTCTGATTACCTTTTCCCAGATATATATTTCAACCTTGCTTCTTCCAAGTGAGCTGCCTATTTTCTCAAAACTGGTTTTGCATATTCTACAGATCCCCATATTTTCTCTATTCCAACTCTTCTGGCTCTTCCAATCTTCTGGCTTCTTGCAAAATCTCTTCCAAAAGAGATTTTTTTTTTTTTTTCCAAAAGAGTTTTTCTTGCAAAAATTCTTCCAATCTTCTGGCTTCTTGCAAAATCGGATACCGTGGAGCTAGCTCCACTGTCCCTGTTTCTAATAGAATATGCAAAGTAGGATTAGCCCCAGCTTTGAACCCTGCCGAGGGCAGCTCTGAGAACAGCAATTACAGACACAGGCATATTCTCCATGACTTGGATGTGGCTTCCTTCCAGTTTTTCTGCATCTTGGCATGCTTGCGTTGCACTACTGCTTCTCAATAGAGGCTCCTCTGGAGACATGTCTGAAGAGCCAGAACTCCACTTGCCTCATCCTTCGCTTTCTGTTTTTCCTCCTGCTGTCTTTTATGTTGTTTTCTTGGAGCCAGTCTTATCAATATTGATCCAGGTCTATGGAAGCCCACGTCTGTGTTGCTAATAGCAGGTGGGGATTATTTAGATATTGCTATTCCTTAATATTTGGGTACTCTGGAAAACTAAAAAAATATTATATGGATCTATTTAGGCCTGTTCATCTACACTCAGCTTGACAGGTTAATTCTTATAGTAGAGTCTCTTTGGCCTGGAAGAAGCTCTGCATCTGAAATTGCAATAAGTGTAGAAATGTTAATTGCTACAATCAAAAGCTTAATTGTTGTGGATTCTAAGCTCCCTGTGAAATGCAGAGTGCCACCATTCTATGCTGTTGTCAAGAACCAGCCCTAGTATGATATGTTAATCTTGTTCTCCTTGCTGAAAAGTGCTTGGGATCTCCTCCCAGTCTAAGCTTTTCCTGATGAACCCTTCTTTGTTCACCCAGGCTTAATCCTTCCTCTTCCCTACTCTGTTCCCTACCTGCCCCACTCATCCACGGTCCTCAGTAAAATAACCAGCTGTCCAAAAGTGCCCTAAGACTCTGCAAGGTTGTTTCCAACTAAATTTCACTAATGTACATTCTTTACCTTTTGGTACATTCCTTTCAAGACAGCTGTGTGAGAGAGGGCTACAGCTGCAGCCTACCTTTAGGTTGGGCCAAAATCTCTGTTCTAGCAGGGTGATATCAGCAAAGAATTTGGCCCCGAGCCTCTAACAGATAAGCCAGGGAGAACGCTGCACAGTCTTGTGATCCTTTTTCACCCAGACCATCCTACAAACACTATACTTCCAGTTATCCTGCTTTGCTTATATAAGGGGGGTGTCTAGTTGTTTCAACAGGTAAAAAATCAAATTAGGAAAATAGGCTGTATGTAGACAAGTAGGATTTAAATGATCCATTGGCCTGAACTACCTGGTGTTTTCCAACCTCAGAGCTGTAAAGCTTGGCTTCTCTTTGTAAACGATACTCTGTAAAACACGGAGCATTTGCTTCATCAAACTGTAACTCATCAAACCACTTTTTTATTCATTTTCATCCTGGTTTTCCTAGCTCCTTTGGCTAACGAAATACAAACAGTGTAATCAATAAAGCCTTCTCTTTTTTTTTAAAGGCACTCAAGAGCTTATGTAAAATCTTTGGAATTTGTTAGCATGATAACATTGTTATGCTCTCCTAGCTGATAGAAATATCAAAGCCAGCTAAGAATAACTCTGCAGCAGACAGAGGAGATTGGATTTGTTTCCTGGAATGAAAGCAAAAAGCATATATGCATTGCTCAGTTTTTAACAACTAAGAAAAAAATTTTAGCTGTCATGAAAATAAATGGACACTTAAAACTCCCATGTCCCCTTCTTAACAATGTCGTTAAATGAGTCAAAATATAGAGTTAGTTTTACTGGACATTTAACAGTCTCCAAGATTTTCCACATCTTTTTTTTTTTTTTTTTTTTGAATGCTGCGATTGTACGTGAAACTTCTGTTGCATACATCATTCTTCGAATCTTGTTATTCTGGTAGGAACTCCCAGTAAACTTGGTTTGCTAGAGAAGTTATCACGGGAATTTGTGAGGCTTTGAGTGTAGCCTAGGGTTTTCTAAAAATCAATCTTACTTATCTGGAAATTCATAAAATTGCAGTTTCCCATCACTTTGACCCTCCAAAATATAACGGGTTAACATTAAACTTCCCCTTTTTTCAAAGCAGAAGGTTAGGGTAAAACTCTGGGAATTTAAAGAGATGGCCCTCCCAAAGCCTGGCCAGTAAAAATTGCTGGGAATTGCACAACTTAATTTCCAACCACCACAAATTATGGTTGCGGGCAACTGGTATGTGGAAAGTAGTGGAAATACAAGGTTCAGGTGTTTGTTACAGAAGTGGCTTGGGTATCTCAGCCAGACTGCTCTGCAGTTAATTGGGTCTGTGGTTTTGCAGAGTGTATGAGTATGAACCTCTGATCAGGAAATGCAGAAGAGAAACCCCTCTTTAATTTTAATCAGACTGAAATATAATTATATGGTTTTATTTGCTAATGGCCTTAAAAATGGGCACTAAGTTTTTACAAAGAACAATTTAAAATCACACACCCCCCTTTTCTGAAAGATTACTCACATGATGCAGCCTTACCTTTCAGAACAAACACAGGCATTGCTGGTTTGTCAGCTTTTTTGCAAGTTTTTCACAAATATTGTAGTATCTGTATTTGCTTATAGACTAGTTAACCTCAGTTTAAAGAGCTGGAGAAGAGCAAGCCGAGTTTTCAAGCTTACAGGGAAAAAAACTGACAATCTCATCTGAGTTCATCCTGTATTCTCAAAAAACAGAATGCAAATTTAAAAGGAAAACTGTGTTGGTTTTTACTTGTTGGGTTTTGGTTTGGTTTGTTTTGGTTTTTACATTTATTTAATGTAACATTCTTTCCAAGCCAATTTAATGGGTTTTTCATAGGTTTTTCAAGGGCTGACTCATTTCCCCCCCTCAAGTGCTTTGGTTTGGCAAAAGTGACATGGTTTATGGGAAAAACCCTCAGACTGAATTCACAGGACCTGGGCAGAGTGGGTCACCACTAGCAGTACCGTGTCCATCGGGTGCTTTCACCAGGTGTCCACTCACAGTCTTAAAGCATCCTGACCATGGAGCACAGCCTGGATGACGAGGACTCTGACAACATTTCTCAAGTCCAGACTTCTGAAAACACAACCTAAAAAATGATGTCCTGGAATCCAGCACTTCTGGACATACTGAATTTAAGTACCTGTAATTTTTCTGTAATTCAGTTACCCATCTTCCCAAGTGTGGAGTTAAAATGTTGTGTGCCTGAGGAGAATATTCACAGAATCACAGAACGGTTTGTGTTGGAAGGGACTTTAAAGACCATCCAGTCCCACCCCCCTGCCCTGGGCAGGGCCACCTTCCACTAGCCCAGGTTGCCCAAAGCCCCGTCCAACCTGGCCTTGAACCCTTCCAGGGAGGGGGCAGCCACAGCTTCTCTGGGCAGCCTGTGCCAGGGCCTCACCCCCCTCACAGGGAAGAATTTCTGCCTCACATCTCATCTAAATCTGCCCTCTGTCAGTTTAAACCCGTGACCCCTTGTCCTATCCCCACACCCCTGATCCAGAGTCCCTCCCCCCTTTCCCGCAGCCCCTTTCAGCCCTGGGAGGCCGCTCTAAGGTCTCCCCGGAGCCTTCTCTTCTCCAGCTGAACCCCCCAACTCTCTCAGCCTGTCCTCACAGGGGGGGTTCCAGCCCCCTGAGCATCTTCGTGGCCTCCTCTGGCGCCGCTCGAGCAGGTCCGTGTCCTTCTGCTGTTGGTGCCCCAGAGCTGGACCCAGCCCTGCAGGGGGGTCTCATGAGGACCATGTCTTTGTCCCGCAGTTAGGAGCAGTGTGGGATGTGGAAGCTGGGTTGAAATATATATATACATATACTCTCTGCTTTCCATCACCATGTGCCTATGTAATGTCAGGTAACTGTAGTGTTACCATGGGAACGTCACTGTACCTGTGTACTTGGCACAGCCAAATCAAAAAGATGAGTATTTCTTTTAGGGTTTCCTCCTCCTTTAAGATTGCAACCTAACTTCTCACATATAGTTTGGTAAATATTATCTTCATGGGCACACAGACATGTAGAACAGGAAAAAGTGGGGCTCTAGCAAAGATAAAATCCTTCACCTAAATGAACAATACTGGTGTTCTTCAAAAAACTTTTGGGATCTACAGTAAAAAAACAAACAAACAAAACAACAAAAAACTCCAACAATCCCCCCAGTATAAGCCATCCTGATGCTTTCTGGCCTTTCCTTAAGGCCAACTGTTCCCTGGGAGCTAGGGAAGGGCCCGGACTCCAGCGAGGCCATCCTGCAGGATGCCTCCCGCCACCGAGTCCCTCTCATCGGCACACTCACCGCTCCTACCCAGCTCCAGCCCTCCAGAGAAATATTTTGCAACACGTTCTTTTGCGGCTCTTTGATCTGCGGGCTCCCAGCCTCAGCCAGACAGCGTGTCACTGCGGGCTGCAGCCTGAAAGTCAGCCCCTGTCCTGTAATTGTCTCCCGAGCCTTGCTGGGAGGTTGCTTATCTCTTGTTTTCCTGTTGCTTTTCAGCTTGTTTCCTTTCTCCTCCCTCAAGCCTTCTATTAACGCAGATCAATTAATTCTCACAGGGAAATCAGATAATCAAGCACACCTTAGGACTGTGTTCCTGGTGTTACCGCATATCAGTTTTCCTATGTTTAAGTGGCAGAGGCTGCTGGGAGGAAAGTGGAAATGTTTTTGTGACAAAGGTGGATTGAGATTGCTTAGCAGTAGGTGAAAGGGTTTTGGTACAGCAAGAGGCTAATGAATAAACAGGGAGAGGCATGTTATTTGAGCTAAATGACCATTTTATTCCAAAAATGCTAAATTTGGGTTTATTAGCAGGAACGTAGCTAGCCTATGTCCACGGCTGTGCACCAAACTGAAGTGCTCTTGCAAGGAGAAAAAAAAAAATTATTTTAATGAATCTTATTCTCTCGGGGGTCTCCCTCCTCCTCAGGGCTGTTATACCTGGAGAAGCTATTTGTGAAATGGTTTCCAGATGACAAAAGAGTTTAATTCCCCGCCTAAATGAGAGGGTGGCTGAATGCCTGTACCTGTATCAGAAATCACGGTAACTTTTTCCATGCCTGGTTTCCTGCTGCTTGGGAGGCAGGATATGAGAGAGCTGCTCTCCACAGAAACATAAACTCACTGCTTGATCTTAATCCTTGCTGTCAGAGTGGATGCTACTGGCTCCTGGTCCTGCAACTAAGTGAACTCTCCACAGCGTAGTGTACTGTACGTGCTGTTTACCCCTCGAGGAGCCATACCTTGCAGCCCAGGTGGTGTTGGTAGTCTACGTGTTTTTGTGCATTTTCGCCCATTACAGTATGTGATTTGGTCTATTTGGTATAGTCTTCTTTTTCCTGTACAGGTATCTAAAAGCATCAACCAGCATATCTAGGAGAAATCCCTATCACTGCTTTCAGACTAGATGTGAAATTCTCCTGCAACACAGTATTTACCTGGTCAGAAATCTGTTCCCTCCTTTTGCTCACAGAAAATTGAATAAGGGCTAGAAGGAGAAAAGAGTAAAAAAAAATAAAGATTAAAAGAACTAAAAATTGATTAATAGCTTCTTTTACTTCAGGCTCAGTTCTGAATTGATGCTTTGAGAGGTCCAACTGGTATCATTACTGTACCCTAACATTAAAAGGAGATGCACAGTCCTGCTAAGAGCTGGACTGAGTTCTGAAGAAGAGGAAACGTTTTGTTGCCCCAGCTGGCACCGCAGTTGAATGTCCAGAGTTTAGGCAGAGTGTGCATGGGATCAGCTGGGAAACTAACTCTGCTAAATTAAGCCTCTGTAGCCCCAGTATTTTATCAGAAATATCTCGATTGGGCAGTTGGGAAGCAATGAACCTACCAACTGTCTTGCTGTGGGATAGATATTATAGACATTTAGTCTATAGTTATTGTATGGCATGTTCTAAACATGATAATCATCTCCCTGGGTAGAGACTCAATTAATTCCTTGGGTGCTGGCAGCTTGTATATGCAATTTGGTGTATCTCAATGCAAAGACTTAATTAACCCGTGAAGCCATTCTTTTGTGTTGTAATAAACCCATAGGAAACCTAAAAGATGAATAAGGGCACACAACTAATTAAAACTGCTCCATTTTCTTACAGGTAAAGAAACCTGTAAGAAAACCGGTGTGACTTTAGGAGCTGGAAGTTAACATGAGAATTGGGGTTGTTGGTTTAGATTTACAGCTCTAAACAGATAAAAGTTTCAGGGGAAGTTGTTAATTTTTTTTTTTTTTTTTCCGAAACTTTAGGAAAAGCCATCTTAAAAGTTGGGCCAAACGCCACTCCTGCATCCCGAAACTTTTACCAACTTGCCAACCGCCACCAAGTGGTTTTGAAAACGGTGGGAGGTTATTTTCCGCAGCGCTTACATCCCATCCCTCATTTTCATCTGCCCGAGATCGCCCATCTCGGCGGGACTGCAAAAAAAAAAAAAAAAAAAAAAAAAAGACGCGGCAGAAATTCCACCGCAAACCAGGAGGAAAAAACAAAAAACAAAAAACAAAAAAACACACGGGGGAGCCACGGCTTTGGGGAGGGGGGTCCTCTGTGTGTCTTACCTGTAAGCGCGCTGGTAAAAAGCTGAGCCCCGCGTCCACCCCCCCCCCCCCCCGTCGGGGGTCGGATGCCTCCGGGGCGGCTCCGCCGCCCCGGAGGCATCCGACCCCCGACGGGGGGGGGACGCGGGGCGCGGCAGTGTCGGTCGCCACGGCCTTTCCTCAGGGAGCCTCATGGGAGGAGCCTCCGAGAAGTAGCTCCAGGCTCCTACTCCTCGGCCTTTTGTAAAGCTCCAGCCTTCGCCTAAGCTGCCGGGGGTCGGGTTTAGCGGGCGGGAAAAGCCGCTTGTGGGGGGGGGTGGGGGGGGAGGGATGGTGGAAACGGAGGAAATTCGTGTTGAACGGAGGGGGCTGTTGCGGTGGAACCGAGGATGACGGGGAAGAGCAAAGCTGGTGATTGTTTCCTGGCCTTGGTAAGTAGACACTTGTGAGGGGAAAGTTAGCCAAGGAAATAACAAAAGCAGTGTGCTGGTGGAGTCAGTATCAGAAATTAAAAGCTAGCTGTTGTTTGCCACTGCTTTTCTCTCTCAAGCGATTATCGCACTTTTTTTCATCTTTTTTTTTTTTTTCCCTCTTTTTTTATTTTTCTTAATTTCCCCCCTTTCAACAACTCTTTAAAAAGTAACACTTCTATCCAGCAAAATACCCTCCTACTCTCACAGCGCTGCCTGCAACCCCGGCAGAGGATTAACTCCCTTTACCCCCAAGAAAAACAAAAAAAACCCCACAACCTGAATGTTTTTGTGGCTTCTGCCATGGTTTGTGGTTGGGTTTCTACTCAGCCGGAGTGTCAGGCAGTGAGGAGACTTTGTATGTGCGTGGTTGATCGCCCTGAGAAACTTCTGGTTCAGGTTTACCAAGCTGGAATTTGGAAACTTTTTAAATTCTGCAGCAGTGACATCAGGACGTGACTGGGAGCCGTTCGAAAAGCTGCACGGTGGTGACGTTATGGGCTTTTTATAATGGTTGACAGTTATTGCTGCAAATATGCTTATTCATCCTGGGCAGGCATGATTTATACTTCTAACACTTTAATGTGGCTTTCTGTTGTCCCTCTTCTAGCTTGCAGAGGAAGTAATAATGTGGCACGTGTTTCAGTCCCCTTCAGTATTTTAATCTAAAATAATTGTATTTGTTTAATAATTTACCATAACTTTTAGGTTTTAATGTGAACACAGTGATGTTGAATACTCGGCGGGAAAAAAAAAAAAAAATCTATTTTACGGTTACGACTTGTCACATTGATGATCGATCTGGATACACGTGTTAGAAAAAGGGATCTCTAAGCAAGAAGGGTTGGGTGAGAGAGGAAGTCCAGGGCCCGCAGGTAACGTGTGACTAAACACCCTCCCCTGCCAAGATAACTCCTCTATCTTGTCAGGATTTCCACGAGCACTGCCAGAAAAGTACGGCTTCCGAAAATTCTTCTCCATCGTCACGCGTGCGGGTCGCCTGACGGGCACAGCGCTCTGGTCCGGCCGCTCACTTGGAGTTACCCGCAGGTTTTGCCGGCTGCTCTGCAGCTGGGTTCCTGGAGTTGCTTTTCATAGGTGGGGTACTGCTTTCAGGAAGTCTTTTGGAAGATGCTTTCACCCCTCCAGAATGCAGTTTCTGCGTTTGTTTTCCTTTCTTAACTTTCTTCGCACAGAAATCCGCGGTAGGAGCAGGGATGCCTCGTGGCTGGAAGCGCAGCCTTGTGTCGGGAGCCGGGCGTCGTGTGTTCACACCTGGGCAGCCTGTGGGAGATGCAGCTGGTTCCTGTTGCTCACACAGGGTGATGGCTGTCCCCTTCCTCGGGGACACGTGTGACCCCCTGGGCTGGGTTTGGCTCTCCCTGGGCACGCCGAGCACGGCCACCCCGCGTCCAGACCTGTTCTGCTGATTGCTTGGGTCCGGCTTATCTAAATCTCAGACACTGGAATAATTCCCCCAGGAGCCAGTTCTGGTATCTTGGTGGCAGTGCCTTTTTTTCTGTAAGTGTGGAAATGCTGCCATGCACAGTCCTGTACATCAAACTCGCGTGTCCCCTGTATGACGGTGACTTTATTTGTTTAATTAACGCATGCCAGTTCATCTCTTGGATACCTTCATTACTGTGTTTGTACAGCGCCCAGCTCAGCAAGACTCAGCCTGGCTGAGGCATGCAGGTCCTGCAGCGTAAATATAAAGGCACTTAAGGCATAGTTTCTCCTTCCGAGTACAGAAAGAATTTGAGAGATTTTTCCCAAATCACACACTTACATGCGTAAGGAAGTCTTTGTTGGGTTTACAAAGGGCAGCACGTTTCCCAGAACTTGGAACTTTTGACTGTGAGCGTGTGTTTAGCGGGTAAAATGTAAAGCCTTGGTTATAGCTGTGTGTAGTGACCGGGGAAAGTAACCAGTGACCCTCAGACACTGCTGTGCCTGAGCTTTTAAAGCTATTGCTGGTGTATGGGCTTGCCCTGTGGGGACATCATTTGGTGGTGTGGATGTCCCCTTCATCCATTGGGAAACAAAGCCAGACTTTGGGAGACAAAGACTTTCCGTTTCAATCTTAGCAGCTCATATTTGTCCTACATTTCTATTAATATTTAAATATTTTAAAATTACCTTACAAGAAGTAGTATGGAAAAAAAACCCAACACTAAAGGGCTTTGTTTTTAATCCTGTGCTGGTATTTTATGCAGCATTTATGAGTTGTTTCCTGAGCAAGATTAGTTTTAGTTTCTGATACGAGTTGTGTTGATTTCTAATCTGAGAAATAGCTTCTTACCTCCTGCTTTGCTAAATCATATTGAAAGGAGTCCCAATAATCATGAAAATACTTTAAAAGAACGGAAATACCAGAGGTGCGTAGAGTTAATATAGCAGGTTATTGTTGGATTTTCTACACATGAAATTTATTTCCATGAATGTAGCTAACATGAGATAAGATACAAAATAAAGTATGAAAAGGTAAAAATGAATATTATGAAGGAATTACTTAATAAAATGGATGAAATTTTATGAGGTACAGTGTGTTTGAATGAATGAATTTGAGCTCTTGTAGATGCTGCTAGATCTCTTTCTCTTGCAAAGAATTGCAGTGTAAGAACTTACTGGAAATAGCAAATGCTCTCAATATTTTTATGATGTGATTAATTAATACTTTCTTATGCATGTGTAAACTGAGGCTCAAAAAATTGATTATTTGGTCCAAGTTATTACAGAGCCAAGTATGAAATCTACAGGATTTTGTCTATCAGCCTTGCTGTACCCTGTGAGCCACATCTCGTTTCTTGAAGAAAACAAAATAATGGGTGATGATAGTGCTGAGAGCTCAGTCCTGCCTTGTGGTGGTTGGTGTCATTTTCCAGAGATTTCTGGAGCATGAGCAGGATCTATAAATCTTACCGTTATCTCATTAAAAGCAACCAAATGTTTGGGAGTAGGAGATAGCAGGGCTTGAAATGCTTATTGGTTTCCCTTGGAGTACACTTGGAGCTGTTGTTGACTGTTCAAAGGGAGCCACATCCAACTCTCCTGATTGGAAAAACGTGGGCGGGGAGAGTATGCCAAGACCCGTAGCTGCCTTCTGTCTCCAGCACCAGTGTCAAAACATTTTAAACCTTCAGGATAAAATTAGGTTTTTGAGGTTGGCATCTCAGTGATGTCAGTAGGAGAGCAACAAACGGAACCACTGGAGGACGTAGCCCTTGCTGGGTTGGTGCCGAGGAGCTGACCCTGCTTGCCTCTGTGTCCCCGTGTGTAAAGCTGTGCTTTTCTACATGTTTTAAATACATTTTGTGCCTTGGTTTGAAAGCTCCTTACATAGACGGAGGAGATCAGACCTTCTGTGTTTAAACAGAAGAAATTCCATAGTTTTATGCAGTAATTTCTCTTTCATTCATTGATATTTAGTGACAAGTATGGGTCAGGCTTTGAAACTTGCTGTTTGCGTACGTGTTTTCTAACAGTGACTCGGAAAAATCTCTTTGCAAGCGTAAATAGAGACTTTAAAAGTGAAATTATGAAACTGAAGAGGCTGGATGGGCAACATCTTTCACTTGCGACACGCTAATAACAGCCTGAACCCCTTGGTCTTTGGGCTGAATTTAGTGAGCTCGCCGCAGCTGTTAGTAAGCAACTGCTTGTTAAACTGTGAGGTATTTTCCTTTGAGAAGTATTTCAGTCATGCTTGTCATAAGTAGAACTTGGAAGTCATTTTAAGTATATCCTCCTCCAGGCTTGACCCAGAACTCAGGCAATGGAATGGAAAAAGCTCATGGCCTTTTTACAGAGCTCGATTCTTGAAACAAATTGGCCCGAAAAGTGACTTGCTGCCGAGGCCTTACAGCAGGGACCTTGGTGGCAGGCGCCTGCGAGGCGAAGGCGGTTGTGATGCCCAGGAATGTCAGTTGTGGAACTAGTTTGAGCAGCTTTTGGATAGCTTCATTGTTTGTGCCGCACAGAGCAGGGTGGCTTGGCAGTGAGCAGCTTCGCCATCACCTCCCCAAGCCCGAGTTTCGAGTTACGTTGTCCGTAGACTATGAAAATCGCTGTCTGGGAGTTCGTCCTGCAGCAGACGTGGGTAGTGGTGGGCAAACACTTTGCTGCTCACCGGGTTGGAGCACACCAGTACAACAGCTTCAGTTGAAATTTTAGCTTTTGCTGTACTTTATGATCACAGGAAAGACCCTTCATGCGCGGTCAGTAGCCAGAATAAGAACAAAATCTGCGGTTTACTCCTCAGGTATGTAAGGAAGTTGCAATGTCCTGTCGTCAAAGTCTAAACCCTTAATTTTAAGGCAAAGTGAACATAGCTTTTGCTATAAGTCCATGCAACTCTTAGCGATGAGTGGAAACGGGTCTTTTTATACTAATAAGCCAGAGGACTTCAGAGCTTGTAGACATCTTTGCTCAAAGCTTCCTACAACAGGCTGAGTCCTCAGGTGTGGTTAAACCAGAGAACATGTGGACAGGTAATTGCTTAGTATTGTAATTAGATAAAAATAATACTGTAAGTTTAAAAAATAATCAAACGTTCTAGGTCATCATCTGAGAACTGCACTCGGTGCGGTGGCTTAGTGTCGGTGTAACGGAGGGGAGAATGCCACTTGGCTTGTCAGGGATGCCATGGACAAACAGACTGCACTGAGTGTGGAATGATGCTGTGAAAACACTGGAAATGAAAAGCAGAAATACTGGCTTACAAAGGATCGCAGGTGTAATTAATTAAAAATAAAATAGAAAACAAACTTGACAAATTATTATTTCCATATGAATGTGTTACAGAATCCTTCAAATAAGATATGTGAAGTGTGAAGTTACTGAAATAATACTGACATTATTATAGTGCAGTTTAACTCTTTGTTCTTTGAAACAAAATTAGTTTATAATAGAGAATCATACTGATCCACTGAATTTTCAGTTAGGTAAGGAAGTAATTGTCTAGTGTTAAATTGTCTGTGATTTAGGGACTTTTATTTTTAAGCTGAAATCCCAAAGTTTACACACCTCTGCTCAAATCTGTCTGTGTGAGACACCATCCATCAGTGTACGGGGTTGTATTCACTTGGTAGTACTGGAAACAGCATGGGCAGAAGGGTGTTCAGGAAAGCAGCACCTCAGAACTGAGCCAGTTGGGTGAAATTGGAACCCCAATTAAAAGTCTTATTTTATGTTTTACAAAAACCATGAGGATTTCAGTGAGTTCCAGGGAGAACTGACGCTTCCAGGGCTCTGGTCTCTGGGTGGCCACGTGGGAAAGTCAGGCTGCGGTAGGCAACAGAAACGTTGTTTTCAGGGTGCCTGTTAAAAACAAACTTTAATCCTTATTGATTCAAGGGTGTGTTTCTGAGTTGTTTTCTTTTAGCCGTGTAGTGCTGACACTCGGCTGCGCCCTGCTTTCCCGGCTCTGGGACAGGGCTGGGGGTCTCCCCGCCTGTGCTCCCTGCAGCACCCGGGACACCTTGCTCTGAGTCGGGGCTCCCGCTGAGGAGCCCCCACGCAGCTCCGTGGCAGGTGAAAGCCAGACTCAAGCTCCCTGTGTGTTACGTGGTTTCTGAGCAAGGGAGTCTTGCTGTTGCTGTTGTTCAAGCAGTAGCTCGTTTTCTCATGTGCTTTTTAAAATCAGAATCAAAATGCGGTTGATTTGCTGTTGGATCGTAGGATCTCATTGCTCCTGCGGTTGTAACACAAGACAGAAATCCAGTGACTTCAGGCCAATGGGACCGGTAGAGCTGTGCACAAAACCAACTTAAATTAAACCCACCGACTTTCTCTGCGTTCCCGAACACACAAGTTAGCATACACATGCTGAAGTCCAGGGGTTCAGACAGCCAGATGACAATAGTTCTGCAATAACTCAGACCTCTAAGGCTGCCTTTTTCCATGTCTTTTCTCTCCACAGCCCTTCTGGGCCAGGTGATGATATACAGTTGGCTCCTCTCCTCGATCCTTCTGAGCAACCCTTAGCTGTTTCTGCGGCGAATGGAAATGTTGACCCCGTGGATGCTGCTGAGCTGACTGCAGCAAGGTATTGTACAGAGCCATTGCAGCTGGAGCGGCGGGAAGCAGCTGCAGGCTGCTCGCTGGTGCGGGCGGGTGGAGGACCACGGCGGCCTGTGCTAGCCAAGAAACTGCTATCACTCTCCTTGGATGGATATATGTCTGGTATGGCCGGTTGCTGGTGGGTTTGTTGAGTCTGTCTCTAGTCAGTGGAGCATCTGTTAGTGGAAATCTTTACCAGGATTTAAATCTCCTTCTGTCAAAACCTTCAAAGGAAGATGCCGTTTACCTTTCCCTGGGATGGAATCACTTTGGCACATGTGAAGGTGCAACAGCTACCTTATATTTTTTGAGATGCTTATAATTTATTTTTTTTTTTATTAGTACAAGGTAACTGATCCTTTGGGCATTTTCTTTAATTTTGAGAAGTTCCTTGATAGTATAATGCCGATTATAAAGCATTCAGATATCTCTGTTGGACTCTGGGCTTTTTGTCTGCTTTTACTTGCCCTGAGAAGGGAAAGTGTTGCTTTATTTGTGCTGGTGGCCGTTGGATTATCAGGATCTGAGGGTGTCTGAGTTTGCCTTAACTGCCAACAGTAGAGGAAGCCTTGTCGGGTGTGTTTACCCTTCAATCGTTGTGAATTCAGTGGAGTGTAAACATACACAATATATTTAAGCTAGCATTAAATTGGTTAGCTGAAGTAGTAATAATATGCTATCAAAGGGAGAAAGGAGCTTGTGTGGTTTGCTCAATCCACCTTAAAAGCTGGGTGACTTTGCTGTTTAGCCCATACTTGTCTTCCATCCGTCCCCAAGAGGCTGGCTGAGTGAATCTGTGAGAAACAAGTTTTTTCCTACAATTGGGGTAAGATGATCTAGAGAAGTTTACAACCGGAAGCTAATGATGTGGATTTCTTCCAGTTCTTGTAAGTTTTTACTCAGAGTTGTGTTTCTTTGTTTTTTAACAAATGTAATTGGGTTACTGATGGGTTTTTGTGGATTCTGTTTTTTCTTGCTAATGGGTTGTTGGCCGTAGTAGCAAGGCAGTTAGAAAAGAGTGAGCAGTAATTGAGGTGGAGCTATGAGCTACTTTCTGAATGCGGACAAATGGAGAAAGACTAACACCAGAAGTGCCAGGAAGATGTATATATGGTCTCTGGACTACAGTCTGAAATAGAAGACTCTCTTGCCCTTGGGGTGATAGTTTGCTGTTTGTAGGGGAAAAGGCACAGAAGCTATGATTAAATGTCACCTTAGGAAACATTTAGGAAGAGCAGTCGAGTGTTTTAATTTACAAACCTCATGAGTTCACACTGTTCACATTCTCATTTGGATCTGGATTTTCAAGTTAATTATATTATACCTTTTCTTTTGTTCTACTTCATAACTTCTGCCTTTAAAATATTTTTATTGTTAATGTCCAAAAGTGAGTCTCGGGGTTCCTTGCTTCATCCCAGTTGCGAGTGCTGGTGCTGAGCTGTAGTTAGCCCATACGGGGTGGCTGAGCCCAGTAGGGCTGAGGGCACACAGGCTGTTGCATCAACCACAGGATCTGTCTCTTGTTTCCATATCCTGACTTTGAGGAAGGTGCAAGGATTTTGCAAGGGTTCGGTGTAAAAAGTTGCAAACCAGGTATATTCAGTGTGGAAGTAGGTAGTTTTTTTCAGTTCCTGGAACAAAGGAAAGAGAGAAATGTGCTGTGGTCAACTGGAGTGAAGCTGCTTGCAGGTGGTTCTCCTGTGTTTGTTGGTTTGAATTTTTTTGTACACTTTTTTTTTTTTTCTTTTACTCTTGTCAGAATTGTTTTTGTTACTCTTTTATTTTGCATCCTTGTTCAGCTTTAGACATAAAAGCCTACCTGTTCTCCTTGTACCTGTCTTTCCTGTCCAGGCTGTTGTTGCTTGCCAGCTTCTCTGTGAGCCTTGCAGAGGTGTTCCTTGGTGTCCCCATAGAAGAAACAAAGCAGCTCCCACGTGTGCCCACCCGCAGATGCAGCTGGTGGGCAGAAAAGGGGTTAATATCAACGCAGCTGGGCCCCTGCTTTTAGCTCCTGTGTGAAACAGGCATGGTGCAACTCTATTCCAGCAGTAACAAACACGCCCGACTTCCCTGGGGTTTGGTCAGACCTAAACTGATACCAACATGTTAGTAGCAAATGAAAGTAGTACTGTTAAAAGTGCATGGGATTACACTCACAGTGAGGATCAGTAACAGCAGGACTGGGCTTTTCTTAGCCAAGGGAAGAATTTCAGTGATGTTTGTTGTTTCGTGTCATTGCCTTATCCCTCATCTTGTTTCCATCTGTGACGTGGAGCAGATTCTTGCCTGTATAAGTAAGGTGACTGTATTAAAGCCACTGCTCTTTTGGCATTTTATGTAGAAATACTGCACCGCTGTTTTTCAATATGACTGCAAAAAAATAATGCACACACATGTGATGTCTCTTGTGTCAATGCCTACTGATTATACCTCTGTGCTGTTCCTTTGAAATGTCACCAGGGCTTACTGGATGGCATGATGCTCTTCCAGTCTGTCTGCAGTAAAGTACAGTTATAAAGTGGTTTTTTCCCCAATATATTTAGTTATTTACTAATAAGTTCCTTTTACTTCCATGTATTTTCCCATCAGGGTGTCACAGAATGCACATGGTGTACACTTTGACAGGGGAAAAATAATGGTGCGGGTAAGGTAGGGGTCAGTTTGTGCTAATGTCTTCCAGATGGCAGTGTGTAATAAGAGATCAGGTTGTCTCTCCATCTGTCCAGTCAAGAAACTGTATCTTTGTTTTGCTTCTTGAGGATGAGTGTCTGCCTCTCTCCTGCCCTGCTGATAACATATTGATCAGTGACAGCATGGTATCATCTGCTCAGTAAGTAGATTTTTATTTACTGTATCTACAGAGGAGTGCCCTGAAAAGAATTAGGTAAAAAGTTCACTGGCTGTTCTGCCAAGCATTTTTGTTTAGCAATGAAACCGAAAGGCCAAGTTCACTGTGATTTGCCAGTACACGTTGCACTAGGAGAAATTTTGGCCAGACACATCTCTTTATGCTGCAGGTGCAGAGCTCTGCAACAGGACTTCTGTTTTAGATGAGAAATGTTTGGATTGGAAAGGCAGAGAAGGCAGATCAGTGCCCTGGCTGCACAGGACTACAGTTTAGCTGGGTCCATGATTAGAGACGTTAAACGTTTCTGAGCAGTGTCTGTCTGTTCCCTTCAACTTGCTGCCTGTCTTGTGGGAAAAAAACCCCTGGAAACGCCCAGGAAAAAAGGGCAGCTTGGAAAGAATTTGCTGCATGAGTTGTCTTTAGGGTCAGGCCATAGGTAACAGGCAGGACAACCCAATCTGGTCTCTTTCACATGCTAAGGCAAGCAGCTCTTGCATTTAATCTCTGGCTGAGGTTGCAGAGCTGCAGCACAGCATTTAGTCCAGACCAGACAGAGCTGTCGCAGCTCTGGTGTGAACTAGGGAATGAGCTGTTCTGAGCTTGAGTTGGTGTTGGAAAACATTGTGTTCCTGTTACGCGGTGGGCACGTTAAGCTGTTACAAGGAAATTTGTGATAGGTGATGTTGGATGTACTGAAAGCTGTGCTTTATCTGCAGATGGACCTTCCCTGGTTGCATAGTTCACAGCCTGGGGCTCTGTGATGCTCTCAGGGTGTGCTTCTTGGTGTTAGAAGCACAAGCAGGCAGGAATACCCAGGGTTATCTGTATACACAGATGGTCAGAAGGTGACTTTCGAGAATTACTTAAGAGGTGGAGCTTGAAAAATGTTTGTTTTCTAATCAGCTCGACTCTACAGGGTAAAGGCTGGCCAATGTATAGTTTATTGTGCACTGAGACTTGGTCCTTTTGGTAGGATCCTTGCTACAACCATTAGTTGGAAAATAAGTTTAATGTCCAATCTTTTAGTAAGAGCTGTGGAGAGGCAGAGGTTTTAATGTAGCCGCTTTATGTCTGAGCTGATCCAAGTACTGTGAGTTGCTACCATGAGTTGATACACGTACCTGTGTTGATGTAGACTTCAGCTGGAGAGTTTAGAGCAGACACAGGGTCTGTGTTCTGGACAGGGTTGCTGTGCTGTGCTACCCTGCCTCAGTTTTGTGCAGTCTGTACCATTTCTGAGCTGTTCTGCTTCTGTTTTGTCCCTTGTGAGCTTATTGTGCCCCCAGCGGGCAGCACCCATCTGCACGTAGCACCTGCCTGGGGATAGGCAACGACCAGTAGCACTGAGCTGTTGCAATTCTACCTGCCAACAGTACCCAACCGTGGCAAAATCGTGATGTGACGATATTAGCCCCAGCCCTGGTGTGATTAGTCTTGCAATCTGCTTTTCATGGCCTTGCTCAACACTCCTTGGTACTTTGGACCCCTCGTCAGAGTGACAGCAGTGGGGAAAAGGGGTGAGGCTGCCCGTGGCACCCTGTCCTACAGTCCTTCCCACCACATGCAGGTGGATGCCTCCTGGTGCTTGTGTTGGTGCCAGACTTCACAGAAAATGCAAGTACCAACCGCATTTCTGCTGTGTTCCTTGCACAAGTAAGGCAGCTGACACTTGGCAGGCGTGGTCCTTCTGGGAATCCAGTATTTGATGGTTTAGATGAAGCTTGGAAAGCTGAAGGGAAATTATTTGTGGGTTTTAACATGTATAGATACTAGAGCTTGTAAAAGTAAGCCCTGTGCTTTTTGAAGGCCAGGGAGCAGAGCTCTTCTAAAAACGCCTCTATTTTGATGTCTAGTTTTGCTTTGCAGAGAGCGTTGGAATGACATTAGTCAAAGTGTATCCCTGAAAATAATTTCATTTTATGTGGGAGGACTGGAAGGGGGGAAGCTGAAGGGCTGCAGATGGGCAGGGTGGCCGGTGAAAGGGTGTGGGTGAGGGGGAACAGGTGCTACTATAAGCAATTAACTGGGAGGGTTTTATGTGTGCGTAACATAAGGTCCATAATTTTACGTGTGTTTGATATTCTTGCTTGGCTGGGCCCTCTTGTGAATTGTTTGGGTTTTGCAATTCTTTGTTTACTCTCCAAACAGATGTTCAGCATTCGCTTTATTTTTAGCAGTTTACTTTTTGCTTTAAAATCTTAACTTTCTCTAATCTTCGTGTGACCCTATATAGTCACATCGCCTTTGTATATATTTGATGCTATTACTATATTAGGACAAAGACATTTTTAGCGAAGGAAAAAGTCCTTTGCATGAAAAAGGAAACAGCTTGCTTTTTAATTTTTATTTATTTATTAATTTATTTTCACTTGATGTGACTGAAAATTTAGAAAGTTTATGTCAGTGTCAGACCAGTTTAGACAAACCGGGGGAAGGGAAGGAAGGAAGAAAGGAAGGAAGCAGTGCGTAAAGCAGAGATAATTTTGCAGGAGGAGTAACTGAGTAGTTATCCTATATGGCACAAAGCAACTCCTTTGATATCAGCTAATCAAGGTAAACCACTCAGAAAGAGCTTTCGTTATCTTTGTAGGTTGGTGGATAAACACTTTGGGAAATAACTGTTCTCGCGCTCACGTGTATGGTAACTAAAGTTAGGGCCGTGATTTATGTTTGTCCTCTGTTTGTATACATGTTTCTAAAGAAAGGAACAATCTGTCCCTGAACTTCACCAACTCATTCAGTAACACAATTTAATCTACCTTCTACAATTACAGTATAATTACTGGAGGGGAGGGGAGAGGAAATTTTAAAAGGAATGGCTAAGATAGCTGTTTATATTTAGTTCAGGAAACCTAAAAGAATCTTCTCAGCCAAGGCCTAGTTCCACCACCGTTTCCTTAAGCGTCTGGATCTCTACAAGCAGGAGGTGGCAGGAGGGGAGGCTGGTGTGTGTGGCTGCTACCCCAGGACGTCGGAGGTGCCCTGGGAAGGACAGCGTGGCCTGACAAGACCCTATGCTGCTCCTGCTTTGAGATAGGAGGTCACGGGTTATTTAGTTGCTTTTCTGTCATTAGTTTAATGAGTGTGGCCAAGAGCAGGGGTAGCAGTGTGGTTACTAGTCTGCTTTAGGTGAGGGAAAATGCAAGCAAGCCGCCTCTTTGGATACACGGGTGATTTATGCTCTTAAAAACCATGAGAAAGCTCAGGAGAGGTGTTTTATTTGTGCTGCTGTCAAAAGCTATTTTTCTAATTTGGGTTTTGCTCATGAAAACAGAAAGTCAATGGAGCTGTACCGGTGTGTTCTGCCTTGAGGAGAGGGAATGGCAGGACTGCCCTCCCTCAGTGCCAGGGGTTTGGGCAGATGAGGGGGTTCCTCCTGTGCTCTGCTCCGTGTCTGTGCAAGCGCTCCTCTTGCGCAGGGGCCAGGAGCAGGCGTGCCTCCTCGTAGTGCCCCCACAGTGCCTTCCCTTGCTATGAAGAAACTCAAGTCTTTCCAATCCATATTTACATGCTCTGGAAATCATTACATGACTGTCATGCTTCTGAGCTGGGTCTTGCGGGGCTTTGCCGAGCAGAGGGACTTGTAGGAATTAACAAATACAGCAGTATTACAGTCCTGTAATCTTAACATTCATGTCATGAGTTCAGGGATTATTGTGCTTTTAGCTTTACAGCACAGAGAGAGTTTTTAAAGTAAGAGAATTTTTCAGTCCCGGATTTTGTTTTTTTTCTAAACCGCAAGTCACTTAATTGAATGTTTGTATTGTACTCTGAGGAGATAGGACTGCGTGAGAACTACAAAGTAGTCATTAGTCATTAATTTATTTTACTAATTTCATATACAGTTAAATTCCTCTGGCAGTTAACGTTATGGTCTGTAAGACCCGTCAGAACTTTGCAATATTACTGGTTGCGTGGTCATCTGAGAAATTAAGTGAAATAGGGTTTGTAGGAAGAAGTAATTTGTGGGAGGTGGAAGAGAGAAGGAATTGGGGAGGGTGTGGTGTGCTCCTTAGAGCTCCTTAGTTTGAATCCAGCCAAAGTTCTGTCTTTTAAGGAGACTTCAGTAAAGCTTCATGAACACTTCTGAAATTTGTCGGCTTATTTTTAATAACTGTTTTGCAGCACTTCCAAGCCTGATAGCTGCAAAGAAGTTGATTACCTCATTTCTGGAGATGTACCTTTGGCTGCGGCCCCTGGTGATGGTGTAGAACTGCCTGCTCAAGAAACTGAAGGTTTCACAAGGGAAAAAAAGAGGTATTGTGCAATGTTATTTCATACATTACAATACATTTCCGTGTCTATACATCCTTTGCTTAAGAAAATATAAAGTGTGAAACAGGCTGAATGGCTTTAACAGGTGTTCTGTCTAAGTTATATAGTTTGTTGCTGGATTTTGAAACCAAATAGTCGACTATGGAGACCTGCTATTTCCAGTATATTTACTCCAAAAGACCAGAAGAGGGAGCTTGGACTACACTGGTTATCACTATGCTGATCTTCCTACTATTTTTAAATTAACAAGTTTTTAGGAGTTTTTCCAAATGTTTTCCTTTCTTGAAGTTCAGGTTTAGGATTTGGTTTGTTGGTTGTTTTTTTTGGGGGGGGTGGTGTGGGGAGTGTTTGTGAAACTGTGCAAAATCAGGTCATGTTCAGGAGGACTGTTATATTCATTCCCTTTCAGATGCTCCCGGCATCTTCCTCACACAACTGGTTTGCACTGTAGTTGTCAGTACTAAAGGAAGAAGTTCAGCTTGGTTTTGCCCTTGCTAAGAAAGGTTGAATTACTGTAATTTCCGAGTTAAGTGTTTCTCTCCTTCAGATTTGCACTGATTGGTGCCATAGTGTTTGATAGATGGCCTAGGGCATTTTTGCTTGGGAAACCCTCAAACATGACTCCTCCCATCTCAGATATAGTCAAGACAAGACATGTGCTTGGATATTCATGACAGAGCTTCAGATGACGCCTGCCTTGTGGGTGATTAACCAGTATGCTTTTGTAGCTCGACAATAAAGGCATGCCCTTATTGTGACATCTATTAATGGAAAAGGTCACAGCACAGCTGAGAATATTAAATGGCCATTCTCTGGAGAATAGCGTTCTCCACCCCACAGATACAGACTGGCAGCTTGCGGTAAGTACGATACAAGACAGGAGACACCATGGGAAATACAGTTATTCCACTAAAGCTCTGTTCAGAAATGTCAAAAGATGCTGGCGTCAGCAGGAGGATGCTCTTAATCACAGATGAAAACGTACACAATATACATGTTCTGCTGTGGAACAGTCAATGAATAGCTATCAGCAAATGCTTTTCAAAAAACCATCCACGGTATAATATCTAGGAAACACATCGGTTAACTCTTTGTACTAAAGTTCTAATGATTTTAATCAGAAAATGGTGTCCTCAACTCTAGTGTATGTGCTTGCTGGAAGGTCAAGTCTTCTGTGTAATCTTCCTCCATGGTACTGTACTGGACCCACACTTTCTCACCCGTGTATAGTTGGTAGGAAACAAGTGCTCAAAGAAATGTTTTGCACCAGTGTGGAGTTTTCTGCATGAAGGGTAGATACCATGGTCACTCCCTAAAAATGGAGCGAAATGGTCAGGTGAGGTTGTAAATTAGAAAATATACACCCCAAGATGTTGGCTCTTTCCAGAAAATCATCAAAAACTGTTTGAACTTTATGGATACCCTGGACTGAATTTCACATTCTGTGAGTGCTTTAGTGTAATCACAGATGACTCCTGTTTACAAATCCAAATTGAAACCACCAAAACAGATGATTTGGGTTTTTTTTCCCTTTTCACTAGAATTCAGCATCAAAGAGAGGAGAAACAATTTTAGAACTCAGCAGACAAGCAGAGCTGCTGTGCTCACGTATTTAGATTGGCTTGTGCCTCTGAAGTTAGTTTGGGTTTGATAATGATGTTTAATTTTTAATTTTGTGTTTAATAATGTAAATGTCTATGTGTGTGTAAGAATCTCTCGGATAGGGTAAACAATGGTGTAATTAAGTAATATTAGTAGAACTGCTTAGCACAGAATCAAAATCCAGCCTAGGATGTCAAATGAACACTGGCAGGCATCCTCGTTGTACCTCGAGAATAGCAGTCTTATCACCCACAGCCTTCTTTCCCTACAGCTGAACTTGCGTGTTCGTTCTTTTTGTAACAGGAACAGACTTTCATAGATCTTAATGGAAATTAAGATGCATGCAGAGGTGAGAATTAGATATCTGTGGGATGAAAGATAATTCTTGCATCCTCTTGAAAAGCAAATATATTACTGTTGAAATAGCTCTTTGCTGTTATGAACAGCCCCTTATGTAAATACTTTCTTGGACTATCTTGCATTTTTTATGTGATTCATGTGTATCAAGTCAAATCAGCCATGGAAGATTAAAGCATGCAAATTGAGTTATGTTTCAGTTTGTCACATTTATGGCAACTACCTGGATGGTAAGGTGCTAAACTTCTGCAAATGATGTGCCACTGCACGGTTTTCTGCAGAATGGATCCTTGAGGCGTTTCAGTCCCCTCTGTGATTAAGATGGTCACGTTATGAACTGTGTCACAGACACTTCATAATTTGGGAGAAGTGCTGAGATATTGCTAGGGAGTGTGACTTGTCCTTTATGGAAGCCCTGCAGGTAGAGCTGGAAAGGCTCTTCAGAGCTGATGCATCCCTTTGATGGTCCTGTGAGGAAGAGAGATGGGTTTAATGCGTTCTGTAGAGCAAAAAGCAAATGCAGTCTTTGTGCAAGTCCTCACCTGTAGCCCCACTACCTGCTTTGAAAGCCACACCTGTGATGTTACATGTGGCTGGTGTGATTGGAGAGGTGTGTCCTCCTTGTTGCTAGATATAGGGTCAGTTTTCTTTCAGAAGCTAAACCAGAATGGAGTCAGATCATTTAGAGAGACTCTGGATGGATGGGGAACTTCTACTGATCGCTGAATCCCTGAAATTCAATACAGATCTCTGACTTGAGATGAGCCTGGAACCAATAGGAAGGATAGCAACAAATCTTTCTATCCAAAAGCAAAAAGTTACAACAGGTTTTACAGAAAGCTCCACATACTGTGGTGTTGGTTTCCAAAAGGTGGTTTCATATTACTTCCCCGGGAGGAAGCAAAGCTGAGTTACTGGTGTCACACAGAAAAACAGGGTAAGCTTTATGACTTCTGGGTTTTACTTGCTGATCACATGTTGAAAACAAGTTTTCTCCTTTTGTTCATCGTTGAAGAAGCTTGGTGTAAAACTAAGTAAATAAAAATCAATGCATTGCCTTTATTTATGACCTATACTGATAATCCTAGCCTGAGTTGCTTTTAATGATGTAATCAAAACCAAGAAGGGATTAAATGGGATTGAAAAACACGAGGCTTTTTCCTTGAATGAATTTAACCCTTTTGAAAGGCTGAGGTTTTTTGATTTTTTTGGTGGGAGAGAGGGTGTGAGACATTATCTTTTTTATGTGTATTACATGAACTGGGTAATAGTGTACCTCTAATGTGTGTCTGCTTCACAAGTGAAGTGATATCTTTTTATAATAGCAACAAAATGAAGGCATTGCAATGAAGTTGCTTGGGTCCTGGAAACTAAAACCCAAGATCTGCCTGGACTTGTGAAAGCTTTTGACACTGTCCTGCATGACATCCTTGACTCTAAATTGGAGAGACATGTTGTTGAGGGATGGCGCACATGGTGGATAAGGAATTGGCTGGATGGTCGCACTCAAAGAGTTTTGGTCAACAGCTCGATGTCCAAGACGAGACCAGTGATGAGCGCTGTTCCTCAGGGGTGGGTGTTGGGACCGGCGCTGTTTAACATCTTTGTCAGCGACATGGGCAGTGGGATTGAGGCACCCTCAGCAAGTTCACCAACGACCCCGAGCTGTGTGGGGCGGTGACACCCCGGAGGGAAGGGATGTGCCATCCAGAGGGACCTGGACAGGCTGGAGAGGTGGGACATGCAAACCCCATGGAGTTCAACAAGGCCAAGGGCAAGGTCCTGCCCGTGGGTCGGGGCAATCCCCAGCACAAATCCAGGCTGGGCGAGGAGTGGCTGGAGAGCAGCCCCGAGGAGAAGGACTTGGGGGTATCAGTGGATGGAAAACTGACTGTGAGCCAGCAACGTGCGCTGGCAGCCCAGAAAGGCCCCGTGTGCTGGGCTGCACCCAGAGCAGGGTGGGCAGCAGGGCGAGGGGGGGATTCTCCCCTCTGCTCCGCTCTGTGAGACCCCCCTGCAGGGCTGGGTCCAGCTCTGGGGCACCAACAGCAGAAGGACACGGACCTGCTCGAGCGGGGCCAGAGGAGGCCACGGAGATGCCGGCGGGGCTGGAGCACCCCCTGTGAGGACAGGCTGAGAGAGTCGGGGGGTTCAGCTGGAGAAGAGAAGGCTCCGGGGAGACCTTAGAGCGGCCTCCCAGGGCTGAAAGGGGCTGCGGGAAAGGGGGGAGGGACTCTGGATCAGGGGTGTGGGGATAGGACAAGGGGTCACGGGTTTACACTGACAGAGGGCAGATTCAGATGAGATGTGAGGCAGAAATTCTTCCCTGTGAGGGGGGTGAGGCCCTGGCACAGGCTGCCCAGAGAAGCTGTGGCTGCCCCCTCCCTGGAAGGGTTCAAGGCCAGGTTGGACGGGGCTTTGGGCAACTGGGCTAGTGGAAGGTGGCCCTGCCCATGGCAAGGGGTGGGACTGGATGGGCTTTAAAGTCCCTTCCAACCCAAACCGTTCTGTGATTCTGTAATTTTTCTTGAGGCTTTGTGGCCAATTCCAAAACCCATTCACTGTCTTCTGAAGCAGAACATATGTAAACAGCCAGTCTGTAACAAATGGATGGGAATGAGCCATAGTCCTGCTCTTCCTTCATTTCATCCATTTAAAAGTTTTAAAAAGAGGCTCTGTCTCCTGAGTGATGTGTTCAGAACTGCTCAGCCCCATGCAGGAGGATGCTTTGTGTTGCTCACTGTAGATGTCTTCAGTCTGTTACAGACAGGGATGTCTGCTGTGTTTCAAGCCAGAACTGTTGTGGACTAAGTGCATTCTCTTGTAGCTCATTGTGGGACTGGTATGGTGGGATCCCCAGACCAGGGACTGGATCCTGCAGGCTCCTCTGGGTGAACCCATGGCTCAGGGAGGAGGTGGGTGGGGGACGACAGTCCTGTGTGTGATGGGCAGGGTGCCTGGGGACCCCCGTGTTGTGTGCTGGAAGAGGACAGCTTCCATAAAACAGCACTAATTTAATAAATAGCTTCCAGTAACTGCATTTTGAAAAGGCAAAATGCTTGACAGAAGTGGGGAATGTCGCTGGTTTTCTAACCATGTCTTTGTTCAGAATTTGGTGTCTCTGGGGTGCGTTCGGTCTGCGTGTTTATGCTCAAAGAGAGCAATTATTTATGTGTGTTGTAAAGCTTCTCTCTGTATGTGGCAGTGGACAAAAGGGCTACCGTTGCCCTCTGTTTGCTTGTTATTACTGTGCATTTTACAGGTTCCCTCAGGCGATATATGGTAATTTCCTTGCTGCTAGAACAGGTTCAGCAGCATGAAAATGAATATGTCATTACACTAATTAATCCATCCACAAGGAATTTTAGAATGGCATTAATCATCTTGCATCCCCCTTACGAAACTGGCAGTACAGATTCGAGATGGAGATTATACACCTGGCTGGGGTTGCTGTGCCCTGCCACGGTGGCACCCATGGTGACAACTCCCAGGGCACCAGAGGAGCCTGGTGCTGCCAGGAGCAGGGAGGACTTGCAGGGGATCACCTCTTGTCCTGGAATAGGTAATGCATGAGTTTAATCTATTGAGTCAGGTGTATTTTGTATTTCTCAATAATCAGTGTTGTGCTTAAACACGGCCTGTTCTTCTGGGGCACTCTACCTCTAATATTAAATCTTTTAACAACAAAAGCAAAAAGAAACGCCTGAAAAATACTGAAAATACTTCAGTTTTCTGTTAACTTTTTGAAAATCAACTTGAAGCTGTCAGCTAACTTCTTTTAGACGTTACCTAGTCGTCATTTCACCACCCATCGTTGGCTGTCACGGCAAAGACTTGCACCAGGCGGGAATACTGTTCTTGTCTGATTTCTTCATCCTGCATTTTCATAACCAAATTCTTCCCTGAGGGCAAGAGACCTTTGGATTCTGCCTCCTGAAATCTCCTGCAACAAGATGCCCTGGAGAGCGTTATTTGTGCTGATACTGTCACTTGGGGGCACGTGCATGAAAACCCTTAAAAGTGTCAGTCCCCTCCCGGTGTTACACAGCTCCTTTCCTAACAAGCTTGGCACCAGCTGTCTTAGGGATCTTACACCTCAGGTTGTTTAAAGGCTTAGAAAGAAGCATGGAAGCAAGAAAAGATCCCATGGTCTCTTGACAGTGGTTTTGAAACTCCAGTGCACTGAAATGAAAACAGAGCTTTGGGCATTTCGCTCATGGACGTGGTCTGCAGAGGCATATTCAGCAGTAAAATAAACTCCCTCCTTTGGTGTGGTTATGCTTGTGGTCCCAGTCTGAAGGCTGGGCCAGAAATTTGGAAAATGGGTTTAAAGTTTTGTTTGCGATTCAGTGAATTCAGGCCTGGTTGATACCAGTAGTAGCATGATACAAATGGAACCCAAAATTGAAGTAGCTGTGCCTCAGCAGGAGGGGAAAGCCAAGGAGCAAATGACAGGCCAGAACCTGCCCAAAATGATGCGGTGAAGAGCTTTCCACAGGGAAAAGCTGTAACTTGTGTCTCCTCTGTAGATCGGCGTGGTGGACAGAGCCCCTTGTTCCTTCAGTGAAATCTCTGCAGAGCCACCACAGAGGCGTCCACACTTGAGGGTGTGCTCAGCTCTCGGGAACCTCATCTCCCTGTTTGTATGGCTTCTTAATTTCATAAAACAGCTTTTGTACACGGAGTCTTCTGGTGTGTTTCGTTCTCACGTTACTGATTGTAATTCACTGCCGACCTCTGAAAGACTGTAGTCCCCCCTGGCATCCTGAATAGCACCGTGCAGAGGCCCCTTTTGTTATCTTTGCAGTGGGTTTCCCATGCAGGAAATTTCAATAACTAAGCAGGCATCTTGGTTATTCATAACTCTTAATGCCATTAATCTCACTTGCAATTTAGATTAAGCAGCGACCTTAGCAACCAAACAGCAATCAGTGGGGGTGGGGGACACAGTTACTCATCTATTTTTATTTTTTTAATTTATTTTTTTTTAAGAATCCCATTCAAGTGTTTGTTTCCTGTGAGTCCATCCTGGGCGCATCATCGCAGGTCATTCCATCTGTCTTTGAGTTGTCAGATGGAAATATTCTGAGTGTGCTCAGGCTTTAAATTCTGAGACAGTGCTTGCTTTTTTTTTTTTTTTTTTAATGAACTAACAATGTATCAATGCAAATAAAGCCCTCACACCGTGTTAATCTAGTTAAGTGGTGGAGCAGGCAATGTGTTTATCAAAGTATTTAATCTACGACAGTAAGTTAAATCTCTGAAGCTTTATGCCTTATCTCCTCATATTATTTAGTGGTGTATTATTTTATATCGTGGTAACACAGATAGGGCTGTGTTATGCCAGGTATTATGCAGAGACAATCGAATGAATTGCTGTTATTTTTCTTGAAAAGAATATTGAAGAATATCCAACTGATTCAACACTCCCTAATTATTGTACTGCTCAGATTTCATTTATACTCTCTAGTCATGAACCCTTACCCCACACTAAGTAGATTAAAAAAAAAAAAAAGAAAAGAAAAAAGAAACAGCTACAAAAAAAGCCAAAGCCCAACAAGACTGTGATTTCAATCTAAAGGTCTGTCATTCTTACTTTAGGGCTGAATTTCTGATTTCTCTGTACTGAAATGTGATTAAATTAGGGATAACTGGATCTTTGAAGGATGGTGATGAATGTGCCTTTAAATTGCTAATTATAGACTATAATCCTATCTTAATTATACTGTGGACATGAACTGCACTAAATGCCTATTTATTAGGCACCACTAAAGCATAAGTGTTACAATTTATGTTAACACTTCATTGGTTTATGCCAGAAAATCAAAATGGGATTTGTTGTGTATTTCAAGTAACTTTTCATACTTACTCTTTCCTTTGTAGCACAAAGTTTGTCTATAAACCTAAGGGAGAGAAGGAAAGAAATCTGCTTTTCTTCCACTGCTCTTGCTACCTGATAGCAGCGAGAGGTCATTCCTCTCTGACAATTTGCATGGCTCTCCAGGAGGTGGCATGTGCTTAGGTTCTCTCTTTGGGCTATCCTCTTTCAAAATAACTTGAACTTTTCTTCATAGCAACTCACCTGCCGTCTGTATAACCACCCTTGGCATCAGTGATGTTTTTTAGAAATGTGCAGCTGGTGAAACGCTGAGCTGATGGCACCGTTGTCCATCGCTTACATTCAGTTGGTACAGATGACCTCAGAGGTATCCACTCATTTTATGGACACCCTACCTTGGAAGTCATTAGTGCTTAATTTTTGCTGCTGCTTGCACTCAGCATTAGTAGTGGCTTCTTGAGTTACTGATGTTGTGCTTAAAGGTGAAAAGTAAAGATTTTTAATTTTAAATGGTGGTCTATTTACATGTAATACAGTAGCTACTCCCTAAAGCAAAAAAAAAAAAAAAAAAAAAAATTAGAATTGCACCTCTGGGGAGGGAGAGATTGAAGGAGTTAGGGTTGGTTTCTGTGCTTAGGTGGGACTTTCGGAAGGATTTGGTTAGCAGTGGTCAGTATTTGCACTGTCCCTATTCCACAGCAGTGCAGGAGTGCAGGCAGGGAGCTGGATCGTGGAATAACCTGGCTGGAAAAACAAATGCAAGATCCATGTGGTCTCATCAAGATTCCTTGTGGCCCATCTCTAGGCATAATGTAAGACTAGAGTTAACCAGATAAAGTGAAGAACCAAAGTGAAGGATAGCAAACGCCTTATAGTGTTTAACTGACAGCTTCAGCAGCTTGAGGCCTTTTAAGTGACTCTCCTCAAGGCAAGTAGAAGTTATAAGACAGATCCTCTCTTGATCACTTAGAGATGGAGGTAAGACTAAGGAGCAAAAATCTGGCTACAGAAGCAAGACAGACTGGTTAAACAACAACAACAACAAAAAGGAAATCCTACGTGTCCCAAGACAGAAAAAATGCATGGTGAGTAAAGAAGCACAGAAATGTGCATAACATGTTTAGAGCCATGGTTTTTTGTGCAGCCTATAATGAAGAATGCTTGAATTCTTTAAAAGCCTGTAAAACTGCTTCCTGTATAACCTTTAAAAAGATGAACTCCAAACCTTAAGTGCCCACGTGGTTGAAAACAGTCTGCTGTCACCTTCTCTGTAACATAAGGATCAACACTGGTCTGGGACACCTCTGTTTCTGGGAAGGACTTAGCAGACCAGCCTGTGGCTTATCAGCAAAGGCTGAGGAGGGCTGGTGCTCCTGGAAGGGTTTTAGAGTACAGGAGTCTCCAGCCTTGGGTGTCCTAGAAAGGCTGTCACCACTGCACTTCAAAAGATGTCAATGCATTTATGTGCTAATGTGTTCTCAAAGGTACCAGCCAGCCTCCCGGAGGCACTGGTTTGCCTTGCAACTGTGTCTGTACAGAACAGTGTTGTTTTTTTGAGCAGTTTGGTCCTTTTAGTCCTTTAGGGAAGATGTTGCTGTTTCTTAGCAGTCTGATGTTGTGGATGCCCTAGCCTATGAGTCCTTTGATACCGGGCAGCCTACAAATAAGGGAGTCCTTGGGGTCAAAACTTCTTCCCAGGCTGAATTCAAGGCTTTAGGATCCAAAGGCAGTATCATCTAAATATTACAAAAAAAAAAAAAAAATACTGGCGGAGGGAAATTATTAATCTATCTTCTTTTTTTTAACATTTTCTCATTTTTTTCTATTTGTTTTTTTTATAGACAGTACTGTTCCTCCAAGCTTTGGCAGCAGCCTTCAGGGTACTAGAGAAACCCCTTTTTGTACTGGGATGTTTGGTTTTGCCCTGTCTATGCGTTTTGCTTTATATGGTGCTCATTTCTGCACAGTACCTCAATAATGCATTGCAGCTAGGAGGTACAGCTTAATATTCACCCACTCCTTCCCAAGGGGGATAGATGTGTGAGGGAGGGTTTTCTTTCACTAGGCTGTTTGATGTTTCTGTGTGTGTGTACGGTTATAACTGGCATAAACATCTAGCACAATGGACAGTGAAGCCAAGAGCAAAGAAACAGAACATAAATTTCAGTATATCATAAACCTTATCACAGTCCTGTCCAGCACTGTTTTTCAATGAAAGCCAAAAATTTCAAATTGAGTGCAAGTGACACAAGTCTGAATTTATATATAAACATGAAATGTAATAAGACCAAATAGTTAGGAGCCTGCACAGCATTTTAAACAACTAACCAATAAACGTTACATCTCAATAAAACATTAATTTAGTATAGCCCCAAATATGGCTCTTGCTTAAATGGATGAAACGGGCAGGAAGAGAAAATGATAAATTTTAAAGGATGGTACAGAATACTTAAATAGCCTTTTCCAGCAGCGGAATCACAGTAAGCTGTTATGTGGCTGTTCATCCCTAGGCTGAAATGCCTGGGGCATCTTTAAGTCGTTTGAAGCCACAGTGGGATTTTTAAAAAATTCTTTTTCTTTTTGAGCTATATCTGTGTGTTTTTCAGGTTCCAGAGAAGTTCTTACAAAATGTACTTAGAGTGTCAAAACAGTTCTTATATTTTTAAAAGCCAGCACTAAATTTAGTACTAAATTGATGCTTCTTGGCAGGCCCGGAGGATGGATTGGAGCCAGGCAGGAGAGGGAGAGCTCCCCTCTCATCCGAGGTCTTTCTTACAGATCAGGGCGGGCTGCAGGGAAAAATCTTCCATTGCTGCCGATCACACCACGTTTGTGCTCAGTCTCCAGGTCTCTCCGACTCTGTGCTGCTGCCCCACAGAAAAATCAAAGGCCAAAGCCAGTTTGCAAGCTTGGTGCTGTAGTTACATGATGGTTAATTACACGGCCTCGCTCTCTGAAGTGCAAGAAGTGAGTGGTGAGATCCTCTAAGCATCTAGAGTAGTTTAAAGTAACACGTGGGTTTAGGTGAAGGTAGCAACCATCAAAATGACAGATCCTCCCCAAACCTCAGCCTAGGGTTGGTTGGTCTACCGACAGCTTTGTGGTGTAACAGATTTTATGGCCAAATCAAAAGTAAATCTACAGTCTGGCTTCTTGCACAGTGTTGGCCAGAGACTGCAGTCTATTATTTGTTACGCTTGCATCCCTTAGTCAGCAAACACTTGCAAGCTCAGTAACAGGACATCTTTTTTTGAAAGACCATCGCAGTCTGGAGTTTCAAGATTATTAAGTGTGTTCCCTCCCCCTGAGGTAACTGTACTCAGTATAGGAATTTGCATGTAATGGTTGATTTGATTATGTTTTCCTAGTTGTAGTTGCTCTCACTGGATCTTGATGTAGTACTTGGTCAGAGCTGCCACTGCTTTTGAGCGTGTAACTTCTCTGTGCAGGTGCCTTTGGGTGTAATGGGCTGAGTTCCTTCATTTTTGGTCTGAAACATTTTCCTGAGGCACCAAGCAACTCTCTTCTGGTCAGGCAATGAAGTATTGACAGTAAACTGACAGAAACACATGCGTCAAGTTCTCGCTTGTGTTACAGCCCATGTTCTTCTTTTACCAGTGCTCCAGTTCACGTTGCTGTAATTGAGCTGTTCGGACGATTATTTTTCAAAGAGGAGAGTTAAATCCTGTCTCCTTTATAAGCAGGAGTGTCTTAGAGGGGGTGAGCTGTCCTCGTGGTGAATCTCTGAGCTATGCACACAGACTGAGGTGAGAGGGAGGGAAGGAGGAGGCAATACCTTGTCCGTGACACCCCTCATGACAGACCGGAGCCCCCTGCTAACCCGGACAGTAGGTGTGTGCAGAGAGGCCAGGGACATAGTTGGGTTCCAAAGGCTGAAGCCCTTGATTCTGCAGAATGTCAGTGAACATGTTAGCCAAGACCTGTAATTTCTAGTGGAACTCGAAAGTCTGTTGCATAGAAGTGTTGGAGAATAGAATAAAAACTTTCTCCACTATACAGCTCCTGACAGGACCGTGCTACCTCAGAACAGAATTCAAGCCTTTTTTAATTGGGCTTTTGTTTAATAGATGTACATATGAAACTTGAGGGAGTTGACACAGGCATTTTCACTGTATTCTTTACACTTGTTAGGAAGATGCCACAATATTCCCATTTCGCCCACTGGCAGGACGAACAGTGCCTGTGTTCTGCCTTTTGGCTTCCAGGTACCTGCTAGGGCTTTACTTCCTCAATATGGTGTTTGTCTTTCTAAGGAAATTTAGTTTTCTCCGTGTCTTCCTTTTCTCTCTCACAAATGAAATCTAGTAGGGAGATATTCAAATGACCAGTCCTCTGTAGTTCAGAGCTACCACATGCAAAACTGTAGCCAAGCTGTAACCTCAACCTAATAGGGTCTCTGAATACAGCTGTGTAATTTTAGTCTGTTGGCTGATACCATTCATTTCCCATACTGGATGGAAATACTGGACTTAACCATTTCAAATCTACTGCCAGAGTGTACATGGGGCTTTACATACACTCTCTTCAAATTCTGTGTTTTACTTATTTGGGAATGCTCCTGATGCTACGTAAAAATTTAGCACACGGAGTTGTGTTTTTATTTGGCTCTCCAGATTTACTGTCATTAACAAAATTGGTCAGTTTGTGGCATTTTATCCAGTTTATGGCATTTTATGCTTCTCCCGGTAAATGTCTGGTGAAGTAAACACTGCTGTGAAAGGGCTAAAAAGCAGTTTTGGTTCTCTAGCACAGAAGAAGTGCAAACCTGTCCTGTATTTTCAACTTATCTGAGAGCTGTACAGTTGTGGTGGTGCCTGGAACAAGTCTGGTTCCTCATCTTGTGTCTGGTGATGACTGGAAATGGCTCTTTGGTTGGGTCAGGCTGCCCAGGCAGCAAGAGGCCTTTCCTGAGAGCTGGCAAATATTGATGGTGTAATGAACTGCCACCACCTTGATAAGGGAGCATCAGAGCTGGGCTCTGCTGCTGAGCTCAGGGGTTAACCGTGGCTCAGGCACACAGCTGGGTGCCAGAAATTGTAAAACTCAGTCCCAAGTGATTCAGTGCCAGTGTTTCTCTGGGGGACTTGAGATGAGTGTTGAGCAATGAGACACTAGAAATGAGGGTTTGGCTTTCATCACAATCAAAACAACCCCAAAATTGTAACTTGCTTGGAAGTTTGTGGCTAAACAAAGTGCTGGCTCACTAGCTTTTCCCCTTAGTTTTTTTTTTTTTTTTAAAAAAAGTAAAGACAACAAAGCACACTTATTTTGATGCTGTTCATAAAACAGAATTTAATTTTAGGCAGTCTCTGGAAAGGAAATATGCTTCGTGTTCGCTAAGCATCTTTCTTTGTTCTTATCCCACGAACAATTTGTTGTAGGTGCACCCAGAGAGGCAGAACCTTGCACATGTAACATACATCAGCCCTTGGTTTTGTAAAGTAAGCAAACCCTACTGGATTTCCCTTTATGCAAACAGAGGAAAAAAACCCAGAAGCTGTTCAAGGTGTGAGCCTAGTGAGACCTTACTGAAGCATGAAAGCCATGCTGTGATAGGTGCTTGGAAGTTAGTATGTTTTAATATTTCTGTTAAATTTATCTGATCCTTTTGACCTCTCTGCCCTGTCACATATCCGGAATTGTTACATAGCTTCAAGCCATTTGTGTCCCTTAATTCCTAGTTTAGATGGTAGTGCTGCTGATTTTATTTTTTTTTTTTCTCCTTTAGTGATGTGAAACATAACTTGTATGTGGAGCATCTGTTACTTGCTAAAGAGAGTGATGTGAAGAGTGCCCGGCCCCTTCGGCTTGTTAGGCACGTGAATTCCCAGTACCCTGGTACCTACCTCCGCGGTAGCAAAAGGATAAGCTTGAAATCCTGTTTGCTTGGGCTTGTACTTTCTGGGCTTAAAGATCCTGACCACGAATCAGGTCCGTGTTAGATGATGAGCATCCCCACGGCTCTCCACCTCCCCATCCAGCAAGGGGGTCTGCGCAGGCAGAAGCAAAATGGTTAAGTGCACCGATGTGTTGGATGGAGCTGCGCGGGGTAGGGTCGGCTCCCACATTGTCTTGTTTACCTTGGCTGCTCATGATATTCTCCCTACGTTCCTCATGGAAGATTCCATTTTTTTTTTTGCAAGAGGGATGAGCTCATTTGTTTAAATGGAGAAAAAAAAAAAAAGAAAAAAAAGCAGCCGTTCTGCTTATTAATCCTCTCTGCAATCATCCCGATATGCACAACTTGCCTGTTATTAGAGGGAAATGTATGCACGGCATCCACTGCACACGTGCATTTGCATTTCAAATCAGCTGAGTCAACACAATATAATGGTCCTGCCTGTAGGTCCTTAGGGAGCCACAGTAGCTGACAATGTGTGCTTAAAGGGAGGGTCTGCTTTTCTTTTTTTTTTTTTTTTTTTTTTTCCTTTTTTTTTTTTTTTCTTGAAGCCAGTAGTCCTGTGTTAGAGGCGCTTGCACTGTAGCTGCTTGGACCACTGATGTTTAGCAGATGATTAGCCTGTCGCAGTGGATGGGATTTGATTTTATTTTATAAATAGTGTTCATCTGGACCCAGAAAAAAAAAAAAAATAACTGGCAACAGTTCAGAGAAGAGAAGCTGCTGCTAAAGTGTTTCTGCTTGTGCTGCCACTGATGCAAGCAGCTGTTTCCATCTGCACTGCAGTATTGCAGCCTCTACACAGGCAGAGCTCGCCGGGCTCCTCGCTGGTGGAATTACGGAGGAACCTGGCCCTGCTCGCAGCTAGCTTCAGCCCAAGGGCACGCTGAGGATGGGAGGGTCGCAGTCTCTGCAGCAGGCGCAGACAGGTAGCCTCAACCGGGAACCGTCAGAGGCCATGTAAGTGTGGATTCCCTTTGCTCTCTCCTCTTTTTTCCCCCAGTGCTGCCAGGCCCGCAGCCTCTCCGCGCTTAACCTGTGCGGTGCGTTCAGGAGCTGACTTCTGTGTCTCAGGCCTTTGTTTAATGCTAATTGCGTTCAGCTGGAGACGTCGTTAAGCTTTTGCTGATTATTGCGAGTTGCGTTTTATAATGCTTTCCTAGCACCGAAGGCACCTCCATTGAAGGCTTGGGCTGACCACCTCGGTGCGGTTGTGTTGAGCCATAGCTGTGTACCATATGTTTTGTCTTTTTATGTTTTGGATGCGTAATCAATCAAACACAACGACCATTTCCAGCAAACAAAAAAACCAACCCCTTCTCCCTCCCAAACCCACCACCTCTGTGTTTTCTATTTAAAATGCACAGCGTGGAGCTGCATTTCACTGTTTTTTTCAGAGCTTCTTTTTGCTTTTTCTCTATAAAGATACTGTTTTTCAGGTCACATCACCCTTGTCAGCATCCATCCCTGTCACAGTATTATATCTTCTGATGAATCATAAGCAAGGTGTCCTTAGATCTCTTCTCACAGAAGGCCAACTCTGAAAGATTCACTGGGGGAGGGAGGAAAAATAAAACAATTAGTGCTTGTCCAGAACAAGTTATCACTTTTTCAGATGGATAAATCATATTTGAAAGTGCACAAATGTGTGTGTGCATGCAGAAATAGCAGAGTCATTTCCCATCTGTAAATAGGATTTTGTCATTTATTGGTTGAGGATTTATCAGTTTACTTAGCCAACAGTCTTTTCTCCCTAACCCTCCACCTCAAACTCCTTAGCTGGCATGCTGAAGCATGGACCTTGCCTCTGAATGGATTTTAGAAGAACTGCCTTGTCTCCTATTGTAATTTCAGTTACATAAATCACATTTATCTAACGTGTCTGAACATCCGAGTTATTTCTGATCATGTATTTTGGTGAGTTTTAGCTATTTATCCACTAGGGCTGGTCTATATAGGTCTCTTAATTTTTTTTTTAATGTAATGTCTGCTTATTAAGGTAGATCTGATTATAGTTGAGACATTGTTTGTATGTTTGAGATAAGTGCTAGAGTGTCATTGGGGAATGATAGAGCAGTAACTGATAGTTTTGGCCTTACAAGTAGGTATATGCTCCCTATTGTCATATTCCAGTACACCAGCAGATAGCTTTGCCTGGAACTGTTTTGTTATATTTGTAAGGTACAGGCCTAACAGCATTTCTGCATCCTTTGTTCCTTTGATGTATAGCTTCACCAACTGAGATTTTTTTCTATATAGGTACATCTTGTATAGTACTGACATTCCTATATACAGCATCTATTTTAATGATACAGTGGAATAAACTGATGCCTCATTATCTTTAAGTAATGTAAATTACAATTTCATCTGCGCAAACTGGTGTTGATTTTTAACAGTGATCAAAGGACTGGGCACTAAAAGATGTAGCTAAAGCAGAGTTCAGTGTGTTCTATCTACAATTTTCACAGCCTTTTAGGAATGCATTCTGTTGAAGAACATATTGATCAAGGTGTGTGTGTGTGTGTATATGTTTTGAGGGCACATGAGTACATTGTCATCTCTTTCAATAACTCCTTTTATATATATATATATATACACACACACTCATCTTTTGCAGTTAGTCATTCTTGTGGGGTTTCAATATGATTTTTTAAGGCCCAACATAATCAACAGATGTACCTTCAGCACGAGCATCATTCAGTGACTGTTGATGTCCCTGGGGAGAGTTTGTGAGAGATATTACTAATCTTGTACTAAATAAATCATAGGAGAGTGTGCCATTTTCTTCACACCAACTAAATACGCTTTAAAATGAGATAAGAACGGGGATGCTTCTTTATCCTTGAGAAAGTACGGGTCTGTTTTCTGAAAACAAGAACGTCCTCAGAGGATGTCATGGTAATCAGTTCTGGTCAGAGGTTTTGACTTTATACCCTAATCACTCTAACTTTTACCAACACTTTTTAAATGAAGTTACATTTAACTTACTTTGCACACACAAGCAAATTCCTTAATGGCAGTGATAGTTCAGAGACAAAAACATTTGGCTGTGTCCCAGGCAAGCTGGGTAACTGCCCATGCAGTTACAGTATCCCTGAAGTCACTGGAGCCATCAGCAGAGGCTGACTGCTAATGGAGACGGCTTCTTAACAAAGGGAAAGGGGCTTGGCTTTGGCTGCCCTGAGTTCATTAGATCAGAGGGGTGTAAATCAGAAATCATTACTGGAATAGATTTATGTTAGCATCAAAAAGAGAGACAAACAAATTCCTTAAATAGCTGCTGGTTTAGGAGTTCCTCCAAAGTGTCCTATGTTGGACACTGGGGAGAGTCAGAGAAAGAAATTGATGGTAGAATTGATGCTGCAAAGGGGTCTTAGGTGAAGATTTTAGCTTGTGTCCATGATTAAATATGCTCTTTTTGCATGTCTATGCCAAATTCCCAATTTTAATGTAAATTTGTTTCAGCCAGGATAAAAGTATTTATAATAAACCCAGTATTGATAGTGACAGCCTGGGGTACTCTGTTGTTCACTGTGGATTGTTAGGGACTCAGTCATTGACAGTAGACAATTGTCCTTTCATTTAAAGAAAAAAAAAAGTCAATTTTGAATGATAAAAAAGGGAAAGCCCATGGGAAGCCCTCGACAATAAAAGTTAACTGCAGATAAAAGTGGTGTGGTTCAGACCTCTCTATTGACATTATAAGCGCTGCCATGTGCTTTGCAAATTGCAGCAGGCACCCTGGTGGTCACAGATTTAGTTAAATCAAGGGCACGTTTCAGTCAGATAATAGGAATGGACTCAGTCGAAAGAAAAGCAGATGACAATATGATGATGTTTAGTGTGCATGAATTTGTTCAGGTGGGCACGCACTTACATCTCGGGCACTTGTGGCAATATCCTTGTGCGCTGCTTGTGCTACGGTGAGACGCCACTTCTGACCCACTGAGGATGTGAAAAGAATTCAGCTTGCCAAGCGCTATTGCCTGTATATCAGTAGTTTTCTTTTTAATAGTAAAATATTTCTATCTCAGCAATATTTTTTTAAGTATTAGAAAACTGGAAATGTTGGTAGCTTGTAGCCAGTTGTCATCTCTGAATCTTTTTTTTTTTTTTTTCTCTCCAATGGAAAGGGTCCCTTTCTCCTGAGCATGAACCACACCTTCCTTTTGTGGAGCATTGTGGTTGCTGTCCTTGCAGTAACTGGGCAGGATTCATATTCAGTGCCCATTCCTTGATCAGCCAAAGGGCTGATGATGTGTTATTTCCTCCCATCAGGAGCTCGACATGCTGTGTCTCTAACATTTTCATCCCTTGCCAGTCCAAGAGGAAAATGACTGAAGACTGAGCCAGCTCCCACTGAAGTTGATGGTGAAATGCCCACTGACTTCAGTGGGAGCTGGATCAGGCTCCAAGAAAGAAATTGAATGTTACTGATCGTTGGTAGCAGGCCAAGACGTTGGTGCCCTTGTGGGTTGTTTTTCAATATTTCTTCTGCTGCATGGTCTTTTCATTTGTTGGTTGGTTGCTGGAAAGACTCAGAAAAACTCAAACTGGATTGACTCAGCCTTGTACATAAGAGATGCGAGCAGCTGTTCTGTGTGTAAGTGTGTATCCATAGGTGTGTATATATAAAAGTTATCTGTGCATATGTACAAACACGCAGCCCTTGCTTGCTACCACATTTTGTATTTTTCTGTCTCCCAGACTTAAAAGAATCTACTGTATGGTTCTTAAAAGTTGGAAAGAAATTTGTTTGGTAAGATATTTGCACAGTTTTATGTGCTCATACATAGGAAAATAATTTTAACGAATATCCACATGGAAGAGTGGGATATATATACACATATATATTGAAAGCATTGAAAAGAATTTGGGTCTTGGGAGGAGGGGAGGCTTCTGTTATGGAATTAGTATTTTGTCTGAGTTAATCCCTTGACAGATAGTTCTGCCTATTGTCTGTCTTCTAGGTGAATTTGTTTTCTTCTTCCTCTTATTGACAGTCGTCAGTAAGCATCCCCATCAGTAAGTAGAGTGTACTCTACATATCTCTAGATTGGTCTACTGAATAGGGTGAATTGCTGGAAGACATGGGGGTGTTTTACTTAAGAGAAAATGGACCAGAAGTAACAAGAAAATTCTTCTGTCAAGCTCCCCTGTCTTTTATTCCAGCCTCCATTATTTGAGTCCAAAGGATCTCATCTCTGAAGTCAATGACAGCGCTTCCTTTGATATGAGAGGTTACTACATCAACTGCTACATCTGTCACTAAAAGTAGGCAGGTCACGTTTAGACTTGAAAACAAAATAAAAGGACCCCAGAATCACTCACCCTTCTATTAGCAAGGCATGCCACACATCTGGCAAATACGTGTATATTATAAAGCTCTCCACACTGAATGGTGTGCCCTGTGCCATGCATAATGGAGCTGCTGTCATCTATTATGTATTAAGACATACGGGCAAATTGGAAAATACAAACTGATGTGAGGTAGGAAAAACATGAATGAAAAGGCATTCCTGCACATGCATCGGGGCTGTCACTTACAGTCAGAACTGTTTCCCTGTCTGCTTTTGCTTCTTGCTTTGCTTGACCCAGCAGTGAAAGTAACTGCTTGTTAAATTTAAATCAAAGATGCATTTCAGTCCGGTGTGTTTCAAGAGGTAATAGTCTGGGTGCTTTTAATGTTTCTCTATTATGATTATAGTACATAGAAAAGCTGTTCTGTCTATTATAAACACATTTCCTTTGTTTCAAGACCTTACACCCATGGAGAGTTTTTGTATTTGCTCATATCTTAGGTACCATTTCCTTATCCACCTCTGATGCTTTCTAAGGATTCAGCTATGTAACAACCTTCTAACTTAGTCCAGGTAAGCAGGCTTTTCAGTGGCAAAAGGCAGAGTTTTAATTACAGCTAGGATTTCAATGCGGCTTGCATTTTCTTTGAGAAAGTGGGCGTGTTTGCTGTAAGAAAGAAACAAACATACATTACTGTGGAAAAACTTCTAAGAAAAAAAGGTGTCATTTCCCTTCAGATCCTGAAACGCTCTGAAGCAACCATCTGAATGTAGTAGCAGACTGGATATCATGTTTTATACTCCCATTAGCACCAGAGAGACAGCTTAAATGGGAAGGAAATGGAATTAGTTTCCTTTTTCCACCACAGTCTGAGGTTTCAAAGGTTTCTTTTAAGGCATGTTTTGGCCTGAGAGTCTTCACTAATGGTGATAATAGACAAGATGGTAAGATCCCTCCTTAGCTCTAGAAACTAAAGTGGAGTTTGCAGTGCAGGCTGTCTAAACGTATGGCATGTGAACTGGATTTTGGCTAAAGCAATTGTAGGTATGTCTGAGACAGACCTCAGGGTAGTTGTAGAGCTCCATTAATTTTGTTTGTTGCTTCCCCGCAGTACTTTTTGCTACAACTCCTCTCCCTCTGCTGCGAGGACTGATTGAGGAGGTGAAGGGGTGCTTGGGAAGCCTCCTCCTTTCCAGAGGAAGAACTGGGGCCATTGGTTCTGTTGGGATGAAATGTAAACTTTGGGAAAATCTGGGGCTTTCCATTTCAAGATTATTTGATTTTGATTAAACAGAATCCTTAGAATTATGTTCGAGTTTACATGATAGAGTTTCCTAAACAAAAGAAGCTTGTTGCTAGGGCTAAATATAGACCAGATTGTATCTGAAACTAACAGTAGTTAGAATCGTGTAAGCTCCTGCTTTTGAGTTTTGATTTCCTTCAGCATAGAAACCTGCGTTTATTGGTCTTGTTAATAACAGTTCATTGCTCTCATTAGAGATGAGTCCAGTGGTGTACTGGGAAAAGGGTTTGGTTGCTAAAGGAGGGGGAGGATGACCAAGGAATTGGAATCCCTTTGTTTAACTTCCCAAATGCAGGACTGTTGCCTTCCAAAGCGGGAGCCTGGGAAGGGAAGGGAAGGTCCAGCGCCGCTGTTCCTCACCTGGCAGAGCTGTGGGCCCTACAGCTGGGTGCCAGCTGGGGAGGTGCCACTGCAGAGCTGGGATTGCTTTTTCCAGCTGGCTGTTGTGCTGAGTTGGCAGTTTCCCGAGCTGGGCGTTCATGCAGCACCTACCGAAAGGGACGGTTTCATTGTGCTGGGAGCTGGAGCAGCACAGTGTGCCTGCGGGAGAGGTAAAGCTGTGGCTCTGCTGAACTCCCAGAGCCACACAGGGCTGGAGCAGCAGCAGCAGGATCATGCCGACGCCCGAGTCAGCAGATGAAATTATTACAGCCTATCTATTATTATTAGAATAAAATTATATATAATATTATTATAATATTATATATTATTATCTCTATATGAGAGATATTTTGTTGTTAAGGGGTTGAGATGTTTTTTGTCCTTTGCTCCCATCACTTCCTGACCGTGTTTCTACACACGCAGCTGCTTCACGTGTTGAAGTCGAGGAATAAGTGTCAGTGAGGATCTGTGTGATGCTCTGCGCAGCTGTACGGAGGCTGAAGAGGCAGAATATGGAGCAGGTTGGGGACAGAGGGGCTCTTTCCTCTCCTCATTCTCTTTTAGCACCTCCCCACCTCCCTTCTCCACCCTCCGTGTAGTCCTTATCTCCCTTCTGAAAGGAAGGACTGTAAGCGTTACAGAGCACAGTCTTATTTCCACATCTCGCTATTTTCACAAATCTCCATGTCTTTCAAGATCAGCTGGTCCCCCAGGGATTCCGGGTGTCATAAACTCATCTTTACACTTCACAGTTGCTGTTTTGTCCCTGAGTCCTGCTTTTGAGAGGTGGCTCTGGAAAGCCTTGTTGCATTTAAAAGGTAGTTCCAATAAACAAAGCAATTTTGAACCTATGGCTCTGGCTCCCAATGAATTATTGATTGTTTTCCCTTGAAGCCGTTGCATGATGCTGTATAGCAGCGAGCACAGGCACATACATACCTTCCGACAAGATAGTTAACAGGATGTTGTTGCCTGGATTAAAACTCTAGAGCTCGGTACTAAAGGCAGAGGAAAGATATTTACTGTGGGTATTAAATACTTAAACATCAACTATACTGATTCAAATACCAGTTGCTGACCTACTAGGGTGAACAAAGTGCAGCACTGACTGGGATTATTATGTATTAACTGCTTATAACTGCATTTGTGGTATGTTCTACCTTGGATATTGGGGTAACCTGCATCTGTACTGTTTCTTCTCATCTCTTAGGCGATTTATATGTTTGAATATTTAGCAGCCTCTGGTGATGTAGGAACATGTTAGTATCTATTTGCTGTTGTGATATCTGAAGATGAGTGCCTTTTATTAAATGATATTTTCCTGTTCTGAGAATAAAGCATCTGCCTCAAAAGAGCATAGGGATTAAAAAAAAATAATTCAATTCTGAGTCCTGTTTCTGTGTCATAGATGTTTTCATTATTCAGTCTGAAGCCAGTAAAGGGAAAGCAGACTAGAATGGATGGAGGTTTGTTTCATTATTCATTTGTATCAGTAGTGTTGAAAAACGTACCCTGTTAAATCTCAGGAAAAGCAATAAAAAGGAAAAATTTAATATGATTTAAAGCAATATGGGGAACTTCTTGCTAATCAGTTAGAAAAACGATTTAAGTAGTTTGAAGTGCTGCTGCGAGTATGCCATGTTGTATCACTCAGTCTTTTTTCCTTCAGATGTGGCTTCCCACAGCTCGAGACATTTCTTTCTGGTTGCTGTGTGAAAGCAGGAAATGGCTTTTGTTGGGGGGTGTGTGTGTGAATTTGGCTTCTGCACAAAATGTTCTCAAAATTGCTGAATAACGAAGCAGAAAAAAGCAGGAAAAAATAGTTCCTTTTTTCCATATCAGTTATGGTAGGAAGATTACTTATAATACAATAGGCTAAAAAAACAAAAGTCAACATTATTTTAAAGATGATTATGCCCTTTTAATTCTCCTTCACTGCAGTCCTAATCCTGTTCGCTAAATATAACCATCCTGTGAGGGGAAAAATTGGCCTTTTTATAGTAAGTGTTTAAGGGATTCATCAGTTTCCTTTTGCAATCTATTCTAGAAGAGACATTTCCAAACTGTTCTCTGTGGTTTGGATAACACACAAGGTATTATTTTCTATTGTGAAAGTCCCACATAATGATCTGAAGAGGGAAGCCATTTCTGTTATCTCACCTACCTAAAGAAAGAAAATCTGGATTCTTGTATCTTTTGTATCTCATCTTGTATCTCATCTCGGACACTAAGTTGCCCAAGGACTCGAGGTTGGGGGTCAAATGTTAGTGGAAGAGCAGCGAAGCCGCTCAGTAGTTTTACATCAGTAGCAGTAGGTAACTGAGACATATTTACCTACTCACACCGAATTTACACTGGTATAAATCATTAATACTTCAGCTGAACCGTGTGAGATGCGCTGGGCAGCAGAGGACATTACACCCTTGGGCTCCCGGCGTGGAGGAGAAGCAGAAAGCTGCACAAGGCGGGGGACCGACCGACCGGCTGCTGCTGCGCACGACGCAGAATGATCTTCCTCCCTTGTGTTCCTAAATTAAACATTGTGCCTGTCATGACACATCACTTATGGGCCAGGAAGTACCACCTTCGGTGTAACAGTGGTTGTTTTACCAGGGAGCCGTGTTTTCCATGGGTCTTGTAGGGCTCTTTATGCTGAAATAATATTACAGTCCTTCTCTGGAGAGGAGTGCCTGCTCTGCTTTCTGCACACATCAGTGTCAATATGAGTTCTTGTGTAATTGCGTTGCACTAAAGTAGGTCTTTGTCGTTCCAGTGTAATAGGATTTATTTGATAAAAGCTTTATTAAGTGAGAACTGCAGAGGATGCTCCTCTGCTGCGTCGTAGCTCAGGCCATAAAATGAACACGTGACATTTATCCCTGCCCTTATGATGGGCAGAATACCTCTGCTGAGGAAGAAACTGTGGATGATTTTGTGGAATATTACTTCTGCTGCAGAAACCCATGAATGCAAAACATAATTCCTATTTAAACCTCTCAACTTCGGATATGTTCTTTCACAAAAACCTTTCTAAAAAAAATTACTGTTTGTTTTTCTTTCCTACAGTACTGTTTTTTAATGCATCAGAAAGAGGGATAAAGAATGAAAATACCTGGGAAATTAACTTCATCCCAGTTCAGGGGTTTCTTGTATAAAATTATTTTATATTGCTATGATTAAAAAAGCTAGAATTGTTCCTGGTTTTCATTGAGCCATATCCAGTTTTAAAGTAAAAATAAAGAGAGAAGATTTATATAGGGCAGCAATGGTGTTAGGCTAAGTAAGGCTAAAATTACTCTCCGGGATCACTGGAATAATCCTGTGATGAAATTATGGTTTTGTTTGGATCATCAGACCTTGCAAGTCAGAAACCTGTAAAGTATGGTACCAGTATTGCGATGCAGTGAGTAGCACAAGCCATAATTGCCTTTTCTGGTATGCATATGATAGATATTCTGTACATATGCCATACATATCAGATAGCAGACAAAAGCATTCCCCCGTAAGGTGATGTACGTGCTTAGTACAGACTCAGCACTAGAAAGCTGTGAATTCCCACTGACTTTTGGTGTAGTCTGGGGCATTCTGCATTTCACTGGAGCAGATCCTCAGAGAAAATACAATCTGGTTTTCCTGTGGCTACCTTGGGGGTACCAAACATTATTTTATTTGTGAGGCTTCATTCTTGTGTGCACAAATCAGTGTTCCAGTGGGACAATGGTATCATTCCAGTAGGAGCAGGATGTGAGCTGAAGACAAGGTTAGTTGTCTGACTCGTTCCCTCTCAGCGTCCTCCTCTTGTGACTTGTTCTGCGGTTTGTCTCCTCACACTATAGGTTTGTTGTGAATTTATTTAACCATAGTATAGATGATCTTGTCACTGAATACCCTTACAGCAGTGAGAGAAGTCCATTAATAGTTAATGGTCAGAAATGTGTCCCTAAAGGAACTGTCTTGTAAATAAAGTCCGGTGACACATAAGTGACATGTTTGTACCTCCCCCAGCTCCTGCCTCAATATAAACCTCAGATCCAGCACTGAAAACATTCCCTGTGGGGGGAGAGGAGCAAGGCAGATGGCTTTCAGTGTCCCTGGAAAGTCACCCACCCTTGAGCTTTGGTAGGCTAGGCTAAGGTTACTGGGTTTGCTTTTCTCTGGGCAAAATGTTTTCAAAGCTGTCTGTACTGTTGAATTCTTTGAGAAGTTCTATCATTTCGGTGGTGTATTTTATCAGAGAGAAGGGAAGAATTTTTTGTGAGGTTTATGCCTATCACCATTTATATTTGTGTTGTTTTTTAATACCATGTGTTTAGCAGATCCTTGGATGCTAGGTTTGATAGGTAGACTAATTCAGACACCAAATAGTAATTTCGTATCTAAAATAACCAGATGAATTGTGTCCATAATGTTTTCCATAATGTTACTAATCAAATTTAATATTAAAACCTATAATCTGTAGGGGTGTTTCGTATTTAAAACACGTAGGTGAACAATGATATAGCTAATAATCATCATGTTAAAAGAAGCTAATTATTCTGGGATGTCATGTTAGCTGGAAGTCACTGAGTAGGTAAATACTGTACAAAAATGATAGCATACAGAGTTGACACATCTTTGATATTATTCTAGCCTAGTGCTGGGATGAAAAAAATTGACCTTTTGTTGTAGCTATAGAATATTCTTGGTCCTTGTGAGTAGGCCCTTGGGTCAGCTAATGGCTGCTGGCCTAAATTGGTAACTTGATCTCCAGAAAAGGAATTGCCATTTGGGCTCTCTTGGTGATTTTGAATTACGATCCAGAGCTGTGTTTCTAAGAGTCTGAAGGGAAGAAAAAAAAAAAAAAAAAAAGAAAGATTGTATGTATCTCTGTGTTGCAGAGCGGTGTAAGTGCAACATGAGTGATACCACAAGATGAATTATAAGAGGTTGTCAGTTATTGAATTTTATATAAACAGGAGGAAAAAAACCTCTCAAATATAATGTGTACCGAGCAGTTCTTTTTCCCCCTCTGGACTCTGCACACATCCACAGGAAGAAGCTGTTCATGCCGTTGAGATATCCCAGCCTGAGTGGATGGAGCAGATTTGAGGTGGATACAGAATTGAACTCACCATGACCGTGTATGAGCAGCAGTCCAGTGGCAGAGCTAAGCTGAGATCTTTGGAGAGGCATACTGCTGAAGCATCCTGCCTCAGTGTTCTTTTTTTTGTTGATTTTTTTTTTTTTTTCCTAAGAACTGTATGGAAAAATCAGTTTAACCATTGAAAATGGCACCAGGAAGTCTGAAAAGATTTTATCGGACTGTTTACAGTGAAAGAGCTTTGACTGAAATTAATGTTCATCTCTGAGCGCCTTGCCTCTCTGACTTTAGAAACTCTGAAGCTTAGAGTTACTGTCTTTTCCAATCTGTCAATCTGTGTGGGTCTTGCCAGGGCAGTGTATGTGCCTGCTTAAGTAACGTGTAAACCAGTTTGACCTCAGAAGTGTTCAGCCAGTCCTGCAACCTTGGTTCTGATCTCATCGTTAAACCAGGCCGGAATTATTCATACAGGTTTTATGAGGATAATCTCTGAAAATGATTGATGGAGGTGAGACCACAGAATTTATTTCTCCTCTTTACTTCCAGCTCATCTTCCAGTGGGATTTACAAGAATGAAAAACAAAATTCATCTTCAGTACTGAATTGGACATTGTAAGAAGTTGTGCTTTTTTTTTTTTTTTCCTTAGATTCCTCTCACAGCAGATTATAAATTGTTTGGTAAATATCCATGTGAAATTTATACCTTAACTTTATGATATAACAGCTACAGATGCTTTGGAGGGCCAGGTCTGATGGAATCTGTGTGTTGCCTTTAGGTGTTGCCACAGGTAGTTGTTCATTTGGGTCCTTCCATCACACGGCTTCAGATTCCCTGTTTGACTTGGAGCCATGCTATAGTACCTCTGGCACACAGAAATCTCAGTACAGGGACCAAGCACTGCATGATGTCCTTCTGGTCACAGATATATGTGCCTTGTGTCCTCTTATTTGTTATTTGATTCTTAAGGCCCAAGGAAACAGATCTACAGACAGGTCTGGTGTGGTTTTATGTGGCCTAGAGGTGATAGATGTAGTTGGGCAGCTGCTCTCCCCTAGAACTGCAGCTCTAGCCAGTTGTAAAGAACGCGTAGATCCACAGATAAGATGGAAAAAAAGACAAAATATCCATTTCTGTCTCCTCCTCCTCAGGGAGCACAGCTATTATCTCAGGAAAAGACTTTAGAAGTTATTGCCTCTTAAAATTGATCAGTTGGGAATTGCTCATCACCTCAGACAGTCTTCTCTGTACGGTTCCAACATCCTGCAAACTACAGTTAGAGGGCAATCTGTAAACAACAGCTCTCCAAGAAAGCTGTGCAGTCCTTGCTTTTGTTTCGTTCCCTTCAAGCACTCTTTGGTGGTAACGGAGCACAGTTTGGTGTTGGTGGTGTTGTGTCCATGTTGTAAGATTACCCGAGTTTTTTCCTCCCCATATGTCATTTCCAAATACACCATGAGAATAAAATTGTCACCTCTGGTCTCATGTCAATAAAACAAAGGTACTTAGAGACAAAACAATTAGCAAATAGAGCTCTTTGAGTACCAGCGAGAAGGATGAGTTTAAGGAGTGCTAGCTGGGCATCAGTGGTATCGCTGACAGGTATGAGACCTCCATTAATGTGGGACATGTTCCACTAATAAGGCAAAATTAACGAAGTTTTTACTAAGTGCAAAGTTTGGAAGAAAATATACAGAATTACATACAGGTGGACAGAGGCTGTTCACCTTAGCTCTGATGGAGCAGATCCCTCTGAAGCTGGTCTCGATGTTGTGATTCCGCAGCCCTGGGTGGTGGCGGGCAGCTCCTTTGGCTCCATTCACCTCTCCCTACGCCCAGCACGGGCAGCACTTCTCATAATGCAACTCCAGCTCCTGGCTTCAAAACTTCCAAATATCACAACACCCATTCTTCTCCAGATTGCACGCTAATAGATCAGTGCTCCATAAAATAGTTAGGTGCATGTTGGTTTTTTTTTCCTGAAGCGGGCTATACGCTAAATAAAAACTATATAGTTTGACTTCAAGTGAAGTAACTCTACAAAAGGCTGTGGAGCTCCCTTGGCACATACTAGTTCCACATTTGCTCCCTTATGCCCTTCCGTAGGTAGTGATGCTGCTGACCTCAGTCCTTGTGTCAAAGCCCTGCTTTTCAGTTTCTTTTATATATCATACATATCATTTAGATATATATAGATATATGTATCCCTTTCATTCCTGTAAAATAAAACCGGAGTGCACACTTGCATCGGTTATACTGCTTTAGCGTAAATATTAAAAGAACCCAAGAGACATGGCAGGGTTCCCAACGTGGCTGCAGGCCACAGCTCTGTTGCAAACTACCTTTTAATGAATCAAGTTTCCAAGTGACAACTGGGATGACCTCACTTCAGTGGCTGCTGTGCTTGAAGACGGCAAACAGTGCCGTCTGTGCAGAGAGGCAGCGGAATGAAGAAACCTCGTTCTTGCTTGCTGAGTGATTTCCAGCTACAGTGACAAAAAGGCAATTTTTCATTCAGAAATAGAGGAGGACTTAAAATTATAAGCATCTGTGGTTTACAAAAAAAGGCAATGTAACTTACGAGGTTGGATTTCCGCAGGGCCAAAGGTGAAGAAAAGTCAACCCTAGTGACTCCCTTCGGTATTTTCTCTGGAGATTTATGTAACAGGCTGGGCAAGACCTCAAAGTTTCCAGATGAGAGTGGGAGTGCTCCTGCTCCACACGTTGATGCAGTGCTGCCAGATTTGTATTGGTCTAGTATGACTCTTGGATTTCTTGGTTGTCCCCTCTTTCTCTCCCCATCTCTATGTGTTAGAGTTGCTGTTTACTGGCTCTTTTGAGAAGGGAGATGAAAAGAGATGGACTGAAAGAATAGTTCTAGTAATTCTGTACTCTGTTACTATCACCTAATCATCTTGTGGCTTCTACATTCATACTGGTTTGCCCATTATGTACAAAAAACAAAGGATACAGATGGAAAGATGTGACATACATTATAATTTCCCAAGCTGGCTAAACGGACACATGAATGTATGTTCCTTCCTGTAGCTTTGACTTCATCAGACTAGTCCTGAAAACTCAGAGTCTGTATTTGCACACCCCATTTCCACAATGTTATGAGCTGGTGCAAGCAAATGGGTTCTCCGTCTCTAAAACCCATGCGTCACATCTCATCCTGCTTCATCCTTGCCTGGAACTTCAGAATAATATTCTGGATGATGGAAGGGCTCTTCCTTTCGTGAGAGCCTGCCCACAGCTGGATTCGTGGTGGCTGCTCCTTGTGCAGTGTTGAACTGGTGCCGATTCTCACGGGCTATCACAATTTGGCAATCTGATTTACAGCACAAACTTTACTCGCGGCATTTTAATTTTTGTTGTTGTTGTTGTTCTGTGTATTCTCTGTATTTCTCAGAGAAAAGACATTATGAATAGAACTGGCTGGAATATGTAATTTCCTTTTCACAGGAAATCCTGTTGTTCTGGGAAAATCTCTTCTTACAGTTTGAAAGTAGGACTGGTCTTAAAAAAAAAAAATCCTACGCAAGAGAGACCATCCGTATTTTCTCTAAGGAAAACTGAACACAAGATCTAATTTTTCCAGGATGTAGGTAATGTAGACCTTGGAGCATAGTCCTGGTATGTGCTTCCAGGCTTTATGCTCTCTCCCAGATCCCAGGCTATGACAAAGGATGTTTTTCTGGTATTCAGCTTCCCTTCATATTTCTTTGTTAAATACCATATTTTGTCAGCACGATTGCTTCTCATAACAAACTCAGCTGCATTTATGTACAGTTAAGACAGTTCTTACTTGATTATACTGCTGCTTATGGAGGGGTACAGCTGAAAATTAGGAGTATTGCATCAGAATCTTTTGGGGATGATTAAATATTAGCGAAACAAAGCCTTGTGCTGGAGCTCAGGCACCACGGCTACCTGTCCAAGGACTCAGAGGTTCTCCAGAGTGGAAGGTCATACAGGGAACAGAAACAAACAGGCATTTCTTTTTACTTCAAATGCTTATGCCCACCTTATCCAAGGTAGCTCGTTTAAAAGGGAGACGAACATGCACAGAGTCTTTCCATCCTTTAAGTAAGGGAGGACACAGAACTGTACCATAAAGTCAGTTTTAACAAAGCAGTTACAAATATGAGCAGGACTTGAAAACAGAGACTTTACCATTTCAGTCATATTATATATGTCTGTATATTTACTGTATATGTTACATGTGCTATACAGACAGTTTGGAAAAAGGGGTCTAAATGTGTGCAGCTGTTACTGTTTCAGTATTACAGAGCAACACTTTGGGTTTGAAACACTTTGGGTTTTAGAAAAGAGAGTAAAGCATTAAGTACAGCGCAATGCAGAGTTATGTGAAAGCCCGAGAGATAGGAATTACCTTTCATTTTGTTGGTTTAGATGATAACTTTCTAGGCTTATTTTTATGACACAAGAAACATTTCTGTGCTGGGAAAATAGCACAGGACTCTGTTTCTCTTTGATTTGGAGATTCAACTTAACTTAAAAGTTTCCTGAACCAGCTCTGTGGAAGGAAGAGAAAGTGTTATTTTCTTAAATACCTATTGTGCAGCTTTATTTACAGAAGCTCTTTGTTTGCAGCTGTCCTTAAGCTTAAAATATTTGGAACTTAAAACATGGTGCATGTTTGAAGAGATATAATTTAAAATGCTGCAGCCTACCTCTTCCAGTTTGACTGCTCTGTGGCCTGATGAATGAGGATGGTTTAAGCAATGACACAAAGAAGGTATTTTGAGGAGCTGCAGCAATAGGTATAATCAAAAGCCAGGTGCACTATTTTTGAGCAGTTCCCCAGGGAGTGACATAGGTTTTGGGGAAAAAAAAAACAAACAACACTCCAAAAATCCTCGAGTAATGCAAACATCCAAAGCTACTAGCTAGTAGAAATCCTTTTGCTATGCAAAGGAGTCGAGGTGATGAGACAGGGGAGACTGGGATCAGCACCGGGCTGTGGTGTGTGAGGATGTGGGAGCTCTCACTGGGATCTGTGGAGGCAGCTGGGAGAATCGGGTCCATTGTGCTCCTCAAGCTGTCAGGGGTGACACCGGCTTCTTTTCTTCCCCAGCTCGCCGAAGGCTTCACGCTGAGATAGATTTAGGCAAATGTAATCAAATGCAAATCCTGTACTTGTACGTCTGACATCGAGCTGCTTAAAATAATCACAAGCTTCAAGAAACCAAACAGCATCTGGCAGCTCAGAGTTATCTTATAACTTGAACAAAATGAGAGAAGTCCTTGGTTCAGGATGGCTTGTAGAGTGCTTCTGGAGGATGAAATGGCTTTTCATTTCATGGCAGGTTTTGTCCTCGCTGCATTGGCGTGCAGGGTGTGGACAGCTGTGAGGAGCAGTGGAGACTACAGCCCTGCACAGAATCCCTGGAAATAGGCAAATCAGCCCTGTCCTTTAGGAAACTGTCATATTCAATTCACTTTATTACAGACCAGCAGTAAAAATCTGCATCTGACCACCAGAAGTTCTTACTGAACGTATATTGAACGTATGTTCAGTGCATGTTGAATATAACACCATTGTTACTGCATTCCTTGCTCCCAAAAAAAGCCTTCAAGAATAAATGTTTAAAAGCTAAAATTTGGTTTCAGTTTGGTTTAAGAACAAGTAAGATCTATAGTTTTCAGATCTAGAAGGGTAGTCTCCTAAGGCTGTACTGTAAGAGCAAATGGTGTGTCCTTGTATGGTTGAGATATTCACTCAGTATTTAGTTACCCATCATTTTGTACAGTTGCTGCCTTTCAAGCTTGCATATCATCTGAATGGCTCCGTTTCGGGTGCTGCTGTGTCCTTGCTGGGCTGGCACCAACCCATTGTGGTCCCTATGATTTTTGTGTCTCTGTGACCACATGGTGCTACAGAAGGATTACTGGTAATACCAGGATTCTGTGCATTTTACAGGTTGTTTTACCTTGTGTAACAAAGCCATACACTTCCTGCTTGAAAACGCCTGTGGTAAAATTCTGCTGAAAATAGGATGTAGTATTTCCATGAGAGCAGGATGCACAAGGATTTGCTGCACCTCAGGTATCGCCATGTCAGCTTTCTCACCTGTAGAAGCACACACAGAAATTTGAGGCTATTTTAGATTTTTTTTATTTTTTTTTAATGAAGTTATGAAATTCTCTTGAGAAGATCCTTTTTTTTTTTCTTTTTTTAGACTGATTTAGGTACACTTGAGGAGAGTTTTAGAGACTATCACAGGGGTGTCACGTCTGTGTTGTTGAGCCACCTTCACACTGGAAAGCAGGCTTTGCAGGATGGTTTTATTTCCAAGTGTGTGTTCACTTTTGTAACACAAAGAAGTCTCAAGTGACATAAATACTTACATATGGAGAAGACCATAGCCATGATATTCTGCTCTGGGAACCATACTGCAATGTAAAATCTCCTTTGGGAAATGCTGAGGTAGCCTGATAGCTGAGGTCTGTGCCATCAGTTCAGAAAGCCTCGTATTTCCCAGTATGACCTGCAAATGTGAATCCTCACTCTGCTCACTAGTTTCTCCTTTGATTTTCACCAGGAGCTCTGACTCTGAAGAAGCATTTGAGACCCCAGAGTCCACCACACCGGTAAAGGCACCACCTTCGCCTCCACAGCCACCCCCCGAAGCGGCGGCGGCAGCAGCAGTTGTAGCAGACGTAGCAGAACAAGAACTAAAACCCCAGCTGCCCTTGGAAGACACAGGTAAGGAGCATGTAATGTGTGGGACAGGTTACTGAGGAAGGTGAAGCTGCAGGGAGGTGTTTGTGTAAGCACAGGCAAGGAGTTGATGCTAATAAAATGTCTTCTGGAAGATTAGTTAATGTATGCTGGGCATTATCCATGCTGGGAGGAAAAGCCCTGTCACCTTCTGGAATAAAGTATTGGAGAGTCTGTAACATTTGACAAGTATTGAAGAAAAGAGGAGCTTTCTAGATAAACCTTTATTTAGAATCAAACTTGAATTTGTAGGATCTTTATAGAGTCGGAGGAGTAGAAAAAGGAGGTATGAGATACAAATGCAGGTACCTGGGTGAGCACTGTTAACTGTGACAGTTAACAAAATGTTATTTTTAAATGGATTGTCACCTGAAACAGAAGGTGAACAAAAAGCCCATTAGAACAATAGAAATACTGATACTAACTTTATAGGAGGAAGATGGGAGTATGTGGCAATGTATGTGTAATATACATATATAAAAATGAGTACATACTGGGAATATAACCTTTACAAAGGGAGCATCGTGTTTAAAAAACCCAAATAAATCTTTTCCCCAAAAAAATGTGTTCTTTGTTCTCCAAATTGAGTAATGGAATACGGGGGAGTAGAAAGCACTCCGTTAGCCCAAAATAGCTTTGTTTGGGCTGTTAGATGACAGCTCAACAGTTTAAGATTGAATTCCTCATTATGCTGCCTTCTTTCCCATCTGAAAGTCAAGTCATCTTGATCACCTGGCTAAATTGTGTGAAGGTAATTTTACTCTCAGCAGACTAAAGCTCACTTGTGTTTCATTTGGAAAGATGTATAGCATTGCCAGGCAGTGTTTTAAAGCTTCCATTTCCACTCTAGAAGTGACTGGGTTTAGCAGTGGGCAAAGAAATGTCCAAGGCTGGCATGTGTACTATAAAGGCTGTCCAGCTTTGTTTTAAACCTTTAGGAAAGTCTTGCAAATGTCTCAAGCCACCTAAAGTATTTCTGGGAGTTACAGGTTAAGGAATGCTCTTTAAGGTCATGATTTATGATACAAGTTTAGAAGAAGCTAGAAAGATGTCCCGACAAACTGATTCCACAAGATAAAAATGAAGTGCTGAGATACTTTTTCCTCTCTGCTGTTACAGTTCCCTCTTCATTGTAGCAAACAACATTACTCTTTCTCCATCTTCTTTCCTTTTTCTAACCTTTTGCAATCTAATGATTACAAAATAAGTGCTGAGAGAACAAAAGAACTCCTAAGCTAAACAGGAATTGGAGTGTGTTTTTAATTACTGCAGTAGATTATCTTCAAACCCTTGATTACACATGTGCTTCCCTGGCACATGTGATTCTTTTCTCCGTACGTCCCAGATCTGCCCCTCCTTTCTTTCAGATATTTCTGAAGAAAGGTGGAAAACTGAATATATCTATATTCACAACCGATGTGAATTATACTGAACGCCAAGGCAGAGATGAAAACATTTCATTTGTAAATAAGATTTGTCCATGGGAGGCAAGTTACCACAAACTAACAGAGTTCAGCATTCCAAAATCATGCGAAATGAAGTTGTACAACAGGGTAATTTATGTGAGGGAAGGAAGATGTGTAATGCAGAAAGTATTCAAATGTAGGAGGGCAACACAAAGAGTTCATTTGTTTTGGAAATCTTTAGAAGGAATAATACTACGACCATAGCTTAGGTGTTTGCATGCTTCTTCAGAAATGCGAACAGTTAAACGTTTTGTACTTTATAAACCACTTGAGTAACACTTATCTTGTAAGTTTACTTACATCATAGGTTACACATGTGGCTGCACACAAAGCGAATGAGCCTCTTCCTTGGGGGTTATGGGCAGTTGAAGCAGAGTTCCTCGTTGGTACCATACAGCTAAATAAATCGGTTTCAGTAAAAGAGGAGTGAGGAATACGGGCAAACAGAGAGCCTGACGAACACGCAGGGAGAGGCAGCGATGTCCAGCTGGGTGTCTGGTTCACCAGCTGCATGGCTTTGTCTCCTACATGAGGTCGGTGTGTGTTTGAATGGAAGGATGAAGCCTAGTAAGTGTTCAAAGGATTGTTTCCTCTATATCTGACAATAATTACTTATGCAGACGGCTGCAGTTGTGCTGCATGGTATCATTAGCACAACAGCTGGACCCCACTGCTGGAAAGCCAAGAGGAGAGTGTTTAATTAGTTTGACTTCAGTGCTAGCTTATGATGAAAGTGAAATACAGCTAGATTCATCCTGGGTTTGTGCCAGCTCCTGGTGGGGTAAAACCTGCTGCATGGCTCCAGTCCATCAGCAGTAGAGCAGGAGAGGGGGGTCAGTCTGCGGGCAAGGAGGGGAAGAGGAGTAACAGAGCACGTATGGAAACTCCCTCTGAACCCCAGAACGTGTCACTAATGAGCCCTCCCGTTCCTCTGTAAATACTTCATTTGTTGTGGGGAATGTTGGTTACGCTCTTAGTTTTTTATTATTCTTGTAGTATTTTACATTATTGTTGATGAGACAGGTCTCATCAGCTTCTCATAGCAGTGTCCTCTTGTCCCTTGTTCCAGCCAGCTGAGCACCAGAAGGTGCCCCAAGATCTTTCTCCCAAATACCTTTCTGTTCCTGGCCAGGAATTCCTGCCTAGGCAGGGGTGTTTCTTCTGCCCCCCTGCCACCTTCCCCAATTAAGTAATGAATTCAGAGTATACACAGAAGGAGATGCGAGAGCTGGAGTCCCCTCTGTGCATTACAGCCTGCTGGTCAGGATGTGGGAGACCTCTGTTCGGGGCCTTCTTGTGCCAGGGAAATTGAGGTCAGGCTTTCCAGTAGAGCGATGATGACCCTGACAAAAACAAACTAAATTTTTTGGATGGAACATATTCTTCTTCACTCTTTTGCCTCTTGAAACCCAACACAGAAAAATTGAAAATAAACTTTATATCCAAAGTTTTCTCTCAGGATAAATGGCAAAAGTATTTTTGCACTCATTTTTAAAATAGCGTTACTAATTGATTTTGTAACTTCAAAGGCTTCTCATAACAAGCAGGAACTTGAAGTAAACTTTGTTTCAAAATTTCTAGTATTGGGTAATTCAGTTCCTTTATGCTATGGGCAAAGTGTTGTTTTTTGGATTACTTCATTATAATGGAGTATGTGAGCATGCTGTATGCATTTTCCAAGGGCTTCTCTTTGTTTTTCTCTAGAAAAAAGAATTAGAATTTCATTTCTTCTGTATTTGATTTATTAGATTGGGTTAAATTTTGTTTCTAAGCCTTTTAAAATAGGGTTTAATTTTGTTTTCCAGCTCAGCAGTGTTAAGGCCTTCTATTTTCAGCTTGTTGGATTTCCCTCTATTTTAGAGGCACTTCAACAAAGAAGAAGATGCTCAGCTGTCTTAGTGCAGCTCCACTGCTAGAAGAATTTGTTGTGATTTAAAGGGAAAAATATTTTTAAATAGCTGGAAGTACTTTATATGTTCTAACCCCTTAATATATTTTCATTATTTGCAAATAAATAATTCAGATTTAGATTCAGTAAGCTCATAGCTGGTGCGGATACTTAATTTTCTTCTTCAGAATATCTTTAAAATAAATCTGAAGTTGCCTCCAGAGTTTTTGGAAATGTTTCTTTTTGTGGACATGTCCTGGGAGAGCACAGCCCTGTGCTGTGGTAGGGGATGCCCCGGGGTGCCGCATCCTGTCCTGCTGGTACCGCAGTGCTGGGAGCGGGGAAGGCACGGGGAGCTCTGCAGGTGATAGTGCATCAAAATCAAACACATCTACCCTTGCCTTGGCTGCTTCTGTAGCTCCTTGTGCAACTTCTGCCACCAAGTTTTTTCATTTCTCTCCTAAGGCTGTAAAAAGATGTAAATCCTAACACCCATCCTGATCAAAACCTACGAATGTCTCCTATCTTTTCATATTCAATATAAATCAGTGGTAGCAGTTTAATTAAAATTTGATATTTTCATCAGTGGACAGTTTGGAGCACATGCATGGGATTTGTTACTGCTCAGATCATTTATGGATCTTTATTTAAAGAAGGTGGAGTTAAGCGAGGTACGTGTCTGCCTGCCTGGTCTTGTGGGGAGTTGAAGCTTTATGAGCACCTGAAGCGCCATCAAAATCTTGGTATTTTGTAACGTACAAAAAAAGGATTCCTGTAGTTGACCAGAAAGGGTTTTTTTATTCTTTTGCTTCCTTTTTGTTGATACTAACAACAGAAATTTGTTTATTAATGCAAACAGCTTTCCAATACCTTTCTAGCAACTTTTGTCTCTTCTGTAATAGGTGACAGGTGAAAACACCAAGCATTAAACATGTCATGGAGCTCTCATTTAGAGGTCTCATCACCTGGATACAAAAAATCTGGTGGTTTCTGTTGTTGGTTTTCATTCTGCATTTGTTTATGGTTTTTTTGTATCTGATCCAGGCAAAAACTCTCTGAAAGCAGAGAAATTCCCTTGTGGAACGAGCAGAACTTGGACCACCTTTTTTAATGAATGAAATGGAAGATTTCTGTTGGGGATTACCTGTTTTTTATGGCAACATAAGTTTCCCCGCTATTGTTCATGTTCTTGGAATGCTGTATAAAACCTAATATCTACCTGTGGGCAGCTCTTACCAGTATAATTCTGTGGGTGACTGTCAGAGCCAATAAAAGGCATAAACCTTATTTAAAATCTGGCCTCTCTCTAGGGCAAGTCCTGACTTAATTTTCATAGCTTGCGTTTTAGTACGTTCCTTTGCGATCAGATTGCATTTTAATAAAATACTGTAATTAGTAATATTGATTTGCTTAATGCTGTGGTGTAAAAGAACAAATAGCACTGCTCTCTGAATATGCTGTTCATGTCAGGGGATCATGAAAAGAGATTTGTATCTCTTTTCTCCACCGTTCATACCTTCTTCTCCAGCATTTCTGCTCTTACTAGTACTGAGCCAATTCTGTTGTAATGCCAGAAGAGGCTAACAGCAGCATTTCAGATTTATCAAAAGCCATGTTTTCTGAGACAGTTTCACCTATTGTTTCATACAGAAACAAGAAAAATATCATAGTAGCGAGTCGAGCGCCACTCTGCAGAAATCCATACTCTTCAGTCAAGGATTTGATTAGGAGGAAGTTGTGAAATAAGCAATTAAAGAAGATTAAAGCTCTGCACTATGTGGAGCACAGCAGATTTGAATGCTGTTTTGCTCTGAAGAGCTGGAAAGCCTTGTAGGGTCTCTTTGCTGCTGTGATGCATCCCTAACCTCAGCCCTACCACGCCTGTCATTTACAGTCCAAACCCTGCAGGCCATCGGGTTTCTTTTATTTTCTTTTATTTTGTTTAAATGCATGTTTGTACTGACTTTGAACGAGGGGCCTCAATCCTGTTGAGGCCTTTGGCGCATGCTGGAATGAAAACACACAATTGCAGAAGATTTCCCCCTTTCATTTCACGCTGACCTACATTTGTACTCTGCTGACATACTAGAGCTACGTGAGCGTTTATTGTAATGTGTTCCCGTTCAGTGTCTTCCATTCCCGTTTCAGTGTAAAATGCACAGATCAGCGTAAGGCTGGAGTTTGATGGCACTCTCTGAGGCCCCTTAGCACAAGTCCCAGCAGTGTCAGAAAGTGATGTGTGTGTGTGTGTGTGTGTGTGTGTGTGAAGCGAGGACCAGCTCAGCTGGCAAATCAAGTCTAATTAATGACCACTCGGCCAGGCTGAAACCAAGCCCAACCCAGTGGAGAGTAAGGAGAAAAATAAACTGTCCTCAAGTCCTGCCATATTGTTAGCATTCATTTAGCAGGAAAAACACATTAAACTAGCATTTTAATTGATGTAACTTAGTAAATTTCCACAGTCTTAAAAGAGAAACTGTGTAGCTGTCATTCCTTTGACAATCTCTGGAAATGCCTGCTGTCGCTCTGGGAAAAGTGTCTGATTTCCTTCTATCTTCTGTCCTCTACATCCGTAAATAATAATTCTTGTAATCTTCATGCAGAAATACAATTTCCTCTGAAACAAAGCAAAACTGGTTTTTTCCATTCTTAGCCCATTTGTAGCTTCTAACTAAAAGTAATTATTGATTCTCTATCTGTATTGCTTTTTATGAACATTACTGAATGTCGCTGGGCAAAGTGGGAGTTACTTTGCAAAACATGTCAAGATTAGCATGGAAAAGAGGTGTAGAAATTTCTCTGAAGTCATTTAAGGCTGAGAAAAACATTCATTTTTGTCTGACTTTATATTATAATTGCATAATTTAAAAAATTGACAACATGAAGAACGCTGCGTTGCTTCAAGAGGGAACGTCGGTGCGTTTTGCTCCAGTACATATTGGTGAGAGCTCGGAGGAGCTGGTTTACCACAGTTTGAACTGTGAGCTGGAGAGAGATTTCTCAGGTCTCTGGTACCCTGACTGGGACACACACACAATAGATGGAGGTGTCTGTGCTGCACTGAGGTAGGGAGCAGTACAGTGACAGCAGGAACAAACCATATTTTTTCAAAACATCTTAGTAATGGACTTTCATGAGCTGGAAGGCATAAAGGACCATTGCCTTAATGCTTAATCTCAATCCTACCTATGTATTTTCTCTGTTTTTGATATACACTGTATATTTTTATACTTTGTACAATATAGTTATTATATCTCAAGTCAAGAGGCTTCTAGAAGTTTTGTTTAGGATTCCATTCAATAAGCAAATCTTTAATTGCAAAGAAAAGCTTCTCGGTTTAACAGTTTTAGCATTAATTCTCTGTGAAATTTTCGTTGCTGAGTTAGAACTACACTTTGAGAAATCTGTTTTAAATTATTTGTAGGGAGCTTCTAGCAGTCTTTTTAAGGAAGATTTTCAATGGAGAATATTTGTACAGTACTCTAATTGCCTAATTTTCTTATCTCTACCATAATATATTTCATATCAAGTACTCAGTGATTCATGTCTCATTATAAACTTGGAATTATGAGGTCAAAGTGGAGTGTATTGACTGCTTGGGGCAGAGAGAGGAGTAGCGTTGATGGGTTGTGGAGAGGAAGCCATGTTCCTCTGGGAAATTGGTAAAAATAGCACATGTGAAACAAAACTTAAGATCATCATGTAATTGGTGAAGCACCAGTCAATTTACAGGGAATTTTCTGCATAAGAGCTCTGACAGAATGCTGTGAAGTCATTTTAGAATAGTAGAAAATGTGAGTAATAACGTGCTTGATGTTCAGATTTTCTGGTATTTGGCTTATTTAGCATGTTATAGTAATAGCCATCTCTTTAACTAAGTGATAATTACTTTAGAAGAGATGCTCTAGAGGCTATTGCAAATGCATATTTTGTGTTTTCGTGAAACTTGCCTTGAATCCTTTTCTGGGGAGAGCAGAACAGAACTATTTTTCTTTTCCCCTCATCTAGTTCATATATTGGAAATGCCACTTTGGTTTGTATGTCCTTTAATCATTGATTAGTCCATTTGTATGATTTTATTTTTTTTTACTTGTAGTAATATTAGATTACAGTAAAAACCAATTAAGATCCAGTTTTAAAAATATGTTTAAAATTCACTGAGTTTTCTGTTCTTTTCCACAGGATTATGTTCAGAAACTGTACCCGTAACTGATGTGTCACACAGCGAATCAGCTGAAGAAAGCCCTTTCCGTCCCCCTTCCCATTCTTTTTCCACCGTCTTCGATGAGGACAAGCCAATAGCCAGCAGTGGAACTTACAACTTGGACTTCGATAACATTGAGTTAGTTGATTCTCTCCATGCCTTAGGACCGAGCTCTCCAGAATCGAAGAATCGTGACCCCAAAGCGAATGTTCGAAGAAAATCTACTGATTCAGTCCCAGTTTCCAAATCTACATTGTCTCGATCTCTTAGCTTGCAAGCTAGTGATTTTGATGGAGCATCTTATCTTGGCAACAGCGAGACATTAGCACCGGCAGCAGATGTGTATGGTACTGGTTCAAGTAGTGCTTCTAGTACCCTTAAGAGAACAAAGAAGTCCAGACCAGCTTCCTTAAAAAAGAAGCAGTCAGCAAAAAAATCTCTGGATGCTCCACCGGTGAAGGAAACACCACAAGAACCATCTGACCTTGGCCAAGCAGCTTGTGCCCCAGGTGAGGATAAAACAGTGTCCGAAGCAAAGGCTGACTCAGTAAAGCCCGAATGTACTGAACCTTCTAAAATCTCTGCTGAGAAACAGGAGGCCCCACCTGTGCCTGAAGGATCCTGCCCTTTGGATCCAGAGAGTTTTGAAGGGATTAGTGCATTTAGCACTGGAGGCAGCAAAGTACAAAACTCTCCCCCTGCCAATAAGAAAACACTACCTCTTACAACGGCACCAGAGGCTGTGGAGGTGACTCCGCCTGACACTGGAGGACAAGAAGACCCTCCGGTCAAAGGCATTGCGGTGAGGCTGGAGTTTGATTATTCTGAAGAAAAAGGGGTGAGTGAAGACCAGCAGGAGAGTACTCCTCCTCCCAAAAAAGCAGGTAAAAAGCCTGGTGCTAAAATGCCACTACGGAGGCCAAAGACTAAAAAGTCAGTGGAGAAGCTTGACAATGCTCCAACCACACCAACCAAGTCACCCACAGATCCAAATGAAATCCCTATCACAAAAGGCTCTTACACTTTTGATATTGACAAGTGGGATGATCCCAATTTTAACCCGTTCTCCTCTAGTACAAAAATGCAAGAATCACCCAAACTGCCTCAACAAACGTACAGTTTTGAGCCAGACATGTGTGAGGACTCTATTGACCCTTTCAAGTCTTCTTCTAAGATAGCCAGCTCGCCCTCTAAATCTCCAGCTTCCTTTGAGATACCAGCCAGTGCCAATGAAACAAACGGAACTGAAGGAGACAACTCGAATAAACCTGCAAAAAAGAAGAAGACGCCACTAAAAACGTAAGTTTAAAGGGCACAGATATTTCTAAATTAGAAGAAGCACGTTCCTACCCCTTAGCGCAGTTAAACCTGGTTTATATCTGGATAGAGAAAGGACTGGATGTGTTCTCCCTCAACCTGTTTCCTCAATAGCTTGATGTTTCCAGACCGAAGGGGAGAATCAGGGCTACATCAAGCCCGGTTAGGCCACCAGTCTGGCAATTAGATCTTTTGAAGTCTTGGGGCTCAGCGTAGCTTTGAATCTGATTAAGTCCCAGTTTAATCAATTTTGTGCCAAATTTTCTGTGACCTCATCTTTGGGAATTTGATACTGTTGAGGATGATCAAAGTGTTCACACCAGTAAAGACTATTTTATGAATCATAGTTTTTGAGTGGGATGTGAAATAGTAGGGCAATGACAAATCTCCTATTGCACACAGCAAGAAGATGGTTTTATTCAGTGACTTACGGCATTTAAAAGAAAAACAGAAGACTGCAGTATTGAAATAAGTTTTTTAAAATACAAGACTACAAAATGTGAAAAATTCCCTCTCTGTGAAAGAGCTTACAATTCTGCAGAAGGGTTTAAACTTCCCAGACGGCTACATGTTAGGGAAATATCCAGCTTTTAGACACACTTGATAAATTGAGGGGTAAATTCTCTAACTTGTTGTATTTAGATATTTGGTTAAAAATCTCAATGGCTAGTTGCATTGATTCCATGGTTAACTTGCTGGTATGCCTGTTGCCTTATCTGTTCAGACTCGAATATTTTGAGTTGGTAATCAGTAAGTTTATATCCCATTTATCTGAAACTGATATCTGGTGTGTATCCGTAAGAAAGTATCTCGGTGCATGTCCCTTTATGGTTTCAGTGTTTCAGCTGGCTAACAAAAATGTGACTAAAAAATTTTAAAAGTCTGGCAATTTGAAGATAACATGGTAAATGTAAAACAGTAGAGAAGATGACCTCCCTTAGAGAGTGAGATGGAGATTATTCAGCTTTTTCTGAGCAGCCTGCTGCCCTCTAGGCTTCTTATTCCGGTCCCTTGCCACATTTGAGGAAGCTTGTGCCATTTTTTTCTTTTTAGGAGCATTTCTGATTTATGGAAAGTATAGACCACTGTATAGTTGAGTGGTTTTTTGAGGAAGTAGTCTAGTTTTTCTGCTGTTGTTTCTTTTTGAGGTATGCCTGAAATGCAGCTGAAATTAAGGTGGGAATTAAGATGCACAGTAAGCTGAAGCTGAAATATTTTCCAAGCCTACAGTCCAAACGGGTTTGGTCCAAACCAAGAAGACTTAAAAGACAACAAATTGAATCTTACTGGGAAAGTGCCGAGGGAGGGAGGGGAATTTTAATATCACCAGATCCTTAAGTCTGATACTTGCAGCCAGCCAGTCTCCCTCTGTCTTCCAGTAGCTGCAGTGGAGCTGACAGACCCCTGGCATAAACCTGGATCAGTCCACTCCGCTGTGAATATTAGAATGAATTCCAAAGTTGTTAATTTAGGGGCAACATGAGGTTACAAACAGTTCGCTAAACCGCCTTTGTCCTTGGGAAAATTCATCACTGGAAGGCCCTGTCCCACAGTCACAAAGTTCAGGGCTGGTCTTTATCATGGTGGAAGGAGTGAAACTACCCTAGAGCCAAGCTTACAGGTGCTTGGGTCAGGAGGCTGTGGGAATTCCCAGCCCTTGCTTGGGACTGCTTTCACTGCCTTGTGCTACGTGTCTGCTCGCTGCAGCCCCGTAACCTACTTTTGCAAGTGGTTTCTAACAAAAAGGAGAATCTGCATATTAATACACAGCGCGGCCTCCAGCCATAATATTTCTGGAAGAAAATTAACCTCAGGCTTGTTGGGGGATGTCAGGGGAAACAGTGGTTTCATTCGTCTTTGCCTCTCTCTGTTCTCCATGAAAGGGCCCACGGCGTGGTTCCTCCATGGGCTCCGGTGCAGGAGAAGCCCTGGCCGGGCAGGGAGATGGGGTGTAGGACCCTCCTTGGCAATGCTCCCATGGTGGGACACGAGAGAGAAGCCAGGGCAAAATGCTTCAGCTCCAAGGGGCAGAAAGGAGGTTGCTTATGTTAGGAAATGATACTGTCATATACCAGGACATCTAAAACCTAATTAATGGCCAATTTTACAAAGCTGGGTGATTTTATTAGCACTATTGAGGGGTGCAGAAATAAACCTCTGTGGAGCAGTTTGAAAATGTGTTCCCCATATGGAAAGACAGTGATTTCTAGATTAGACCTATGGGAGGTGAAGAAACCAGGCATGAGTTTAAGCCATTGCTAAGCTGTACTACTTTGAATTTGTGCCATATGCTGGGTCTTACCTGTGTTAAATCAATAAAAAATAATCAGTTTTTATTCTCGAAACCTGCATCCGTCTAAGCAATGACCTCCAAGTGAAAAGACGAGATTTTTAGACGAGATGCCAGCTCGACGCAAATTACTCTCTGGCCGTATACCTAAGTGCTGAGCTGCTTTGAGGTAGATCATATGGCTCAGATAATGCTGAACAAGGAGCAGCTGATGCATCCCACATGCCTGCTTATAGTGATGAGTAAAAATAGGTGGCTTTTGCAGACATTGCTCTCAAAACTGTTGGATGATTGGAGGCTGTGTTTAGAAACTCAAGGTGCCAGATTTCGGGAGCATTGCACGTGAGAAGAGCCGAGCAGAATCTGTCAAGCATATGAGTAGATGAAACCTTTTCTTAGCCTTAATTGTTTGGCAATTAATTCTTCTGGTTTGGGGGCAGTCAATTTGTTCTGTCCGAACACAAAGTTAGGTTTCAGTAAGAGCCAAGGTAGATGAGATTTAAAGAAAAGTCATTTTCTTTCTTGAGTTAGGTAAATGATTTGAAATGGTCAAGTAGCTTTTACTGTACTGTTATAACAAATCAGCAGATGTGAAGAAACCTTGCATAACTGTGCTCTTTCCTTAAGTTTAACTGCCATTCAAGAACAGTTTTACATCCCATAAAATAACAATTACGGTGTTTTGAAAAGAAAGCAGGTGGCTACCATCAGGGAAGGCAAGGACAGTTAGTATGTTCAGAGGAACTTGGAGGCATCAGCTTTGAAAAATGTGTTTTGTAAGATGAAAGTGTGTTAAAAATGTAACACTGAATTTGAAAACATTGAAGGACTTGATTAATATTTTTTCTCTCCGCATCTATTTCACAATAAAAAGTAGTGGTTAAGATCATACAGGTAGAAAATATGCATGATCAGATTGCCTTAACACATTAACAGTATTTGTAGGTTTATCTTTTTTGTCAGTTCCTTCTGTCTGTCTCTCTTTTCTTTGTCTTATTTGTCTTAGGATGGTAGAAGATGTGATGTCTGTATGTTCTCTGTTGTAAGTAATTCTAAGCTAACAATTCGAGTTTCCTCTTTGATTTATGGGCTTTTTAATTTTACTTATTTATTTTGCAGCATGATCAGTTATGATTCAGCATGAAGCTTTTATGTTAACTAATTCACCTCACTGGCACATATGAAAGCTATTTTAAGTAAAATGCCTGGCTGTGAATGAGTTTGAGGAATCTATTGCCTCATTATCTGTTTGCCTATCAAAGAAGATCCTCTTTTAAAAAATATATAGATTTTTTTTTTTTACCCTTGAGCTAAAATATGAAAATTGTATTTCTACCATTGTACAACAACACTGTACAATGTCTTTTGTAAATACTGCATGCAGCCTTTCTCCTTCTTAAAGGAATAAATTATCCTAATTACTTCTGAAGCATAACTGGATAATTAGTAGCATCGAACACACCAATATTCAGCTGTCCAATTTATTTTCCCTTCTAGATGTGGTATTGATTTACCCTCTACTGATTGAAACCTACCATTACAATTTCTAGTGTTGATCTTGCCATCACTGATCAGGGATGAGCTGGTGGGCAGTAATTTTTGCCACTGCATCTCAAACTTTAAGTCTTTATCAGTGGGTTTGCTGTGATATTTTTCTTCCTCTCCTAGAACATAAATTGTGCTTGAATAACTCTGCCAATATGCATTGAGAGAACAAGTAGATAATTAAACCAATTATTTCCCGGTTTAGAAAATGTTTTTAACGAGTTGTGAATAAACATAAAGGCAACATTCATAATTATACACCAAGACATAACGTATGTTCCTCCTTCCTTTTGCCTGACTGAAACCTGTGGGATTTGAAGGGCTACAGTGTCAGTGTGCACTGTGAGCTGTCAGGGGAACTGGAAGCAGAATTGCCATATTTGTTGTATATGTTTTAAAGAGGTTCCATTGTGCACATTTGTAACGATCGAGCTTTGTTCTGGCATCTTGGGAACAGCATCTGCTTCAGCTGTTTTCATGTAGATCAATGAAAGCATACCAATTTTTTTCTCAATGATTTACGGGATCATTGGAGCTTACTGCCCAAGTTTTAATTCTCAGGTAAAGTTGTGGCTTAGTCCTAATTTTCAAATGGGAAACTGAAGCAGACAGAAGCTAAATAATTTGCTTAAGGCCACTGAGGATGTCTGTGGTGGAGCAGGGATTTGAAATGCGATTGAGCAGCAGCTCTGTTCTGTAAATGTGTCAGGAGTCAGCATGAAAAATATGGCAATCCTGCTTTTCTCAGCTTTTGGGGAATTGAGGCCTGTTCCAAGTGCATGACAAGATTATGTACCTGTGGCATGTTCCTCTGTGGTGCTGCTGCCTAAGGGATGGGATTTTAAAGCAGAGGGCTTACAGAGGTTGCACTGTCTGTGGCTGTCTCTTACCTAGTGTGCAATGACCTATTTATTGCTGGTATTACCATATTAACTGTTTTAACTTTGTTTTCAGTGATACATTTAGGGTGAAAAAATCACCAAAAAGATCCCCACTATCTGATCCTCCTTCTCAGGTAAAGTACTGCCTTATTTTGATGCATGTAATTTGTGTTCTCGTAGGGGCAAAAAAGGGAAATCTGATTTATTTAATTATAGAATTGTACATTTACTAATAGAAGAGGTTTTTATAAAGAATATAAGCGTATTGTGTCCAAATATAGCACACTGGGCTATGATCATAAGGTATTAACCTTCTGGTCTCTAGAAGCGTGTATACAACGTGTATTAGATCTAGTGTTTGCTCTGGGAATTCCAGTTAGGAGTAAATGTACTCTCCTGGAAAGTCCTATCTTACAATGGAGCGACAATATGAATAAATATCTTCAATCAGTTGTCTGAAAAACTAGACGTAACTATCCACCCTGGAATTTTTAGATCAGAAAGTAAGACACTAAATGCATCAAATTGCTGGGCTGGAAGGGAAGTAGAAATAAAACAAGTGGGCTGATCTACCAGGAACATGTGCTTGGATGGTTTTATTCCTCGTTGTAAACTGCCAGCAGGTGGTTTTCTTGGCAGAGAAGTTAACAAAAACTGTTCTGCCTACAAAGGCCTCACTGCTTTGATGTGGCACAGCTCCTTCCATGCTGCTGTTCATCTTCCTGTTATCCATCCTACCCTTTTATTTGTGCTGCTTGGCAGCCTAGAAGCGAAGAAAAAAGGGTTCATGACCTCGCAGACCTACGAAGGTTTGCCCCTATGAGGGAAACCTAAAAAGTCAGATTTGGTGGTCAAAGATTTCAGCCATGGGTGATGTGTGCCATTTATGTCAAGTGCCTAACAGATTTAAGCGGCACGGGAATTTCTTTCTTCCTTGTTATCAAGGAAGCTTTGCAATGCGAGTGTTTATCATCAAAGAGTTTAGTTACACTGGGAAAACGTGCTGCTAGTAGAGTCCTAAGTGAACTACTTCAATATTTTTCATTAAGTATTTTATGCAGAACTGCAGTAAAGAGTACGGAATTAAAAAGATTACTCTGGTCATGAAAAGGAATTCAGAGAGTTAACTACTCAATGTGTTAATGAAAGATAATAGAATTAATTGGCACTTGTTTTCTGCAGGATCCCACTCCACTGCCTACTCCAGAAACACCTCCCGTCATATCCACGGTGGTTCATGCGACAGATGAGGAGAAACTGGCATCTTCAGTGACCAGTCAGAAGTGGACCTGCATGACTGTGGACCTGAACACGGATAAGCAGGATTACCCGCAGCCGTCCGATCTGTCTACATTTGTTAATGAGACTAAGTTCAGCTCTCCTACAGAGGGTATGCTTTTAAAAGGACTGTCTGCATCCAGCTAACGTTGTATTTATTGTGAGAGGGGTTTTGCTTTGTTCCAGGATGTTGGCATGTACTTTGCTGAATGCAAACCGTATTATTTGGGATCCCTTAAAAATGATGCTCTTTGGACCAGTCTGGGGAACTTGGTGCTTAAGCTGAATGTAAGAGCCCAATAGTCCAACCTTGAGTTTTCAAGAAATAGTAAAAAGAAAGCTTAAAGTAAAATGAAAGGGGCCTTCAGAGGAAGGGTTTTGCTTCCTTTGTATGGCGATTGTAGACATGCTCTGTGCATGCTACCTGTTCTCTCTGTGCCTTCACGGGAGACTGGGGTCTGACACTGCTCGCGGTTAGTGCTCTTGGATCCAGAGGCACTGAACTACTGATTTTTGCCTCTGCCCCTTCCTCTGACCTGAATGGGAGGAGGTCACAGGTTCAAATTCTGCTCAACGTTTGTGTATTGCATTGAAACCCGTAACATGGCGTCTCTCCTCCAAGTTCCTAGGGTCCAGGTATCTTTATGTATAAAAATGTCCAAGATATCTCCTGCATAAGATGGTTATCATTCACGTGCCAGATAAAATTTCATTCTAGATCAGTTTATTAAGATTTTTCCTGTAATACCTTCCTATAAGCAGTTGCGAGCTAAAGCTGGAAGTTTCTGTTAAGAGAACTGTCATTCCAGGTCTGTGAAATGTGGGAGAGACAGAATTTAGAAAATTTGCATGTGGCCTTCCTTGGGGTTACCAGAGGGAATACTGCTTTGCAACATCTGCTCCAAGGGCAGATTTTCAGCTTTGTGGGTGGGAAGAATGTATGAGTTTAACTTGGCTTAAACTTTTTCTTCTTGATCAGAATTTATTTTTTTTTCCTAACCTTTCAACCCAGGTCTCAATCTACCATTAAAGCTACTTTATGCCATTTTACACTGGATCTGAGAAGTTTTTGCCTAATTTGTCTAATTGGGAACTGCTAAGCTTTTAGGTCAAATGTGTTTGACATTTAAAAGGCACAGATAATCATAGTGGTTTTAATGGCACTGCACATGTTCATATGGACGTGCTTATGAGTTTGCGTGGCCTGGGCTTTTTGGAAATCTGTTGAGTCTTCTGTACAGAAAAGTATTTCAGTCTGGATAAATCCATTTAGCTTTATTGTCAAATTGCAAATTTTAGACATCAGCTTCACTTCATTTGTATTAAAAAAAAAATTAACTTAAAAGAAATACTTTTTAGAAAATAAGGGAAGGACGTGGAACAAAAGAATAGTGAGAGATACTCTAAGGCAATCATTTTAGCTATCAAAGTGAGTAGAAGAAAGTGAGCAAAGCTCCTAATTAAATGCTAATTGTCTTGTCTCATGTGTGCTGCATGGTATAGTCGGAGTTTCAGATTACATGATAATTATAATCAACAATGCTTCCGCTTTTCAGATCTCTCAAAAATAATAATTTTTTCCCCCTTAACAGTCTTGTTCCTGTGGGATTGAGAAATTTTTGAGTCATTTCAGGGCTGTTTCTCAGCGCGAATATTTTTACCCCTCTGAGATACTAGTATGAGTGCTATCCTGTAACCTAACACGGCTTTTGTACAGATACAGCCCAACTACTGAGTCAGCCAATACATCCAGCTCTCATCTGTTGCATGCGCTGCTTATAACTGCTGCCATTTTCGTGTTGCACAGACCAGAAATAAGCAGTAATTATTAGCAGAAAATTCTGATGTTATCTTGCAGCTATTTGTAGGAGGAGTTGGAGGACATCACTTAGTAAGTCTGTTGTATGTATTTATAAAAGATAATTATCTTCGTGGGATATCCTGGGCATTTGTAATTTTGAATGTATAGAGATAACCGGAGCCTTAAGATTTTGGAGGGGAGATGATGTCTTAGAGGAGGTAGAGTCTAATTGTGCTGGAAATTCCTGGGAGCAATGAGACAAAACAAACTGTGTTTATCGAGCCATGTTATTCCTTTTGTTTCTAGCTGAAGTATTTCCATCTGTCTCTCCTGCCTTTTTTTTTAATCAGTAAAGTTAAGTATGCATTGTCCCCAGTTTGCATTGGAACTGCAAAGCTGCTGCCAGCCCCACAGGCAGGTGGAAGCTCGCTGCCGGCTGTGCCAGCAGAGGACAGTGCCAGCACATCCCCTGCCCGACCCGTGAGGATCCCTTCGTGCTCACTCACAGATTGCTCTCTGGGGTCGTAAAGCTGCCCCACAAACCTTTGTGGTGCACTTCGTTGGGCAGCGTGAAGATAAACGAAATGCAGAAAGGCAGTTACTAAACACTGGATGCTGTTACTTGCTGTTTCATGCTTTCTCCTGCAATTCTGCATCTAGTAGGTGGTTTGAATCTCATCCTTTGGGTTTTGGTTTTGCTTTCAGTAGGAAGAAGCTTGTATCTGATACCAGGACGTTGTCCATCTTGCCTGGCTCCCTATTACTAACAAACATATGATGCTAGGAATTTAAACGCGAGGAGGCTGCTGTTACAGCATTCTCTTCACTTAGGCGTTTTACTATTAATATCTCCCACGTGTCAGGTACTGAGAGTATGTTTCTGTTCCTCTTCAGTGCTTGTTTGACAAAATACATAGACTTGTGGAATTGCAGTGCTTGTACTCTATGGTGCTTTTTATTACACAAAAATTTCAAGCATTGTAAACTCACACTGCACCTTCTGAAACTTTTTTTTTTTTTTAACAAAACAGGTAAGAGATTGTCATAGGGTGGGTTTGTTTTTAAAGAACAAACGTTTCAATGATGGTTACCATCTTTCTGATACAAGCCCTGCTTTTTAAAAGCTGTGCAAATCATAGCACATACTTCTATCATAATGTAAATGCTAGTGTGCCCTTTATTAAAATTTATCTGTAAAGGAGATTAAATTATACAAGTGGTTTATTGAATTAATTTGTGGAAACAGTAAAAATACAGCATTAGGACAAATTAATTACGTTTTTAATTTTTAAATTAAGATGTAATTGGACAAAGTTTTTGCTTTTATTTGGGGGCAGGAAGGTATGCTCTCTCTTCCATTTGGCTGTATTTTCTCTGTCTGCCTCTATATCAGCTACTGAGTGACCATGGATTGGAAAGAAATGATGTTATTCCCTCCAGTGTAATTAGGAGATTAGAAGTAGAGAAGCAGTAAAGATTTGCATTTTTATCAGGGTTTAGATTTAGGGTTCTTTATGAATCTTCCTGCCTTAGGCTTTTTCTCTGAAACTAAAATTTGGAAACAGCCCAGTAAGCTGGACTGTTTTCTTACCCGTTATTCAATGAGCATACAAGTATTTTATGTATCTTTTTATGTTAAGTGATACCACAGTAATCCTTCTTAATTAAGAATTTTGTGATAAACATTAAGAAACAGAAATTATTTCATTTCTCAACAGCTTTTAAAATATTTTAGCATACATTAAAGGAAACTGATATCGGCATTACCAGTTATTGAAAAATGTGTTTTCTGTGATAAGTTAACATGATAGAGGAGAGTTATCTGCACTCTGAAAGCACTCTGAAACTTTCTTAATATTCTGGCCTCTGGGGAAGAATCTTCAGCAAATTAGCAAAGCTGAAATTTTTCAGGCAAATTAATTTGCCTGAAATGTGTCATAGGTTCACTGTTGAAAATCAGTGCACCTTCTGCTTTCTCTCTGTATATTCTATTTTTAATACCTCATAGAAAAGTATTAAGCAGAATGGGAATGGCCCTTGTAAATGAGAACAGATCTCATTTACTTCTGCAAAAATAATTTCATGGCATGTATTTAATGGCTCTTTTTTGTTTGTTTTTTTCTGTTGCAGAATTGGAATATGGCAACTCATATGAAATAGAATATATGGAGAAAATAGGCTCTTCTGTGCCTGTAAGTCCTCACTTTCATTTCCATTCATTTGCATTCCCTTGTCATAATATACTACCTTGATAATGCCATCAGCCTCACTACCCCTTAAATTAATTATAATGTGCCTGCAGCAGATTTGCAAAACCAGTTCCTTTAAATTGGCATAACTGGAGTAAATTGCATGTGCTTTGTTGTCCTGTATCCTGTAGAGCTTGTTCCATTTTACTACTTTATTTTTAAGCTAGCATCATAGTGGTTCTTTCTGGAGATTAAAAGCAAATCAGTATTTCCAGCAGTGTAGAGTACAGAGCTGTCTCCACCAGCTATTGAACTATTTTAAGAAACTGAGAGTAAAGCTTTGAAGAAGATGGAGGGGATCAGGAGAGAATGCAGAACGAATGTGAAATATGGAATGCAGTACTATACGTTATCAGTTGTTTTGCCTTACTTCTATTTAATTCATGATAGCCTGACTAGATCCAGTGGGGGTATATCCACAAGGGAAGTTAGAAAAATCAAGCATGTATGTCAAGTGCTTAAACTGATGAGAAGTTTCAATGAATATTTTAGTAACACTTGCAGTCAAGGGATGCCTCCTGCCTGACAGGACCAGAAATCTGATTAACCCCAAAGTTGTAGAAGAAGAGCCATTACAAAGAGTGAACTGTTTAGGTTTTGTTCTTTAATGGTTTCTTCCTTAAAGGAATCTTCTCAGTACCAGTTAGCATATATATTACATCCTATATTATTAGTTTTCTGTCAAGTAATTTGGTCACTTAAGGCTTCAGTGACCTGAATTAGCTTTAATGGAGAATGGTTGAGTTGCTTAATGAGTCTTTCTTTTCCTGTTGCCAGCAGGATGATAGCACCCCGAAGAAACAATCTTTATATCTAATGTTTGATGCACAGCAGGAAAGCCCAGTCAAATCACCGCCCATCAGACTGTCTGATTCCACAACACCATGCTCAGGGTATGTCACTGCAAGTAAATTCAGCAATGGAAAAGGATGTCGGGGAAATGGGTCACCGTCATAGCATGTACACAGGCAATTCTTCCTCTCTCTGCCTCTGTGTTGCCGAATTGTTTGTTTAAAAATAGATTCACATCTGTGTACACATATTGATAGAGAATAAAGGACAAAGATACAGAAGTTTTATGAAGGGAGGGGATAAGGACATTTATTTCTCCTTCATATTCTTACTAGAGTCAGTGTGGCAACTGTTTCACTAGACAATGGCTTTCTACTTGCAGGGTTTTTCTCAGATATTGAGGTTATTTTCATGTCAATCTGGAAATCTAATTGCAACTTTTCACTTGGCCTTTCCCAGATATATTTTCTGAACAAGGCGTCTAGTTCATAAGAACAGGATGTGGGGGTTGTATTTACTTCCAAAAATTTTAGTTGTTAAGGACATCTGTTCTTGTTAGTAAAAGTTGATTGCTGGGAGAGATGTAGGTCACAATGAGACAGGGGTAAAAAGGCAAGTGAGAAATATTTAAGGAATGTGCCTAACATTTCTGATAGAACTGGCTTTGTGTAGATGACTCCAGTGCAGTGCTTTGAAAGGATATTGCAAAGTGTTATGAGATATAATGATATAAAGTTGAGCTGAAACAATGTGTGAGTGTGTGTGTGTGTGTATATATATGTATATATATACACACACTCCCATGAAAATAATGAAGAGTACTTGCTTAGTTGTTACCAGAAGCAGAATTGTAAGGGCCTCGCAGTCACCCTGAAAGCATGTACACAATCTTTTCTCAGGTCAAGTTTTGAAGACCCTGAAGCCCAGCAAACCTCTGGAATTAAAATACAACACCCAGCTTCCCGAGTCCTAGCTGCCAGCCAAGAGGCACACTTACAGTCACCTGACAAGTCAAAGCAGAAAGACCTAGAGCCCATGACCCTAGGAACAACTCCAGAGGCTATTGAAATAGTAAGTGATTTATGATAAGAGTTTGGGAATAATTTTCCCGCAGAAATTTCTCATTTCATATAAGAGGTAGCAAAGGTGGATCTCAAAAGTAGAGTGAAACTCAACCTGGTACTTAAAGATGCGGTAGGACCCAAATGAGGGAGGTAGGATGATGCAACTGATGGAATTCAGAATCATTTACTGAATTCTTATCGTAGCTCACCGTGTTCCTGTAATAACTTATGCCAAGTTGACACTTTGAAGTGATTTTTTTCTCACACAGGCCTTCTTACAGTGTGTTTTAACGCAATATTTGAAGAAATATTTTATATATAAAATCAGGGGTTTGATACAGACATAGAGACATGTTTTGTTCTGTTGCATGTACTGTGAAATTTCAAAATTTTGTTGGTAAAAATTCTTGTGTAAACTGTTAACCGTATTGTTGTCATCTGATACTAATAATGTAAAATTCACTTTTTTGATCATTAGAACTCATTCCACCTTCTAGTTAAATCACTTCTTTTCATGGCTTCTCTGGATTGGATTTGAATTAGTAGTGAGCCCTTCCTTGCTTCCAGCCTGCGCTGCGTACAGACTTCAGAGCATTGGTTCTCAAATTCATGAAGGTTTCCTCAAGGCCTCCACTTTTCCAGGCAAACTAGTTTCATAAATGCCTACAGCACTAGGCATGCTAAGCTGTATGACAATATATTTACTGAGGAGTCAAAACAAGAAGCAGCTCACTTTAATACTATGCTTAATTTGTGTTAATGATGCTGTTGATACCATCTTGCAAAACTTTTTTTTTTTTTATGAGCTTGAATACTTCTCTCATTGCAGGGACTTCTGGGTATTCACATTCCAGTGATCTTGGTTTTGTCATTCCGATTCTGTCCACCCTCATATTGTGTGTTTATCCTGATCATAATTGTGAACATAACATAGTTCATCCCCAGTAAGCAGCTAAAAGACTTTGTAAAGACTGCAAAAAAAAGTCTTGCTGAGGTTCCCCCCCTCAGTTTGGTGGTCTTCGAAGCTTTTGGACTGCCTTAGAGACGCCTGAACTGAACATAAGCTGTGGTATGAACAAAACCTATGAAGACTATTGTAGAAATATCAAGAGTGGGCTGTGGTTCATGGTTTGAGAGCCATTGCTTTAGAGGTGCTAGAATTACTTACTTCATGTTAGTCTTGGAAAATTGACTCAGCTTTTAAATTAGGAAAATTGTTCTTGGTATTTATCGTTACACCTATGAATCGTGTATGCAAAAGTAATCTTCAGTGGGGCATGAGATAACTCGGAATCAAAGATACGCAGACACGAATGTTGCTTTTGGCCTGAACTACTTGAGCAAAGTACTCTGTTGCTTATTCTGTATCCTCCTTACCCTTCAGACATCTCCTGAAGACTCCTTTGTCTCTGCTGATGCTCTTCTTAATAGGATATCTAAGAAAACCTCAATATGTGATCAGCCTGAATATCTAGATCCTGACTTAGCAGAAAAGAACCCCCCAGTATTTGCTCAGAAACTTCAGGTTCGTAGCAGAAATATGAATGTCACTTTTCTTTAAGTCTGTCTATACAGAGGTAGAGGAATGCTTTGCCTCATCTGAAAAGGGTGGGGGGAGACTTGGAGGGGAGGTGGGAAAGAAGCAAAACAATGATTTAATTTTTTCCAAAGAAAGAATATTTTCCATTTGGCCTTTCAGGAACTTAATGAACAGAGATATTTTAATTTCATTCATGTAATACATAAATTTCACCAGCACTTTCAGCTATCCTTACAGCTATACCACTGGTGTATATATTTTGCAGAAGTCTTTGTAAAGCAAATCTTTTAAGCTTGAACACAGGACTTGATGTGTGGAGAGCTGTCTTGACACCTTGCCTTAGTAGGTCTATATGTATAGATTCATTTTGAGAGATTTCAGCCCTAATTCTGCTGAAATGAAAATGAGGCTTTGTTTTTCTAGTAATCTATCTAATGCAGAATTTGGCATGGCTTCTTCTAGGAAAAGCATATTGATCTGCAGACCAGTTCTGTATGTCAGGACATATTTTCTAGAATATTTATAGTGACATTTTAAAACAGTAAATGTTGAATTGAGAGCGGCAGCTGGCATACATTCACATAAAATAAAAATGAGAGAATTCTGTCAAAAGCATCTTTAGCTTTAGAAAACATTTATTTTACCCAAAGCATTGTTCATGCTTAACCCCTAATAAAAATTGTTTGTCTTTACAGCTACCTCAAAACTAAAACTGGAGTTTTGTATCAGTGTTCTAGTCGTGAAAGGCATATGGGATGTGTTTGTCACCCAGGAATTGTCAGAATTATACATTAAAAGATAATATTCCATTTTTGAATGTGTTAAACATTTCTGCTATGTTCTTAATACATTTTTTTCTGTGGATTGCTCACCACAACCAAACACTTGACAGGAGGAGTTAGAGTTTGCTGCAATGAGGATAGAAGCACTGAAGTTAGCCAGGCAGATTACCCTGTCTTCTTTCCGCTCCGAGGTATCTGGTTTGTGCCTGCCATGTGTGTGTGAGTCTGCACAGACTAAGAAACTGAGTGATGCTTTTTCTTTAACAAGGTAACTAAGGCTCTCGGAGTGCAGTGCTGAGTTGTGCGCACCTCAGTGTGACACCAAAGAGCATGCTGGAAGCAGTGCTGCACACAGAAATGCTGTCACCTGCTCCACTCACAGAGTACTGCTACAGCCAAATTAACAAAAGGCAAATTCAACGCCAAGAAGCTGGCACGTGCCTGTCGCAGGAGACAGGTTCTGCAATCCAGGTGGCCGTCGGTCTTTAACAGTAAGACCAGTTGTTCTCGGGGTACCCAGCCCCCTGAGCTGGGAGACCGGGATGTGGAGCAGAATGAATCCCCCATAACCCAAGGGGAAATGGTTAGTGACCTGCTACACCACTTAGACACACACGAGTCCATGAGCTGGACGGGATCCACCCAAGGGTACTGAGGGAGCTGGTGGAGGTGCTCACTGAGACGCTTTCCATCATCTGTCAGCAGTCCTGGCTAACCGGGGAGGTCCCAGTTGGCTGGAAGTTTGCAAATGTGATGCCCATCTACAGGAAGGGTTGGAAGGGGGATCCAGGGAACTACAGGCCTGTCAGCATGATCTCAATGCTGGGGAAGGCTGTGGAGCAGATCATCTTGAGTGCCATCACACAGCTTGTGCAACCAGATGATCAGGCCCAGTCAACATGGTTTTATGAAAGGCAGGTCCTGCCTGACAAACCTGATATTCTATCCTGCTTAGTGGATGAGAGAAGGGCTGTGGATGTTGTTTACCTGGACTTTAGTTTGTCACCATTTCCCACAGCATTTGCCTGGAGAAACTGGCTGCTCATGGCTTGGACAAATGTACTCTTCACTGGGTAAAAAACTGGCTGCATGGCCAAGCCCAAAGTGTTGTGGTGAATGGGGTGAAATTCAGTTGGTGGCCGGTCACAAGTGGTGTTCCCCAGGGCTCAGTATTTGGGTCAGTTCTGTTTAATATCTTTATCAGATCTGGACAAGGAGATCGAGTGCACCTTCAGTAAGTTTGCAGATGACACCAAGTTGGGCGGGAGTGTTGCTCTGCTGGAGGGTGGGAAGGAGGACTGGACAGGCTGTATCAACGGGCTGAGGCCAGCTGTACAAGGTTCAACAAGCTGAGTGCCAGGTCCTGAATTTAGGTCACAACAATCCCATGCTGTGCTACAGGCTTGGGGAAGAGCAGCTGGAAAGCTGCCAGATGGAAAAGGACCTGGGGGTGTTGGTCGACAGCAGCTGAACATGAGCCAGCAGTGTGCCCAGGTGGCCAAGAAGGCCAATGGCATCCTGGCGTGTATCAGCAATAGTGTGGCCAGCAGGACTAGGGCAGTGATTGTCCCCCTGTACTCAGCACTGGTGAGGCCACATCTTGAACACTGGGTTCAGTTTTGGGTCCCTCACTGCAAGAAAGACATTGAGGTGCTGGAGCGTGTCCAGAGAAGGACAACGAAGATGGTGAAGGGTCTGGAGCACGAGACCTTAGTGCTCTCTACAACTACCTGAAAGGAGAGAAAGCAGAGAGGTGGGTGTCGGTCTGTTCTCCCAAGTAACACGTGATAGGAAATGACCTCAAGTTGCACCAGGGGAGGTTTAGATTGGATATTAGGAAAAATTTCTTCACCAAAAGGGCTGTCAAGCATTGGAACAGGCTGCCCCAGAAAGTGGTGGATTCACCATCCCTGGGGGTATTTAAACGGTTTGTAGATGTGGTGCTTAGGGACATGGTTTAGTGGTGGCCTTGGCAGTGCTAGGTTATCGGTTGGACTCGATCTTAAAGGTCTTTTCCAACCTAAATAATTCTATGATTCTGTGATTCTATGATTTGTCATATGTCCACAGCAAGATTTGTCCTAAAAGGTTTGATGGCAAACCAATACCAAACCTGCTTCTTACAAAGATGCTCTAGATTTTGACTGCAGAGACATTTTGCCTTTTGTTGGTATTTTCAGCTTGAAATCACACACCTTGACTCTCAGAGTTTAGAAGAAGGATATTCTGTCAATCCTGCCTTCAGGTGTCTGAAGAAAGGGACTACAGGAGGTTTGAAAGGGCTATAGATCTCCCAAGGAAAAAAGGCTTCCCAACACTATGTGTCTTTATTAATGAAGATCTAAACCTTTTTTTTTTTTTTTTTTTAATTGCTAGTTCCAGGTTGCGTTGCCTAGTTCTGCCTCAGAGTGACGCTGCACTGCTCTAGGGATGCACGTGATCTTCACTGTGTGTGGAACATTGGTTGGAAAAGCTTGCTGTGATGCACTGAGTTTGGTGGTTAGCCAGTTGCACAGCCAGTTTATGATGACCTTCATGGTACTTTTAACAAAAAAGTCAAGCCAGAAATGTTAGTGGCTTTCTTGGGAGGTGGTATCAGTGAATGAGATGCTGATGGGATGGCAGTGTCTTGCTGCAGTGGGACATTTTATTCCAAATGAGGAGAATGTGCTTCTGGCCAGTCCTTCTCCAGTGACCTTTCTTTTCTTATACTGTCCATTAATAAGTCAGTGGGAAGTCTTTTTTCTGATCCTGCATAATCCTGAGTTCATTACATTATAACAACATTTGTGCTGGGTATAGCGGAGAATTTCTTGGTGCTTTAAAGATCAGTCATAAGGTAGCTAGTTCTTAAATGTAAATAAATTTTTTTAGATTAACTGTACTTTTATGAAAAACAAAAAAGGTATTTGATTTATTTCTTACCTTAAATAGCCCACAAGCTAACTGTTTCTATAGTGCACATATGCTTGCCAAAGTAAACTCATTCCTTGGAGATTTATGTGTGTTTTAACGTGTGTGGCTATAATCTTTTATTTAATCAAGAAAAACATGCCGTTGTCTTCATTTAGAAACCAATATTAACCTTCTAATTAAAGGAATGAAAAAATAAATATCACAGTATCATCTAGGTTGGAAAAGACCTTGAAGATCACCTAGTCCAACCATTATCCTAACATATCCTAACAGTTCCCAACTCCCCCAGATCCCTCAGCGCTGGCTCAGCCCGACTCTTCAACCCCTCCAGGGATCCCGGGGACTCCCCCCTGCCCTGGGCAGCCCATTCCAACGCCCAACAGCCCCTTCTGCAAAGAAATCCTTCCTCAGAGCCAGCCTGACCCTGCCCTGGGCAGCTTGAGGCCATTCCCTCGGGGCCTGGCGCTGGTCCTTGGCTCCAGAGACTCATCCCCCCTCTCTGCCCCCTCCTGGCAGGGAGTTGCAGAGGGCCAGGAGGTCTCCCCTCAGCCTCCTCTGCTCCAGACTGAACCCCCCCAGTTCCCCCAGCCGCTCCCCAGCAGACCTGTGCTCCAGACCCTGCCCCAGCTCCGTTGCCCTTCTCTGGCCACGCTCAAGTCATTCAATGGCCTTTTTGGGGTGAGGGGCCCAACACTGAACCCAGGAATCGAGGGGCGGCCTCACCAGTGCCGAGCCCAGGGGTAAGATACAGTTCTTACGGTACAGGGATAAATAACCATTTTCCTGTTTGAGTTCTAGCCTGTGTGTGACGGTGTCCCCTTGCCCTGTTGCCCTGAGTGGAGGGTGTCAGAAGAGGGTGAGGTGGGATCCTCTTCCCATCCTCTCCACTTCCTTACTCTCTCTACCTCCTTGCCCTCCCAGCTCTTTGCTGTAACAGCAGCAGTCAGGCTCCAGCACCAGGAAGCACTTGAGATGAAACACATAATAATACCTAGATGCTCTTCATAGGTTGTACAAAAAACTTCTGTTAAACATCTTCATTTTTGCTACCAGCCAGCAATTCAGAAACTCACAAATTGTACTATTTTAGATGGAAGACAATAGGTTTATCCGTTTGTGAATTCTTGTGTGTAACCCAGGGTAGATTCTGAGCTGCAAAAATGCTGTAGTATGTATTCAGTTGTGTGGAGTTATATTTTAAAGATGCTTTTAAACATCATTGCAGCATTTTATTTTGTCCAGAACAAGTTTATTAACTCTTTAGAACTTAGAAGTGAGGAATGGATTTCTTGGGATTTTTTAGAAAATGCCATTAATCTGTATAACAAAGATAACAAAAACAATAAGCAGAAATGAGGAGAGAAAAATAAGCAGAACTCCACCCTCTGACCGAGAATTGATAGCATTTTCACATTCTCAAAGCCCTGTGTTGGTCCAGTCATTGGAATGCTTTTAGCTGAATACTGTGGGTGTCATGTTGGGCTGGGAAGGACTCTTGTCCTTGCGTAACTTTACTATTTCAGTGGGAGGTTGCTAATGTTAAATTAGCCTATGATGACAACCCTTGTGACCTGCAGTGACTGATGGCCTGGATTAAGTATAATGGGATCCACCAGATGACTGCAGTGACTTGTTTGGATGCTAACCAGCATTCCCTGCTGGTTGGCTGGCCTCAGTTCTTTTCTTAATGTGGTATAATTGCGTTTAACATTTGGTAAACCATTACAGGATGGGTAGCAAGAATCTATGCTAAATGCTAAATAAAGACACAGGCACTTGTTATGATAAGTTAGATCACCTAAAATAAAGATTAAATGCAGACATTTTCTGCTAGTACTAGGGTTGAGAATAAGGATGTGCAGTTTCTTGTTCTCAGACAGAGGGAAGTTGTTTGCCCACTCCCAAACTTCTTGTCACAGACGTCAGCAACATTAGGACTAGTCTTCTACTCTTACATTGCCAAAGAGTTTTGTTTTCCAGCACTGAGATGAATTAACACTTCTCTATTCAAGAGATGCCGTTACAATGTCTTGTGGCCATTTTTTTGATAGGTGCAACTTGGAACAGAAAGCTGATAGTATTTGTGCCCACCACCTTGCAGGTGCCGAGGTGATGTAGAGTTGGGTGTTGAAATAAGATCCACGGAAAGGAGAGAAACTGAAAGGAAAAGCATTGGCAGAAACGGGATTAGTCCTTCACAGCTTTGGGGGGCTGTCATGGTGGTGAAGGATGAATATTGCCTTCAAACAGGGATACCATTTTTTCTAGTAGAACTTTACAAGCAGATAAATTATGCTTGGATTTTACTTGCTTTTCAGTATATTTGCAAGCACAAGTAGATCTTGTTTTGCCTCCATTGACCTGCCTGCACGCACATCAATTAGTTAAAACAGCAGGTCATTTGATACGCAGCCGAGCAGTATTTGAGTGCTTGTAAGGGGCAAGCTCATTTTCAGCAGGGCTAAATACATATTCCTCTAAACAGCATGATAAAAACTGGTTTTTGTTTTCATTCCAGTGTCTTTCTCTATTTTCTTTCACTTTGACCTTGAGGCAGCTGGTTAATCAATGTGCATTTATTGCCTTTCTGGTCAGATATCTGGTTTCTGTGAAAGATGCTGGAAAGAGAAGTGTGTTGGGCTTTCACATATTTACAGTAAGATTGCAGTGACCTACATTTAGTAGTAGTTCCCCAGCAGACTCTTTCTGTGCGAAGTTCAGTGACACAAATCCCTACAGTTATTATTACCCCAATTAACTGCTTACCTTCTCAGCAATTGGGTGTTGAACCTTGTTGAAGCATTGACAGAGTTACTTTGAGTAAGACCATCATCCTGTTGGTCAGGCTATATTATTTTCTCAGGATAGGAATATTTGGAGGCATGAAATAACAGTTACTGAATTATGCATCAGTTTGGAGCTCTGTAAAATTGGCTTTTGAAGTAAAACCACAAGGACTTGTACTGGTTGCTCCCGCCAAAGAACCCAGTTACGACTCGTGTGAGGTGTTTGAAGAGTTTGGACAATACTGGTCAGACCACTACTGCAAGCATTTCTGCTCAGTGGTTAAATTCCAAGAGTTTTTACAGTCATCTTTGGCAATTTTAAGTTGTTTTGCATGTCGTTATTACTATTCTTTTGTACAATTTACTGAGATGCAAGGGAGTACTAGAGAAAACATAACTATATTAGTATGGTGTTAAGCACTATATAGAAATACACATAAGTATGTATTAGATCCTTTAAATGTTCTTTTTTCTTTAAAAATTTTTATCATCCAGGCGGTTACTTTGACTTATTTTTATATGAGCTTGAGGAAATTTGTGTTTCTTTTGCCACAATTAATATTTTCAGGCAATCTCTTTATGAGATTCAGCAAATTAAGCCGCAGGAGGCTTTTGAAATATGATACATAGAGTTTAGCAGATTGATCTTCAGGATTGCCTTTCTTTTGAGGACAGCTTTGATGATCTAATGGCTCTTTTTTATCTCTCAGTTGTTCTTGCCTTGTGTTTGAGGAGGAACTAAAGTACAATTTTTTGAAGTTGGGATACTGAGTTGAGGCAGCAGTAGTCTTAATCATTGTTTTACCTTTACTCACACGTGTGTACAGCATGTGTTTTTTATTTATGCATTTACATAGATGTCTGAGCTTGTGTCCCAGACGTATTTTTTCCTGCATAGTTGTTGTATATTGGGAGATACTTTCAAGAATACAGGCTATGTAATTTTGATAGATTTTTGCTCAGGTAGGAAAATCTGCTGGATTTGAGGTTGCATCTCCTAATTATATCAGAATTGATTATTATTTTGTGTGTTCATGGTTAAATGTAGCAAAAAAGAGAAAGTATGGCCTGCTCCATAAATGCTAGAGGCAATAGTCAGTTGACTCCCGTGCTTAAAAATGAACAAAAAATAGAAAGCAAATTAGTGAGACTTACATAAATAACGATGCACTGAGGTGTTTTATAAGTACTGTTTAGCTTATTCTTGCTCTAGTGAAATTTTCTTGCCCAGTCTTTTAATGTTGCTGGTGTGGTTTCTTCATGCTGTCTACAGATGTGATATCCAGAACATCTATCTAGTCCTGTATTTATCTCAAGTGAACATTGTATGTAATTTTTAATAGAGCTTCTCCAGTAAGGTGTGATGTGAGAACTCAGAAAGATTGCAACAAAATTAACAGTGGGTTTGGATCCTTTCCATTATTCTAGGCTATGCGAGAAGAACTGTGAGCAAGTGAATGATTTATGGAGTGGCATCTGACAAAATTTCCTTTAACTGTGTTGAAACAAGAGCATGTGGTGTTGAAATTAATGAGGTCTGTTTGGGTGCACGTTGTGGAGAGGAGGACAGAACCTTGATTCAGATGTTATCTACTCGCTTTCATATTCCTGTGCTTCAAGCAGTAGAGTGTGGCTCTGCTATTTTATTTAAAAACAAAATCAAAACCAGCTAAAAACCCACCAACCTTCTTTTCAATAAAATAATATCTTTTTCTCTCTTTTATGTAAAAAACTCATTGAAAAGTCTTGATTACTACTCTTAATTATGGCAGATAAAGCCTAAAAACTATGGTACTGCATTGTGGTACTTAAAGGAACAGAATATATTGATTTATGCCCAAAGGTAACAAGTGAACTGGAAAAATATGTTATCCCCTTTTCAGCAGCAAGGGAGTGCTGTACCAGAAAATCTGTATGTGAATATCCATTTCCATCAGTGGATGGGAAAAGGCATTGATCAGCTTGACTTCCCTCCTCACCCATACAAACTGTGGGCCATGGTCCAGCCCTCCCTGTGGCTACATCAGAGACAATTTTAATTGTCGTGAGAGCCCACTGGAAAAAAATGCTACTGAATCTGCAGGGTAAATTAAAAAAAAAATTAAAATAATTCCATATTTTGAAATGTAGGTTTGATACTGGCTTAGCAAGTGGTGTGTGTATGCATACACAGTGAGAGAGGGATTTCTGGGCGTTCGTGCCCTCCCCACTGAAGTCAGTGTGTTTGAATGTTCTGTACCACGTGAAGTGTCTTCTTGGGTCACAGAAATTCAAGGAATTTCAGCCATACTCAGATACAGGATCTTCCCTATGAAACTTCTTTTGGTAGAAGGGTTTCACATAAAGAGTAAAAGAAAAGGAAATACTTCATAAGTGCAAGAGCACATCCCTGGCTGGGGCTAAGCCCGTCTTCCCCCACGGTGCTCCCCGAGATGGGGCTGCTCTGGGCAATGCAGAGACCAGCGTGGATCCTCAGCCCGTGAAGTGGAGCTGCTCTGTCTCACAGAATCATCCCCATGTAGCCCGTGCCTGTGCAGTGTAGCGTCCCAGCACTGCGCGGGCAGAGGGGATCCGTGTTCTCTGCTCTGGAGCCTGGAAACATAACAGAGTTCATAGAGATGCCTCTTACCATTAACTTGCTATCCCATTTGGTTTCTGTGAGGGTTTCCGCTTTAAAAATAAAGCTTTATTTTACTTTTTTGTAACATTTTGATTCTCCAGCCTTAGTCCAGTGTTGTAAGGAGAGTGTTTTGGCGATGGCCATTGTGTCTGTACTGTCTGCCCCTTTCCTCCCCAGTCACCAGTAATCCCGATTCCTTTGGCCAATTTTGTCCATATTTCACAGAGGAGTGTGAGTTTAAACCCCAACAACAGGGATAATGTCACATCCAACCCCAGCATTATTTTGTGACCCGCCAGCAGCCGAGAGAAGGAACATTTTGTTTCCCAGACCTCCAGAGGCAGCGCCCAGCCGGGCAGGCGGTCCGCACGTGTGTGTTAGCTGGGTGATGGCGAGATGCAAAGCGTAGGTTGGGGTCACAGGGACATCTGCTGCAGAGGGGTCTGCTCTCAGGGGGTGGCTACGGATGGTGCCTAAAAATGGGGTGTTTTGTTTTGGGGTTTTTTTTAGTATCTTCCAAACTGTCTTTTATCATCTCCTTGGTTTTAATGCGCTGTAACTTGTAGTGTTTGTATCCAGAGTTGTCTGCAAGACAGCTCATGCATCTCGGTGTCACATACCTCTTGTTTGCTCTCGTCCTCATTTCACGTGCTGCTCTCCTCCTGCTTTAATCTGGGCTGCTGACATGAGCAAAATTGGCAGCTGCAAATAAAACCTCATTTAACGTACTAATCGCATGCTGAACACCAGTGGGGCAGCAGCGTCACTCGTATCTCCACACTTTACATGTAATTTATGATAGATACAGTATATTGGCAGGTCAGACCTAAGAAAGCAAGCTGTCCTCTTGCTACTGGTTTCTTGATCTTTTTTTATGGAAGCAGAATTTCCCTTAACAAGCTCTCTGCCTCCAGTTCTAATTTCCTCTGCTGACGTGTATTTCTTGTGGATGTTTTGGTGGAATTTCTGCATCAGAAAGTAGAAAATATTCTAATATAGGACCTTAAGATGTTGGTGGTGAAGTGATGTCTTTATTTTCTCACTGTAAGGGTAATATGGCTCTCTTGGTGCTTACTGTGGATCTTAAATATGTATTTTATGATTGCTAAATTCAAAGTTTTTTGTTAGTGTTAATTGCTGTTACAATTTAGTGGTACACATGATTCTAGTCTTAGCTCAGGACCCTGGTGCCTAGCACTACACCCAGAAGACATATGAAATAAACACGTATTTAATGGTTCATTTCTTTGTATTTAAAAAAACAAAACACACAGAGAGAACCTGCTATCCCAGCAGATGTTTCCATCTCTAAAAGTGCACTGTACTCCCGGATCGGCACCTCAGATGTGGAAAACACCACAGGTCTCCTCTACCCTCAGCAAGACTTAGACGCTGCACTACGACTTGCCAGAGCAGAGGTAATTTTCTTCAGAATTTGGAAAAGGAAATATGTGCTCCTTGTGGGTTCCTTCTTTCCTGTTTTTTTCCCAGATGATTCATGTGATGAATACTTGTTCTGTTCTTGTCACCATCCTCAGCCGTGCTAAAGCCATGCTAGAGGTTACCAGAGCAAAAGGTGCCATACTGTCAGTTTTACTATTGTTGGCATAAGTGAAAAGCAGGCGTTATATGAAATAAATCTTCATTGGTTTTAACCTCAGGTGTACTCTGCACATCTTGACATTGCTGTATAATTACATAAAAATCGTAAGATGCTAGAAATAGGAATAAAGTTACGTGTTTTCCAAAGCTACATATAAGATTAGTCTGGCTAATGATAACAATTTAAAAACAGGTACAATCTAGCGTTAGGGTACTCCAAACTTTATGATGGCTTGTGTGAATGCAAGGAGCATGAAGGAACACAGTCCTTTGGGTATAGAATTCCATGGACAGTCAGCCCTAAATATGCAGGCAGAAGCCAGTAGAACCCCCTTAGAGGACAAACCAGGGCACCACATTCCAAACCCGTGTACAGAGGTACAAACCAGATGCAGTGTAGTGTAATACAGTATTTTGTCAAACGTCTCCTTCTGATAATCAGGAATGAAACATGAAACAAGAACATTGCATCTACTTTCCTAACTTAGTTTTTCAAAACTTGAGTACGATTTCACATCTGAACATTTTAATTGCACTTTGCAGTCTGAAGAAGAAAAAAAGGTTGCTGAGGATGCTTATATTTGAACACGTTATGCACCTGAAAACTATACCTCTGTTAATTAGGATTTGATATTAAATCAAATATTGTACAGTTATTTAATTTCCTTTTTAATGGATCACTTGGTTTTACTATTTTGTTGTTGGTTTTTTTTTTCCTTTGCTTTCTTTGTTTCAGATTGTGGCCAAGGAAAGAGAAGTATCCGAGTGGAAAGAGAAATATGAAGAAAGCAGAAGGGAAGTGATGGAAATGAGGTGGGTTATTAATTTGTCACTAATCACACTGACAGAGTCTCATTTCAGCCTGTGGGTGGTACACAGAGTACCGTAATTGTACAACTGTTTTGGTTATTTTTAACTGCAGGATTTGGATTGATCCTAAACTGATATTTTGTGTTTGCTCTGCATGGTGGGCACCCCAGTTCAGGGTGATCATTGAAAACTTCTATGTTGCTAATCTCATTTGCATCGTCAAAATACTGAGATAAGAGAGATGTTAATCTAGGTTAATGTAAGAGAAGAATTTCCTCCAGTTTGTGCTGTGAATTCTCACGTGCACTGCGTAGTGAGGTTTCTGTTGCCTGACTGAACGAGTCTGCCAGCAGAGCTGGCACAGGTATGCATGGGCTAATTTAAAATTCACTCTCCACAAATAGTTTTGCCAAGAGAAGAAAAAAAGTGAAGGTTTGCAGATAGGTGTGAGTAGTACTGGCTCCCTCCAGGACATGACTGTAAAAGGTTTCTTGGACAAAAGAAAACAACCCAGTGGTGGTAGAAATACATTTCTTGCAAAGAAACCACTCTGTCCTCTGAGTGTTGACTTTCAAGGAGATTCTACACTCTTTTCTTTGAACTGAGCTGATTTTCTAATTACTGCGCGCACTCAGCTTGATCTTAGATAAGCAATTGTTGTGTTGGATTTGGCTGCTCCATTTGAGAGCTGACGGAAGGACCCTGAATTTTTGAGTTTATTCTGGTTGTATCTCTTCTATTTCTCCTTGCAAACATGCCTCTATTACATTAAATATCTGTATACTGGAACATAACTGGTTTGGCCTTCCTTCCCAGCCCAGGTTCTACCACTTGCAAAGGTGACAACAAAATCACTGTAGTGGATGAGGTGAGCAGTGTTGCTCCAGGAATCATTATTACTCTCCTTTTAGTCAGTTGAAATTTTCAGCCTTTCTTTTTTTACAGTGGTAATACCATAAGAACGACATACTGATGAGCTTGACCTGCTCATCAGTCTGAATCTGAGAAGGTGATCAGTTGCAAGAGAGAAAATATTTCATGGAGTCTCTAAGGCCTGTTATTTACTACCTTCAGACAAACAGAAAAACCATCCCTCTCCTTAACTCATAAATAAAAGGAAACTGTCAGATTATTTTAGCATCCTTCTTTTGAGTAGTAATTTTTGCAATCGCTTCTGAGACTGAATTTTCTTCAAAACCACTTCTAGCACCAGCTTCTTCCTAAAATTAAATGTCTCGGTGATTTAAAGCTAAAGTCAATGAGCTGTTTGAGGAGATGACCTGCATATGTAATTCCTGCTTATACCCAGGCAGAGTGTACTTAGGGAGTAAGGGTAAAAGGGAACTGTGGTGCAGAACTCAGCAAATGCGAGCATGGATGCCAGAGTCACACATGGCGGATTTGAATAGCGGCAGCACAGGGCTTTGAGCCAAAGCATCTTAAGAGAAGCATCTGCAAAAGGCAGGGGCTTTATTTCTTTCAGAAAAGCATCTCCCAGTGCCCAGCTGAGTTCTCTCACCTCTCTGCACTCTGCTTGGGAAAGGAAACAAAACCCTGGCATGGCCCTCAAATGCATAATGAGGCAAATTGGAAAGGAGCTGCTGCAAGCAGTCAAACCAAGGATGCAAGAAAAGGAATGAACAAAATTGGGAATTGTGTAAGGAATGTCTCAGCGCTCAGCACACGCTCAGGCACGGTACTTGGTCCGTTCTCTAGAAAGTGCCTGGGTGCACGTGTCTGCTGGCTGCAAATGGGCACTGACAGAGGTTGCTTATTCCTTCATGAAAGGAGAGCAGGGGGTGACACAGAGCAGCTGGCACACTGTAGATCTGTACCTTCATCTTCCTCACAGTAATTTGCTTGTGTGTCTATACCCTCAATAAAATTTGATTTAAAAAAACCCCGATGTTATCTCAGCCAAATTTCCCACAGGCACATCACTGGAACACATGGGTGAAAAAACAAATCTGACTAATATTGTCACAAAATGATAAAATATGCATGTGTGCACAAAGAAAGATTTCTCTTGGAAGATTAAATGTTGAAACAGTCCATGTGTGGTAAATTAGATGCAGCAATTAAATCTGACATAATGATAAGCAAGAAGTGAAGGGATTGTCTAGAGCTGCGAGCACAAAAGCATCACTTTCCACAGAAGGAGAAGCAATGCTCCTTGACCCAAGTCCTGCATACTCTACCTGGAATATCCTGAGTTCAGCTGTGTTTCCAGAAAAATGTCAGACTGGAGGAAATTCCTCTCCAGAGAACAGTAGCCAAGATGAGAAGTTGTAATAACGTAATTACTATTGAAGAGCTAAACCAGGGTGGGCTATACTATAATTCAAGGGTACAACTAGAGGCAGGCAAGGTATATTTAAATACGGTTATTTGGGGTCTAATTGATTATACTCAGAAAGAGAAGTCAGGCAGGTGACCTCTAAGATCCTTTGTAGCCCTGGACTTTGGTGTTTTTATGACTTGATGAAATTGTAGGAAGTTAATACATAGACTGAATGTCTAAAATACCAGAAGTTAAGCCTATGCAGCATGTCAAGCTGGAGTTAAGAAGTGCCATCCCAGAGATGAATGGTGTGACCAGCATCCTTTGGTCCCCCAGCCATAGTGACTGTTATTTAGGCTTCTTGACAGAAAGAGGCCTTTGCCGTGAATCTGGAACACCATCTCACTTGGCTACTTGCTTTCCAGGTTGAGTATTATTAAAATTAATGTGCCGTTGCAGTACCCGCTTCTGTTGAACAGCTGCCACATGATTCGTAAGGCTGGATAATGCAGAGAATGTGGTACCTACTTGAACTAGACTCAGGCAGTAAAAATAAGAGATAGATAATGTTATTTCACTTTGCTGCCAGCTTCCATGGTGCAGCCTAGGCTCGGAATTGCTATAGTGTTGTAACAGTGTTTAATGTGTTCGTTGCCCTGAGTCCTTGACTTCATTTTCTAGGATGATAAAGCTTCCTAAAGGTGCTTGGCATTACAAGGATATGACATGGCTTTAAAATCCTTATTTCTTACAGCAGGCTTTTGAGGTAATCTTCTTTGGACATGAAACCAATCCCTTCCTTTTAGGGGAAAATCCTTGCAGCTGTTTTTGCTCTCAAAAGTGCAATTTCTGTTTGGGGTTTTTTTTTGTTTAAAAAAAAAAAGAAAAGTAAAAAGCCAATTAAAACAACAGGACAGACAGCAAGGGAAAGCAGCATCCAAGCAGATCCCAGTGGAGGCGACAGTCTCTGGCCCCAGTACTGGAAATTGTTCCTCGCTGAAGCCTGAGCGAGGTCAGCGGGGTGCGCAGCTGGAAAGCCCCTGCTCTGCCCAGAGCTCTGCAGGACCAGGGCGAGCGAGGAGTTGCTGACCTTTGGGGCAAGTGGTCTTCCCAGGGGCTCCTGGGCTCTGTGATTCACATTTGAGACAGGCAGTACAGGAGTTACTGCATTAGTTTTTTGGGAGCTCCGCGAGTTTCTCCTTCCCTTACTGACTTTTATCTTGGGATTTTCCCACATCCTTTCTGTAACCTCACCAACTGCAGCAGATTTCTCTAAAATGGAGCAAGTGAAAGTGAGCTAAGATTTTAGAGAGAGATTTATTCAAATACCATTGAGCTGTTTTGAATATCCACTTCAGTTGAAGTGTGGGGTAATTTTGTTTTTTGTAGACAGTCCTACGTGGCTCATGAATCAAAGCACAGATCAAGCTAGTCTCATTTCATTAGCTTTATTTGGCTCTGGGAAATGATGGATCATCTTTCTAAATCACATTTAATCTGCTTATTTTGGCTAACCTCTTTTCAAGAAGGAAATTCAAAGCCTACCGTGAGTGTATGAAATAAAATAGTCTTAAAAGCACGATTTTGCCACCTCTGTTTCAAAAACAGATTTGGGAAATAGGACACAATGGATTTCGCGCTACATAATCGAATATTTTGTTCTTGTTCTCTTAAGTGCTAATGGATCATTTCGACACGTTTGGAGAGTGGAAGATTAGATATAGTTTGGATGAGGGCCAGCTGCACTCCTGTTAGGTTTACTTGCTACCAGTTATAACTTTACTTAACATTTACATTAAAAATAAGCAAATACAAACATGGAGAAGAGGGGAGAAACTAATGGAAAAATCAGACTCTTTGTAACTCTTGAATGAGACCAATGTGATTATGTTTATATTTAAATCATGAATGGTAATGTACTTTGGGCATTTCAAATAACAGAATTTGTTTAGAAGCAATCCCTCGCCTTCCCCCCCCTCCCCACGCACCTACAGTGATTTACACGGAGGATTAAAATTCAGGTGCAATGTTTGAACTGTCAGTTTTATTTGTTACCCAGGTGATAAGGAGCACATAAAAGTGTGAAGGGGCTCTGTGTCTCTTTCAAAATACTGTAGTTCAGCTACTGAGTAGCATTATTTACTAAGTAAGCATTTCCAATTATGGTGTTTGCCAAAAGCTTTTCTTTTTTTTTTTTCCCTCTTACAGGAAAATAGTTTCAGAGTACGAGAAGACGATTGCTCAGATGATAGGTAGGTGTTTCTACTCTGAAAGATGCTATTCTCCACTCTGATTTTTCTGAAGAGAGCCTAGAAACGTGGTTGAAGTCTGTGGGCTTCATTTTGATGCTAGCTACATCTGCTGATGCTGCTGGGAATTGTGAATGCATCTGAGGACGCCAGTGTGTGCTGCTCAGTTGTGATGAAAAGCTAGGGCTTCGTTTTACAGAAAGTAGCCCCCGAGGCAGTCCAGGTAACCCAGAAAGATCAGAGCTTTTCCTTCTGTGTCAAAGCAAACTGTCCCATAGGAAACATGTTCAAATGCTTTGCCCAGAATTCATGGGTATCTCCAGGAGAGACTTGCAGTGACCTAAAAATCCTTTAGCCATCCACTCCCAACTGATTAATAGGAGATACCAAACTTAGCTTATTACAACAACAGGGATTATCTGTGCTAAGTACAGGGGTCAGACCAAAACCTAGATTAACTGCCATCCCAGCTGAGAGATTATGAGTGGCCAATCCACCTTCCCAGTTATTTACTGACACAGGGGTCTCCTTTAAGATCTAAATTATGACAAGTTTTGCTGCACAAAAATTAAAACCCACCTTTGTTAACAGCATGTCCCACAAATGAAAAATGCTACGTGCAGTAGCATTTCAAAAGCAAAGGTTTCAGGACTCGTGTGTTTCCTTGGCACAGGAGGTCTGGCCCCTGGGATGTGATTTCAAAACTCCTCATAGGATTTCCAAAGCTCTTTTTCTTAGTCTGGCTATAGAAAGCATCAGTGGCTTGTGCTGCCCCATCCTCCTTCAGCTGGAGCTGTGTCCCAGACGGGCTGAGCAGGGTCGTGGGTTCTCTGTGGCCAAAATTGCTGGGAAGAGCAGGGGCTGATGAGAAAGCAGGACCAGGCTTATCTGGACAAGCTCGAGTAAAGCAGCAGAGAACTGTGAAATATTGTTAAAAGCCTGTGGAAGTAGCCTCGGAGTTAGATCTGGGCTGTGAGATGCAGGAGGAAGGCCTGGACCTAGCTAGTGGTATGAATCCAGCCTGTTTGCACTGTTTTTGTTGAAAAAGAAAGAAATTATTCCCCTTACACCCCTGAGAGAACTGTCACAGAGTGCCAGGAGCACAACAGGCATCCCTGCATCTTTCTAAACAGGTTTTGACCAGGGAAGGATTTTTATTACAGCTATTAACATATCATATTGTTTCACCCCTTTTAAAACTGGCAGCCCCCTCATATGCAGTCAGTATGGTGTGACTCCAAAATTTTTGGTTTCTTTTAAATTGGGTTTGGTTGGGTTTTTGGGGTTTTTTTAAATTAATGCTTGATTTGTGTTTATATACGTTTGTAGTGAATTTGCTTATCTTTGACCAAAGAGAGTGGGGGGAAGTGGTTCAATGTCGGGTGGTTTTGCTGCCTTCCTGCATTGCTCAGCCATTGGGAGACACCTCAGCCTCCTTTCAAGTGAAGGGAAAAATGGGCTATAAATAAATAAATAAAAGTTATTTCAATAATAATAAATAAACTAAATAAAATATATAGTAATGAATAATATATAATAATAATAACAACAACATGCCTGGCTTCATTCTCTATGGTGTTATGCCTCCGTTGCCTTTTTGTATGTACAACTGAGCAAATCTGCCTGCCTTCTGACATAACGTCTGTCGTTCTCATCATACAAGTGTTAAAATAGGAATGACCAGTGTATGCAAAAAACTTAATTCATTTTGCTTTACACTAAACGTATAAGACATTGTCCCTGAACCTGGCCATTCATATGTACGGACACAGGACCTGTCCTTTTTTCCCAAACAAGCATATGGTTAGCAAGAGAAGTTTCTTTTTGATAAAAAATTCAAATTATATTTTTTAGAAACACATTTTTTAAAAAAAAAACCTTCTAATTTTGAGAGCACAGTGCAACAAGAAGGTATAGAATAGGGGTCTTAAGGGAGAGGCACAGCTGTGGCGTACATAGTAAATTCTACAATTGCCATTTCCTCTTGTTGCAAAGAAAGCAAAGATAATTAAAGCATTGGGCCATTGACCACTGAGGAAATAGATCTTTAAGCTTCAAATCCAGGGTGTCAGTCCGTCCTTCAAATGATCTGTGGCAAGTTTTTAAGAGCTATGGCTATAAATGATGTTATTTGCTGTCCATTTGCAAAGGAACTGAAACAACAGTGGCACCGAAAGCATGTGTTAATTAGAGCAGTATGCAAATTCTACTGCATGGTAATACGTTAGATGTGAGACTTCCTCTCCCTGCATTTAATGTAAATTTTTGATCTAATTGTCCCACTTTCTCATTTCATTTGTCGTAAATTACTATCCCTTTTGATAAAGGGATTCACTCATCCAAATGCCATGTTGTAGGGGAAAGTGATTGTCTGTGTGCTATTTGCATATACTTCCCTGAACTATTACCACAATAAGGCCTTACTGCTGATGCAAAATAGACATTTTAACAAAAGAAATGCCCGTGCTGTCTCTATGTATGATTGAACCCTTCCGAGCTGTTTATACAGCCCCGTTAGGAGGGCATTACAGGTGGAACCGATTTCACAGATCCCTTTAATGAATATTCAGTGTGGCTGATAGGTCCTGCTCAGCTTTTTGTAGGTTGTCCTGTGTATGTATAATGAATATTGAAAATATTCCCTGTTAACAATACACGATTGTGTATGTTTGCCTACAAAGGCACTGAACACATGCATTGCAAGCAGTAATTACCTTTGATTTCAAGGGCTGTGGCAGGTCTAGTATTTGCTGTCATATGCATACAGAACCCAGTATTACCCGACTTAGCTTATGCAATTATTTTCATGCCACACTCTGTCCAGCCAGAGTTTTCAAGCTTTCAGTGTATAGATCCCTGTCAGTGTCTCTTTGCATATTTTTTTTTACTGGTGCTTTTTTTTTCCCTTTTTCTTACACTTGCCTCAGCCCCTAACACGTTCTTGCTTATACTGAGGGGGGAGGAGGAAAAAAAAAAAAAGAATAGGCTTCCCAGGCTAGCCTGCTGCTTGTGCTGCTGCTTTGCTGACTTGTTGGCCAAGTTTTGCAGCTCACGATGCGTGGCACTGACAGCTGTATGGAACGGAGCCTGCGTGACCCCGATGTTCACTGCACCCCACCCTACACACACCTTGATCACAGCCATCCACAGCTCCCTTCCAAAATCCCTGTCCTGGATTTTCTTTTTATTGATGGATTTGTAATGCTGGGTTTGTTGGGTTTTTTTTCTTGTTAAAAATGTATCCTTATACTTGTACGTTTAAATACATAATTAAATTCTCATTATGAAAAACAAACAGATGTTCTGCTTTGTGCATTACAGGTTGTTGCATTACTTGTTTTCTGCTTTCCTAACAATTCCTGATTTTCTGTTTTGCTTCCGTTTTTGTTGCTTCTTGCTATTTGCTTGCAAAAACAAAACAGGCAAGCCTGGTAAGTAAAGCTTTTCACCAACTTTCACACCAGCATTTTGCATTTTTAGTTTCTTTTGCTTTTGTTCTCCGTTTGCTGCATTCCCATGAAGTAATGTAAGTAATAGTGAGCTAAGCCTGAAAGCAGATCTGCTGTGGGGGTGCTCTGATTCTGTCAATTTGGATAGTGTTAGTCCCGAGCATACTGTTGTTATTGTTGGTGAGCCGTGGACAGTGTGTGTTGCAGGCATGGAAGCCATTTAATTAAAATATTTTAATCACATAACCTCATAAATACATTTAGAAATAAGTAACTCCTTAGCTAAGATTTGACTGGCAGGCTATTACCAGCAGAGTTCCACTAAGCAGCTTTTTCATTAAAGCTAAATCACACTTTTAGAAAATACCACAGAGATCTTCGAGTGCCCTTCCAGCCAGATGCCAGGTTCTGTTTTCTGTAGTATTTAACCACTTTGGTTTTAAACGTGTCTTAACTGTTATCTGAGGTTATCAGATGCCCCTTTCCTAAAGCTCACTGGGAACTTCCCCTCTTTTCCATTCATATGTCACTCCCTTCTCCGGTATAAATTCCTGTTTTCCCCTTGGAGTTTAATGCAGGGCTCAGGTTTAATCTCCACGGGCACCTCTAGCATGTAGTGGAAGGCAGAGGAGGAATGCAGCGTTGGGTATCACTTGCCCCTAATTCCCTTGTGGAAGTAGAAGTGGGGCTGGGGATGAGTGTTTGAGGAGCTGGTCTGGCCGAGGAGAGAGGGGGGCACCACGCTGCACTGGCAGGGCCAGGATGAGCTCCGTAGCTGTGAGGGAGCGAGTCACGAATTACTAACTTTCTAGATTGCCCTAGAAACAAGTAAGAAGGAAGTCGCTAAAATACCACAGACAGCAGTCTCAGATAAAGTAAAGTTGTGACATGAAATCCATGCAAGTACGTTACGTGGCCATGCAAATGGATCCCTTCCCCTGCATGGAGTTGCAGCAGCAGAGGTTTTTGCCAAAGAACGGGATCCTGCCAGTAAGTGTTTTGGAATTGAGCTAGACAGTGTGTAATCTCCAGTGTGGTTAAACAAATCTTGTGCTGGAACACAAGGTGACAACTTCTCAGATTTAGGAAAATAAACGAAAGATGACAAATGCTTTTCTCATTTTACTTGAGAATACATTTTGACATTACAGATGATCACAGAGTTTCTTCAAGAAGGCAAACCAAAAAAGAATGTTTATTTTTTATGAAATGTTAAATATTATCAAACTGATGTGGCATTACGGGGCTCTGGGTTTCTCGGTTCTGCCACATCAAAGCTTCACCAGTAAAATAAAGGCGTTACAGCTTCGTGCTGCAAACTCAGCTCAGGACCTGAGAGCTTCTCTGGTTCTTTTGATCTCTGTGCATCACACAGAAGAAAATAACCTGCAGCCCGGCTCTGCCCCAGCGAGATGCAGTCACGAGGTGTGCAGAGGAGCACAGAACAGCCAACACGAGCTGACGCACGGTGTGGCAGCTGTGCTGCTCCGGGCTTAGTTAGGTTAGCAAAAACGTGTATGAAAGGACTGAATATGCAAAAGGAAGAGATTAATCTCAGTTTGGGAATTGAGAGTATCAACTTTGACATTTCAGAGCTGACCAGCACTATGAAATTCGTAATTTAGATGAAGGCTTCTATTCAAATAAAAAAAATAAACTCTTGTTTATTTCTTTGTATTTCAAAATATAAACGGCCTGAATGAAAAGTTGCAGATTCTGAAATGCCCCATGCTTTTTACATGGGAGAACTTTGTACCTTATTTTAGTTTCCATCATACACAAAGGGAAACAGTAATATAAAATGGGTTGGTTTTTATTTCAGTATTATTCAAAGTAGCCCTTAAAACATGGTAACAGGATTCATATTTTAGGACGTGAAGCAAACCACAGAGCACTTTGGAAGACAATGCCAGACCTTTTCTTCCAGTGTTATACGGGTATTCCGGTTTATTACTAGGTCAATTCCTCTGCAAAGTTCTCTTCCATACGGGTTTGGATTCCCAATATGTTCTTCCCACCATCCCTGCCTCAAATTTTACTATACACAGGGGAAGGTTGGAAGATGTTATCTACAGATCAGAACTTAGAAAGTCTGTCTAATGTTAGATTTCCTTTTTGGCACTTGCTGCAGTAATCCGAAGAACGAGAGTTTGCAAAACACTGTATTTCCAAGGGAAGAATTTGAGTTGAGTTCCCTTAAACAAAGAGCCTTGTTTGTACAGGATTAGAAGAGCTGCCAAGAGATGACAAGCATCTATCAGCAGTGGCAAATAATATATTGCCAGTGCTAGTGCTATAATGTTCCTTCAGCTAGTGCATCTTCAGTCAAACAAGGAAAAGCCAACACCTGCCTTTTTCATGGGAACAGCTGAGTTCAAGTGAAATAAATTCATCAGTGCAGAGATATATTCCCATTTTCCCCTAACATCAAAATATTTAAATACCACTGTATTTAGCACCCTTTTTCCAAAACAGGATTGTGTCTTTTTATAAAAAGGCCTTTTCTGGATCCCACAAAATTACTAATACACAACATAGAGCACAGTATAGTAGAAACTATAGATGAGAGTGAAATCAGTGTTCTTACTACTGTTACCCTTCTGAAAATTGCTTTTTTTTCCTCCCCTTCTCTTATTTCTAACAGAGGATGAACAGAGAGAGAAATCTGTCTCCCATCACACTGTTCAGCAGCTGATAGTGGAGAAGGAACAAGCTTTGGCAGATCTGAACTCAGTGGAGAAATCACTGGCAGATCTTTTCAGGAGATATGAAAAAATGAAAGAAGTACTGGAAGGCTTTCGGAAGGTGAGTCAAGTTAAAGTCTCCTTCTTCAAAGAGCGAAGCTGAGCAGGCTAGTGTGTACCGGTGCTGCTAAACAGAAGGCACGTCTTTGTTTCCAGTCAAATCCGATGTACTACATTAGACTGCAGTGTGCTGGGGGAAGGGGAGCATGAAAGTACATTTGTGCTTTCATTTTGGAATACATTTGAAAGGATTTTGATCAAGAGTAACTTGCTCCCATCTGTGGCACTGCGATCGCAGTAGATGTCGTAGAACTGCGGGACTTGAGCACATGTCAGCGCTGGTGAGGCTGCACCTCGATTCCTGGGTTCAGTTTTGGGCCCCTCACCCCAAAAAGGCCATTGAATGACTCGAGCGTGGCCAGAGAAGGGCAACGGAGCTGGGGCAGGGTCTGGAGCACAGGTCTGCTGGGGAGCGGCTGGGGGAACTGGGGGGGTTCAGTCTGGAGAAGAGGAGGCTGAGGGGAGACCTCCTGGCCCTCTGCAACTCCCTGCCAGGAGGGGGCAGAGAGGGGGGATGAGTCTCTGGAGCCAAGGCCCCAGCGCCAGGCCCCGAGGGAATGGCCTCAAGCTGCCCAGGGCAGGGTCAGGCTGGCTCTGAGGAAGGATTTCTGTGCAGAAGGGGCTGTTGGGCGTTGGAATGGGCTGCCCAGGGCAGGGGGGAGTCCCTGGGATCCCTGGAGCGGTTGGAGAGTCGGGTTGAGCCAGCGCTGAGGGATCTGGGGGAGCTGGGAACGGTCAGTGTGAGGTCAGTGGTTTGACTGGAGGAGCTGCAAGGTTTTTTCCAACTGAGATGATTCTGTGATTCTGTCAGGGCTGGCTTCTGGACTGAGTGTTCTGTTAAAAGCTAGAATGTGAACTCCTCGGGTCCGAGGTTATGTCTGAAGTGCATAGATTGAAGAAGTATTGCAGCCATATATCAAATGCAAACAGAAGAATTGTAAAGCTGTGCAATATTGCTTCAGATGGCCTCTGTGCAGGGTGTCAGTGTTAGACTGCAGTGCAGCCCTTCAAATATCTGAATGTCACTCCTGCAAATAGGTGTCTGTCCTACACTTCAACCTCTTGGATTAAATTTAATGTCATCTTCTCATTTAAGAATGAAGAAGTGTTGAAGAAATGTGCGCAGGAATATTTGTCACGAGTAAAGAAGGAAGAGCAGAGATATCAAGCGCTCAAAATTCACGCTGAGGAAAAACTGGACAGGTAATTGTATGTACACGTATCTTTTGGGGATTTGTGCTTCAGGAGAATTCCCAAACCTGCTTCTTCAGTGTGCAGAGCACAGGCTGCTCTATAATGGAGAGAGGAATGAAATGCTGTACTGAGAATTTCTGTAATGTGCAGGTGTTTCCTCTAGTTCCTGACCATATAGAACACCTTAATTTTCCATCTTTATTGAATGTCTTCATGTTTCTTTAACATATTTTCTAGGGGAGATCAAGAAAGGAACCATTAGCTAGGTTTATGCAGCTGTGCTCAGGTATTTGTACCTGCAGCCAGTATTCCTGCCCCCAGACATGTGCTGTTGCCCCTGTGCTCTGTTATTGCCCCTGTATCAGTCAGCAGAACTGACCATGTGAGTGCTGCTCAGCTGTTCCAGTGCAGAGTCAGTCAGGCCATCTGTCCCTCATAGCACCAGTTTCCTAAGTGGGATCAGCCCAACTTGTGCTGAGGGCAACAAGGAATAGTTGTACAAAAGATTGTGCCACATGTTCCATGCATAGTAACTCCTTAAGCCACTGTTAAGGAGCAAAGGTGAGATTGTGGCTTAAGAGAGGCATCTCTGGATTTTTATTTTTATTTTTTTTTGTCCTATGCTTCCATGCAATGACCAATTAAGCATTTTAAACTGAATATAAATGGAATTTGAACTGAAATTAAGCCCTTTTAAACTGAAAGAGGGGAGATTCAGATTAGATGTAAGGCAGAAATTCTTCCCTGTGAGGGGGGTGAGGCCCTGGCACAGGCTGCCCAGAGAAGCTGTGGCTGCCCCCTCCCTGGAAGGGTTCAAGGCCAGGTTGGACGGGGCTTTGGGCAACCTGGGCTGGTGGAAGGTTGCCCTGCTCATGGCAGGGGGATGGGACTGGATGGGCTTTAAGGTCCTTTCCAACCCAAACCATTCTGTGATAATTTCTAGGGGTTATCAGGACTCGTATTACAGTCCCCTAGACCCAAGAGATGTTTCCAAAGGGTCGCTAGGATTGATCAGTGCCTAAATCAAAGTAAGACTTGGATTTGCTTTCCAGCTGTTATCCCAGCTGTGAGTCTAATCTGTAAGAGCTGGAGATCAGGTTTCAAAACTGCCATAAAACACTTCTACCAAAGTGATATTTGTGACCCCAGCACAGATGTCTGAGAGAAGCATGAAGGGAGCAGCACAGACATTAAGAAAAAACTTTGCAGCCTCCTCTGAGCAAGAGAAGGAGTTACGAGAAGTCTCCAGGGACAAATCTCAGAATACTTTCAAAGACGTTCAGAAAGTAGCCCTGCCCTCAGCACCCATCTGTTAAGATGCAGTCCATCCTTCAGTACCCACTCTCCTTTCCTGTAGAGAACCTGACGTGACAAAAATCTGTGTTTTTCTAGAGCCAATGCTGAAATTGCACAAGTGAGAGGCAAGGCTCAGCAAGAGCAAGCAGCATACCAGGCCAGCCTTCGTAAAGAGCAGCTGAAGGTGGACGCGTTGGAAAGAACACTGGAACAAAAGGTAAATAGCAATTCAGCTCTTTTAACACAGAAGTCAACGGGATAACTAGAGTTAGGTGAAACTTCCCCAGGGTTAGGGGAACTTCATCCAGCTCTCCTCTGGAGCTCATACTGCAGCCAGGGTCTGCTCGAGGACCCATCTTCTCCTCACGTCCAGCTCCCCGGCCCCGGGAGAGCAAAATCAGCTTAGAACAAAATCAGCTGCCTGCACTGGGTGGTTCAGGCAAACAGACCCCTCTGTCAGGCTTTGATCTCAGCCCTGGACCTGCGCTCGGGCCCATCCAGGCTCGCTCAGAGCTCAATGTGCATCTGTGTGCCAGGCAGGGCCCTTGCTTTGCTTTGGTTCTCGGGTTTAATTCTTTCAGTTTTTGTTTCCACTTTTCATTTTAGCTGTAATTGCAGTGCTAGCTTATGTGCCTCCACTGTTAACACAGAGAGAATGATCAGATACCGATCTGTACAGCTTAGGGCAAAAGTGACTGTAGGAAATCCCTGTTTATATCCCGTGTTCTCTAGCTTGGCAGAGGAGCTTGCTTTCAAAATAGTGCAGCTTTTCCTTGCTTAGAGCCCCTGGAAAACAGGGTGAAAATAATGCTGTAAAAGTGCAGCCTAGAAACAAATTTACACTGTATCTTATTATCATGTGCTAGGAATGACTGCTATAAAACTGGCTGCTTTAGTGCTAAATTGTATTTATTGAAGTCAGAGAAGCTGTATGAGGAAATAAGTATATTGTTTGAATGCATTATACGTATATGTATGCATATTTATATATATATATCTGGCTATATGTATAGATATTCTGTTACCAGTATTGGAGAAAACTTAATTGTCCAACACTTCTCCCAAGGGTTGGATAATTTAAAAAACAACCTCACCTTAACTCAATCATATTTTTCATGATACTTAATATTATCTTTTATTTTCCAGAATAAAGAGATAGAAGAATTAACAAAGATTTGTGATGAACTGATTGCCAAAATGGGGAAAAGCTAACTTTTAACCAAATTTCTGGACTTCGATATTGAGTGCAATATGACCATTGGCACACTGATGTCCATACATTTATGTGGACAGGTTATATTTTCACTTTTTCGTATGCACTACTGTATTTTCTTTCTAAATAAAGTTGATTTAATTGTATGCAGTACTAAGATGACTATCAGAATTTCTTGCTATTGTTTGCATTTTCATAGTATAATTCATAGCAAGTTGATCTCAAAGTTCCTGTATCAGGGAGATTGTCAAGTTCTCTAAGAAATTACAAATTGCTGATCCTAGCCTTCCCTTTGTACATGAGTTCCCATGTTGGATGTCTTTTGGATTTAATATAAACATGTATTACTTGCATGGGGACTCTTGCCTTAAGGAGTGTAAACTTTATCTGCATTTGCTGATTTGTAAAATAAAATTTAAAATGAAAAAAAAAAAAAAGAAAATGCATGTCACTTAAATGAAATTCTCTATTGTAAATAAATTTTTTCGTTGAAAGTTGAAGATAAGTATGGCTCTTTTATGCATTTCACTTGCTTACTCCATGTGCAGTGCCAGACACAGCAGCTTGTATTAACTAATTCCTTCACAGAAACCACTTCACGGGTCTCTGCGTGGAGCACTCCGTGGGTCACAAGAATATACTACTTGTGCGCGTTATACCTTGCTCTCTCTCTAAATATATATATATATATATATATGCACTAGATTTGGACCACTCAGGTCTCAAGCATAGTCTTAATCCTCCAAACTCTTTAATACTCTGACCCCGATGCAGCAAATCCCGTAGGCCAGTGTAAGGAGACTGTTTGCATGAGTTGGAGCCTGCGACGTGCGATGGTGGGGTGGTGGTTTTGAAGCATGTCTATCACTGAAAGGTGAATTTATTTTCTTCTTCCTGCTACTGGAAGAATTTGCCTGCAGGGTTTGTGGTGATAAAGTATGTGTGATTAGAAGTACAACCAGAATAAGCTAGATAAGTAGCGTTCTCGCACACCTCTTTATCCTGTAAGTTATCCTCTGCAGAGGATTAGGTGTGTAAGACAAGCATTAAGGCTTTAATAGCAAACAAACTGCTTTCTCTGGCTAATGGTACATCTCTTGTATCTCCATGATGTGGACACTCTTCAGCCTGGTTCTTGTCAGCTCCCTTTTTGTACTCAAAAGTAAGTCAACTCCCTTTTCTTTCCTTATTTATTTCTTTTTAATTTCTGACTTCAGGCATAGCCGAGCCTCTTTGCTGTTTTGGGCTTCTCTCCTGGGTTGGTTTGGTTTCAGATGATTTTGTGTATGTGGTTAACAGAATTTCACCTCTGCTATGTAATGTAAACATAAATATGTATGCTAACAGATTGAAATGTCCCTGTGGACAGCAAGCGTGACTTCTGCTCTGCAAGTTTGAAGCATGGCATTTTAAATATATTTAAAATTCATGCATCCCTTAGAAAATACCGTGTAGTTGGAACCAAGGAAAAGAAAGAGGATCGCGTTACGGTTGTAATGTAATGTTTAAACCGAAGCAAAACTCTTAAGGTACACTGTTGTGCCTTCGGCTGAATCGGTATTTTAGAGAAAAGAAATTAAATATGGGTCATAGTAAGATTTTATGTGTTTACAACGTACTTTTTCATGGTACTGTGGACCAAAGATCATGACAGAGAGGGGAAAAATCATACTCCCAAGCTGTTGGAGCGGACTGCTCTGACAATGTTACAAGAAGGTGTGAATGCAATTACAGAACATCAGTTCTTGGATTATTTTAAGTGCAGATTATAACAATTTGTGGCTGTTTTTTTATCTTTAAAATCAGTATCCGGACCACTACTAAAAAATAAAAAATTGATAGGATTTGCAGAATCTTTATAGATTTTTTTTAAAGCTCTTTGGTTTTTTGTTTGTTTGTTTTTTGCATGTGCTTTAAACAAAATGAGACTGTGTAGCTGATATTTTACAATATTCTTTGTAAACTCTAAACACGACTGTTATAAGTGGTCTTTTTTTCCTTAATGCCAGGCGAAGCACTGCAGTGTTACACCTGTGTAGGTTCTAGTGATGAAGACTGTAACAGACAAGGGACTCAGCAATGTCCGGGGTACTCTGATGCGTGTGCGATCATTAGAGGACAAGCAAGTAAGTGGTCACAAACAGTTCAGACTCACTCCATTTTTGATAGTAGAAAGAAAGAATCAGTGTTGGAAAGAGAAGAGTATATAGTAAGCTAAGCAGAAAAACAAAGGGAAATGTTTCCAAACCCTATTAATAAATCTCGGTCCTTAATTTTATTGGTTTAACAGCAATCTTATGGAAAATCCCACTGAGTTTGATTTGTCAGTATGCATTGATGAGCCAGATCCACACTATGTGAAAGCTGTAAAAAAGCATTTTAAGTATTGGCCTGCTTAAATCTATTATTTTTAATATATATATATATATGTTATTTTTAATATATATATCCTTAAATCTGTTCTTTTCAACATAAATGGCTTACCTGGAAATTAAGAAGGAAAAGAAGCTAATGAGAGGTGCTGCACTTGAGCATGTTCAGAGATACTTAAGCTGCATCAGTTGTGTCTAAGATACATTACAATTATTCAGCTGAAGTGGGAGCTTGTTAGTGTGCTGTAATCGGATGCAGTTACGTTTATTCACTTGTGAGGAACGGCCAAACCTAATGTTGCTGAGTGTTGGATGGCCAGGTTCGTGCGGGGTGGGTGGGTGGGCAGGAGCGGGTGATGGGGAAGGTGCAGGGCCCTTTGGGTTCACTGTGGCTCTGTTGCAGGTGGCATCATGAAGTCCTGTTCGTTCAGGTCCTTCTGCGAGCGGGCATGGAGGGACGGGGCCAGAGCACCTGGGGTGAGCGTTCACTGCTGCTACTCAAGCAACTGCAATGCAAAAAGCTTGGCTTCAGGAGTCACCAGCTCCATGAGCTACTTCTCTCTCCTTGTCTTTACATTGTTGGGGCACCCGTTGTTGAAGCTGACATGAAGAGGAGGAGTCGGGGGAAGAGTGTCCTGAAGCAACAAGTCTGCCTTTATAGAAAAGGATGATTGTATTTCCTAATCACATTGCTCCATGTACTATATTTCTCAGGCAAAAAAGCAGTAGGCAGACCTGACAGGTGTTCAGATAAAAATTGTTTCATCTACAAAATATGTCTTGACCTATACGTAAGTAACGCTGCCCTCTTCTTGTGTGTAAGGGGTTGATTGTGTGAATATGTAACATTTTCCTACAATTTAGATAGTACATATAAAGAGAAAAAGAAATCTTAGCTGCAAGTAGCCCCATAGTAGGGTAAAGGATCAATATCTTCCAAATGCTGTTTACTGTTGGCAGACGTTCAAAAGCAAGCTAGAATTTTCAAGCACAAAGTGACAGAAAATTCTAGCAAGCAAATTAGTCTTTCAGAGAACATTTGCGAACTTGACAAAACCAGAAAACTTGAAATAAAGATGATTTAGTATTACTACAAACTCAGAAGGTCATTAAGAACAATGCAAGGAGGTGTGTTATGTATATTTGCTGCAAAAAGCCCTTCCAGTCCTCTTTCCTGATCTTTTGAGAATCTTACCACAACATTGGAGGAAGAAGGAAAAAAAAAAAAAGCTTGGAAGTTCTTTTGTACTGGTAAACTCTCTCCAAAGATCAGCTCATTCTACCTCTACTGCCCATTTGAGAACAAGTGGTTAATCCCTGTTTTGTAGGCAAATTATAACTCCGGTAATAACTTTTATTTTTAATCCAAATTCTTGCTGTTTCAACTGTAGTTAATTCTTCACTGTCCTAAACTTCATTCTTTGAGAGTAAGAGTATATATCTGCCCCTTCAGTGACATGATTGAGTTGATCTGTGGTGGTTTATGTATCCTTTTCATTTTGCAAAGTGAATGAAATTACTTGGAGATCTTCAGAGATGTAAGGAACTAAATCAGCATTTTTAATAATCCCATTCATTGCAGTTTTACCAAGTAAATGATCCAGAACAGGCCACATCGTAGAAGGCATTGTGCATCACTGGCTAGTAGGCAGACGGGCCTTTGAAGTGGATATGTTGAAACTAGGCGAGACAAGGAGTGACAGAATGCACGATGTGACCGCACTACGCAGGGTCTATGGTACCAGAGAGCAGGGTGGTACCTCCTTTGGTTCAAAACTCAAGAGGGACAGACAAGCAGCTGAGTGATATTTGTAGATTTTAATGTCCAGCTGTGATGGTCTGATTGAATCTCTGGCATGACACATGTGTAGGACTGGCTTAAATGAAGTAGAGGTGGTCTTTAGAGTTCTAGTTGCACAGTTGGAGGAAGATTTGGTCATTAAGTTTATGGAACTCACAAAATATGTGGCAAAGTGGCTTTTCCACTAGCTTCGTGTTGTGACTTTTTTTCAGTAGAATTATTTGAAAAATCAATTCCAGGCAGCATGTCATAGAATTCTGCACATTCACAAATATTTTATTAAGGTTGCAAACCCTATAGCTGCTTCAAGTGAAATCAGTGAAACCTCCTTGTAGAGTTTAACCCTAACCTGCCTGGTAGCTGTTGCCTGGCACAGGGACCAAGCTGTCTCCGTGTTTTATTGTACTCTTTCCTCAGTATGGATCCTCTCATCATTGTATGTAGATTGTGGCTTCAGACTGGGCTCTCAGACAAGGCGGTTCTGGTCTGTGCTTAGTTGCTAGGCACAAGTCTGATAAAGCTGTTGACTATAAAGGTTGCAACAATGCAACAGATCTTGGCCGAGAATGTTAATTTAGACTTAAATACCTCATCTGTGTAAAAATCACGTTGGTTTAAGTATTTCTCATTTCATTCTCAGCTTGAATCAGTTCCTTCAATCTGTTCTGCTACAGGAAATATGTATTGTTTGTATCTTTATTTGCTGATTGTTCTGTAATGATAAATCTGTATTGAATGTAATCTCTGTATATGCTCAGTGCATTTCCTTAATGAGAAAATAAAATACATACAATGGTTGACAATGTCTCTCGATAAAACAAAACTGCATTTTTTAATTGGGATTTCCAGTTGCATCTGGTGTTCTGTATTCTAGCAGGAATTCTGGGTTTTTTTCTGTGGGATGTAGTTCTTAAATCTGTTAGATAAAATAGTGAATGTTGATAGTTTTCTTACTGTGTTATTTCCACGATAAAATAAGAAGGTAAGGCTCTATCCTCTTGACAAACACCATCTGTTGTTCCTGACTACAGCCAGGACTCGGAGCTTCAGGCAGCTCACAGCCTCCCACTGCCTCCGTTTGATTCTGCCACCCAGCACGTAACGGGCTGTGTTTTACTTTTTATGGGTCTGACATTTTCCCTGCCTAATTATGAAGCCCAAGTGTGCATGCATGTATATATCTAGAATTGATAAACGATATTTATGGACTGATGATACCAGAGAGGCTTCACAGTGGTTCTTGGCACAAACATTAACAGGAAGACAAGCACAGAAAAAAATGGAACAAACCAGAAGGAATATTTTTAAAACCCCATTAAAAATACAGAAAATATTTTCAAGTTTCCATTGCCATGACTCTGCAGAACTATTCCCAGTCATATGTAAAATAAAAAGTAATTGTGGAAAGCTTGCTTGTTCTGAAGTCTAATCCTGGTGTAGTGGTGCACTCTTGCTGTCTTCCTCAATGTTGACAGACAGTTGGGACAAAGGGAGCAGAAACTGATGATGAAATGCCTTCTGCTGCGGCTGAAAATGATAGGACTTCTTTTTTGTCTGGTGTATTAGTTGGAGCTGTGGAGTGGATAAGCTGAGTAAGTACCGGGTTTGAGTTTAATGTGGACCTCTCGCCTTCAAGGAAGGATCTTGAAAGCTAGAGATTCTTAATTTCTGATTTATAAATGAAACTCTCAATTATAAAATACAGCTTGTTGGTCTCACAGATGGCCCCAAATAACTCCATGATTGCTTTATATCCTCTTGTTTTTGGCAGTACAGACACTTTTTTCTTATTTTCCCAGCCTTCTCAAAGACAAGAGCCTCTGGGACCTACCAGGAGGGCACATCTGATCAAAGTGCCCCTGCACTTTCTCAAAGAGCATAAATGCAAATGTATGACTTAATTTGTGTCAATATTCATCCACACCTGACTTTTCCTACTTTTCCTGCAGTGAGAGCAAGGTTCCAAGCTGTCTTTGTTCTTGGTGAGGAATAAGGAATTCTGGAGGCTCGTGAGCTTTAAAATCCAGAGAAGATTACCTCAGTACCCGCGCTGCTATTTAATGGAAGAAATTTGAATTGCATCTTGGTGTCACAGACCACAGTTTTATTTTTAACCTTTTTTTCAATGTGAAATGTTAGTCATCTGGCTCTGTTCAGTAGGGATGCAAACGAACACCCTTGTGCCTTGTGCTATCACGCCTCTGTGTGCAGTGGAAGCCCCACTGTGACAGGTTTCATCGTGAGCATCACCTCAAAGGGTCTCAACCTTTCTGAAGTCTGTAGATGTTTAGGACGTAGCCCGGAACTGTTGGCTGTGGCTGGTGACTGCCCCTGGGGAGGGGTTTTATGATTTTGGAATCAGAAGTCCTGACTGCAATTCATGGATCAAGGTTATCACCCTGCATACACATACACTCCCTCTTATCATCCAAAGCCAGCAGCACACGGGTTATTTTTAATTGGTAAATTTATGATGTGCTTAGACGTAGCATATTTATTCCCAACCGAGTGAAAAAAAAATTATAACAGTGTTAATCCAATTAACTGTGTATAAAGAGTGTAGCTCGAAATTCATCATGTTGGTGGGGTAGGTACATGTAAACTTTGTGAGCATCTGAACAAAACAAGGGAAAAGCCAATGTGGGATTCAGTTCAGAAAAAAACACAGAAGCAGCACGTGATACTTGGCAGCGTGACTTTATGGAAAGTAGGTCTTGTCAAAAACATCTCATTTGAGGTTACGGATTTTTTGCTGATAAAGGCAAATACATAGATTTTGCAACACATTTCAGATAAAATTGCAGTCGTGATACGCAGACTGAGAGTTCAGGAGCCAGAAGAGTGAAAGACTTGTAAAAAAAAGTTCACAGCAGAAAAGCACCCAAATGTTATCTTGGACATGGGTGATCTCACATCATCTTTCTGACAATCTCAGGATGTTACTGTAAGAAGTGTCACAAAAAGAAGGGGCTGTCAAAGTACTAGCATGTCTGCATCAAGATAGTCCTATATGTCACCCTATATGTTGCCATAGGGACAGGTTTCCAAGGGAGACCGGTAATGCACTTTTCTGGGACAAAACTAAAGCCCAGAATGGGAGGATGGGGTCGAGCATTTTCACATTTGTACCCATTTTTTTTGTAGGCATTTGTACCCACCGAACCCTCCTCTGCTCCACACTTAGCACCAGTAATCTGTGAAGGAGTACACTATTACTAAAATTGCTTACACTTTTTCTAGCAACCTGCTTTAGCCCAGCAGGCAGTATTTCTTTCGAAAACTACCCTTTTAGCTGCTAGCTCAAAGGACTTGTAAGTATGAGGTATCATTTGAAAGGCGAAGGGCAATTTCTCACTTGAAGTTGTTTCCCTTTTCTGAAGTCTTCCTGCCCTTCATCCTCACCAAAATGTTTTTCATTTTTTGCTTTAAACACTCAAGGGGGGAGGTGTTTGGACACTGACAAAGACTTGGCCAAAAAATTAAGGCTGGTGCTCAAATGCAGTCACTGATTCCTACCGCCTTCATTAGAGATGTCTGTCATCTTATTTTAAGCAGTGCTGGTCACCCTCAGTTTCGGATTTTCAGTGCAAAATGTCAGAGTCTGCAGAAGAGACCTGGAGCTCAGACAGACTGCGTGGCATCTCTTCGGCCAGGTCAGGGCCTGATTTTGCTCAAAGACAATTTTTTCACGCGGGTTTTTTTGCTCCTGTGCTCTCCCATCCTTCACAGAACTTTTGCGATCTTGAGGATGTTCTTTACCTCCCTTTAGTAACTTGGTCTTATCCCTCTTTGCAGCTTGTGGAGGACTTTTATCAAATGAAAATATCCAAAATGATGTATTTATTAATTTCAAATTCTCATGTGTAGGTGTCAAGGGACTTCAGATTTCTAATAGCATAATAATCTCTAAATTGTGTCTCCCAACTCTTACGCTGATTACTGATTTCAGTCTTTATCAGCATGATAGAATTTGCTCTATATTATTTTATGCTGGGTATATGAAGATTTAATAGCTAAGGCCTATTTCCAGAGAAAACCCCTGCCCCACCAGCAGGACGGGGTGCCAGACACCCAGAAGCTGCGTTTAAAGCAGGATCCCTTTAAATGACGGTCAGCTGTGAGCATCGAGCCTTGCGGGGGCTGCAGAGCTGGGGGTTAAGACACCCATTTAAAGCAATCCACTGCCACAGAAGAGACATAAGCACCTTTGCAGTATCAAATGTCCTCAGTGCTTTTTTTGGTCTCGCCTCTGTATTTCACTGCATCTGTGAAAGCTGCTCCCACCAGCTGTACGTGGGCAGGTAAGAGCAGTTAGCGACAATCCCCATCTCTCTCCCCATTTAGTCTTTCTAGGGGTTAAGCTTTACTTTCAGGAGCCATCTTTTTGGACATTTCTTTTGCACTGCACCGCTAACAGTGCTTATGAGTATTTGGCAACCTCCGTCACTTCAGTTTCCACATTCTCCCCGCCAGCTATGACTCCTCATATTGGATAAACATGTCTGGTTTTGTTAAATACTCAGTTTCAATGAATATGACTCTGGAAAGAGCAAATCAGTTACCAGGATGAAACAAATCCATGAGTGTGGCAGTTAACTGAGCCAGGAAAAATGTTCATCGGGAAGTCATCCGAGCAGGGCTGTGCCCGTGGGGCATTGGCAGTGGGTTTATTAGCATTCCTGTAATCAAGCATAAGAGGAGCTCATGAAGAGGAGATATCTACCAGGCTGGTTTGCTTTTGTGCAGCAGATGAAAACGAATGGCTTATCCCTGGGTTGGTCTGGTTAATCCTCCCCAAGGTTTAGGACAGGGAGAAGCTTCTGCTAAAGCATCCTCCTGACGCAGCTCTGCTCTGTTGACTTTTTCTACATTTAGTAGATCTGAATCCTAGCACAGTCATGGGGTCAAAACCCTGGTCCTGAGATGGATATGTGTGTGAAAAAAAAAAAAAAAATCTGTGTGTTTTCAGGGTGCGGTGCTCTCGAAATGAGGGTGGGTTTGCAGTTAAGCAGGTTTCACCAATTGCTGACAATTTCAGCTGCGATATTTTAGGAACTGTGCAAGCCAATAAGGCTTTCAGAGCTGGCCTCGATGAGACTCTTCTGAGGATGATGACAGGTAGGGGGAAAAAAAAAAACAACATAACTTTGATCTGACACCTCCTGTTAACATTTGAGAGAAGCAGTCCCTGAAAAAGCCATCTTCTGCCTGCTTAAAAATGAGGATCCCTTGTGGAAACTGAAAATAATACTTCGGTCATGAATGATCAGCAGTCTAGTGATCTCATCTGACCTTTACGTTAACATGGCTTACCCAAAGCTTTTTATGCTTATCCAAACTGGCTCCAGACCACACTGCAAACCGGAGCTATTTGGGGCAAATCCTGGTGACCTCTCAGCTTGCTCTCATCAGGAGAATGAAGAGAGGATTACTAGCCCATGGATGGGGTATTCCAAGCCAGCAAATAAAACAGTCCTCCCTGTCTTGGAGCTGATTTCTAAGTCATGGTATGCATGAGGATCTTTCTGTGCCCAGTCTCACAGACCAGTTCTCCAGGAGACAGATGGCCTGCGGGCTGCTTTGGTCTCGAGAAATACAGAGTCAGCCACAGCGCTTAAAATAGTTCTTAAGATAGTTCTCTTTTTCTTTCTTTTTTCTTTTTTTTTTAAAAAAAAAACAATTTTGCTCTAGATTTGCCCAGCAACTACAGAAGTGTTTTCATTCACGTTATTTTATTTTCATACCTGGGAAACTAAGGTCAAGGTATCCACAAGCCCCAGTCAGGCAGAGGAAATAGGATTGGAGCTGATGGCTGAAATTAGGACAAGGTTTAGCGATGTTGCTGCTGTTGGAAGTTTGCCCTGGTTGAGGCGAGTTGCCTGCAGACAGACACCCACCCTCAGGTGTCTCAGTTCTGTCTCAGCTCCAGGTCCCCTCTCAGAGCCGGCCGTCTGGATGTCAGCTTTGTCCTGCTTTCCTGCCGGTGGCTGCTGGGAATTTGGATGCATTTTAAATTGGATTAGACTCTGCTAGTTCGGCATGAAAAGTCTAAAGAGGCTGCAGTGCCAAACCAGGGGCTCATTTATAGAGTTTTTGTTGAGCATCAGTGCGCTCATTCTTGATTCTTTCTGCAGTAAAATCACCTTCATTGCTTTGCTGCATAATTTACAAGAGAAACTCCTTAGGGTGTCACCTAATCAATGTAATTCCACTCAGTCAACAGAAAGCTTGTCTTCAAGCCCTCAGCTGAGGCACACCGGTGTCCCCAGGCAGCACAGAAGCTCTGGCGTCTGGGCTGGGACGTACAGGATGGATGAGCTCCTCAGATCTATGTACCACCGTGGCCTCCAAAAAAGGGTGGCACGCTGGACAGGTAACACAAACACATCTTATGGTTTTGCTATTTGTGTACAAATTAAAAAAAAAAAAAAACACATAGAAACAACAGAAATTTACAATAGAACAATATATAATACAAATACAAGCTTTGGAAAATGCTCTTGCAGGGGTGACAGACTAAAGGCAGAGGTGGGGGAAGGTTTGGGAGGAGGTGGAAGTCTGCACTGAGGCCAGCTAAGAAAACTGGAAGGAGAAACAGGCACAAAAGTCCTTCTGCATATCTGAAAACTCTTAATATTTAAGTTTTCCTTCTCTTAGGTTATACACCCAGAAACCCCATCCAAAGGAATTGTTTTTGCCCACATGCAGAAGATCACAGAAGATGCTGGTCCAAGTCAGAAACTTTCATCTGAGAGATGTGCCTTGGGAATTGCACTTTATTTTCCCTGATTCATGTAGCAGGTTTTTAAAGCATGTTTTAACTTTTTCCTTATAAGTATCCTTGAAGTGTTGGGCTTCCTGTGGAATCTTCATTGGGTCTGTTTATTTAAATCCAGAAACTGTTGGAGCTTTTTGCATTGCTTGCATTCTTTGGATGCTCCTGAAAGCTTGAACTCAGTCTCAGCTTCTTAGGGCAGTGGCAGGAGTGAATGGGGAACATGGGACACTGCAGACCAAGTGACCTAAGGCTGGCCACTGCCAACCTCCCTCTGCCAGCAGCCTTACTCCTGCTGCTGCCTTTCTGCTCTTCTGCAGGAGTGAGATAACACATCAGAAAACTAACTCCTCAAAAGTGGAAAAAAGCTTGGCAGCTTAATTTCTTGAAGCATTTCAAAGGGGACTAAAGCAGGGCGGGGACAGGACAGAGAAAAAAGGACCACCCATAAAAGCTACACCTCCATAGGCTTTCCTACACTATTTTATTTGCATGATGAGCACAGATGTCCATACGAAGGAATCGCTATGTGTTTTGTCTAACAAAGCTCACCGTGGTCTGGGAAGGCCCATTCAAGCGTGGCTTTGCTGGAGGTTTGGCTGTGGCAGGTTGTGATGTGTCTTATCCTGGAATATTGGCTGCAAGCCATCTCAAAGACCTGCTGTTGCCCACTGTACTGCATTATCTTCAAGTGAAATGGGAGCTGCCCTGCTTCTCACACCTACAGAAGGACGGGGTACATCTAAAAACTTCCAGAGGTGTTAGCTGCATGTTTGATTTGCTAATCCTCAACACTGAGCTGCGAAAAAGCAGGAAAAAAAAGGGCTGGGAAGGAGGGTGGTGGTACAGAAGCTGCAGCCCTCACAGATCGTGATCAGGGTTTCAAGACAGGACAAAATGAAAATAGCTTTCAGCCACGCTGGCTCTGCTGAAGTGAAGTATTTCTCAGGAAGAGCTATTTGTTTTGTGGTATTTTTTATACTGTAAAATGTCGTTCAGATATGCTTACTTGAAGTAGAAATGCATATCTCAGCGGAATCAAAAATGCTAAGGTTAGATGAAGGTAACCACCTTCATTAGTAGAGACTCACGGGAGCACGCTGTGCGATATCGCTCAGCTTTTTAATTGCTTTCAAAAATAGAAGTATACACAAAGCACTGTGTTAACCCGTGAAAAGTCAAACAATCTCACTGATGGCAAAGGAACAGCATACGCACAAAAAAAAAAAAAAAAGCCACAGAGGGACGTTTATGGCAGCAATAAGCAGTTTTCACTTACCCATCACTGTGACGGGGCTGGCAGGCAGCAGTGTTAGCCATCCATTTGCTGCTCAGCATCCGTGAAATGCTTTTTGCTGGACCGGTTCCCTAGCAATACTTCCAATTCTGAAGCCAAGCTGTTCTCTCAAGATAGCTGAAGCACATAATTTTATATATACGATGATATAGAATAGCTCTGTTACAGTGGTAAAGCTAGCAGGGAATGAAAGCAGCCTACAAAACTATATCCCAGGCAGGAGGAGTGATCCCTGACATAGTGTGTGTTCCTCTCAGCATTTCATGCCCTGAATAGTAGGGATGCGATATCTTGGTTGTGAAAGATGGGGATGTTTTGAATGAAAAATTTTTTTAATTTAAAAAAAAAAAAAAAAAGCAGCAGTAGAAGGAAAATCTGCACATTGTCAAATCACCTTGATCTGCAGTAGTTATCTCATTACAAGGAAGGGGATGAGCTGACCCATAGTGGGAAGGCATCAGTGGAAACGCTCCCGTGCTCTCTGAATCCAGTGATGAAATTCAGATAAAGCACATGATAATTTTCAGACATTACTGTCCCTCAGATGCACGTTAGGCTGCTGCTCCTCGAATTTTGCTAGCACTTCTGTGCTGCTGTTTACTCACAGTGGTGACCTTGGTGACCGAACGGCATTTTGACCCATAGTCTGGATTTTACTCCACTTTCCTTTTCAGGTGTTTATTTTCTGTGTCTCTCGACAGGAGAGCCTCACCCACAGCATCTCTAGAGTGAGAGAATGGCAAAAAATTATTGTCTCTATTACCTTGATGCAGTACATGGAAATGAATGTTGATCACATGCATGAAACAAGTCCTCTTGGTTTGGTATTTTAATTAGAAGTAATGCATAAAAACTTAAAATCTTAGTATTTTTCTTGGATTATCAGAGTACAAAAACCTCTCAACAAGCAGCAACCAGATAAACTTCTTTTACAGACAGAAATTATTAGTGTCTCTTTCATATGTCTGTATTTGTCTTATCTGATTTATTCAGCCGTCTGGCTTGGAAACCTCATTTTTACACATCCAAAATAATGACAGCAATGACAGTGATTGACAGGAATTTTGAAAATTAAGAATCAAAGCCACTACAATTTCATCTGTAGCCCCATTCTGTTAATATTTAAGTGTCCTTAAATCGCACTTAATTTGCGCATTCATCATTTGTTCCTTTGATGGAGCAACATATCAAAGAGCAATAGAGAACTGACTGATTAGGATCATCAGCAATCACTTATTTTCTGTTCATTAAATTACTTCACAGCTGCCTGATGTTCTCCAAACAGGAGAAGTATTAGAGGAGCTTTCATGCTCAAGTCAAGTAAAAAGAAATCAGTGCTTCTGGAGAAACATATATAAATGCAAGTGATACACGTACAAATATAGATACCCACTGAAACCCACCCAACAGGTTGAAGAACTGGAGTATATATGTTATCTTTTCATACTGATGAAAATAAAATTGAACAAATAAATTCTGACAATATCAAAATCAGACAGATGTTTTACAAGGGGTCTTATGTGTGGTCCTGGGAATGTAATATTATCTTTTAGAAATAAGGTTATACAACAGTTAAAGCACCTTTCATCTGAGGTTTTGGAAACCCTTCAGACGAGCACCCCACTTCTACCTCAGACTTTCTCAAACACTCTCTCTTCCCTCTTTCTCTGTTCTCCCTAGAATTATGGAGGGCATTAGCAGCCGGCTTGCTCTGCAGTGCTGCATCTCTTTCCTCTCCTCAGCTCCTCTCTTGTCACCCCTGGCCACTCTGGTCTCTTCAGAATCACTAAAACGTTTTTTTTCCCCTTTTCTTTCTCCTCCATATACTGAAATAATGGAGCTATCACTTATTCATGCTCCCGTCACCCCAACTCATTTTCAAATTCCTTCTGAAAACTCTTTTTTTCCCAGGAATTCCTTCTTTCGTCCAACTGGCAACGGTGCTTTGTGACTTCTCAACTGTTGCTCAGCTGCTGCCCGCCTTGGCCCTGTGGCTGTCTCCCACGCAGGGTATCAGGCTTCCCATGCTCTGCTTACAATACTAGGAAACTTAACACCCATTCTGGAGACTGTTAATGTGAAAAGATCTTTCGAGGTTTCCTCAAAAAAAATGCCAGAGAATGTTTTATTGGCAAACAGCTGTTAGTAATGAGAGTTCTCAACCTATTCCGATTTAACTATTAAAATCACCTTTTAACTCACATCTCTTGGCTTCTGATTACAGAATAAAACCATTTCTTGTAATAAACTTTAAAAATATTTTTTTTCCTCCGTATTGCAGGTGTCAGTCCATCACGAAGCGTGGAGTTTGCTCAGTTATGTCTGAGCCAGGTGAGACAAACACCACTGAGGCCTGGGAACATTCCTTGGGGTGGGAAGTCTCAAGGTGACCAAACTGGGAACCAGCTCGGGAACCTTCAGACTGGTGTTAGACACCTCGAAGCCCTTGGAGAAATCCTTTCACATGCACTGTCTTGCACATAACATTTGTATGAGTCTTTGTATTACGTTACTTGAGAAAAATTGGGCTTGAAATCTGTTAACTATAGCATCTACCCAAATTTAAGATGCTGAATAATTCTCCCATCAGTTTATGCCTATCTGCAGTGAGGTCTTTTAAGTAGATGAATTTCTTTTCTGTGGAGTTTGAATGTTACAAGCATGAAACAATGTGATGAAATCAATATGATAATAAAATCACAATAATTACAGGCGGGCGGGCGGCCCCGCGCACTCCCCGCGCCCACCAGCAGATGGAACCCGGGATTTACAAATAAATGGTTTCCCGGGGGCTTGGGCTCTCCCCTAGTTGCTTAACCAGCAAACACAGCAGACCTCAAAAGACGGCTTGAATCACAGAATGGTTTGGGTTGGAGGGGACCTTCAAGATCATCCAGTCCCACCCCCTGCCCCGGGCAGGGCCACCTTCCACCAGCCCAGGTTGCCCAAAGCCCCGTCCAACCTGGCCTTGAACCCTTCCAGGGAGGGGGCAGCCACAGCTTCTGTGGGCAGCCTGTGCCAGGGCCTCACCCCCCTCACAGGGAAGAATTTCTGCCTCACATCTCATCTAAATCTCCCCTCTGTCAGTTTAAACCCGTGACCCCTTGTCCTATCCCCACACCCCTGATCCAGAGTCCCTCCCCCCTTTCCCGCAGCCCCTTTCAGCCCTGGGAGGCCGCTCTAAGGTCTCCCCGGAGCCTTCTCTTCTCCAGCTGAACCCCCCAACTCTCTCAGCCTGTCCTCACAGGGGGGCTCCAGCCCCCCAGCATCTCCGTGGCCTCCTCTGGCCCCGCTCGTGCAGGTCCGTGTCCTTCTGCTGTTGGTGCCCCAGAGCTGGACCCAGCCCTGCAGGGGGGTCTCACAGAGCGGAGCAGAGGGGGAGAATCCCCCCCTCGCCCTGCTGCCCACCCTGCTCTGGGTGCAGCCCAGGACATGGTTGAAGCAAACCTTGTTCCTCAGCTCCCCTGACAGACCTGCCTAGGGAAACTGCCCCAATGTTTAGTGCCTTGCACACTCCATCCCTGAGGTCAGACTGGCTTGTAGGTCCCCTACTTCAGGTGCGACATTATTTTACTGTCCTCAAAAGTAATGCTTCCTGCTAAATATTACATTGTGCACTGGCCATTTCTGCTGCGTCCTGCAAAAGCAATCATGTGCTGAACACACACCTCACCCGTGCGATGACCGCAACCACTGCCAGCCTGAGATGAGCCAGGCACCTCCAGGCCTCGGTCTGTTTGGGGCTGTACAAATGTAAAGGGCGGGGCTGAGTCTCCAGTATGATCCTGGCCAGAACGCGGGAGCGAGTTCCCCACGAGTTGCATTTCTACACGAAAATCCTAAAACGCTCTTGGAGATGTCCATGCTATTTTAGGATGATAATAATGTGCTACATCACAAATCGACCAATTTCCTTCTGTCCTTGAGTGACCTTGCAAGCATTCTTGCAAAAGTTAAATCAGAAGACCTGTTTCCCAAACCAGGTGCCTGCAGGTTTGTTTTTATTACACGTCCCTTGCCAGATGTCCCTGTGTGCAAATACTAGATCTGTTAGACATTAATTCCCACCTCAGCTCCCTGCCTCCAGGACAGAAAGGATGGCACGTCTGTGGGGATGCAGTCGGAGAGCACTGGAGCAGTGCTGCGAATGTACACCAGCCTTTCCCCATGGGGTGAGTACTGGCTTGTGAGTTTTCTCCTGCTCTTTTTCAGAATTTCTGCTTTCTGCAGAGACACCAGGCTGGTGTGTGGACCGGTTATGCTCTAGTTATTCCCTTACACAGAATGACTTTGTCTTTATGCCAGTGCAGTAGACTCAGGCAAATACACTGTTGAGTGGCCAATAAAAAGATCAATATGTAAGGCAGGTGTAATGGATTGTACTCAAAGTGAGAACTCTTACACTGCACTGACTGTAATATCTTACCTAAAAAAAAAAATATTAAAAACCTCCTCCTTCTGTTTAGCTATTTTATCTAGACCTATTTCAAACTCTTGCAACCATTCTGCGTGATATTGGCATCATTAAGAGTTTACTTGTTATGAAGGCTCTGAAATTCATCGTCATGTCTTAACAGCTACAAGGGCAACCATAAAAAAATAGTTCCAGGTCTACCCTGTAAACATGACCACAGGGATCCAGAGCAGAGGGAAGGCTGATGGGATGAGGCTTTGAACTGAACATCAGCCTTTTACACCCAGATACATAAATAGCTTATTTTTAAAAGATAGCTAAATCTTTCCCCACAGATTTATAAACATTCTTCCATGTCTGGAAACACTGTGTTGTAACATAGCATACCATGGAGTGGAGCATTTTAAAACAAACAAACAGCAAAGAAATGACGATGGGCATGAAAACATGAAAGCTAATTTTCTGGAAGATTTGTTGTTGCTGCCCTTTTAAAATGAAACAGTCTGTAGATTTGTAAGAACGTTCAAAATATTGACAGTCTAACCTCCCCCGCTTTTGTTTCTAAGCTCTTCCACCTTCAGCTGCAGTGCAATTTTTTGATATTAGGTGCAGTTTCTCTCTAACAGAAGCCCATCTGGTTAATTCTGTTCTAATAAGAAGCTCAAACTTAATGAAAGTTAGCAATGATTAGAGAGTGCCGTAACCTGCTCATCACAAAGACTGACTTAGGATAAATGTGGTGAAGGGCTTTTTCCCTTCAGGTTCCTGATTTTAATATCTAATGAGGATCTGAAAGTCAGTTAAATGAGAATAGTCTTGATAGATAAACATAGCCAGCACTTTGGTAAACAAGAACCACCCCCTAATCCATGTAATATTCTCATTAATGTTAATTAACTCGAAATGAAATAGTAGGCTGTAGAACTTTATCTGAAATGTAATACAGCATCCTCACTGATTTCTCGGGGACACCCAAGTGAAGACTGATACTAAAGCAAAGTTATCTATCTCCTTTGCTCATTCACATTTGTTATTTACCAGCCGTCGCATTTCTTTGCTGCAATTAGGGGTGGGGGTGTCCTGCCGTCCTGTGCTCCACCGGAGGCGTCAAGCGTGGGTTACTGTAATCCAGGCAAATACGGGACAGATGTTTAATTCAAAAGGACCTGTACTCTCATCTAGAACTTGCTGTGCACCATCCGATCCTTCCTTTGCAGAGGCTGCCATTTCTTTCAGGATTTTAACGCGTTAGCTACCAGTTGTACTAATTGTCTTTCCATTCTCAACCCAAATTTTCCAATTTTAACGTCAAGTGTTGAGCACAAACACAAACACATGGCTGTTCGTTCCTGTTAGGCCCCTCCACTACAAAGCTTGCTTTTCTGACTTCTGATGTAACTCATCATGACGTCGCCTTTTCCACTGGAGATTCAGTACTTTTTCCTTTACACCGGCTGTCATCACAAACACCTGTGGCCACTGGATTCCTCCACACACGCACTCACTTTTCGAGCGGTACGTCCTTGACGTGTACGTTTTCTCTGGCAAGGCTTGGTTTCCTTACGGTCAGCCAGGGATTCTTTCTGTCTTCTGGCTTGAAACTGCTCACTCAGAAAATCTGCTTGCTCAGGCTCGGATGAGTTCCCTGGGTTCTGCCTTTCAGGTTAGTGCTGGATATGGACTACAGGACTCCTAGCATTTCATCTCCTCCAGCCTGAGCTTGTTCCAGAACCTCCTTTCTGCAGTACCCAGTATCCCTCTGATGCCAAAAAGCATCACCCATAAACTTCACTCTTCCTCCAGGGTGTCGGTGCTCCCCAGCTGATCTGAAATCCTCACGCCCTACAGCAAGTCATGGTGTAGGTCTCACCACTCCAACTGTCCAACTGTCTCCCTTTGTCTGTGAATGTGTAAATCATCTGTCACTTTTCTTCTCCTTATTAATCAGGTAGCCACTATATAAAATAGAAATTGTTTCTTATGTTGAAGGAAAATTTAATAAACAAGGAAGGCCGGTATGTCTCTAGTAATTGTGAAGACACAGTAGAAATCTATTGTATTTATAATTTTGATAAGGACATGTGAAGAAATAGGCTTCTGCACTCAAGACTCAAGTATTTTACCCCTTTGCAAGCTCTAATGCAGGACAGTGATGAGTTGCCAGTGCTGCCATGGGCACCAAGGGGATGGTACAAGTGACGCTGCTGCAGTGCTTTCTGAAACGAAAGGTTTGTTATCATTGCTCTTTCGGTGTCTTCTAGCAGGCACTTTCACCCCTGAAGCCACATAAAACCAAGCCAACCCCAAACCAGGAAAGCACTCGGCTCTCACCTGTGGTCTGCGAGAAGCTGCTCGGGGCTGGAGAGCTTTGTGTCCAACAGCAAGCGTGTTTTAGATGATCTAGCCCTTACCCTGGGACCTTCACCAGCAGAGATGCAGTGAGAGATCAGCTGTATTAGATTTTCCAGAGCAAAAGCCACAGTCTTATGATTTCCCAAATAGTTGTAGAAGTCCGGTCTACGACTCCCCACACAATGCTTCCGAATATATTGTGATTGGAAATGGTGTCTTAGGGCTGATCTCTCCCTGGCATGGTAATATAGAATAAATAACTTATGCCAATCTGTTATTAACAAATCTTTTCTTCCTGCAGGTTATTTACATTCCACGAATTTCACCTACTGAAAACAACTCTCTGGTGGTTCTTCCTAATGATAAAACCAACTGCCCAGACAATTCCAGACCGTGAAACAGTTCTGCTGTATTTAGCAGGTAAGGAAGTGAATTTGCTTGGAAAGAAATGAATTCAATTCCATTTCATGCTCTCTCTGAAATGCAAATTTTTATTTTATTAATGCATTTTCCTACATCACCAAGAATCTTAAATAAGTGTTTCAAAGTACACATTTTTATTTCATCTCTTAAGTGTTCATGGAGAACCAGACAAATCTGTTTTATTTCTTATAGCGATTATAGCAAATAAATGTATAGTCCATTTGTTGCAGCACCTCTATGAAGAAAAGGTCCTGAGCAGGAAATTACCCTCAGGCCCCAAATTATATCTTGCTGGAACCTGAATCACATTTTTTTGAGAGCTCCTATAATGCGTGGGAGACAATAATGATCTGTACTGAGATAATACAAATAATTTTCTTAGTCTTCGCAGACTGAAATTAATTGGTCCTAAGCACAGCTTTAAATATGTGACATTAAAGAAGCACATAGGTACCATACAGGAATAAGCTACCTTACATTTTAATGTTGCATCATTGTCTCATTTTGTATTCCTGGCCACGTGATATTGACTCTGGAACAGGAGACAAGATGTTTTAATTACTCATAAATAATTATGTAAATGTACATAGCAATGCTTGTTGAAATTAATCATCCATTAGCACTCTGGGGGAAAAAAAAAAAAAAAAAAAAAGAAATGCAAATCAGATGAGAGATTGCTGCTGAAAGATGAGTTGAAATTCTGTTTCATTTCACAATCACCATTCATGAAATATGCGCGATGAATATCGATTTACCCTGCTGAATAAATCTGCCTGAGGGAGGAGACACTTCCCAGTGAAGGCAAGTAATATTTGTCATAATTAAAGGCCCATCAAGAGATTGCAAAGAAACTGATGGAGGAGGATAAACTGCTTTTTATTCACATTTGTGGATAAGGACAGAGTAATGCAAAAGAGACACTTAAGTGAATTTACTAAAAAGGTATTGAATATTAAAAAAAAAGACAAAAACAAAGCATCTAGTCTCAGTGTCTTGTAAGATGGTGTGAAATTAATTCTTAATTCTGATTTTGGCTTCTTTAACCAGTTGATGAGCTAGGCTGGCCCTTGAGCTGTCCCACAGTGCCACAGACCTTCCCTCTCTGGGGTGCTGTCCCACCGATGCCCACCCTGCCTCGGCAGCTCCTTGCAGGGCAGAGGAGATGGAGGACACCGTGAAGACCACAGGAGCAAAGCAAAAACAGCCGAGGGCCTTTTCTGACCTTTTACCCTTTACTTGATTGCTTATTTCTTTAAAGCGAATTTACTTATGGTTTTTTTTTTTTAATTTAGTTTTTTCTCCTGCTATCCCCATGAGGCATTCTTTCCTATGAGTCATGCACACCATAAAGAAATTACTGTTTGGCTCAAAGTTATGCTCCCATGCCTGGAATCAACATTTTTTCAGTGAGAGATAGGAAATGAGCTGAATTTGTGGGTGATTCATTATTTACTATTTTGTCCTGAGACATGTTTTGGCCACTAGCTTTAGAAAAAAAGAAAATCATACAATACAATGCCTACAGCACATAATCAAAGCTACATGTGACTCGAGACGCTGAACATGCTCTTCAGTGGTTTCTTTACATTGTCTAAAGTAATAATCCTTTATATCTTTTGATGTTGATTTTTTATTTTTATCAGGATTATTAATGTGATAAATTTTATTCCAGAATGATACCTTAGTTATTTAAAATTCCCTTCAAGTGTATATTTTCTCATACGGCTCGGAAACATGGTATTATTTATGCATTTACACTGTTTTATGTGTGCATAAAACAACACCATGAGGCACCTTTTTAAACTTCTGTATAGCTTGGATGTAAAAATCATAGATATATATAAAAAGAACAGATATGGGCACTACAGCCCATCTAAACTCAGAAACCCAAATTTGGAATAAAACAGAATTCCGGATGATAAAAGAACAAATCAGACCAGAACCTGGCAACCAAAATCCGATGCGCTAGCCAGAGGCAGAGCCCTTAAAGCCACATCCATTGGGGACAGATGGAAGGGCCCCAGCAAAAAAAGGTTAGAATTGGAAGAACACGCAGAGGCCTTCTCATTAGAAGGATTTTTTGGGTATTTTAGCATTAACTCCAGTTGAATTATAACCGTTTCCAGTTGCCAGACAATTCCAGCAGTGCTGTTTGCCTGAGCTCCAGCCCAACAGGCAGACCCCAAAGGCAGCCCAGGCCAAGCCAACAAAATCCTCCTGGAAATCAAGGTGGTGAAACCTAACAACTGCTGCCTGTAGTGGGGATACTTCCAATGGACCTGGAAAGGTTGGTCCTGGGATCAAAGACATTCACAGACTGCCCAGAGACAGGATTTCTTGAACCATTCAACTGCTGAAGGTTTGCTAAGCACAAAGGTTTGCCCATTTTTCTTCAGCGTTGTCAGGTAGAGTATTGAGACATATTCTTTCCCCCTACAGGGTTGCCTTTCAGTATGTCAAACCATTTGTGGCTTTGAGGGGTTGACCCTCCTCCATCTCTATCACAAGCAGCGCTGATGTGCTTCTCTGAACATGTGGGGGTCTTGACTCATGCTGATGGGTCACAGCTCGGCGTGGCTCAGGACCCCACCATGGATCCCTAAATCAACAGCAACTGTGTACAAGCCATGAATCAGCTCTTCACTTAAGAGTGAAAATGAAATCTGGACAAAGTTCTGAAAGCCTTGCTTGAACCCTTTGCAAGTCACTTTCTAAAATTAGATTTAGACATTTAGGTCATTATAAAGCAGATGCTGCCACCAAATTTGTTTGGATATAACTTACTGTGGCACTTTTGCCAGTAGAAACAAATTAGAAAATGCTGGCTAGCTCATCAAATCCTACTGATTTATTAATTTCAAACTAAAGCAGTTGCAGAAAGTTCTTAAGTAGTGCATCTCCATCCTTGGCAGATATTTATGAAAAAGGCAATGGTTTTAATTTTTACTGCAGGAAATTGAACACATCTGGGATCAAGAAGTCTCTTTTACAGCGGCCATCACTTCAGGTGGGAGGGGAGGCAAAGGAAGAGGAGATGAGGAAACTAATTTCCCAGAAAAGGCCACAATATATATATATAAAAAAAGAAACTAAAATATTGTTCAGAACGTTTCCTCTCAGTTGAAGTGAACATACATTTTGTTGTCCCTGAAGAGCTTCTGGATTTGAAGATGGGTTTTTACAGTGCAGCTGGCATTTCTGATTCAACTTACACTCTTGCAACCATGTAGTGATAAGATTGCGTGGCAATGAGACTGCAAACAGATGGAGGAAAGTAGAAACTATCACTGACCTCTTCTCCCATAAAAGCCACCCAATAGACATAGTGTTGCCAACTTGCAATTTTTTCACAAGTTGAGTTGGGAGGGAGAATGGGTTCAAAAGCCCCACACCCTGGAAGCAGCTAAAGCAGCACGCACCACCTTAAAACCTCTCAAATCACAGAAAGCCAGAGCCCCTAAACTATAATTACAAACAACAACATTTCAAGCCATCCCACCATTTTTGGAGTCTGATTAATGAGTCTGAGTGGTGGCGTGTACAACCAGCACACAAACAGCATCTAACATTTTCCTATTTCTGCTTGGCTGCGGCTACTTTAAACAATTACTTCAGAAGGGTTTGACGTCCAACTGGGCATATGCTGTGCTGCTTGTGGCGAGGAGACCAGGGCCCTGTTGACCATCACTGGACACGTCAGGGATGATCTCTTAATTACCAGGCACACTGAGGCTGTTCTAGCTGCAGAGGTGTCTGAGGCTTCCCTCCTCCTCTTCATCAGGAGTAGAGGTGAGGGGATCTCTGCTCCCCATTCAAAGGGACTGCCCTCAGCTCAATCTGCTCGAGCTGTTAGGGCTCTTTCGCTAATTAAAAGCAGGCCCATTTTTTCATCTTGAATAGTGATTTTGGGAAGAGGTTGCAGATCTTACAAGCCCGACTTACTCAAACCCAACATAGGACTGCAGTGACTGAAACTCTCCCAAGCTCCTGCACAGGAAACGAGATCTCAGTGGCGTTTCTGCCTCATTTCTTAAGGAGCCTGGCCCCATTCCTCTTCCTTTTCAGAACACAAACAATGAGTAGAACAGTATATATATATTGCTACTGTGAGCTGGGGTTTTGTTTATTGTTAATGCAGGGAAAAATAAAGACTTTTCACACAGTTTTCTTCGTAAAGCCAACAGTTGGCGACAAGCAAATGCTCTGCAAGCACAGGATGCACATTTCAGGGAAGAATGCTACTGGACTGGCATAGTCAGGTCCACAAAAACAATGAAATGACATGATTAAAACTTCCTATGCAATCTTAATCCAGGGCCCTCTGGCATAAGCCTTATAATAAAGCCTTATAATAAATAATTGAAGAACCATTTTTATCATCACATCTCTGTTGCAGAGTGGAAAAGCATTCAAAAATGAGGTGTCGGCGTGTTCTGTCCTCTTGTTGCCTAATGCATCTTGCCATACCGTGTTTAAAAACTTTCTTGAAATCATGATATTTAATGTCACCATCAGGTTTATGATGTTTCTCATCCCAATCTTGCCCAGTGAACATTGCAGATGCTTATTAATAATGTACTTTCATATCAGTTTGATGTGTGAAGATTCAACTCCTCTGAATTACCCTCTCGGGGAACAAGGACAGAGGGAAATGAACATCAGATGTGTCCACCTTCTCTGCTCAGCTGCTGCCTGGGACTTGGGGTTCTTTCAGAGGGTTTAGAGATATTCAGCATTCCATTTATTTCACGTGAAACTTTTGCTGACCCCAGTTACAAGAAGTTATTGACAGCTCTGGAGCTCTGAATCAGAGGGGTCCAGAAAGTAGATTATTAGTAACCCGTGACTATGTGGGGAATTGATTAAGGTACCAGGTGTTGGAAGCAACCTAACCTCTTTTCCTGAACAAGCCTGATTTTGTGCCCAGAACAGGTCCATCCTCTGCAGGGGAACAGGCAGGTGTCACATTGTAAAAAGAGAAAGTAGTGTCATGGAACTGCTGTTCACTGGGCTGATTTATGTGAGGCTGATCTAAGGTTGCCCAAGTGCCTTTTGGGGTAGTCTTAACTTATTTTCATGTTTTAATGTGCCTTTGTGTATGACTTCCCTTATGTTTAGTTGTGATAAGCACAGGAGGAGAGGAGATGCTCTCCAGAGGGACTGGATCAGCTTTAGTACATGTGTCATCACCCCTGTCAGAGGGATGGGAGTGCACGTTCTGGGTTGAAAAGAGTAAGTATGGAAAAAGACTTGTCAAAAGGACAGCTATTATATAGGATTTCATGCTGAGGAGACAGAACAGATTTGCATTTGGAGATGAGACCTGGAGTGAAATTTAACAGCATGGTTTGGAGGGGCTGGTTCAGAACAAAAGAGAAAGAGGCTCTGAGGCTTCACTGCATTTTAAAAGTCACAGTAAAGTACCCATTTGCTGGATACTTGTCTGGGTGTCCACCACGACTCACTGATGAGCTAACCCACATAATGTAATTAATTTAAGCCTTGGAATTCACATCTGCTCAGGAGATTGAATTTCAGAGCGTTTCAGTGCATTTCTTGTTTTACTTAGGCTGAGATTGTGCAGCATGGCTGCATCTTTCAGGTGTGGCGCATTAGTTGTGTGAGACCTGAGGTGGGATTCAATAAAAACCAGCCAAGCCAGAGACACCTCAGAGAGAAAAGGTGCTATGAAGCAGTAACGCTTATTTACCCTGGAAAGGAGCAACTCAAACAACATGTTTTCTTCCAGAGTTAAGATGAACTTGGTGTTTAACCCCTTTATTACCAAAGGCTGCTGAATTCCCAGGCAATAGCATGGCTGAAACAAATCACCATTTCCTCTTCAGAAAATGGAAGTGGTGTACAATTGTTCTTTTTTTCTTTCTTTTCTTTTTTTTTTTTTTTTTTTCTGGTGGGAAAAACAACTTTTGAGTTCCTTTACCAATTTCTGAGCTGAGCTACAACAGGACCCAGCCAACCATGACCTTTCACAACCTGAGGGAGGAGATACGATGGAGTTACAGCTCGTTTCTCTTCTGTAATGATCCTTTTGCAAAATAGTACCTATGTTTCCAGGACCCACGAATGCACAGCTACTCGGAGAAGCAAATGACTGATCTTTCATTTCCTTCAGAAGCTGTAGCAGTGGCAGTGTTCAGCTGTCCCACAAATACGTATCTCTAAGTATTCTTTGCAATCAGAGCATTTACATCGCTTCACAATGCATCAGCAAAAGGCAGCATATGGAAAATTCTGATTGAAAACATCTGGGAAGTTGCATCAGAATTAGAGACTTTTTTCTCTTGCCTTCGGCGGATGTTGATTTGCTCTACTCACAACTATTTGGGGAACTAGCAAGGAAAATACATTTCCTTTTTTGCTGGGTGCCATCTAAGCCCCATGGATTGATAACTTCAGTGTTACCGTGATCTCTACCACATTCTGCCATCTGAGAGACTTCTTTATCTTGAATCGGGTGTTTCCTATTAATAATTACTCAACCAAAGTCTAGTTATGTATTATTCATAGCTTTTTTTTGAAGTTGTTGACACCACCTGCAGTTAACTCTGAAAACCAGTCCTGAATCACTTTCACAGATCTCCGCCAGATCTAGGTGTCACCGGAAGAAAAATATAACTATTACAGTAAACCAATTTTTTTACTTTTTTCCTTCCTCAAGCTAATTGTTTAAATTATTTTCCACTTCATTTCCTACTAGTAACCAGCTGCTGCATCTTGCCCTGCGTGTAATTGTGTTTATTTGTTAATGGCAGAGATAGAAAGACAAGCTACTGCTGTAAGAGTGGAAATAATCTTAAATCATCTTCAGTCCTGGCTTGCATCTGGCACAGTCTCATTCATCTCACAGAGGTTATATGACTTTGTAAATCAGACAGGGACCTACATTCTCACACCAACAAAAAAAAAAAAAAAAGTGAATCAACTATGGACTTAGGAAAGAGTGTTAATGATTACAGAAGACTAAACTGCCAGCATTAAATGTAGTGCAGCTTTTTTTTTTTCATTTACATCTCAGGCTGCTACAATTCATTAGTGTGAATAGCAAAATCTTAAATGTCTCTTTCAGTTAATGAAGAAAATTAAGGTCTGATTTAACAAGGGTGGTTTATGCAATTTAATTTTAAATTTTAATTTTTTTCTGACCACAAACAAGAAAAAAAAGACTGATCTGGCAAAAGTGGGATGCCCGGTATCACGGTGCACATGCCTGTGCCGGGTGCTGCTCCTCCCAGCATGACAGAAAAAGATGTCTGAAGCCTGTGCCACTGGATTTATAAGCGCACAAAGCTTTTTATTTCATTTCAAGCATTTAAATTCTGATTTGTAACAAAATAGGGACCTTGGATGCCAGGCTGGAAAGCCAAACAGCCGCCGGGCTGAGCCTGGGCAGGGGCTGTGGCAGGGGGACACTGTGGGTCTTGGGAGGTGACGTGAAGCAGGAATGTAACCTGAAATTACCTTTTCTAGCCAGTCTGTCAATGCATTTGTCATTCCCTTTCAATAATTTTACTTGCTCAGGATCAAAGACAGTGTTTGTTCTAATATAAACTTCAAGCAGTACTTTAATAAAGGAATTATTTTTTACTTGTACAAGCTGCTGTAATTTTTTTTTTTTTTTTAAATTCACTTGCTTAAAAATCGTTTCTTTTCTTTCCTTCCTCTTCTTCCTCTGGTATCACTGGACTGAGGTGAGCAGCAGACACTACTTAGTCATAGTTTCAGTGACAGTTTGGTAACTTGGTATCTCCTTACACTGGAAAGACTTGCACCACAAAGACAATGTCATTCTTAGTTAGGTATGGGAAGAAGCACTTTGTTATGGTCTCCAACTTCCTCAAATTCTTACATCCAGAAGAACTCCTTGCTCTCAACTGTAGAGAATTTCTATATGTACTTGTCATTCTTTTATGCTCCTTCCAGAAATTATACACCTTGAGCTGACAGCGGTACAAATAATTTCTGGCCTTAAAATTAAAGGTTTTAGAAAGACAGAAACAGACGGAATGAATAAAGTTTTAAAAACTTTCCAAACCGTTTGTCAGATCATTTTTTTTCTGTAGCAGGAGGCTGGCAGCAGTGACCTGTGCTGGGAAATGCTTCGTGCACCAGCGTGGCCTTGGTATTTGTAGGCTAATTTTTGTTTTGAGTATAACTCTTGACTCATGGAAAAATAATCTAAGTGTTTTGGGCTGGTCCCTGACTTGATCTTCCTTGAATTAATGACTGTCTGTTTCAAAATAAGCGTGGAGAAGCTTTTATGATAATGTTTTTATCCTCTTGCTCTCTCCCTCGCCTGATCTTGGAGAGGCAGAAGACGCTGGATGTCAGTTCCCAGCAGCTGTTTGCTGTGTGGGTGGTTGGGCTTTTCCAGTGAGCAAAATTCAGCCATCAGCTCTACCAGACTCCTGCTGCCACTCTAGCACTGCCGTCTGCAAACATAAAGTGACATTTTCACGTTAAAAATTAATGCAAAGATGTGAAATTCAATCAGCCAGTTTTAACCGGAGTGCTACAACACTTTGCTTTAGGCAAATGGCAAAACATCCCTCTGAAAGTCAGTACGTTGGCACATACACCAAACAAAATCCAAACAGCTAAATTTAGTCTGGATAGGAAATTAGCTAGAGGTTAAGTAAAGTTTTCTGCTACTTTGTTTTGTTTTTAGATTACCCAAGAGATGTTCCTTCCTGGAAAGGGAAATAGGACAGAGATACATAGCTGTTTTTCAATCCCTTCGTTTACATGGACTCATTTCAAGTACGTGTGTTTGTGATTTAAACCTTACCGGCTCCTATTTTCAGATGGAAAGATTTGAAGTGCCAGTACCAGGTCTGTGCACAGCCCAGCTCCTGGCAGCACCTCTCTCCTAGGTAGGGAGGCACCTTCCTTCCAAACTCTTAACCTACTCTGAACACAGGTAGACAATGTAAAAGTTTATTTTTAAAAATTCCTTTGCACCTAGTTGTTAGATTTGGTATTTATTGCAAAATTGCATTCCAGAACAGATGAAAAATTATGAGCTCTGCTATGTAATGTCTAAGCCAGAGGAGACAGAGCTCCTCAATCCAGCAACTCCAGCCAAAGTAAAATCTAACCCACAGACTTTCTGGACTCATATTTTATCATCTATCCTAAAATTTTTGCTTGGACATCATTTTGCTTAGAGAGACACTTCTAAACTTAAATCCTGGAGCTAAGCAGCCATGACTGGCTGTGTGTCTGTTTGCATACATCAAACCAGATCTGTAATTTTTTTTTTTTTTTTTTCATTAAAGACATGAGTTTTCTTTGTATACATGTAAATTTTCCTACTTTTATTTTGCAATAATCAGGGTAGAATAAACTGTAGGAGAGCATACAGTTACAGGTTTATTTACTGATCCAGGATATAAATCGAGTTGCTTAAGCAAACACAAACTGTTTAAACAATTGTTTAAGCAAGCATGAAGGATGAGGTACACTGGAAAGGATTCTGAAAGTCCTCTGAAATTTGAGGGCTTGGTGGGGTTTTTTTGTTTAACAGGGCTATACCATCACTTCTTAGAACTGTTGGAGAAGTGATGGGAGAGGAAGAGGACCCTCAGCACTTGTATAATGAGGTTTTTTTGTTGGTACCTGCTCTGCTGGGGAGCCCTCGCAAGGAACTTCTACTCCTGAAGCCTCCTGCAGCCCAGGGGTAGAAAAAGAGTGTGCAGAGGAGGAAAATAGCCCTGGCTGGGGTTCCCCCCGTCCCCCTTTGCTGGAAGCACAGCTGGGTGGGGATCTGCAGGGAAAAACTTCAGTGGCACCGAGTGCTTGGGAACTTCCAGAGCTGCGGCAAGCCAGGTTCAGCGGCGCTGCAGTGGAATCTCCCTTTGAAGGCTGCTATTTACTTACTCCAAAGATATTCTTTCAGAGGAAATGATAGGAATGTACAGTTTCAGAGCAGGAAATACCACTGTCTTAATAACACCGTGCATGAGAACATGGGCTGTTGGGGTGGCATCGAGCTGTTGAAGCACTCTTGCAGGGGGCTGAGTTCTTCCCAGTGCCTCTGCTGGTGGGGTCCCAGCCAAGCATCGCCGTGCACTGAGATGGAAGAATCACTTGCAGAACAGAAACAGAAAATGTTGGAGGGTATTCCTTGAAATTCATATTACTACTTTTTTGTATTGCATCCTTACAAAGTGCTTTGAAGTCCTGGACAGATTTAGGCAAGAAAAAGGGTGTCAGAAAAAATGTCTGAACTGCAAAGCTTTTATTTGCCTGTTACATGTATAAAATAGCTTTGGCGGTACCTCTTGGGATATAAGGTACTCTGCAAATGATGCTAAAAATTAGAGGACAGAAAGAAACACATTTTTAGCTTAGTGGATAGACTACTATTATCCTTACATGCACTTCATAAATAATTTTTTGACTTTCTGGAGGTTTCTGAAGAGTGCATTATTCAAAACATCCAGCCATTCCTTCGGAGACTGAGTGAGTTCACCGGCCTCTTATGCAACACCATGTTTAATTATAAATATTTTTTCAAGTATCTATGAGTTTTTTCCACTCTGTACAGCACGTGCAAGTTGACCTCTCAAAATGGCAAGCAGGAAGATGGAACTGAGGGTCATCTTGGCCATGACACCTTTCCATTGCATTTCTTGCTGACCTCCCTCAGGACCCTTGTCACGACAGTCTGGTTTTGTCACAGCATTTCCACCTATGGCTCCTGATGAGGCAAGCTGAGGATGCTGCTTTGAAAAAGAAAAGGGTGAAAAAAAAAAAAAAATAAAAAAAAGGAAAAGAAAGTGATTACTGAAATTAAATAGTGAATCAGAACTGCATTATGGACTTCTTTTGCATATTCTGGCTTAGCAAAAAGGTCTGTCCTACAGCTCCTGAGACTCCATCTCCTTGGATCTTCCACAGTTCCCTTGTGTCACTTGAAAATGCCATTACAAAATGGCACCATTTTGAATAATTTTCTTTGTAAGGTGCAGTCACTTCCCTTTCAGCTGGTGAATGGTGATTGCTCAAGAGACCACAAAGATTTTTCGTTGCGAGCTGTGAGATTCGGTGTGGTGTTTGAACAAGTACGTTAAGCAAAGAAACAGAAACAATATGGTACAACTCCCAAGATTTAGCGTGGTTTTTTTAGAAGGTGCCAATACGCCACATGTGTAATGCGCATATTTCTGGAAAATTATGAATCACATACTTTTTTTCCTGTAAAAATTACATCTGTTTTCTAGGATGTCAAATCTGTAACTCCTTCCAAATAGCAAAACAAATTAAGTAAGACTAACTAAATTGTCAGGGAGAATATTTTGAAGAATGGGAAGTAGAGTTTGCATCCCATTTTGCAGCGCATCCATGATGGGGAAGGGAAGAGGGGCCGGCTCCACACCAGCGCCCTGCAGCTAACACAGTCCCTGCATGGGACTGATGCACGGTAACAAGGATGGTTTCTCTTATCAGACACCAGCTCATTCTGATGATGACTGAAAGGGAATTTTACTAAGTATGTGGGCTTCTTTAATATGCACTACAATTAATGTATCTTCCTGTTGACTTTGCTCCTGTGTGCGTTGATTAAGGCTGCAGTAGACCGAATGCCTACAGCAAACCAGGTGAGAATTTTTCAGTCCGGCTCCAAGTTGGCAAGGACCTTCCAGCAAACACTCTCTGTCCCTCTGAGCATGAAGGAGCCAAACACCAACAGTCCCAAAGAGCACATGTTGTACAGACGGGAACAAACTTGTATATACTTGAAAAAGCCTTCATGGCCTTTGCAGTGCTACAAAAACATGCTGCATGTTAGTTTCTTTGTGATATTTGCCCTTATTATTGAGGTTATCTCGTACCAGTGTTTTTCTTCTTTCATAATCTTTTAGGAGCCAAAACACCACAGAGGAATAATTCCCATTTATGAACTCTTCTTTCAGGTAGAAGCAGTTAAACATGAAGCTTCATCATACAGCTTTTATGCTGGAGTAAGAATTCCCATAGCGAAAATGGTGTTTCTGCCTGTTTGTGAAATTGCCTTCATTTAAAGTAGTAATTTGATGTTGAGAAGAAAGGCAAACAATTACAGCAATCGCTCTCTGCGGTGCAAGTACATTCATGCTTTTTCTGCCTTCTGACTGCAAAGACAATATTTACATATCCACACAAATCATATCCCATATTGAACCAGTGCTAGAACTGCAAACATTAAAACTGCAATGATATTTTGTTGATATTTTAAAACACTTGACGATCAGGAAATGCCAAGGCACTGATCAAACAGCTGATCGTCAGGTGTTTTGCAGGGCCCATCTTCAGGAAGTTGCTTTCTGGACATCTGCAGACATGTAAGTGTCAGGAAATTTATTTCAGCGTTCTCTTTCTAACGAAGCCCTGTATCACCCAACAGGTCATGACAGAAGAGATCCGTCCTGGTGCTCAATGTATTTTCTAATTCTCTTCTTTCTGAGGAGCAGCTCTGGGAATGTAAAGAGCAGCACAGTAAAAAGTCCCTCTGCCTTTGGTAGCAAGTTGCATGTGGAGATACCGATGGAGAAGATTATCATAGTACACATGTTGTTGCCATTTAATTATTCCCTTTCCTGTAAAGAGCCTGGCTTTAATTAAATGGCAAAACAAAGTGAGAACTTTTCTCCAAGCCATTTTAAAGTGCTCACTTCCTCCTCTGTGTTCTGTGGTTTATTAGATTTGAATGAGTAATGGGGTGGTTTCATTTGTTTAGTAAAATTAAAGTGGTCAGTAACAATTTCCTGTCTGAGCAAACCGTGGGCCGATTAATAATATTGGTGATGATGGTGGTGAATATTTTTTTTTTTTTTTTCCACAGCACACAGGTTATGCTGCTATCCTGCTGCTGCTCGGGGGTTTCCAGAACTTCTGGAACTTACCAGGCTCAGTCTCAGCCCTCACAGAGACAAACGTTGTGCTCACAGGGCTGGGCTCACACAGGAGCAATTCAACAAAAGTCTTCGGAACTAAACACCGAAGCAGCATGGAGGAGATACATTTTGAACCAAAACTGATCTTCCTTCTTGCCCAAACATTTAATAATTTACATTTGCAGGGCCAAGTCTGGGTGTGGTACAAACACTGGAAACACTGGCAAGGTGTCCAGGTCTGGAACGTGCATCTCTCACTCAGGACAGCACAAAGTGTTTGCCTGGTCCTCTCCAATGTGTTTCCCAGCGTTGCTGGCAGGGATGGCCATCCCTGACAGAGAATCTCTTTACTTTGGACAGAAACACATTCTTCTTTAACCTGCCTGTAGCAATTTTGCAGACTCCATGATCCCGGGTCAAAACTCTACAGCATCCCATTAACTTGAACTAAAGCAAAAATGGTAGGGGAAATCAAACACATTGTGCAAATCTTGGCATGGGACGTGGTATTTTCACTCCTGCTGAAAACAGCTTGGAGAACTTTATCTCTGTTTATACCTCAAAAAAGCCACACATAACCACGGGCTACAGTCTCCCAACCGAAATTGCAATTACCAGTTGACACAAATAATACATAGCAGTTACTTTTCCCATACACATTACAGATTTTTGCCTGAATTTTATTCACTGCCCCTTTAGAGAGTCAGACACACCGATGGGTACTGATCAGCTCAACCAAAATCCGGAGTGGCATGATCCTCTTGCAAAAGGCTTTTGGAAAAGATAGACTCTACCACAGTTATTCTTGTTATGTCTAAACACCGATGTGGGATTTGTGGCCAGTAAATGCTTACTGCACATAAAAGAGCTTGGACATATATGACATATAAAAAATTTAAAAAAATAATAGGCATAGTTCATGAATTTTAAAATGTGGTGGCAGATGCGGAGTACCAGAGAAACATTAGGCTTGTTGCAACACCTATAGAGTCCATGACAAAAATGCTGTCCCCAATTATTGCTCTTCAGCTGATGACAAATATAATGCCTTTGCCATTAGTAGGCAGGTACAAGGGCCTGTCAGCACGTAAGACTTCAAAATCCTACACTGACACCCAGCAGTTTGTTTAAAGAGCTGATTCAACAGACTGCCGACATGTTTTTTTCACTAGACTTACTTCTTCAGCTTTTGCCCGTTGATCCTCACTCGTACATATGACCATTAACTAACTTGGCTTTTTCTAGAAGCTGCAGAGTGTTTCAAGGGTCATGGTTGATAAGCATAGATGAATAAATAAAGAACTTTGTACATCGGTGCCAGTGCTTTCTACAAGGGATGCCCAAGCATGTGCAGTCTCCACAAGAATCATTCTACCCAAGATTCAGTTCTGGAGTATTAGAGTTCCCTTAGTTTTTACTGACAAAGGGAGATGCTCAGCACTTCAAAGAAAATGTTGGTGGCACATGGACTCAAGCTCTCATGGAAAATGCTAATCGGTTATTTCAGGAAAGTAACTCACCGAAGCGAGATTTTCAGCTTAGAAAAAACGTAAAATCACTTCTGTGAAAGGAAAAGCACATGCTAAGTAGATATAGCTAAAAAAACTTTAAAAAGAAGCATACTTCTTTCCTTAATCATACTTCCTAACGCAGATAACACCAAGCCTTTGCACAGAAAGGAAGTCAGAGAAATGACGCTGTTCCACATGAACAAGCAGGTTGTGTGGGCGTAACCGAAATTTGAAATTACACTAATAAATAACGTGTCTCCTCTGACAACCCGAAGTGTTCTGCAAATGTTTTTTCAGTTGAGCAATAGAGATGGGCAAATATTTTATAGTTTTAGAGCTGAAGGTTCAGAGAAATGTAACGATCTAAGTGTCTTGCTTGAGGTGAGACACAGGGCTAACGAAGAGCAGGAACGATACGCCTGTGTTATGACTTGTAGACGTGTGGTTTAACCACCAGACAAGAAAGGGCTTATTAAAATTAACAGTATTAGGAAAGCTTATGCTCCCCAGCAAAATACCAAGTTCCTGTGAAGACCTGTGAATCACTTGCGTAGCTTTTGCAAAAAGTTATTTAAGAGACATTGTCTGTGGTTCCTCTGTGTGCATCTATGTCAGGACTTTTGAATAGTTACTCAGAACTCAAACGTGTTTCTTTTCACCTTGTCTGCAAAACTCAGATTTCAGGTATAGATTACACCCTGTCTGCTTCACAGCAGGAAAACAAAGTGCCTAGAGCTACCCCTTCCTCGTTTAAAAAGAAACCGACTTTGTGCTAAAAGCTCAAAGCGATGAGATTGCAGTTATTTTACCAAACCAAATGCTTAGCCAGAAGTCATCTGAGAATTTCAAATTACTAATAAATTAGATCAGTTCCTCCAATATGGATCCTGGTTTGCGTTTGGGTGTGGGTGGTGAAGCATGGCTACCATCCGTTCCAAGCCACGTGACCCACGCTTCTCTTCTTCCAGCCAGTCCTAGTGTCTCCTCTCTTGAAGAACTGATTTTAGCACCTGATGGGGTTGGTGAAGTGGAAGTGATCAGTTTAGCCCACTAATCATGTTTGTCACGGAGTAAAAATTGTCACGGAGCAACTGCAGCCTCTCCTTGTGTCATGCTCATTTGAAGGGTAAATTTGATCAACAGCCCGTTTCTATTAACTGTAGGTTCTTGCTGAAAATTGGCAAGTTCCTCTGTATTAAGGCATGGGCTCAGATGACAAAACCTGGCCCTGGATTATAGGAAGAGAAAGTTTGGGGGTGTTCACATCTCAGCTTTCCTACAATTCCACACAGGTTTTCTAATTTCTTTTTGATTGAATATTTTCCAAGTGGGCTTTAACTTTACAAAACCCACTGAGTTCAATCTATATCACTTGGTGCAACTGTTTCTGTAAATCTTTATGAGTTTGCATGCTACTCTGTGCCCTCTCTGACCCTCCAGCCTGTGTCCCTTCCTCCTATGCCACTTCTACACGCTGTATTTTAACAGATGACTCTTGGCAGGCTCTGGTCCCTGCAGGTCTGACTTCTACAGCCACCCATGCAGCCCTGCTGCCTTCAGAGGGGACAAAATACAGCCTGTTTCAGACAAGGGATCTTCATAGAATCACAGACTGGTTTGGGTTGGAAGTGACCTTCAAAATCATCCAATTTCATCCCCCTGCCACGGGCAGGGCCACCTTCCACCAGCCCACGTTGCCCAAAGCCCCGTCCAACCTGGCCTTGAACCCTTCCAGGGAGGGGGCAGCCACAGCTTCTCTGGGCAGCCTGTGCCAGGGCCTCACCCCCTCACAGGGAAGAATTTCTGCCTCACGTCTCATCTGAATCTCCCCTCTGTCAGTTTAAACCCGTGACCCCTTGTCCTATCCCCACACCCCTGATCCAGAGTCCCTCCCCCCTTTCCCGCAGCCCCTTTCAGCCCTGGGAGGCCGCTCTAAGGTCTCCCCGGAGCCTTCTCTTCTCCAGCTGAACCCCCCAACTCTCTCAGCCTGTCCTCACAGGGGGGCTCCAGCCCCTCCTGTGTCTTCATGTCCTCCTCTAGACTCGCTCCATCTTGTTTAGTGCCATGAGATCCACATCTTGGGTATAAATTGTTCTTTCCAGGATGACTCTATTCCAAAATTTCTGTGTTGCAGCTGAAATATTGTGCAACACTGATATACAGAAAGGCAGGCTCAGGCCAGAACTGATGCAGCAGTGCCATCCTGTACCTGGGTTATGATTAATTCTGCCTTTCAGCACATGAAACTCAGCTATCAATCTCTTTCCCCTCTTCTTCTGCTTTAATAACAGCAGAGACACTACCTGAGATATATTATGGTGCCATAAAGGATGCCGATTATTTATTTAGAATAAATGAAATGTGGCTTAATGAAGCGTGTGTTGGGCTCCATGCCAGTGAACAGGTCCTGGTGTTCTGGGCTTCAGTGCAGATACTCTGTAATCACGGTTTTCAAATGAAAATCAGTGTCGACTCATGAGCGCTTTAAAAGCTCATCTTGGCTCCACCCCAGCCCCACTGCTAGTTGAATTGCAGCCCTTTGCCTGACTCTCCCATCACTTGAGATGGGACAAAAATCTGCTCCAGCTCTAGATGAGCTCTTTACTCCTCCTGGACTCCAGACGTAGGGCTCTTAAAATTACATTTCCAGACACACAAAGCCTTGCCCGTGGGAGCCGGAGCTGCCTTCTGAGCAAGCATTTCCCACGCACAGGGAGGGGGCACCCGTGGGGGCACTGATGGATACGTCAAAATCATGTTTGACCTTGCCTAAAATCTGGGCAGTGCAGGTTCCTGGGGCAGGTTTTGCTCAGCACTGGGCATGCGTCCTGTGAACGTGGATTGGGATGTCTTAAGGGATTTAAGCCTAAACTTCAGTTTCCTGTGTCTCTCCAAGTTCTCACTGTGCTCTCCAGCCATGTCACCACCAAGGGGATGGTGCAATGGTCAGAGATGAAGAGAGGCATGTATCAAAACGAAGCCATGCCACTGGGGAATAAAGTCACGTAGCTATGGGAAAAACATGTGTCTGTGAAGAATTCTCTTGACTTTAGCACACATTTCTGCTCGTTATAAGCTGTCTTTTTATATAACTGGACCTAACAACATCTGCAAAATTCTTGCCTTTTTGAAACAGCTATGAATAGGTCACTGTTTATTTCTGATTACGCCAGATTCATTTATCATTCTGGGCAGGCTTTCATTCCTGTAAATACATTTACTCTCAAGATTCTCAGTATTTAAAATACATGTTTCATAGTAATATTTTAGTAATAGTAATTTCAAAGTTTTCTGAGGTCAGGAAAACAGTCTGCCGGAGACCATGTGCACATTTCTACAGAATAAAGTTTATTTTTTGCTGGCTAAAAAAATGCTTGCACTAAATCACAATTTTGAAAGGAAGTTTAAGGCAATAATTTCTGTAAAAGCTTTAGCAGTTAAGAGTTGGCTGAGTATTTAAGAGTAAACTGTTCCTAGAGCTAGTTCAATAAAACTCCTGTTCAATTAGTTGTACAATTGCAACACCGACATACTGTAGGAAATGTGAAACATTTAGGGATAGCCGTTAGTAGATAAATTGTATAGGTAGTAAGCTCCTAAGCTCACACATATAATTTTTCAAGTATTCTTACACAGAATCCAATTTTAAAGGAGAATTAAGGCTACAATTCATTTTGTCAAAATTCAGAACCTGCTGGCTAATTAAAATCAAATTTACAAGAGCCTAAGAAATCCCAAAGATAATGATATCCCTGCCCATAAGATAAAAATTACCAGGGGATAGGGAGGAGAGACGTGTATCAGGATGCTGGTGGAGAGGACACGTGGGTTTTGGCTGCAGTCCTGCCTGCTGGGCAGCTGCCCACAGCCCCAGCCCACCCCAGGGGACGGCCGGGACATGGGAAGGAGCTGGGAGCTTCACAGCGTGGGGATAAGGGTCAGAGACACATCCACAAGGTTATTACTTGGCTGTGCAGAGAACAGCTTGTTTCTTCAGAAAATTTCTGCGCATGGCTTTGACCTTGTGGTTTCTCTGTACTTCCCAAATTAATTCTGTTTCCTGCAGTGGCACCAGGTAACCCCAAGGGATGCCCCAGGAGGTGAGCTGCAGGTTGACTCTGCTGCAGGATGCGCCCGGGGATGAGCCAGGAGCTGCTCCAAGGGCTCAAGGGACTCGTTACTACCCAGCCCCAGCCCCAGCTTGTGGCCATTTCACAGGTTTCTGCTCTAGCTGCTGTAAAGCCAAGTGACCACATTACTTCTCCAACTGGTGTTGAACTAATTATAGCCTGGCGATGGAGGTGAAAAAAGAGTTGTGTCTTCTCTGCACAGCTGCGCTCTGATCTCGTTATGATTTCATCTGTGTTTCTAGAAATCTAGACGTTTCCAGAAATATCTGACTATGTAATCTCTCCACAGCTCCTCAGCATCCCTACCAGTTCCTACCACTCAACCTGTTTGTTAAAATTAGCAAAAAATTCCGTAAAGGCTAAGACAGTTTTCATCTGTTGAAATTTCATCATTTTGGTGTTGTGTTAAGTGAGTTCAGCTACAGGGTGTTTTAATGAACTCAAACCAAACTAACCTTCCAAGAAAGGTTTGTGGGCAAGGGTGGGAAGGTGTAAGAAACATGAGGTAGCTGCTAGGAGAATGCAGACAGATGTCAGAGATATTTCTCTATTTGTAAACAAACAAACAGCCCGACACCCAAATTGGGCCAGTCTGGTGGAAAATATCAAAGCCATGACCTCCATCAAATGAAAGAAAACAGATTACACAGCTGCGGTACTTGCTGTTTTCTGTATCTTTGGGTACATCGTGCTGGTTTTGAGAGGCTCTCTGGGGGAGCTGAACTGAAGTGACCACTTTAGGTTCCAGTGAGGTTTTTTCATTTCACCATCACCATCTGAAAGGACACAAGCCAGTCTCTGCTCGGTTTTGTTTTCTTCCTAGTAATCTCCTCTGGTTTTGTGTGCTCCATAATTTCTTTTTTTTTCTTTTCTTTTTTTCTTTCTTTTTTTTTTTTTTTTTTACTTCTCCCTCTTCTCTTGCTTTTCTCTCCCATTTTACCATTTTAATTTACTTTTCCTTTGTTCAGCTCCCTAACTCCCTTAGAGGTCTACAGTTTTACTCCTAAAAACTAAGTCCTTAATCCACCACTGTTATTTGCACACACATTTGTTCAAGCAGTTGAGCTTAATATGCCACTTCTCATTCACTGAATCATTCTCCCCAGCTGCAAACAGGCCCATAGCCTATTGCAAACATTTTAAAAGAAAATAGATATTTTAAGCTACCCTTTCATGTGGCTGAATTAATTTATTAGACACAATAACTTGCCCAGTTGCAACTGCCTAGCCTTACCTTTAGTTCTGCTGAGGAATGGTCCCATTACACTACAGCCCCATTTATATCAGCCAGGCATAGACTGTAAGTGCCACATGGGCCTGGCCACAGCACCGAAGAAACAAACATTTATGATAACGTATTTCTAATTATGATTTTGGATAACTCGTTCCCTTCCAAATGATGGTGTTCAGAGATGAGATTCAGGAGTGGGGTGTTTTCAGGTTTTGCAAACAGAAATCCCTTTTGCACGCCTGACCTTTTGTGTGTCTTGATTTATCATGGTGATTTAACAAAGTTGGTGTATTTGTGAATAAGTGTGCAGCCAGGGCATCTCTGTCTACCTGCTCTACTGCCTAGAAGTGGTGACTTGGGATCATATTATAGCTCTTTCTCGGAGTCTCACCATGGCCCCAGACCTTCCTGGGTACCCGACGGCTGCACCGTTGCCCAGACAGCAGTGGAGATGCTCCAGTGGGAAAGTCTTCATTGCTAGCAACTGAGGACTTTCAATCCCCTTTCTCCAGCTCCCCCAGACACCTGCCTCTGGGATAACCCCACCTCAGAGCCTTCGCTGCCAGTAATCCATCCCCTACCCTCTTTCCAGTGACTCATTGCTTTCCATAGGAAAAAAATGAATCACAACCTCAGCAACTGCTGCTGACCCCATTTACAGCCTGCAACACAAACACAGGCAGCCGACCAAAGCAGAGGTGGAAAGATGAGCTTTTCGTTAAGCAAGCGCATTGTGAGACCCTGGAAAGAAAGATTGGTTTGCGTGCTGCTCGCTCCAACATGCCTGTGCATGCTTGCGCTGCATTCCCGAGAGAAGCTGGGTTTCTGCGGGGACAGGAGCTGGAGCCGGGACGGGAGCTGTGTGGGAAGCCGGCTGCTCTGTTCCTTTCTTTGATAAAGTGGTGGTTGAGTCCACCTATGAGAGAAGCACTTTTGCGGTCTTTGTTTTGGCAAGGCTGCTCTGTAAAAGCAAATTCCGTTCCTTGCTTGGTAGAGATTTTAAATCTCTTTCTGCTTTTTGAAGTTAGTCAGAATGATTAAAGGTGTGCTGGCAAACAAGGGAAGCAGTAAGTAGCAAAAGCCAAATTTCAGGCTACAGGCAGTCTGCATGTGCCTGGGATGCTCCTGATGAATAAAATGAAGCTAAAGGAGGACAAGCTAGTGGGTTTAATACAGCTAAGGAGAGGTAAACCCGAATTATTCCTTTGTAGGAAAAACAGATGCCATTTTGCCTCCTTGGGCTAGAACCCATGCAGATAAAGTGGAGCCCCTTTTTCTGCAAAGGGAGAGAGCCTCTGACACCCTGCTGCATCTGTAGGGATGGTATGGGAGCTATACACACTGGGTGCTCAGCACCCCAAGCTATGGCCAGCCCGGGCAGAGACACCCCCGTTACAGACACCCCCACCGCCAGGGTGGAGGGGAGCTCGGCAGAGGATGTGGCTGCGCTCGTCCCTCAAGTTCAGACCTTGCTACGAAGACAAAGCCTTAGGGGAATTCAGAGGGTATTTTTTTTTGTTTACTTAGCTTGTGGGAGTTTAATGTTTAATCGCGGCAGAGGAGTGAGTGGGTTAGTCATATAATTGTTAGCCATGATTTCTGCCTTTTTTCCTTTTGTCCTTTGTTCTTCCTTATCACGGCTCTTGCATTTTGTGGCCTAAACTGGCTTCCTATCACAGCCCACCGGTCCTTGATTTCTCAGTAAACTGCAGTTTTATAGCATTCACAGGAGCCTCTTCATTTAAACAACTCAAATTAAGGGCATAGGAGCCAGGGGCAGTTGGTGCTCAGACAGCTCCCTAGCATCAAAGGAGGAGGATGCTTCCCCAGCAGACAGGCACCAGTCTGGGCTGGTGCCCATCGGTGTGAGTGCCACCATTCCCGCACATCCAAGAGCCATCTCCATACCGTGCTCCCAGTCTTCACCCAGGAGAAGTAACACTGACATTCCCCAGTCACCAGCAGCGATCGTTATCAATTTCTCAAGCGCAAGAGGCACAAAAGGAATAAATGACAGTATAACTCCAAGCAAGGGAACTGTTTGCTGTTAAGCGAATGGGACACTTTTTTATCCGCTAGCTTCAAACTGTAAAACAATTTACAGACTCGAAGGTTGGTAGATAAGGGTGCCATTACTTGCAACTACATAAGGCCACCCCGCAGGGCTGTTCCCTAAGGGGAAATTTTGTGCCCCAGCGTGGCTCGGGGCTGCCCCCCAGTACAGGTCCACCTCTGCTCTCTCCCAGTGCGTGCCACAAAACCCAGCTGCTCTATTTTGCCCACCCTTTTTTCCCTTAGAAATGTCAGATCTGGCCATAGTCTGTTGCTGCAAACCATGCTGCTATGCTTTAAACAGAGAGCCAAATTTATTTAATTATTTTGATTACTCTTGCTGGTTAATAATTAATTCTGAACAGGGCCATAAGATACTTCTGTTGGGTTCTTATTGCTTTCAACAAAACTGAAAGATGCTTTTAACAAAACTATAACTCAATTAATCTCTGTAAAAAGAAAGATATGCATCTTAATTGCCATCAAATATTTATTTTAGCTTTTCTCCCCTGCATCAGCTCTACCTTACTCCTCTCTAATCTTAATTCACCATTGTGTTACTGGTTCATAGAATATTACTTAACATCTCCAGAGGTATTTTCATAGTAGTGAAGTCATTCCCAGTCAGATATGTGGCCAATGCCATTACAGTTGCTTTTAAATGTTTCCAAGGTGTGAGGACCCTACCAAATGATCCATAGGGCAAGTTAGTTCTGTTTTATTTTCCCCAAGACAAAACAGGATTGACAGAACCAGTCATCTTTTCATCATTAATAAAAGAATTGCACTCAGTCATATAAAAAGATTGACGTATTTCATCACCCAGCTGCCTACAGAATAATCATTGAAAAAATCTTAAAATGTCACAGAGCAGCCCAGTACACCCTCTGGAAATGCTGCCATATCAGGAGAAACAAAAATCCAACCCGCTTACCTTGGAAATAGGGTCTCTATCTTTGAAACATAAAGCCACCTGGTTAACTCAGATAAATTATGGCTGGGTGAGCACGGTACTTGATGGCAAAGGTAGCGTTTGGCATGAGAACAGCTGTCAACATCTGTCTGCTTTAGGATGAGGGATTGCAGGGAGCAGAGACGCCAGCATGGCCACCGGCTGAGCAGAGGTGCAGATGACCTGGCAGTGCTACAGTTTACACAACCCCTTGAAGCTATTGCCACAACCAGTGGAGCTGGTTTTAGCAAGAGTGGAAAATCTGTGGAGAGACAGGAAATGCTGAAAAGCCAGACAAGCTAGAGCAATATCTGGAGTGGTGCTGGGCGCATTGTCAGTTAAATAATTTTCAGCAGCGGTTGAATTCCATCCATGTTCAGCCCTGGGTGTACTTGTTGACGGCAGCAGGGCTTAGAAAAAGGGCTCCAAAGAAAAATGGTTATCTCCTAAAGCATCCTTGGGGGCCAAGAAGGAGAGGCCATGACTGCACCACCCTTGTGGTGGGTACTCGCTGTGGCCCAGGCACAGGGGCTGCTATCTCGGTACAAAACCCCGTTTCCCACCTCGATGGGGCTGGAGGTGGCTCCGGCTCTGGGTCTCTCCCTGCCCCCATCAGCAATTATTGGTTCAGGGTGGCTTCTGGATTGGTGCTGTTGGCAACAGGAGATTTCATAGACAGTGTCTATAAATCAAGAACATACTAAAAAAGACTTATTCTTGCACCAACTTCAATAAAAGTGTAAATCTTAGAGAGTATGGAGTACACAAGTATTTTAAATTGGTGTGACCCACGTTGGGCAGCTTTTGATGACAAAATATTCACAATTTACACCAGTAACTCATTGTATCATGTGTACAATGCCCACAGACTTTGACTGCCTGTATTAAAAATTAGAGCAGTTGGAAGTTACAAACATTGACATCTGGTCGGGGTTGGGACCAGATTTCTAGCTGCTTTAATCTCAATGGTCAGTTTTAATCTCTCCTCCAATGTTAATAAAAAGTGACATTACTGAAGGCAACAGAGTTTGCAGGATGACACAAAGGAAGCGATAAAAAGCAGATCGTGCTGGGAGATACTAAGAGCTCCTCAGAAGCAATGAGGTGTAAAAATGGGGATTGTCCTGGAAGGATGACAGGCATCATCTGCTCAGAAACAAACCTGACATTACAAAAGAATTTTTATGAAAGAGATGTAAAAAAGCACTCAAGAAACAGCCTAGGAAGGGGACAATAACAAGATAAAAAGCTGGAATTTGGGAATGTCACCAGAACCTTACAATTTCAGACATTTCCTAAATCTGAACATTCAAAGATTTTTGCATTCCTTCTAGATAATCTGAAATGGTAACTGGTGTTTCTATTTTCCTTTTTAAATGTAGGCAGAGAGTTGTTATTTTTGGTTTGTTTTGAAATTGTGTAATGTAATATGGTGAATTTTATAGAGCCAGCCTTACCTTTTAATAAATCTTTAATAACTGTTTCTTTTATTTTATGAGTTTAAAAGTTACAATTTTAGTTGTTAACCAGGGTCTCCATACACTTCAATTCTTGTACATTTTTTAATGGCTACCAATATGTTACTTCCCAGCCCTGCAAATTTTTCCCTGACTATACAGAGAACAAGAAAGCCCTTTGCTTTTACAAAATAAACCACATATTGAGCATATATCCTTAAGGCTTATGAAACTGGCCCATCAGCCTTGGGCCAGAAAGGGCCATTTCCTCTGCGCTGAAGGTAATGCTGAATTTTGCTCCCAGAGAGAACGGCTCCTGCAGTGCCCTGACCTGCCCCCATGCAAGAAGCCAGACCAGCTTTTCTCTTGGCACTTGTTGGCTCCTGGGCAGGGCTAATGGTTATTTGGGTGCATGCAGAGATGACCCACATGCCCAGCTCAGCCCCTGGGATCTCAGAGGGGGGCTGCCCACCAGCTGCCCGAAAAGCGGGGCCGAGTCCCACTGAAGAGGTGCTCCTTGGGCTGAGCTCCACATCCCCCAGCAGCACAGGCTGGGTCAGGATTAGATGTGTGGGCACGCAGTCACGTTGCAGCTGGTTGAGCCAGGACATGGGCTCTGGAGCCCGCACCATCTTTCAGCTTTAACGCCGCCTCCGTGCCAGCTGCAGAGTGCTGGGTGATACCTGATCTGGCATGGCGCCTGCCAGGGCGAAAGTAAGCTGGAAAAAATGTTGACCCCATCTGAAATTATCGAATGAGCTTGTGCTGATGATGGACTCTATGTCATGGGGCTGTGACATTTTTGACCTTGTACCAGGAGCCCCTGTAGTTACTCCTCTAACGTCAAACTATATTTTTAGACCCTGCTGCTTGGGTCTCCACCTGCAGAACTGTTCTTCCTATTAAAAACCTCGGTCTAAGACTCTGCTGCTTATGTGGGAGCTTCTCCACGCTGGAGGTAAGTGGGTACCAAGGAGAGGGTACCAAGGGCTGGTGGCACCAGCAGTGGGACTCTCGCCGCCTGGCACACTGCCTCGACCTACCACCTGGCACAGCTGGAAGGACAAACCCAGAGCCCTGACACCAAGGGGTGCCCCAGCATGGGAAGCATCACCCACAGCTAAGAGAGAAGTGTGAGCTGAGGGCAGGGCACTGCAATGTACTTTGGGACCTTGCTATAACTGAATGAAAGCTTTCTCACTTGCACCCATCATGGACTGTGACTTAGACTGTCACCCTGAGACTCTGAGTTGGTACCGAGAAGTATAATGTTATGGCTCCGGGTAAGAGTACAAATAAGAGCAGCTTCAACCATCTGTTTTGCTCCACACTATACTATCTAATGTAAAAGTAAATTTTCTCTGTAATACAGAGCATAGTCAACAATTAAATAAATATATATGTCGGGTTGACCCAGCGCTGAGGAATATGGTGGAGTTGAGAATGGTCAGTGTTAAGTTTATGGTTGGACTGGATGATCTCCAAGGTCTTTTCCAACCTAGATGATACTGTGATTCTGAAATAAAATAGTGTATCTCATTGCCTCTGTCTCACAATCTGTGTGTTCCAATAGAGTATCATTTTTTATAGTAACAAATCACGTTTACAACATTGTGTACTTTCACATGTAGGCCTCAAACCCTTCACAAGAGAAGGTGTATGTTGCCAACTAGCATCGGGTGAAGGAGGAGCTGAAGGCACAGCACCACATCTGTGACACCCCCAGGAAGGCACCTCGCATGTCCTGACCTTCTACCATCATCCCAAGACCGTCAGAGCATCATGTGCTGGTTTTCTCTAGGGTACACCGCTGCTGAGCCCCACCACAGACAAAAGCAAAGCACCTTCCTGAGCTGAGTAAGCAACTGCAACAACCCTGCAAGCTGAAAGCCCTCCAGGCGGTTTGCATATATTTCAGTACAGAATACGCCCTTTTCCGAAGAAGATTAAGGTCTCCTCTTTTAAGCTTTGGAATGAAAGAGATAGTCCCCAGATGAAGAAAACATTTCAAACTTTTTATTGCAAAGACACTATGTTTTAATGACAGTTCACATTTTTTTATGTGGAATGGCTTTGGGGTAAAATAAAATAAGGGGGGAAAAGGGCTTTTTTTTTTTTCAGTAACACTTTATATCTGAAAATGATGGAAAAAAGTATAAAAGCACTGTTTGATAGAAGCTGAAGATGTATCTAAACTGATGAAAGAAAAGTAAAAATGCACTGTTTGATAGAAACCGAAGAATCATCATACATATTCTACTCTAACACTATGCCCATAGGAATGAGGAAAACAACAGCAACGTAAGAATATTAAACTCCTAGTGCTAATGAACTCAAAGTGTTTAAATATGGCTTTCAGGGAAATGGAGTCCTTAAGTCAAAAGGCTGAGGAATTACTTCATCGCTGTGTATCAGTACTTATACACAGCAGTTACTTACATCAGGGTGCTTTTCTACCTCAGTATCAAATTAATAACAAGATCCAACGAATGAATTCAACCTCTATATGAGATTAAATTTCCAAGCACTGCCGACATAATTTCATCAGAAGAGATGAAGTTTTGCCTCTCAATTAGAGGCTTCAGAATGCGTATTGTAAATAGGCTTTAAAGCAGCTTTTGACTTAAATTCTCTGCTCATACGTGCAGGGATTTCAATGCTTCTGCTCTTTTCCTCCCCCTGGGAGGTGTGGAGGGAAGAGGTTTGTCTGCGTTGCCCTCCAGAGGTGCCCAACACACCCACAGTTTTGCTGGCAGACGATGACTGTAGGGAAACCTCCTTCTGCAGCGCTTCAGCTCATTACCTGCAGGGATGGAGAGGATGTTTTTCCTTCACTACCTATTAGCTAGTAACAGCTTGGGGATCAGTGTTATCTTCTCAAGCTTCAGAAACTGTCCATATCTGGATAAGAGTGTACTCCCGAGGTGGAGAAGACAACCCTGTTTCTTAGAACCCGTCTTGCTCACATGTTTGAAGTCACCGTGACTGGCAACCCTAAGGTACAACAGGTAGCTCTTCCCCACATCATCCTGGCAGGAACCTTGGAGAATTCTTGTCTATCTCTACATTATGGAAAATAATTTAAATAGGTAATAAATATTACCTAATCAATCCCATGCCGCTGTAGAAAACTCAGACATTCATGCTCTAGGATAAGGTTTAATGACTGAAAAGTTTTCCCTGGTTGCTAACACTGAAGGTGTCAGCAGAGTAACGACCTCGCCTGGTCGTAGCCTCCAAGAAAAGTAGCCCCACTGAGTTCAGTAACACCCCTCCTAAAATAGTGTGCAGGAGACATACTGCATGTGGATGGAATTTGCAATCTTGAACCCATAAAAAAAGCATATAGTGAGAGCATTTTGCTCTACACTTAGTAATTCATTGGCCAGGCTTTTTCCTGTTTTCCACTGTAACATAACTGTTAGTTTTAACAAAACCGTTTTGTCTAAGGCAGAATTAATTTCTTTAGAGCAATGAAGTGAGGTTTTGTTCATAGTTCTTTATTTCTGCATATGTATAAAGTTGGTGAACTTCCTCTGCCGGATAAAATTATCCATCATGAAAATACAATTAGAAAAGTTAAGAATTGGGATGTTTTGGAATTGTTGAATATTTCTGCTTTATCACCAGGACATGCAAGGTGTGTATTTATATGTACGGGCTGTACGTGTGATATGCATATTTATATCTGTATATTTGCATATACATATATAGACAGACACATATTACTCCTTTGGGTATTACTGTTATGCATGTATGTTTTACTGGGAGTTTCCATACCTCGCGAAACAAACACTTGTTCTTAAAGGCACATACTGACACAGGTGACCCACCAAATATTATTCACTATAGACTGTATTTTGAGTAACTGGAATCCCAGTAGGAATTGATGTCCAAGCTCTCTTACCCATTTCCGTGATGAGAGTCACAAGCAGGTCCTGAGTTAAGGATAAGTACAGAAGGGGCCTGCCAGTATTTTTTGCCAGGCATGAAGACTGTTGTGAGAATACCTGCCAGCTTTTGAAGACTATGAATAGAGACAACTGGATAGGAAATAAGTGCCTGTCTCATAATTCTGCTGGAATATACTGGGCTCCAAGCCAATGTCTAAACTGAAGTCAGTGGCACTGCATGGGGCAGAAGCCAGTGTAGATTTTATTCCGGAAAATTTGTAGAAATTGCAGGGTGGGTAAAGAATAGATTCTGTTCTTTGTCATCTTTGCACACCTACTTCGTATTGCAGAAGAGTGGGAAAGTATCAGCGTAACCTAATCACTTCAGATTTGAAGTTTACCTGCTTGTCACCACAATTTCTTTCAGTTGTCACATTTGCACACTTGAGAGAAAGTAATACTGAAAATATTGAATTGCCTCGAAGTCAGTGAGCTCAGCTGAGCTTTAAGTAGCCTGTGTACCAGTAGTGTACAGTACAACACCCTAACACTACAGTAATGAGCAGCCTCCTACCAAAAGGAAGTTTTGGGTTAAATCGAGGTATTAGAGATGACTATATTTATGTTTCTATACACATGAAGTGGTCTTGAACATCAAAGATTGATACCTAAACAGTTTAGCATGGAGACACTGAGCCTGTTGCGCTCAACTGCACTGGGTGTGTCGTTCATGGAGAGAAAAAATCTTTGCCTTCTTCTCATCCTGTAAAATATTTCTGTGAAAACAGGGGAAAAGGTTAAAGAAGGTATTAAATACTGTGAGCCTGCACTACTTTTGTGCAGGATCAGTCTGGTTTATCTGCACAATACTCTGAGAGGCTATGAAGGACATGTCCTCACTCCCTTGCCACATGGGGTAGGGAGGAAGAAACAGTGGTCCTAATTCAATGAGGAGAGGAAAAACTAAACTCAAGGGTTATGTCAACAGGAGCAATTCTCACTTGAGCGAAATCTGTGTTATTATTTTAAAATTTCATGTTTGTTTTGCGGGAGAGTATAGAGACTCCCTGTAGGTACTTTGCAGTTGTACCCAGTGAATTAAAAACAAGAAAATGGTGAGCAGGACAGAAGGCTGCTTTAAGTTAGCCTGATGATATTGACTTCAAGGATCTGACCCACAGTGCCTGACTTCAAGGCTTTTTGTTACTGGCCAGATGTTACCAAATTTATGGCAAGCATAGAGATCAATATGTGTGTGTTCTAGGCACAGCTGTAACTGCTGTATTTCTGTCACAGAATCACAGGATCATAAAATACCGGGTTAGAAGGGACCTCAAGGATCACCTGGTCCAGCCTTTCTTGGCAAAAGCACGGTCTAGACAAGAGGGCCCAGCACACTGCCCAGCTCAATCTTAGAAGTGTCCAGTGTATACCACTTAGCTACACGATATTTCCTCTTCAACACTACAGGGATAAAAGATAGAAAGTTTACAGCCGGTTTTAAAAGCATTCAGTAGTCTGTATGTCTGGGGAGAGGGGATGTGCAGAGCACTGGGTACAGAGGATGGGCGTCAGTGACGGCTGACTTCTCCATCTCATATTGGACAATGGCTGAGCGCTTCATCTTTTGGTTCCCCACATGCATATTTTGTGAATATAATTTCGTGAACAGTGTATCTAACAGGATTTGGCTATTTTAAAAGGTTTGTATCTGAGATTAAGCAAAGATAGTTCTTTATATGCATTATTTTCTCCTCACTAAATTGCAAACAACAGAAGAATTAGGCCATGTCAAAAGGAAGGTTGCAGTAGCCTTCCATGGTGGAAAATATGGTAAACTACCTGATTCCAGTATAATCTGGAATCATCTATAAATGTAATCATAAATAAATGTAATCATCTTTTTTTTAATTATTTTTCTGAGTCCTATTATCACAACACATTGTTATTCAAACCTTGTTTGGGAGCCTGGAGAAAGTATTTGAAAGTTAAGGCATATCAGACTGTAGACTGCCGTGGTTTTCATTCCACCATCTTCTGCACATGCATTATGAAACCGCTTTTGATTGCACGGCTTTTTGATTAAAAAAAAGGGCGTATCATTTTTTGCAAAGGGCTCTTCTGTGTGCAGTGCAATGGCAGGCCACATCCTGCAGTCTTTATAATGAGCTGCCAGAGTCATGGTGGTTCTGCCAGCACAAGAAATGTCAACTCGGGACCTAAGTGGGGCAGGGACGTGCTACTGGCTACTCCCAAACATTAAGTCCAGTAAAACACTGTTGAGTGAAAATCATCCAAAAAATGTATGAATAATTGTGAATGGAGTCTAGATCGAAAAGCCACTGGCTCGTGCAGCTGCAGAGTGTGTGACCCAGCCAGGGTTTGATAGGAAAAAGTTGCCATGGGAATGGTACGGCATTGTTTGCGGCTGACTTCAGCTTTTATTGTTGTGCTCTGATTACAGCCTTTGTTTCACTGTGAAGTACGGTTGTTAAACGCCAGCTTGAAACAAAGATGTATTTACAGGCGATGGCAGAGTTCAAATGATTTCTATTTTTAGAGATATCATTGCTTTAAGCTAGGAAAAAAAAATCTATTTCAGATAACGCTAAGTATTGTCTTATAAATTTAGTATTATGCTTAGAAGAGAAGTAACTTCCCGTTACAACAGGTTAAATATCATTAGTGGAAATTGTTAATCGCCACCGGGACTGTAATGACCGATGGCAAAAACCTCGGAGGTAGCACCTGAACCGACAAGCCACCTGCGGGAAGGGCAGGGGAAGAGTCTCCACACGTCCAGACTGTTCACTCCTTTTCTACTGGCCCCTCTGCACTAAATTTAACATTAAAACCAGAGCAGTTCCGCGTTCGAAAAAAAGAAAGCTGCACAAAATGACGTGAGCGCTGTCCCGCGGCACCGAGGGCCGCAGCGGGCCGCGCCGCCGCGCCTACAGCTCCCGTCAGCCATTGCGCCGCGCCTGCCCCCGCCGCACTACATATCCCAGGAGGCCCCGCGGCGCCGCCCCGCCCGGGGAGGTGGGGCCCGGCGCATGCGCGCGGCGGGGCGGGGGCCTCGGCGGTGTCGCCGCGGTCGGTGGCGGCGGGAGGCGGCGGCGAAGTTTCTTCGGAGGGAGAAGGGGGCGGGAAGGGAAAGGGCCGCCCGCTGCGCCGAGCCGAGCCGGGCTGGGCCGGGAGGGGAGCGCGGCAGGAGGCGGCGGGTCCCTGCGCGGGCCCGGCTCTCCTCACGGGGGCTCCCGGACTGCCCTGGACTCCAGTAAGTGCCTCGGCCCGGGGCGGGGGCGCTGAGGCGGGGCCGGGGGGGCTGAGGCGGCGGGGCGGCCCGGCCCGGCCGTGTGGGGAAGGCGCCTGGTTGATGCTCTTCCTGCCGTGCTTGCCCGGTGTTTGACCGGGCAGGGCACTGCCCCGTTCCCTCGACGCCCCTGTCTTTGTGTAGCTCCTCGATCGTGACCGCTTCGTGCCTTCCCCTACCCTCCTCCCTCTCCTTTTCTTAGTTTTCGTTTTCCCTCGAAGCCGCCGCCTTGGCGTGGGGGCTCTCCCCGTGTTTCACCTCGGGGGCAGCGTATAGGAGGCCGTGGCATAATTGCCCTGGTAGAGCAGTCAAGGCTCTGTCACATCCCCAGAGGTAAGAGGATGATCTCATTACCCGTAATAATTTTATTTTTTTTTTTCCTTCTCTCTTCTTCTCAACTTCGGTCTTTGAGCATGATGGGAAGGAGCGATCTTATCTGGGCAGAGCCCTGCAGTGATGGTGCCTGGGAGGGTGTGGGCTCCCGAAGCACCCCTGCTGCCAAGCCGGGCCTCTCTCGGCTGTGCTCGCCTTCGGTATTGAAATCTCAAACTGCAGCTTCCAGGAGAGCTGAGTGTGATCGGGACAGCTAACATTTAGTGGCTAGTTTGGTTTCAGCTTTTGAAGGCGCTACTTCTGAAGAGGGCTGTTTTGGAAAGCTGTTGCCTCTGCTAGCAGTGCAAGTCTGCACCTCTGAGTTGTGTTCTAGCTTAGTTGCAACCTGGGCTGGTTATTTACTGAAGCAAAGTGTCTTTATATGGATAACTCGACTATAAATGAATGTTAAACTATAACTAATGTTGTCATATTTGCAGGTTTTAGCACGTGTAAAATACCAGATAGTCACTTGACGTGCTACTGACTTAACACAGTCTTAAATACCGTATGTCTTGTGCAGTTCCCTTAGGTGTAACTAATGCATTAAAGGTATTATATTATTGCATAGAATATTTGCAAAGGAACATCAAGAGGACAGCAATTTCTCTTTGGGGAACAGGCTTCTGTTTTGAGGCCCTTCTCAAAAAAAAAAAAAAGTAATTTTCACTAATCAGTGTACTACATTAGTTTATAAACAAGCAAAAAGAACAGTTTATCTTCGAGTGAGGAAACAATTGTTAGATTGAGCATTTTGAATTAGGCGTGAGCAAAGTGGTGTTGCTTATCTAGAGTAAAGCCGAGAGGGAGAATTACTTTGGTTTTAGATTCTTAAGATCTAGATCTCTCCATGCTTCACGTTCTTACAAAAGCACAGTACTTTTAAAGAGACCACTAGACATACCTGCATTGTAGTAGGCTGAATGGCATCAGCTTTTTGTTGCCTTCTGACAAACTGCTTACTTTACTAAAAGAGGCCCTAATGTCTGTAAAGATACATTTTTCTGTTCTCTTCCCCGTTACCCAATCCCATACATGACACTGGAAGACAGAGCCATATTTGATCATACAGTTTGGGCCTGTAAGGTGCCAGGAATAGTTTCTTACTGTTGAGTGCAGCAGGGTTTGGTTTTTTGGGTGTTTTCTTTGATTTGTCCTCTTCCTTTTTATACTTGGCTGTATTCATTATGATACAGCACAAACACAATCTGTACTGAGATGGAGCTGTGCGTGGCAACTTTGGCTGGTTGCTCTATGATGAGTTACTCTGTCTTAATGAATTTACTATACTGCACTTTTAAGGATGGGGTTTTTAATAGTTTTGGTTTGAAAGTAGCTCTGAAGTATGGTGAAGTCTTGTATCATTTATTTCACAACTGAGTTACAGGTGCAACTTTAAAGCAAATTCAGTAGTCCTTGAGGTCTATACATCCAATTACATATAGGAAGACTTCTTTAAGTTTGTTCACTTGTTCTCCTGAGGCTTCACGCTGGATAAATTCACAGGACACTAGTAAGTTTCTTTACTATAATATACATTCTAGTAAGTCTTAACGGGGGGTTTGGAACAGTGGACTTGCCTTTTAGGTCCTTGCAGTCTTGTTTCCTACTAATGTTGGTTATTTTTACTTGAGTCACACAAGTAACAATACATAAAACTGTCAGGTATGTAAAGCAGAGAACTGTAGAATTGCTGTTTTCCTGTTTGTCACATGAGTAAGTGTTAAAAGTAGGCTGACATCTCTCATGCTAGAGAGAGATTCTTTGCCTCGTTGATATACAAAGGAGAGCCTTTTAATTCAGGGATAAATAAGCACTGATGTTGCAGAAAGTGATAATTCAAAAGAGAATACTTTCGTGTATCCTAGATATCACTGAATATTAGATTGCTGGAGACAGCTTTGCATAAAAAGTAAAACTTTGTGTGACTCTCTTGTGTCCTTTTACAGTTACTAAAAATTTCGATTTTATTTTGTTAGTGTAGAAAATTTAATTTTGAGTTAGTAACTTGTAAAGATTAAATATGTTTTCTTAAGCTACTTCTGTATTTTCTAACTGCAGTTGGCGTTATGTTCCATTGTATAACCATGCATTTCAATGGCAGAAATAAAAAGATGCACAGTAGGTCACTGTCAGGTATATTATAGTGTTTAAATGTTTCAGAGGAGCAGATGCTTTCATACAAGTTAGACAAAGAACCAGTGTATAAAGAAAATAGGAAGCATCTTTTCCTCCTCTTCTGCCCTGTATTTATTCTTCCTCAGGAGTAGTAACTGAGTGACAGAAGACAGACACATTCGTGGGGAGTAAGGAAGGCAGGAATATGAGGAAAAGACCTGAATGCAGGAAAAGTTCTTGGTTTTTCCAGGTAGCAGTAGTTTATTTCAGAAGACAAGGGAGCTATAGCAGCAGAAATAATGAAGGCTGACTGTATGTCAGAAGAGAGGAAGTGCAAAAGTCAGTTTTTATTGACTGTAACAGATTAGAAAGAACTTGAGGACATTACTGAAATGTGAACAGATCTCTACTTGTAATGCAGTCTCCAGCATAGTGTTGGACATAGCCCAGACTGCCAGGCCTGCAAAATTCTTAATCTATTTTAGTAGATTTAGAATTCCATCGATGTCTTTATTGCTAAATGTTCCAAATTATTTAAGATGACAGTTATCATAGTAAATGTAGTTCCTTCAAAATGCAGCAAACCAGCAGCACTGGGAAGTGAGAAGTTTCCTTGCATGCTGTGGTGTGCTCTTGTATCCAGCTGTAAGTCAGTGTTTGTCTAAACAATGGCTTGTGATACAAGAGCATGTCTCTTTCTTGCAAGATTTTTTTTTTTTCCTGATAATTATGAACAATAGAAACATTCTTAGAAAATACTTACTGGGGTTTGGAGCCAAATAAACCTTTGTGCAGTTGTAGAATTACATGAAAATACAGGATAGTTAGCAACTTCACTGCCAAAATTTAGGGAGTTTAGGTAACTGGCTTTAGCATAAAACATTTTTACAAAGTGTGACCAGGAAATAAAAGATACAAGAACTACGAGAGTCAGTACATACATTCTTTTGGGTTTGAGCCTAAATGCAACAAGACATGGCTACAAGCGTTGCTCTCAATGCTTTATAAAATTATGTAAGAAACAAATACCAAAATTCTAGTGAGCTTATCTGATGTATAGAAATAATGTAGTTGCTCTTAAAAAATTGCCTGCTGAAGAGGTCAGCGTAACAAGTATGGCTTAAGTTCAGGTTTTGAGTTATACTTTAATGCCCAGAATGACTGAAATGAATTGGAATGGAAGACATGGCTGAGCTGTTTCAAAATTTTTTCTGCTCTTAGTGATCTCTCAAATTAGGACTTTGAAAATTTGTAAGTCTAAGGTCATCTTGATACATGCTGTAGCCTAACTTTGAGAAACATTTAGATATGTATTTGTATATGGCTCAATTTTATAAATAACACTTTCCTGTTAACGCTAGGTAAAGCAGCAGGGTTTTGTTCCTGTTGAGGAAGGAAGCTTGGTTCATTGTCTCGGTACTAAGCAGCATTTTCTCCCTCCAGGGACTTGCAGAAGCATCTAGAATGTGTAGGTGTTTCTTTAATCTTGGAGAAGGAACTTATTAAGCTTTCTGGTGCAGAACTATATGAGCCACTTTTAACAGATGTTATCTGCATGAGTAGGGAGTTGCAGGTCTGGTAGACATTTGTGGCATTCAACAGTTTAAACAGTTTTCAGGTTTGAACATATGCCTTCGCCTTGAAAATCTGAATAGTTTCAGGTATTTTATGTAGAAGAAAGGTGGTTCAATGGTGAAGTTGCTGCTCTGGGACTTGGGAAACAGGTTCAGCTCACTGTGTTGCCAAAAGCTTCCTGTGTGGCCTGGGACAAGCTGCTTCTCTGTCCTTCTGTTCTCATACTGAAACTACAGAGCAGTAGCAGCTCTCTGCATCGCGGAAGGGTTACAAGGGTACGTCAGGTTTTGATGTCTTCAGGTGCAGTAGTAATGTGGGGCATATAGCTCCGCTGTGCTAGAGGGAGAGATTGAAGAGACAGCCCAAGTTAAAAGCTAGGGGTAAGCTGCAGGCAGAAGGAGGAGTAAAATCAGAAAAAGGCGGGGGGGGAGGGGGCAGAGAAATTTTGACTGGAAATTTCTTGGATCAGTTAAAAACAGAGGAACCAAGTCCTTAAAATTTTAAGGAGCACTGCACTGCTTTGTTTAACATAATATAAAAACAATGCTTAAAATACCTGAATGAACCAGGCAGATCCTTTCTGTTACAGAGAACAATAGCAAAGCTGTCTCTGTTCCTCTGTCGGCTATTCTCTTCTTTGGAAAATGCTTTCAGTTCTAGGTAGCCATTACATCCAAATGTTTTACCTATCAATTTTGTTCATTTGTTCTGCTGGCATGATAGGCCAGTCTGATTTATTGACTTTTCATGTGAAAGACTTTGAGAAAAGAGAGCTTCTCTGTCTCCCCGTTCCCCCAAGGGGGAAAAGAATTTGCAGCCACTGCTGAAGAGCAGTGTCTTTAATAACTTTATAGAGCTAAAAGTATTTTGGATTTAAAATCCTTCTGGTGGAGACATAAGATGGTGTTATCATTGCTGTAAGCTGAAAATGTAGGCTAGACAGCAATTATCAGGCTTTGAAAATGTGTTTTGTTGAGAGTCTGCGCTCCCAGGAACAGTCTCTCTATACTGACAAATAGGTGATAAATTCATTAGTTTAATATGTAATTGTTTTGATGTGTATGCTCTCCATGGGTGCTTTGGTACCCACCACATTTACATCCCATGTCCAGGAAAATGTGTTTGAACTTGTTCAGACTAGTTGACTTAATTAAGTGTTCTTCTGTTAAGCACTAAAACAGTTACATGTCAGGTTTGTTGTAAGAGTGAGCAGTCCTCTTAAAACCGCACTTCAAAAGGTGTTAAATATATTGGTTAACTCTTTAGGGAGGTTTGTAGTAACAAATGGAAACTTCGGCTGTACTAATAATTCATGTGGCAAGTTATTTCTGTACCTAGCAGACTCAGTGTCTGCATGCTCAGTGGTGCTGCAGAGTTAGGTAGCAGTGCTTAAATTATGTTCTTGCCTCAGAAGTGTTCTTGCTTTTTCAGGACTTCAGCCTTGGGTTATATATATTTTTTTTTTCTTTGTAAATCAAGTTCACCTCAGGTGCTGTCATTTATTTGTACTGCCTTGCTCATTTGTGCTGGTGCCGTGATTTTTTTGGATGGAGGAGCAGGATTTCTTAGGGAGATCCATTTATTCCCTTCCCAGGGGAAGGCTGCAGTACAGTATGTTGAAAACCAGTCTTTAGCATACTCATGGTAAGTTCAGGATTTTCAGGCATGTTGTTACACATACACAGGATTTGTGATTCTTCTGGAGTATTTCTGTCTCGCAGTGTATAGGTCAGGCAGTGATCCTGTGAAGTGCCAGGAGCCTGATGATTTACTGGTGGTGTTGGGATTAATCTGGAGGTGGAGCATTGTTATTCTCCATACGCATCGTCATTTACACTTTGAGAAACACCAGTGTCTGTGCAGAACCACAGCTGTGCAGTAAACTGGTATTTGTGTCATTGCACAAATAAGGAAACAGGTAAGGAAGAAGGTCAGCATCAGACATGGGCTATACCTGATGTGAGGACAGTTCCTTGGCCTCACGCCTTGCTTCCAAGGAGGAAGGCTGCTGGAAATTAAATATGTGAGAAGTTATAGTGAAGTATGTGCTTCAAGTGAAGTGTTAGTGTGCTGGCTCTATGCTACAAAACCTACTGTTGCAGATAAGCTTTTATTTTATAGGGTTTCTCTCTGTGTCATTTGGGACTTTTATTAAATCTACCAGAGTGGGATGTAATTTTCTTCATTTAAGAAGTATAACAAAGTGTCTGGGGGAAGGTAATGACCTGAAAACCTTGCCACTTGATGGAAACTTAGTTTTCTCCTCCCACCATGGTAAACAGGAGCTGGCATCTGTTCTGTGAATGAGTATTGGTTCACTTACATGAGACAAAGCCATATTCTTCCTAAAAAACTTTCACTAAAGCTGCGCTTACTGAAGAGCTTCGAGATTATTCCTAATCGCTGTGAATCCTTGTGCAGTACTAACACAATTGGTAAGTAGGCTAGATTCTGGAGGACTTATCTAGTCTTCACAGAAGTGGGAATTTTGGCCCACATAGTGGCTTATACAATGGACTAAACGTGGTCTGTACCGTAAAGTCCCACAGTATTAAAATAAGTGAGATGACATCTTAATGGCAACAATTTTTCTTTCTTTCCCAAAGTATTAACGTAGGTGAACCATTGTGGGTTTTTTTTTCTGCATTGAATTTTCTAAATTAGATCTATAAAATAAAATTCGATAATTAGATACTTGCTTTGTGTGCTTTGGTTTCATAAAATCCTTTTACATTTTTAAAAAAGGTCAAGCCAGATATTCACCTAGTAGTGTTCTTTTCATTATTTGATACTCTAAATGAACTGAAAAATCAGTTATTTACAGTCCTTGCTAGACTCCACAGGTTGTCTGCAAGTGTTAAAAAATATGCTTTGCTTGCTTTGTTCTGAACTTGCTGTAGACAAAATGAAGTGTTGTCTTAAATTTGTGTTCAGATGGCCTGTAATATGCTGTGCTACTAGTAAACATGTGATATCAGAGTTTGCTGGTATTCATCTATTCAGAGCTCCCTTTAGAGTGTCTTAAATATATACAGTTTAAGGGAATTAGTCTGAGTAGAATATTCTTGCATTCAAATTTTGAACTTGCCTTTGGATCGATATGTAAAAGGTAATCTTTTCCTTATCCAACACTTCCTTGAGTTTCCCTCTGTTTGCCTTCTACCCAGTGTTTTCAGCACATTTTGGTGCTACTGAAGCAGACAACATTTTTTTCTTCAGTAGTACTTTCAAAATTAATTTAACGCACTCGTGTACATGCTGCTATTTCTCTAACAATGTAAGAGTACTCTGTGAAAACTGAAGAAGGTTATTTTTCAACTTGCTGATTTCCTAACCAGCTGGCCTTCTGGATTTTTGCATACTTCACAGGAAGAAGGTCTGTTTGTGCTGGTGAGTTTGTACCCCGGATTCAGAGCAAGAATCAGCAATGCTGGCTCAAAAATGGCAAACTTCTTTTACGAGCCTCACCTTCTTTGTATGGAACTTCAAATCAAATAAGCTTCATCAGGATTTGCAGTTTGATGGAAATAATCTTTGTGCTTCAAAGTCATTGGGATGCTTTTGGGACTCTTGCCCTTTCATATTTGAAGGGTTGAATCTGAAATGTCTGGCAGTGTGTGGAATCTGAGTTCTTGGAGTGGCTGGCCTAGATGAAACAGTTACTAGTAATTGAAATGAAACAGGTTTTTTACTAATGAGTAACTAGTAATAATAAGTAATCCTCATAAGTAATGCATTTATTCCCTGCTTAATTTTTAATTTGGTTTAGTTGTCATGAACGGAATAATTTCTGTAGACTAATGTAAGCATTTTCAAGAACAAGGACCTAATTTGTCCTATTTGGAATTTTATTTAAGATTAGAAGAGGCCCATAATAACATTAAATATAATTGTAAATAACAGTCAACTCTGAACTTGTATTATTAAACATTTTAACTAGTCTGTAACTGAAATGAATAAGCTTTTAAAAATTTCATTTGAGGATTGTATGAAATAAGTCAAAGTGAATTAGTGTAACTATATTTTGTTTTCCTCTGTTGTACTCATCTCTGGTTAGGTCTCATTTTCGGTAACTTTGTATTACCGAGACTTAATATGAAGTGATGAACACTGTAATTCTGGTTGTTGTAAAAACTTTGTGTTATTGAACATATTCTTTCACTGTCTCTTTTAACTTTGTTATTTTACTTTATTGGTTTCTAGGCCAGTCATCACTCATAAGTTATTAATAGATACATTTCCAGAGTGTCTTTATAATGGCCTCATTGCACAGGATACTTCCTTTTATTTGCGTTAGCTCAGTGCACTTAGAGGGACAGTTAAAATACTTGTTTTAGCTAGGCAAAAACCATTAATAGGTGAGGTTTTTTGTTTTGGCTGTCTTAAGAGATCAGTGATAGAGAAGAATTTTGCATCCTGTCAGTGCATTTCCTTATTTCATCATATCCCAAAGCCTTTGGCTGCTATTGCAGATAATTTAACTCCTTTCCTCCATTTTAAGGTAAGAGGATGAAACATCACTTAAAGAAATTCCTGCAAAAGTTTTTGAGGAAGTACGAGTCTATATTTGAAATAGGCCAGTGGATGATGGATTCAGGTAACTTCTGTTTTTCTTAGAACTAAATCCTCCCCTAAAACATACTGAAATTTTTACCTAGACAAGGTAACATTAGTGCAGTTTAGCCTAAAGATGAAGAGCTTGGGTATGGATTGATGTTGTCTGTAGTGAACGACGGCAGCTTTTCGATGAGCAGTGGGGCTGGGGCTGGGGGACAGATGGACACAGCTGTGAAAAACCTTAACTGCCAGCCTATCAGGGAGGGAAGCGGTGGTCTGCATTCATTAATAGTGTGCATCTTTTGTGGTTAACTTCATCTCAGTTGTTTCTCGCTTCGGCTTGAGCCAACTGTTTCTCATTGGTGTATTATTATTCTACCGAGGGTCTTGGGGTGTTGCAGGCTTTACCGGATTCAATCTGTACTGAAAGAAGGTATATCAAACTGTATCCTTTGATGGACTTTTGTTGTAAAATGTTTATTTTTAATGAATATGGGTTATATGTGGATGTTGAAAGCACCTGGAATTAATGCTGTGGCATTTTAGTGGATAGTATGGAATAAAATTATACTCATTTGACTTGCTGAGGTACACTGGAAAAGAAAGGAATAGTTGGCTTATCCTGATGTAACAAGTCTTCCTGGAAAACAGCAGATGAGATGTGTTTTGAAGACAGAATGACGACTGAGCAAGACTTACGTCAAGATAAGACTGCTGTTTTTGTTAGATGATTCATTGGGGCAAATTAGGATTCTTTCATATTGTGGCCTGGTTGGAAGTTGGATTCGGCACTGGGAGAGGGGTGTTTTGTTGCTATGCCTCACAGTTTGATACAGGGATAGGAGAGGTCAATGCTACTGGTACTTATTTCAGGTTTTTTAATTCTAAAGATCAATTTCTTATGCTTAGTAATTATCTTCCAGGTGAATAGTGGCCTTTTGCAGCTGCTTTTTTCCTCTTTCTTGACCACTTTAGAGAAAGAGTCTAAATTTAGGAAGCAGCATACCATGGAGACTTGCAGTTCTCATTTGTAGATATAGTTAAAACATTGCTAATAGTTTCATATGCTTCTAGCAAATCAAAGTCATGTCTTTGTTTAACAGAAGCATACAAGGTCTGTTGTGCCCCCCAGAGCAAAAACAAATCAGTGAAAGATCTTTGGGAAATAGAAAAGCTTATTGTGTCATTTTAAACCAGTCAATCCTAAATTATATTCGGTTGTCATCAGAATTGTCCCCAGGTCATCTCTCCCAGCTCCTGGATTAGGGATTTTTTTTCATGTTTGGGATACTTAGGAAATTGTGGCTTTAAGGGGTTTGTGAAAGATGAGCAGACATATTGTCTCTCAGTTTTAATTATCGATGTGCTCTGCCTCTACTGGAAAGTTTTCAAGGGGTTGAAAATAAAGAAGTTTGGACAACTGTCCTTGATGTCCTGGAGTATTTATGTGACTTGTTTTCAGAGGCTGTTCTGAGCTGGTTGTCTCAGGGTTGGTTTTTTTTCCTTGCCCCTCCTCTCCTCTTTGTTGTCTGGGATGTATGCAAGAAGGAAAGCTTTCATTGCTGTGTTCTTCAAGGTATAAGCAGGACAGTCTGAACTCATCCCATACCCTTGGGAGTCAGTAAATGGAGTAAATGGCCAGTAAAAGAGATGACCAACTGGAGAGTAGCTGATTTACAACAGGAAGCTGATAGTAATTGCCTAGGCAAAAGCCAAGAGCACTCAATAATTAAGCTGGCCCTGGAACTGCAGGAAAGACTGGAGATGGCTGGGGCTGCTGCTTACCTTCCCTTTGCGGTGATAGAGCCTAGTGTAAATAGTAGAGCTTAAAAAGGGGGGTGGGGAGGAGGGATGGGCATGACTCATGGCATCATTTTATATTTATCAAGTGTAGTTCTGTGGATGTTGTTCATCATTTCGCAGAGATGACTAAGTAGGTAATGCATGTTTCTTAATCTTCTCAGCTAATAGAAAAAGAACCCCAGAGTCATCTCCTGTGGTAAGCTAAATCCAAAGTTCAAAATGTCTATACACTAATAGAGCAGGAAGTAGAAGTGTTACTATAAAGAAATAAAAATAATAAGAAAATTATACACACAGCTTGGGGAGAACATACAAAGCTAAAAGGTATTAAACAGCAGTGCTTGCTGTATTTCTTAAGCTTTCACGTGGACAGTGCAAAGCCTATTGCATGGCCTTTTTATTCATACAAAGTTCCACTTTCTCTACTAAGCCAGCGGTTCGTGGTTTATGCCTGCTTGTGGAAATCGAGCATTAGCTGCCGAAGGAGAGGCTGAGCCATAGAAATGTTGCCCTGTATGCTGCTTTAATAGTCCTCTGTGGACTTTGTACTTGAAGATAGGGAGGCTGCAACCAAACTGTGAAGAAGGTGAACTCAAGAACAGGTGCTGGTGTGAAACTAAAAATAGAAATGAATGTAGGAGAGCTTAAGCAGTCCGTTAGAAATGGTGAAAACAAGATGCTTGTGTGCCTCTGCAGGTCCTACTTGTGCAGTCATGCATTTACGGTTACAGACTGGGAGAAGGTGATCTCTGATTTTTATTTATAGTGGTGCCCAGGAGGGCAGGCAGCCTTCCGCTTGTGATATAAATGTTGAGGAATGTTGGTGTATAGTATACTCCAGAGGAAAAGAGCGGTGAGAGGGGAAATCTGAGAGAAGCTGGGCTGATGAGGTATGGACCTACTTAAATTAGTACACTGCCACTGGAAAGAGGGATGTAAGACTTCAAAAATAGGTAAGGCCTCCTGTTTGAATTATAACACAGCCTTCCAAGAAGGCATTTTAAGGAGCTGTGAGTTTTCAGAATTCTTACATATGAGTGTCAATATATGCCACAAAATGAGTTTTCAAAAATATTTTAGCTTCTGGTGGGTTATGGTGAGAACCGAGAGGAAATGGACCACGGTGATTTTTTTTCTGAAGTAGCATTATGTCATTGACCTATGGCTCCTCCCTCCCCTCCCCTGCCTGCCCCCCCGGGGAAGGAAGGCAAAATAAAACTAAGTTGTATGTAGTCTGTTACAGGTTTGATGCCTTCAGCTTTTTTCTCTTAAGAACTCTTAATCTCTTAATAATTTTTCGATCTGAAAGTGGGCAGAAGAGTTATTACGCTGTTCTGTGCTGCAGGTTCTGCTTCAGAAAATAACAGTGTACATGTAATAAGAGTGTAAAACATACACAGACTAGGAGACTTTTGTTTTATAATCACCTGAAATAATCATTTTGTGAAAAATAAATCATATCTATGTAAGACAGGATCTGTATTCTGATGACACTTAAGTTGAAGTTCTGGTGAATTGTTAGGCTGGTGGTCTTCCGCCAGATTTCCTAGTCTCCGAATTTAATGTTGGAGTTCTGCAGTTCCTTTTGTGAATCTTCGGAAGTAATGTAGTAATTCAGTCGTTGCTTTTTTGGTCTAGAGTTGCCAGGAAGGGTGTCACAGTGGTAGTTTTGTCATGTATGTTCAGTGGCTTTAGTAACTGGAAGAAAGGCACAAATTGATTTTTTTTTTATGTGCGGTACAAATTGCGGTTTGTTAATGAACGCTGAATAGAATTGGTATTAATTTACAGTGGAATCTTGCCAAGGTGTAATAAACTGGAAGTGGACTTTTAAAACCAGAAAACAATTGCATGGTTTTCTGTTCAATTTCAATTTTATAATAGAGGGGTTTTTTTTCTCTTATTCTTTAAGAGTGTCAGTCGAGTAGATGTTAGTAATCTTGTGAGGAATTTCAAACTAATCTGAAGAAAAGAACAGTTATACAACTTAAGTTTTAAAATTAATGATAGTTTATCCTGTATTTTCATACAAAGGAACTGCAAATAGTATAATTTTGTATGCTAGAAGTTAGCTAGTAGTACTTTGAAATAGAAAATCTCTATGAAATATCTTTTTTCTGTTACAATTGGTTTATTGGCAAATAAGAACAAGCTTCTGAATTTTGTCTTTTGCCCTAGAAACAAAAACTAAAGTATTGGAATGGTTCAACTTTAGCGAATAGTATGCTTATAATGGGTCTTTATGAGTTATCCCCCTTTCATTTTTGTTAAAAGGTTTTTTGAATCATAGATTCTCCTATAGGGAAAAAGAGCTTTGAAAATTGAGTTGGTTCTATTCAGGGATTCTTAATCATTTGTATCTTGTTTCAAAAACAAGTTTTCCTTGTTTCGTTTTCTTCACATCTTCACATTCTTCACAACTGTGCAGAGAACACAGTTGAAGCCTGCTCAAACAGGAAACCAGCCACCAATATTTGCTTTTTTTAGGCACAAGGCTTTTCTGGGCTTCATAAACTGTTGATATTAAGCTGCAGTGGTGTCCTGGAAGTGCTGTATATTTTGTTGAGGGACCACCTGGCACAATTTAGGACAATACTGGTAAATTACAGTTTTTATATTCATTTAAATGATGGCAATGTGTGATGCCAGGTTTTGCCAGTTTAGAGGTATAATTTAGAGAGCAGCTACCTTTAAGCTGACCCCTAGCTACAGATGTGTTTGTAGTGAGATGCTGCTCAGTGTAAAGTGATCCCAAGAGCCAGCATGGGAATTAGATGAATGTTTGTTATGATTATGACATTGTCTTAAGAGTGCTCAAGTGTTTGTTTTTGCTGTTATAACTTTGTTATGGAACTTGTCGTGGATCTGTGATACTTAAGTTGTGAGGATCGTACCGATAAAATTTAGATTACCATAGTAAATTTTCTTACTTTTATTGAAGAGCAAACCTGTGCCTTTGAAAATTTAAACCATTGTTGCACTCCTTAAATATGGAGACTCTTTTCCCTTTTGAGTTAAAAAGAAAAGCAGATCAATCCAGTGTTTAATGGAAGGCTTATACTCGTTTAATGTCCGTGTAGCTATACAGAAAATGTCTTTTATCTCAAACAAAATTGTGTTAATCTTGTTGTACATAAAAATGCATTTAACTTTAGAATTTAATAGCTTATATTAAAAAAGCCAAACCACTAACATTTTTAATACTCTGTCATCACTATGATACTGTAATCTCTTCAGCTGTTTGCAAATACTCCTGAATTAAGATTGTTAGATCTGGTCCCTGATGCCAAACTTAATATATCAGACTTGAGTTCGCACCAGAGAATCAGTTTGGTGTTGGGCACAGGAAAGGTTATTTATTTTACAGATTTGAGTTAAATGACTTTAAACTGTTTACTAGAAATTCTTCTAGTATGGTATCAAAATCATGATAATAGATTTTTAAAACCAAATTTTCTCAAAGTGGTTGAAACAAAATTTGACTAGTATTCTAATTAGTCGTATAAAATTGCAGCTGTAAATACAAGCATATACCTACACATTTGTATATCTGATTCACAAAAATAAATGTATGCTGATCTGTACATCTGATTCTCCAAAATAAACACTTTAAAATGTGCTTAACCGTATGTCATGTTTTCCTGTGGTGTATCGACAGGCAGCTACAGGTAGTTATCAGGTGTCTGCCTTTGTGTGTGTGTATATGACTGTATTTAAATAACTTTAAGCAAGGAGATAATAAATAATTTCAAGAAATACTAAAACGAAAGTTCCATATTACACAGTGAAAGCTGGAAGATGCTATGAAAAATGTGAAGTGCTTAAGCCTTCTATGTCTCATGTTAATAATTTTGGATGTGTGCTGTTTCTGAGTTCTGTTACAAAATGTAAAGAGGACTGAATTGTTTCTTTCCTGCTCTGGGAAAGAATGGCATCGATCTTATTTTTATCATATTTAAATGTCGGTTTATTGCCTTTTTTATATGAGTATGCAAATTTATCTTTGGTCTCACAAGACTGGTTCTTAAGGTAAAACGACTGTCCCGTAAAATAAAAGGAAGCAAAAAAAAAAAAAAGTGCAATAGCTTGCAGTAAGACAGAGCTGTAAAAGCTATGCTAGAAGCAGGCAAAATGGGAGTAGGTGGTCAGCAGTACAGATTCGTGGTTACTTTTTTTTTTTTAAAGCAAAACAAAAAAAGGCAAAAAAGCAACCCCAAAACCCAGAACAAAAAAAGCCTGCCACCCTCAGTATCACGTGGATATTGAGGATTTTGGTTTTGGACTAACAAGTGTGTTCACATCTCTGCTGCTGCACGTCCAACTTCATTTTGACTGTTTAATGTATAAGGAAGAAAAATGTCTGTTCTTAGACATTGTCAGACACGAAGCTGCTTTTTGTAGGAGAAAAGGAAAATGTGAGCGGTGTTTTTAAAAGCCCTTTTTGTTGAATTTGCCTAAGCAAAATATGAAAAAAAAAATCACGTTGGAGAGTAGAGCTGCTGACAAAGATCCTTTCTTGACCATGAAAGGCAATGTGAAAGAAGGAAGTGTTAAACCTAGCATTATCTCAACTCTGTGCAAGTTGTGAAGGAGAATCTTTGATTATTTAGTGATCTTGTAAAAGCTACTCTTAATGCGCGTCTACTATTTACCACTTGTACCTTTGCACTTGGGGTATTAGATATCCAAGGTAGATGCTTCAAAGAAGTAAAAAAGACCTATCTAAAAATTCAGAGGTGGTAGTGGGGGAGAACAGCTACGCTTCACTTAATCTTCTGCAGAAACTTCTTTAAGCTACTAGTTGAAACTGCTTAAAATGTCATGGGTAGGCACAGAACAGTCTTAAAATTAGTAATGAGGAACTTTGCTTAACTTCTGTGCTTTTTTTCTTCAGTGTGATGTTCAGGGTCAGAAATGCCTTATGTGGATCGTCAGAATCGCATCTGTGGTTTCCTAGATATTGAAGAAAATGAGAATAGTGGAAAATTTCTGCGGCGATACTTCATTCTGGACACACGAGAAGACAATCTGGTGTGGTACATGGATAACCCACAGGTGAGATGTTCTTGGCAATAGTTATCTTGCTTATATAAATTCAAACTTTTTCAGATTTTTATAAGGTTTAATATTAGTTTATGGACCTAGAAGCTGGTGGGGGGGAAGTTACATAAGTGCAATAATTGTAAATCAGTGTCTCTTCTTTGCTAATATGTGCAATATTTTAAAGAAAAAACATAGTTGATATTTCTGTTTAAAAAATTATCAATTGCAGCTAGTACTAAAACATTAAAAAGAACTTGAATGTCAGTGAATTGCCAATATATGGAATCATAAGTATTCAAGAGAATTTGGGATCAGACAGAAATCTGAATTTGATACCCCCTGTAAATTAGTTTTGTTTTGAATCATGATATGCTATATTTATTTTATTTTCATCAGATGCCCTGAAGGTGCGTTGCAGGTTCCTGCAGACACTAGGTAGTGTTGTATGATATAACCAGATGAGCAAAATCACATACTAGTTTCATTATTTAAGGTCTTTTAATTCACCTTTAACCCTCTGTGGAAGTATGTCGTTTTCCTTGCATTGCATGGGTCAGTTAGCAGTTTTATGTTATGTTACTTCAACTGAATTAGTCACTGAAAAGCAATTTCTGATGATGCCTGCAGTTTCAGTATGGAGTGAAGGGTATGTGGATGTGAAAGCCGTTATGATGAAGAGCACCCTTTATACAAAAGCTACTTCTACGGTGTACATGCATTGATGTGTTTCCTAGCACAGGGGAGAACAGATAATTGCTTAGGACTTGGGTACAGAGACAGTGAAATTGTAGTATCTAGGTCAGCTGACAACTGTCTGCCAGAAGAGTATTTGTGTACCATTCTGTCAAAAAGACCACAGTTAAAATGCAGTAGAAGTCTACTGTTCAAAAGAGCCAACCCCCCCAAAAAAAAAGACATTATGTATAGTTCAATGAATATGACTTGTGACTGAAACATTCAGAGGTTCTCACTGAGAAGAAAAAAGAAATAATTTCTTGAAATAAAAGACTTCAAACGTTTGATCTCAACGAGTGATATGAAGCAGTTCATTCCTTCACTTTCTCCTGTGATATAACCAGGGCATGTGGGCAAAAACTTGAAATGCCATAGAAATTGCAGTTAGTCAGCAGTTTTAAGATTAAGGATATTTGCAATGCACACCTCTTCTTAAAGTTTTTAGTTCAGGCTTTTTTATCTTTTTTTTTTTTTAAATGTTAGAGTTCATGCATACATGAAAGGGTCCCTTCCAGGGGGACAGCTGAAGCTTCTTGATTTTCTTCCACTGCTGCTTTAGTTTTGAAGAAGTACAGAGCTTTTAGAGAGCCACTATGTGGACACCATTCTTAATCCTTGAAGTGATGAAACTCTTCATATAGGATGAGTCTACAGTGTGTGCAGAACTTCACTGGACCCTTTGTTGATGATAGAAGTGCTCTAGTTGTATCTGTGAAAATTGTTTCAGCTGTTCAAAGAAATAATGTTTCTAAGTTCACCATTCATCACACCATATAAAGGTTATAGAACTGGTGTATGCTGAGATCAAAATCATTCTGATAAAGTAAAACTTAAATGTATTTATTTATTTGGGCAGAATGGGAAGACTTTTTATCAAATTTCAGTGTTACCAGTCTATAGTAAACCTAACCTACTTCTTATCTTTGAAATACAAATGGAGCATAAACCAATTATTTGTCTGTCTTCCTGACACTGCGGGTAGCATTAGGCTCCTCTTTGCCATATAGATGTTATAAGGCACTATGGAATAATGAAGAGTACTATAATGAGTAATCATCAGTAAGCAGATGCAGTGCTGTTCTTATGGTCTCCAGGGAGGCCTGTAGTGGGAAGAATGATACAGTGACATAAAGGGACGTTTTGAAAGTAAAATTGTAATGGAAAAAAGTATATATTCCATTTGAAACAGTCTTCCTAATTTTATTTTTTCTTCCGAAACAGTTAATAACAAAGTTAACCATTTTTTGTGATGCTCAGTTCTTTAACGGTTGTACTTCTAGGCTGATTGTGAATAATAATGTAAATGTTAAGACTAGTGTATTAAACAAGGATGTGAAAGCAACAGATGGCTCCTTTTTGGATTGTAAATATACTTAGGCTTAACTATAACTTTAGGAAGTATTATGGTCTTTCCCCGCAATAACTTTTAACATTATATGATAAGACTATGATTTTTCAATCCCTTTTGGAAAATACATGAGACGCCCTTTGAAGTGTCTGACATAATAGATGAAGGTCACTTCTTGGCCCTTCCGCCTGCCCTGGTCAGAATACATAAGGCGCCAACATCTGTTAAGGAAAAAGTATTCTTTCCGGATTTCCTGGATGCAGACCTGCAAGAATCCTTTTTCCTCTAGTAGAATACATAAACCTCTGAAACAATTACTATTTGTATTGTTTCTAGCAGTCTTTCTGTTTTTAGTTGATTAACAGATGTGTGTATAATAAACAAGTAGTTTAGATCCTGTTACAAGCATACATTGTGCATTGTCTATAAAAACACGTAGGATTTTCTTTTTGTTTGTGGAATTATTTGCTTTTTATGTGTAAACACTGACTGTGATATAAGAATAGACTAGTTTCACTTTGTGACATATGGTTTGTTTCAGAATCTTCCTTCTGGATCTCCACCAGTTGGATTCATTAAACTTACCTATATTTCAAAGGTAAGAACATAATGTAACACTTGTGGCTAAATTTTTGCTGATAACCACCAAGGGCTGCTTCTGAAGGCCTCAAATTTACACAATTTTCAATGCCTCTTATGTAGCTCATGGGGAGGTTTTTGCTTGCCTGCTACTCCTGAATTTTGGTGAACTGTCACAAACACTTCAATAGTATCAGGTTGAAATAAGAACAAACTAATTACCATGCTGTCTAGGTTTGTTTTGTGATTTCAAATGGCAGCTCTTTGTGCTGCATAGAATTAATATTTCTGAACTGTATGTTTCTTTGTGAGTATTTGAATTCCAATTAGTCTTGGAGAAAAGACAGGCCATTTATGAAGTGGAAGATAAGTCTGAGTGTGATAGTTTGCAAGTCATAATGATCTTTAATAGATAGAACAGAAAAATTTCTAGACAATAATAGATAGAACAGAAAAATTTCTAGACAATACTTAGTTCATGATACTCTGTATACACTCACTTCCAAATATGTCTGAAAGAAAACTGTCAGCTAAAAGAGTCTCCATGGTTAAATTTGTAGCAGGTACTGTGCTACAGTAAGTGGAAACAAATAAGTGGAGAAAAATAATTGACTTTCTGCTCATTCCTCATCCTTCCTTTGCTTTTCTTGTTGTCATACTGCATCTTCCCACCTTCCTTGTTTTATTTTGTTTTTTTTTATTCTTGTGAAAGACATCATTGATGCTGGTTATGAATACAGAAATGTCTGTGGAGACCTGCTTATGTCCATCCCGATTTCCTTCTATGTTTAGCTTACCCCAGACCTCACAGTTGTTATTTTAAGAAATTTGGAATGTTGTCCCTTACTTCTAATGGGAGCAGGGGTGGTCACCTGGGTCTTTGCACCTGTGTGCACCTTTGAAGGCAGCTCAGATGGGTCTCCTGTGCTGGTGCGCTGTCTGACTTTCCCCAGTTCTTCTAGTTATATAGTATTTATTTGTGTTTCTGGCCAAATAAAAGGTTTTGATATGAGACTCCTTGCCTTCTCCCCCACCCTTGACAAATGTGCTCTATAATGTAAAAATGTCAATGCCTCTCAGAACAGGACACCTGCTTCTCTCCTCCCCCAACACTGCAACCTTTTAGAGACTCTGGAAGAAATTGGCAAATTGGCTATTATTCTTGTTATGTAAATGAACCAAAATACAACTGATGCCCGTGACAGTGTGAATGTCTTTAAATTTTTAGTTCATTTGAGATGTAGAACTTAAGAATGCAAGGAGAAATGTTGTGTTTTCTAATTTCATCATTTGTCTGGTAATGAATCCTTAAATTTAAGGAATAGGAACATATGGCTTAAGCTGTTGTCTTACCATAGGCTGCACATTTTGAACTGAATTTTATATAGTATTTTTTGTTATATTTATATATCTTTATACCTAACAAGTGTGCTATGCTACTAATCTTCAAATTTAGCCACTTAAAAGAGAAAAAAAATTGTGATCTGATGTATATTTGTATGCACAATGATAGTTATAATCTTAATTTCCCTACTAGGTTAGCGATGCAACTAAGCTAAGGCCAAAGGCAGAGTTCTGTTTCGGTAAGTTCTTGCATGTGACATATGCATCAGGTACATTCTTCAGAAATTTAAAACAGAGATAATGTTCTGCAATTCTGTTACTAGATACAGCTGGTAGTGTATTTTTTTAACATAGCTTGTAATCACTGTTTCTTCTCTAGTATGAGGGAAACGTTAGCTTCTAAATAAGGTAGTTTTGTGGCTTTTCATATTGCAGCTTAATGAGGAGTAGGTGAAAACTGTTCTTCAGATGTTTGAAATTTTTGAGGCATTAATAAGCTAATAAAAAATGATGGGTGTTTTCCGAAACATGGCATGACTGTCAGCTACAAAGACAAGTAATTTAATTATTTTAATCTGTATTACTGATAAAAGAGTTGATTTAATTGATCTAAAAATACTGCCAGCCTATGGTCTTACATTAAATTTCAGTATCTGTTGCTGCACCAAAGAAAAATAATTTGCTTGGGTACCTTTTAGGTTTATTGATACTTAAAAACTTGGGTAGAGCTTCAGATAATCATAAAAGCCCCCTATGGAGTTTTTTAGATCTTTCTTACAATTAATTTGTCCAGAATTTACCATAATTCCAGATTTTTTTTGACAAGCAATTAGCGTTCATGAAAGTATGTGTAGGGACTGGAATCAGCCTCCACTCAGTTTAAGAATAACCATTCTTTATGGCTGCATTCATGTAAGAGTTTTAGCTCAGATGATGGTACTGAAAATGTCTGAAGGTTTTATGACAACTAGTTAAGTTGTCCATTGCCATATGCAGTGTTGTGCTGGCCCAGAGAAAGCAGCTCCACCAGACTTGTGCAGTTTCTGTGTCGGAGCTCTTGAAACAGTTGGTAAATCACCCTGTCTGTGAGGCTTCGGGGATTCCAGACTAGTACCGAGCGTGTCAGTTCAGTGCCATCTACAGATTCCTCTGCACATGCATGTGTAGAGGTGTTTGTCTCCATCAGTTGGGAAGTTGCTCTTGTCAGCGAGCCAGCTCTAAAAAGCCTTTACGATGCTGGCTGAAAGCTTTTAGTATTTCTAATTTCTTAAAGCATTTTGCATACTTTTTAAAGGAAAACCTTGTTTGTCTTTTTATTTAAATATTGGGAGTTACTGTTTCAGTCAACTCATATGGTTCTGCATTTTGAATTTATATTTGCATTTAATCATGTTTGCTTTGGGGAGAAAGATGATAGAACAGTAAAAAGTATCTGTTTCTGGCATGTGTTTGCTGTTAGCGATAACCTAAAGAACTGTTAGGTTGTAGGTAGGGCACTGAAATCTGTTCAGACTTTAGTTGCAATGCTTAAAAGTTCTGGGGAGATTGTAGTCACTCTTCACCTTAAAACTAATTTCAGGATAAGATCTTAGCATTTGTGAGAAAACTAGCCACTATTTTTTTACTCTTACACAGAAATATGCTTATCCTTGTTGGATAAAGGTATGCTAGGTGTTGCCAGGTAAATATATAAACTTACTAAAAATATGCTTTCTCTGCCAAGTCACTGAAGTAAAATCAAATTTCATGTTCCGGTTATTTTAAGCTGTTTGATCCTGAGTGTCATTTACTTAGTAATCAATACTGATTTTTCCACAAATTAAAAAAAAAATTCAGTGATGATAGTCCTGTTAATGAGTTTGTTGCAAAGGACAAAAGATACTGGTTGGAAGATTAAAAGGAGAAATTGTAGAAGTCCCCAAGTATAAAACTTTCTTGCTTAGGGAAATTGAGAAAAGGGAAATGGAGCTGGAGAAAAATTCTGATAAAATTCAGTGCTTTTTCGATGTAATAAAATGACTTAACTTCTGCATGATTCCATTTAAGTGGAGAGCTTAAAAGAAGCAAAGAAAAATAGGGGTTTTTTTAGAATAAAGCAAACTTATCAAGTGGATGTATGTGTCTTAAGGTGACTTTCTAAAAAGAAATGCAGCAGAAAGCTTAAATACATCAACTGGATTTTCCATCTGAAATTAAATCTTGCTATGGTGGTGTTTGCTCTTAGATTTCAGTGTTGTTAACTTTTCATAATGTTTTTTAACAGTTATGAATGCAGGGATGAGAAAATACTTTCTACAAGCCAATGATCAGCAGGACCTAGTTGAATGGGTAAATGTTCTGAACAAAGCTACCAAAATCACAGTAAGTGGTTTAGTTGATATTTAGCAATGCTTTCAAATGGTGACTGTCTCAAGGTGCTTAAATGTAAACTTTGCCTTCAGTTTTTATGCCAGACTGGTCTTTATCTCTACAAACAACTCTTGGCTTGGCTTTTCAAGACTTGGAGAAACTGTACAGAACTCCTTCTAAATTTTGAGTTTATTTTACTTTTTGCATTGGATATTGGACAAAAATGTGATTAACCTTTTCATTGCAGCATATGATGGTTTCCAGTAATTTAAAATGAACCATATGCATTTAATATTAATCAAAATATCCAGAAGACACTTGCAAGCAATGAAAAACATGCACAACATTTGCCTGGTGTCAAAAGTTTGTATTTCTTAGTGTCACTAAAATAAGGAGCAAACACATCATGCCATGTTCCAGATGTCCTCTCCTGATTCCAAGTGACCATCCATTCAACGAAACAATGTATTCTTCTGATAAATGTTAAATCACTTTTCTGGTTTGTACCAGGACAGCTTGTTATCACATGATAGAAAACCCCACATATTACTTCAGTCTTTTCAGGAGGCAGAAGTTACAGTTTTGTTCTCTCTCTCTCAAGTTTTGGGGAAGTGATGATACAAACTGTCTTGAGAGCATATCCCTTACAAAGAAGGGGTTCTGAGCATGGGTGCACGCATTCATATTTGTTGTCAGTAACTTTCTCATTTTTAAGTTATCTAAGGATGTTTCCATGTTTGCGTTGTTTTAATGTAGCCCTTCCTTTGGAGATACAAAAATGTTAGTACTAATGATAAAAAAACCCCAGAAACACAAAGCCTTCTCACTTGGGTTTTTCATGAGGAGGACACTACAACAAGGCTTGAATTGTTTCCAGTTCAAGCAATCGAGTGAATAAAGAATTAATTGCATCAAATTAGAATGTAGTCTGAAAGCTGTTTATCATATGTTTAACTTGCATTCTAAATGACTGGTGAAATCATTAGTATATTTTGTCTTTGAAGGAACAAGCCTTTGAACTGTTAATCTGTTCAGAGGTTCTTTATTATGGCCAATTATTTAATCAAATAATTACGATCATTCAGTTACTAATTTTCATATAAACATTGCTTGCTGTAGATTGCAATCCTCCAAGAGTGGCTGTGTTTTTTAGTACTGAGTGCTGATCCTTTCAAAATAACGATGAACCTTTGCAGCCCAGCACATTGTGTACCTGTTATGAGTATTGTTTGAAAAGGCATTCATATGAGAAGGTGGTTGTGGGTTTGGTGTGTAACATTTTAAGTAGGAGTTCATGACATCTGAAGCACTTAGCTGTAAAGCTGTAGCTACAAGCCCCTTCTCACAAAAGGTTGAGGCCTGTGATCTGTGTGCACGAAGAGAATGTCTTATCCTCCAGCGCCAGGCTTGGCTGTGAATGGAGTCCCCTTCTACCTGTGTTAGCAAATCTGGGCCTTGTGCAAGGCTAAGGGGATGGTGGAAGCAAGAGAACGAGCCTGCCACCACAGCTGAGCAGCTGCCGGGTGCCACCTTCACTTGGCCAGGAGGAAGCTGTCCCAGGCTGACATTTGTGCTCTCAGCAGTGTTTGTACTTCTTTGCGGGCTGTTTTTTGTAAAGTAGGCAGTCCTGGGCATAGGAACTAGAATCACAGCAGACTACAACGTACTTCTGTTTTTGTCTAGATCAGTTTGATTTCAAGTTCTGAATGTGCCACTGTCTTGCATGGTAATTCACTGTGTAAAGACAATTTGTGTATCCCTTCTTTCTGAAAGAATTTGGATATCTTCTATAAATATCCAGTAAGTTGCTGGCTAGGATATATCAGTGTGAGACTCTTGATCTCTTCTTGTTGAAGTCACTTAAGATTTACTATATTTATGTTAGGGGTGAAAGAGGTTATAAATTAAAATGTCTGGGGTAGCCAGTCAGTGCATTTCTTAGGTTACAGATGTTTACTTCTTGCACAAACTCAGAAATCTGAGTAAACACTTCAGATCAAAACACTTATTGTGGAAATTAAATTGCTGTGGTGTTTTCATTGCTTTAGTTCCACATTTGAGGGAATTATCTACTAGCTAATGAAAGTTAGAAATAGGTAGTTATATGATTTTGGACAGAATTTAGCTATACATGTAGCATCAATGGAGGCAGCACACACAGTCTTCATGCCAGGTATTGGAATGTGAGTGCAAATGTCATACTGGTCAGGCATCCTGTTTGACAAAAGTCTCTGCTGTAGCCCTGTGTTTATGGCCTTACTGTGCCAGCTCTACAGGCACTGGGGCGTCTCCAGGCTAGAGCACTTATAACTGAAACTGAAAGCAAGTGAAAAATAAAGAACTAGTTCTTCTACAAATTAGCAGTGCTTCTTGAAGATCAAGTATGGCACTCATGGCAAAGCTGGGAATTGATTTTTAGATTTCAAGACACGTGGTGAAATGTCTTTATTGGCACTGATTTTCTTCTGAGAACTAAAGCATAGCCAACAGATTTTCATGGAAGCTATTTCTAGGCCTTTACAATTAAAAAACATTTGTTAAATCCTGCTGAAGACAAATAAAACCACTTGAATAATTATTAGGGCTTTTTTTAGGTCTTTCTAAAACTTTTAATGTTAATTATCACATTCCACTTTCAGGTACCAAAGCAGTCTGATCCTCTGTGTCAAATGGATAATGCAAATCGTCAAGCTGAAAGCCCAGGCGGAAAGAAGCAAGTCTCTTACAGGACAGAAATTGTTGGCGGTGTTCCTATCATTACACCTACCCAGGTAATACCCATAAACCAAGTGGGCTGTTATTTGATAGAGGAGGCTTGGTTGTTTGACAGGTAAGAATGGGTTATGTATCACAATACAGCTGTCAGCTGCTCACCCAGAGGACCTACACTTTGATGTGCACCTTTTGTTGATACTGACTGGGGGTTTTTGAGAATTTTTTTTTTTCCCCTTTATACAAGATTATAGAGAATTACACAAGGCTACAAAGAATTACTTGAGTATTGATTTTTGGTCACAGATACTGGTTAGTATGCTTAAAACATCTTTATGTGTGTGTGAAATGAATTGTTGGTGTTAAGAATGCTGAAGTTCTGTCTTTTTAACTACCAGGAAAAGTGGGGGGAAAAAACAGAGTTGATTAAGTCAGCTGGTTATATATACACTATGTGATTAGAGGTAGTAAGGATGACAGAAGATTAAACTATTGCAGAAAGGCCTTACGAAATGGCATGTGTGGACAAATAAGATAGCAAGTGAAATTCAGTGAAAAGAAGTGTGATTTAAGGGACTCTGGGAAAACCCATCATTTTAATGGAAAATACTAGATTGTGAAACAACCATTTCCACTTGAGTGCAAAGTAAGAGTTAGTCACACTATGAAAACATCATCTTAATGTTCAGTAACAGTGGAGGAAAAACCCCACAAACATCAGGAGTTACTAGAAAAAGAGTAATAAGGAGCAGAATAGCAAACATCTTTGCTGCTGTATAAATTCTGTCTTTGACCAGACCTTGATTACTTTGTTTAACTTTGTTCTCATCTTAAAAACTGGAAAGGTTCAGAGAAGGATTTCAAGGATGATTGGTCCATGTGGAATGATCTTCATATGATGACCAATTAAGTAGACTGGTACTCTTCATGTGCAAAAGAAATAACTAAAGGAGGGTGTTAAGAGCTCTACAAAATCACGATTGGCAGGAGTGGGTGATGTAAACTGTCTCTTACAGTATGAGAAAGATGGGCTTTTAAACAAGGTTAATGGTGTAACCAGGTGAAACAAAGGGAAAGAGTTCTTGCAGTGAGTAATAAAATAAAAGGTACTCCTTGCTGAAAGATGTCATGGATATGAGAAACTCCTGAGTTTGAGAGATTGGACAAGCTCATGGAAGAAGAATCTGTACAGTGTTAAAGATATAGACCTGCACCTGCTTCTGGAAGTTCCTTGAGCTGAAAATACAGATTAGATTAACACAATGTAAATTACATATATACATACCTGAATTGCATTTAAAAAATTGTTGAATTTTGGTGTGTCTTACAGTTCTAGAGATAACTTTTTCTTTGCTGTAGCCACCTCTAGTGTTTTGCCCTTAAAGTCACATTATGAGTTTGCACTAAATACATGCATATATCTTGGTTTTAGGTCTGCATCATTCTTCATTGAGTATCTGTCAATACTCAATACTTTCTTAGTTTAATTTTGAAATGGAGCTTGCAAGTACTAAACCAGAGCCCTTGGACAGTCTCATCAGTTGTCTCTAGGAATCAGCTGAAATATTTTATCCATTCAAACAAATTGGAAATGGGATTTATGAGTATGGGATGATACAATTATTTCCTATTATAACTAGTACAGCTATTCTTTGACCTTTAGAAAAAACTGAGAGTATTCTGAACTTTCCTGCTTTTTTCTAGAAAGAAGAAATCAGTGAGTGCAGTGAAGGGGGCGATAGAAATTATTTGAAGCGGTCGCAAAGTCACCTTCCTTATTTTACTGCTAAGCATCCCCCAGATAATGCTATTATCAAAGCTGGCTACTGTGTAAAGCAAGGAGCAGTGGTAAGTATTTGAGATCAGTGTGTTTCATTAATCAAGGGCAAAGGTCCTAAATTGGTAGTTGTACTTAACAAGTAGATGATTAAAAAAAAAAGACATTGCCAATAACTTTAGCACTATTGATAATATTAAGGATGGCTAAAGATAAAAATTATCCTCAGTAGCATGTAGCTTATGTCTGTATTACTTCTCTTCATTGTTTTCTTCAATCTTGTGTTGTTGGAGATATTCTGGAGAGTAGAAGTTGTTTGTACAAGAGGCTTCCACATTCTGGTTAGTCAGTGCATGCAACTAGGAATTCTGTTCTACAGTGATGTACAGATCCTTATTTTGGTCAGCAGAAGCATCTAAACTAAGGTAGAAGTTCAATGCCTCCATACCTTTTAAATCACTAAAACGTTTAGAAAAAGCTAATTTTTCACTTCAGGGGCAGAAGTGTTCAACAGTCTGACGAGTTGTACAGAAGTGGACCTGTTCACATGATACCTTGCTAAAAGGAGGAACAGATATTCTAGATTAAGCAAGATATTCAGCCTTCATGAGTTCTCAAGACTCGTTTTTATCTTGGATTATGAAGCTTCTTTTTGTAATGTTCCTTTTTTTAGTTAAAAATAAACTAGAAACCTTTAATATACCATCTTTTAACACTTCTTATGGGGTATTTGTGCTGCTGAGCTGCTACAGTTTCAGTGGAGATTGTTGAAAAATTCTTATAATAGAAAATAGTACCTTCCAGAATTTTTAATTTTTGCAGTTAAAAAAAAAAACCAAACAAAACTGGGAAGAGTCTTGTAGAATTATTTTGGGGGCACTATATATATACATAACACACAAATAAATTTGTGTAACATCCAAAAGTTATAAATATTATAGAAGAATAATTATAAATAAATAGGATCGATACAGATTCATATATTAGAACTATAAATGAGACAAATATATGAATATATGAACAAGGTATAATGTGTATATTTGTATTATATATGTAAAATATTATATTTGTTTATTTTTCTTTAACAGATGAAGAACTGGAAGAGAAGATACTTTCAGTTAGATGAAAACACAATAGGGTATTTCAAGTCTGAACTGGTAAGTTTCCAAACGTGTGTTATTTTCCATGTACATAATTGCAAATAAATCTAAAGAAATATGCTTGTATTGGAAAGATGTGCTGTACTGCTCCTGCAACTCTGAACTCTATACTGTAATAACTTTTCATGTTCAGGAAGAACAAAAAATTAATAGGGTGGCTGTTAACTCAGACTTCAGTCTTGTCTTTGGGAGCCTGGCTGTATGGCACTGAAGAACAGTAGTGGGATACATTCTACAATCACCCTGATTTTTGTATTCGTATCTTATGTCACTTTGTACTCACATAAAATTGGGTCCTTGAAACAGCTGATCATTATGTGGGGAGACAAAGCTTAGAATTATTAATTTAAAGTTAGAATTATGAGGTGTTTTCTCATACAAATGATGGGATCTTTTCCCACACACTTCTTTCACCAGGGCAGCCAAGACAAAGAGTTCTGCTGCTCAGAAGCAACACTTACAGAGTCTGTTTTGGTTCCATGATCTTTCTTCCTCACTCATCACTCCTCAACCTTTTGAACAGTTTTGACCACATGTTAAATGCCTTCAGGCTTCATTTAAAAATGAAGTGACTCGTATTGGAGACAGTCTGTTTTTCCCAAAAAGGAGTCCCACACTTACTAAACATGAGAAAATCTGTATCTAAGGAGTGAAGTCTGAGTTGTAGAGTATTATAAATTAAGGAATTGAGTTTACAGGCCAACTGTAAGATGTAAAATGTGAAGAACCTGAATTTCAGGCTGTTTCTGAAGAGAACTTTTGCTTTACTTTTAATGAGGGAGCATACAACAGTAGCAGGAGTTTGATCTTGCATCATTATCTTTGTTACTGTCAGCATAACACAGTTCTGACTCATTGCCTATAATAAACCCTTTGTTTTTATTTAAAAAAAAATCTGAGTGCAGATTGCTCACAAGCAAGTTCTCACTCAGTGGAGAATTGTACTGTGTGAGAGTATACTAGAAAGGTGGTAGAAATGCATACACTTTTAGTGTTTCATCGTGCTCTTTTCAGTTTAACTGTTTTGAAGAAAATAAAATCTTGTAGTGTGCTCTGTTCTTCAGGCTAATATCCCCTTTCTGCAGTTTGAGGAAGGTACTGGACTGACCGTCTGTCAGACTAGAGGGAAGTAGATCCTGCTTCACAATTTTTACTGAAATTAGGGGGTCTTGCATTTTAAGTCATCCCTCTTCAGGGAATTAAGTACTGAGTAAATAGACAATATAGTGTCCTTTTATTGGACTACAGTGGTTAATCAAAGAATTCCATGGTTAGGAAACCTGATCATGATAATCATGTTTCATAATGTTTTTTTAAACAATTAGGATCCGCCTTGTCAGTAATGTGTGGGGTCTCCTGTTCCTAATGAGAGTAATACAAAGATAGGAAAAAAGTTCAGTAGTGGTTGTTTGTCATGCCTTTGTGGTTAAGAAGGCTAAGGCATGGAGGTTGTGTTTGGCTAGTGTAGCATCAGACTTCTGATTCTGGAAAACAACTTTCTTTTGGACTTCAGTTCTCAGTAGCTGCAGTCTTCAGTCAAGTATGGCTCTTTCTTGAAATCGGTTTGTCCTGACAGCCAACCTGCTCACCAGTACTTCAAATGACTCCTACTGGATGTCTTGAGGTGCTGTTGTTTTGCATCTGTAGAAATATATCTGTGTTCTGCTCTCAAAAATGTAAAAAAAAAAAAAAAGTTGAGATTTTTTAAAATTGAAAAATGTGTGGATTCTGGGGATTTTTTTTGTTGTGATTGTTTGGTGGTGTGATGAGTCTGTGTCTCCCCTTCCACACTCCCTCATAATTATCTCTCCTCTTTTCAGTTTGAGGAAAAGCCCATGTCAGTCTTGAAATACAACAATATCAGACTCAGAAAATTATCATTTCTGAGCTGAGGTCTTTCCTGCAACATGTGTCGGTGTTCCAGGGATGATCTTGCAGTTCACATTTGATGTATTCAAAAACTCTCTTGTAATGGATGGGTGAACCTAGAAAGAGTAGGGAGGGGAGAGGGGGAAAGAGGGGCAAAATAACAGAAAACACTGAGTTTTAAACTCTGTACATTTGATCAGCTATAGACACAAATGATCTCATGAAAACTGACATTTGAGGATGGTTATATTTGAGTGACATTTGATGTTTGCTGTAACAACATAAATCTCTTAAGTATACGTAATAGAAATTGTAAAGAAAGTAATCATTTCAGAGCTGATAGCTTTTGTTTTGTCTATAAGCTGAAGCCAACTGCAGTAGTCCATTGTAACATTGCTTAAAGAAAACACAGTAGAGGTAAAATAAATTGTTGTTTGTTTTACTGCAACAACCACAGGAAAATAATTGTATGACATCATGTTGTCGTGGCAAAAGTGAAAGTATTTCTGTTTGAATGCTCTCACCTTTTTTTTCTGTTGTGTGAAGCTTTGACAGAATTGTAATACTTTATGGTAACAGAATTTTCATATGCTTTAAGAATACTAGCTCTTTTACAGGTTTTGATACGATTGATTTCTTTGTATTATTTTTAATTGTATTGAGTATAGGGTACAACTAATCTTATTTAAAGCCGTATCATGAGGTACAGTTAACAAAGCAACTTTATTGTAGCATTTCATAGCAAATAAATATAATGGCTTTACTGAAATAAACTGCTTGAGGCCAGATTCAATTTTGTGATCTAGTTAGGGGAAGGGAGCAGGGGTGGTTTTCCTCATTATGGCAAGGTGAATGACTGTTTGGGGGTTTTTTGTTTCTTGATTTTTGCTTCCTCTTCGTTGTAAGTGCCATGGTTGGTTTAATACTTAGAAAAGTAAGATTTTGGTTGACATCACCTTTTACATAAGTGACTGCCTTGAAAGTCTCATTTACCATAAGTCTGCTGCTGTCAACTGTCCTGACCTCTGGCTTTTTGACTGACTGTATTCTAGGTGTTAGATATACTTTACTGAAATATTTTTGCTTTTTTTTTTTTTTTTCCTAGGAAAAGGAACCTCTCAGGGTTATACCACTTAAGGAGGTCCATAAAGTTCAGGAATGCAAACAAAGGTGAGGAGAGAAGCACTGATACGATTACATGGCATGTAGCTCCCTGCCTTGTGATGGCTAGACTGCTCACTGGATGGAAACAGTGGAGAACTTTTTAATAACTTCAGTGGATGTGTGCATGGGTGGTACCCTTTACTTACAGGACAGTGAGTAGTTTTGTGCATAAAACTGGTTTTGAGGGTTCTGCATTAGTGTGCCTTTCAAACTTGTAACATTCAGTAGAATGTAAATGCATTGGACAAGGGTGGAACAAAGGAGTATGATGCAGTCGTGAGGGAGACGTGCATGGGTGCTGTCTGATTTCAGGAGTCTCTATTCTGCTCATATAATCTCTTAACCTTTAGAGGACATTACCTTATGCTGGATGGCTGAATTCAGATAAGAATACTTTCTCCTGCTCTTTTCCTCCCACCAAATGGCAATATACTAAGGTATTATTTGCCTTTGTAGTTTCATTTTTTAGCAGGCTACTGCTTAGGACTAATAGTTTGCAAAGACACAACAAAATATAAATGTGAAACTTTACAGAAGGTTGACTAAAACAAGAAATATTTTTAAACTTAACATGATATGGTTTAGAATGCTCCAATTGAAAATATGTATAGCACGCATGCCCACCGATAAAATAAAGAGTCTTAGGACTAAAATGAGTAAGAGGTGATGGTTTTCTTTTTCTACTTAGTATTTACCAAAAAAACAACAGTAGCATGATAAAGAAATGCAGAAAATCTTGAGTTCCGATTCCTCTGCACATCCTAGAGTCTTTTTAAAATAAAGTTGTACTTGCCGTTGACGTATTTTTGTGTGTTTTCATTTACAGTGATATAATGATGAGAGACAATCTCTTCGAAATTGTAACAACTTCTCGAACGTTTTATGTACAGGTAATTTATTTTTTAAACTTCGGGCAAAAGCAGGGGACTTCCATAGTCAAAGCAAAGAAGCACTGCTGTTGTGCTTTGTATTTAACTATGACGTGATTTATGGAGGGAATGTGATCTTCATTACCTTTCAGAAAGGTGAATGTAAGAAATACTCCGTGTAACAGCAACTGTTTTGTTGGTAGTGTGTGAAAGCAACAGTAAATCCTAATGTGATTTTGTTGACATTTGGGTCTTCAAATTCTGTAGGATCGACTCAATATTTTAAATCTTATACATAAAAATTCAGTACTTCAAAATAGAGTGAGTTTTCATATTCAAGTTAGTTGCCACATTAAAATGTCCGCTAAAGCACGGCAACATTTAGGCTTCAGTACCTATTTGGTGGTACGTATCCATATGCACTTTATTCGCTGTATCTCTGTTACCTGTTAAATGTTTGGATGTAATGTAAGTCACAAAGACTTGCTTTTCCTAGCAATGTGATGCTTATAGTACTGGAAATAATTTCTGAGTTTCTCTGGTAGGATCAGGAAGGCCTCTATAGTCTCATACAGGCAGTGGTGCTAGATGCTGAGTGAGGAACATAATGAAGTGACATGTTGCAGATGTTTCTTGCTGGATGGATGTGCTAGTTTAATAAAGCTGCAACCTAATGAGAGAGCTTTAGTTTCTTATCTGTTTTTATCCCCGATATGTGCACCCTTGGTATTACTGTTAATCTATTGCGGTTTTGTTGGATTGTTGTTCTAAGTACGTGTATGGCTGACCCCCGACAGAGAGACTGATTTTTATTTTGCTGTAACTCTTCAGTAAATACCTCATAGAAGTAAAGTGCAACAGTGACTGAAAAGTGCAGAAGTTATGTCATTGGCCAAAGTCTGCAAAGAGGAGTCAGCTGATCTCCTGTAAGAAATTCTGTGGGTGCTTTAATATTTTTCTTTGCTGAAAAGTAAAAATTTGAGTCTAGAGTGTGCAAATAGTGTTAAAAAAATACTTATTTCTTGCTTATTTTTTTTTATATAACTATATACAGATAATAGTAAATTCAGGGTAAGATTTTAAGAAATGCCTGGGTTAAGAAATTAAGTCCCTATGGCTTTAAATAACAGGCTACTAAAGTAGGGTAAGGCTGTCACTTTAATGCAGATGGTCAGGATGCTGGGAAAGTTGAGAGTTGGTTACGTTAAATACAATACATATTGTTCCAGGCTGACAGTCCAGAAGACATGCACAGTTGGATAAAGGCAATTTCTGGGGCCATTGTAGCACAGCGGGGACCTGGAAGATCAGCAGCTTCCGTATGTTATTCTGAACCTCAGAGAAAACGTGATTAGTTGATGTTCACTTGTGCACATGAAGTTCTAGTTGTTTCTTCCTTTTGCCTGTCCTCTATCCTGTCCTGTAGTAACGTGGCATCTTTGCATGAACTTTCATACAGAATGGCATAAAATACTTTGCATTTTTAATTGAGCACTTATCGTAGTTTTACATGTATGTAATTTTATGTGCACTGTATTGTCTTGAACACGTAGATAATGCAAATGCTAACGTAGAAAAGTTCTTCTGAGTTCAGTATGATCTTTGTCACTATGCTGCTACTAGTTTGGAAGTAAAATTGAAACTTTCTAATTCCTGCGAGGTGTTCCTGTGAATTGCAGAATTTTGCAATCAAACAGCAATATTCTAATTTGGTTTTATCAACTCTACTAAATTGTCATTTTCTATTGTCGATAGTTCATCATATATGCAGATACAGGTTCAAATTTAAAGTAACTTCGCTGAGAGATCTCTGCTCGCATGAATTAGTTTTTGCTGTTGGGAATGTAGTGTGAACACCATCTAGCATTGCTGAACTGAGGCACTGGGACAGATGTTAGTATTTGTGAAGCCCTGTGGATGCCAGCATTTCACACTTATTTGCATTTAAACGGTATTTGGATGTTCAGTACAAAGTACATTAACTTGTGAACAGCGAAGGTTGCTGTAGTGTCACAGTGTCTCCCAGTATTTAACAAATGGAATACTTTCCAGTTCAGATGGTGCAAGCTATGGTTTTCACTTTCTGGCTATGGGATGTTTTGTAATAAGCTGAATATATCATTACCCCCACAATCTGAAATCTAATCGTTTAAGTCTGGCTTTTGACTACACATTAGCATTGGTATTGCGTTTCTGTTAATTCAGTCTAAGCACTCAATTATTTTAGGCAGCTGGGAGCTGCTTCATGCTTTTAAATAAAACTTCCCATCCTAAATTCTGTTTCTTTTTGGGGGAATGAAAATATGCAGATGACTTCCCTTTGTGTATGCTTTTTTTTTTGTGGGGCTAACTGAGCAATCTAGCTATTACTGTCTGCATCACTTCTTTCTTTTTCCCTCTCTTCTCCTCTTTCCCCAAGTATAGGTTACTCTAATCTTAGCTTTGCACTGTGTTCCAGATGCGGCAGGCCAGAAGGCTGTCGAATCCTTGTATACAGAGGTATACATCAAGAACTGGTGAATGCAGCACGTATGTGGGCTCTCATGTAAACTTGCCTTCTTAACAGAGGGCTGGGACTAGAGACTAATTTGCACTATAAAAAACTAAAAAAAAATGCTACCTGTTGTCATTATCATTACTGAAGACTAACTCATAAATTATATCATTCACTTACAGGTTTGCACTGTTTTTTTCTTTTAAAGTAATTGGAAATTAAAAATGGCAGAAATGTATTTATACTTCAAAGCATACTATATATTTAAACATAAGTTATGTGGTGTCATTTTAATAGGAAAGTATTAAAACTAATTTGCATGAGAGTTCATATTTCCATTTTACTTTACATTTATTTGAAACTGCGCAAAAGCAAAATTAAATTTAAGCTACCCACAAACTAATACAGATGCGTGCACACAAAGAATGCACGTCATAACTCTGGCAGTTGGAAGGGTAATATTGTAGCCTGATTTGCATGGCTTATAAGTCTCTGCATGAAATTATTAGTTCAAACATAGAAGCATTATAATGTATAATCGGTACACTGTTCAAAGCAGTACACCTTAGGAGTTACACAGCAGCATAGTCTCTTAACTGTGAAATTACAGTCAGTGTGGGTAGTAAAATCTTGAGTATTCTTCAGTTCAATTCAGCAAGTTTATTATAGAGATCTTGTCCTAATATCCCTTACTTCTGTCCTATTTGTTGAACTAAAATTATTCATACCATGAAGAATAGTGGGTAAATCACTGAATCATATGTTCTTCTAAAGCAAAAAGTGGAGTATCAGGTCAGGTATGAAATAAGGTGATGTAAGTAATGTGAAATACTTCACTGAAATTGAACACAACTGAAGTCCAAACAAAAAAAAAAATTGCACAGCTCCTACCAAATAATATTATTTAATTTATAAAAAGAAATACGGTAGCACTTGGCAGAATCCATTCTGTTTAAAATTACGAATTCACATCATAGCATTCTAAAAGAAACTTGGAAAACTGCTGTGAAAAAATAAGTATTTCATTTAAGATGTATCTTTGCATCTTGGACACACATCTGTGATGTTTTTTTTGCTAACAAACGCGCTTGAAAAGTGACTTGGTTGGTGTACAGCCGTGGGCTCGCAGATTTCTCTAGTTCCTGTACTAACACTGGTGATGGCAGAAGTGGCAGCAGCTGCAGCTCCTAAAGCCTGCAGAGGGAAGTACGCACTGCATCATCGCATGGCGTCTGGTTGTGTCACCTCCCACTGTATCCAGCACTGGTTTAGATACCCCAGGTATTGAGACATCTGTACAGAACTGATAGATATGATGCAGAACCTGGGGAATTTTTGTTCTGGAGATAGAGCTGTAGATCAGGCAGGATATCCTAGGATATCTAAAATGTCACTCTGCCTATGCTTTAGACATCTAAATCATTCCTAGGTAGGCTGGGAACGTGTTTCTGCCAGTAAGTAAATGGTGGAAGCTTCTTTTCACAGTATCAATCTAATAGAGTTGTATAAAGGTCAACAGAATGGCAGATAACAATAATAAACTCAAAAAATAACTTGACAGAAAGAATAGCTTAAAGATCAGTTTTCTTTCTAGGTCCGTCCACTTTGGACACTGTCACACAGTCGTGATAGCATAAAATAGTTACTGTTTTTGTTTAGTCCCTGGAACAAATTGGGGAGATAAGTACCCCAAGAGGAGGGAACTCTGAAATGTCCATTACTTCAGGATTTAGGGTATGAGTGCCTGGTGTGTACAAATATGTTGGAATACATTTTTCTCTTGGAAGGATGGCCCTTCCAGCGGCCTTAAAGTGTGTATCTTCAAAAGGTTACTTAACACCTTAGTAAAATGAGAAGCTTCTTTTTGCTGGACTGTATTATAAAGTCTAAAGAGCTGCTGAGCTTGATTTGAGAAATTTAATTTCCTCAAATGAAGAAACTGATGTTGCTGTCACTGCTGTAAGCTCACATTTAATAACACGCTGCCTTGAGGAAAGCACCTGCCTCCTGCTGCTGTGGCTGATGCTTCGCTTTGTGTATTTTCTGCCTTGATTTATTTTTTTTTTCTGAGAGTGAAATCTAAAACTGCGTCTTTTCAACAGTGAATTCATCTGACACGTGCTCTTCTTTTCCAGGAGCATACCGAGTCTTCTTCCGAACCCAACCATGCTCTCCGTTCTGCCATCCCAGCCCCAACCACCTCACATTCCACCACCACTCACGGCAGCCCTCTGGTCCCAAACCCTCACGCCAAATACCCTGCCTTGGAGAAGCGAGGATTTCACGAATCTTTTACCAAGGCCAAGCCAGGGAGCTACAAGATCCAGGTTGTCGCTCCAAGAGAATCAGCTTCCAAAGTGACTGAACGGGGCTTCTTGGAACCCCAAAGTAAAAATGGCACTCAGGAACAGGATCCTGGCCTTGTGGATCTGGATGATGCAAGCCTTCCAGTTAGTGATGTGTAGCGATGGAAGTGTTTGGAGAATGATCCATTTGTTCGGTCCTCTAATTTCCTTGCTTGGACTTTTAACCAAAGAAAATTATAGGAAATGAGAACAAAAAAACCGGAACACTGATATTTTTTTTTATATATATATGTACGTGTGTGTTTCTGTGCACACATGTGTATATATAATGTGTTTGTATATTGCCTTTCAGCTGAGGGTCTGAAATGGACCTTAGGCATTTTCTCAAAGCCTGATAGTAAATTACTTACTAGGAAGGGGCCAAACTGCACAATTTAGAAATAAAAAAACAAAAGACAAAAACAAAAAAAGTACTACTGCAAGTAAGCAAGGTACCAGCAACTTTTCATTCCTAATCTGGAGAATTTACTAAATTTACAACTAATGCTATATTGCAGAAAACTTATTGCCAACAAATGTGACTACTTAATTTCCTTTTGAACTACAGTAATATTTTGGGCATAGATGAGAATTGTTTCCCTCCATGACTTTCAGATACCAGAAAATGCACAAGATGTTTCTTCTGTTCTTTAGGATCAACAGTGTCAACTGATTTGTTATCAGAACGAGAATTCTGAACTCTCTTGGAATTCTAATCATGGTGCTGTAAAATTTCCACTAAAATAATATTTTGAATAGTCAGCCTATTTTTGATGCACTCCTAAAGGTGGGTTATAATTTTTTGCACGTTTGGGTTTTAATGGACTGCATGTAATGGTGTTTTGGAGGGGGGGAGAAGAGAAATTGGACTTTTGAATTTGGACACTTTAGATCTTTTGAACCAAGTAGGGTTTCTATTGTGTTACATTAGGCTTTGCAGCAATTATTTTTCTTAAATGTCTAAATGTATTGGGTTACTGTTTTGAGAATGGTTTCCTTATCAGTGCTTCGTGAACAGTTCTTGTTTCTACATGGATCAGTGGAAGACTCATCTAGTTTTGTCATTATTGGTACTGAACTGTTCATAGTCCTGCAGTTGTGGCCTGTAACTTTTGGTGCACTAATAATCTTAAGTGCCTGTGTTTTTTCTCACATGGTTGAAACACTTCTGGATTAGTTATGTACACAAACCATTCTTAATGGTTTTGAACGTTGGCTCGGAGTTGTTCTGAATAGCATAGTTCGAAACAGCTATTTAAAATAGAAAACTTACGCTAGGGATACCAGTGTTCTGGTATTGCACCTACTAGCTGTGCAATATATGTTTTTAGAAAATGAATACTTGTTTGTGTACACTGTGTTATGGGACTTGAGTGATGCAAATGAAAAGAACCTTTACATTTCAAGTATTGGATTAGATTGAGTGTGTACTTGTCACCGTTTTTGAAAAACGTTTGCTTTAATGAAAAACCCCACAAATATCTCACGCTGCTGCTTATTGTGATTCAGATTGTCCAGTTTTGTGATTTTTTTTTTTTTTTTTTTTTTTTTGTCTACTGGAACCTAAGATACATATCATCCAAGTCCATCTTCTCTCCAACTTCCAAACTGACTTTCTGCTTGAGAGATATGGATGGCTTTACCACAACAGTTTGTTGATCCAAGGATAGAATAATTGGTGTCATATTAAGAATGAAATATCTAATTTCAAAACCTTAAATTATATCAGCACCTTCATTTTTTTTCTTATCCATAAGCTAACTAACCACTGTCTTAAGGCAGTGGTCTTTGTAAATTACTAGTTTTGTTTGACTCTTTAGATATATGTGAAAACTACCACAGAATTGGAAGTTACTGTAAATGTCTGTACTAGTATTGTAGGTTTTAACTTCTATAAAACAATAGCTCTTTAAAAGCTTATTTTTTCATAAGTACATTGTGTGGAAGACACTTTGCATTGAAATATTTTTACTGTAGTCTAACATCCAAAAATCACTTGCTCTGGTACAGCTTTGACACTGCATGTTCATTTTATTATATTTTGGTATTGGCAATTTTACACATTGGGTGGAGGTAAAGCAGCTCCATTATGGGACTTATAAAAAGAGGGGAGGAAAAAAAAAAGAGAAAAAAAGAGAACTACTGTTGTAGTTCAGTAGCATAGGGAAATATTTGTGGTTGGTAATTGTCAGGGTCTCCTATTTATCAGTACTTTTATAAATCTATGAAAATTGTTAAATTATTTTAGAAACAGTGCTGTAAATATGTCACATTTAAATTGTCAATAAATCAGTTTGGGTAACTTAACATCTGACTAAGTTTCCTTGCACTTTGTGAAATATTTTGTCAGAACAATATATTCCTTTTTAGCATACAGGAGGTCAGGTTATCTTTTATCCAGCTATAATGTCTTTAATTCTTCAAGGCTGATCAGGTGGTGTAGCCTAAGGGAGAAATGGAACAACAGAATGAGCTGGTTTACTGCTCTCAGTTTATTCAGTGGCGTTTTTACATGTTACCCAGGGGCAATTGATTGGGTTTCTTCTGTGCATCAGTGGGAGGGAAGAGATTATGCATAGTCAAGTTAACCATTTGGAAACACTAAGGAACTGTCTGAAGGGGGCGGGGGGGAACCCATCCCAGGAGAACAAAATGTACCATGCATTTTTATGGCTTTATGCTGTTGCGTAAGAAAGATCCTCTCTCAAAAATACTCTCCTGAAATAACGGCACCTGTGTGACTTTGGGAAGCACCTCGGTGTCCAGTGGACAGTGTGACAGCACCACACTTGAGTGACTGCATTTCTCAAGTCCATTTTTCCCTTTTGTAAAGCAGCACACCTAGTCACGCTGTCTCAACAGTACGCAACCTTCAGCTGAATTGAATATTTTATAGAGGCTGCACACAGTTACCCAAATTCCAGTTTGACTGTGACATCTTCTGACTGCCTTATCCCAGGTAAGCCCATATCTGCAGTTACACTCCTGTCAGAATGTGCGTACAGTTGCCCTGAACCTTTTACTCCGTCACATGCAGCTTCTGGAGGAGTTGCTTCCACTGTAACCAGCTGCACCACAGACCAGAGTTGGTAAGAAATGTGTATATAATTGTACCTTTGGTAGCCCACCTCCATTTAGGCTTGGGGAGGAGTGGCTGGAGAGCTGCCAGTCAGAGGGGGACCTGGGGGTGCTGATTGACAGCCGGCTAAACATGAGCCAGCAGTGTGCCCAGGTGGACAAGAAGGCCAATGGCATCCTGGCTTGTGTCAGCAATAGCGTGGCCAGCAGGGACAGGGATCTGACCCCTGTACTTGGTGCTGGTGAGGCCGCACCTTGATTACTGTGTTCAGTTTTGGGCCCCTCACTACAAAAAGGACATTGAGTAACTCGAACATGTCCAGAGAAGGGCAACGGAGCTGGGGCAGGGTCTGGAACACATGTCCTGTGAGGGGGAACTGGGGGGGTTTAGTCTGGAGGAGGCTGAGGGGAGACCTCATCGCCTTTCTACAGCTACCTGACAGGAGGGTGCAGAGAGCTGGGATGAGCCTCTTTAGCCTAGTAGAAAGCGACAGGACAAGAGGGAATGGCCTCAAGTTGCGCCAGGGAAAGTTCAGACTAGATATTAGGAAGGATTTCTTTGCAGAAGGGGCTGTTGGGCGTTGGAATGGGCTGCCCAGGGAGGTGGTGGAATCCCCATCCCTGGAGGGGTTCAAGAGTCGGGTCGATTTGGAGGTTAAGGATCTGCTGTAGGTGAGAACTGTGCTAGGCGAACGGTTGGACTAGATGATCTCCAGGGTCCTTTCCAACCGAGATGATTCTGTGAAATGAGACATTTTCAGCTTTCTCATACATCACTAAGTTCTGAAAGCAGCTTGCTGCAGCAGTGTGGAGCTGATGTTTCAGTGAGGCCCTTGGTTACAGAGTTAGATACTAATCCATGTACAGCAATACAGTTTATTCTTCCCAGTAATAAATGTCAGAATAAAGTGCAATTACTGGCTGCAACTCAAACTCATTTAAAATAACAGAAAAATACCATTTCTAGCTCATCTCTCATCACATACGTCTCCACTGGTTTGCTTTCAACTTTTTTATCCTCTAATTATTTTCATAAAAATCTTAGTTACTTTTCACAGCCCACTGAGACCTGAACCATGGTCCCTGCGATGGCGTGGATGCTCTCTCTTATGATGTGCTGTCTTGCCTGTTTTCACTTGCTGTGTACTTGTTGCTGCTGCCACTTGATTTAGGAGGGAGTTGAATTATTCCTTATGGTGATAGATTTAAACCCGCTGTGTTACATAAGAAATTTACAGGAGTTGTAACTGCTAAATCTGCAATCCACGTGCCTGAAGGTCACTGCCAAAGGGTAATGGTCCAGAATATGGTTTAATAAACTGGCATGTGCCTTAACCTCATGGATTAACAGGATGTCAGCACCACCTAGAGGTCATGCTCTAGCTTTAAAAATTATTTAAGTCGGGCATTGTACTTTTAAAGTCTATTTCTGAATCTTAAAAATCCATCTTGATACTCCAGTTATGTCACTGGACTACTCAAAGTTGGTTGGGGTTTTTTTTAAGCTCTTGCTCCGTGTAAGCTTTGAATAGCAATGGCAGCAAATTGAAAACAAAATGAAACATCCCTTTCTTCCTGCTGTTTTTAATTTACCAGTTTACTGCTGGAGAAGCTATGATGTTATAGAGGAAAAGTGAATAATCTTGTTAACCTGTCCAATGAATAACGAAAGCGTGAGGCTTGAAAGACACGTCTGTGTCCAGCAGTGTAAGGCAGTAACTTTCTGTACTAAAAGCTCTTGAGCTGAGCTAGTTGACTTCCAATTACTGCACTTTAAAATTTCTGAGTTGTGCCCAGGAAACTGGTTATCTGGAGTGATGCAGCTGGTCAGAAGGACCTTTAAGATGTCCTGTCCGAGTACAGTCTCTTCAACTACTGGACTGGAAGGGAAGCATCTCTGCTGCTTTTGGTAGGCAAAGCAATGCCACACACAGACACGAGTTTGGAGGTAGACCAGAGGAATCGGGGCTATGGACCTGAAAGAGGGGACCTAACCGGTTTGAAACTTCATTCTTCACTAACTGAGCTGCCATTTTAATAATTGTACTTTTTGACTTTGGGGTTTTGCAATTGCATATCTAGGTTCAGAAGTCAAAATTCCATTCAGAAATTAGTTAAAAGGACACACGGCATCACAGAGTATTTCCTGTCATAAAAATGACTCTGTTGGTAGAAAATGTTGACATTCAAAGGCTAATTTTTTTTTAGGGTTTATAGGAAGTCTGTATTATAACGGATGTAGAAATCGGTGAGCACACCAAAAAGGTGAATTCCAGAGCTGTGGGGCAGAAATTCTGTTCTCAAATACAGTATTAATTTGAGGGTGGGAGAGAGGGAAGAAATGAAAGAAGGAAATTTAGAGCATTTTTAGCCTAAAAGTTAAAAAACTGAAGCCCTCTGTTATGTATAGTTTCACCTTTTATCAGTTTTATTTAATGTCTTAATATTCATCTACATTTTGGACCATAATCTATATGATGCTCCAAGCCAGTAAGCTGCTAAAGTACTTCTGAGATCTTCCATGGAAGTAATGAAGGAAACTCTCTGGAAAATTAAAGTGTGGGGCCTATTCTGAATCATGTCCCAAACGTCTGCCTTTTTTTTTTTTTTTTTTTTTTTTTTTTTCACTTTAGATTTTCAGCGCAGCCTCTCTGGGAAAGAAGCTGGTACTCATTTGTAAAGTCACTATGTAATGGTGTAGTAGTAGTTGAATATTGCTCTTCAAAGTGGCACCTTTGACACCGTAATTAGGGATTTACATTTAAAACGACTGTCCTTCTGCATATCAATATGCACAGTGAGCACGTCTTGTAAGAATTTAAACCACTCTGTTGCGCTACATTCCTATTGCCCCATTCTCAGGACACCAAGGGCAAAGGCTGCTCTCAAGAGGTGGGTGTCAACTGCATGTTTTTATCGCAGCGTTTTCGTTTTCTGTAAATCTTCAGTAATTTATGAAGCTTCAACGCTCGTTTTACAGTCCCTGCCTGTAGAGTAGTACTTGTACTCCTAGTTGTAGGATTGCCCTCTGCCATCAAGGAAAAAACCACGTGTACACAGATAACATATTTTAATTGTTCAGATTGGCAGTTGTTCCTGGGGGCAGTTATTTGGTTTCCTGCGAGGTTTTACAAAAGACACCCTGGTCGTTCATTTATTTTGTAAATTATGCCAACAGCTCTCTGCCAGTCAAGCACCAGGGCTGAATGCACATCTGGAAAAGAACATGTAGTTTTAAACTCCCCGGTCTGCAGCCATTCTCTTGCAAAGTAACGACATTTTTTTTCTGTATATAGCAGTGAACCCATCATATGGTTTTAAAGTGCTGCTTTTTTTAAATTAAAAAAGTAAATATTTAACAAAATAGGGAATTCCTACAATGTGAAGTCATGGGCTTTTGAGGGGTGGCGATAGGGGTGTGATATTCTGGCCAAAAGTATTTAGGATAGCATGAATTTTCCCATAGAAAGCCTGGGGGAAAGCCATTAATGAATGAAGCAAAATGATAACGCAATCATAATAATCCTAGAAAAGCTTTCTGCAAAGCCCAAGCTCTAAGTTTCCTCAGAATATAGGCATTTTGGTCACCTCAGACTTGCCCATCCTCTTTCTGGACCCTTCCCGACTATTAAGTTAACCCCTTCCTCTCCTGCCAAGTGTACGCCTTTTTCATCCTTTACTTGCTCCTCGCTTCCCATTCTCACCCTTTCCACGTGTGCCCTTACTCCAGAGCCACCTCCCTGGCCCATCTGCAGCACCAAGGTGAAAAAGGTACCACTGGGAGTAGCAGCTCTTAACACATTTTGCTGCTTTTGGAAACTGATATTTCAAAGGCAGTAAATGACACATCTTTGGTAACGTGACAGCATCTTCATGGGCATCCAGGAAAGCTTGCTATATTCAGGAAAACTTGGAATATCCAGGAAAACTGCCTTTAATAGGTAACACAAAAGCAGTGTCCCACTGCAGGAAAGGCTGACCTGTCCTGGCCCCTACACAGAGCAAGGCTGAGGCTGAATGTTGGGGCAAATTCTGGATCCCTGACAGCAGTATCCAAACATTTTTCATATTTTTTTAGAAGAACTTATAGCATGTGATCTCTAGATGGAGCCTCCTGTCATTCACTGAGTTCTGTTTGAAAAGTAGGAGATTAAATATTTTACTAGTAAGTGTGTCTCAAGTATTATTCAGACCACTCTGAGTGTTGATAAATGTCTGCTAGCTTGGATAGGTGTTCCGTGTAAAACGTTATGATGGGGGAGAAATAATAATCTCTGGGTTTATAGTGCCTTTCAGTTATAAGGCACTTCTACACAGATTAGATGGGCAATTAACAAATATATTTGTCATTAAACTGACTTGTTAAACCCCTAAAATCTCAGTTATTCTGGAAAGTGAGATGTTTATTTTCAGCTGTGAGTGCACCCATGTGAAACCTATAAAATTCATATTACAAAAAAAAAATCAGATTAGCATTCACATCTTTACCTGGGTTAAGAAACAAAAACCATAACGGCAGAAGGTCCTCCATGTTAGTCCACTTATTTGGAAGTGAACTGCTAATTTATGATTTTCACAGAGGACTTTGGGATGTATTTCCCTTCAGTGTTTATCAACAAATGTACATCCCTTTTCTGTGCTATTTATTTTTTAAAAATATGGGCTAGTGTATTACAGGTCTTTAGTAGTCTCTAAAAGAGCTTGAAACTGATAGTACTGGCTGAATTGTGGGGGAAAAAAAAAAAAAGAACCATATATCACGGGAAAGATAAATATACTCAACTGATGTTTCAAACTTTTGTGTGAGAACGCTATAAACTTGCAGTAGTACTTGAAGTAGTTAAATATTTCACCTCAGATTTGCAAACTTTATAAGCTGAGCAGTTAAGTAAATACTTTATACTTTCATTGATTAATTACTCCTTTCCTGAGGCAAGGATGCATTCACTTTACTTTGGTTTTGAACTAGGGGATTGACTTACTGAATTATAACTATTCCAAGGAGGTTTCTGTCAATGGGGCTTTTGTTAATGTATTTTGAGCCTCCGTTCATGCTTTTTTGCCGATATCAAAGGATACCAAGCTAAAAAAGACAAAACATCCACGGAAAGAGGGTGGCTGAACAAGGAGCTTTCCCACTGCGTGCAGTTTTCCCCCTGCCTACGGAGATAAGGCTCCTGTGGCTTCAAGCAGTAAGTTATCTGACAAAGGCAATGGGATAGAAAAGCAGATAGTCCTACCCTGCCCAGAAGGGCTAAACCCCACAGTAATTCACTGGTCTTTGAATACTTTGCTTCTGCTTCCAAATAGGAGCTTGTAAGATCTTTTCTAAACCTGTATAATTTTTTTTCCACTAAAAACTGTTTGTTTTTCCTTAAAGACTTGTCTTTATTTAAAAGTAAAGGGAAAAAAACCCAAACAATCCCAAAACAACCCCTCAAAGCTTATTAAAAGTAGCCAACAAGTAATGAATAAACAATTAATAATTTGGAAACATTTACTATGATATCTAGCCATATTATATGTTTACACATATACATCCATAAAAAAAAATAATTAAACTTTCAAACACTTTCAAACTTTTTTCTTAAGCCTTTTTAGCACTGTAATGATGTTAATACTAAGAAAGTTTTGCTGTGAATTGTTCCAGATGACTACTTTACTATTTTGATCACGCACGGTATCAAGTAATTCTGAAATGTCTCTTTTTGCAGAGCGTAGAAGTTGCTGGAAAACAGCAGGTGTAAGGGGTTCGTATTGGAGCTTTTATTGGGAACGTTGGCGCCGATGTGGTTTCCCACCTTCAGGTACTCAGGAAGCAATTAAGTAAGTTTTGCATATTTGTGGCTTTGTGGTCACAGTTTGATAAGATTTTATATTGTTTCCTGGAACAATTAGATTTGAATTTTGACACTTGGGATGCTGCTTCCACCTGCTCAGGCAGCTGGTTGTTTAAGATTATTCCGTTTTTCATAGGAAAAAAGACTTTATATTCTTCTGTATGATGCAGTTGCTGGCATTCTCCATTTCTCACTCGCAGCTCATCTAACAGCTAATAGCATTTCATCTTGCCTAATGGTTTGTAAAGTTCATTAGGTCCTTGGTTATCGGGTGCCCGATCAAGACACACTTAAATAATTACATATTGGTAGTCTGTTCAAAAATTTAATCGGCTTATAATTAAAAAAAATGGCTGTGCTCCATTTCCAGCTATTAGTTCTTGTTACACCTTTCCCTGCCAGCTTTGGAAATGATGTCTTTTCCCTCCGAAGGTACTTGTGTGTAATTAAGTTGCCTTTCAAACCACCTTGTATGTGCTCACTGAGCATATGGCGCAGAGGCCTCTGCCCGCCGGTTCTGGCGGTTGCACAGCTGCCAGATAAATTGGATCAGCCCGCTTGTGGGATGATGGAAAACTGCTCCTTTTTCTTATTATTTCTTTCGCATTAACCTTCTGCTAATTGCTAGTATCCCGGGAGCTGATTCTCCTCTGCCCGCTGCTTTTGGGTACCAATTCTCGGGGAGGACCGGCCCTTCCCGGCAGGATGCCCGACAGCCCCCCACCTTTACCCCCACCCCTTCTCTCTTTCTAGCCGGGGACCAGCTGGTGGCCCAGCCCTCCGTATCAGATAGAAATGTAAATCCACGTTTACTTCAGATTGCCTTTCCCCTAATTCCTGAAGAGGGGAAGAGCGTGTCTTCCCCCCTCCCCTCCTCCTCCTCCTTGCTGGCAGGAGCATGTTATCAGCTTTTCAAGGCCAAGTTTAACAGCTCCGTGCCTAAATTTGCTCCAAAAAAACAAGTCGGAGGGGAGGGGGGTATGTTACTGCCCGGGGAGAAGGGATGTTGCTGTCCGGGGAAAGGAGGTGTTACTGGCCAGAAAGGGGGGTGTTACTGCCCGGGGGGGGCGGGTGTGTGTGTGTTATTGCCCCCTGGGAAGAGGGGGGGAGGTTCCTGCCCGGGAAGGGGGGGTGTTACTGCCCGGGAGAGGGGATGTTCGTGCCCGAGGGAGGCGGATGGCGGGGGGGGGGGGTGTGTTACTGTCGGGAGGGAAGGGGGGATGTGGCTGCCCGGGAGGGGGGCTGTTACTGCCCGGGAAGGCTGGAAGAGGGGTGTTGCTGCCCGGGGAAGGCGGGAGGGGGGGGCCGTGCCCGCCGCCGCTCCGCCCCGCCGCCCTCCCAGTCCTCTCCGCCGCTTAAAGGCGGCCGGGCCGCGCAGCCGGGCGCACGCCTCGCCGCCGGCCCCGCGCCTCGCCTCGCCTCTCCGCCGCCGCGATGCCGCTGTGGGGCTGGAGCCCGCTGCTGCTGCTACTGCTGCTGGCGGCCTTGCTGCCTCCCCCCGCCTCCTCCTCCTCCTCCTCGCCGCCTCCCTCCTGCCCGGAGCGCTGCGATCGGTCGCGGTGCCCGGCGCTGCCCGCCTCCTGCCCCGGCGGGGCCGTGCTGGACGGCTGCGGCTGCTGCCGCCTTTGCGGGGCGGAGGAGGGCGAGCCCTGCGGTGGGAACGGCGGCCCGCCGTGCGGTGAGGGGCTCCAGTGCGTCGTACCCCCCGGCAGCGGCGGCGTCCCCGCCTCGGCTACCGTGCGGAAGCGGGCGGCGAGCGGGCGCTGCCTCTGCTCCAGCAGCGAGTCCGTCTGCGGCAGCGACGGCCTCACCTACGCCAGCCCCTGCCAGCTGCGGGCCGCCAGCCGCCGCGCCGAGCGGCTCCGCCAGCCGCCCGTCATCGCCATCCAGCGCGGAGCCTGCGGGCAGGGTAAGGAGAGGGGCGGGGGGGGCCGCCCCGACGGGGCTGCACAGCCGGGACCCCGCCGGTCCCCCCCCGCGCCTGGGTGAGGTGGTGGTGGTGGTGGCGGCGGGGGGGTCCCGTCCCTCCGGCTGGGTGGCCGCGGGCAGCCGCAGAGGAGCCCTCCCCCCCCCGCCATCCGCCCGCCCGCCCCGTCGGGGCTGGTGGTTGGCATCGCGGGGAGAGCAGCCAAGGGAAGGGCTGGGCTTGGCAGCCGCGCTTCGGTTTTCCCGTTCAGTGAGAAACTAGAGCAAGAATGCAGCGATTCTCTTCGTCGGCCAAGCGGCTGGGGGGGGGGGAAAAGCCCCGCAGCCAGCTTTAAACACCCCCTCCCTTCCCTCCCCCCCGCCCCGAGAGTGATGCCGGGCTCAGAACGGGGGGAACTGGCCCTAAACTGGCACGGGCGGAGACCCGCGTCCGGCTGTGCGGCTTCTCCAAAGTTTGGAGAAATACTTGAGCGCGCTCCCATCCAGGCGCTTTGTCACAAAGAAACGCCTTGGGAAATAAAGCGAAGAATGCAGAAACTCGTAAAATCCGGTGGCAGCAAGTGAATGTGACGTGTCGGCAGGGCAGGCAGCCGGCTGCCTTCGCCCCTTGTAGCAGATGCGCTCTGATTATTAATAATAAATTTGCTAGAGAAAGGGGGGGTGCCTGTAACCAAACAGCGTGTTGAGCTGACTTTGGGGGCTTTGGTTTGGTGGTGGTTTGGTTTGTTTGTTGTTTTTTTTTTTCTTTGAGGATGGGCGTGGCCGTCGAGAAGTAACAATATATAACGTAGTATTTTGTTTCCTTCAGCATTATTATTATTATTTAGTTGCTGGGTTATGGAACTTGTGGCTCTGCAGATGGAGTTGCCGGACTGAGCAGCCCGGGGAAGCGCTGGAGCAGTGATGGGTGCGGGATGTGACACAGCAAGGCAAAACCCTGCTGGGGGGGTAAACAGGGGATGCAGCCCCTCGTACAGGCTGGCTTAAACCTCGTAAGCTAGGGCTGCATGTTCGTCTCAAGCCATTCAGCCACATTTAGGGGGTAATAGTAAAAAACCAGCATGAATTAAGCCTTTATTTCTGAAGTGATAGTCACCTTTTAGTAAATCAGTGCTCTTTCACTGAGGATTGATTCTTTCAGTATAGATTGTACCACTTCTGCACTTTATTTAAAGCTAAATCTTGTTTTTGTTTAGATTTAGCCGTCATCTCTGCAGCAGAATAATATTCTGATCTATAATGACCATAGATTCGGCTTGGGCAAAATACCGATCCTGCACTGCAGATCGAACTTACAACTTTGGTATCAACACAATCAATTTTTTGTACCACCAGTTTTCCCCTCAAAGCTGCGTTGTGCTCTGTGGAACATTGCTGGCATGTACGGACACGGGAGACAATTAAAGCTTTCACGCTACAGTTTCCTGATGTCCAGTATAATATAATGCCTTGTGATTTTTATTCTCAATTTGTGAAGCCAATATTGTTTTCTCAGTCTTTTCTACTTCGCAGAATTTGGGCTGTGTTGGAGCTGGAGAATAATAGGTGCCTCCGGGTAGGCTGTACAGAAAATGCACAGGCTGCATATGGAACTTGTATAGGAGAAACTCCCCTGTGGGAGCTACATCATGTGTAGGTCCAGACAATCATTTTGCCCTGTTGCACATCTGGTTGGAGCGATGCTTATTTTCTGTATCACTAGGAACAAAAGGAAGATGCTAGAGAAGCTGACCGTAGCACATGTTTATCCCTAGACGAGAGCAAACCTTGCAGCGAGCAAAGCTTTTTTTTTCATATGTAAAGAACCTAAAATAAAAAGTGGAGAGAGCAGGCTGTAAAGGCTGTTCCCTGGAGGCAGATTGAACCACTGTTTTGAAAAGCTGTTGTCTAGTATGTGGCTCCTTAGCGTTGTTAATTTTTTGAGTTCATTTTCAGGAGTTCTTTTGCTACCTAGAGTTAACTTTGGTAATATATTTTCATGTTTTCGTAGTAACACGGATATATAAATAATTTGGTGAATACAGTGCAGTGACCCAGGGAAACGAGGGAATGGGGATGCAGAGAGACAGTTTGGAAAGCACTTTTTATTGTTTTTAAGTTTCACATCACTTTAGTAGCTGGTCATGAACAATAGTGTGTATATTGCATGAAATCAAGCAGAACTTTTTGTCTTTCTCAATTTTTGTCATGTACAGTCCACTCCCAGTGCCACTTTTGTCTTTTCAGTGATTCTCAGCATCCGTTCACGTATGGCTGTGTTTGAGACGACACAGGAGAGGCAAGGGAAGGTTGCTCTGGGTTTGTGTTTTCCTCTGGGGAATGTTTTCCTATGCAAAATGGGAATCGCGAGTCTTAAAAAAAACCTCAAGAAAAATTTCACAAGCCTCAGAGCTTATTCTAGCCTCGGCCCTAAACACCACCGTGGGGATGGGTGGCACCGAGGTGCTGAGCAGATCCCCTGCACCGTAGCAATGTGCTCTGGGGTGCAGGATCAGGCACGCAGAAAGGGCAAAACGGGAGAAGCCCCAGGAGCAGCGAGGGGAGAGGGGAAAGCCTAGCTAGGGCTTTTTAGCCAGGAAATTGCATCGATTAAACTAGTACAGTGGGCCCGTAGGATGGGAGCGGGGCTGAAGCGTGCCCTGCCTGGGCTGTCCTCTGTTAAAGCCAAACGAGGCAGGTGATGAGCAGGGTGGCCCACCAACCCATTTTGGTAGCAGTGTGTGCCTTTCCAGCCCTTTCCAGCAGTCCCCTCCTGCAGCGTGGCCACGGGTAACCGGTGGTACCCCCAGCAGCCCCCCCAGGGTGCCCAGATGCAGATGATTTAGCTCTGCTTTTCCTGTCAAGACTGCTGGCAGACGAGCGCTTGCAGCACCCACAAGCCATTTCTGCAGCAGCCTGGCCAGGGCTGCTGAGCGGCAGCTTTCACAAGAGAAATCTTCACTTTCCGTAAAGGACGCGAGAGATGTTGGAAGAGGGCGTTCAGGCCTGCAAAGCACAGCATGATGGAAATGTAAAGGCTCAAGAAAGAAGGTGAACACCCTCTGAGGAGAAACCTGTGACTGTGTGAAGACCATCATCCCACACGTGGGAGAGAGCTGTGCAGTGAGACCACAGTGTTCTGTCTGCTGAGGTTCAATGTGCTGGGAGGATGTTTTCATTTTTCTCCTGCAAATATGTTTTTGGTGCTCTTGAATCCCTCCTGCTGGGCTTGGGATGTTTAACACACAGCTTAAACCAGTCTTGCTTCCCCTCCTCACATCTCCCAGCAAATGCTGGCAGGCGTTTTTTAGGACAGTGTGCCCTTCTCTCCATGTTGTGCTCTTCACACTAAAATACAAACCAACCTGGATTTGTCCTTTCACCTTTAAGCAGAGTAAGAAAAAGAAAGTTCCTCATTGCTGCTCTCAGTTCCTAACTTTCCTCTGCCCCTTTTTGAACTGGGTTTTTATGTTTTCATAGTTTTACTAGATTGGCTATGTCTGTAGCCTGGTATCTCAGTAACCTCAGCAGTCCTCAGCACACTAGCATCTGTCACAGGTGGTTCACGCTTCTCTGTCACAGCTCATACCATGGGGTCCTATCTGGAGTCTGATGTGAGCTCTTCTGGTTTAGATTAAGCAGGTCATTACTGATTGCTGTGGGGTAAGGCCGAGATGAGTTTAGGGGTAACTCAGTTCTAGAAGCACCTTTTTGTATCACTAACAGACACAGGCTTTGCTATTTCTCTTCACCACATTCTCATTTCATAGTTCCAGAGACGGGGGGGGGGGGGGTGGTGAGAAAAAAAATCCATCGCTCAGTCTCAGTTTCTTGCGAAGTGGCTGACTCTGTATTTTGAAATGCACTGGGTGAAACTGCATCCAAGTGCCTCTCTGCAATTATCTGGCAGAAGGAAAGGACCTCCACGGTCAATAAACCATTTGTCATTAATTGAGTCTTTTAAAACCAGCATAAGGATGAGATCCGTGCGGCAGAGGATGGGAAAGCGCAATAGATGGACCTGCCTGAATTCCTTTGCCTGTAGTAGGGGTAGGGCTAAGGGGCTGGCGGTGCTGAGGGTGGAGGAGTGAATAGTCAGGGCAGGAAGAGAAACTCAGCTGAGAAATCTGGGAAGGTCAGGAACCGAGCCAGATACTTATCAGGAGGAAAGTTGATACTGTTTTTAAGGACTAGGCTCTCAGCTGTTTCCCAAAAGATAATAACAGGCCCGTGATGGTTGTTGCGCCGAAGAAATGTTGGGAGACCTTCGCAGGTTACTTGGCATGTGTCGAGTCTATTAAAAATGACCTGGGAGGACCAGGTGTCAAGGAACTGGATGCACAAATGAGCGCTCCAGTGCCATTAATTTTTTTTAGCTGCTTTCATCTCCCTCAGTTGTGTTTGGGTGGTCTGAAAGTCATTATCTTCTGACTTTCCTCAGTCTCTTTTGCAGCAGCAGGAGAAGGGGAGGGAGGGATGGAAGAGGCAGCTGAAGGCAATGGAAATAAATAGCAACATATTTCCAGAAGAGGACCAATTCCCAAGTGTGGGATTAAAAAGCTTTTCCAAAGCCAAGTATTCAGCTCTGCAAGGAGGGAACTGTAAGAAGTGGTTTGTCTGAAGAAGCTCACCTTTTCCCCTTTCCGCATCTAGGTTTCCTTCCCGGGGAGCCGGCAGTAATTCTGTGGTCTCTCGACTTCAAACAGTCAAGTCAGTAAATAACAGATTTGGAACCAGGGAAGTTTCAGTCCTTTCATCTTCTGGGCTTTGAAATTTAAAGGTACCTGTGGACTGGACAGGAGTACTTAAAGCCATGAGTAAGCAGCAGGAGTCTTAGTAAGTAGAGCCTGGAGGTGATGGAGGCAGCATATCCTGAGGAGCTAAAGGAAAGACTCTGCCATCCAAGAAATAGGAGAAGCTGGAAAATATTTTTCAAATGTGAATTTACGTGTGCTTCGAGTGAAAGAAAGCAACATTAGAAATAGAAACCGGGGTACTGTGGAATTTAACTTTTGTTGTAAATAAAGTCATTCCTCACTCCCATAAACTGCTGGGGCCTCTAGGATCGCTGGCTGGACTTGGCAGTAAGTCCCACAGTTTGTAACTGGGCCCAAGTGAATATCTAGTATTATTTTGGAGGCTGTGTTCAGGATGTAGGAAAAAAAAAAAAAAGACTTTATTTTGCCTTCTGGATACAGGTCATTGTGATTCACAAATCGGTTTGCCCGCCTCAGAGAGGAGGATATAACTAAAAATTCTCAACTCCCCTATATAGAAGGGCTATAAAATAATGCAGCTGATCTTATACGAAGTGGTGATCTGTAGGTAACAAGGAGACTTAAAATATCTTACACTTGTAAGACAGGACACAGGTAACTAGTTATTTTACAGTTTAGTGAATTGGGAAGATCTTGGCTGCCATATTTGGTGAGTGGAGGTGAATTAGGCGGCCAGACAGAGCGGCTCTTTAATTTCTGGGTTAATACCAGATACTCTGGTGCACTGATAAAACGAAGCACAAGGCTGGAAGCCAGCTGGGTTTTGTAATTTGTTAGGAGTGCTCTGCCAGGAGCTTGTTTCTGGAGACAAAAATGCTTGCGTGTGTATGCACACGCAGTGCAAAAAAATACCTGTGTGTGTGTAACGTGTGAGTAGATCTGCTAGCCTCCGGTTTTATGGCACGCTAGCAGTGAGGGCTGACACCAGGGCGGTGGCTGGTCCTGTCGGTGCCCCAGTGGTGGGGCTGTGTAGTCATGGCAGAGCCGGGCTGTGGGCACCCCGTTACAGCTGTCTGTGTTACTAGTTCACCAAACCTTGTTCTTGTGTTTTTCCCGTCACATTCTATGAGGGTTTCTCAGTCTTTCCATTTCCCTGCTCTTGTAAATCTGCCTTTTTGGTGAGATGAGTGAGGCGTATACGCAGCGAATTATTCCTGTATCCAGTTTTACAGGCTTGTTACTAGAAATATTGATGAGATGGAGCTCAGCAAATTAAAAAACCCCACACTTCATGTTTCTGATAGCAATCAGATTTACACATATTTTTCCTGACAAACAACTGACGGATAAAATAATGCGTATTAACTCTAGTAACCATGCATAAAAATTATCCAGATCTTAATATTTGGAATAATTTATATAGCAGAGCATTAGGAGAAACTCACAATGTTCTTCCAGAGGCCAGTGTTGTTACGCCACTTTACAGATAGCGAATCTAGGGCAGGGCAAGATAAAGAGCTCTGCTCAAGGTCAGCCAGTTAATGCCAGTATCAGAGCTGAGAGCAAACTGAGGGTTTATGAGTCCCTGCTCATTTTTCTGCCCTTTGCCAGCAGTGCCGCTCCGTTTTCCATTACTTTTCTTTTCCATTACTCTATTCCTTAAACTTGCAGACTGCAGTTTTGGCTTCGTTCTGCACACAGCATCGATGATCTGTCAATCTGCATCTGCAGAAAGTAATTTTGGAGAAGGAAAGAAGTGGGTGGACCAAGCACTGCTAAGGAAGAGACACCCAAACAACTCTCTCCCCTCCTACCATCCCACCCCCAGAATAAACACAGCCCCCCAGTAATCTCATACTTCAACATTTGTGATGGTAAAGGGATGATTCATTACTTTTTTCCGGGACAACATATGCACTGTTGCCCACTCTGTATCAGAGATCTGTATGTAGACCTTCATTTATAAAGGTAAAGCTTGGCTAACTCTTTGTTTTCTTTTGCATTCAGACAGTAAAAGTGGGCAAGCAGAAAACCACTTGCAAAATACGAAAAATATTCAGATCCTCTATAAAATAAAGCAGAACAGATGTGCAGATAAAAAAGCCACTATGTAAATAGTTAATGTTGACAGGGGAGCAGTGAATGTAAGAATTAGAACTATAAGTATTGTGAAAATATGCATATTTGAGAGAGTGAAATAAAAACCTTTCTTCTTTTAACCTTTCAGGAGAGATTACAGCAGAAACACCGGCTGCATTTCTCCGGGTTCATTTCCCAATCACTCCTTGATTTCTGATGCCTACGTTAAACCAAATCTAGTTTTAGAGCGATTCTCTAATGTAGACATCAGTCTACATTAAACCAAATCTGGTCTTAGAGTAATTCTTAAGACACGTGTAGAAAACACTGCCAGAGGCTGAGGGATTTGTTCAGTATGTAGATATCGTGGCTTTTGCGATACAGTTATGCTGGATTTATGTGTGGTGCAATTATGAAGCCCCAGAGTAGGAGGGGGATGTGTTTTATTACTGGTTTGAGGTTTCTTCTATAGATTTGATCTTTCTGTGTATCAATTCTGTGTCACTGTAAGAAGAATCCTGCCACAGCCGCGTGGTGAAATCAATACTGTCTCCTGCTGCAGAGAAGCAGCATCTTAGGTTTTTTTTTTAGTCTTGCATCTTAGGAGGTATTTTTATAGACTTGCATCTTAGGAGGTATTTTTATAGACTTGCATCTTAGAAGGTTTTTTTTAGGCTCGCATCTTAAGATGCTTTTTTTAGGTTTCTTGTTAGAGAAAAAAATGTTTAAAAAGCATGAAAACAAGAACTTGTTTTTATTCCCTTGTTTCTTCATACCAGGGTTCCTGCAAGTTGAAACTAACTCTCTTAAGCAGGGTTTTCTTCTAAAGATGCAGTGGGAAAGTTTCTTGCGTACTTAAAATGGGACCGTAATGGTTTTATCATGTTTAGAGGCATTTTCAAGATTGGACAGCTTCTGGTTACACGTAGGATGTAGGAATTACCACGTCGTTGTTACTTAACAGGCGTTTTGAGGTTGTTTTGCTGGTTCTCTGCCTGTGATGAGTGGAGCTGGGAGGTAGAGTAGGGTGATGACCTGAGTTGGAAGGGATGTAAACTGAGCGGGGCTGGAAAAAGGAGAGGAGAAATTATTCCTGACTCATCTGTTGTATTTTCAGCCTTCTGCAGAGAAGAGAATACCATGTCTGCTTTAACCTGTTGACTGAAATATTCTTTTCATCTGTCTGCAGGAAATCAGGCAGACTCTTTTCCATAACTACCTGACTTACACTTCTTAATGTTTCCAGTTCAGACAGGACTACTGTTAATGATGTTTTCGAGCTCAGCACTCTTTGCCCTTGTCCTGAACTGCTCTTCACCATTTTTTTTTTTTTTTTTCGCATGTCTGAGCATCTGCCTGCACCTTGCCTTCCCGCCTCATCCCCGGACAGGCCAGCGCACCCGTGCAGGGCATCGCGAGCGCAGGGAGCGCCGCTGCCATGGCCACCTGGAGCTGTGAATCTTTGCCAGCAGGCTGCTGAGTTGCAATTAATTTGTCATCTCTGATGAGCCCGGGCTCGGCATTGTATTAGTATGGCTATGCTGCGCCGGGAACAGCGTGTTCCTCCTCGCAGGGCTGCGTTCCGCCGGCCCGGGGCTCCAGCCTGGCTGTTTATGCAGAAGTTGGGTTTCCTCCCACCTCACCACTGGTGTTTACAGAAGGAATTGGAGTTTCCTGTTGTGTTAGATGGAGCTGTTGCTCCGCTCTGGATGCCTGTCCTCCCTGCTCAGCCTCATCCGCTTGAAAAGTCTATTGCTTTTGCTCACTACTACTATAATTGTGAGACTGACTTTTTGCCGGGGCAGCCAGTGCACTTGGCTTATAGAAGAATTTCTGGCATTTCTGAGAGTTTTTTATCTACATATTTTCTCTCTGTGAGGTTCTGCAAGGGTTGCTAAAGCCCAAGACTATTCATAGAATCACAGAATGGTTTGGGTTGGAAGGGACCTTAAAGATCATGTAGATCCAACCCCCTGCCCCGGGCAGGGCCACCTTCCACCAGCCCAGGTTGCCCAAAGCCCCGTCCAACCTGGCCTTGAACCCTTCCAGGGAGGGGGCAGCCACAGCTTCTCTGGGCAGCCTGTGCCAGGGCCTCACCCCCTCACAGGGAAGAATTTCTGCCTTACATCTCATCTGAATCTCCCCTCTTTCAGCTTAAAACCATGACCCTCACCCTATCCCTACCCCCCTGATCCAGAGTCCCTCCCCCCTTTCCCGCAGCCCCTTTCAGCCCTGGGAGGCCGCTCTAAGGTCTCCCCGGAGCCTTCTCTTCTCCAGCTGAACAACACCAGCTCTCTCAGAGTTGAGATTCCCATGAGCTGAAATGGGGGTTATGCCCATTTTAAAGATAAATCTAAGACACTGAGGATTCAAATTACTTATCACAAGTTGCATAGTGACTGAGTAACATGGCTTAAACCAAGAGGCACATCCTGGGTCTTCTTCCTTTTACACAACATTCCAAACATTTGACGTCTATCTAGAAGTTCAGTAGTTGAGTTGCAACAGAAGTATCCGGTTCATTTGCTGCTTATTCTGCCTTGTAGACAAGTGGTAGGAACAGTTCCTGTTCAGCAAAAATTTTAAGTTTTGTGTCCGAAGTTATAGAAACCTGCTGCAAGAAAGCTGTAGGCACATTGCCCAAGGACGTTGCCCATTGACTGTTTTCAGTGGCAAGAAAATACTGAATTACATTGGGACTGGATGCCAAAGAGGTCTGTTTCATCCAAAGAGAGAAGCTGGACCAGAGTTCTCGGAAGATTCTGTACTTTCCAATTTAATTATCTTCAAATACTTTTTTTTCTGTTTTCTTGTTTTATAAACACAGAAGAGCTATTTATGTGGTGTTCTCTTTGTGTAGCCTGGTCATTCACGTGTACCAATATCTGCTGCTCTTACTTACTCATACATTTACGTTTTAATAACTTGCCTTCTTAAACCGGTCAGGGTAAACATTAATTTGTGTCTGATAGCTGGGAGTAGGCTGCACACAGAGACTGAGCTCTCCGAGTGCATCACAGCAGCCTCTGCACCACCAGCAGGAGCATCCTGTTGCTTGGTGGGCTTTGTCTACTCTTTCACACTCTTTTCCATGAAAATCAATAAAGTCAGCTTTTGTTCTTGGGAATATCCATTAAAATGTGCAATTTATTCACCTTCAATTTTATACTCAAACATTATATGAGTTATGTGAGTGACCACACACTGGTCTGAAAACTGGTTTTTGTGTTACTAATTTGAGAGTGGTTTTGTTCTACAAATTTTGTGTAGATTCACTATTTTGTTTAGCTTGGCAGCTTTGGTTTTGGTTTGTTTAAAATCAGTGATTAAAATTAATGGTTTCAGGGTTTTGGGTTAGCAGGGAAAATACAGATTTCAAAGCCTGTTACTTGTAAGATCTCTGGTGCATGTGACAGAGTCCTTGTTAAAGGTTACCAAGAAAGAACTGATCATCTAAATATTATGACGATGCAAATGGACTTTATTTTCCCTTTGCAAGTTTGCATTCATGCCAGAAAGTGATTTTGCTTAAATCCTTACTTTAATCTTGCAGTGGTTCTTGCTGCTGGAAGTATTTTAAGTGAATACCAGATTTGTGCAGTTTACTGTTTACTAGAGTACAACGCTTGAAATCCCTCCATTATTTAGCACTCTGAAAATATTTTTGCTTTTAGGGCTGTCACAGTTAATACAGATATAATTCTCAGAAGTCTGCAAAGTGTCTTTTAGTTTCTCCTTGGATTATACAGGGAAAAAAATAACTGAGGTAATAGTAGCCTTATTAGCAAGGCGCTGTGGTTTAGACCTCTCAAAATTCCCTCCACTGATCTGAAAGTTGTTCTGAAGCGAATCGTCTACGATACGTGAAATGTTGTTTCTTATTTTCTGAGTGTTTTCATTGCGTAACATCCTTTTTTTGGTGTATTACACAATTTATCCTTGAATAGGAAGTGGAATATTTAGGCTTGCAGTTTTATGTAATTTCAAAAAAAAGGCAGCAGATTCCCATACATCACTTTTTCCTTGTGTCTCTCCAGCGGAGCTTGCTGATGCCACCATTTTCAGTGTGAGCTAAGCACATTTGCTGGAGTTTTTGTTTCCATAGTAGCGTCAGAGGTTTTAACGTTTCCCTATATGACATGAATGGGAGTTTGTACAAACACCAGCGGTTGGAGTTTTATTTGGGAGGGTGGAAGCTCTCCAAGCAAAACTTTACAGTCTTGTGGTTTGTGTTAGCAGTCACCGGTTCTGCCAGCCTGGAGGTTTCCTGAGTGCTTAAGCCCTTCTGGTTTCATCCTTCAGAGAAACCCAGTCCCAAGCTGTTCATTCAGACCCTCAGTGTGTGTATGCGCCTGGGATTGTGTATCTGAATATAACATGAAGTAAGCAGCGAGTACAGGAGGAAGTAATCATCTCTTTTTCAGCAACCTGGGTAGCTTAAGACATTTAGTTGTTAGCCCATAAACTTCAGCAGGTTGCAGTGGCTCAGCTCATGCTCTGTTACTGGGCAAGGATTTCATAGACATGCTTCTGATCATCATGGAGTTAATGGGAAAAGATAGATGAACTGTAGATCCCTGGATCCAAGCCCCATTTTCTTCCACTGGCACCAGCCTGATGTTGGCAGACCATGAGACCCCACCAGCTGAGGTGGTAACACTGGGTCTGATGAACGGGGCGGGGGTGAAACAGCCCTCCCGGGTGAGCATGCTGCTGCTCAGGTGCAAGGACACAGCAAACCCAAAGGATATTTTAATTTGGTTCCCCGGGAAGGGCAGGGGCGTTGCACTTCTCCGATATGAAGCATCTTTAATGATGAACCTGGAGATGGTGCTCCACCCTCCCTGCAGTTTGCATACGAGCAGCCTTTTGCATAGGAGCAGTTATAAAATTACAGATACTGAGAGCTGCAGTTGTCTTGGATGATTACTGTTTCATGGAAACTTGGGTTTTTCTGAATCTTAATGGGAATGAGAGTTTCTTGCTGTTTTTAAAGAAATCAAAGGCTTGATTTCAGACTGAATCTTGAGCTTTTTGACATTGGACATGGGCTTGCTGGTGTTTGCTGGGCTGTGCCTTTTTTTTCCCCCCGCTTCCTCTATCTAAGATAAAAAAGTCCCATAGAATGAAATAATTGTGTTTGGTTCTAACTTCAGACTAACTTGTTTGAAAGGGGGAAAACACATGAAAACTGGGTGGGGAAAAGATGCATTTCTGACTGCGATGTGCCTAAAGCTGTGTGTGAAGATCTGCTCTCATGAGAGGCAAAACCTATGTTGAGAGAAGATCTTCCAGCACAGCAGTTCTCACAAGATCTTCCAGCACAGCAGTTCTCACAATTGAAGGGGAGAGGTTACTTTCATGAGATTTCTATCTCCAAAGCATCTTTACAGTTTAGCTCAAAATATTACCAAAAGCAGCGTGTATGAGTTGCAAGCATTAAAGCATCGATGCCACTTTGAGTAAAGACCTAATCAGAACCTAGATCTTAATATGTTTTTTGGCTCGTGTTTATGAAACCAAATTATTTCAGTTGTTTACAGCCCGGTGTGCTTTTTTTCCATGGCTTGGTATTCTGTCTTGCCTCCTAACAGTTTGTTTACTGATATTAACCCTATTAATGTCAGTTGGCAGAGATTTTCCTTTTCATTTGAGGGCTGACAGCCAGCACACCTTTGAAGTCCTTGAAGAATTAGTTGCCTTGGATATTTTTCATGCCGTAACCTGTTTACGTTTTTTAAGTCAGTTTTTGATCATTAAATGAATTCACAACAATCATCTTTATAATGTCATTAATAAAGGTTTCTTAACCATGCTCATGGGCATTCAGGGCATTGTGCAACAGTTCAATAAAAACATTACAAAACACAATAATCAGAGCATATAAATAGAAAGAGGAACAGTCTGCAAAGATCTGAACATCAAAGCCTGAAGTTATTTAGGAACTAGAGCTTTATTCAAGCCCACCTGTCAATGGTTTTAAAAAACCCACAACAAAACTTAAAAAAAAAAAAAAAACAAACAAAAAAACCCACCCAAAAAGCTCCAACCCCAAACCCCCCAAAATAACGAAAAGACTCTATTAAGAACAAACCTTTAGAAGGGTGTGGTTTAAAGAAAAAAAGAAAAAGACTAGGAGATTGGGGAAACAATTCTCATAAATTCAACACTGGTTACAGCAAAGAAAGTAGTTTTGAACTGAGAAAACTACATTTTGGGGACCAATTTAATATGGAATTAAAGAGCTGGCCACCTGCTTGTGGGGTACTTGTTAGTCAGGATGGACTTTCTGGTTAGATGTGGGTAGAATACACAGGCAGTGGGGTTTGCGTAGTCAAAACAATACCATCAATCAAAACGAAGCTATTGCTTTTTGTTGCTTAATAGTCAAGCAGAGTCCATTAAACCACTGCAGAGCCTCCAACTCTTTAAACCTGAAAACCTGGAGGATGTTGCATGATGCCCATTCCATTCTTAAAATTATTTTCTACTAAGACCCTGAACTATCAGTACGGTTGGAAATTACGTGTGTTAGAGAGAAGAGGAAAGTCCTGAGAAGTTCTGAATTTCACCTGCTGTCTTCTGCAGTGGCTGGTGATGGCTGGAAACTACCGTATGGTGGCTGAGGAATGAGCATCTGCTCATATTAGGTTTGTGTTATTGGTGATTTTGTGACAGTTTAGGCTTCTACCTAACAGCCTGTGCCTACTGGTCGTTCAAATGTAAGATAAAATTGTACATGGTAGTGGTTGCTTGTAGGAAAGATCGGTGCTCCTTTCAGCTCTCATGCATTGCTCAGGAATCCCGAAGAGCAATTAGCTTTGGTGAGCATTAAGTATTTACGTAATGGGCAAATGGTATGCACGCAGACGTGTCTATTTTTGGTCTCGATTTTTTCTTCCCGTGATACTTTTCCTCAGTGCTAGAAGAAATATTCAACATATTAATACTTTTACTATAGCCTTCAGATTTTATGTTGTCACATAACTGTAAAGACCAGGTGATATTTTAAAATTTTTTTGTTAGCATTCATCAATGAGTTTATCTGAATGGTACTTTGACTTCTGTTTATTTGCTTAAAAAGGTATGTTTTCCATTTAAATTGGCAGTCGTTCAAAAGCTGTTGCAAAACTGTGTTACACAATGCAAGAATTCCTAATACATAAGCAATAGGCAGGCGTGGCAAGTTGTTGTAAGCTTTTTAGGTCAGTATGCCATGGATCGGTATTTATTATCTAATTTTTCAGAGTATGAAATTTTGACTTTTTAATTGTGTGGTTTAGTTTGGGACTGTGCAAGGAGGCAGATTATATGGAAAACACTGTCAGTTCTGAAATCTGGGCGTTTGTAGCCTCCGACTCAAAGCGAAGGCAGCTCTCTGAGATGAAGTATTAGTAGTCTCACCATGTACAGCTTAGGCATCCTTTCTCTTCTTGAATAGCTAAATGCAAAAAAAAAAAAAAAGATTGAAGGCATAAAAAAAAGCTGTGTGTTTTCCTGTGCAGTTCCCTCATCTGTGAGAGCTCTCTTTTGCAAGGGCAGGATATGACCTTTAAAGTCTACGGCATTGTAACTGAGATGAAATCATTTTATAAGCAGTGATCAAAAAGCATATTGATGGCTACAGTAGTGCCCTGTGGCGTTATATCCCAACATCACGTTAATCCAATCTGATAATCTGTCAAAGCTCCTATTTAATACGAATGAATGCTTCCAAATGGCAGTTCTCGTTCTCCTACTGGTTTTTCAAAACTCTCCCCTTATAGTTGTCAGCTTTACAGCAATGACACGCTTCCTTTGATACCTAATATTTTAATAGAGAGCATAAATCCTTTTAAATCGATGTTTGTCAATCAGCAAGCCTTTATGCCTTTCTGGCATGAAAGTCTTAAAGACAACAGTTTCATGTATAAATGAGACACAGAATACTTTTGAGGAAAGCAGTAGGTGAGGACACAAGTTTCCTGATCAACATTCCTGCTTTGTGAAGCAGATGAACATCTCTGAGCTGTGGTCTGAAACCGCAGAGTGGATTATGTGGTTACTGCTGTGGCTGCTGTTCCTGACTGATTGCGTTTAAAAGCCCTTGAGATGTTTTACAGGGTGTAAACGAGAAAAAAGCATGCTCTTGAGTGATCAGATGGTGTTTGGGTTGAGCATCCACTCCTCTCATGAGGGCAGTGTATGGTAGCTGGCATTGGTAAGTCACCTGAAACCCATTGTTCACCCTGAATCAAACCAGTATCTGGTTACTGTTAAAAGCAGCGGTGTTTTGTTCCCAAATCATTCCTCTGAATCTTCTGCCCTGGGTTTTTGCCTCCAGTATGTACTTAAAAATTTGTATAGTTTTCAGATAATGAAGGGCATTCAGGTATCCATACTGGGATGATTTTATAGGACAGACCTGTGTCTCCTACAGATCTGCAAATAAATCGTCCTGTTACACCATCACAGGCACTTAGAGCATCCACAAGCTGCTTATTGCTTTAATCTCTGGATGGATTTAGAAGCCAAATGGCAGCGATGGATGGGAGCAGCACGGCACATTAATACTCATCTGAAAGTCATCGCAGATTTGGCTTCTGCCTTTATAACGCAAAATATATGTATCAGATAAAAGGGGAAGACTAATGAAAACAAAGGGTGTTTCTCGCCTCTAGGGAAATACAAAAGTAACTCTTTGGGGTGTTCCAACTGCTTAGTTGCTCTCAATTTGAAAAAAAAAGTTTTGCCCCAGCACTACTTGAGAAGGGAGAGCTGTGTCAGAGTTGTGAGTTTTTTCCAAAAATTTTTAGACATCCGATGGTGCAGACAGGTTTTCTGATGGCTACAACAGGAGTTTGGTATCTAGTTGCATTTGAAAATCCCACTGACCTCTCTTGAATACTCAGTGACCATCAGCTTTTGTGTGACGGCACTGCCCAGGAATGCAGAGCTTTGTGGTCCCATTGTTTTTTGTGTGCGTACCTATTTTATAGCCTTGAGGGTGGTTCGGTATCCCGGGGGGTCCATGGGATCCACTCCTCTGTGGGAAGTGGGAAGGATGCCTCGAGTGTGGTTGTGGAGGGCACATGTTACCTGCCTCTACGTTTCGGTGCCAGGCAGAGGCCGGTGGTCGGGGCTGTGTGGGGACACTGGTGGGAGAGGCAGCGCCAACCTCATACCCCAGCTGAAGGTTCACAGCAGCTGCTGCAGGCTCACACCGGGGTTAGGACCTTGTTGTCCTCTGCATTTTACAAATGCAGCAGCATGAGGCTTCAAAAATCACTAAGCAGGCGTATTTTGGCAGAGGAACAGAGCCCGTTTGTTTAATCTGAGAAGAACCATACAAGCTAAATAGACCATCCGGAAAAGAAAAGAGGTGAGAACACTAATGGAGGCAGCTAAATTCAAGATGCCTTTCACGGAGGGAAGAGCGGGGCAGTGCAGACAGGGACTAAACCCCCTGCTCCTCCATCCCTGGGGCCACCAGCAGTGGGGTGTGCTGAACTGGGGGCTGCGGCTACAGCCACGCTGGAGCACCGGGTCTGCTGCCCCATGACCCGATGATGCGTGCTTGAAAGAAGAAGGTTTCATGGATCCGTTGGTCCCGAGGATAAAGCATGCTGCCTCTTCTGTGCAGAGAGGCTAAAGGGAAATCTGGGTGCAAGGGTTATGCTGCAGATGACTTAAGGAGGGGGAAGTTATCCGCGTGGAGCTTTTTTTTAATTCAGGTGTTTTGCAATGACCCTTCCCCTGTCACTTGAAGGACTCATGACATGTTTTCTGTTTCTATTTCAGGCCAAGAACATCCTAATAGCCTGCGGCACAAATACAACTTTATTGCAGATGTGGTGGAGAAGATTGCTCCTGCTGTGGTTCACATTGAATTATTTCGCAAGTAAACAAGATGCCCAGTTTTGATTTTTGTGTTCTTGAAAACAGCTGCCAGTGTGCCAGAAATGTTGATTGATGCTATGTAATGGCAAAGAGGTGGTTGAGATGATAAATATTTGTCATGCTTAAGAATTAAAGAGAATTTAAGAGTCTTGGGGAAAAAAAAAAATTAAACTAATGCATGTGTCTTATCTTGTTAATGATAGTAAGTAACAACAGATATCCTAAAGCATTAAAACTCACCAAACTCTTTTTGACTGTGTGTTATTTGGAGCAATTGGTGATCTTTCAACTTTTTGCAGCAATAAATGTTTATTTCCCATGTCTTTTAGACTCCCTTATTCGAAGAGGGAGATCCCTGTTGCCAGTGGTTCAGGGTTCATTGTCTCGGAAGACGGACTGATAGTGACAAACGCCCATGTCGTCACCAACAAAAACCGGGTGAAGGTGGAGCTGAAGAACGGTGAAACATATGAAGCTAAAATTAAAGACGTTGATGAAAAAGCTGACATTGCACTAATTAAAATAGATTCTCAGGTGGGTTGTGAAAGCAAGACGGATTTTATTCCTCTTAATTTAGTATCCTCCTTTCCAAAAACTATTGCTAATTCTCATGTTTGAAGGAAAGGCTAGTAGTTTAGTGGTCTGAGTTACAGAGAATATTTGAGCTGGGTGGATACACATTTTTAAAAGCCAAGTTTGTGGTTGGTAGTGGTTAAGGTTATCACCTCTCAGTGTAGTGCCAGTGAGTACGTAGCACTTTTGTATGGATCCTCAAAATGAAAAACAACAACATGGTTTGCTGGCTGGTTTACACACTCATTGGTTAATTCAACTCTCCCTCTGAGAAGAAGTGGGGGTATTCCCTTGTGGCTGGTAGAGGGACGTATTGGTCTTTCTTGTGTGCCTGTACTGAAGTCACAGATTGCTTTTAGAGGATGCATTTGTCTCTCTGAAGGCTGTACCATGCTGATGTGGATACTAAAATAGAATATATTTTAGGAAGCATCTTGAACGTGCAAATTAAAGCCAGCTTGGAAAGATGCTCTTACAGGGCAAGTGGTTTTCTGAAGAAATGGGAATGCAACTTCCCATCCATAGTCTTCCTCCGTATCAGACATACATCTGTCAGCATTATTCTGCCTCTTGCAACAGGAGGAGAGCTGTCTTGTGGTTCTGCACGTCAGCAGCGTAGCGCGCGTGGAATATTGTGTCGAAATACTGCGTAACGTAGATGCAATTAGATGCGTGTGATTGCTTGGGGTGCTGCTCATATTGGTTTCCCTGGTTTGGACTGTTAGTTAATGACCTCCCAATTTAACGGGCAAGAACGTTTCATTTGAAACACATGACTCAAAAATGTGTAGATCTTGCAGTGTTGCTTTACTTCAGACCTATTCCCCAGTGAGGTCAAAAGTGTTTGTGCCAGAATTCATGACTAAATCAGATGTCTTGGATGAACCCAAGTTATGAAGTGCTCCTGCCGCTCCCTTGCGACCTTTGTCATTTAAAATTTTTCTTTTTTCTTATTTAAAAGCTTCTTAACAGCAACATGGCAGAAAACCGTAACAATACCAAGAAATTTTTTTTTGCCATGTTGTTTTTTCCTCTGTTTTCCTGAAGTAACCTATTTATACATTTACCAATCACTTATTTTCTCATTTTTATATTAAAATAAGCAAAAGCAGATCTGCAGTAACAAAGCAAAGGGAAAGATCCCCAGGATGAGAACTGGCTGCATTAGGCTGAGTAGGATATGGCAGGGTGTGAAGGGCAGTGGAAAAGTGATTTAAAATTGGAAGCACAACATGGTGGGGAAAGTAGACCAGAAAATTGTGGCAAGAAGGGGAAGGCTTCAAGTGATGGGAAGGTGAGCTTCAGAGAAGAGAGCAGCTGGTGTGAGTCAAAGAGAGGAAACATTGAGCTGATGTGACAGATCATTTTGAGGACTTAAGAAGAGGGCAGACATAGAGGTTTTTGTTATTTGATACCCTAAAGAAATGGCTCCAAAATTTCCCTGCTAAGCTGCTTGCGGGAAGGGAGAACCTGGAAGACTGGAAGCAGCTTGGAAAAAAGAGAACACAGCCAGATGAGTTGCCTGTAGTGGAAACCACTGCTAAACAGGACTGGAACTGGTGATTCTAGTTATGACTTGCAAGATGGCAGAGACTCTTTTTTAAAAATTACTGCTTTATAATTAAACGATAGTCATCTTCTTCCACCAGTTTAATTTTTGAACAGAGTTGTGACCCTGTTTTGCAAATGGCACATCAGCATTGCAACCTAATTCATTTATATATATTTGCAAATTCTTTAAGGCAGGAAAATTTTTCTGTCTTAGAATTATTTAGAGCCAAATCAGCTACATACTTCTTCTTGGAGGTGGAGAGGGGAGGGATTGACCCATTAATATTTAGTTGGCTATGAGAAAAAGGGTTGGTTTTAATAAAACTTTGGGAAGTACCTCAGTGCCTGGAGGCTGAGCTCTTGCAGAAGGAGGTGAACAGGCTCTATCTGTCTTCCTCATGTATTGTCAACTTAGCACATCCATCTGGGTAGCAGGACATCAAATTTCATGTTTCTGCTCTAAATTAGGTAGACTATGGATATAAACTTGGGTCTGGCATACCCCTGGTAAGCATTCTATCAGTTGTACAGCCCAGTACCTTGTTATGTTGTTCCCCCTTGGCCCTTGCCTGTTGCATTTTAGGATAATTTTAGGAAATCTTGGGGAAAACTTTTTTTATCTCTTGTTGTTTTTTTCTGGGATGGGAGACTAGTTTTCCAGCTAGCTCTAGTGATTGGAAAATCCCAGTGGAAGATGAGGTCTGAAGCACCTCTGTTTGCAGGACAGATGATAGTTTGCACTTGGAGAATTAGAAACGCAAAATTGGAAGTGTTCACACAAAGTTAAAATGGAAACGCGGTCAGCTGAGAAGTTGATTTTCAGACTGAACTTTTACGTGACATTTTTATGTGTCAGTTCAAGTTCAGTATTTCAGCTTTCCTTTTTGTACCAAAATGCCTTTCAATCATCCAGATTCATAAAAGGCTTTTTAAAATCACAGAGGTAGTAATTTGTTGAACTGAAATGTATTTGATGCCTAAAGAAGCCAGTGTGATGGAACAAATAACCCTTTAAAAATCTGGATATGGCATGAAAACCATCCCTAAGAATTTGTCTGAAGTAAGAGGTGAAGTTCTTCCTTTTGAATAAATTATTTGAAGGTGACATCAAAGGTGCAAAAATTTTTGTTTCTTCTGTTTTTCTGTGGCATGTCAAGGCAGGATCTGAAGCATGAAGAATGCCGCTGTGGTAGGAACAGAGCTGGCCTTGAAGTATGAGTTCAGGCTGTCAGCTGATATTCTGAAAACTGTTAAGATTTTAGCAGCAGCCTGCATGCTGTTTTTCTTTAAGCTGTGAATATCTGGCCAAAGACCTTGGTAGAACTAATATGGCTTTGCTGAGTGCAATAGGAAATGAAAGAGAGTGGTAAAATCTGGGCACCAGTAGAGGATGAACCATTTCCCTGATTAAATTTTTCTCCATGGAAAAGCATACTGCGGTTTATGAAGAACAAGAAATCTTGGAGTTCTTCTAATCCTAAAATATGCCTAATTTTATCAGCCTGTAAAGGAGAGCAGCTGGTTTTTCTTGTGTCCACAGTGACACAAGCAGTTTGCTGAAGTGTTGAAAGTAGGAAGTAAGATTGGAGTCAAGTGTGGTAAACGTGAATGCAATACAACTGTCCTTCCAGATGCAGACAGCTCTGAGGAGAAAGCAGTACTAGAAAGAATCAGCACAGTTGCAAACAATTTGGATACGAACATGCAAAATATATAAAACTTTCCTAGAAAAATTTGGGCTTTGGCAGCACAGGCGGAGGCTGGTGAAATAATCCATCCTGTGTGGCACGTGTGATGCTGCAGTGAGCATGAAACCCATCGAAAACGTTGCACAACACTCCAGATGCTGGCAGAGCTTAATAAAGAAATTAATCTCAAGACAAATAACTATCTTGTTAAACAAGAATAAGTGATGCAGCGGCTGAGAACTGTAAACACCAGGAGGAAGAAAGAAAATTTTAGGGTGGTTTAATGGGCAATGTCAAGGTGAGTTGCAAGCAGAGTTGTAAAAGAGCCCTGTGCCCTGACCCAAATCAAAGCTGGAAGCCAAAAGTAGTGGAAAGTGAAGGTGGCTTTTGCCTGGAGACACCTTTCGCCTCTGAAAATTGGACTCTGCCCACAGAAATGATCTTTGTGGCAGGTGTTGAGGATTTGGCAGTGAGTACAAAAGGGGGGAGCACAGTGAATGGCTTTATTTAGAGGTGTATCTTCTTCCTACACCCTTAAAAAACAGCTGTGAGACACTTGCCACCGACTCCGAAATAGCATGCCAGGAAACATGCCAGGCTCTGAAGTTTTCTGCTCCTCAGTGTGACCAGTTACTGGCTTCGGTATCCCAGGCAGGATTTGGCATCTGCAGGGTACAGCAGAGTGGGTTTGTGACCAATCTTTAATTTGCGGTGGTATTTCAACCCCGTTGCCCACGGTTTTTCCTGCATCTTACTAATAGCCACTTAGTTTGACACTTTTAAATCAACAGGGCCTTCTGCCCGCGTTCCTCTGGTGGTTTCGTGAGGCAATGCAGCGTCTGGATCTTTGTGGTTACGGGGGATTTGCTGTTTTTTCCCCTGCGTGTACAAACTGGAGGAAGCAGGAAAGCAAACTTTCCTGTTTATGTATCAATATTTTAATAGCCCACATTTTGAAAAACCAAACTACTTGAATACCAGATGTAAGCGGGTTTTCTAAAATGCCATTTTACTTTGAAATCTGTTGCTGGATATTACGTTGCTTCCTCTTGAGAGCCTGAGGAAGCTCACATGTTGCTTCCAGAAGTCTTCAGGACCCATAGAAATGAAATAGCTTGGATGTTAATTCCTGTGTACTCATCAGTTTAGGCAGCAGCTGTTTCCTTCCATAGCTCCTAGAAGCCCTCGCTGAGAGGATGATGCACTGGTCCAGCTCCCCACACAGCAAAATGCTCACACACCTCCCGGGTGGGTCTGCCACCACCAGGGTATATTTTTATTTTATTTTATTTTATTTTATTTTATTTTATTTTATTTTATTTTATTTTATTTTATTTTATTTTATTTTTTAATATATTAAGTTACTAAGTGTTTATTTTTCATTTTAAATTTTTATATTTTATTTTATATTTTACATTGATTTTATTTTATCTTAAGGGAGAACAGCCATATCTTGCCAGGTAATTGAAATCCTGGTGACATAGCAAAACAATGCTTCATCCTTTTTTCTTTTTTTTTTTTTTTTTTCCGCAAGCTTCCCAGGCTCCATATTTAGATAGGGAAACTCAGTTTTGTTTTTCTAACTATAGATGAAATACTTTTGGAGGCTTGTAATGCATTCAGCTTGGGTTTTTCATTTTCTTTGGCGTTTTGACAAGCAGTTTCTAGATTGTAGATGATACTCTACATTTTTATATGCTTATGGCCTGTGTTTTTATTTTGCCATAACGTATTCTGAAAGTTAAGTAGTTTCATTAACGAGAACAGAAATGCAATTCCCAGGAAGTTACATGTTTTGTCAGAGTTACTTCCAGCTGAATTAGCATACCGTACAAGCATCTGTTTCTTTTCCACCTAAAAATAAAATGCATGAAGGAAATCTGTCGCGACTTAAGACAAATTAAACTCAGAATATTTGTCTCATCTTCATCAGTTTATTGAACTGCAAGCTTAAACTACTTCCTGCAAATTTATAATCTTCCGCAAACGAAGGGGATTACAGAGCAGAGAAGGTATTTACTTGCTTTCTGTGCCAACGTAGAGACAGATTCATTTATTTCATGGATGAAAAGGTTCCAACTGAAACACCTACTGCTTATGGCCGTCTGCCTCTTGGTTTTTATTTCTCTTTGGCACTGGCTGTGCCCGGTGGTGGTTACATGCTGCCTCTTCTCTTAATTTTAGAGCTGATTTGTCCAGGCTCCACTTATTTTACCCGACTCAAACTAGGTTGCTTATGTACATCAGGTGAATATCTGGCTCCTGGCTGATGATGTTGTTCTTCTGTACTTGTCCTAATCTCTCGTGCCACGATACCTGAGTCTTAGCGTTGGATGAAGCTGTTTCTTGTGGTGGTGTGCAGCTCTTCGTTTCGTGGGAGTTATGTTTATCCAGGGTTTGAGTCAAATCCATATATAAAAATGTCTGAAGCACTTTGGGATGAGAAAGGCTTAAAATATTAACACTAATTAATGGCTCCTTCTCTGGCTAGCTGTAAACAGTGAGTCATGTGCCACTTAGGGTTTTGCATGTTTAGTCCTATTTCTGTGTCCTTGCAGAATGCCTGCTTGCAGATTTGTTTTATTGAGTAAACACGGATCCAGCAGAGCCCTGAGGCTTCATCAAATGAAAAATGGAGGGAGGAGGGAAAGAAAAGACGTTATGTGTTGCCCAAGGTCGTGCAGTGAGTCACTGGGAAAGCTGGGTTTAGGTGCTGGGTGTTTCTGGCTCCCTCTTAATTGTGCTGCAGGGCATGCTCGTCTGCCTGGGATTTTAATTAACCGTTGTGGCAAATCTATAGTTAATGGAAGAGAATCACGAGTTGTAACAGTAGTTACGTCATCCTGATCACCATCAGGGTCACCACGTTATGTAAAAATTGAAGAGTGCCCATTTATTAAGTATAGTTATTAAGAGCCCTAGACCTAAGCAGTTAAATTAGGTTTACGATGACTGCCTTAACATCCAAGGCAAGAGCTTGCCAGGGGAAGGGTGTGAGGGCACAGGCAGTCTGTCCTGGCATAATTCTGGTTAGAACATTGCTATCAGTGCTCCTCTCGTGGCCCGCAGAAGGACAAACTTCCCACTCGATCGCTTGATGCCCGGAGATTTTGGGCTGGCTTTAAACTGATTTCACTGCAAAGCCACCTCTACCATTTAAATAAATACTTGGATTTCTTTGGTAATGGGCAGTTCAGTTCTGAATGTGGCAATGTTACTTTTAAGCTTTTTTTCAGAGAGAAAACCCTCAATTTAAAGCCACTACAATGTATATATTCACCATAACCAACTCGTCACGGCATTTACTTAGTGGAGGCACTAACGAGAGTATTTACATGCAGTTAGTGCGCTCAGCACCACGCTGTGAACTCACAAGGAATAGAGAACACATTTTCCAAAGCTGCGTTTCATAATATGTGCAGAAAAAGGCGATTTTTGCCGTTGATTTTTGTTCCTAGCAAAGGAAAGGTTAGCCTCTTTCCAGAACGCACGTTGAATCACTCGAATGACCCCCAGCCAATCCATACAGCGTTAGACTTTGAACTGAAGCCTAGCTAGTATAGGCACAGGCTTGAAAACTCAGCACAATCAAAAGTAATTGTATTAGTCAGAGATTGTTCATGTATTTTCTTTCTGCTGCCAAGTGCGATTTTGGCTTTGTAACTGTTTTTATAACTCAGGAACATTGTATAAATCTTTAACTTTGTACATGACCAGTCTTTTTTTACTTTTAATGAAAAAAACCCCCATATTTCTGCTTTCTTTTACTTGTCTCTGTTTCATTTGCTGATAAATGTCCTCTTTCTCTATAAAGTATCAGTTTTCAGTGCACTGGGGTGCAAACAAAAGCCACTTTTTGTGTTGCTTTATTTTTTATTTTTTTAAATAAGGAAAAGCACTGCCAAAAGGAGATGCGCTTCTTGACCAACGACATCTTGAAAACACGTGCTACGTAAGCTTAATAGCATCTGGTGAGAGAAGGAAGGGCCAGGGTGCTCCCTCTAGCCAAACAATACCCATATGGGGCTGTTTGTGTTGCATATGCTGCGTGCTTCCCAGCACAGCTAATCGTAGCTGCCTCTTCCCCGCTGCACTGGGGAGGTCCCTTGGAGTCAGGGCTGTGGTCTGAGATTATGAACTGCTCAGCGGCCTTGCCTTGGGATGTTGCTGCTCCTCTGCCGCACTGCAAACACGATGGGGAAACGGGGTATTGCTGTTGAATCCTTCCCAGAAATAAACCACAGCCTTGGTTGGGTTTATCTATGGCTGTGGCACTGATACGGGCCACAGATATTTATTATTTAATAATAGGGCATTGCTGGTTGTGAAAACTTTCCTCTGAAAGATAATTAGAAAGGGAAATGTTTTTCTTCTTACTGTATTGCCTGTTCTGTTGCTCTTCCAACTGATTCTGTTTAATAAGCAGTTGGTTAATTATTTTCTTGCTGTCTGGAGACTGAAAGATAGGTTTCCACAGAGCATCTTATCCTGTCTGGGATTTGGCAGTGAGTTTTATTGAAACAATCTGTTCATCTGAGTGAAATTTTTCTGGTGGAATCGCAACAAAGTTGGATAAAGAATACACAAGACCAGGCTTGTTAAATATTAAACCCATAACTCCTGTACTTGCAGCAGCATATAATGATGCCTGATGCCTTTATTTTTTGCTTTCTGACTTACAGACATTGTGTATCTCCAAGGGTATTTGAAATAAAACCGTAGGTGGAAAATACGAAGTGATGGGTATTTGGGTTAGTTTGTGTTAGTGGACTTTTGTCCCTATGGGGTAACTTATTGGGACAGGCTTTCAAACTGCTCGTGACAGAAGACCCCTAAAGAGCTAGATCTTGATTTCCAATTTAAGCACGTAATATTTTCCCTTTTTGCCAAAATTTAGTAATGACTCAGCTTCTATTAACTTCTGAAACAAAACTATCACTAATTTACAAATCTGTACAAATAATCAGGGCAGATTAAATATTACCTTGTTTCTTTGCTACACTTTTATGATCCCATCAGTTATAGGCACATAAATCTGTGTGCTTTGGAACAGGTATGGGATGAAAAAAGGCACCTTTACAAGATTTCAGAAAGAATGAATTACAAGAAGGGGTATTAAGCCAATTTGTACCTCCATTTTAGGTACGTAGCTCAAGAATACCTTGAAGGTACTCTGTTTTTTAATAAAGTGACTATGTTATCCACTCCTTGGAAATTGGTTTAAGCTAATTTCTAAGTAGAGCTTCCACTGCATCTAGAATCACTGGCCTGTTCTGAAAGTTTATACTAATGCCTTTTTCCTATTGGGGCCAGGTTTGCTGAGCAAAGAAAAGAATTTTGAATTGGGCCGAGCTTGGAGGAAAGCTAGGTTAAAGTTAAGTTTGCCAAGATACATCCCTTCAGACTTCTTCTGTTTTGATTTCCAGTTCAGTAACCTCCTAATCCTCCAAATCCTTAAAACCTGAATTTATACATGTCCAGGTCCATTGATACTAATAGTCATAGTCTAGTCTGTGTGATTAAATATGTAGTTAAATACCTGGGGAGGATCAGGATTGTTTGGACAACAGATTAAACATAGACTAAAAACCGTGTCACATTACTGAAGGAGTGAATGCTGCTTTTTAAAAATGCCAAGAAAAGAAGAAATGGTGCTCAATGTGTATTTTACAGGCAGGTAATAAATAAAGGCAAAGTATTTATTTGAAATATGATCTGTTTCAGAACACTCAGTTACTTGGTGAGTAGGAGCCCTTAAGAACTTCCCAGCTGTTGTGTGGTTGCTCAGGGGGTTATTGGTCCAGCTTGAATCATCCGTTATCCAGCCAGTTCAGTTCCTGGGAAATCATGCTCGGTTCCCTCGATCTATTGCATTGATGGATCCAACCTTCCCTCTCTTTTTACTAAAAAAGTTACTGTAAATTGCAGTGATCTCTACTGATGCTGGATTTTAAGAATGTTTTGTGTCTTAGTGGAAATGTCTTCAATAATGTGATCGTTAATGTGTTTAGAGATAAGATCTTCAAAGGAAAGTGTAATGGTATCCTCTACTCTCATAACAGAAAAATCCCATAAAGTCTTTAAATCCTAATATCTCCAGAAGAAGTCATCAGTGTATGTAGGAGGCAATATAATTATTTAGAAGAGATAGTCCATTGAAAAGAAGTAAGATGAAATATTAGCTGGTGTCTTATGAGAATATAAACCGCTTTTAACTGTATATATGTATCTTTGATACACTTCGGCTGTAGATTTCTTGACTTCAGTGTTCACTCTCAATATATTATTTTTACTTCAGCAGCTGCTGGTTAATTATTTCAAGAAGCTGTTGGAGACAACTCATTCCTAGTATCATCAGATGTTCACTTTGTACAGCAGAGCATAAATATTCCTTTGGTCTTCTAATTGTTTCTGATTTAATGGCTACCTGTTGTGGAAAAAGCACTCCTGCGGTCTAAAGAGCCCGCTCTTTAGGGTAGAAGCTCATTGAGATATTTCTGTACCAAGCCACATGAAATATTCAAAGAAAACAGAACAAGGAAAATCCCCAAGGGATAAAAGCCTCTCTCTTTTCCTCTGCTCTGTTAATGTATTCATGATTCTGTAGAGTTTGTTTTACCAGTCTAATAGTGTTTTAATGTTTGAATCTTGTTTCGATTTGGTGGTTTTGTTGTTTTGTTTTTTTTTTAAATCTATTTCTTTTTGTAGGGTAAACTGCCGGTTCTTCTGCTTGGTCAGTCTGCAGACTTGAGACCAGGAGAATTTGTGGTGGCGATTGGAAGTCCGTTTTCCCTTCAAAACACCGTGACTACAGGGATCGTTAGTACCACTCAGCGTGGAGGGAAGGAGCTGGGCCTCCGCAACTCCGACATGGACTATATTCAGACTGATGCCATCATCAATGTACGTCCTGCCCTGAGCCTTGTCCCCTTCAGCTCTTACATTTCTTGAATAGTTGCTTTGAAAATGTCACCAGTGATACAGTTCTTAAGAACAGTTGAGCGTAGTTGGCTCTTCCTTCATCCATGTAAATATGGACAGCTGCGCTACAGCAGCACTTGATTGTTATTTAAAAATCCCCCAAGGAACCACACCAAGTACAATATCTGCCTTCAAAATTCTTACAAATTACAAGGGAGGAGGCAATATTCTCTGGCAAATTTTCGAAATCCATTATGTTTTCTGAAAAAGAAGCCAAGCTTAGTTTAACGATTCCAGTTGGTTTCTGCATTGAGGCAGAACAATAGTTTTTGTACTTCCACTGTTAGCCTTGTAAGAAATCTTCACTAACAGCTCCCACAGCTGTATCTTCTAAGTGGCTAGTGTGGTACTATTAAAACAAAAGAAAAACCTTGGCTCTTTATTTACTCTGGCAAGAGAAGAAGGACTTAAGCATTTGCAAAGCTCATCTAAAAGGGGTGATGTTAAGTGTAGTTAATGGGTTTGGATGTTAAGACTGTTCTATTGCACATATTTAATAGACAATGAAAAAATGACTACAGAAATATTCCAAAAATTTATTTTATGTTTTCCTTTCCATGAATTAAGAGGTAGATATTAAAACATATTCTTGCCATGTGTTTATTTGCAGTATGGAAACTCTGGAGGACCCCTAGTAAATCTGGTAAGAGTTTCTTTAAGTTTTCTTAGTGTCAAGCTGCTTATTTTTTATTTTAAAAACAAAACCAAAAAAACCACCCCACCTAAATCAATCAACCAACAAAACCCCACATCAGAAATGTGATCCAGAGCATCTGATATCTGGCAGATTACGCAAAAGTCATATGGTTCTTACTAATCAGTTGTCTGTGTTCGTGCTGGCAAATCACAAAATATGCTTGGATTTCAATATTTGAGGTGTTTATAATTTGCATAATTTTGAGCAAGTGTCATGCCCGATATTTTTTGCCCCTGCCTTGCAAAAAGTAGAATGTGCATTTTAAAGTTGAGGCGTTTGCCCTCACTGTTTACCGTTCAGCCAGCAATGGGGGTTTTTTTGATACTAGAACTCAGCTTAATGATTCAAAAACATGCCTTGCTGCGGGAGCTATGGACACGCACACGACCAATATGATCAAGCAATGCCAATCTATTGAAGGTAAGCAAGCCCTTTTATAGGTTTCTCCTGTGCACGTGAATGGTACGTGGTGCAATCCTTATGACTGGACAGTTAGCTTTGTCCACGCACTTCAAGCCTTCTCCTGATTGGATCACTCAAATGTCTATCTCCGCCCAACCCATCTCCTGGAGTTGGTTGCTGAGTTCTTTGTTCTATGTCCTTGCCGAGCGTGCACGTGTGTAGGATTGCTCACATGTCCATTATCTCCCAACACCTTGCCCCTTTATTTTGGATCACACTGAGGCAGATTGAAAACCCCACATATTTATCTGGATTTTAGGGTTTATTTGCTGATACTGTAGCACATAGCCAGAGCTGACCTTGCAGCAGCTGTGGATAAACCCGAGAAAGAGCAACGTGAAGCAGGTTGTGAACCCCAACTGATCTGTGAGAGCTCTCAGATGGGGGAACCTGGGGTCGAACAGAGGAGAGGCAGTGATCCTCAATGAAGGGTGGCACAAACTGGAAGAAAGAGTTAGTCAGAGCTTCTGCCTTGGAGATTTGGCATTTTTTTTCCACCCGACTCACAGTTTCAGTACCAGTAACCTCCATTTAAAAAATTGTAACTGGATAGTTTTTGTCTGGGATAGATCAGGGAAGGAAGCTGCTGAGATTTCAGAAGGGTTCGAATCATCGGGTGACAGCAGACATGTTTTATCTGAAACTCTCCCTTGGAGTCACATTGCCAGGAAAAGCTTTTGATTTTGGTGAACTGTTGTTTTTCTTGATATTATTATGCAATACTTGCTCGTAACCGGTCAACACCATGTTTTCATGAGGTTCCTGCTGAAATAAACAGCCCAAATTTGGCTGTAGAATATGCTGCTTGTCTGCTGCAGGCAGGAGAGCTGCCCAGTTCTGGTATCTCTTTCTGCTAGTGGCAAGATGAATATGCACATCAGTTTTCCAAAACTGTAGAATAGCTTTTTATCAATAGACTCAAAAAATTAGAATTAAAGAAACCGTTCAGAAAATTGAAAGCCAGCTGCAGAGTGTTGTGTGAATTTGTCTTTGTGATTGCTTGGAAGAAATCATCCATTTCTCTTTGACACGTTTCACATTTGCTAATGACAATTTTTTATTTCTCCAGGATGGTGAAGTCATTGGGATTAACACATTAAAAGTGACAGCAGGCATCTCGTTTGCTATCCCGTCGGATAAAATAAAAAAGTTCCTAACTGAATCCCGCGACAGACAAGCTAAAGGTACTGTATGTCACTGCTTCGAAAGAGAAAAACATGAAAATAGTAATAAACCAGAAAGTCAACAGCCTTTGAGGCTCTTTTGATAAGAGCAGTTGATCAAGGCCTGTTTTCCTTTTTGTAGGAAAAGCTATAACCAAAAAGAAATACATTGGCATACGAATGATGTCCCTAACTCCTAGGTAAGTAACAGTGGTGGTTCCTGCCCTTCCCGGAGTGTGGTCACTGTGTGTGTTTGGGTCAAGCTCATGATCTGAAGAAACAATCAGAGGGTTTGAGCCAGCAGCGTGTCCCTCTGCAGGTGCTGGTGACAACTTGCAGCCGACTTTTGCTGCCTTTTTCTCTGCATCTGCGACATGGTTGAACTTTCCTGTAGACTCTTGTATGAGCTAGTTTTTAAACAACTCCCTGCCTTTTTCTTTTCCTTAATGCTTCAGAAGAGAATAGCTAGTGATTGTTAATTTGTCCTGGAGCTCTATTACTCTTGTTACCATCTGTCCCGTGCTGTCAAGGACAAAACAGGACAGTAAGTTTTCAAGAATTGCAGCAGACACATGCATATTTCCATTTCTTTAAAATTATTTTCATTAAACAATTCACTTAATGTAAAACGAAGCTTTTGTGTGACTTGCTTATTCATACTCAAACCAGAAAAGACTCACAAGCAGGTGATACTGCGTCCTGTAGAAATAACCAGAAGTTTTCCTGTGTGCAGCATCACAGGTATAACAAAGCATTAAAACCTGAAGGGTTATTTTTTTTTTTAAGGTGTTCAGGATCTGCTGGTTCTAAAGTAATGACCAAGTGCTGAAATGTTTTAACTCCGATTCTCTGTATCTATTGAAATGATTGCCTTTATCAGATACAGGCATTGAAAAGCTGTGTGCATGCAAGAAGTTAAATACTTGTAAGGGTTAAAATGAATTGTGAAGTATCACATCAATGTGTAAAATACCCTCGGTTCATTAATGCAAAGGGACTTAACTAAGTAAAAATGCACGATGGGTTTTTTTCCCTGTCTTGTCAAAATATTTTTGTTGCCGTTTCTTCATTTTCCAGCAAAGCTAGAGAGCTGAAGGATCGCCATAAAGACTTTCCTGATGTGGTCTCTGGGGCCTATGTTATTGAAGTAATTCCAGAAACACCAGCTGAAGCGTAAGTTGAAGGACTTTTTTCTCAAAACCGCTGCCACTGACTTAAGGGGGTAATGATAGAGAATGTTCCCAGCTTAACTGGCTATCTTGATTATGTTAAATTAACAAAATTACGACCATCTGATAGCTATTAGGTTGTCTGCTGGAAATCAGTTTGTGGTTTTAGTCCGGTCCCTGATGGGCAATATTGCAAACATATCAGGGTATTGAAGCGAAGCCCTGTCAGTCTTCCTGGCCAAAAGGGTAAGGATTCAGTGGGCGTGAAAACTCAGTTTTTGTTTTTCTCAGCGATTGCTTCCAAGACCTGTGTTGCACCAATGCGAGTGCTGAATAAAGATGTTTGCTTGTGCATGCTCCCCATGGCCCTGCTGGTCACTCCCGTGGGAGAGCAAGGGAGAAATTTTGTGCCCATCTTGTGAAGACGTGACCGTCTCAACCCAAGCACCTCAGTGTTGGGCAAACCCATCAGCTCTCCTGGTGTGCCTCCATCGGGGGTGAAAGCCTCTTGGCAGGAGACACTCTTCCATGTGAGAGCTTTGCCAGGAGTCACGTTACTGGGAAGAGCTTTTGCTTTTGGACAACTGATCTTTTTCTTTGCATTATTTGGTTTTTGCTCAGAAGCTCACCTGCTAGTTGGTACCACACTTCACGAGATCCTTGGCTGAAGTACAGCATCTGGTCTGGATGCCTTTTGCTGGAGACCCTTTTCTCTCAGAGTTTTGAGATATGAAATGTCTCAAAATATTGAGATATGCTTGATATGAAATCACTCAGTAATTCAGCGTAGGAAATAGGAAACTTTATTCATTTTCTGAAACTTGAGATCATTTAAGAGAAGAGTAAATCTTTGTGGCAACAGAGAAGTGTATGTAGCACCAAAGGCACGTGGGCATAAAGCTGCTTGGAGCAGGCATATGTTACCTCTTAGGAAGACTGTGAGGATGGCTGGATGATGTCATTTTGTTGCAGTTTGGATGCCACTATAAAATATACAGTGTTAGCTCTCTAGTGTGCTCTCTAAATTATTGCTGCGTTTTGTAGATAATTGTTGGCAGCGGAGTTCATGCAGAATACCGGTGTATGTCTGTAATATGAAATTAAACTGCAGTTAGGGCAGAAATAATGTGGCTGCTCCAGTGTGGGACTGAATTTACTGCCTTGACATGCAGGTCCAGTCTGAAGGTGCAGAGAAATCTGTGTAGGAGTACAGATAATAGCAGAGAGTGGGAGAAGGACCTTGGAGAGGTGGAAGACGTGAGGCAATGTAGCCTTGGAACTTGAAGGCAAACTCTAACCAGGATGCTTCCTCCGAAGGCTGGCCTGGCAATTAAAGTGCAGCCCTTATTTGCCCATGTCCCCCTGCCAGTGGGTTTCCCCATTCTGCTCGTTTCCTCTCCAGTGCACGTTGTGTAGATGTTCTGGGTAGGGGATGAGAGCAGCTCTGCAGCGACCTGTCCTGGGTGTGAGCTGAGAGGAGAGACTGCCTGAGAGACCAAGATAATCTGGAATGGTTTCTCTCGTAAAAATGTTTTAAGCCATGCCTTCGGTAGGCAACTGGAATTGTTGCAGACGTTGGCCAAGGCATCCTGCTTGCAGAAGACACTCATGTAAGGCGTTTTCTGCGGGCGGAAGGGGCCGATGACTGCTCTGTGGTTTTGTGAAGAAGGATTATGCTGAAGGGCTGAATCACGTCTGATCTGGTTACTTGGTTAATATTTCCATAACTTGGAGCCAGATCGTTGTGCAAGACCGGGCAAGACGTTGTGGTCGATGGTATCCCTCACCACCCTGTTTCTTGGTCCCAGCAGCTCAGGGAGAGACCCGTGGCCCCAGGCACTGGGGACCTTGTAATGCTGGGTCTTGCTTTGAGTCAGGAAGGGTTTGGGTTCAGTTTGCATACGGTGCTGAGGTCAGGAGATTCTGGGGACTATGGGCAGGTGGGTGAAGGGAAAGGCACGCATGAATTTTGGGTGACTGGGCTAGATTGCTGCATGTGTTATTCTGCTCAGGTTTAAAACACGAAGGTAAGGTGAAATAAAGCTATGCATGGGCAATCTGGGACTAAAATTCTTCATGTGTTAACACATAGTGCCACGCAAATTGCTTTGCTATGTATATGTGATTAAGGCTTGGAAAATTTCCCCTCTAAAAATGAGTGCCTTGTTGGAGTTATTTTAAAGAGAAAAATACGCTTCTATCTATTCTACTGAATCAGCATCTAGGATCCTTACTGCAGAATTACTGCACTATTTGCAACAGTGAATTCCTTTGAAGACAGTGGAATATGGGATTCATCAAACTTTTGTACCTCCATCTGATTTCTGAGGTTTCTGCATTGTGTTGTAATCTCCACTGCTTCATAAATTCACATTGCTTTTTGCATGCCCGCTGTGTCGCTGTGCAACTGCCGTTGGGTGGGAGATAGGAAAAATACAGCAATCTTTTCTTAAAACAATATTGTAAAGACAATGAAATGGCAACTATAATGATACATTGCTGCTTTGTATTTTCAGTGGTGGCCTGAAGGACAACGATGTGATTATAAGCATCAATGGACAGTCGATAAGTTCAGCCAGTGATGTCAGTGACATTATTAAAAAGGACAGTATGTTGAACATGGTTGTACGCAGGGGCAATGAAGATGTTATGTTAACAGTAGTTCCTGAAGAAATCGATCCCTAACCAGAAACATGAGCTGGATTTCATGTTTTCTTTTAACAGCATTGGACTGCTTATATTCTCTCTGTGCTGGTACAGGAAACGTTAGACTTCTGACCAACATTCTGCTTGTTCAGTGGATTAGTATTGGCCAACCGAGTAACTTCTAATAGGTTTAAGGTGCAAAACCAGCGTAATTTCACATACTCCAGATGATAATTTTTTTCCTTCTGTATTATGTATGCAATGTATTCTTTACTGGCTGTTACATTCCCTGCTTAACAAATCAATGTTTGCTTCCCTGTGTTGAATAGATTTACCATTATTTCCGCTCAGATTTAAACAAAACCCACGCACACAATGTGTGTTGTGGTATTCAGGTATTTATAGGTTAGCTGTGTTTTAACTGGAAATACCATTGTAAAGGTGTAGTTGGTTTAAAAGAAAACACAATTGGGAAAAAAAAAAAAAAAAGTTTGGCTTATAAACACAAAAGAAATCCCAACTGAAATAACCTTTTGAGGATCCCGTGCAGGATTTTAATACTATGATATTTTCCTAGTGTTATTAAAAGAATTCAACAGTATGTCTTCTTGTGAGTGGTTCATTTTACTTCCCCTTGTGGAGTGTTTTTCCTTTGAGCAGCACATCTGCCTGAAAGGATGTCCTGGTGGTCTCTTTTTTTATCATCATAAACCGAGACACTTATTTTTCAGTATGTGCTTGTATTTGCACTCCCGTGTATCTGTTTTTCTTAGCATGGCTGGCTTGAGTTTGTCATGTGGGCTATCGCAGATTGCCTGTCTTCCAGACGTTAATACGTTTCCCTTACTGTTTTAATTACAGCTTCACCAATGCCCGAAGTCTGTTTGCTCCACTATAGGAAAAATTGTCATATTATGGATCACAGATGCTATACCATTCCAGCTGAGATGTTGGGATGTTTGCAACTGTGGTAGATCTGGCCTTAAGCTCTTTCAAACAGGCTGTTTTATTTGCAGTCTTGAGTGCTGGTGCGTAGATAGGATCTGGTTTTGACTAGGATAGTGGGTATTCTTCTAACATGGAGACGAATCTTTATACATATATTTATGGATGCCCTTGAAGTTTGGGTAGTGAATGGGATTGTCTTACTGTGAAGCAGAACAATCAACTAAATTGAACTACAGTGTAATTACTCATTGGGTAAACAATAGGCTAAGCAGCCTTTCCTTTCCTCTGTTGAAATATGTATCTCGGAGAATAAATTTAAGGGCTGTAGATAAGTTTTGGTGACTGTCATTCCTAAACGTGCTCTTCTTTGGAAACTGCTTCTTAGTAAACTTCAGCTGGGTAGCTGGCAGTTTATGATTTTTAAAGGAAGGGCTGTATTCCACACAATTACAGCAAGAATCCAGCTAGACCTGGATCCCTGGCAGTGCTGCTTCTCCCTCCAACTGTATTTTGGTTCTGTTTCAGCCAGTTTATCCTGATTTGGGGAGTCTCTGTATCCCCAAGCACCAGTGCCTGCACTTACTTGCCTGCATCACTATAAATTTACACAGTCACACAGTGTATGGACACTTGACATGATTGAACACCTCATTACTGATTCACTTGCTCCATCACTGTGATAAATCACACATGTCTAAAAATCTGCCAAGATATTATAGTGCCAAGCGCTGAAGGTCTGCAGTACTTTCTGGCATGAAAGATGCAACGTAGAATGATCTCGCAGAGTTGCTTTGTCAAATATTTTCTCACTGCAAGTTTATTTTACTGATGTTGATGAATGTTTTGGCTGCCTGTTGAAGTGGTATTATATTTTGCAGACCATTCATGCCCTGTGTAGTGCATAGTGTGATGACAGACAGCTCTCAGCAAAACCAAATTAAAAAAATCACCTGCCTCCTCTGCTACTGCACCTAACCCAGCTAGCAAAAACTAAGCTAAAGTCCCAAAGCCAGGAAATGGTGCTTAAAACAGAAGGTATTTTTCATCTGCCTTTTTATTTCAAAACAAGTGGTTGCATAATTTACAGAGCTGATTGATTCGCTTTGTTCCTGTTGTTTGTTGCTGTGATCTCCTAATATGCAAAATCATTAATTTTTTTTGCTTGGTTTCTAGCTAGCTGCTTTGGGTTTACCGATGATGTCCTTGCAGTGACAGCTGGCACAGCACATCTTTATGCCTGTGCTTTAAATAGATGCTACTGTGAGGCAGAAATGCCTCAGGGACAATGGCTCGGGTTTTGTGTGTGCATTAGGAAAGAGGCAAACGGACTTGATTTCTGTAAATGGTTTTCCTGCGCCACTGGGATTAATGAAGTATTTGACCAGATTTCTAGCCCGTAGCTCCATCTAGTGGGATGCAAGATGGTCTCTTCTTGCAGCCAGTCGTTTTCCATCGTATATTTGAAAGCGTTTTTTTGACTTATCTTTTTTAAAAAATGTATAATTCATTTCTTTGCATCAGATATCCTTAACCAGGTGCATATCCTGAAAAATATTTAGAAATTACTCTTCTGGTATCCAACCACGTTTACAGCTACCCAAATGATTTCCTACAATCAAAGTTGTCTTAGTGTTTTTTAATTATTTAAAATGATTACTGATAAGCAGAGACACAGACGCAAAGTTTGTCTTTAATACAATTAATTAGCATTTATTTTCGATGTATTATGGGGTTATAGATTTGGAGTGGTTTTTTTTTCTTTGCTTCAACGCTCAGTTCTTTCCAAAATGCAATTGAAAATACTTTGTACAGAAGAGCTTTGGCACAGTTTGTATAAATATCAGTTTCCTGGAAATTTTAGCATGTGTTGGACACTAAATCAGGGAAATTGGACATTCTGGCTTGATTTTCAGTATTTTGGAGTGTCTGAAATGGAAACTGGAGTTGCTGCGTATGTGATGCCGAGTAGATGGCTACGTGTGGCTACACTCAGAGGTAGATTTGAAAAGCTAATACACTTATTCCATGAGGGAAATGTCTCGAGCTGTAAAAGACATGATCATCAGTAACAACTGTCTGGTTTCTGTGGCTTATATGCCAGGCAGTAAGGTCCTCTGGTTTCAATATCAGAGGACTTTTTTTTTACTTTTTTTTTTCCTCTTTCCCCCCTCCCTCTAACTACTTTGTATTTATGTTAAAGATGCTGAGGCTGTTTTTAAAACTACATCTTTCCAAATTAAGAGTGAGAGAGACATCTAGTAGGGCATTAGATTATATGTATGTTCTTATTGTCTATCAGAAAAATAACTGTGGAGATGATTAAAACTGCAGTTGCAGATACCCAGGAGAAACAGTGGTGATCAAGAGGTTAGTAGTCACCAGTCCAGAGTAGTGAATGACAAGTGCCACTGAGTATTTATTTGCATGCAGTGGTAGGTCACTGCCAGGAGTCTTTTTCATCCTAAGAATGAGAATAAAGAAATGTTCATTTGAGGTTCCAGGGGTCTCCTTGATTGAATTAGATTTGAAATTATTCCTGCTGTTCCTAAATTCCCATATTATTTTCCACTGTTTCCTCTTCCACCCAGAAAATAAGGATGTGACTAGACATCCTTTACTCTGTTTCCCACCCACACTTTGCTCCGACTCCCTCCCTGTTAGTACTGCTGATGTCTGGCGGTGAAAGAAAACCCAGATTACATCCTGGGCTGACGTTCAGTGAGACTTTGAAGTTTAATGTCACTGAGCTGTTAGTGAGCCTTTCTTCACACTGAGAGGCAGAAACGTCCCTAGGAGACAGGAAGGGGCCAGAGAAGTGATGCCTAAAGGGCTGCCTCATCTTGCTGTACCCTCAGCTTTAAGATGCAAACCTCAGCTCTGCAACCTCTCATCTGGACCCCGGAATTTGGCCAGCATCTCATAACTTTATCTGGGGGTGAAGGGCTTGGTAACATCACACAGAAGGCCGTTGCCATTCTTGGTTGTACAGAAATGGGTAGCAGAAACCTTTGCTGATTTTACATTCTCGGTGCGTGTACGCAGTAAATCTCTACATCCTGCACTGTGTGTCCAGCTGTGCTGTACAGATGTCTGACACACACTCCATCTATTTTTGTTCCCTTCAACCCCCAAAATTCATTCTCTTGTGCAAGATCCTGGGAAGTCAGGTCTGGAGCCACTGGGCCCCAGCCAGTTTAGCCTCTTTGTACTGTTACTCTGTGAATATGCAATAACTTGGTTTGCTAAGTGTTACTTATTGCACAAAATTACTGCTAAAACCAGTGCATATGTAATTTGACCAATTGGACAGAGAAAGTGAGGAAGAAAGCTACCAGAGCAGCTCATCAATTTAATCTTATCTGCATTTTCTGGAAAGTTTCCTTCTAATTTTCATGGTTTTGTTTAGTAGTCATGGTACTGCAGTGTCTGTCCCCATAAACTCTCTGAGGAACTGGATGATAATTAGGAATTGATTAGAGAGAAGATGAGTCAGAGCTAAAGTATGGGAGTCAAATTTACTAAATTTGGTAAAGAATTAACTTTAGTAGCTTAGAAATACTGCATAACACGCTGGAGAAGAAAATTAAATATTTTTTCTGTTCGTTCCTTTTCTGTTCGGTGTTTATGCAGAGAGTACAGAGATTTTCAGACAGTTTGCAATGTATCTGGGGGAAGTGGGCTGTGTTACAGCAGTGTCCTGCTGCTGGAACATGCTCCATCAGGTTTCTGCTTCTGTTACTCTAAGCAGTTGCAATTAACTGATCTCCTGAACCTGCTAGAGAACTGCTGCTTACGTGAATGACCATCTTGCTGTGGGTTTGGGTACAAAGCTATCGATGCATCAAGAAGGGAACGTGTCTGCCTCCCTCTGTGGGCTCAGAGCACCATGCAACAGCAACCGCTGGGTTCATCTGGACTCATTGCACAGACGTGGCTCAAATGGCCTAGCTCTTCCACGCAGCAACTTGTTTAGTTACTAGAAATGCTAAATACTACAGCTCCACTCTTGCTTCTTGGCATCACACACCATCTCCTATATTAGAAAGTTTTTAGACACAACATACACCACGCGGTTGTTGGCCATCAGATAAACTGAAGACCGTACTTTCTCATCTTTATCGTCGAAGTGCTAGACTTGCTTAAACAGAAATCAAAAAGTAGAAGCTTTATTGCTAAAATGGAAAGGGTTACTTATTTTATCTATCTTGAGGTAGATGTCATGATATCCAGATGTTACTGTAGGGAAATCTTTTCATATAGCCATCAAATAACTATAACATGCTGTTAACCACTTATTTAATTGTAAATCCTTTTATTTAGAATCAACCAATTAATAATAAAATAACTGCCTGTGCAAAGTCCTTTGGTCAAAATTACATCTGCACGTTATGTTATGCTAACTATTCTGACACTACTAGAACTTGAAATTTGCACTCATTAGAGGAAAGCAATTTAAGCAGCATGAGGTTAGCTTCTGGGTATCAGGATGTCTACATTAAAATTTCTTTTATGGCAATTCATTTTCTTAAGTCTGTTTTCTTTGCTTGCATTTCTCCCAGGCAATAGGAACCAGAAGTGTTAATACAGTCTTTCTAAGATGAACTGATGTCCAAGTCAAGTGTGAATAGGTTCTTCTGTGGAAGTGGGTGTTGCTGAGAAAGGCAGCAAGATGTACAGTCTGGGGTGAGCTTCACAGGAGTCAGCCAGCATTGTATTTACAAAATTGCATCATATTAAGACTTTTTTTTTTTTTTTCCTTTTTATGTTGAGCCATTTTGTGGTAGATCTTGAACGGGAACTTGGCGAAGGTGTCTTATTGTTGCAGGTGTCATTGAAAGTGAAGTAGGAAGTAGATCAGCATGATGCTGGGCAGATGGCTGGTGCAGGGAGCGGGGTGGCACCACCCTGGAGTTCACCTGGGACTCAGAGTCCTGTTCGAAGGGTCCAGCAGGGCTGGGTGTGGGTAAGAAACATGATATTCTGGGAGGATTTTGCCTCTTGAGTTTTGCCTGACACCTCATTAGTGTGATATGCTGCCTGTATGATTTTTATAAAATGGTGTTTGCAATTCCCATAGCTGCTGCCCTGCAGGGAATCGAGGTGGGATCTGGTTTAGGGGATTTTCTGTTTCTGAATCAGACCTTTGCCAACCCTTTGCCACAGCAGGGAAATTGGGCTTCCAGGAGAGTCTGCTTCAGCAGAGAAATATAACCAATTTATTTGAAACAATAGCCACAGAATATTACTTCCAGACACTGCAATGACTCTGAAGAACAAAGAATGGGAAGTGGTAGAAACCCAAGGCAGAGAAAGGTGCCTGATGTGATCCTAAACGTCCTGTAGCAGGGCAGTGCAGGTGTAAGGAGGGCTGGGGGTGTCTCCACTGAGAGCATCGGGGCCAGGCTGGAGCCACGGCTGGCGGCTGGTCCCTCAGAGCAGGGACCTGCATTCGGGTGTTGCTGGTCCTTCATGGCTTTGGGAAGCACTTGGGCCTCTCTGAGTGGGAGACTCCCAGGATGCAGCCTTAAATGTCTGTCATGAATTTCTGGCATTTGGTGTTAGAAGTGAGTTTTTCCTCCAAATACTGCTCTGAGAACTCAGGATGCTGGAGGACGTTTGGCAAGTACTATGCAGTATTTTGGAAAACACATCACAATAATGAAGGAGGACACAACTGCAGAATTCAGTCATGTTTGTGCTGATCAAACAGTTGTTCCTCTCATGGAGCATATTTTTGTGGTTTCCTTTTTTTTCTTTTAAATGTCTTTATGGGTACAGTCTCTCTCCTTTTTAATAGAAATGCCCTTGGCTTTGACTTTTTGTCTGCCTGTGGGCTTATTTATTTTGTCAGGATAGCAGAGGTATTTGATGCATTTACAAGTCATATTGGAAAAAGGAGGAATAACTGCTACATTTAGAACTAGCAGTGACCAACCCGGCCCAGCCACATTCATGAAACTGTTGCCCTAAATTCAAAACTAGGTGAGATGGATTGTTTAGGAAGTCAGCCAAATTGTATAAGCAAAAGTATGCATTAATAATATATAGCTATGTTAATTTATCTCCTGCTGCATAAACAATGTAGGAACCTTGTCAATATTTATGTAAAAGCAGTGTTAAACTAATTAATGACAGAACAAAATGTTTTGTCATTTTTGGAGGTGAAGCAATTCATGACAGGTTGTGAACTTTAGCACCAACTTTGGGTTTGGAGTTCCCGGTTGCAAGAAAACATAAATTTTCAAGCTGTGACATCTGTCAAATGCATCTGGTTATCCTTAAGTTTATGGTAACATTTTTACTTTTCCGTGAAGTTTTATGAGATTGTGGTTTAATGGATCATTCTACTATTTTTCTTTCTGTGTTCAGCAAACAATAAGCTTGTTTCAGATCCATCCTCCTGCAAGCCACTGCTCGCCTTTTTCAAATTCTGCTGGTTTGTAGGGTATTAGATCAAGTTTGTTCAACAAGATAAAGCTTGTTCAACAAGCTGAAGGGATGATTCAAGGGAGATCTTGGATGGTTGGAAGCTGAACTGCTGTTCCCCATCTCTTGCTGGCATCAGTTGCCACCAACTTTGGAGGCACTTAAATTTGATTATTGGGCCTCAGACATTTAGTACCTGCCTAAAGGTCTGAAATGGTGGGTGATCTCAGCAAGTGCCCTGCGTGCTGTGACTGGATGAGGCTACTTACAGATGGAAAAGAAGAAGCCATTTTCTTCTGCACGTGGGTGGTTCCCATTTTATAGCAGCTTAAGAGTTCAGCAAGGAAATGCCCAAGATGAAAAGGGATCAATTCTATCTCATCTCAGAAAACCAATCTAAACACTTGACTGTCAGCCAGGGTAGGAGAGGTCTCCATGCTTCTACCTCTGTAGTGCCAGACACAAAGAATTGCAGGGTAAGGAGCAGCTTTTTAGCAGTGACTAAAGGCTGTTTAAACTGGGCAAGCCTCAGTCCTAGTCCCAGCTCTAGGTCTCATTATTGTCTCTGTTCCAGTAATTGTTTATGTAAGCCTTGGGTATTGAGACTTCATAGTGACAGCGATATTCTCTGATATTACATTTTTAGTTTCTTTTTCCTTTGCCATCGAGCCTTTATCTATCTGTACCAGCTGCAGGTCTGAGTGTGTTGATTTAAGGAGGGAAAAGTGAATCTTCATATAAGGAGTATCTTGTACTCTAACATGCTGGATAATATATTGGGGTGTTTGTTACCAGAAAGTAAACAGGGATCCAACAGTTCCTGCTCTGCAAGATGTCCTCTTTTTGTAAGATAAAGGCATTTGATTTCTGTTATCTCATAAAGTCCTTTGGTAAACAGATCTTGTTGCATTCAAATGTGGCAACGAGCTTGTGTACCTCACTTGCACATGACAGAGAGGTTGGTGTTTGTTAGCTGAGGTAGGTTGGAGACAGTCGAGGTCCGGGAGAGGGAGGGGAGCTGGAAGCAGATGAGGAGCAACCAACAGGAACACAAAATGGACACTAGACACAAGTTTCGTGTCTTTCATGGCCATCTGCTTCACACTTTTCCCAGATAATCCCAAATCCCCTCTCTTCCTCAGCAGTTCCCTATCTCAGGCACGGGCAAGCAGTTCAATATTAGCAGAGCTGGTGAAGAGTAAATTTTTCAGTTGCAATCTTACACTGCCTCAAAGGAGCGGTGTTGTTTTGCTCTTGAGTTCTTCAAGCTTTAAAAAAATAGGTTGGGTCAATTTCCAACAACTTTATTTGAAACATTTGTTATGACAGGTTACAGAACACAATTTTTTTACACTTTAGCATTTTTCTCAAATGAAATAATTTGTTGAATTCGACCTGAATTTGCGATGAGCCTTTTTTTTCTCCCCATTTTTCAGCAGTATTCACTCCAGTTAGGGGTACAGTTACTGTTCAGGAACATGTCGTAGATTCTAAGTATCATAAAATCAGTGGGATTATTTCCTTACACAGCTCTTGAATCATGAAAACTCTCCTTACCTGCTTACCTGGACGCTCTCACCTGTAACACCAGGCACAGGTCTTGGCCAAACACTCACTGCTTTCCTGCTGGGTGCCCTCCTGTGAGCTGCTAGTGTGGATCTAAGTGCCATTCCTCTTGAGGAAGAAGGAGCCAGCAGTGGAGCAGAGAGGACAGGGCTGGGAAAGGAACAGTAAGCCAAGAGAAAGAGGGTGTAATGAGAGGAATGAAGAGAGTAGACCCCCATGTAGTCATGTGGTGGGGACTGCAGTGTCTATGTGGTTGCCCACAGCTGTGACTTCTCTGTTGGTGGTACGTTGCAATCAAGATCAATCTTTAATCAGTTCTGTTCTAGCTGTGCTTGGGCTCTCAGACCTCCACGGTAAACACAGCCAGAGCTGTGTAACAAGAAAAACAGTGTGGGCTGAAGGAAAGCTGGTGGAGTTGGTGCTGAGGGAATCTGTAGAGTATGAGGTGAAGGGTTGTATGGCTGAACAAAGCAGCCAGAGGACAGGGACCAAGGAGTGCAAGCAAGTCTTCTACAAGAAAAGTCAGTTTGACACCATCTTCTCTTGTTTACATATTGTCAGATGCACCACTGTACTTGTAAACATTTATTCCCTAATGGCCACTGAGAAATGACCATTACTGGAATCAAGTGCATAAGAGGGAGGGTAGGAGGCCATCTACGTCCTCTATGAGGACAGAAGCCAGTATTCCCATGGCTGTTCCAGCTGCTGACTGAATCATTAAATCTTCACCATTCCAAGCAAACATAGCTTAATCATGTCTTGATTTCATTATGCAACAAAACCATGCCAGCCTTGCAATTTGCTTTGGTAACACTTGTGTGAACAAAAGCTTTGGACAGAGGTGCAAGGAAAGTGAACAAATGGGGAGAGAGGAAGGAGGCAGGGGAAGGTGGGTGCCATGGAGGCTATCTCAGCTTGGGCTGAGTGAGTGGGATGTGCTTTCTGCCCCTTGCTGTGTCCCAGGCTGTGGAAGCCCCGTTTGACGTTGCAATAGAAATTATGGTATCAGTTGAATTTAAAGGAGTTCATGGTAACTGATAATAATAATTAATTAAAAAAATGTGAACAACTTGCATCATTTCTGCCACCCAAAAGACAAACATTTCATTGCATAGTTGACTTATAAACACAGTATGGATCCAAACTGAAGCTAATATTTGTACACGCCCTCTTCCAGTTCCAGTTCTGGCAAAAGGAGCCACGAGTCAACAACCAATCCCTCACCCCATCAGCCATCCAACCTGGTGGGAAGAAAGGTCATTTTGTGCAAAAAACAGGTCAATACCAGAGTACTGTTTTGCTACTGTCTCTTTGTGTTTTTTTCTGCAGTGTCAGGGACAATGTAGTGACGACTGTATGAAGCAAATGTACTTTTTTTGTACATTTTTATGTACGAAACATATGAAGCAGTACGGTAAACAGAAAGGGTGGTTCTGTCTGGTGCCAGCTGGCATCTTGATCTCTGACCCAGTGTCTCTGGCACTTTGGTGTGTTCCAGCCAGCCCTGCAACAGCTTCACCTCGGGGCATAGCTGAGCCACATTGGTGGCACCTCTGGGAAAATATAGTTGAGAAAGAGCAAAACGCCACACAGGGAGGGAAAAAGTGTGAGGAATAGCCCTGTAAACACCAAGGTCAGAGAAGACAGAGGGGGAGGAGGTGCTCCAGGTGCTGTAGCTGAGATTGCCTCGCAGGCCGTGGAGGGCCCTGTGCTGGAGCAAGGGGACATTTCCTGAAGGAGCGGTGGCCATGGAGAGCCCATGCTGGAGCAGGTTGATCTTGAAGGACTTCAGTCCATGGGAAGAACCCACCCGGGAGCAGGGGAAAAGAGCGAAGAGGACAGAGCAGGAGAGACAAACTGCTGTGGAGTGGCCACAGCCCCCCATTCCCCTTATCCCCCCTGCTCAGGGAGGGGAGAGCTAGAGGAGTTGGAAATGAAGGAGTGAAGCTGAGCCTGGGAAAATGGGGAGTAAGGGAGGCGTTGTTTTGTTTCTCACTATCCAAATTTATTTTAATTAGCAGTAAACTAAATTATTTTTCCCCAAGTTGAGTCTGTTTCCCCTGTGACATAAGAAATCACTTCCCTGTCCTTATCTTGACCCATGAGCTTTTTCACCTTGTTTTCTCTTCATGCCCTGTTGAGGAGGAGGAATGAGAGAGGAGCTGGGTGTGTGCCTTGCAGCCTGCTAAGGCTGATCCACCGCACTTGTTTTCTTTTAATCTAGAGACGGAAGAACTGGGATGCTGGTTTCCAAGCAGCAAATGCCAGTCCTCAAGCAGGGTGGCCATGAAGTGATACTTGCCATTGGAATCTCTTGGGACCTGTGTGGACCAGCACTCTGACTTGCCTCAGACTTAATCTTTGGAGTTGTCTCACATGCTCTCCTTTTCCATTTAAATATTAACAGTTTTTGTTGAGTTTTCAATGTTTATAATCCTATTTTTGCTTTTCTGGTCTCCCAGGGGAGTCCAGCCCAGTCAGAAGGGTCTCCATCAGCCCCTCAGTTGTTTCCCACCATGCTCTTACCCTTCCACGTCTGCAGTGACAAAAGGGAAGGCTCTACAACACATACTTAAAAGGCAACTTTAGCTCAGATACCACTCAGATCCAAAAAAAAAGGACGTGTTACATTAGTGACATCAACAGAACTTCACAGCTGGAAGAGAGACACGACGGGAAAATAGCAACTACTGCAACCACTTTTGATCTCTACCTTTCCTGAGAAAAATAGCAGGTGTTGTCTTCTTGTAGAACCAGGAAGCTATAAAAAGTTGGGTCATGAAAGTTAGGGAAGTAATGCAGTAAAGGAATGTGTTTGGTATTGACTTACCAAAGGATCAGATTGGGCTGCTGGGCTACACCCTTCAGTGTCTCTGCCTATAAATTCTGGTGCCCTCCTGTATCAGGAGCTCCAGGGAGATGGCTGCTGCCGTGATCTTGTCTTGGATGGTAATGATAAGTCTTCAGATTCAGGTGGATGCAGGTAAAGAGTCTCACTTCTGATCCCCTTCATGACTATATTTCACATCAGGCTAACGCTGAGATTTAAGGGTAAAAGAGGACTTAGCAGCATGGCTTAGCTCTTTCAAAAACCATAAGCAAGTCAAACCTATGAACTGAGCAAATAGTTATTAATTCAAAAGCTTTTATTAAAACTGCTCAGTGAATTTTTGTATATTTTTGTAAGGAGACTAGTAAAGCAAATTCATTTGAATATACTGTAAAGCAAATGGTATAATTTTCTGAATCTCTTTATTGGGATAATGAATTTAAAGACTAATATGTATTTTCTGGGTGAAATGCCATGTTTATTTTAAAGAGCTTGAGGTGCTCTTTGAACCATATATTTTGTATTTGATTAAGTATTTGTTACAGCTGACACATTGGTGTTTAATAACAGAGTGCTCTAGATAAAACAAGGACGGCACTTGTCCCTGTTCCTCTTAATATTGTAATTATTAGAATATGATAAGAATTACTGCCATTTTATATTATTCTAATTTCCCATAGTCTAATGCCTGTTACGAGTGTAATTTGATTGGGTTGCATCTGCCCAGCCACTTTGTCCCTTTGGGGACCAGTACAAATATCAGGGGGATCTGATGGGAGGGAGGATGCTTCAAACAGGGTAAAATGGTCTTCCTGTGTTCAAAACACACTTTCCCCTTTTTCAGGCGAGGCTCCCCTGGCTGAGCAGAATGCCAGCATGGTGCCGTGAGAAACAAGGCATTTATTTTCAAGCAGCTGCTGTCACATTCTTTTTTGAGGAGGGTGGAATGGAAAAAGATCAAAAGCGTTTGCCAAAGCTGCTGTCTTTCCATCCCTTCCTCTTTCAGATGTAAAGTTCTGAAATGAACTTGGCTTAGACTAGTGAACCAAAAGCAAAAACCTGCTTTGCCTTTCTGTGCTCCCACACACATCCGTTTACACAATGGAAAGATAGAAGCATTCAGGGCTGTTTCTGGGGTCAGGTTTTTAATGCTCTTATTATTTACTCCCTCCATAAATATTTGAAGTGCAATTAGTGATATCAAAAACTAAGATGGAATGTTGATACTGAGCTGGAAAATACTGAGGTTTTAATCCGTACATTACCATCTAATTTAGATTTAAAGCCCTGCATGCATGAGGAAGAGTGTGGTGGGATGTGTTGAAAAGTTCCCTGCTCACTGAATAAATGTCACATCTCCCTGTTAGGATCTTCTACATCCAGAAACCACTTTAAATACAGAAACTGCGTGTTTTAAGGGCCACTGTTACAGGCGTTGTCATACATGATATTAGTCAGTGAAGGCATGTTCCCACCTCTCAGGCTGCCCATGGAGCAGGATTTCTATGTCCAACAGTAGTTGGACCTGATCTACCCAGCTGTCAATCAGCAGCCATCCCTTTATCAGTGTCACCAGGGGATCCTGTGCATGCAAACTTTCCATCCACTGTATTTAATGGCCTTTTGACTTTTTTTTTTTTTTTTTTTTTTTTTTGGTTGCTCGTGATTGCAATGTCTGCAGTTTCTGGAAGAAACACTTCTAAGAATGGGTAGCTTAGAAGTTATATAAAAATGCACATAGTTTATAGAGTTGGCATTGCAAAATATTCTCTGCAGGTTGATGCTTGCAGCTGAAAACTTTTCTATTACAGTTGTAGACGATGTAGCCAACCTACCATTATAGTCGGGGTTCAGTGTCCTTCAGACTGGCCTCCTAAATGCTGAGATGCACCACCCCTACACAGTCTATATGGTAGCACGTTCAGGCAATTAAAATGCAACATGTAATTGAATATATGTCACTCCTCTCCAAGAAAGAATGGAAGTCATTGGTGCAAGGAAGAGCTTAAATAAATAGGTGCTTGGGTTAAAACCTTAAAAAAATAATGCCATGTGAGAAGGGGAGGCTGTATAAATGCAGTAGTTTCTGAGTATCTGAAAGCCCAGAGGAAAGTTATCCACAGTTCGAACAGACAAATTTTAACTGAATACAATTTTGTAGACTGTTTTCCATTGACCTATACAGAGACAGAGCAGGACCTCACTGGCCCTGTGAAATGCTCTTATTCGATTATAAGATTGGTGCTGTCACCTGATCTGGTGGCCTAATTTTTCTAGCCTCATCTATGCTCGCTCTCCTCTTACAAGACCCATCAGCTCATCTTTTCCCAAACTGCAGTTCTTACAAAATAATATAGTGACACTGTGATTAAGACAATACGGAAACCACTTTTGTTTCGGTAACTGCAATTATTAAAATACGTCAAACGCTGGAACAACTTTGTTTATATTTGAAAACTAGTTTTTAAACAGCCAAACACATCTATTTTAAATCCTTTTTAAACATTTCTGTGAGAGGACGTTGGGAGAGTTGTCAGCCCTGATGGAGAAGGGTAATGGTGGTCTATACACTGTCCTGTGCCCAGGGTTCGAATAACCCCATAAAACCCTATCTCAGGAAACAACTCTAGGTTAGGTGAAAGGAAACACTGGGAAGATCACCTTCCTGGCCCTGCAAGAGCCCTGTCCCACAGGACACCTCTGATCTGCTGGTGCCACCTGGAGGGCTTTCCATCGAGTGTCCTGCACAGGAGCCTTAGCAGGGAAAACTCTGAGCCAGAGTTTATGCCACCAGCTGGGTTTAGCAGCAAGGTGTGATGAAATCTTGAAGGGAGCAAGAGTAGCTTAAATGTGGTGGGAATGTGAGCAAAACTTGTCACAGGTAGGTTTTTGTCTGCAGCTGTGCAAAATGAAGAAGGATAGTTGGAAGTGCAGCCTCCCTTCCTTATCAGCCTTTCTCTGACTGCTCCCCAGATAGTTTTCTGTCATATTCATTGCTGTTAAGATTTTTAGGGTAGATTTGTTCTTCCTGGTATGGAGAAAGGGAGGAGGAGACAGCTGTTCACAATAATTCTCATGCAAGAAGCAGAGCCATGAACTTCTGATCAGATCAGGTGAAACCGGCATTAACTTGTTCAAAGCAGAGAGTCTTCTCACTTCGAGGGCACATAGCACCCTCTGGGCCAGTTGCAGGTTTTGGTGGGTTGACAAAGAGATTTGTTGTCTAATGGAGGAAAAACTGCCGAAGTTCACTGAAATATAAAGTTCTGGATCTAAAGTTTGTCACCCACAAATTACTAGAGGCTGGAAAAGTGTTTGGGGAAGTTTTAAAAGATATTTGCCTTGTTGACCTCCCCATATGGTATCATGCATATTTTTTTCTTCTCTAGAAGAAACAACAGCTCCCCCAATGACAACTGAGACCACTACTAGTAAGTAGAGTCTATCGGATTTTAATTTATATGGCAGTGATAGCTTTATATTATTGATGTCATATGTATTCTTGGGAAGAAAGGTGATGATCAGAAACCTCACGTTTCCTTCGTGCTGGGGATGGGGCTGTGTGTGAGAACAAAGTTCTTTGGGAGCCAGGATTTCAGGGGTTGCTCAGGTCCCTGGCAGCCAGCATCCGTGGTAGGAGGAAGCGATCTTCTGTCGCTTGTGCCCTTCGCTGGGGACTTGACTTGACTCACTGGGAAAGGGTAAAGGACACTGATGGCCCCCAAGGGATTTGTCCTAACTCGCTTTCTCTCCGTGTGTTTTTTTCTGCTTGTTCTCATCCACAGTTGGAATCATAGCTGATGGTGAGTCTGTCTGCCAGGACCGTCACCGTGTCCCTGGGCAGGGGGCCGTGCGTGCGCGCTGCTGCCCCGGCCTCTGCGTCCCCCAGCGTGGGAGCCCGAGAAGGTGCTGGGGTCCCTGGGCCGTGCTGCGGGTGGATGGCGCTGGGTGTCAGGGGCAGCCGTGGCCGGGGAGGACGTGGGAGCCTGCGCTCGCCCGCCCACTGTCGTTGCCTGCAAGCAGAGCACCGCTGGCCTGACCGGGGGGTTTGTGTCTCTCCAAGAGCTGTTGGTGCAGCTGAGCGGTGGGCCGAACAGATGTGCAGGCAACGTGGAAGTCTTCTACTTTGGAGGCTGGGGAAAAGTGTGTGGGCAGCTGTGGGACCTGCAAGACGCCCAGGTTGCGTGCCGGCAGCTTGGCTGCGGCTCGGCTCTTGGTGTGATGCACCATTTCCCGTCGGGCGGCTGGTACCCGTACATGATGACGGAGGTGGATTGCACGGGCTCTGAAGACTATTTGTGGCAGTGCTCTTACAAGGAAGAGTACTCGGATTGTTACCCCGGGGAGGCTTCTGTCATATGCTCAGGTGGGTTTTTGCGTTTTGGTGGCGTTTTCCTGCAGACGCCCCGTCGGGAGTTTGTGTGAGGCTGGGCGAAGGCTGGCCAGCCCTTGCCGCGTGTCTGCAGGGCAGCAGCGGGTCGTGGGTCCGTGTCCCTGACGCAGGGTCCCGTGTTTCAGAGGGGGCACTGTGGCTGTTCTTGCAGACTGTGCTCGGGAGACCTGAGGACTGGCGATGGCTCGCACACAGAGCAGGGTGCGAGGAGGGGGTTGGTTTTGAGCCAGACCCTCCTCCCCACGGGTCCCTCCATAGCTGTCCGTGAGCTTATAGCCTGTGGTGCGAGGGGAGCCGGGGGGTGCGAGTGCCTCACGCCCTCGGCTTTTCTCCTTTTCCAGACTCGGGACTAACAGTGCCTCCGCCAACAGGTAAGCAGAGATTCCTGTTTCCTTTTCCATGGTGTGCTCTGCCCCTGGGATGCTCTGTGTCTGTCAGAGCACAAGACTCAAAAATGGGCCGTGCTTCCAGACCCTGGGGAATGCTCCTGACGCTCAGGGATTTGAGGCATCACTTGGTTGCAGAGAAGTGGTAGCGGGATGTGGTTAATACACACTGTCCCTTGGATATGTCCACATGGTGTTTTGGGGTTTCTGCGTCACGGTGCCTTATGGGCATCAGGTGATGCAGTGTGGTGGGTTCAGCCATTCTGTTTCCATTGTTTCTCTTCTCTGATAGCCCTGTCTTTCTTTTCCGTCTCACTCCTGAATTAGTGGTAGCTTTCTTCCTCTCCTGCAAATGTTGGTGATGGGTAAAAGCTATTCTTGCCAGAGCTAGACCATGGGAAGCTCTTTTGTTGTGCTTCTGGGCGGTCTTTGTTTTCCTAAGCTGGGATTTCACGGTGGGTATTTCTTTTCCTCTAGCAAGAACAACTACAACAATCCCGACAACAACAGAGAGGACGACTTGTAAGTTGAATTTAGTACTGTCTTTCCCACCATGACAATCCAGGCCTAATCCAGACACTAAACACGGCTTTATAAGGCTACTCGCTCCGTGCTGTTGGGATGTCCCTTTTATGATCCTGTTGAGAAGTATCTGTGTGATGTTATTCACCGCGTAATCCATGTGCTTGATCATGGTCAATCCTATGTGTTCACCAAGAAGTCTTTATAGCATAAAAGTATGACTGTCTCTCTGTGATGGGTAATAGGGAGCGCAGAGTGTAATGAAAGCAGTGACATTGGTGCAACATGTAAGGTGGAGCTTGCAGGCAAAAAGATTCCCATGTCTGCTTGATGCTGGGGTGAAGGATGTGTGTGAGAACAAAGTTCTTTGGGAGCCAGGATTTCAGGGGTTGCTCAGGTCCCTGGTAGCCAGTATCTGTAGTAGGAGGAAGCGATCTTCTGTCGCTTGTGCCCTTCGCTGGGGACTTGACTTGACTCACTGGGAAAGGGTAAAGGGCATTGATGGCCCCCAAGGGATTTGTCCTAACTCGCTTTCTCTCCGTGTGTTTTTTTCTGCTTGTTCTCATCCACAGTTGGAATCATAGCTGATGGTGAGTCTGTCTGCCAGGGCCGTCACCGTGTCCCTGGGCAGGGGGCCGTGCGTGCGCGCTGCTGCCCCGGCCTCTGCGTCCCCCAGCGTGGGAGCCCGAGAAGGTGCTGGGGTCCCTGGGCCGTGCTGCGGGTGGATGGCGCTGGGTGTCAGGGGCAGCCGTGGCCGGGGAGGACGTGGGAGCCTGCGCTCGCCCGTCCACTGTCGTTGCCTGCAAGCAGAGCACCGCTGGCCTGACCGGGGGGTTTGTGTCTCTCCAAGAGCTGTTGGTGCAGCTGAGCGGTGGGCCGAACAGATGTGCAGGCAACGTGGAAGTCTTCTACTTTGGAGGCTGGGGAAAAGTGTGTGGGCAGCTGTGGGACCTGCAAGACGCCCAGGTTGCGTGCCGGCAGCTTGGCTGCGGCTCGGCTCTTGGTGTGATGCACCATTTCCCGTCGGGCGGCTGGTACCCGTACATGATGACGGAGGTGGATTGCACGGGCTCTGAAGACTATTTGTGGCAGTGCTCTTACAAGGAAGAGTACTCGGATTGTTACCCCGGGGAGGCTTCTGTCATATGCTCAGGTGGGTTTTTGCGTTTTGGTGGCGTTTTCCTGCAGACGCCCCGTCGGGAGTTTGTGTGAGGCTGGGCGAAGGCTGGCCAGCCCTTGCCGCGTGTCTGCAGGGCAGCAGCGGGTCGTGGGTCCGTGTCCCTGACGCAGGGTCCCGTGTTTCAGAGGGGGCACTGTGGCTGTTCTTGCAGACTGTGCTCGGGAGACCTGAGGACTGGCGATGGCTCGCACACAGAGCAGGGTGCGAGGAGGGGGTTGGTTTTGAGCCAGACCCTCCTCCCCACGGGTCCCTCCATAGCTGTCCGTGAGCTTATAGCCTGTGGTGCGAGGGGAGCCGGGGGGTGCGAGTGCCTCACGCCCTCGGCTTTTCTCCTTTTCCAGACTCGGGACTAACAGTGCCTCCGCCAACAGGTAAGCAGAGATTCCTGTTTCCTTTTCCATGGTGTGCTCTGCCCCTGGGATGCTCTGTGTCTGTCAGAGCACAAGACTCAAAAATGGGCCGTGCTTCCAGACCCTGGGGAATGCTCCTGACGCTCAGGGATTTGAGGCATCACTTGGTTGCAGAGAAGTGGTAGCGGGATGTGGTTAATACACACTGTCCCTTGGATATGTCCACATGGTGTTTTGGGGTTTCTGCGTCACGGTGCCTTATGGGCATCAGGTGATGCAGTGTGGTGGGTTCAGCCATTCTGTTTCCATTGTTTCTCTTCTCTGATAGCCCTGTCTTTCTTTTCCGTCTCACTCCTGAATTAGTGGTAGCTTTCTTCCTCTCCTGCAAATGTTGGTGATGGGTAAAAGCTATTCTTGCCAGAGCTAGACCATGGGAAGCTCTTTTGTTGTGCTTCTGGGCGGTCTTTGTTTTCCTAAGCTGGGATTTCACGGTGGGTATTTCTTTTCCTCTAGCAAGAACAACTACAACAATCCCGACAACAACAGAGAGGACGACTTGTAAGTTGAATTTAGTACTGTCTTTCCCACCATGACAATCCAGGCCTAATCCAGACACTAAACACGGCTTTATAAGGCTACCCGCTCCGTGCTGTTGGGATGTCCCTTTTATGATCCTGTTGAGAAGTATCTGTGTGATGTTATTCACCACGTAATCCATGTGCTTGATCATGGTCAATCCTATGTGTTCACCAAGAAGTCTTTATAGCATAAAAGTATGACTGTCTCTCTGTGATGGGTAATAGGGAGCGCAGAGTGTAATGAAAGCAGTGACATTGGTGCAACATGTAAGGTGGAGCTTGCAGGCAAAAAGATTCCCATGTCTGCTTGATGCTGGGGTGAAGGATGTGTGTGAGAACAAAGTTCTTTGGGAGCCAGGATTTCAGGGGTTGCTCAGGTCCCTGGTAGCCAGTATCTGTAGTAGGAGGAAGCGATCTTCTGTCGCTTGTGCCCTTCGCTGGGGACTTGACTTGAGTCACTGGGAAAGGGTAAAGGACACTGATGGCCCCCAAGGGATTTGTCCTAACTCGCTTTCTCTCCGTGTGTTTTTTTCTGCTTGTTCTCATCCACAGTTGGAATCATAGCTGATGGTGAGTCTGTCTGCCAGGGCCGTCACCGTGTCCCTGGGCAGGGGGCCGTGCGTGCGCGCTGCTGCCCCGGCCTCTGCGTCCCCCAGCGTGGGAGCCCGAGAAGGTGCTGGGGTCCCTGGGCCGTGCTGCGGGTGGATGGCGCTGGGTGTCAGGGGCAGCCGTGGCCGGGGAGGACGTGGGAGCCTGCGCTCGCCCGCCCACTGTCGTTGCCTGCAAGCAGAGCACCGCTGGCCTGACCGGGGGGTTTGTGTCTCTCCAAGAGCTGTTGGTGCAGCTGAGCGGTGGGCCGAACAGATGTGCAGGCAACGTGGAAGTCTTCTACTTTGGAGGCTGGGGAAAAGTGTGTGGGCAGCTGTGGGACCTGCAAGACGCCCAGGTTGCGTGCCGGCAGCTTGGCTGCGGCTCGGCTCTTGGTGTGATGCACCATTTCCCGTCGGGCGGCTGGTACCCGTACATGATGACGGAGGTGGATTGCACGGGCTCTGAAGACTATTTGTGGCAGTGCCCTTACAAGGAAGAGTACTCGGATTGTTACGCCGGGGAGGCTTCTGTCATATGCTCAGGTGGGTTTTTGCGTTTTGGTGGCGTTTTCCTGCAGACGCCCCGTCGGGAGTTTGTGTGAGGCTGGGCGAAGGCTGGCCAGCCCTTGCCGCGTGTCTGCAGGGCAGCAGCGGGTCGTGGGTCCGTGTCCCTGACGCAGGGTCCCGTGTTTCAGAGGGGGCACCGTGGCTGCTCTTGCAGACTGTGCTCGGGAGACCTGAGGACTGGCGATGGCTCGCACACAGAGCAGGGTGCGAGGAGGGGGTTGGTTTTGAGCCAGACCCTCCTCCCCACGGGTCCCTCCATAGCTGTCCGTGAGCTTATAGCCTGTGGTGCGAGGGGAGCCGGGGGGTGCGAGTGCCTCACGCCCTCGGCTTTTCTCCTTTCCCAGACTCGGGACTAACAGTGCCTCCGCCAACAGGTAAGCAGAGATTCCTGTTTCCTTTTCCATGGTGTGCTCTGCCCCTGGGATGCTCTGTGCCCAAACATGGGCCGTGCTTCCAGACCCTGGGGAATGCTCCTGACGCTCAGGGATTTGAGGCATCACTTGGTTGCAGAGAAGTGGTAGTGGGATGTGGTTAATACACAGTGTCCCTGGGATTTGTCCACGTGGTGTTTTGGGGTTTCTGCGTCACGGTGCCTTATGGGCATCAGGTGATGCAATGTGGTGGGTTCAGCCATTCTGTTTCCATTGTTTCTCTTCTCTGATAGCCCTGTCTTTCTTTTCAGTCTCACTCCTGAATTAGTGGTAGCTTTCTTCCTCTCCTGCAAATGTTGGTGATGGGTAAAAGCTATTCTTGCCAGAGCTAGACCATGGGAAGCTCTTTTGTTGTGCTTCTGGGCGGTCTTTGTTTTCCTAAGCTGGGATTTCACGGTGGGCATTTCTTTTCCTCTAGCAAGAACAACTACAACAATCCCGACAACAACGGAGAGGACGACTTGTAAGTTGAATTTAGTACTGTCTTTCCCACCATGACAATCCAGGCCTAATCCAGACACTAAACACGGCTTTATAAGGCTACCCGCCCCGTGCTGTTGGGATGTCCCTTTTATGATCCTGTTGAGAAGTATCTGTGTGATGTTATTCACCGCGTAATCCATGTGCTTGATCATGGTCAATCCTATGTGTTCACCAAGAAGTCTTTATAGCATAAAAGTATGACTGTCTCTCTGTGATGGGTAATAGGGAGCGCAGAGTGTAATGAAAGCAGTGACATTGGTGCAACATGTAAGGTGGAGCTTGCAGGCAAAAAGATTCCCATGTCTGCTTGATGCTGGGGTGAAGGATGTGTGTGAGAACAAAGTTCTTTGGGAGCCAGGATTTCAGGGGTTGCTCAGGTCCCTGGTAGCCAGTATCTGTAGTAGGAGGAAGCGATCTTCTGTCGCTTGTGCCCTTCGCTGGGGACTTGACTTGACTCACTGGGAAAGGGTAAAGGGCATTGATGGCCCCCAAGGGATTTGTCCTAACTCGCTTTCTCTCCGTGTGTTTTTTTCTGCTTGTTCTCATCCACAGTTGGAATCATAGCTGATGGTGAGTCTGTCCGCCAGGGCCGTCACCGTGTCCCTGGGCAGGGGGCCGTGCGTGCGCGCTGCTGCCCCGGCCTCTGCGTCCCCCAGCGTGGGAGCCCGAGAAGGTGCTGGGGTCCCTGGGCCGTGCTGCGGGTGGATGGCGCTGGGTGTCAGGGGCAGCCGTGGCCGGGGAGGACGTGGGAGCCTGCGCTCGCCCGTCCACTGTCGTTGCCTGCAAGCAGAGCACCGCTGGCCTGACCGGGGGGTTTGTGTCTCTCCAAGAGCTGTTGGTGCAGCTGAGCGGTGGGCCGAACAGATGTGCAGGCAACGTGGAAGTCTTCTACTTTGGAGGCTGGGGAAAAGTGTGTGGGCAGCTGTGGGACCTGCAAGACGCCCAGGTTGCGTGCCGGCAGCTTGGCTGCGGCTCGGCTCTTGGTGTGATGCACCATTTCCCGTCGGGCGGCTGGTACCCGTACATGATGACGGAGGTGGATTGCACGGGCTCTGAAGACTATTTGTGGCAGTGCCCTTACAAGGAAGAGTACTCGGATTGTTACGCCGGGGAGGCTTCTGTCATATGCTCAGGTGGGTTTTTGCGTTTTGGTGGCGTTTTCCTGCAGACGCCCCGTCGGGAGTTTGTGTGAGGCTGGGCGAAGGCTGGCCAGCCCTTGCCGCGTGTCTGCAGGGCAGCAGCGGGTCGTGGGTCCGTGTCCCTGACGCAGGGTCCCGTGTTTCAGAGGGGGCACCGTGGCTGCTCTTGCAGACTGTGCTCGGGAGACCTAAGGACTGGCGATGGCTCGCACACAGAGCAGGGTGCGAGGAGGGGGTTGGTTTTGAGCCAGACCCTCCTCCCCACGGGTCCCTCCATAGCTGTCCGTGAGCTTATAGCCTGTGGTGCGAGGGGAGCCGGGGGGTGCGAGTGCCTCACGCCCTCGGCTTTTCTCCTTTTCCAGACTCGGGACTAACAGTGCCTCCACCAACAGGTAAGCAGAGATTCCTGTTTCCTTTTCCATGGTGTGCTCTGCCCCTGGGATGCTCTGTGCCCAAACATGGGCCGTGCTTCCAGACCCTGGGGAATGCTCCTTATGCTCAGGGAGATGCAGGATTGCTTCAGATCCTTTGGAACTGAACAGGTGCCCCTTTTGTGGGAGAGGTTTGGCCCTGGTCTTCATGGTACTGCACTATTGATGCCCTTGAGCAAGTGCTGGGGTCATTGGTACTGCTGCTGTCTTGCTCAGTCCTGCCACATTGCAGTGCCAACTGTTTGTTTTGTGTTTCATTGTCCTGGGATTGCCTTTGGAGAGTGGTGGCTCCCAGAAAGATGTTTCTCATAGCAAAACACTATTTGTTCTCCTTCTGCTCTCTCCCTGCAGCACCAGGTAGCTTCAGCTTGACTCCCCCCGTGTCATCGGCCACAGGTATGTCCAGAGGTTTTGAGAGGTCTGTCTAGCTCCTGCCCCCTGTTATGGATCACAGAATCACAGGATGGCTGAGGTCAGAGGGGACTTCTGGAAGACATCTGGTCTAATCCCTCTGCTATAGTCAGGTCACCTAGAGCTGGCTGCCCAAGGGCATGTCCAGAAGGCTCTTGGCCATCTGCACGGATGGAGAGTCCAATATCTCTGTGGGCAACCTGTGCCCATGCTCAGTTACTCTCAGAGTGAAAAAGTGTTTCCTGATGTTCAGAGGGAACCTCCTGTGTTTCATGGCCACTTGTGCCATCAGTGGGCACCAATGGAAAGAGCCTGGATTTTGGAGAGGGTTGTCTCCCAGCAAGTTAATCCTCTTAGGAAAAACGCTGCTCACTGACATGCTGATTTCTCCCTGCAGGACCAGGTAGCTTCAGCTCGGCTGCCGCTGTGTCATTGATCACATTTAGGTCTGGAGGTGTTAAGGGGTCTGGTTGTCTCCTGCCCCAGGTGTTCTCGTGGACGGCCAGGCCCTGCTGAGGGGTTACTGCCCACGCCGAGAGAACCTGTGCTCTGGGCTGGGGGGGAGGCTGGGATAAGGCTTTGGGGTGCAGCCACATGCCTGGGAGGGCGAGTCTCTGTGGGACTGTGGCAGAGCCCTTCTCTGACATCTTCTGGTGGCAGGATTTCAAGAGCTCTCTGCCCATCCCCAGGCTCTGCTCTTTTCCTCAGGAGCTGGCTCCTGTGGTGGCTTGCTTCAGGGTTTGTCCGGCTCAGTCCAGAGCCCAGGCTACCCCGACTCCTACCCCAACAGCGCCCGCTGCGTGTGGCGTGTACAGCTGCGGGACCTGGGTCGCAGAGTCGAGCTCCGGTTTTCGGATGTTGAGTGAGTCCAGCGGGGTGGTGGCTGTGGTGTGGGCAGGGTGCTCAGTGCTGGCTGTGGGCTCAGGGGTGGCTTTGTCCCCATCATGGGGGTCTTGGCCAGGAGTCAGGTTGCTTAAGCCCCGCAGCTCCTGCCGCTACTCGTGCTCAGAGGCTGCGCAGCCTGTGTTGCAGACAGAGCCTCCTCTCCTTCCTCAGGCTCGAAGGCAGCAACTGCCGGTACGACGCCATCGAGGTGTATGATGGGGGGTCCCCCGGGAGCCCACTTCTCGGGACTGTTTGCAGGAATGACCATCAAGTCTTCAAGTCATCTGGGCACCAGCTGACCATCCTGTTTCGCAGCGACATCAGCATCACCCGGAGAGGTTTCCAGGCCTACTACTACTCATTTCCCGCCTCCAGCAGCACCACAGGTAAGACCAGAGCCTTCCTTTACTCTTTGACAGGGCAGAAGCACAAACTCTTCCTTAAAGGCCTTCTGATGGCTCCTGACAACTATGGAGATCCGGACCCTCTGGCCCCACTGACAGGCATTTTGGGTCAGGGGCATCTTTTTGGAAAGGACTGCCACCAGACTGCTGCCAGAATGCTTTCTTTGCCTAATGGGCAGGGACAGGGATTTCTCCACCTTTGCCAGTGCTGCTGCTGAGCCATCATCGATTTTTCCAGACTTTACTGCAAGCAGACCTTGGGATACTCCCGCTGGGCTCTTCATCTTAGGTAAAATGCTGCTCGCTCACTTTCTATTCTCTCCTTGCAGTGCCAGGTATCTCCAGCTTGACTCCCCCCGTGACACCAACCACAGGTAGGTCTGGAGGGGTTGAGTGCTCTGGTTGTCTCATTCCCTTGCTCAGGGTCACAGAATCACAGGATGGCTGAGGTTGGAAGGGACCTCTGGATGTCAGCTAGTCCAACACCCCCTGCTAAACCATTGCTGGGTCACGTTGAACTTGGTGTCCACCAGGACCACCATGGTCTTTTCTGGAGAGCTGCTTCCCAGCAGGCAGCCCACAGCACGTACTGGTGCTTGGGGTTGTTCTTACCCGGGAGCAGGACTTGGTGCTTCTCCTTGTTGAACTGCATGAAGCTCCTGTTGGCCTGTTTCTCCAGCCTGTCAGGAGCCCCCTGGATGGCAGCAGAACCTTCTCGTGGATCAGCCACTCTTCCTAATTTAGTGTCATCAGCAAACTTGCTGAGGATCCACTCTGTCCCATCATCCCAGTGACTAACAAAGACATTCGAGGCCCTGCTGGTGGGAGCTATTGCACATGCAGAATGCGAGCCGTGCTCAGGACTGGTGGGATGGAGGGGGAAGGCTTCGAGGTGCAGCCACACAGGGACCTGTCACACATCCAGGTGGTGACTGTGGGTCTTGGGTTGTGGTGTAGCGGGAGTTTCAGTGTCCTGGGAGCCCTCTGGGGAGGGCTGACTGCCAGAGGGTTGTTTCTCTTGGGCAAAATGCTGCGCATTCACCTGCTGCTCTCTCCCTGCAGCACCAGGTGGCTCCAGCTCAACACCCACTGTGTCATCAACCTCAAATAGATTTGGAGGATTTGAAGGGTCTGACTAGCTCCTGCTCCCAGTTACTGATCACAGAATCACAGGATGGCTGAGGTTGGAAGGGACCTCTGGAGGCCATCTAGTCCAACCCCCCTGCTAAAGCCAAGTCACCTAGAACTGCCTGCCCAAGACCATGTCCACAGGGCTCTTGGTTGTCTCCCAGGATGGACAATCCACCACCTGTGGGCAACCTGTGCCCATGCTCAGTCACCCTCACAGTAAAACAGTGTTTCCTGATGTTCAGGCAGAGCATATATGGAGCACCTGAGATGGGGTCCCCAGATGGAAAGGCTCATGTTTGTGTTGGGGCTGTGTGTGTACGAGTGCAGGCAGAGGAATTGCTGGGTCCTGGTTGTAGCCCATGAGAGGGATATTACTGCTTATAATTTTGGGGCATATCCCTCTTCATTTAGTGTTCAAAGCATTGTACAGGTTCTATTTGATTCAGTTATGTCTGCATTTAATGTGAGTAGTTTTCTAGGCCTGCATTGTAGGCACTGAATATTACATGTAGATTACAGATTCTTCTCTCGAGAACAGGAATTACTAGGTTCAGCCTTCTCCACAGCAGGCTTTCTAGGAAATCATGCATTTACTGTGCACATTGCTGTAAGGATACAGAAGAGTTTAGAATGCATAATAGGAAACCTGACTACATGAATTAATTTTGCATTTTATTTTATATGCCAAACAGGGAAACAATAATACAATAATCTATTCCAACCTTCTTAGAGGATCCTCTTCTGATACTGTAGTCACAAGAAATAAAAATCTTCGCTTGCATGTTCACTGCAAAATGCTCCAGGACACATGGACACAAATAATGTATGCTGCAGAGGACAATTTTGAAGGCAATGAAACTCAGTATGGCAGATATGATATAAACCTTACATTTTATGATTCTGCATCCTTCTCACGGCCAGTGTATGACTCACCATACTGTGTTGATATCGACCAGAATTTGTTCCTTGAAGCTTACCTGCACAGCTCTGATCCAAACCTGGTATTATTTGTGGACACATGTGTGGCATCTCCCACTCCCCACAATTTTATGACAGTAACCTATGATATAATCAGGAATGGGTAAGCTTTTATGTATCACAATTACAGATAGCACTGCCTTTGAACTCCTGTTTTTTCTTCTTTTTCCTTTTCCTTTTCCTTTTCCTTTTCCTTTTCCTTTTCCTTTTCCTTTTCCTTTTCCTTTTCCTTTTCCTTTTCCTTTTCCTTTTCCTTTTTTTCCCTTTCCCTTTCCCTTTCCCTTTCCCTTTCCCTTTCCCTTTCCCTTTCCCTTTCCCTTTTCCCTTCTCCCTTTTCCCTTCTCCCTTTTCCCTTTTCCCTTCTCCCTTCTCCCTTTTCCCTTCTCCCTTTTCCCTTCTCCCTTTTCCCTTCTCCCTTTTCCCTTCTCCCTTTTCCCTTCTCCCTTCTCCCTTTCCCTCTTCATTTTCCTTTTCCTTTTCCCTTTCCCTTTTCCTGATATTGTAAATACAACATACATTTATGTCAACTTCTAACTAATTAATGAATATGTGCATTTGGGGTTTACTGGAGGAAAGGGGATGGATTGACCCAAAATAGAACATACACACACACACAGAGCTTAAAATGACAAACAGACTAAATGGCTGTGGCCAGTTCACCATGGATTGTTATTATCGAAGAGGTAACAGTGCCATATCACAGGTAAGGATTATTCACCTTCAGATGAACATACAAACAGATGACATGCCATCCAGATGACAGGCTGAGAGGAGGTAACATGGCTCAATGCTTCCAAAAAGGGGCATCTTGCTTTTCCCAGTTGCAGGTTTCTGAACCATTTCCATCATCTTTCAAAAACCACTTTTCATGTTATGTGTTCTATTGCATGTAAATGACTGACTGCAGTGCGTATTCATGAGAGTTTTTGGTTTCTTTTTAGGTGTGTTTGAGATTCTACCTATGCTACATATTATTCACCCTACAGACACGTGGTTGGATTTAAATTCAATGCCTTCCAGTTTGTTCGTAACAATCCATTGGTTTACCTGCAGTGTGAACTAGTGGTGTGCAGGATCTCTGACTATTCTTCCAGATGGTACCAAGGCTGTGTTACTAAATCCAAGAGAGAAGCAAATTCTGGCCAAGAAAGTATGGCTGTTGTTGCTGACAGATTCAGGAAGCTGGTGCTGAGAATAGGAATGCGCGTGATTTTAGATAAAACTATTTCCTTTGACAGATAGCACCTTTAAATGCCAATTTAATTCTGAAAGAAACTATGCTGCTGCTGGACTACCATCAGCTCTACAATAAATATTAGGAATGTGTTTACTGACTCAAGCCTGTTAATGCCACTTCACACCAGTTGTCTTCATCTGCGTCTAACAAAAACTCTGCTTCAGCAGTTCTGTGGGGAGCCTGATGAGATGGGCACAGGCAGCTCTGTGACACTCACCTCTTCCCAAAGGGCCTGCTGCTTGGAGCTCTCGCATCCAAAAAGCCAGGCTGAAAACTTTGTGATCTCTCAGCTTTTTGTTTGTTTTCTTAACGGTGAAAAAGTGAAATGTTTAAATTCTATAAACAAGCTCTACCAATATAAACCTGAACCTGGAGGTATCAGAGTGCAAGAAATTGACTAGTCATTAAATCTGATCTAGAATGCCACTATTTTTCATTTTTTTATGTTCTGGAGATAACAAGATGAGGGATCAAATGTAATCAGGTCCTCTCATCTTTCCCAGAGTTGGACTCTTGTCATCCAGGAGAACATGAATTCAGCTCCTGCCCCAGCTGATGTCTCTCGTGCACCATGTATTAGTGCTGTTGGGCCCCTGGCAGTTGCTGTTTCCACTCTTGTTGGGTTTCTTTTGAAACATAAAGTGAAGAAACTAATTCCATAATGGATCATGTAAGCCTTGATAAACACCTGCAGCTGATCAGATTGGTTGAGTAATTTGATGGATTGAGTAATTTCCTGGAATTGAGTTGAATTGACAATCCAAGATTAAAATCCAAGCATGAAAGGCTTTCCCTGGTGAAGGCTCACCTTGTGAGAAGAGGTGGGCTTGACATAACAATTCAGCATTGAAGGAAGCCAGAAGACCAGGGAAAGTTTGCAGCCCCAAAACAACCTTTGAATTAATTGCCACCTGCAACATTAGGCTCTCACATCTTTATACAGTACCTGAACCATCAGCTCCCTCCTCTCAAGATGAACATCTTGACTCTGATAGCGAAAAATACACGCTGGGTTTTGGGCAACCCAGATGGCCGGTTCCTGCTCCACACCAGCCATGAGTTTGTTTCCCTCTTTCTCAGATATAATTAAAATCAAGAGTCTTTCCTTTCCATAGGGCAGTTGTGAGTGCATCACACAATGTGTGCTGTGTGATAGCCAGCATCAGGGCCCATGTGCGTACCCTTGAAAGGTACTTCCATAAATCTCAGTGAGATGCAATGTATATATTTCAATTTACCCTTCAGGCAAGGTACACACAGTTGAAACTGCTCTGTAATGTTTCCTATTTGCACTGCAGTCAGTGCTAGCTTGAATTCAGGCACTCCTGTTGTACTCTGCTAAGCCTTCTTTTAAGTGCTGTTTTCTATCAATTCAAATTTCCTAAGGTGAAGATTAAATGTAAAAGTTGCGTAGCATAATGAAATGTTTCAGATGGAGAAGGTTTTATGCAGCTAAAAATACACAATCATGCACGACTGAAAAAAAAAAATTATTCTTCCAATTGCGTATAGATCCTCATACGTAATGTCTGAATATTTTGTGACTAGTTAATTAGGGTGCTCCTTCTTGTTGAGAAAATGAGTTATTTGAACTATTTGCAATTATGGCTGATTTCCAATATAGATTATGTAATACAAGATCAGGAAGGTAGGGTTTCTAGTACATTACAGTCTTGATCCCTGAAAGTGTCTGCATTTGAACTCAAAGTTTTGCTGTCTTGAAGAGCATCATCTGTAAAAAAGAATATTTCCAAGCAACATGTTGTTCATGTATGGGGTTCTTCTGCAAGAACACGGGAACATCACATACCAGGGTTCTGGAAAAGTCCAGGAAGTTTTTATTTGTGGTCCAGATCTGCTGCAAGATCAGCCCTGCACGACAGCTTATGTCTGTGACTTACTGCCTAAGCCAGACACCTCTGTAAAATTCATATGAATCTTTATTATATTATGACTGTGATGGTATAATTACTGCTACAGCCTAACCTAATACTTCACTGTCAGCCAAAAGCAATTCTGGAAAACAGCTTAAAATCTAGGGGGTTTTTTGTTTGTTTGTTTGGTTTTTTGCCATCAAATAAGGTCAAATAAAGTCAGTATAACTTTTTTAGGTAATACCATAGCCTGCTTCATATCAAACAAAGGTACCAATTTATCTGCCTGAATTTCTGCAAGAAAAAAAAAAGACAACTATCAGCCACAAGAAGTGACTACCGCTACAAGGGAACATCACCAGGACAAATAGTCCCTTCCTGTAGGGCTGTGTGGCACAAACATCTTGGTGGTTGCAGGATGGCAAAAGGGCTGTCACCCCAAGAATGCCTGGCTGCCCCCCTCCTGCTCCAGGCTGCAACAGCCCCAACTCCTCCTCAAGGCATCCACAGGTCTGCTGGATCAGTGCCATAAGGGTTGCAGAAGTGACCTAGGACGATTTGCTCCTTCAGGTTGCTGTTGCACGCAACATCTGGTCACCTCTGGGCTCTGAGAAGGACAAACCGCTATATATATAAACCGACACGGCATCAATCTTGACTGACTGCAGTTTTCAGAAGCTAAACCCCATCGCTGCCATCAGCCAACTGCAAGTGTCCTCCTCCTGTTTTTCCAAATAACAATAAATGTTGTGGATGGTACATACTGGACTGAGATACTGGGAGATCTTCATCCACCGGGCCATCAGCAGGCAGCTTCTAGAAAGATCTCTGAAGAAACTGTTGCCTTGAAGAACTGCTGTGCTTCCTCATCCCCTGCCTGTGGCTGCCTGCATGAGCTGGGCTGTTCTCCTGCTGCACCTCTTGTGACCACAGCACAAGATGGGGCACAGCAGAGGCAGAGCATGACGCTGTTGGCAACAGAGCATACCTCATCGGAGCCCTCAGCAGCTTTTCTTTGATACCTCTGAAAAGTGCATTTTCATCCTTAGCGCTGGATTGTGTGTGATCAAGGTTGGCCCTGGACTGTGGCCAAGGCAGGTGGAGCTCTCAGGCTGCTCTCAGGTCAGTTCCACCTGAGTCAATAGACCTTTGGTACCTTTATTGCAACATATATGACCTTTGACAGAAGTATATTGTGAGGTTATGGAGGGAGAAAACTAGAAGGGTCAAAGCCCTCTAGAATTTAATATGACTATTGCTGTAAAAGACAATTAAAAATGTTTCTCTAAATGCATCAGCAACAAAAGAGGGGCTAAGGAGAATCTCCATCCTTTATTGGCTGCCAGGGGAAACCTAGTGACAAAGAATGAGGAAAGAGCTAAGGTATTAATGACTTCTTTGCCTCAGTCTTTAATAGTAAGACCAGTTGTTCTCGGGGTACCCAGCCCCCTGAGCTGGAAGACAGCGATAGGGAGCAGAATGAAGCCCCCATAACCCAAGGGGAAATGGTTAGTGACCTGCTACACCACTTAGACACACACGAGTCCATGAGCTGGACGGGATCCACCCAAGAGTACTGAGGGAGCTGGTGGAGGTGCTCACTGAGATGCTTTCCATCATCTGTCAGCAGTCCTGGCTAACCGGGGAGGTCCCAGTTGGCTGGAAGTTTGCAAATGTGATGCCCATCTACAGGAAGGGTTGGAAGGGGGATCCAGGGAACTACAGGCCTCTCAGCATGATCAGGACAACCAGGTGGTCAGGCCCAGTCAACGTGGGTTTATAAAAGGTAGGTCCTGCTTGACTAACCTGATCTCCTCCTATCCCACTTAGTGGATGGGGGAAGGGCTGTGGATGTTGTTTACTTGGACTTTAGTAAAGCCTTTGTCACCATTTCCCACAGCATTCTTGAGAAACTGGCTGCTCATGGCTCGGACAAGTGTAGTCTTCGCTGCTGGATGGCCAACCCCAAAGAATTATGGTGAATGGAGTGAAATCCAATTGATGGCTGGTCACAAGTGGTGTTCCCCAGGGCTCAGTACTGGGGCCAGCTCTGTTTAATTTTTTTATCAGTGATCTGGATGAGGAGATCGAGTGCACCTTCAGTAAGTTTGCAGATGACACCAGGTTGGGTGGGAGTGTTGATCTGCTGGAGGGTGGGAAGGCTCTACAGGGGGAGCTGGACAGGCCAGATCAATGGGCTGAGGCCAATTGTTTGAGGTTCAACAAGGCTGAGTGCCGGGTCCTGAACCTGGGTCACAACAACCCCACACAACACTGCAGACCTGGGGAAGAGCAGCTGGAAAGCTGCCAGATGGAAAAGGACCTGGGGGTGTTGGTCGACAGCAGCTGAACATGAGCCAGCAGTGTGCCCAGGTGGCCAAGAAGGCCAATGGCATCCTGGCGTGTGTCAGCAATAGCGTGGCCAGCAGGACTAGGGCAGTGATTGTCCCCCTGTACTCATCACTGGTGAGGTTTCACGTCGAATACTGGGTTCAGTTTTGGGCCCCTCACTGCAAGAGAGACATTGAGGTGCTGGAGCGTGTCCAGAGAAGGGCAACAAAGATGGTGAAGGGTCTGGAACACATGTCCTGTGAGGAGAGGCTGAGGGAACTGGAGGTGTTTAGCCTGGAGAAAAGGAGGCTCAGGGGAGACCTTATTGTTCTGCAACTGCCTGAAAGGAGGTTATAGCGAGGTGGGTGTCGGTCTCCTCTCCCCAGTAACAAGTGATGGAACAAGAAGTGACCTTCAGTTGCACCAGGGGAGGTTTAGATTGGATATTAGAAAATATTTCTTCACCAGAAGGGTTGTCAAACATTGGAACAGGCTGCCCCAGAAAGTGGTGGAGTCCCCATCCCTGGAGATGTTTAAAAGGTTTGGAAATATGGTGCTTAGGGACATGGTTTAGTGGTGGCCTTGGCAGTGCTAGGTTAGTGGTTGGACTTGATGATGTTAAAGGCCTATTCCAACCTAAATGATTTTATGATTCTATGATTTAAAGGTTTAGGATACTGGAGAAAGCAAGACTAACCTTAGGTGTAATTGGAGCTGTGAATGAGCAAGCTGAGCTACTGTTACAGCCTCTTGTTTTGGAACATGTTCAAAATTTCCCAAGGGAAAAAACCTAGATCAGACTTCAATGTCTTTTCACTTATCGCACTGCCACTGTGATAATGTAATTGTGTACAGCTGGAGGAAGATTTCCTGTGTAAGGTTTCTGAAGAAGAAGAGGGCTAAAAGATAACATAGATTGAGGCCTGAACTGGATGACAGTTAAATGACTCACAAATACTTAATATTTAAGACCAAAGTATGTGCAGTAGCTAAGGAACTGTAATTTCTGTTATCATGCAGCTACAACCTACATAACTGCAGCAAAACCCCAAAACTCTCCATAATTTTCTTCTCTATTAAACACTGGTGAATGAATAGAAAAGATATGAGCATCCCTGTAGTAATATTTACACTGTCATCTTTGCACTAAGGTCTGAAGTTTTCCCCACCATTCCTTGTTTATGTACAGTGAGTCTCTTCCATCTACATACCAAATCTCAAATTTTAGGTCAAATGGTGCAATCATTCCTTTTAGTAAATACAAATACTGATTATTAGTAACTAACATCTACTCTGATATCTTTTTAATCATTCTTTCCATAAGGGTTGTGATAATTCTCATTTGAAAAGGCTTGTGTTGGTATTTATTTCTCTTTCAGGACTTCTTGTCAGTTCAGTAAAAGCCTGTATTATTACTATTCTTAGTCAGGTTCTTGGTTCAGAACTACACCAGTCTTCCTACACTGTAGGGGGGCAGCTACCAAAGGCACAATGGAATAAGTCAATGGCTATTGTCTTTTTCTTTTTTTAAGAGATGAGTCATACATCCTTATGACAGGACAGAGTAGATTCATTGTGTTATTGTATTCACGTGAGCCAGGGAAGGGCAAAGCCAAAGGCAGTTGCAGCACAGTGAAATCCTCAGGAAAAAAGTATACGTCATACAGGGGATGAAACGCATGAGATTCTTATAACTTGCAAACGCAATGCAGAATCTTTTTAGAGTGTTTTAAACATTTCTGTAGATCCGCACTGTTCTTGGACCGTGTTTGTTGAGCTTACAATCGATCTAATAAAACTGAATGCCAGAGAAAACCATAAGAAGATATTTGATATTGGCTCCCATGAAGGTGTCTCCACCACCTTTCAATCTTTTTTTTTCTTCCTTTTTTTAGACAAATAAACCAGTACAAAATTCCTCTTATCGAACAGAGATATGTTTGCATGGTCTGAAGTGGCTGGGTTGGCAGCTAAGCCTTGCCTAGACTTTTCAGCAGGCGGTGAACACTTGGGCAGTCAATAATGCTTTCCCATGCACTAAGCTATAGCCAACTTCTAGACTTTATGCTAATTCTTGGTTAGTTATGTAACAGCAAACACAGGCTGGAGCCCACTGGGCAGACTTTATCACGTGTTCAGACTACTCAAGATCATTGTTGTGTTTTCTCTTCACATTAAAGAACAAAATCTACTGCTTGGCATCAGTGTGGTCATGCCCCGGTTTTGCCAGGCTCTGTAGAAAGGCATAGCACAGTCTGTTTTGGCCTTTGGGAGTTTTCCAATGTGAAGGTTGAGCTATGCTGCCCTCAATATACACCCGCATGAAGTTTCTAAACGGCATGCATCAGTTGAGCAATAAGTATTTCAGCAAATATCTTTGGAATGGCTTTTGAGAATCGTGTTGGAGGCCTGATCTTGCAGAGGTTAAGGCAAACATTTAACTATGTCGATTATTTCCAAAGATTTTGGGACACTATTCATAACAGAAAAGTTAGGCACATGAGCTATTTAAACATTTGCAAAGTTTTGCTGCTAATTCAGATATTTAATTTTAATGATCCATCTTGGCTCCCAGTTAAATGTCAATACATTATGCAATATCTAAAACAACAATGTACGTGAAAAATTGACTTCATCCAGCATGGCAAAATTCGCTAACTTCTTCTCCCTGTCTAAAAATTGTTATATAATGCCCAGTAACCGAGGTAGGGAGGGAACAGATGAGATGTATTTATATTTGTCGTTGCTCATCCCTTTAGTAACCACCACGCTCTTGTTGCTTCAGATTATCACATGTAGGGCACCCCTCATATTATGAAAAGCCCACTAGCAGAAAGGATCTGTTCAGTTAGGTGGGGGAAAAAAAAAAAAGCAAAAGGAAATGGAGCATAGTGCACTTTTCATTCTATCTTACTATATTTGTGATTTAGAGAAAATAAAACAGACAGCCCAGAAAACTAGCTCATGTTGCACCGGGTATTAGACTGGAGATATGAAGAATTTCTTTTAATTGATAGTTTTTTCTTTGGTGCAGATTGTAACTATTAGAACTACACAATCCTAAATTAAACTGCTTGATCCTTTTAGATCTTTGATTAGTGCAAGGAGGAAATGCAACTAAAAGTGTTAAGAAGTGTTAAGAAATATGATAGACACAAACAACAACCTAGTCTACTTTAAATGACAAATCAAGGCACATAATTTTTGTATGAAAGGTATAAATGCTTGGGTCCTTGAGCAGAGAAAATCTAAAAGCTGTAATCCTAAGACTTTTCCGTTATGGCTCTTTGTTTCTTTTGTTGTTTAACAGCTGAAAGAAGATAAAATTCCTGAAAGAGTCTGAACAGCACGGAGCAGCACAATGTAGACATCTGCTGTCCAGGCTACCAGTTCAGGAATCTTTGGGAAGACCTTGTACGAGTGGGGAAATCATCAAAACCAGCACTAGCTACACTGTAGACTTCTATCTTTGGGAATCAAGACCTTTAGTTCAGTTGGCTTCTTCAGGATTAAAAGCATTTCATAACTTCAATGTGTTTTTTCTCTCCCTTAGAACCACAGGTGTTTCTCTGCACATACATATACTGGAAACACAAATATGATGAGACATGGGACTGAAGTCCAGTGCCACAGTTAGGTCACAAAAAGGAATTCTTACTCTATGAGCTTTTGAATATCCTTAAACACAATTAATATCAAAAAATTTAGGGACACTTGTTTTTATTCAGTAACATTCCAAGTAAATAAAATATATTAATTTTAAAGTAGCTTAGTTCAGCTTTTACTTTGCACTTCTATGTTTAACCAGAAGTAAAATAGTTTTAAAATATTTTTTTTGATGGTGACAAGTTCTGGCAGGTATACAGGATAAACAAAAAGTGCTTGACAAAGCTATCATATTGTGGCCAGAGAACTATTTTTAAAGTTCATGGGGTCATTTAAAAGCTTCAGAAATATGCTATTGTTGTCAAGTTGTAAGAACAAAGAAAAAAAATATGGAAGCTAGCTAAAACCAGACATGGAAACACATTCTTGAAAAGAGCTGGAATGGTTAAAAGCATTTAGACAAAATGTTATATACAGGGCACTTTTAGCTTTCGTAGGAGGACTTCACAGTTTATCAGTTGCAAAGCAGAATAAAAGTTGAGCAACACATTATGAGTGGATTGGTGCTGAGAAGCAATCACTGCAAAACTGCTAAATGACTGACTTCTATATCTTATGTTGAAATAAACTTTCACACAGAAATAAACGAATATTACTTCCTTATATACTTTCCTCGAGTTTATACGTAAATCACATAGCACACACCTGCAGAACAACACCTGTGATGTTTTGAGTGCATGTGGCTTTTCATGCATCTAGATATTTTTGCATAAGTCATGAAGCAATGACTTTCCTTGAGCAATTCCCTTTGGCAGCTTAGCAGCATCATTTCCTTCCTGCTGGTCCTTCTCCTGGTTTGAAGGCAAGGTCAGGGCACGGAGGTGAACAGATGGTAACACTGAGTAGAGCTGGAAGTCTTGGAGCCAAGTTGTCTTCTCCGTTCACACCTTCTCTTTCAGTAGCCAGCTGCCTCAGGCTCCCCCACATCTGGTATATTTGATTTCAGTGAAGCTTGGAAAGGAAACTGGCATTACTTGAAGACAAAATCACTCAACTAAAAATACTTCAAAGAACTAAGGATGGTTTAAATAGATGAGTATAAAAAGAGGCTGGAAGGCTAAAGCCAGGCTTGAGGCTCAGATATAAAGCAGTAGGAAAGAAGGCAGCTGCAGGGAAGTGTAAGATGGGAGCAGATATGGCCTGTAAGAAGCATTCACTGAGATTGTACTCACAGTCTTTTCCAGAAACCCTCCAAGTACAGGCTGTTCTGACTGTTGAGGACCTTCATTCATTAGGTGACAAAAATGCACATGTATTGTGTCACCACAAGAGAAGTGCAGGGGTGGGCATACAATGAGAGAGTGGCTTGCAGGTTGACTTGCATCCTTGAAGACTATTTGTACGTCCCACATCCCAGACATCACTGGGAGGCAGCTCTGCTGCATGTTCCCAAACCACCTCTGCTGGACCCTGGCTGTCCAAGTCTGTAGGAAGTTCCTTGAAACTGGTACGTAGTGCAGGGAAGGTCACAGAACATGAGTGTCCAAAAATGTATAATTTATGTATCAGCAATTAGCTATAATTTATGTGTGAAATCCTGTTCAGCCATTGGCTAGGTGTTGCCAGCCATCTCTTCCACGCTTTATCCTGCTTTTGCCAGAGGTCTTGCAATCTTACTGGACACCACCGGGCCGAATGAGGGAGGTGCAAGCTGAGTAGTGCACAGAAATTAGAGAGGAGTGGACTAGACATCTACAGAAGAATTTAAATGAAATAGGGGAGTGGGCCGTGAGAAAGCAAATGCAGTAAAACTGTAGAGAGGTGAAAATAGCATGAAATGGGTGATTTAAAATAAGGAGGTAATGGCTAGGGGTAGTAAAAGAGGCAAGACCAAGCTATTGCTTTAGGCATGACCAAATCAAATGGTATTTGATACCACTGGAGTTGGTAATGCATCACTTTATAGAAAGGTACTTGGGAATTTAGCAGAATGTATGTTGATCTTTTGGTACATATACTACTTAATAGGAAGCACAAACATCTCTACGAAAGGATTAAGGGCTTATACTCAACTCTACGTGCCAGGTAGGGGCAGTCAGGCAGCTAGCTGAAGAGTCTGAACAAGGGAAGAAAAATTACTATACCCAGATTTTAAATGCTAATGTGCTGACAACCAGAGGTGACAATGAGGTTATATACAAGCTAAAACTTGGCTATTGACTTTTCTGCTACAGGCAGAAAGAATCAATTCAAAATGGAGAACATCATTCAAGAATAGAGTGTTGCTGCAAGCTCTCAATTCAAAATTTCTTTAGATTTTCCAGATTGGTTTGTAGATAGGAGATCCTACCCAACTAGGACACTACCCAAATATTAGACTTAAGCATGGATGGTGTATAGATTTATTTCAGCTGTATATAGCTCTTCATAAGACTTCTGATATTTATTTTTGTCACTTTCTTGGACTTACAACTGAAATTTTCTCCTGTTGTAGAAACAAAGCAAAGTAGACTAAAAGTAAAGTCTGAGAAATAGTGGGTGCTCTCCTGATGGGGTATTACCCATCTGTCTACAACATGAAATGAATGGGAACATATCTAAGAATTTAAGTCCTGCAGAGAATTCCTGGGCAGACACAGAGGATCAGTGTGAAGACTGATGTGTATAAGCTCCCTCCTGTGAGCAGCACATGGCAAAAAAACAGTCCATGGCTCTAGAACACAGACTGTTACGGTAAGTAAATTTTTTTTTTCTTTCTCAAAGAAAATGATTGATCAAGGGAGATGGCAGAGCTTTCTATAGTCTTTAACAGCTCTAAGTGCCACTAAAAATGACAACTGTGTTTGAAAAATTCAATATTTGGTAGTTTGGACCTGCATTTTTAATTGAAATTTCATAGAAAAGATAACATTTTTTTCTTTAATCCAAGTATAATTTAGTGAACACTAGTTCCAGCACACGTCTGATCTATGACAGAAGATAGCATGAGTTGACTGAGTCTGATTTTCTTAGACAAACTTCTTTAGGTTTCATGTGCCTGACATTTTTTGTATTATGGTAAGACAAATTTGATCCCATGTAATCTGTCTCAGTGATATGCGGTCAAGATCTGAGGAACTAGTGAGAACAGGAAGGGATCGCTGACACACTATCAGGCATGCAGCCTCACACATCAGGTTATTTAGTTTTTTATGGCACTTCATTTTGCAGCAAACTTCCTGCTGATTTAATGTCAGTAAGTGCAATGGAAAAGAGAGCTAATCTAAGGCGTATTTTGTACGAAGGACTCTGGCGATTTAGCAGCTGCAAACCAAAGGTTCCTGTTATCAAATCTGAAGACATGAGTCCTAATATAAGTTAAAGGACATTTACTGCAAATGTCAGAAATGCACCAGTAAGCTGGAATTGGTGAGGCCTGGCAAGAACTCTGACAGCCAAGTTTGTGTGAAAGAACCATGCTAGCAGATTTAATTGTTAAGGATAAACAACCACAGCACATTTAGTCCTCCTCTGTTCTTGAATATCCTGACATCATTCATAGATTTTCTATTCACAGTGTCACAGACCAAACAAGGCTGGATGATCTGGAGATCCCCTAGTCTGTCCCCTTGCCCAAAGCAGGGTCAGAGAAAAAAAGGTTGCTCAGGACTGTGTGCAGTTGGGTTTGAATATCTTGAAGAATGAGGAATCTATAACCTTGCTGGCCAACCTATTCCACTGCTTGACCACCCTCACAGTGAAATTCCTTTTTATGTATAAATGGAATTTACTGTACTTCATTTCATGCCCATTGCTTCTCATCCTGCCACCGGGCACCACCGAGAAGAGCCCAGCTGTGTCTTTACTCCATGCCATCAGGTGTTTGTCCACACTGATGAGATCCCACTGAGCCTTCTCTTCTCTGGGCCTCTCCTCATATGAGAGATGCTCCAGTCTCTAAATCGTCTCAGTGGCCCTTTGCTAGACTTGCTCTCGTATGTCCATGTCTCTCTTGTACTGGGGAGTCTAGAGCTGGAACCTGCACCCCAGGACTCTCTCACCAGTGCTGAGTAGAAGGGGAGAATCACCTCCTTTGGCCGGCTGGCAATGCTTCTCTGAACGTAACACCAGGATGCCACGGGCCACCTTACTGCAAGGGCACATTGCTGGCTCATGTTCAGTTTGTTCACCAGGACTCCCAGGTCCTTTTCTCCAAAACTACTTTCCAGCTGCTTGGGCTCCTTGGTCTGTACAAAGGTTTTATTTTTCAAGAATTTAGAGACAGGATTATGCCCTCATAGCCCTTCCCCAGTGACACTGTGTGTTCACTCCACTGAGCACATGGCATTGTTTTTGCTTTTGTCAGGAAGTCAGGAACAGTAGAGCTGTGAATAGCAATGTTCAGGATTACATTTCTTTATTAACATATGAATACAATCAGTTGTATTTACCATTGTCCTCCAGTTTGTTTGCTTTTCTCAGCGACTGCTTTGACAGTTTCTGATTCTGTTTCTGGACTCTGGCCTTTTGTCTTTCCTTCTTGTATTCTAGTGCTGTGAACCTTTGCAGAAAGAGGACTCTTTATTCCCTTTTTCTGTGGACTCAAACTGTGCTTTTCTGCAGGAGGAAGGTTGGAATATACCAGCAGGAATCATGAGTTATGTCAGCTATTGTGGTTTGGTCGGCATTTGTATCATAGCCAAAATGAACAGATAGGTACAGTCTGGATGAAGTGTAACGAACAGAATATTACAATTGGCCTGTTTCTAGCTGGCCGGTATTTGCCCTCATCAGATGAGGAGAAACAGCAGAAATACAATATAGTGACTGCAGCGAACAGATTAGCAGGACAGGATTATGGGTTGTTGTGCTCTAAGCGATCAGTAACTCCATTAAGACTTCACGTAGACCAACTGAGGAAATCAGTTCAACAAGACTTCTGATTTTACCTCAACCTACTACTTTCCCTTTTTATACACCTTGTGATTCAAAGGATTGAAGGAAGCCTTGTTGGCAAATTCAGCTAAGGAGCATAGCAGTAGATTGAGGGAAGACATTGGTAAAGCAGAGCAAGCTCAACAGAAGCCCCCAGATGAGTTCCATTTAGTTGAGTTTAGATGAGTTCCATTTAGGGTATGTTACAAATAACGGGTGTTAATTTACTTTTGATACCTGACAGAATCCCATTTATGATGTGCTGTTTGTGTACAAGCAACAGAGAAATAAGCCTGTAGTTTCAAGTGGGAAACCATCAGAAATACAAACATTTATGAGACCAGGATTCTCTGCTGAAGGATTTATCAGAAAGCTTGCTACAAATTTGCTGCCTCACCTTGCAATGCATTAAGCTTGCTTAATTAAGTAATTAGCTACAAGCAGTAAATAAATAAAATTGGGATGGTGGGTGCAAAGAAACATGTAGATTTACTGGTCTGGTTCCAAAGGTAACACTGGGCCTGCACACACAGTTAAGATAATTTATAATAAGAGCAGTAGCACAAATTATCCAGGAAATGGCAACTTTACCATTCACATATAATCAGTATGTAAAGATCAGGTAGTCATAAAAATATTGCCTAAGAAGAAATCAGACATATCATGGGCCAGAGTGACCTTGGGAGCCTCACTCTTTTACAGGTGCAGAGTATAAATTCTCATGCCCTGCTTTATTGTCATCTCTTGACAAGATGGGTACCACCAAGAACTTGCTGTGGTTATTCCTGTTAAATGCAGCACTCCTGGATGCCACCTCACATAAACCACTTACAACCTTTAATGAATATTCTTCCAAAAAAGGTAGGAAAAAGGGGTGTCTTACTCCTCTACACTGGTTCCATACACGTAGCTCACGTGCTAGTATGATGAATTTTGTGCAAAGATTAGAAGACAGACTGAAATTAAATAACTTCATGTTGTCTTATTAAAAATATGAAACAATGTCATTATTAACTATTATTCGTGTTGAAGTAAAATTAATGCAATGAAATTAGTATTGATTTGTTTTGCAGCAGTGTCTTGTAGCATGGTTTAAACCAAATTAAAAAAACCCAAACAACTACCATGAAAATACTGCTGAAATACTTTGTTCTTGTGAAACTGCGATTTTCAGTATGGAATAGAGGGAATATAGTATCTTTGGCTGCCATGCATATCTGCTTTAAAAGACTTCAATCTTGCAGATGCACATGGAACCACCCAATACTGATTTAACTTTATATAATTTAATGGAAGCACAATAGTACGACAGAGTTGCTATCCTGTATGGTAACACAAAGTCCCAGAGGTGTGCATTTTGCTGACAGTTGCACCCTTGACACTTTCGTGCATGTGGAATAAAAACCTGGAGGCTGTAACAATCCAGTCTGCAAATTTACACATGCAAATCAGAACAGCGTGGGGTTTTCTCAGAAACCAATATTTAGTATTGCTAAGGACTTTCTGAACACTACCAGTATTTTACAGGGATGGATTCTTGGATTTACTACTGCCAGCCAACTGTTGAGTTGTATCATGCCTGCCAGTCTCCCACTTTGCCTTTGCAAGGTGACTTCCCTGTTTTAATTCAGGCACAAGCACTTGTAATAGCAAGGAAAAAAAAAAAAAAAAAAAAAAAAGAAAGGTGTAACTTTTATTCCTCTTTCAGAGAAGAGGTCTGAGGTGTTGTGCTCCTGCTAGGAATTTCTTCTGACTGGGGCACCTTTCTGTTCACTGTTCTTTGCAGCGATAAGTAAGATCTGGGGATATATGAGGGATGTAGTGTGTGTTGCTTATTTTGCCCACTGCTTTCAAGAAGGCAGCACAAAATGCTTGAATTATAACAACAGAAAACAGAGAAACAGTAACTAAAACAAGGAAATTAGAATTTCTGAGACATTTTTTTTTAAAAATAAAATAATAGAACAAAGAAGCCCAAAAAGTAACACTAAAATCAAGCCAGAGTTGAAAATTTTTGTAGGCAACCTGACTCATATCCACAATGAATTACAGAGTATTATTCAGATGAGGGATGATTTGAATAAACTATGTCTTATATAAACTTAACAGTGTGACTCAAACCCATGGCTTTATACATCACTTCTTAAAGAAAATCACTTCATTTGGGGAGGGTTGAAGGGAACATCAGGGTGTCTTGTTTGTTTTAAATCAAGCTGTACAATATTAAAGAATGCACAAACCATTACTTAATGAGTTACTCTGGCTTTCCAAAGAGTTTACATGACCCAGACTGGAAGAGGAGGAGTTTATATGGTGATTGCTGTTTGCTGTTCATTTTACCTTAAAGTCTGATATCTGTGTCAACGTATTGAGTAACTTTTTGAATGTGTGGGAAATACCAAGTATTTTGTGTGTGCTACTCAAAATGAAAAAGCCTTGAGAAGTACACAACAGTTCAAAAATGCTTTTTTCAGCCATGAATTATGGCTAAGCATTTTAATACTTCATTTTAAGTGAAAATCATTAATACATTTTTCCTATTAGATATGAAATATGTAAGTTTTCTTTACTCATGTTTTCTGTGGTTTTCAATACACATTTAAATTTACAGAAAAAAACCTCACAACTGCAGATAAATAACATTCGTTCAACAATTAAAATACTGTGGGTATTTCAAATTAGAGTTATTAATGAAATATCTCAAATATTCTACATTAGTCTTGCTTAGTCAAATTTTTCTGTAAACTTTGACTATTTCTTTTTATGATGACAATAAGTCTCAGCAATTCTTGGTTTACTTACCTTCCAGCACCTTCTGTCCATTATTGCCAGCAAATACACTCTAAGAATTACCACAGAGAATTCAAATATTAGTCAACAATCCAAACTATTGTCTTTAGTCTGACAGAAGGTTAATCCAAACCTGCATGTATGAAAAATCAGTTTGCTAGATGATAGATTTGCCCTCAGTTCTATCTGTTTATAGCTTTTATGTGTATCAAGCCATTGTGGAGTATGTCTCCTCAGAAGTAAGTTCCTTGCCACTGTTTTGTAATTAATTTGTAAAAGAGTTGCCTCCACTGCTTCCTTTGACCGTATTTCTGGGCAATCAAGAAATGGGCACCTGTATGCCTGAATAAAAAGTATTTATGACACAGGTTCAAAGGCTGTGGTTTGCATTGCCCCCACCAAGAAGGAGCACCCAGCTGAGACACCCAGGCTCTCACAACCCCTGTATCACGCTGGCAGCAACATTGGCAGTGGTGTGAGAGAACCTGGCCATGCTCTTTATCCACAAGGCCCTCACTTGCTCCTTTCTCTTCAGCACCTACAGATGCCACAAGCATGACCCCAGATAGCTACACAACGTCCGCTCCTCCAGGTGGGTTGTGTGCTCAGGTACTATTGTTTTTTCTTCCTAATTCTTGGAGACTTTCTAAAAGTTGCCCCTTGTTGGCTACAACTTGGTAAGTGTTGGAGGGGTGTTGATAGACTGTGGTCTGCCTTGGTGGCACCATTGAAGAACAACCTGCTGAGACAAACAAGCTCTCCATGGTGTCAGGGTGGCACCAAAATCTGCAGCAGTTTTTAAAAAAATCTGGCCAGGCTCCTCTATCCACAAGGGCCTCACTTGCTCCTTCCTCTTCCTCCACTACAGCTGCCACAAGCACGACCCCAGACACCATCACAATGTCCGCTCCTCCAGGTGGGTTGAAATTTTTCCTGGTTTTATTGAACTCTACTTCTGACACCACCAGTTAATTTCTCCCTGGGTGGATTTGTTGCTCTTGCTGCGAGAGCAGGGCCAGGCACACGCCCAGTCGAATTAAGCTGAGGGTGCCAGTCCTGTTGCTCTGGAACTCACAGAGCACGTCCAATGCTCCGGCGAGAGAAGGTGCCTGCGTGCTGCAGATTTTTCCCACTTTTTCCCTGTTTCCTCCTTTCCCAGGTGCCTACGTGAGCCTGGTGAATGGCACGAACCGGTGCGAGGGGCGCGTAGAGATTTACCACTACGGGGGCCGGGGCACTGTCTGTGATGACAGCTGGGACCTGAAGGATGCCGAGGTCGTGTGCAGGGAGCTGGGATGCGGCTCTGCTGTTTCTGCACCAACAAGTGCCCGCTTCGGGCAAGGCACGGGCAGTATCTACCTGGACGATGTGCAGTGCACGGGGAGTGAGTCCTCCCTCTTCCAGTGCCGCCACCGTGGATGGGGTGTCCATGACTGTGGCCACCAGGAAGATGCTGGTGTTGTGTGCTCAGGTACCATTGTTTTCCTTCCTAAATACTTGGAGACTTTCCAAATTTGGACCCTGTTGGCCACAACTTTGTAAGCGTTGGAGACTTGTGGATACACTGTGGTTTGCCTTGCTGCCACCATTGAGGAACACCCTGCTGAGTCAGACAAGCTCTCCATGGTCTCAGGGTGGCACCAAAATCTTCAGCACTGTTTTAAATAGTCTGGCCAGGCTCCTCTATCCACAAGGGCCTCACTTGCTCCTTCCTCTTCCTCTCCTACAGCTGCCACAAGCACGACCCCAGCCACCACCCCAACGTCCGCTCCTCCAGGTGGGTCATAATTTCTCCTGTTTTTCTGAACTCTACTTCTGACAACACCAGTTAGAGTCTCCCTGGGTGGATTTGTTGCTCTTGCTGCGAGAGCAGGGCCAGGCACACGCCCAGTCGAATTAAGCTGAGGGTGCCAGTCCTGTTGCTCTGGAACTCACAGAGCATGTCCAATGCTCCGGCGAGAGAAGGTGCCTGCGTGCTGCAGATTTTTCCCACTTTTTCCCTGTTTCCTCCTTTACCAGGTGCCTACGTGAGCCTGGTGAACGGCACGAACCGGTGCGAGGGGCGCGTAGAGATTTACCACTACGGGGGCCGGGGCACTGTCTGTGATGACAGCTGGGACCTGAAGGATGCCGAGGTCGTGTGCAGGGAGCTGGGATGCGGCTCTGCTGTTTCTGCACCAACAAGTGCCCGCTTCGGGCAAGGCACGGGCAGTATCTACCTGGACGATGTGCAGTGCACGGGGAGTGAGTCCTCCCTCTTCCAGTGCCGCCACCGTGGATGGGGTGTCCATGACTGTGGCCACAAAGAAGATGCTGGTGTTGTGTGCTCAGGTACTATTGTTTTTTCTTCCTAATTCTTGGAGACTTTCTAAAAGTTGCTCCTTGTTGGCTACAACTTGGTAAGTGTTGGAGGGGTGTTGATAGACTGTGGTCTGCATTGCTGCCACTGTGGAGGATCACTCTGCTGAGCCAAACAAGTTCTCCACGGTGTCACGGTGGCACCAAAATCTGCAGCAGTTTTTAAGAAAATCTGGCCAGGCTCCTCTATCCACAAGGGCCTCACTTGCTCCTTCCTCTTCCTCTCCTACAGCTGCCACAAGCACGACCCCAGCCACCACCCCAACGTCCGCTCCTCCAGGTGGGTCATAATTTCTCCTGTTTTTCTGAACTCTACTTCTGACAACCTTGCTGCGAGAGCAGGGCCAGGCACACGCCCAGTCGAATTAAGCTGAGGGTGCCAGTCCTGTTGCTCTGGAACTCACAGAGCATGTCCAATGCTCCGGCGAGAGAAGGTGCCTGCGTGCTGCAGATTTTTCCCACTTTTTCCCTGTTTCCTCCTTTCCCAGGTGCCTACGTGAGCCTGGTGAACGGCACGAACCGGTGCGAGGGGCGCGTAGAGATTTACCACTACGGGGGCCGGGGCACTGTCTGTGATGACAGCTGGGACCTGAAGGATGCCGAGGTCGTGTGCAGGGAGCTGGGATGCGGCTCTGCTGTTTCTGCACCAACAAGTGCCCGCTTCGGGCAAGGCACGGGCAGTATCTACCTGGACGATGTGCAGTGCACGGGGAGTGAGTCCTCCCTCTTCCAGTGCCGCCACCGTGGATGGGGTGTCCACAACTGTGGCCACCAGGAAGATGCTGGTGTTGTGTGCTCAGGTACCATTGTTTTCCTTCCTAAATACTTGGAGACTTTCCAAATTTGGACCCTGTTGGCCACAACTTTGTAAGCGTTGGAGACTTGTGGATACACTGTGGTTTGCCTTGCTGCCACCATTGAGGAACACCCTGCTGAGTCAGACAAGCTCTCCATGGTCTCAGGGTGGCACCAAAATCTTCAGCAGTGCTTTAAATAATCTGGCCAGGCTCCTCTATCCACAAGGGCCTCACTTGCTCCTTCCTCTTCCTCTCCTACAGCTGCCACAAGCACAACCCCAGCCACCACCCCAATGTCCGCTCCTCCAGGTGGGTCATAATTTCTCCTGTTTTTCTGAACTCTACTTCTGACAACACCAGTTAGAGTCTCCCTGGGTGGATTTGTTGCTCTTGCTGCGAGAGCAGGGCCAGGCACACGCCCAGTCGAATTAAGCTGAGGGTGCCAGTCCTGTTGCTCTGGAACTCACAGAGCACGTCCAATGCTCCGGCGAGAGAAGGTGCCTGCGTGCTGCAGATTTTTCCCACTTTTTCCCTGTTTCCTCCTTTCCCAGGTGCCTACGTGAGCCTGGTGAACGGCATGAACCGGTGCGAGGGGCGCGTAGAGATTTACCACTACGGGGGCCGGGGCACTGTCTGTGATGACAGCTGGGACCTGAAGGATGCCGAGGTCGTGTGCAGGGAGCTGGGATGCGGCTCTGCTGTTTCTGCACCAACAAGTGCCCGCTTCGGGCAAGGCACGGGCAGTATCTACCTGGACGATGTGCAGTGCACGGGGAGTGAGTCCTCCCTCTTCCAGTGCCGCCACCGTGGATGGGGTGTCCATGACTGTGGCCACCAGGAAGATGCTGGTGTTGTGTGCTCAGGTACTATTGTTTTTTCTTCCTAATTCTTGGAGATTTTCTAAAAGTTGCTCCTTGTTGGCTACAACTTGGTAAGTGTTGGAGGGGTGTTGATAGACTGTGGTCTGCATTGCTGCCACTGTGGAGGATCACCCTGCTGAACTCTTCAGGCTCTCATCACTCTTGTGTCAGGGTGGCAGCAACATCCACAGCGGTGTGAGAAAACCTGGCCATGCTCCTTCATCCACACAGGCCTCACTTCTTCTTTCTCTTCCTCCCCTACAGATGCCACAATCACGACCACTGTTCCAACTCCAGCATCTAGCACTCATGGTGTGTCTGCTTTTTTCATCTGTTCAGTGACTTTGTTTTAATATGTTTTAGTTAGTAATATCTAGATTAGAATTTTATCATTTACATGTTTTAATATTGTTGTTAAAGTTTATTACTGGTTCTAGTTTTTTAAATCCTACTTACTGGTCCTTTATGTCATTGAGTTCTATTGCTGGTGGTCAATTTCAAACCATGTTGTTTTGTGGGAAGTCTTTTCTTTCTTGTCTACCTTTTAAGTTATTTCGGCCAGCATCTCTTGCTTTCTCTCAGAAATGCCTATGCCTTAAGCCTATGAAATGCAAAATTGTAAGGGAGAGTCAGAATCCTCTGAAGAGATCATCACAGTTGTAGCCTGGATGAGAAGAGCAGAACAGTTCAGGTTCTCTTGAGATTTAACCTTGTTGCTATGCCTTGTAAATATAAAATGTATTTTCATTTGAATCTAAATGAAAGACATCTATATCTTCTTTTTTTTTTTTTTTTTTTTTCAGCTATAAAATATATTTGTGGTGGCTTCCTTTTTAATTCCTCTGGAACAATTCAGAGTCCTTCTTATCCTTTAAATTATCCAGATAATGCAGATTGTTTATGGCAAATACAAGTAACAAATAATTTCCGCATTATGCTCACATTTGGAAGTATTCAGTAAGTAAACCACATCCTGCCTGGGCAATAAACGGGTCTCAAATCCCAGCTACCACAGTTTCCAAGCACATTTCCCATGTTTATAAGTGATTTATAAATATTACATGGGAATTGTGTGAATTCAGTATCTTATTTTAGTGTTATTCAGCACTTAAAAGCAATGTTTATCAAAAGCATTTTATAATATATTCATGTTTCTTCCTCAGGTTGCAAGGTGGATGCGACAATGACTATATTGAGATCTATGATGGGCCACCCAAGACTTCTCCTCTGCTTGGAAGAATTTGCTCTAACTCTCATCTCACATACACATCATCCTCAAACTTTATGACTGTCAGATTTCAAAGTGACTCCAGATATTCCAGTAGAGGATTTCATGCTGTGTATCAGTCCTTCCCAGCAGACCAGAACACCGGTAAGTTTCCATCCTGTTTGTAATGTTTTCTTTGCTCAGAAACTTTTATATCAGCAACATGGCTTCACTAAGGGCAAATCGTGCCTGACAAATTTGGTGACCTTCTTCTGTGGGGTTACAGCGTTGCTGAATAAGGTAAGAGCAACTGACATAATCTGCAAGGACTTGTGCAAAGCATTTGACACTGTCCCACATGACATCCTTGTCTCTAAATTGGAGAGACATGGACTTGAGGGATGAAGCATACGGTGGGTAAAGAGTTGGCTGGATGGTCGCACTCAAAGAGACAGCTCAACAGATTGATGTCCAAGTGGAGAGCAGTGACGAGTGACATTCCTCAGGGGTGGGTGTTGGGACCGGCGCTGTTTAACATCCTTGTTGGTGACATGGGCAGTGGGATCGAGGCACCCTCAGCAAGTTCACCAACGACCCCAAGCTGTGTGGGGCGGTGACACGCTGGAGGGAAGGGATGTGCCATCCAGAGGGACCTGGACAGGCTGGAGAGGTGGGACATGCAAACCCCATGGAGTTCAATAAGGCCAAGGGCAAGGTCCTGCCCGTGGGTCGGGGCAATCCCCAGCACAAATCCAGGCTGGGCGAGGAGTGGCTGGAGAGCAGCCCCAAGGAGAAGGACTTGGGGGTGTTGGTTGTGGAGAAATTCAGTATGACGCAGCAATGTAGCCCAGGATTACAGTTGGCTTTCTGGGCTGCATCAAGAGAAATGTGGGCAGCAGGTCGAGGGAGAGGGATTTTCTCCCTCTACTCTGCAGGAAGAGACCCTTCCCTGCAGGGCTGGGTCCAGCTCTGAGACACCAACAGCAGAAGGACACGGACCTGCTCGAGCGGGGCCAGAGGAGGCCACGGAGATGATCAGGGACAGGAGCACCCCCTGTGAGGACAGGCTGAGAGAGTTGGGGGGTTCAGCTGGAGAAGAGAAGGCTCCGGGGAGACCTTAGAGCGGCCTCCCAGGGCTGAAAGGGGCTGCGGGAAAGGGGGGAGGGACTCTGGATCAGGGGTGTGGGGATAGGACAAGGGGTCACGGGTTTAAACTGACAGAGGGGAGATTTAGATGAGATGTAAGGCAGAAATTCTTCCCTGTGAGGGGGGTGAGGCCCTGGCACAGGCTGCCCAGAGAAGCTGTGGCTGCCCCCTCCCTGGAAGGGTTCAAGGCCAGGTTGGACGGGGCTTTGGGCAACCTGGGCTGGTGGAAGGTGGCCCTGCCCGGGGCAGGGGGGTGGGACTAGATATTTTTTAATGTTCCTTCCAACCCAAATAATTCTATGACTCTATGATTCTATCCTGATTTTATTTGCTAAATAAGTATTTGTTAATGTTGTTCAAGAAATCCCACAGAGATGACATTCCTACTTGAATTTCATAACTGATTATTGACCAATCACTTTCAGGCAATAATATTTGAATTTTAAAAAAAAATCTTCAAGTATTAAATTAATTGCCTTTAGAGGTTTTCTACAATGGGTAGTCTAAATTAATATTTTTTTCTTATCATATCATTATTCACATGTATTTTTTCTACCTTTGTGGAGAGATTTTCATCGAATCATTGGTTAGAAAGGACCTTTGGAGGCTTCCTAGCCCAACTATTCGAAGTAGAGCTATAGCAAACACCAGGTCAGGTCCATTATGAATTTGTCTTGCTGAGTCTCTAGAAACATTCAAAGGATGAAATCTTCAAAGCCACTTCTCTGAGTGACCTGTTCCAGTACTGTCCTGCCATCTCAGTGAGAAAGTTTATCTAATACACACTCACAACCTCCCCAGGCACAAACAGTGGCCATCACATTTGGGTCTTTTGTTTTTGTAACTGCCTTTCAAGAGGCTGTGTGTTGCTAGTAGGTCTCCGTCATCAGATATCTCTCTTTATCAAAGACCAAACTCTCCCTGGGATCATTGCTTTCTATGTCATGGACTCAGTGAACCATCATGGAGATTGGTTTCAGGATCCTCTCCCACCCAAGTAATGTTTCTGCAAGTCAGTGTGCACGCTTAGCTCTACACCTTTCACAACAGCTTTTGGATTCTTATTCAGGCAAAACTCACACTTAGCATTTTTGTGTGAAGAGTGATACAGGCTCAAGGTCTCAGCAAAAGCCTGTTGTAAGCTCTATATTTTTGTTGGGAGAGTAACCAAAGGTCAGCTGAAGTTTGTCAGAGATTATTGCTTATTCATATCTAAGTCTAAGGTGTAAAAATAACTGGTTTGGCTTATGAATTCTCTCACCTAAAAGGTAGCAGCTATTGCATTTGTTGAAGTTGTAACATGCAAAACATGAAAGCATTATCAAGTACCTGAAATCACTAATAATTCATATTTTCTTCCCTAGCCCTTGTGTGCTTGCCAACCTACATGCGCGCAGTTTTAAACAGAAGCTATCTCCAGTCACAGGGCTACTCGGTGTGGGAAATCAGCTTGTCTGATTCTTGTAGACCAACAATTACCTCAACCGAGGTTATATTCGATGTTCCATACAACGGCTGTGGTACACGTAGACAGGTTGGTGTCAACATATTTTGAAGGGCCCTCCATGTCTGGGCATGGAAATTTAACAGACATTTAGAAAATTGTCATGAATCGCAAAGAGTGTTGTAGCCCACAGGTATTCAAAACACAGAAAAGAGACATGTATTTCTGGAGGCTAAAGTTTGTTAAACATTCTTACTTATTCTTCCTAGGATTTAGTTAATCCTTGTAACTATTTCAGAGTGATGTACAAGAGAACAAAGTATAGGAGAAAGTTAAGCAAATAATCCCATCCAGGATGCTTGGGATTTTTGAGTATGACATGTTCTTTCTGACTAATACTAGGCAGGACCTGATGTATACAAAAGTTCATAGTATACACTGTGAACATGTCTACAGGTGATAATTTTGTACTCATCTCATGTGTCAAATAGAGCAACAATGAAACGATCACCTACTCCAATGTGATAAAAGTGCCTGCTTCTGGTTACATTATCAAGAGGCAAAAAGACCTTAATTTGCATATCAACTGCAAAATGCTCCAGGACACCTGGGTACAAGTAATGTACATTGCTGATAACATCACTGATGTCAGCGAAACCCAGTATGGCAGATACGACGTGAAGTTGACATTCTACAATTCCTCATCTTTCCTGTGGCCAGTGGATGACTTTCCATACTACGTGGACCTGAATCAGAATTTGTTCCTTCAAGCTTCTCTTCACAGCTCTGACCCGAATCTGGTGGTGTTTGTGGACACATGCGTGGCATCACCTGATCCTACCAATTTTAGAACACTGACTTATGAATTGATCAGAAGTGGGTAAGAACTTTCTAAAGGATTACTTTTAAAGTATCTGTATGCATAGTTCTGAAAGCTTAACTTAGGTGATTTAAGGCCAGCATATGCTGGCTGCAATTCTCGATACAAATATATTTATGTGAAAGACCTTCTGGTAAAGCCTGAATAAAAGATAATATGACAGAGAAATGCCATTCAGAAGTTGCAGTCAAACACCGATATTTTATTCAAGAAGGTAATGTAGAATCTGAGGTCTGCATTTCTTTCTGAATTAGATGCATGAAATATAGGGATGTCAATGGCTCTACCTTTCAGTGCATCAGAATTAGAGTTTTGCATCATCACAACTAGAATCCAAAACAGTCTGTTCAAAAAGAAGAGAAAATCCTTAGCCTTTTGTTGCTATTCTAGCAATCTAAAACATTTTACTTAATTTGATACAAAATGCGCCTTTTGGTTTGAAATGGAAAATTTGTGGACTCTTGTAAAGAATACAAAAGAGACAGGGAGCTAGGAGCATAAAAGTGCAGCTCTCAGTGTCCCATTTTGTTCCAGGAATGAAAGACTCATACGAGTTTATTTTGCTTCTGTGCTCGATGGCATCTGAATTTCTCTGCCTCGTGGGAGGGTGTTCACATCAGTAACCTTAGCAGTGGAGTAACCTACTGCTAAGCTGGAGTCCCACCCCCCTGCCATGGGCAGGGACACCTTCCACTAGACCAAATTGCTCAAAGCCCTGTCCAACCTGGCCTTGAACACGAACACTTTTGTGTGTACAAAACAGATCCTCACCTGAAACACAGAAGCCAGCAGAACCACTAGACGTTTTTCAGCTATTCATGTTTACATGAAATTTGTTGATCTATGAAATTTCTGTGCCGTACACATTATTGCGGTAGAGAACACTGCCACTCTTGCTTATTTTTGTCTCTAGTTCTCTTCTTGCCAAAAACACACTTTTTAAAAAAATCCTTCTGAGTTCTTTTATAGTTTTACCTTCTGGATTTCTGTGTAAACTGGAAACGTTGCACGGAGATAGTGTAATAGTGTTTCTATTCATGACAGCTAATCTGTTAATTTTATATCTTGCCAGGTGTGTTAAGGATCCTACCTACTCTTCTTACTATTCATCAGGCAGCAACGTTGCTCGGTTTGCATTTAATGCTTTTTCGTTTCTTAATCGATACCCATCAGTCTACCTGCAGTGTGAGCTGGTGGTGTGCAGGTACAATGACTACTCTTCCCGCTGCTATCAGGGCTGTGTGAGCAGGTTGAAGAGGAATGCAGGCTCTTCCCAGGAAAACATGAATGTTGTTATTGGGCCTGTCCAGCTTCGGGAAACTTATGCTAAAAACAGGAACACTGGTAAGTTTTAAATAACATAAGACTCAGTATATTACTGCATGTTTGCATGTCAGTTCAGACATGAAATCCAGCTCTGAAATATACTTTTGTTAGTTTAATAACTGCAATAATTCTTATGTGGATTTTTTAAAATTATTTTTTATAAAATTGTTTTATAAGGTTTACAAGCTATGTCCTTTCTATCATAGTTTAGATCCATTATTTGTCCTGCACATGTCAAATGGCAATCGATTCAGTTCTGTGGGAAGAAGGATGAGATATAACTCATCTCCCTCCAGGATTTACATTAATTTTTCAAAGCTGTCTGTGCCTGATTGGCATGTCTCTTATTTATCAGCAACCAATCTGTAGATCCCCTTGGAAATGTTGTTACCCAGTGTCCTGTAGCTGCTGTCTGCCCTATCAGAAAACAGCATCTTAGAGTGTAATCATTACAAAATCTTACTTGCTCTTTAATTTCTTGTCATAATCTTTACTTGTTTGGCATGGCCACAGAATCATTTGTGAAACAATGTGTGATAAAAATCTGGTTTCTGATCAGACACAGATTTTAATTCAAGTTCTCTTTGCTTAATTACCTTTGAGATTATCTAGCTCAGGAAAACAAATGTAAGCCTTTCTTTTTCTCATTTATGTACAGAGCTGGTATCTGACATCCAGGAGAAAGGGGAGTCTCAGAGCTCCGTGCCTGCTGCCAGCTCCCACGCTCCTCTGGCTGTGACCATCGTGGTGCTGGTAGCTGCTGTTCTCACGGTGGGAGGATTTCTTCTGAAGCGTAAACTGCAGGAACCCATCCCGTACCAGATAATGTGAGAGGCAACCCAAGACTTGCAGGTGGAAGGATATTTTCACCAGCCATCTGGGTTTTTTTTTTTCATCTGTGTAGAGGGCAACTCTTGCTTGACTATTCCACAGCAGACCTTGTTTGAAGAATGTACTGTGTCAAGATAGCACCCGGTGTTACCATGAACTGAACTTATAAAGGAGCCTGACTTTAAAATCCTCTAGTCCAAACACACCTAAGGTCTAAAGAAAGGTTAATTCTTCCATCCCAGCATCCAAATAACCTACTGTCTTCAGTGCTGGACATTTCAGAGCATCTCATTTGAGCTCCTGATTGAGTGTCTTTTCTGAGAAGACTGATTTAGGTGACTTGAGAAAGAAAAACTGACTTCTTTTGCCATTGCTGATATGAAGATAAAACACCTGTGTAGCACTGTGTGATACTCTGGAAAGTAGCCCAAGAAAAATGTTTCTTTGCAGTAAAACCATTTCCATAACAAGTCATAAGGGAAAATGCATGTAAGGAATTTCTCCTGTACAGCATTTGATATTTTGGGGGGCATGGTTCTTCACAATTACATGTTTCTCTGAGAAAATGTAGGCCATTTATAAGACAGAGGATGAACATAACCAAATTTGTTCTGTAAATGTGTAATTAAAAAAAGCACAAAAGCAAGCACCTTTTGAGCAATGCTTTTTTGTGTACTTGCAAGCATGCCACCTATGTGTTTGAACTCCCAGCTAATGCATGATCAGGTTGGAGAACGTGACTTCTGACAAAGTGCCTTTGCCAATCAATGATTTCTGCTCTTGTTCTTACGCATTTCTACACCTGCAATGGCGCGGAGAGGGAAGAATATACATAAGTTGCCGTAAGGGTGACCTGTCTCCTATCCCCATGTGAAAACAAAATAAAAACAATAGTAAAGGAAGAATCTCTTTAGAAGAAGGTACTTCCTACAGGTGGGAAGGTCATTGGTATTTGATTGAGAAATGCTCTTCTTTAGATTTACTTGTTTTCTAGCCAGCTATGAAAAAGTTCATTAGGAGCAGCATAATGTACTATGTGTGAGGTGAGCCAGACACAAAGTAGTGACGTGTGAGGAAGGTGAACTCTACTCTAGGGTGACATCCTGACCTGACGAGGAGGATGCAGCCAGCTCTGACAGGAATCATCATTACAGCCTGTACCATTTCTTCCTTCAAGCTGCCTTTTCCTGGTGACTCCAAGCAGGCCTCTTGTCGCTGTGCTGTGGAGAAGGTACTATACGAGGAGGGACAGGCATTGCACACAGAAAGCTGAAGTGAATTTTGTTGTCTACACATGAGGAAGAAGTATAGATGGTCCTCCTCTCCTCTGCCTATGGCCAACTTTGAAAGGCAGAGCAATCCAGGAGGCTGACCTGAATTTCATCTAGTGGATTTAACTCTCAGCAGTAGAAAGTTCTGATCCTCTTGCACCCCAAATGCAAATCGATTTGCAATGATATGCTTCACATGACACAGGCAACAGAGCCCAAAAGACCATCAAGGATCCCGGTAAATTAGACTAAACTGTCCCATTGCATCAGAACACATGAATTCAGATTATCATGCCTTTACACAGAAGTCTGTGGATACCCTTATTTCAGTGTAGGGACTTTCTGAGAGTTCACAGGTGAAAGCTGATTAATCTTTGTCCTTTCACTGGTTTTCCTCTGGACCTCACAAAAGCCAGTATGTCTGCAAAAGTCTCCTAACGATAGTCAGCAGAAGAGAAAGTCCTTTCAAAATTCAGTGGAGCTGCTTTCAGAGTAATGTGCTGAGAAACAATTCGGTCTGCCTGACATCCTAGAGAACAAAAAGTATTACCGCAAGAGACTTATCTAGCTAATGGGAAGGATGAAAACCTGTGCTGTATGGTATTTGCATTAATTAATTAATTCAAATTAGTCAAAACGTACAAGTGATGAGTGACGTCCTCAGGGGGGGGTGTTGGGACCGGCGCTGTTTAACATCCTTGTTGGTGACATGGGCAGTGGGATCGAGGCACCCTCAGCAAGTTCACCAGCGACCCCGAGCTGTGTGGGGTGGTGACACGCTGGAGGGAAGGGATGTGCCATCCAGAGGGACCTGGACAGGCTGGAGAGGTGGGACATGCAAACCCCATGGAGTTTGGCAAGGCCAAGGGCAAGGTCCTGCCCGTGGGTCGGGGCAATCCCCAGCACAAATCCAGGCTGGGCGAGGAGTGGCTGGAGAGCAGCCCCGAGGAGAAGGACTTGGGGGTATCAGTGGATGGAAAACTGAGTGTGAGCCAGCAACGTGCGCTGGCAGCCCAGAAAGGCCCCGTGTGCTGGGCTGCACCCAGAGCAGGGTGGGCAGCAGGGCGAGGGGGGGATTCTCCCCCTCTGCTCCGCTCTGTGAGACCCCCCTGCAGGGCTGGGTCCAGCTCTGGGGCACCAACAGCAGAAGGACACGGACCTGCTCGAGCGGGGCCAGAGGAGGCCATGGAGATGCTGGGGGGGCTGGAGCCCCCCCTGTGAGGACAGGCTGAGAGAGTCGGGGGGTTCAGCTGGAGAAGAGAAGGCTCCGGGGAGACCTTAGAGCGGCCTCCCAGGGCTGAAAGGGGCTGGGGAAAGGGGGGAGGGACTCTGGATCAGGGGTGTGGGGATAGGACAAGGGGTCACGGGTTTAAACTGACAGAGGGGAGATTTAGATGAGATGTGAGGCAGAAATTCTTCCCTGTGAGGGGGGTGAGGCCCTGGCACAGGCTGCCCAGAGAAGCTGTGGCTGCCCCCTCCCTGGAAGGGTTCAAGGCCAGGTTGGACGGGGCTTTGGGCAACCTGGGCTGGTGGAATGTGGCCCTGCCCGTGGCAGGGGGGTGGGACTGGATGATCTTGAAGGTCAGTTCCAACCCAAACCGTTCTGTGATTCTAGGATTTATCTATTCCTACTGTGCAGAGATTATCTGATGATCAAGGTATCTAGAAATATATAGATCTTTAAATTTTGTAGTAAAGAATTAATTAGTGAAGAATGTAGTCAATGATTAATTAATGTCTTGTTCATTTACCTGGGCAGTTTGATATGTCTTTTTCACTTGAACCACCTAGGAATCACTTTCGTGTTCCCTTTCCTCCCCACCCTTTCCAGTTATTACAAGAGTTTGGAGAAGAATTGCTATCCATCACTTACTCTTGCTTCACTGATTACAGTGTTTGATTGGTCAGTCAAATATACAGAATTTTTTCTGCTTCTTGCCAGATGTCAAAACCAGAAGAATATGAATAGTGAATACCAAGTGTTGCGTACATTTCCTCATTCATGTGCGAATCTGGATGTTTGAATAAAGATGAAACATATTTACCCTTCTCAACGTCCACTTTCAAGGCTTCCAACATTTTCTTTGGCCTCTTGTGTTTTGTACTTCCTTCTTCCATTCCAATAATTCTGACCTTTGTGTAAAGACCTTCTAAGTAGTTCTTTTTTTACCTTGGGCTTCTGGACTTGAGTTTTCATCCTTGATGTCTGTCCCTGGAGGCAGTAAATACATACATGGCAACAATTGTGCCATGAATTTTGACTCCTGATAATGCCATCCAAGACTTGATGGCTGTAGAGGTAGGAATCAGGTAAAGAACAATATTCTGGCTCTTCATTGTTATAATGGTCATCAACTTTTTCTCATTAAATGGTTAGAACACAGAAACAGAGAAAAGCAACCAATCTGGCACGAGAGTGACGAATGATAATTAAGCAGTATTTCATGTTGTGGAAAAGATCTGGGTTCATTCTTTAAAGAATAACGCAGCTGTAATTGTCACTATGTGAAATTAAGCAAGAAAAATATTAAGAAAAATTCTTAATCGAAATCTGAACCTTTATTTCCCCCTTTTGATGGTTCAAAGGATCAAAGGAAATTTTAGAATAATGTGAAGCCGCAACCTGTGTAATTTACTAAACTATGCATAAAATCCACTGATCTTTCTGCACAGTTTTCACAAAATATTACCAGCTGACCCTAATTCTCTTGACACTTTCTTCCATTCTAACAGTGTCTCGGTGAATAGAGTTTTGACCTGAACTTAAAAGTGCCAAAAAGGAACAGAGCTGGAGGTTTTGATTTCAACAGCTAGGTTCTTCAGAGACTCCTTAGTCATGAACATGACCACCAGGTCTTATTTTATTTAAAGTTTTAAGAATGAATATGACTCCCCAGGGAGACTTGCCACACTAGTTGGCACCAAGTTATGAAGTTTTTTTATTACTTTGCTGGAGGAAGTGTATTTAAGTTTCAAGATTCCACTAGCTCCCCCAGACCTGCCAAAGAATCTCCCCATAAAAGCAAAATACTGAGATTAATCAACCAGAATTGAAAGGTATCTTTGGATAGGAGCTCATTTTCTTTGAAGATGAGATGATTGTGAAACCTATGGTAGCATAAATATTTCCTTCCAGGCAGTGGAAAGTGTTACTCTTGAGATATTATCTTTCTGCAAAAGCCAGGAAGTTACAAAATCTTAAATAACAAATGAAACATATTTTTGTTTCGGATCATGGGGCTTTTGTTGGTTTATTGTTCTCCTGTAGAAAGAGAAACCTATACAGCCACTCCCCTTCAGAAATAGAGACTATATATTCTGACGGTACTTTCTGTCAACACCACTTGATGACATGGGTACCACTAAGATTTTGACATGGCTACTCTTGCTAGGTCCAGCAATTCTGGAGGTCAAATCAGGTAAAGCACTTCAACTTGTTCCAGAGTGCATAAAAAATATATATAAAGACTACTTGGGGTCCTCTCTGTTGATTCTGTAAATAAAAATCACAGTCATGTTGATATCGGTTTGGGTGAAAGATTAAAGGGGAAATTGGAAGAAAGAGATAGGACAGTTTCGTTCTAAAATTATGAACTAATCATCAGAGGGAATAATAAGAATGATTTAAACCATTTATTGGAGCTCGTTTTGCTGCCACACGGTCGTACTTGTCTTAGTGCCTTGTATCATTGTGAGAATTGTGTCTGTGAGTACGTTATGAATGAGTAATTGTTCCAGTTTCAGAAATCTGCTCTAAGAATTACAGGACAACGTATTTATTTTTTTAAATGTATATTTATTCCAGGGTATATGCATGCATACATATGGTATATGTTCAATATCGCTTGTATTATTTGATGCTTCTTAATCTTATGTACAATTTAACAAAATATAACAAGAAGTTAGTTTTCATAATTTAGCACTGGATAAATGAGGGACTTCTAAAAATAATGAAAGACATGAAACACTTTTAGTTCAACTTTTTTTTGGTCATTGGCTTTTTCTTTTGTATGATTGGTTTCTATCTCCTAAGTTATTTAGGTGACTATGTATAGTCCTATGTATAGACTTAGGTGACTGTGTATAGTCCTATGTGTATCCTAAAATGATTTTTCTAACTAATTGTTTAAGCATCATTATGATAATTTATATTGTCATCTGCCACCTCATCCAGTTTTCTTCATCTGTCTTCTGCTTGTCTGGTGATAAACCATCTCACCCTGGCAGCTCTAGTTTTTCTCTCTGTTTCCTGGCTCAGAGTAAGTGCTGTATTTGTATAATCACAGGCTTTTGTCTTTCTGACACCTTTAAAGTGTGAGGCAGGACGCAACCTATCTAATTACATGCCCAGCTGATGGTTATGCTCTCACAGTGATGACAGACCCTGAATGAAAGCAAATAAAACTGTTTTAGCTCAGCTTTAATTTCCTAATCCCACTCTGACTTTTTGCCAGGTTTGCTGTTTCACTTCTCAAAAATCCTGTAAGTGTGGTTCAAAAATGTGCATGTCCAAGTAGATATTTGAAGAAACAAATTAGATATAAGTCAAGGGGCACTTTCATAGCTTCTCCCTTTGAACTGCCAGTTAAATGCATACAAACAGAGACAAATTTGGTTTGACACTGTTTTTTGTTTGACTGTTCTTCTAGTCCAACAACAAAGAATTAGATTTGGTGAAGAAATCCTAGAGCTGTTAACATCTCAAATATGTTTTGCTTTGGATGCCTCTTCAGTGTTTAACAACAAACTAAACATGCTTTTGGCAGAAATGCAAAGTATAACAAATGCATTGCGCATGTTCCGATTTCCAATGTGTAAATACTGCAAATTTAAATTACAACATTTATTTGCTCACTTACACTTAGTGGTAAAGTCTTTAATAAACTTCTTCATCAAAAATGAATCTCTAAAATCAGGATTTTTATACTGTTCACTGCAGAATGTCTAAACAAGCTCAATCAAACAGGGAAGCAGGTTGCCTTTATCAGAATGAATGCAGTAATCATATGGATACATGATAGGCGATTAGGTGTTTCTTTATTTAAAACTCTAATAACATTTTACTGGCATATAAAAAAATGAAGCCACTGGATTCCTATTGAATTTTTTATAATCCCGTTGAGAACACTGTCCGTTCTGTTGAACACTCAGCGGAATTCTTCAGCTACAATTATTCTTAAAAACTATAGGATTTGTTTGTGATGTGTGGACTTTAGGTTCTTAAAAGTCTCCTAAAAATTTTAGAGCAAGAAGAGAAATTCTGGTTAAATTACATAAACCAGAGAGAAAAATAAAGAATGGCTATTGTTTTCTCTAAAAATCTATAGTTTTTATGAAGGATTCGTTTGGCCTAATTCTGGCATCATTTTAAGCAAAGTCGTGCTTGTTGTCCTTCAGTAGAGCATAATAGCTCACGAATTGCAACTCATTTGCCTGATAATTTTTGTATGGCAGCACTGTAGCAGCACCATGAGCATATGTTTAGGAAAAAGCCATGGTCTTGGCTGTCCAAGGTGCATCTTGCTGTGTCCCTGAAGCCTCAGTGATCTGCTTGAGCCACTGCTCTGCTTTGCCCCCCTGCACCCAGGTCAGCAGAGGCTTTGTACATCACGGAGGAGTGCTACACAGACATGCTTCTGGTAAGACACAGGGGGAGGGCAGGAAAGGTGTGCTGTACACCCTAAATTCCAGTAGGAGTCAATGCAAATTGTGACATCTCCTTGTTCTTTAATAAAACATTCTGACAGCAATTAATAAAAGAAATACATAAACACGAAGTGTGTTCTTAAAACATGACGTTCTCTTCCTATTAACAAAGTGAAAAAAAAAAAAAGTGCTATTTTCTTAATGCAGTTTTACTTAGATTTCATTCAGAGACTGAAATTAATTGTATCTCCTTTGTTTTCCTGTTATTCTTTTTTTATTATTATTAAAGAATTTCCCTTCTTGCTGTATTGGATTGTGCTTAGCCTGCCGTCTAAATTTTCTGTAGAAATCTTACATAAAATGTATGCAGCTGATGTTGAGATCTGGAAGAGAGGAAGAAAAAAGGTATCACCTCTGTCCTCACAGACATTTGATATTGGGCTGGGCAAGAACCTACTAGGAACGATGGGGCAAGAGGAGAGAACAGATGACTTTTTAAGGTCACTTCCAGCTCCTTTATCTGACCGTTTGTGTTCAATTCCCTCTCTCCCAAAGCGACCGGTCTCCAGCTGGTGAATGGAAGGCACAGATGTGAAGGTCGTGTTGAGCTCTCCTACAGAGGCCAGCCGGGGACAGTTTGTGACGATCTCTGGGACCTTTCCGATGCCCAGGTTGTGTGCAGGCAGCTGGGATGTGGCCAGGCCATGGCAGCTCCAGGACATGCTTACTTTGGGCAAGGCTCAGGCGCTATCCTGCTGGACAACGTGCAGTGCAGTGGAAATGAGGTCTCCTTGTTGCACTGCAATCACTCTGGATGGAGGATACACAACTGTAACCACTACGAAGATGCTGGTGTTGTCTGTTCAGGTGCTGTCGCATTTTTCTTTTCTAAATATTTTTCCTATATATTGCACTCAACATACGTGTGTCAGCATGGGGATATGCAGACGTTCTCCTCCTGAGATAACATTTTATTCATTCAAGTCATATGGTTGAAAGCTATACCAGTTATACCAGACATATGTCTATCTTGCTTTCTACTTTATTATTAAGAATTTTCTATCTGTGGAAGGGCACACTCCCTCTGAAAAGCCCTGTTCTCAGGAAGCAGAGTCTGATCTTCCAACAGCCCTGTCTTTTCACTCTGATGATTCTGCAGGTCCAGCATGGTACTTATGTTTTTCTCACTAGGTTAGTATACAAACTGTGCTTGGTCACTCCATGAAAAGTAATTAAAAACCCCAAGGATCAGGTATGCATTGCAACACGCAGAATTTTTATTCCAGCTAATCAGCCAGCAGTGACAAAGAGAATAAGGAAATAAGTTTAAATTAGAGGCAAAGCTATGTCTGATAGGTCATGTTCCTCAGGGAGGAATGGGGTTAGGTGAAACCCATCGCAAGCCCAAATGCATTCATTATGGGCAATACTAATTTCACAGGCACAACCTAAACTGCCATAGCTGACAATTCACGTTGCACTGCTTCTGTATTGAAGTTTTCCTTCAAGTTTAGGTCCGTTAATATTATTTTCTTTTAGAAATAGCCATCCACTGTGTCACTTTGCTGTTTTCTGATTTTACTTTCCCCTTATTTCTTAAGAAAAGGTAGTGTATTTGTAAGTTATTTTCTTCCGTATTAACAACAGATCATCATGAACTCGGATATCACTGACGGCAACAGGTTGTTCAGGTGTTTTATATATATTTCAGTTTTCCGTATGTACGGGGTGTGGCTCAACTGGAATTGGATTTCCCGTATAGCAGTCCTCACGGCGCTGTGGTTTATACTGGGAGCTGGCAGGGTGTTGGCAGCACCCTGGTGTGGTGGCTACTGCTGAGTGGTGCTTACACAGCACCAAGGCTCTTTCCGACATTTTCCCCCCAGTGGGACGGGGTGGCCAAGATCTTGGGAGGGGACACAGCCAGGACAGCTGACCCCAACTGACCCAAGGGATATTCCAGACCATGTGATGTCTGCTCAGTATAAAGCTGGGAGAAAGGAGGAAGGGGGTGGGGTCACCCTTGGTCCTCCGAGGCAACCACTCCGCGTATGGGAGCCCTGCTCCTGAGAACCCACATCGCCTCTCCATGGGAAGTAGAGAATAAATCTGTTTTCTTTTGCTTCCGCACGTGGACCTTTGCTTCGCTTTGCTTTTGTTTTACCCACAAGGGTTGGTCTATCTTATTTTCTTTCCCCTCTTTGCCCTGTTGAGAAAACAAGGGGAAAAGGGAGGGGGGGGAAGTGATAGAGCGACTTGGTGGACACCTGGCATTTAGCCAAAGCCAAACCACCAGTCTATTTAGTCTGACGGAGGGTGGAGGTTAACAGTAGACTATCGTGGCCTGAATGAAGTGACGCCACCACTGAGTGCTGCTGTACCAGATACATTAGAGCTCCAATATGAACTGGAGTCAAAGGCAGCCAAGTGGTACGCCACAATCGACATTGCCAATACATTCTTTTCAATTCCTTTGGCAGAAGAGTGCAGGCCACAGTTTGTTTTCACGTGGAGGGGTGTCCAGTATACCTGGAATTGACTGCCCCAGGGGTGGAAGCACAGTCCCACATTGGGCGCCAAAATAGACTGTGATGGCTGGGAGCAGACACCACATCAGTCAGTACCTTTCCCTGCTGTTACCACCTGGTAACCGCTTTCAAGAAAAATTTTCAATTGGCTGTTACCCACCTCCATTCTCTCCATTTACCTCAGTCAAGATGGAGTATGCCATCAGAGTAATTTGTCTTGGTTTTACTTCATCCTTGAGGAACTGGGCTTGTAGCTAACACACAGATGTACCCACTGCACAAGCATGGTACTCATGTGGATGTGTTTTTCCTCTGTATCCACAGGAAACACCACTACAGAGCCAATGAACTTCACAGTGCCAATAATCTCAACATTGGAGACAACCTCCATAGCGGAGATAGGCACCACAGAACCAATGACCTCTCTAGCAGAGACAAACATCACAGCATCGTCAAACCTCATAGCAGAGACGACCCCCTTAGTGAAGATGACCACAACAGCATTAATGACTCCCACAGTGGAGACAACCTCCCTAGCAGAGACAACCTCCACAGCAACAATGATCCCCATAACAGAGACAACCTTCCCAGCAGAGACATCCTCCCCAGCAGAGGTGACCACCACAACAGAGACGACCATCCTAGCAGAGAGGTTCTTCCCAATGGAGACATCCTCCCTGGCAGAGACAACCACCACTGCGCCAACAGCCCCCACAGCAGAGACAACCACCCTAGCAGAGGTGACCACCACATCAACAACGGCTACCACAGCCGAGGGGAGCACACCAGGTAACTCTGTGCACTCTCACTGGTCTCCTTGGTGCCCTTGATCTCCCTTCCCAGAACTGAAAGCACTGGAGGGTGTCTCCCATCCCTGGGCCACTCCAGTTAGGCCATTCCTGTCACCCAAGTACACACGGAGGATGCTGGCAGATCATGGAGGAGAGCTGGTAAACTGGGGGGCTTAGGCTTGAGGCCAGGACCTCTGTAGCCATTGCCAGTGAAGGAAACTGTTCAGAGAGGGATTTCCTCTCACTGTAACTGGGGAATTGCAACAGGGGATCATTTTGCCTCCACCCCTCCAGTTCCTCCGTAGTTATTACCTAGACATGCTCTGGGCTTTGGATGTTACTGGAAAAGACAAAGCTGCTGCATCAAAAGTTTTGCAATGCGAGTTTGATCTCCATGGGCATGTGATTCTTGCCCAGGGAGCAGATGGCTGCATGCAACAGAGAAGTAATGATGGTCATTTTGATTGAATGAAAGACCTCCATATGCTGTGAAGTGCCATAGAACAGGGGTTCCTTGAAGATGGGTGACTCTGGGGTGCATGACAGGTGCCTGACTCTGATCTGAGCCTTTCTCATTGACACCAAATTCTTATTTGAATCCGTAGCTCAAAGGACCACCAGAGACTGGCCATATTCAACAGGTAATTCATGCCCACCAGACACATCCCTGGTCTTGCATCAACCATGCAAGCTCCCTGCAGTAGGGGCCCACCTGGGGACAGCAGGGTGCCAGGCTGGAGAGCCCTAACCCAGTACCATGTGCCCTGTCCCAGGCACCCGCCTGCGGCTCTCCGGTGGGAGGAACGGCTGCGAGGGCCGCGTGGAGCTGTACAACGGCGAAGGCAGCTGGGGGACGGTGTGCGACGACATGTGGGACCTGAGGGATGCCCAGGTGGTGTGCCGGCAGCTGGGCTGCGGCCAGGCCGTGGCCGCCCCGGGCAGCGCGCGCTTCGGCCTCGGCTCCGGGAGCATCTTCCTGGACGACGTGCAGTGCCGCGGGGACGAGCCCTCCCTCCAGAGGTGCAGGCACAGGGGCTGGGGCGTGCACAACTGCGGGCATGTGGAGGACGCCAGCGTCATCTGTGCAGGTGCGTGGGCAGCAGAGGCCACCGGCCCTCACACAGACCCCAGCGGGTGGGTTTCGGTGCCCTCCCTTGGGAGCAGCCGTGCTCACCTCCCCTGGTACAGCCGGGGACAGCAGTGAGCCGGGGGCTTTGCTGCCTGGTGCTGGAAGCCCATGTCATGGAAAAGCCCCTGGTTTTCACACAGGGAGCACAGCAGGCTCTCCACGCTCACAGCTCTAGCTGCTCATTGTGGTGGCAAAGAGCAGGATTGTGGGATCCTGGTGTGGGGTGGAGCGGACAGAACTGGGACACATCAGGCCGGTGTTTGGATGGGGGATGGCAGGAGAGAGCCCCATGGTCTCTTCCCCCATTAGTGCTCCATCCTTGCCCACTGCCATTGCCACGAGCCTGCTGCATATACTGCCCTGTCATTCACTCTATCTTCTTCCCTGCAGCTCTGCATTCGACCCCTCCTGCTGCATGGCCGAACACAGCAGGTAATTTGGCTCCATCCAGCTTTTTTCCAGCCTTGCAGTGAGCCCCAGCCTGGCATGAAAGGAGAGGAGGGGGGACTTGATGGCCTGTACCTGCCAAGTGCAGGGCTACTGCTCTGTTTTGCCTGTGAAATCTCCAGGGTGCACAAGTGGTTCGCCACAGGGCATGAGCCACGGTCAAGGTGTACAAAGGTTTTTTCTGCAAATGTCCCAGGCATCCGCCAGGCAGCTCATAAGACCCCCAGGCAGGTCTCTGCTCATTATGCATCTGCATTCTGCTAGCCCAGGGTCTTCCAAAGCTCCCCTTTCATTCACTTCATCTTTTCCCCTGCAGCTCTGCATTCATCCCCTCCTGCTGAATGGCTGTACCCATCAGGTAATTTGGGCCCACCCAGCTTTTTCCCAGCCTTGCAGTGAGTCCCAGCCCAGCACGAGAAGAGCGGAGGGGGGACATGATGTCCTGTGCCTGGGTGCATGTTACTGCTCTGCTCTGCCTGGGACAGCTCCAGGGTGCACGAGTGGTTCCCCTCAGGGGATGGGCCACGTTCAAGGTGTGCAAAGGGTTTTTTCTGCAAATATCCCTTTGCCCCAAGCATCCCCCAGGACCCCCAGGGAGCACCCATGGACCCCCCATGGACCCGCAGCTGGTCCCTGCTCATTGTGCATCTGCTTTCTGCACCCCCAGGGTCTTTCCTCACCCACCACACTCCCCTGGGCCCTTTGGCTCTGCCCCACGCCAGTTCATGGTCACTGTGGCCAAATCCCCAACAGAGTCGGGGAGGTGGGGGCCATGTGTGCCAGGCTGGAGAGCCCTAACCCAGTGCCATGTGCCCTGTCCCAGGCACCCGCCTGCGGCTCTCCGGTGGGAGGAACGGCTGCGAGGGCCGTGTGGAGCTGTACAACGGCGAAGGCAGCTGGGGGACGGTGTGCGACGACATGTGGGACCTGAGGGATGCCCAGGTGGTGTGCCGGCAGCTGGGCTGCGGCCAGGCCGTGGCCGCCCCGGGCAGCGCGCGCTTCGGCCTCGGCTCCGGGAGCATCTTCCTGGATGACGTGCAGTGCCGCGGGGACGAGCCCTCCCTCCGGAGGTGCAGGCACAGGGGCTGGGGCGTGCACAACTGCGAGCATGGGGAGGACGCCAGCGTCATCTGTGCAGGTGCGTGAGCAGCAGTGGTCTCAGGTCTCCCATCACGCTCCTGGCCCTCTGTCCCTTGTCCCCTGTGTTCCCATGCCCCCCTCAGCACCATCCCTGCCACGTTACCCTATTCCCCACAGTGAGTTCATATCTGTGCCCTAGCACCTTTGTCCTGAGACACATGTCTCATTTTTGTCTCTTCTTCCTCCATACCCACAGGTCCTCCAGCCACCCCGACACCTCCCTCAGGTAATGCTCTTCTGTGGCTCTTTTCACCTTCTTAATCTGTGGGCTGTCTCCTTGTTTTCCTGGGTTTAATTTGATTTTTGTTTCATAGAATCATAGAATGGGTTGGGTTGGAAGGGACCTTAAAGACCATCTAGTCCCAACCCCCTTCCACCAGCCCAGGTTGCCCAAAGCCCCGTCCAACCCAGCCTTGAACCCTTCCAGGGAGGGGGCAGCCACAGCTTCTCCTGTCAGCCTATTCCAGTACCTCACCACCCTCATAGGAAATAATATCCTTCTTCTATATAATCTGAATCTCCCCTCTTTCATTTTAAAGCCATTACCCCTCATCCTATCCCTACACTCCCTGACAGAGTCCCTCCCCAACTTTCCTGTAGATCCTCTTTAAGTACTGGAAGGACTGTTCTATGGCAATGTCACTTTAAATTTGCATGATATTTCTCAGACTGACTGTGATATCCCCTTGCTTTTCAGTGATGCTTATTTTGCAGTTATGCTGTCCGGCTGTGGGCAAGCCGTTTCCTCGTTGGGCTATTCAACTGGGTCAAGGCTTAGGAAATGTTGTCTGTATCTCTCACTTTTAACCACATACTTCAGTATTGGCAGGGTGGTGTTCAAGTATTTCCATGTGTAATTTTTGTCTTTTCTGCTTACTACTGCAGTTATGGTCTTCAGTCTGCTATTTATGACTTAGAAAGATTTTAGATTTATAGCTTGACCATTCACAATAGAAAATAGTACAAAAGTGAAGGTGCTTGATAGCCCGTCCAGTCTGATCAGAGGAAGGTGCGGTGTCTGGGTACAGTTGATGCTCCCAAGTTTGGAATTTCCCAAGAACCCCAAAATTCTGAGGCAGGGAGGAGTGTGTTGCACTGAGGGTTGTTCGTGTACAGGAATATAAAATGGGGCGTGTTGGGTTTATGTGTCACATCTTGTAGAATATAAGTTCAGAGTTTGTGCTCACCTTCCTATAAGGAAAACTTTAGGATTATCTGTGTGTTTAATATAAGAGTTATATGTCATTCATGCTGGCAGGGACATGAAAGCTTTTTGCTTCTATGCATATAGGAGAAATGAAATATATTTAAGACTTGGCCCAGCAGCCTGGAGTGATTATTTCAGTCTGAGACCAAAAATTACAGGGTTTCCTAGAAGACTTGAAACATATTTATCCTCCAAAGTCCTTAGGGGAATAAATAGAAGCAGCAGAGTAACTGAGGGGATGCTGTCTGTTCAGAGAGGTACTTCCATTTTGACTGTCATGACACGTCCCAGAATCAGACCCCAGTTGCAGAATGGAGAGACCAGAGCAGAAGACATCAGAGTGTTACCAGCCCAGCCTGAAGAGGGTGGCCTGACACCGTGGATGTGACAGGGAATCCTGAATCCAATAATAAAGTAAACCTAAAGATTAAACAAATATTTGTTTTGATTTGGGTCATACAGAATATCACCTACAGTCATTGGGAGACCTGCTTTTCAGCAGCTGTAAGTACAGTTTTGTAGAGGTTACCATAAGTAAATTCTCTTCCATTTCTTTCTGCAGCACCTTATTTTTGTGGTGGCTCAATCTCAAATTCCTCTGGGTTGCTGCAGAGTCCCTTCTACCCTGGAAATTATCCAAACAATGCTGACTGCGTGTGGGAAATACAAGTAGAGAACAATTTCCGTGTTATGCTCACATTTAGAGATATTGTGTAAGTAAAACATTGATTCCCTGGGCAAATAACAAAGTAAAAAACTTGTCTGAGAAGTTTGAAAACTTATTTGAAACAGACAACCTACCTAGTTTTAAAGATACTTTCCATAACATCCAGCAGTTGGAAGACAAGAACAAAATCTGGTTTACTGTGGTATTTTCTACTCAAAATTTCCTGCTACAGCTACATACAAAATGAATACCTCTGCCCTGAAAACTTTAAGTGCTGAAAGATTTTATCACGTGTCATGCAGTTAAATGAGAGTTTCTGAAATGCATTTGACAAGGTGCTGACGTTTGTTCACCAGGATGCAAAGCAGCAGATGCCAGTATGACTACGTTGAAGTCTATGATGGGCCTCCACACTCTTCCCCACTTCTTGGGAGACTTTGTTCTGGTTCCTTTCCCACGTACATATCGTCTTCAAACATGATGACCGTTCGCTTTCACAGCGATTCTAGATACACTTTCAGAGGGTTTCAGGCTCACTACTCCTCCATTCCAGCAGATCACAACACTAGTAAGTTCCTGCTTGATGTTTCTCAATGGACAAGCCTGTTTATTGCTTTTGTTTGAAAAAAGAAAAAAAAAATTGTGTATATTTAAAGATGTTAGGGAAATGAGATTATGTGTGTGAAATAAGATGGGTTGGTGTGTGAACTACCTATCTTCTAAATTAAGAAAAAAAAAATCAATATTTGGTTCAATTAGAAACTTTAATCATTAACAAATTCCTGAAGTCACTAATATATTCTTTCTTCTTCTTCTTCTACCAGCCCTTCTGTGCTTGCCCGACTACATGCATGCAGTGGTTAGCAGAGACTATCTCCAGTCTCAAGGCTACTCGGCACAGATGGTCACCCTGAACGACAGTTACTGTAAACCAACAGTCACATCACACGAAGTGATATTCGACATTCCCTACAATGGCTGTGGGACCATACGAGAGGTACGTTCCCCGCTGTGCACACTGAATTGCAGGACCCGCTTTGGAAAGGGCCATGAAAGGGCCATTGTGGTGCTAAGAAGTCAACCAACAAGACCGGGAGGTTTTTGGTGCTTTAGATTTCCATGCCTTAGGGAATCCCCATGCTTAACAGAAAATAGCTTCTAGGGAGGAAAACATGGGAGGAAGTTATATGAACTTTTGTGGTTTTAAGTAGACAAAGTCTTGTATATGCCATGCAGGTTTGGGATGACTGTGTACTCACAATTGGGGTTTTGTACAGATGTTCTATGAGTTAGCTCTGACTTGGATTTAGCAAGCAGTTTTTCTCCACTGATTTCTGTTTAATGACATACTTCAGCAAGTTTATTTACAATGTGTGAGCAGAAAAGACCAACATCAAGCTTCTTGATTTAAAGAGTTTAAGATGAATCAACATTTTAAAATTGCATTTTACTCTATCAAAGCTTAGAACATGGTATGTGACAAAAATGTAATTCCTCGTTTTAAACTGTGTGTTAAACAGGAGAACAATGATACAATCAACTATTCCAACACGATCAAAGTTACATCTTCTGGGTACTTAATCAAGAGGAAAAAGAATATTCACTTACACATCAGTTGCAAAATGCTACAAAACACCTGGATGCAAATAATGTACGTTGCTGAGGATACTGTAGACGTGAATGAAAATCAGTTTGGAAGATACGACGCGAACATCACTTTTTATGATTCCTCATCATTCTTGCGGCCAGTGCACGACTCTCCATACTACATTGACTTGAACCAAAATTTGTACCTTCAGGCTTATCTTCACAGCTCTGACCCAAATTTGGTGGTGTTTGTGGACACATGTGTGGCATCACCTGATCCTCATGATTTTAATACTCTGGCCTATGATATAATCAAGAACGGGTAAGAGCTTTCTCAAGCCATTAGAAGTATAGCTGTAATACCCGTTCTGCATTTATTTAAAATAATAGAGTCAATTTGAATGGGTTTAGATCTCATTAGCAACAGACTGTTAAAAGGGGTATTTGATTTTTTTATTTTTACTGTATGACTGGGAAATAAGAAACGACATTAAGACCGTACTATCATTTCATGTAATGTACTTCATTCTTGTCTGATATGCAGAATTCAAAGTAGTGGGAGTGAAGTAGATGAGATGAGATAGTGAAAAATGGCAGCAGGAATCTACTGTCCTTTTTTAGTAAAGCCAGGTCAAGCATTAGACTCATTTTTTTCTGCCTTGTATAGCACAGACATTAGTAAGAGTCTGTTCTCCCTTCTTCTTATAGTCTTATATATGTAAGAGAGAGACTAAGAGATTATACGCCTATAGTCTCCTCTTGATAAAAAATAGTTGCCAACGCTCTAGATGCTTCGGGGGACTTAATAAGTCTATATTTTAAAAGTCTATGCTATAAAAGTTGCATTTTTATCCCATTGTATTTAGCACCTGTCTATAATATAATTTTGTTTTAATTGTGTCGCCTATAATTTTGTTTTAATCGATTGTGTTTTTGCAGGATTGTACATGTGTGTGTCCATGAAGACTAATTCTCTTTTTTATTACCTTTCTAGATGTGTTAAAGATTCTTCCTATGTCACGTACTACTCTCCCTACAGCCACTTTGCTCGGTTCAGATTTAATGCCTTCGAGTTCATCAGCCGCCACGCGTTAGTCTACCTGCAGTGTGAGCTGGTGGTGTGCCAGCTCGGGGACTACTCCTCCCGCTGCTACCGGGGCTGCGTTACCCGGTCCAAGAGAGATGCAAGTTCTGCCGAGGAAAAAGTGAATGTGGTTGTCGGACCACTTCAGCTTCGAGGAGGGGGTGCTCAGAGTAGGAATACTGGTAAAGTCAAATAAATTTCTTTCTCTCATATTTACCCTAAGACTACTTCAGGCTTCAAAAAAAGCCACAGCTCTGAGCTTCTGACATCTGTCACTGAAATCTGCTTTTGCTAACTTCACGATAAAAAGGTAGGGATTGTTTGGCTGACTCAGATTTATACAGATCTTTTCTTCTTTCAACACCTTGCACGCTCCCTGCGTTCACCTGCAAAAAATATAACTGCTTTGGCTGTCCCAACGGACAGGTAGCGTGTAACCCATTTTAGTGTGGGTTGCTAATTACTAATTGAACTAATTAGGCCCAATCTGCATGTGTAAGGTGATGGCCAACTAGGAGCAAACTCCCAACCTTCTTGAGAAACATTTCATTCCCTCAGCTGTCTTCTGCTTATGAAGTTTGCATAGCTAGGTTGTCATCCCTGCTGCTATAAAGCCTGTTCATGTAGTTTAAAGCAATGACTCTCTAAGAAATTAGTTTACTTCTACTCTGCTCTGGGAACCACCCCTTTTAATGCAGCAGCTCTTTGTGCCATTATCTTTAATATACTGAGACCAACCCCCCCCTTGCCTTCACTCGCAGGGCTGGACCCTTCTGTGCCTCCTCCCCAGGCGGCTTCCACTGCTGCTGACAATCCCCTCGCACCATTCATTGCTGCTGTCACCATCCTGGCAGTTGTTGTTTTTGTTCTTGCTGGTTTTCTTGCGAGACTTACACCGAAGAAAATACTTTCACATGGGATAATGTGAGATCAAAGGTCAGCACCGTCCGCTAATGACTGCAGAGCAAATGCCACATGTGATGAGCGACCAAAATACCTCACTGACGACAGTCACCTATGTGCCATTTGTAAGAAGCTGTGATATCTTTATCTTCAATCAGTTCTAGCCTGTTACAATGCTTTAGAATAACTTTGTAATCCTATCATCTCTTAAATGATTAAAAAACACTTTCCACATTCATGTCACAAGTTGTTTGATACAACCATTTTCTCATTTTCCCCCTCTTTAACTCTCTTCTCACACCTTCCTAAGACCATTTACCTAATGCCTCGGAATGTTGTGAGCTGGAGAGAAAATATGAATGAGGTATGGATAAATATTTCAAGCTTTATTATAAGGGAGGAAGATTTGATCTGGGGAGAAGTAATAGGTCATGTCTGGAAAGGAAATGTAAAAATTGATCTTACCATGGCATCTGGAATTGTGGCTATACAATATTCTAATTATTTTGAGCATGGTTTTTAATGCTAAATTTCTCTTTGAAACTGTGCTTATTTATAAATGCAGAGATCTCCAGGCTGAAGTAATCTGTTATGTGAGCAGTGTAATTTAAAATCAAAGGAAGGAATGTTTACAAAGCAATAATTCCATTTTGACTTTCAAATTAATGTCTCTGATTAAAATACAAACAAATGTTTTACTGTGTTGAAGAGCATGGTCTGTTGGGTTAAAAATTCGCCAAGCGACAAACTGAGCCCCTGCTTCTGAAATACTATGTAGGGAGTTTCTGAATTTGTAAATATCTTAATGTAGACTTCAAAAGGAATGAGCTAATTCTTTTTCCTTCTGCACATACATATTTACAGAAAATACTTGGCCCTGGGAAGCCAGATTGCTGACTCTTGATTCAGAAATGCCTTTTCTTTTGTTTTCCATTACTTTCTCCTGTGTGTCACACACAAAAGCAAAATGACCCACATAGTTCAGGGGACTTGTAAGGACCTGTCTATCTACATTTCCCCAGCCCCTGTGTTCCCTCCAGAGCAGACGGCTGTCCAAGTCCAGAGCATCCTTTCCCACCCAAGCACGTCCAACTGCTGTTCCCACAGCATCGCCAAAGGTGAGGAGCTTCCCCTACATGCCAGTGAGGAATAACGGCCCTCTACAGCTAGTGTGTTTCTCCATGTTATTGGAGAGAAAGCTTTTCCTCCAGTATTTGACTTTCTGCCCATCAGTTGTATTTTGAAACACTCCGTGTTGTGAAGTACCTCTGTTTTGTATGAGTGTTGGGCACACCTCTGTGCATTCTGTGTATGTGGCTACAGCAAGGCATTTTAATAGACTTAAACTGTAAAGGGTGGGTATAAAATAAAATAAAATCTACCAGCAAAGGTAAAACAAAAGTCCGACCCTCACAGGAAAGGCTTAGAAAGACTCCTTGGTTCCTCATTGATGTTAGACACATTTGCAAAGCTGAGAATCAATAGAGCACAGAAATCTTTGCGCCCTGAGAGGTCTACAAGTTCCCCAACTATTTCAGTGTAACTACCATTGTTCTTTGCTCTTCTTCCATTTCTGTTATCTCCTCATGACACCGGCCTCCTGCTCCTGAGATCTCTGCTGTAGCCCTGTGTTTTGCTGATTAAAGATACCAATTAAACTCAGACACCAGAGTGAAAAGACCAGGCGTATTTTACTGGTGATAACCAAATAATATAACAGTGTAATACAGAAGACATGCAGTAAGAAAAGGCAGAACAGTGCACCTAAAGAAACAAACAGGAGAATACAGTTTAATACATCAAATCATTACTACACGAGAGAGAGAAAAGTGATTAAGAAAGATCCATCACCACTTGCATACGTTGCCGTCATCCAGATCCGCAGATATTGGGCAGCCCCGGTTACAGCGAGGATGTGCAGAGCCTGTCCCGGCAAGTGGGAAATCCTACGTGGTGCGTCCACCCGTAGGTGAGGCTTCCAAAGTCGCTGTGAGTGGGTCCAGTGACTGATCGACAGGCCAGAATAGCTGGCACCTTTGTTTTGAGTGGAAAATTTTGGTTTCATTCTCCTGTTGGATTCCACCCAAAGCCTGGCCAGGGCTCAGGGTGGGAGACCAGGGGAGTTTCTAACAAGGCCAGATATATGGGTTCTCAGCCTTGAACAAGGGTAAACAAGGGAAGCCGGATACATTCTCTCAGCATTTCAACCTCACTACTGATTATATTCTAAGCCGCATCTTTCACTAGCGAGCTTACACACTCTGTAGTGATTACACACTGTTAGCAGCTTCAGCTTGGGGCCCGTTGTTCAGGCTGCAGTATTTCAACGCTTTAGCACTTTTTACATCAGCATAAGTGGGTTGTTATAACTTAGTACAGTCCCTACTAGCACGGTGGTTATCAGTTATAAAATATACAGGATTCATCTATAGGTTAACACTGGCTTGGGCCAGTTGTCCAAGCCTTATCATTTCACCCTGGTCTCTTCTCTCCACATGGCAGCACTTGTCCCCATGAACACCGCAGCCCATTTTCCACAGAGCTGCTAGGTCACTGCTGCTGTCTCCATCCTAACTGCCAGCCACCCCTGTGCCACCTCCTCCTTGGCCACGGGCACTACTGCTCACCCAGAACATCAAAATCACATCAGCTGGAGCTTCCCCCCGCACCCTCAGCACCACAACCTCAGCCCAACATCTTCCCAACAGACTCTTCCCTAATTTGCCTAAGCAATCTCTTCTCATGCTTAATGAGACTCACTATTGAAATTAGCACCACTGCTGAAAAAAGGCTTTTCATAATGTCTATCCTCAATTTTCACTGTTGCTGGTCAAGCCAATTAGTTCTTGCCCTGTCCCTCCTGGCCATGGAAGTAGTTTTCTCCCCTTTCTCTTTAGGTGTATTTATCTAGTTGAAGATTAATGTTTTTTCCATTAAGTTTTCACTTCTCTAGACTAAATAAATCCTAATTCAAAAGATACTGAGCTGTTAAAGGTGTTTTGCTTGTAGTATTTAAGGCTGAATCACACAATCTGATCTAAAGGTTTGTCAAATTAATTGGAAGCCTTCCATTAACATACATCCTAAGCCAGGCAAAACTGTAAATCTCATCCAAGAGATCGAATCTCAGCCAGGAGACATTTCAGGTCTCAGCAAAATGTCATTTAAACGTTGAAAGACATTTCAGATCTGCTTTCCAGAAGGAAGAGCTTTGTTCAATCTTTAATATTTTCAGTTGCTGATCACAATAAAATGATGATTTCTTTTTTTTTTTTTTTTCCCATGGTTGTATGCATTGTGGTTGTGAGGAGTTTGGCTTCTCAGGACTTACCCAGACTCTCAGAGCGTGTTGTGTGCATTCATAAATCAGGCTGAAATATGTTGGAAATGCAAACAGTCAAATCCCGCATAAACATTAACCATTGGTGCATGAAAACATGAAAAGCAAGATCTGAGATTTTTGCCTTTCATGTCCTAGTTGAAAATACAGAGAATTAAAGCCAAAATGTTAACTAAACTGTTTATTCATTTTGTGTGGGATCAGTGTTATGCCAACCACAGAGTGAAGCCGGGTGCCTGCAAGCACAAGGATGTCAAGAACCAGGAGCATGTGGAGGCCACTTGCTCTTTTTAAATGTGCTTTCTGGAGGCTAAAGTTAGGCTCCTTGTTGTCACCTCCTCCACCTTCAGAGAAGACACACCAACCATCACTTGTCAGGTGTTCGCTTTGAATAACTGTCTGACTTTGGTGTTAGATCATTCAGTCTCTTCCTAGTGTGCCTGTCACTACCTGTTCTCTCAGTAGTATGTACTCAACCAACAATCTCAGCACCAACTAAGCATGATGTTGCAAACAAATCCCTTACAAGTGTCAACCTATGTAGTGTGAACTGTGCTGGGAGAGGATAATTCCTGGATTATACCATGTATATACAGACCATGTAGCTCCGAGTGTTCATAACTCTGACGAAACTGCACATCCCTGAGCAACTCCCTTGAAGTGGTGCTTGAGGGCTTTTTTTTTTTTTTTTTTCATGGAAAGAGGATGGATCCATAGCACTTCGGTTTCAAATATATATTCCTTTTTTGGTAAAAAAAAAATTATATGGACTCTATGGGTTCTTGCCATTATGCTGTTCCCAGTGTTGTCATCCAATCTATTTGGCCAGCATCTGGGTTAAAACAAAGCTCAGAAACAAAGTTCTTTTTTGCTTGTCCGTATGCTAAATTTCCTGTGTTTTGGTGTCCTGTTTATCTTTCTATTCTAATTTTGGAGTATGAAGCAGATAACTCAACTCTGTAGTCCTCCTTCCCAGGAACATAATATAAAAATATTTATAACTGGGTATAAATAAACATTGTTTTGTTTCTATATCTCATAGCTAGCAAGTAGATTCATTTTCCAGTTGTTAGTAACAAATCCTCGTGTAGATTGAGACAAAAAAAAGCACTAATTTGGGTTTGCAGGGTATGGGTAAGAAACACAATTTTTCTCATTTCCATTACTTTCTCCTCAGGACTTGCCATAGAAGCCCACAGATACTCTTTGACATCAAGCTGAATTAAGCAGCTAAGAATAACATTCTGCTCACAGTTTTGACATAGGTGTCCTTTAATGTCCGAGACTGAACGCTTGCACCAAATTCCAATTAAATAGCTAAATGAATACGCTCTGGAGATCACTTTCGCTTGACCGATAATTTTATTTTTTTTTTCAATAACTCATCAGCCACGGACAAGCTTTTTTAAGAGGATTGCACTAGAATCTACCTTGAATGGGAAATCAGGCAACTGGGTTGCTGAATTGTCCAATACACTTAAAAAAAACTCAGAGGAAACAACAAATGCATTTCTTGAGACCGACCCACCACTGCCATTCATTTGTGACAAGTTCAGGATAAAAAGAATTGCAGTCCTTTGCTGTCCAGCACCCCTGAACCCAAGAGCAATTTTTTGCACAACTTACGTTAAACGCCTTATGTTACAAGGAGAAGAGATTTTCCTTATTTATTTGTTTTTCTTTACTTTGGTAGTCTTATTTTCATGGGGTTATTTATTTTTTATTTATTTGGCTGTTTATATCTAGCTGGGAAAAACTGAGGCGATATTAAAATTCTCACAGCAGCTTGTATATTTTAGGAGACTTTCTATCTCAGGCTCAAGAACTATAACACAAAAAGCATATTTTAACAAAATCAAGCTTGGCTGAGGAAACTCATTAGTGACCCAGCTGGGTCACTGGGAATGAGATTTTTTTTAATTTCCTAGAATAACACTTGGATTGACTCTTTTGCCCTGAATCACCTGGTACCCCTCCAAGTAGATTTTTTCCTTCGTTCTGAAATAAGTGAATTAGTCACAGGCTGTAATGTAGAAATTAATTGGACTGCTGTTGTTCTAAAGAGCCTGAAAAGTTTGAATGACTGTCATCTGCTTTTTTTGCCTTTTTTTTTTTTTTTTTTTTTTCAGTATTAAGAAACTATAGTTTCAGAGAGATGGCTTCTCTCTTTTCTCCTCTTTCTGTATGAAGACTGAGAGGGCTGTATTTTGTCCTCAGACATGCTGAGTCTATGAAAGTTTCCTGAGTGTGTATGTGTGACTACACAGAATAGAGATAATGTGGGTTTTGCACAGTTGCAGTCAGATGAGTGCTGCCTGGTAACCTCAGAGGCTGCAAAAGAACCCATCTACTGGGATGGGGATGAAGTCTCTTCTGATTTTAGTAGAGGTTTCATATGACTTCTTGCTTTCTTTCTTCTTTTCCCTCCCTCTCATCCCTGCTTCTTGAAAACCATGCAGGTAAATTCCTGGTACATGTCAAGATCCTTTTACTCCTTGCCTTATCTCCCTCATCACTTCTGCTTATTGATCTTTAATTTAGGCACTGAGTAAAATTAGGCACTCTGTACAAAGACTGACTTTTCTTCCATGACTGACAAGTTGCTAGCACAAAAGGACTCCCATCTGAGGGCTCCTCGTTTGATGAAGTTACCTGTTTACAAAGGTTTATACACAGGTTCATCTAGTGATGTTGAGGTGTTTCTGAAGCATTTGGCATTAGTTACCACCATCTTCCATAGCTAAGCCCAGATTCAAGCAGAGCTTTTTTCATGAGATATGATGAAAACTGTTACACTGATGAGAGGGATCCATTCTCCCACAAAAAGAGGTGGCAGGGAGCATGACTTAATGTGGCAAAGCCAGACCTTCTTTAGGGCAACGGAGCTGGGGCAGGGTCTGGAGCACAGGTCTGCTGGGGAGCGGCTGGGGGAACTGGGGGGGTTCAGTCTGGAGCAGAGGAGGCTGAGGGGAGACCTCCTGGCCCTCTGCAACTCCCTGCCAGGAGGGGGCAGAGAGGGGGGATGAGTCTCTGGAGCCAAGGCCCCAGCGCCAGGCCCCGAGGGAATGGCCTCAAGCTGCCCAGGGCAGGGTCAGGCTGGCTCTGAGGAAGGATTTCTGTGCAGAAGGGGCTGTTGGGCGTTGGAATGGGCTGCCCAGGGCAGGGGGGAGTCCCCGGGATCCCTGGAGGGGTTGAAGAGTCGGGCTGAGCCAGCGCTGAGGGATCTGGGGGAGTTGGGAACGGTCAGGGGGAGGGTCAATGGTTGGATTGGAGGAGCTTCAAGGGCTTTTCCAACCGAGATGATTCTGTGATTCTTTCCAAACTGCTGGATCCTGCCATCCCTAGTTGCAGGCTCAGAAAGCCAACTGTGAAGCCCAGTTGCAGGAGGGTGGCCAAAACCTCTTGCTTCAGTTTTCTTTTCAAGTTCCTGGGCAGCTTGGGCAGCGTGCATTTGAAAGCTGCACACTGTGCATATAGAGTAAACACTTGATCCGAGCCTTGCCAGTGTGAAACAAGTCTTCTTTGTTTCATAAAAGTTCAGTGGATTTCTCTAAGGAATGCATTGTTGAGGAAGACAAGTGGACTACTCTCTGCCAACACTGCAAGGATTAATCCAGGCGTCACATGAGATTCCTCCTGAAGGCTGTGAAATATGACAGCTGGGATGACACTGACAGATCAAGCTGAAAATTAACTGTTTGAAATACAGACTAGAATTGGAGGGGTTTCTGGCATTGCGTTCTGAAAAAAAACACACCATTTTGTCTCCTAGCAGATAAGGCAGTCCATCGCCCCAGTAACGCTTAGAGCTGCAAGTGCTCTGGTGCCCAGGGCCTGTCTGTGTGAGCCGTGGGAGCCAGCTCGTGGTACCCCTGCCCAGAGGGGTGCCCCAGAATAGGCTTTCCTTGCTGGGACTCGATCTGTCCAGGCTCCTGGACAGCACAAGCAGCCCAGAGCAGGAGGTGTTGCAAATCCCTGCAACCCTCAGCCCACAGAGCCATCCCAATGGACCCCAGACAGAGCCACCACCATGGATGTGGGCTGGGGGGTCTGGTCTGTGAGGGGATGGAGGAACACAACCACCCTAGCTCAACTTCAGGGCAGTGGAGAAACTGAGAGGCGAAAAAAGCCTGCCATCATTTTTTGCTTGACATCACTAATTTTCTCCCTGGCTGCATGCAGCTCGTTCCTCTTGGGCCACTGGCTGCCATCAGATGTGCCAAGGGGAGGGTTTAATCTCTGGTCCCATAGAAGAGAAAGGTTCCAAACAATAATTAAGGCAACCAAAAAAATCAAGGTATTATAAACAAACTCTTGCCAAAAAAAATTAAGAGAATGTTTTTAGAAGTTAAAACTATCTCCATTGTATGAAAAAGCTAACTTAAAAAAAAAAAAAAAAAAAGAAAAGAAAAGAAAATAAATAAGGCTGGTCAAACTGCAGAGCACACCCCTTTAAATCCACATGCTTATAAATTCTGAAACATGTTTTATCAGCATTATAGGGAACCTGGTTCATGTGAGTTCCATGTTGACTGCCCTTCAGATGCTGCTACTGCTGCACGGGGATGTCTGCAGTGTCCAGGTACTGTGTCTTTGTTATTCAGCACTGCCTTTCCCTCTTGCGTTTTCTTCTAAAATCAATACTGGCAAATTTTGTAACCTGTACCAAAGCCCACTCAAACCAATAGCCATCATGGGTGTTTAGTGGGCTCGAGGACTCAAGATGCAACTGAAGATTTTAATTATTTCTTTTAATGTAATGTAGAAAGCATATATATGGAACTGTGTTCTAATGCTTTGTAGGAAAACATACACAATGATAAGTAAGTAATTTTCTTTAGTGCACTGGAGAGTCTTGGACAAAAATATAATAACACACTGATAAGGGATCCTACCAAGCAAGTCAGAGTATTTGGTAAAAGCATGGTGAGCTGCATATGTGTAGCAGGTTAGTCACAGCCTAGAGGTTAGACACAGCCTAGGTCTGAATTACTCCTTTGGGTACACCAGTGTCAGCAGATCTCTTCCTTATAGCGAGGTGTTTGTCTGTGACACGGTTTCTGTGAGCTTTGGGAATAATATTAGTCAGTGTGGGTAATAAACGGGAAGTAGTTGAGAGCCAAGGGCTACCACGGTGGTCTTCACCGTGCAGATCTTCAGCTAGGAGCCACGCAGTATGCATGCACCCAGGGCAAAAGTAACCCCTGAGGGGCCACATGCATTCAATTTTCATTCAGTAAATGAAACACTGATGGCAGTGACCTTCTGCTACACTGTTCTCAGCACTGGCTTCCTTGTCAAGTCCATTGCTAGCCAGACAAAACACAATATAATGTGCTGAAGTCCCCACTAGATGATGACAGCATTGTATCAGTGTAACGCTGACTTTATGCAGCTGCCATAAGGACACTCACATGCCTCACCCTTGGAAGGTGCTTTAAAATCAGGCCCCAAACTACAGGAACTGAAGTCTGGTGCACAGCAGAGCTTAGAGCACACTTCCTTGCTGAGGGACTCCTTAAAAATCTGTTGTAAAGCATTGCCTCCAAAAGCCTGGCACTGCAGGGGTCACTAAAAACACATCAGTTACCCTAAATAGTTGATCTAATTTCTTTTTGTCTTCCACAGGCTTGCCCCTAGGGCTAGTGAATGGGTAGAACAGATGTTCTGCACCTCTGGAAGAAGCTCTTTTTGGTGATGGCACAGGAGAAATCCTCCTGGAGGAGGTGCAGCGCCGAGTGGGTGAAGCTCTCCTCTGGCAGTGCTCCCATAACAGATGGCTCATCAGTAGCTCTTTCCATCAGGAAAATGCCAGTGTCATCTGTGCAGATAACGCCTGGTTTACTGACGTCAGTGATCAATAGCATGCTATATACACCTGCTGCCTTGATATTCTGGTGCTCAGAGACAGGGAACTAAACCACCAAAATCATTATCAAGCTCTTCAGGACATCCCAAACTATTCCCCTGTATTTCAGCAGATACTTCTTGAGAGTGTAGTATAACCCACACACTAGCCTCTGCATTCAAAGTCTTCAAATAATAAACTGTAAGGAGCAGGACAGTTACATTTTATTTTATTTTTTTGTAGAGCATAATGCCCTTCAGAGGTTTATCCATCTTACCATTCCTGTTGCTTCCTAACTAAAAAATTATTTCAACTGATTGTTCATAAGAATCATAAACCAACTAGAAATTTCCTTATGTGATGTAGAAAAGCATCTTTCATGAAACATATTACTGTATATTTGCAAAATATATGCTACTACGTATTTTAAAAATATAAATAACCTTATAAGGACAAAATTACTGAGAGTTGCTTTGCATTTTTTTTGTTTTGTTTTGGTTTGGTTTTTTTTCCCTAGCAGTGTAGGTAAAGAGATAATTTCTGTTCATTTTGGTTTAGTGCAAGTTAGCTCTTTACTTACTTTTTTTTTTTTTTTTTTAGCTTCTTTACTGTCTGAAGTTTCCAGTAATTTTAATCTCATATATATCCTTATTGATTTTACTGATGAAGTAAATTTTGCCTAATATAGTCATTTAGTACCAGTATACTGTTTATGAAGAGGAGTAAATATAAATCCTTTTGTCACAATGAGATTTTAATTTATGAATCCCAAATATTTCAGAATATGCACCCCTGTGAAATTTTGACAGTATCATATATTTTTCCCAACCTTTTGTGTTAGGAATATGCCATATCTTCCAGTTTTTAATGAATTCATTTCGTTTTTGTCCAGTCTCTTGTCTCTGATTACCAGAAGTTCTTGTTCTTGTCTTCAATTTGCAACAGCCAACTAAAGACCTGGCAATATGGAAGTATCACTCACAAATACCACTGTCTTTTTTGGCCTTCCAAAGACTTGTCCCTGATGCTCGTGAACGGGAGGAACAGATGTGGGGGCCATGTCGAAGTCCATTACCAGGGCAGCTGGGCCACTGTCTACCGTGACTCTTGGGACCTGAGGGAAGCCCAGGTCACCTGCAGCCAGCTGGGGTGTGGCAGGGCAGTTTCTACCCCTGGAAATGCCAATTTTAGTCAAGGCTCAGGAGAGATCCTTCTTCACGCTGTGCACTGCAACGGGAACAGGACTTATATCTTGGAGCGCCCCAGAGGTCTGTACACAACTGGAAGACATCAGTGCCGTTTGCTCAGGTGCATTTTATGTAAGTCTGACTTTGCAGAGCTAAATGTCAGTATAAAAACCTCTGTTGCAAAAACCTACTGCTTTATTTCCTCCTGTACTGACCTTTTGTTCACCCCATACTCAATGCTCCATTGCACACCTGGCTCACAGCCTGGCAGTGGAGTGGTGCAAAGTCACGGCCAGGCAAAGCGCAGGCGAGAGCCCTGCTACATAGATATTTTGGTCTAGGGTAAAATTGAAACGGCCAAAGGCATTTCCATGAAAACTGGATAAAACAGTCCAAGAGAATTACCAGGTGAAGTAAAACTGCTCAGCCATTAATCTCCTAATATTTCCCACTCCCCCCATCACATGGTAGTTCCTTTGGTGTTTGGTTATTTTGCAACTGGCATGTCAGCAAATAGAGCCATCCCAGGGAGAAATGCCTGCGTGGATGCAGAGAGTGGATCTGGATTGATTTTTGAGTCATCTGGCGAGGCATATCTTCAAGAATTTTAACACAGAGATGTCATTGTGCTAGAGGTGAAATAAGCAGTGGCCTCATGCAACAGGGAGCGACAGCCTGTCTGGACACTGATAAACTGAACTCTTTGTAAGCAAACTGTCCTCATCCTTTACTAGTTAATAGTAATAGTATCACCTATGCTGCACTGAACTGTTCATGGTAACAACAGGCCTACAAGAAAATTAGTACCCTGAATTTATACACTGTGAGACACCCCTGGACTTCACATGAGAGTCATTGATGTCCTCAGAGAACAGCCTAGACCTAGCTTTTCTCTTCCCACTGCAGCCTACCTGAGTTTCCTCGTTAACCGGAGTCTTCTGAAAGCCAGCAAGCAATCATTAAATGAGACACTTTGGCCACCACTGCTCTTTCAGTTTCTCGCAATATTTCTACCTTCCAGTAACATTTCCTCTGTAGTACTCAAACTTTACCAAATCAAGTCTCTTGTTTTTATTTTTTTACCTTGGGTTGTTTTGTTTTGTTTTTTTTTCTCTAGTGACTACACTGTCTAGTTTATACAATTTTTTTATCACTAACACTTTAAAAATCCGTATTTTCCCCTACAGTCATCAGCTGATGCAGTTCAGAACTGGTCGAACTTCTGTCGTAGACCTGTGTAACTGTTGTGATGCAAGGTGCATTAATCTGCTTTTTACTCTTTCAGTAATATTTTCAGCATAATGTGCACCATAACATTTCATTGACAGATGTAGTTGTTAGAGCAGTGACTGAAAACTCCACCGAGGGGTCACCTACTGTTTTTTCATTCACAGCTTACACAGGATCTGAAGTGACAGGCAAACCTCTGAATTTGTGCCATTGCCTTTAATATCAACATGTTTTAATGTTATAGAACTTGGTTTTTCCTCTTACGTCCAAGCCACTGAGGACTCATGCAAGGAAGAAAGTTTTCCTAATCAATTGAAGTAGTTAACCTGATTGTTTCCTGTTGTTTATTTTCTCTACTAATTCATCTTCCTTATTTTGTTAATTACTCTTTCCATCATCTTTCATTAGTAACTAATAAATCAAAGCTAGGACAGCATCAGTTCTATTTATCATTATTATTTCCAGTAAATATGTATCAAGATTTGATGCAGCTTTGCACCTACAACTGGTATATTCAGCTACCTTATGAATCCAGACCCAGAGCATTGCTACATTAATTTCCTGAGGAAAATCAAAGTGCCAGACCCATTCCCTCTGCTCTCTCGGAGGTGCCACTGAGGCTGATGGATGGCAGGAACCATGCACGGATCCTGCTGAAGTCTTCTACTAGGGCTCTAAAACTGCATTAAAAAATCCTTGAGTTTTATGCAGGCACAACTCCCAGTGTTTTCTCCAGAGAAGCATTTGTGAGTTTCCCTAATCAATTTTTTTCATTCATTGAACACTATTCATGAGGAGTATCAGGAGCCAATTAATCAAAACCAGTGGAAACATTGGCTCAGGATACTTCTTTCTCCTCTTCTGTGATTTGAGCTTTGATTACTTTAATAAGGGATTGAATTGGGTTGGGGTTTCGTCATTTATGTGCTGGGTTTTGTGTTGTCTCTGTGCACTTTTTAATAAGTAATGTATTGATTATTCTTATGTAGAGATGTCTCTGAATCAAAATCCTATGAAATTGTTACAGTCTCCCCAGATTCTCAGGAGCTAAAGCTCTAAATAGAAATGTAGTTTTCATAAAGGGATCTTAATTCTTGAAAGAATTAGACTTTGGGATACAGGTACCATTTGGTCAGACTGTGCATGTCAATCGCCATTTCTTATTGCAGTGATTTTACTATCAAAATCTACTTAAAAGAAATTTAAAGGCCGTATTAGTCACACCTGACTCCCTGACACCCCCGATGCACTAGAAGGCCACTTTTGTTTTTGTAATAACAAATGCTTAAAGGGTGCTGGAGACAGTCACCAGCACTGGTGGTACCCTGAGTGACCCCTGCCCCTGGTACCTGCTGAGATCCAAGGGATTTGCTAGAAGCTGAGAAAACCTCTTTATTAAGACTGTACCATTGGCCACGTGAACATGAAAAGCCGGAAAAACTGCAAGAATGCAGCATGTGCCAAGATAAGCACCCTGTGTTGACACAAAGCCTTAGCTGGGTAACAGGATGAAATGACCTGTCCTACTGTGTGCAGAGATCACTGATACCCATTTACATTGGCATAGCCCTCATCTCTGAGGAAGATTTTCCCTTGCAGGATTCACAGGGATGGACTGGGGTTTCCAGAGGCTGCATGGTGACATCCTTACCCCAAGGCAATTCTCCTCTGGGACAAGGAATCCAGACCCAGCACTCGAAATTCAGTTTTGTCCACAGAAGATGGCTTCCCATGTAAAGTTTTCACTTTGCCTTACCAATAAATGCAGGGAATCTGTTTGAAGGTTATTTGGGATGTGATTTATTTCACCTGGGCTTTGCCCTTTTCTCTGCACGTTCTTCAGTGTGCAACAATACCTTTCATTTCAGAATGGGGGCCCCAACATCAGAAGGACACGGACCTGCTCGAGCAGGTCCAGGGGAGGCCACAAAGATGCTCGGGGCTGGAGCACCCCCTGTGAGGGCAGGCTGAGAGAGTTGGGGGGTTCAGACCTTAGAGCGGCCTCCCAGGGCTGAAAGGGAGTAGGGATAGGACAAGGGGTCATGGTTTTGAACTGAAAGAGGGTAGACTTAGATTAGGTATGAGGAAGAAATTCTTCCCTGTGAGGGGGGTGAGGCCCTGGCACAGGCTGCCCAGAGAAGCTGTGGCTGCCCCCTCCCTGGAAGGGTTCAAGGCCAGGTTGGACGGGGCTTTGGGCAACCTGGGCTAGTGGAAGGTGGCCCTGCCCAGGGCGGGGGGTCAGGACTGGATGGTCTTGAAGGTCCCCTCCAACCCAAACCATTCTGTGATTCTACAACTCCATGAACTTATTGGGGTTGAATTTAGTGGAATGGCTGGCAGAGAGAAAACCTGAAAAAAACAACACATTGAAAGAATACACAATTATAATTGAGAATATGTCTGGACAGCGAAGCAACAAATATTAAGGCACTACACAGCTTCACACAGAGATGGCATGGGTAACAGCAGTGCTGAATATTTATCATGGGCCATAATGGGAGTCAGTAACCAGTCACACACCCAGGGTCTCCAAACCTCAACAGAATATTGCATTTCCAAATGTACATCTTACCACCAAGTTACACTGTAGCTATTCATCACCCTTTGTTGCACACTTATTGCACCCAGCCCACTGCTCACAACAGGCATGCAGAAATATGTGTGTACACAGGACAAGGACTCCTGTTATCAGGTAAATCTGCTGCCCCTGAGGTGGCAGGGATTGGGGCTGGGAGATGTAGGAAAAAAGTCAGTCTTTGGCTCCTCTGTTTGCTCACTTTTTCTTGTGCATCTTTTCCACCTTGCCACTCTTTGGCAATGTATTATTTCATTCCTATGTTTATTTCCAAAGTAGAAAAAATAAGGAGCCTTCATTTACATGTACATCTTGAGGCCTCAAAAGTTCCTTTGAAGTTAATCCTTCTTCTCTGGTTTTAGAAGGTAAAACTAATGAAACAAAGCATGACATTTCTTCTGAAACGAATGTTTTGGCTTGTCCTTATTATATTGAACTGAATCATTTTTCATCATACTTCAAAATACACTATTTTTCAAGCAGCTAAGCAGGTCCTTAGCAAAGGTGTTTCATGACCTGAGAGAGTATTTCCCTTGTCTCTCCAGGTCAGCCCTGAAGGAGATGAGTTACTTGTGTAGGGATCCAGGCTTTGTCACTCTGGCCCCTCAGCCCCACTAGCTGAGACCTGCCCGGGCTGTTTCTGTGTTCTGGCACTGCAAACACCTCCACCATGGCAGCAAACTAGACATGGCCATTATCAGACCCTTGGGAAGGCAATGGGTGCAGCAAAAATCAGGATTTGTTGTGTAAGAAATCTGGACAGTGCAGTAAGTATATTTAAAGAAGTCACAAATACATTACTATAGCAAAGAAAAAAGTGCACCATTTTGTGAGTTCACACACACTAGTAATTTTTTTGGGGGAAGAAGAGATACAAATAAGTATTTATAGAAGAAATACATGTATAGGAGAAAGGCAGTCAGCCCTTGTTTATTCCTTCAAAGATACTTCAGTGAAATCCTTTATAAATATTAGAAACGAGAGCTATCAGGTGTCAAGGTTTATGTGATAACGAGGGAAGATGAAATAGATGGATGCCTGAGGTGGGCTCGAGTTTCTCCCAATCTCCATTTGGGCACAGACATATCCTCTGACCTCGGCAGCAGGTAGGTGAGGAGTGGAAACCACAGTCCTGCTGTTTGTAGCTGTCTCTGTTGCATATTTTTATTTTCACGTCTGCTTGTTTTTAAAGGTATTCACTGAAGTGGAGGCCTCTTTATGGACCCTACCAAGGCCCTGTGTTGTTAGACCATCTTTACGGACCCTACAAACACAGTGTTAGACCATCTTACCCAGAAAGATGCTCGTCCCCAAGGACAGTGCCTCGCTGCCCTCCAGTGGCAAGAGCCTCCAGAACAGCCTCGAATTTTCATTTTCTCATCGCTTTTAGCCCTTTAAACTACGTTAGACCCTTATGGAAATTACAACACTAATTTTCCATGAAAATTAGATGTTTAAACGCCTTTGGTGAGCTTACTTTTTTTTGCAAATGCTGGAAAAATTGCCCACCCAGAGCTGCAGAGCAGAATGACTTCCCGGAGAGCCTGTCCCTTAGCAGAAGGTGTTCTATGAGAATATGTCCCATAAACACACCCATAGCTCTGTCTGTCTACACACACGTATAGCCCATACTTTACGAATGCTATTTCCCCACTATTCAGATCCTAGATCGCACCACACAAAATACACACTGAAATTCATACGTAGTTAGAAAAAGCTGGAAAAAAAATCTTTTTCCAGTGAGGGGTAGTTTTGCAAGTGCATAAAACTCAACCTCCAACATAAAACTGTTTCACTACAGACAAATGCGGTTAGTTTTCTATGAGCGATTTTTGACAGATTTCTTTAAGAAGATGTTCTGGGAAACAGCTTTGCTACTCCAAGACCACAAAGGTCATCCCTAATTGTCATCACTGCTGGTTTCTGCCTCGCAGGATTAGTCTGCTTGCTTAGCTTTGGGCTGAAAGCTTACCACCTCCCTTCTCATGCCACCTTCAATGTCTGTGACAGGAGCTGCAGTGTCTGACGTGGAGGCTGGTCATTCTTTGTCACTTATCACTACAGATTAGCTGTTCAAACCTTCTGTCCCTGCTAGCATTCCCACCTACCACCGTTACTTCTTAGATATGGTGTAAAACAGCCTGAGGCGAGATCCAGCTTCACTAGGCAAGAGGTAGGTAGAAAAGTTCTCAGCTCTCCGCAGATTTGCTGAGACTAATGTCTTCTTTAGGACCTGTTTTATAAAAGACACTGGGGAATGCTGAAAAAGCAAATTTTGACACTTCTTCATATTCAAGTTATTTGTATTCAGCCATGTTCCCCATATTTTCCTATCCCTTTATTAAGGATCCAAATAGAGGTGCATTGAAATACGACTAAGAGTTTAGTTTCTAAATATATTACATGTCTACAACCAGATAATGTGAATTATGTCCCCACTTTCCATTATCACCCATGCTCCTGCTGCATGGGGTTTCTTGGACAAGTAGCTTTACTGCTGAGCACAGCTCGGCTGAGTCACCCAACTGAAACATCAGCTATTTCTACAGAACTCTACACTTCCTAGAGAGAATATTATTAAAAGTCCAGCAGCAGCCAAATAAATACTTTCATTATGAGGTGGATATGAAGTGCATTGAAATGGCACAAACATATCAGACTTCTGTGTCTTCTATGTGACATTGTTTAGATCCAAACCCGTAAATGCAGAGCACTTAGATCGGGGTCGAATCACAAGATATAATGAATTTGTTAGTCATTGCTTTGAGAATAAAATCTTAATGAGATTTCTGTTGGAGTTTTGTTTCTAAATTTCTTTTTCAGTCAAAAGTGAAAAAATGTTTGTATAAAACAGTTTAATTGCTGTCAGGAAAGAAAACTGGTACATACTGTAGTGTTCAGGCCCAACTTAAAGCTACATGATAGAAGTATATTGATATCGATCTACTATAAACCCACTTAGTCACTTCAGAAAATGACAACGAATTTAAGTAATACAGACACGTGGAACTAGGAGTTTAGGTGTTTGACATGACTGGTTTTGCTCAGGAAGATACTGTGAAGGTAAGAACATGAATATCTAGATAGATATCACACATTATACTGTGCTAAGAAAGTAAGAAAAGCATTTGCGGAAAGAAAGAATTTGTGTTCATTTTTAAATCAGCTAAGAAAATTTAGCTTTGCTTTTTTTCTCTCTCTAGCTTTTCGTCTTCTCCCTGACAGTACAGAGTGAGACAGAGCTGGAGGCATCCTCTGGGGTATCAGAGGCCACAGTGGTGTTGACAGCACCACCTCATGCCAGGGAGAAAACTGCATAGCTGGAGGGATCCTGTTGGATCCGTGGCTTTGCTAGAGGCAAATATTTTCCAGCTGGTCTTTCTAGATGGAATTCCCTTTTTTCATGCAAGTCACTTAATCTGAAAAGATACCATGAAAACAGGTGGCAAAGGGTGATCTCCAGCGTGGCCTGTTGTATATTTCCTTGTCATGATGACTTTTTTTCATGTTTTCTCCCAATCCTTTATTAATTTGTATTTATACTGGCACTACAGTATCTTCTGGCTCTCCTCCTATGATCGCATATCTCCTGCCACTAGAATAAAAACCTGATTCTAGTTTCTCCCTTTCACCTGAAAAATATATTGTAGTTCGATTCTTTTGTGCAACATCTCACAGATCCAAAAGCATGTCTCACAGGCCCTAACGGACAAAGGCTCCACTTCCTTAGGCTCCGTGCCATCTATGTTTATGAGGGATGCAACACACAGGACTATCAGATGGCATGTGTACTTTTGTCCTTTGAAGACAAGGAGAAAATCTCAGTCTAGTTTGATCAGAAACACACCAGCTGTGAAACTGGTGATGGAGAGCAGGGCCTGTATTAGTGGAATTCATCTTGTCCAGCATTTATGGTTACTGTAATGTAGGGAAGGTGACTAATTCCCTTCACAACCTCCTGGCTCATGAAGGTCATTTGGATTTTCCCTGCTGGGCTCCATCAGTGCTCATCATTCTCTGAGGGATCTCATCAAATCAGTGCAGATCGCTCCATAGTGCCTCATGACTTCAAGTCTATACTGGTCTTCCCCAGCACAGGGTATGGCAATTGGTCATGCTTCTCTGTTTTTACACACAGATTCCTTGACTTGTTTACCTTAATTAGGCACCTTCTGGCCCTATCTTGCTCCATTTCCTTCGTTGTTGTAGTTTAGCCCTACTTATTTACCCCCCAAAACAGTTCTTCCCACCCAACCATGCCTTGGCCAATATCTCTTACAGACATTTTATTGCTCTGTAGGCTGCAAGTGAGAGAAAGATAACTGCAGATCTGAGACATGATAGAGGGATTTAGTCCCACATTAAAGAGGAGTCAGAGAAATATGAAAAAGCATAGAAACTGCTTCTTACAGGAATAATCTGTAGCAGACAGAGAGAATTTGGTCGAGCCTTTGCTGACATTTTTAGGATGTTAATCTTCTCTTGGCACAATTCTCGCACGAGTTTAATCTGGTTTATTATGGTTGTAAATTGAAAACCAATTTAGCTGGTGGTATGAGAATCCTTACCAAACAGCCTAATCTCCAAAAGTAAATCACTGCTTCCTGGAACAACCACATCATCAACACACGGCCAAAAAGGTGCCTGGGGAGTGTTTGGGAAGACCTTGGTAGCCAGTCCGGAACAGCACCGTGATCTGGATCTACTTATCCGGATGTCTGGATGTACCCTGTGAAATGAAAATACTCAGTAAATCACTTCCTTGGCATTGATCTGGAAGTTCAGGAAGAAAGATCAAATTGCACAGCACACACCTTTGATGCAGACCAGAACTCAATTAGTATAAATTCTGAAACTGCATTGGGTTAGAACACACAACTGCAATGAAAATGGGCCCTCCAGTGAGTCTCACTTGGTTGCTGCTAAGTGCTACTCTTCTATCTGAACCAGGTACTGTATCTAAATTTTTTTCAAGCTTGTGGGGAAATGTTACAGACAGAATTAGTTACTGACAGACTGCCTTGCTGGGAAGTGTGGCAAAGAGTCTCCTAGAATATTGCTGACAAGATTTGTACCATAAAATTGTTGGTTTAATTTATCTTCTAATTCAGTGATCTGGATCAAGCCCATAGTTTAAATTCCCAAACTGGAGGTGCTAAAGAATATTTTCTCTGTTTCTCTTCTGTGAGAGCATAATTTGGGGAAGTTGTTCTCTAAACATCCTTCTTCCAATATTCTAGTTTTTAATTTAAATTCTTCTATAATGTACATTTAAAAACGTAGAGGAAGAGAGAAAAAGAAACACAGAACAGCCTGCCAGACAACAGGTGGAAATATATTTTACTGCAGTGCTATGTTCCTTCAAACTTCAAGCAATAATAACCCCAAACCTTCCTTATGATCTTGGCAGTTTGAATGAGATACTTTGATCTTTAATTATCAGTGTGAACACCACAAATAAAGTCTTGTCAATCCCTTACAAAAAGAGATAATTACATGGAGTCTAGATTAAGGGATTTGTTATATTATTTATAAGACAAGAGCAAAGGCCATCCAGAGGGAGGTGCAGTATCAAAGAGGACTAAGCTTCATTTCAAGAACTTGGTCAAATCCCAGCACTTCAGCAAGCCTATAATCTTTGTCCTTATTTCAGAGGTTCACTTTTGTCTTTGATTTGACTCAATGTAGACTGGAATAACTTTGACTGGAAAAATCACTTGGGATCCTGTCTTGCAAACCCAGGACTTTAGCATCACTAAAGTAAAAGTCTGTGAAAGTGACTGTCTGAAAGTCAAATGCCAATTTGAAAGAAAAAAAAAAATATCCCCACATGAAATTTCTCCTGATTTTAGTGACTGAATCAGGCACAGATCTCCAGAGCATGCTGATTCTGAAAAAGCAAGGATATTATTTCAAAAAAACTGCCATTTGAAAACATTGCTTCAACCCCTAGCAGCCTAAATCCTTTTTCCTTTCAGTGAATATAAGTAGATTTTCAGACATGACTAAACCTACAGATTATAAAACCACACTGTCAGACCCCAGGTTTGCATCCTGGTTTGGAAGATTATTTCATCCCCTGGTACCAGAACCATGATGCCATGGTCTGCTTTAATCGAACATACATTTTTAAATACCTTAAGCAGTATGTAGTATATTCATCACTGCAGAGTTAGACAAAGTTGGGCTTCCCATACAGACCTGAGCAGGCATTTGCAAAGATTTAAGCTAACAGGATGGGCTGTCAGCCAAAACAACTGTCATGTTCTGCACGGACAAATGGTCCACAGCCTCCCCTGCTATTGTGGTAATCACGTATGGCGAAGGTAAGTAACCCTTTCCACCACCTTGGTAAAATTCAGCAAAGCTCAGCTCCCAGAAGCCCATGTCTTCACTAGGGTGAAGGACGTACACAAGGATTTCTGGGGTCATATCCCTTTGCTCTTTGTGCTGCCATGAAATAAGATCCTCTAGAGTCATCTTCCACTGAACTATGAGAAAATGAGCTTGTCTGTCCCGTCACAGGGAGGAACTGCAGGATTGCTTTGAAAACACCCCACATACCAACATGTACCATATCTAACTCTGCATCAACACATACCGGGTACTCACAACAAAACATAAAACATACCTAGAATTGTAATATGTTACATCAATGCTAATATGTTTTCTTATCTGCCACAGCAAGTGCATGGTGGAACTCACCAGGAAGCTCAGCAACTGGAGGTGAAAACTTACTGTGGCAATTTTCAAAGTGGATAAAAGACAAATTTAAACCCAAAGGTAAGAGGGTGAGACATGCTCCTGAGTGTGAACATACCAAGCACACCTGTAGAGTTACAGGAGGCAGCTCTGGGCTAGCTGGTTTTCTCACCAGCACAGCCAACGACAACCTACCCCCAGAGACCAGGTCCTGTACGCAGCAGAGCCGTGTGAACAGGGCTGAATTAACCACACTGATCTGGGCTCTGCTGTCCAGCTCCCTGCCCTGGACTGCTTTGTGCACTGCAGGCATTTCCCAGTAAGCCCAGGGTACTGGGGACACAGAAACCCTGGGCAGTCCACCCCTGCAGAGATGGGGATGCAAGCTTAGATGTAAGAATTTTAGATATACTTGAAATAAACAAATTGAGACGTTTACTTGTTAATTTTTGCTTTTGTTTCAGAAAATCCACAACTGCGACTGGTATCTGGAGAGGACCGATGTGCCGGGAGGGTTGAAGTTTACCACAAAGGCAAATGGGGGACAGTCTGTGATGATCACTTCGGTATGAACAGTGGCAGTGTTGTTTGCAGACAGCTTGATTGTGGTCAGATTGTCTCTGTCCTGGGACAGTCTTATTTTGGCCCTGGGAAAGGAGACATCCACCTGGATGATGTGGAGTGTAAAGGAACTGAATCTCACCTTTGGGACTGCCAGCACGGCACCTGGAGCTCACATAACTGTGGACACCATGAGGATGTCAGCGTCATCTGTTCAGGTAAAAAAAAAAAGTTATGCACTCTTAAAAATCTCTTTGGATTTTCCTGTTGACCATAAATGCAAGAAACATCAGAGCAGAGCTCGGAAATCAGACTAGAGCTGAAATGTGTGCGTGTGGAGGCTCCTCGTGTTTAGGCTGCTCTGTATGACTGAGGAACAAAAGGTGTCCTGGACAAAATACCAAGTGTAGCACAAGCATTGAGTATGAAAATGGTGAAAAGAGGGTAGTTCAGACCCACTTTAGTCCGCATCTGATTACGGGCTGTTCCCAAGATAAGGAAGGTAACACGTTAAGAGGAGATAGAAGCACATCCAGATGTGAAACAGGCATGTATGAATTAGAAATAAAAACTAATACTCGTGTCATAAACATAAGTGAAATCAAAGACTGCATAGCTAGAAGCAGCCTATTTGGAAGCAATATAAATAACTGCACAATAAAAGTAAATTTTTGCTTTTTTTTTTAATGTTCAGAAGTGTGGCACGCTCCACGGTTGCACCATCAGGTAGGGCAGGGGGGTTGAGATGTAAGTCCATTGGCTCTTCACAGTCTTCTGAAATGCTCAGAGTCTAATTTTTTAACTCAAAAATCATGTGATTACAGCTCCTTGGCAGATGGTATTCTAGAAAGGTACCTGAATAACTAGTTATTGCTCCAAATTACTATTTATTCACCCACTGTAACATTATTTCTGTTCTTCGGATTGCTCATAGGAACTGTATTTGCTACTCGTCTACTAATAATTAGGGAAAACATAAAGCAAGTCTTAACATTCCAGGTCTAAGTTTCTGAATCCTTTTTTTTTTTTCCTGTTCCTGAAATAATCATAGCACCCTGGAAACCCTACAGACTTTACTCACATTTCCTGGGGTTTTTAAACGTTGAGTTAATTATGCTCTTCGTAATACAGACACAGACGAATGGGTGCTAAAATGTAGTTTTCTACTATATGTAGCACAGGAGGTTGGTTCCCAAAATCTTTTCTCAAAACCTGAACCCGCAAAACCACGTTGTAGTAGCCCTGAAGTGTCGCAGCATATTCTGCACATTATTTCTGCCCTTGATGGCACCACTGGCAAATATTTCTGAAGTTCATTTAGAACTGCCATTAATCAACAGAAATCTCACTCACTCTACCAGAAGTGAAGGTCTGGTGCACTAACCCAGTGCTGCATAAAACCTGATCATTAAATTACTTTACCAGCGTTTCAGTTCTCATGACCATTCTTACAGTTCTCTAATAATTTACTTCTTCTGACTTCCAGCAACTTCAAAGAAGCCCCAAACTTCCACTTCTGCACCAACATTTTCCACAGACAGCACTGTTGTGACATCTACCACAGAACCCCTGACATTTGCTAGAAAAGGCAAGGGAAAAAACAAAACTGCAAATGTCACGTGTGGAAATTTTGAGCCATATACACAATTCGTTTAGAGCAGACAGGAGGAACACTGGAAATTCAGTAAAAATATTTAATAACTCTGCATGTAATTAGCCTTGGAAGAGCCAGTGGCCAACACTATCTTTATTTTCATAGGCCAGTGGCCAACACTATCTTCATTTTCATAGGAAAATGTGGTTGGAGGGATAATGGGTATGTGATTAAGCCCATATGCATGCACAATTATCAAGACTGTATGTATGTATGGTGAGATCTTTACAATCAGTTCATCTGGGGCACTCTTACCTGGATATTTTCTTCACCTTCAATTCCTTTAATAATCTTGCTTAATTATTCCTGGTTCTTAAGTTAGTGCAAAGATTGAATGGAAGTGAGGTGTGTTTATACCCTGCTGAGAGGTGCACCAGTTGCATCAGTCTCCCAAGTTCACTTATAATTACTACTTGGAAGATGTTCTTCTGAGCCACATTAGCACAAAGTCCCGGGAACTGACTTTCTTTTCCATGAAGCCTAAAGTATTAATGATTTTACAGATCCTCAAAATGTCTTTTCTTTTACATGGTGATGATTTTGTTTAGTAACATATTTCCCTGCCCCCTGACCACCTCTGCAGATTCCTCCTCTGCACCCAGCTCAAGCACAACTGCGGCCGAGACATCATCTGCTCCAGGGACACTGACAACCCTCGAGGAAGGTGAGACACACTTGCATGCTGGAAGTCACTTCCAAAGCACAAGAAAAAGCTCATTCTTTATTTCCCCTAACAATGGCCACTTTGCATCTTTCCAAATAACTATTGCATCTCTACTAGTAAAAGAATGCAGTCAGAAATATCTGCTATTTTTATTACTAAATATTAAATGAAGAACAAATTCTTTATTTTTCAGCAAAAGTAAAAGGCTATGCATTGACTCACTGTCCTGCAAAGCCCAGATCCACTTACTTTCATGAAGATTTCAGTTCACATATTCACTCCTAACTGCTGCCAATCTCTCCTCTTTGTATTTCCTCAACTTTCTCTTAGCCTCAGTTACGTCTCCTGTGCCCACTGCTGTCACAGAGGAAACTGTCACATTGACTCCCAAAATCCCAACCACAGTTTATAAAGGTAAGAACAGCCATTCTGCAAGCGCTTTTAAAACCAACTATTTTGTTAATTTGAGGTTTTCAGGTGAATTAAGATGTGACTATGTAAATCTGTAAATATTCATAGCAGACAACTACAAATTAAACATCTCTGTGAAGGAATAACCCCCTTATGACATCTTCACTTCAGAAATATCAGGCTGTCAGGACATATCAGGAATGTATGCATTTAATGATTAATACCTCAGAGCTTGTAGCTATAAATACTACACATTTTTGTAAAACAAAAGTGATCAGATCATTGTGATTTTGTGTGTCCGAGATTCATAAAAACTCCAGAAAGATTAAAGAGCACTGCCAGGTATTCACATTCATTTTCCTCAGTTGGACCTCTGCCTCTCCAATTATTTAGCAGACCGATAACACAGTTTTCTGTCAAGTCTGAGACCTAAAGCAAATCACAAGCTCCTCAAAGCACACTTGTGCTTTTAATTGCTATTTGCAACCACTTAATTTCTCATCGTTACAGCTTGCTCTGGTAGCACAGGTGCCTCCCTGGCATCCACCACCATCACAGGGGTGGAACAGAAACCCTGAGTGTTCTGCAGACAGGTAAAGGGCATTTGCACAACCTGCAGCATAGAAAAACAACTAGAAAAAGGTGCTTGTAGGTTTTGCTTAAGAGGGAATATCAGTGGAGATGCCAAGAAATGTTGCAAAATCATCATCTCTCAGTACAGCTGATGCTTGTCTGTGAACTTCATCTGCATATTCATATTATTTATGGAGCTGGAGAATAATCATCATCTCTCAGTACAGCTGATGCTTGTCTGTGAACTTCATCTTCAATTCATATTATTTATGGAGCTGGAGAATAATAATATGGAATAATAATATGGAGAATATCAACAGAAAGTTCACTTGAATGCCTGCTGCCCCTAAGACCCCAGATCTGCTGCCCACATCCTTATTGTCAACATTGACCAAATATCACCTTACCTGAGTAATTATTTACTTGAAGTTTTGACTAAAATGACCAGATTTTAGCAGCTACAATCCAATTCACTTCTCCTTCAAGGACATAATCCAAATCATATCAGCAATCATCAGCTCCAGTTTCTATCACTGATAATGTTTTTCTCCAATAATGTATTTCCTCAACTCTTTCACAGTCCCTTCAATATGCCTGTATTCCTCTTTTGCATCCATTTCTGTAAATGAAGAGACTGAGAAAATATCTACAGCAGAAAAATCTAAGCACAGCTTATAAAGACAAAGTTATAGTTGCAAAATCAATTTTGAGTCTAAGTGACCTAAGGGAAAGCCATACTGTATGGAAAATGTACGTAATGAAGTTTTAATGAAGAGAACTAAGAACACATTACTTCATTCTCCCGTAGCTAAAGAAGCTTAAAAATCCAGATTTTAAATATTTATTTATCATGGTATTATGTCGTGGTAGAGACTTGGGTAGAAATACAAGGGTTATATACCCGTGTGCCTGCATTTTCACACTTTTGTAGCAAATCCAGATCATTTCAACCAAAAATTTAATTCTGATTCATATTTGGTCATTATTGTTCATTGTTCCTATTGTTTTTTTCCTCAAAGCTTCAACAGATTATTCTGTCACAGAAACAGACGACCTGGTCACATCTCCTGCAGTCACAGATAGTACTGAGCCATTAACAGCTCCAGCATCTCCATCTACCCTGAGCGAAGGTAAGGAACCACCAGATACAACCCGGGTGCTTTGCGTGCTTTAGGAGCAGAAATGTCTCTGTCCTGCATCACCACACAAGGCACCACTTGGGGCTCAGAAAGTCCCCGAGCTGCAAACAGGTGCCTAGGGGACAACTCTGGGCATACCTTGTATGCTTGTCCCATCCCTGTACTCCTCCTCAGCACTTCTCAGTGGTCCTCGTTGGGGAGGAGAAATTAAATTATACAGAGCTCAGGTCCAGCCCTTCTTCAGGGCTGATCATGCTGCAGTGTGTGTGCGTGTCCCACCTTTTCCCCATTCTCTTTGTTGGGTCAACTTTTAGTCCATCATCCATTTTGTGATATCTTTTATATTATTAAATACAATAAATATAAATATTATATCTAATACAATAAATTAAATACAATAAAATAATAATTATATATTAAATACAGGTTTTTAATTAATGAGCTGTTTTAATGAATCTATGAAATAATTTCTTAGGCATTAAAAAAATCTTAAAACCAGAATTTTGCCAGTCAGGGCTGTTTTGTGTCAGACATCAGCTGAGCTGGGACCTTCCTACCCACCACATGCTGTCTTATGTCCTCTTCTAATGAAGCAGAAATTGGTAGCATCAGTAGGCTTTAAACTGCTATGTAAATCTCCACCAGGGAAAGATGACTATGTACTTTGCCTCTGAACTTGACAGATATTTTCAAGACACACCAAAAAATGTGTTAGAAACTATATTCAGAGTTCTTTTATTGATGGGCATTTTCTGGAGTGCCTACTTTTAGCTCTCTGGGGGCACCCTCTTTAGACCCTTCTTCAGAACGGTGAAAGACACTTCCCACATAAACTAAATTCAGCTCTTTAAAGCTCTCCACAGAGGTCATGATTTTCAAGCCTATTATACTCTTGATGAATTCACCCAAGCTCTCCCCATTACCTCTCTCTTTCCTAAATGTGCAACCACCAACCAAGCGGCTGAGCTCTCCTTAGCACCAAGGAGAACAAGTAGCTCCCGTGTATCACTGAGAGCAAGGCTGAGACTGAGCTGGCTCACCGTAGCGTTAGCATTACCAAGCTCCAGTTTTTCCATGGTCCTTCTGTGCCAGCTGAAAGGATGATTTTGCCTTTGTGCATTGGTTTTTCTCTTTCCAATGAGCAGCCCGTTCCACCTGTCTTTATTGAATTTCAGCTTGCTGACTTTTGACATTTATTCAGTTTGTGAAGATGGTTTTGAATTCTCATCGTGTCCTCCAGAGAGAGCACAGATCTTGCCTTTCCTTCTGCCACTCTGTACTGTTCCAGTTTCAGTGGCAAGGGCTGAGGATCTCATTATGGTTTGGTAGCTGTGACTGGCTGTTTAACCCCCATACCATCTGTTAGTCCAAGATGCTGCATAACGTGATAAACAATTAGCAAAGCAACTGATAACTCCTCTCTTCTCAAACTTTTTTTTAACACTGCTCATCTTCTACAGCCTTATCTATGCTGTCAGAAGTTCAGAGCTGTGACTCAATACCCCTGGTAGCAGCACTGGAAATTGTAATACAGATTTGCTTACTGCTCCACCCATTAACCTTATTTTGAACAATATTTTCACGTTCCAGATCTAGGATCTATCCACCCTAATTTCTACAAAAGTTGTCTTAGAAATTAACAGACAAATCTTCAGCACGGTGAAGAAAAAATTTCAGTCAGTGTTCTTTTACCTTTTTTCTGCCAGTCAGTTCACTTTCAAAAGAATAGAAATTAAAACCTTCCTACTTTGAAAAATATTTTACAGAGCTTTGGTCAGATTTTGCTGCTTGTCTTACTTATTCAGCCTGGGCTCTATTCCAGCTGAATGAAAGAAGTTTGCATTTCTTTGCACACAGCAGTGAAACTGAGAAATTAAGCTGGTCCCTCAAGATTTACTTTGATTTGCTTGGCTTTCAGAAGCTGAACGTGAATTTCTTAAATGAGTAATCTGCTGACTATTATGCAGGCATAAGGAACTTAATACATGGGGTATATATGGTTTCCTAATAATTCCCTCATTACTATGCAACTATGTGCTTGTAACTATTAAGTGCTTTGCCTGTGTCTACTCAACCAAGTATTTGAGGAAAAAAAATTCATTTTATTTATGCATCTTCCGTGTAACAGGGACGCTATTCAATGGTTAAAGGGAAAAAAAAAGGCTCGTCTATAGCCCTAACTAATAATCTCATTACTTTCATTTGTACATATTGCAGGTAAACTGCTGTTTGTGTTAAAGTCTCAGGAAAACTAAATGCTTACTGATTCCTTTGATTATATTCTACACTTAACTAAGCACAAAGCATTGAAGAGATACGAAAGTTATTTTCTCTTATTAATTTGCTGAAAGTAAAAAGTTGCCTTTCAGCTGTCTGTAGACACTCCCACAAGAACACATTAAAGATTCTTGGGACTGTTACTTAATCAATCCTTTATTTGCTGAAAAAGCACCCCCAAAAGTTTCATGTTGATGTTCATACTTCAGATTAATGAAAGACATCATTTACTTAGAAACTTTAATAGGAAAGATGCCTCCCTCCCAGTAAAGCCATTTTTAGTATCAGCTGAATCACAACAAATTTATTTCTGCCTGTATCTTAAGTCAAGATCTGGATGTAGAATTTTTAATCTGCCTCTTTCTCACTAGTCCCACCTGAACTTAAGATAGCTAATGTAATCCAGTTTGTAAACTTTTTATTTAACGTCTTTCACCATCACTGGTGAATATTCATCGCCTGGATCAACAGGTTTATTATCTTTTGCCCCCTTTTTTTTTTTTTCCTCCCTGAAATCATATTTGAAAGTCTTATAGAAGTTTAGACCTAGATCTTGGGAAGTGAGCCAAGCACATTGCTGCTGGCATTTCTTTACAGCCAACTTTTGCAGAAGTAAATGAGAAGCATGGTACTCAGATGGAAGGAGCTTTGATCATGGTCAGCAAAGAGGAATTAAGGAGAAAGAGTCCTAGGAAACATGGCCCTCATTCTGAATGGATGTGCATTAGTTGGTTACAAATGGCTGCCAGGTGACAGCAAAATGTCCCAAAATTAAAACCTCGTAATCGCTGACCCACCAAGGAGTAAGACAGGTGTATATACTTGGTACAGTTTATGATGGCCACAAACTAGGAGGAACTCAATTATGTTGTCAGCAGTGTCTCTGATTTCTTTCTCTGAAAGAAAAATACACCCCAGGCCCATAAAACTCATTTGGAAACTCCAGATCTCTAAAAGCCTTTCCCTCTGAAAGTGAGATAAATGTGTGGAGTATTCCATAAGTACCCAGCTCTCAGAAATGAGCTTGGTCTGTAGAAATAGCTCTGCTGCTCTTCTGGGGAAATGATGCTGTGCCGACCATCTGTTATGCCAGAGGGTTAGCAAGGATGGGGAAAGAAGCTGAGCAAGGCATTATCTAAAGGGAAAAAAACCAAAAACAAAACCAAAAAACCCACCAAAAAAATCGCAACACAGCAAATTAAACCATATCCCTTAGATTGCAAAGTATTCCAGGAAAAGTTTGGCTCTGGGTATTTGTGTTGATGCTTTAGACAGCACTACTGTATAGATGAGAATGATGATAAAGAAGAGGTAGAAACCCTTCCCTTTGAGCGTGGGGAGAGGTGGCAGCTAAGCAGGCAGGGAGAATTTCCCCCGGAGATCAGCACATTGTGGAAGAGGACTCTGTCCACGCCCGCTGGGTTTTGCACATAGAAAGATGGGTTTGAGCATTTATATATTATAATATTATACCCTGCAACGGCACTGAAATTCAGGTGAGGACCCTTTGTGAGTGCAGGCTACATTATGGGCTATGTGCTCCCGTCCTCACGGGGGTGGCACTTGTCCTGAAGCCCCAGATGAACCCCAGCGACGCGCTCTGTGGGCTCTGTCTCCCCAGCAGACCCCTTCGCTCCGTCCCTGCGCCTGGCAGACGGCGACGGCCAGTGCTCGGGCCGCGTGGAGCTCTATCACAACGGCAGCTGGGGAACGGTCTGCGACGATGCCTGGGAGCTGGCGGACGCCAAGGTGGTGTGCAGGAGCCTGGGGTGCGGGGAAGCTCTGCAAGCTCTGTCAGAAGCCCGGTTTGGTCAAGGCTCTGGGAGCATCCTCCTCGATGACGTGCAGTGCGGAGGGGACGAAGACAACCTGTGGGAGTGCTCCCATGGAGGGATCGCTGTCCATAACTGCCATCACAAAGAGGATGCCAGCGTCATTTGCGCAGGTACGTTAGAACATCTTTCATAAACTATTGCTTCGCGAGCAAAGCAAGATGGCCGGCAGCTAAAATTCTGATGCACAACATGTTTCCATCAGCAGAACTGAACTGGGGGGGTTCAGTCTGGAGAAGAGGAGGCTGAGGGGAGACCTCCTGGCCCTCTGCAACTCCCTGCCAGGAGGGGGCAGAGAGGGGGGATGAGTCTCTGGAGCCAAGGAGCCAGCGCCAGGCCCCGAGGGAATGGCCTCAAGCTGCCCAGGGCAGGGTCAGGCTGGCTCTGAGGAAGGATTTCTGTGCAGAAGGGGCTGTTGGGCGTTGGAATGGGCTGTCCAGGGCAGGGGGGGAGTCCCCGGGATCCCTGGAGGGGTTGAAGAGTCGGGCTGAGCCAGCGCTGAGGGATCTGGGGGAGTTGGGAACGGTCAGGGGGAGGCTCATGGTTGGACTGGAGGAGCTGCAAGGGCTTTTCCAACCTTGATGATTCTGTAATAAGATTATTTTCATGGTTTTGCCATTTTCTGTGCAACACAACAAAGTTGGCTTTTGCTCTTTGATAAATGCACCTGGAAAGCCCATTTCTGAGGCTGACAAGTGCCCATGTGTTTGCCTCTGCTTTTCCAACACATGTCCCTGAGACTGGTGAACGGAGGGGACATGTGCTCGGGACGCCTCGAAGTCTTTCACAACAGGAGCTGGGCAACTGTCTGCAATGATGGCTGGAACATGCAGGATGCCACAGTTGTGTGCAGGCAGCTGGGCTGCGGACCTGCTGTCTCAGCCAGTATCGATGCATTTTTTGGGGAAGGCACAGGAGATGTTCTCCTGGACAACGTGGCGTGCACAGGGGATGAGTCCTCCCTGGAGCAGTGCTCTCACAGGGGGCTGGGCACACATGACTGCTACCACAAGGAAGATGCTGGTGTTATCTGTGAAGATACTCACCTTTTTCATTTTCTTTAACATGAATTAAATTTCCTAAGCTGTGCATGCAAGCCAGTATGGGTGAAAGGAGGAGCTTGGCACAAGGTGGGAGCCACTATGGGAACAGGGACCCTTGGCAGTGGCCATGCAGGGAGAGAAGAGGCTGATGAGAGCCAAAAAGGATGGCCAAGGGCACCCTGGTAACAGATGGGACCAGCCCCCATGGGCTCCACGCATCCTGAGGGCATCCCGTCCTTCCAACAAGGGGATTCCTCTACCTGGGCCAGGGGAAGCAGAGAGAGAAGAGCAGGGCTATAGGCATTTTCCTCCAGAGAGGACCACCAGTAGGTTTTGGCAGATCAATCTGGAATCTGCTTTTGGGACAAAGACTATCTGCCTAAAAGCCTCAAAGTACTTGTGTCAGACTTGAAGTTTTATAAAACATCTTTTCTTCTTTTTATGAATTTGTACTCGTTTTCAAAGATCTGCATCATATTTATGTGAAGTTTATTGAGGAAAGTTAAGAAAGTTCCTGCCAGCTGAGGATGCACAAGGACGTTGTTTTGATGGAGGTTCTGGCACTAGATGAATGTGGTGTGTCTGATCCTAGACATCAGTGTAGGCTGGCAGGCCACTGCATCTTTGTGGACTCAGCTGTTTCTGCCCAAGAGAAACTGAGATCCTATAGGGAAGTGATACTCATGTTGTTGTGTCATATTGAATTATAATGATATTATGATATAATGAATAACAACAGCCATGGCACATATATATTCCTGAAGAAGAGAATAAGGCTTCTACTACCCCTCTGAAGAGGCCCATATTTTCACTTTGATTTTATTTTTATTTCTTTTCCTCTCCCCTTTTTCTGGTACCACACACTGTTCTCAGCCGATGGTGACTGACAGATAATTACAATGAATATTTGAGAAACAACTGCAACGAATCATTGACATGCTGTACACAAGCTGCAAGCCCCAGGAGAAGCATTTAAAGAGAAATCACATTCAGACAATCAGCCTGCATTCCTAATTCACTCAGTCCTGCTCAATCCACCATAGTCTGCTCACTGCAAACCATTTCTCCTCTGATCTACCAAGAGGCTGTATTGCAGCACAATTGCTTACTCGCTTAAACATTTTAGTAATTCACAGAACAATATGTTTGTTTCTCAACTAACCTTCCCAAGCTGCAGGGAATTAATTTAATTTAACAAGGAGTTCCCGGCGGCTCATCTTCGAGGCTCTGGCAGATCTTGCAGTGGTGGAGCTACTTCACTGCGAACACCAATCCACACGGGAAGCACCAACAGCGAGGCAGAAACACCTGCAGTCTTCTACAAGGCTTCGGAAAACATCACCTCAGTCACAGTTCTGGAGAGAGCCCTGACTCTTCAGCTGCTTGTCCCACCTTATAACTGAACGCATTGATCCGGCTTTCCTTCTTTTCATGTTTTTTATTTTGTCTCCCAACAGTCCCTCCAGAGCCTACCACACCTGAAGCAACAGGTATAGAGTACTTCAGTGTTCACTTATTTATCTCGGGTTTAGTCTAATACAACTTATCCTGCAGCAGAGTGCCAATTCCCCTGGATTTCAGCAGCGTTGAGCTGAAGTTTGTGTTCCCTCAGAGGTGAGAGCACCCTTAGCTCATCACCAGCCCCGACGGTGCTCGGGTGAACAGGAACTGCTGGTGGGATCTGTGCACAGAGGTGTCCTGTCGCACTGAGCCCTTTTGCCTCTGTGGAGATGCACACAACCAGACACAGGGTTTCCATCTATCCTCAAGGGCTGGTTTACACAAATGACAAATTATGGGGTAAACCGCTGCAACGTAGTTGGATTGGGGATCTCATTATACCATGCCCAATTACACCTAAATTATAATATTACTTTGCTTTGTCAACCTATGCTTTGCTCACTCTGTATTGGAAAAATTACCGAAGCATGGCTTTTATTTTCTCTTTGACAGTCCCGACTGAGACCACAACGGCTGAAACAACAGGTATTTACTTCTGGTCGCTTACTGAACCATGGTGAGCAGAGGTACTGTCAGAGCATGAGGAACTGCAGGAGCCCTGGCTCACGCCACGCTCCCAGGCTGAGTTGAGGAATTAACTGCCAGGCACTCACGTTTTCAGTCTCAATTCAGGATTTAGCAGACTACCTGCCTTCCTGGCAAGGCAACGCTGGCTGCCAGAGCCGTGCCCTGTCCAGCTGCATTATTTGTTTCCCTGCCCAAGCTCAGGGTTTTCCAGAGGTGACGCACACCATCGTGCTGGCTGTGTCACCCCAGCGGGTATGTTCGCAGCCGTACGCAGCAATACTCGGGCTACGTTCAGCCGTGTAGCCAAGCATTTCCCACTTACTCACATGGCTTTGTGTGATATTGCAAGCAGCCAAGGCTGCTTCTACGAGTCTCAGGGCAAAAATATACATTTAAAATGCAGACAATATTTGATTTCATCTTTTCTTTCTCACAGTCTCTACTACTCCTGAACCAGCAGATGTTACCACTTGTAAGTAATACAGTGTTACTCTGGCTTACACGCTTAGTTGTCTGCCCCAGTTCTGATCACGTATTGACTGGCTCCCTGTCTCCACCGTGTGTATAATCTCATGGATTTAACCGTTAGCTTCAAGGATAACCCCAGTTGCCTCTCCCTTGGCTTCCATACACAATACAGGAGGGAAAGGGGCTTGGTATCGGTACAGCGGAAACACCTGCACTGATGAAAGCATTAGGGAAGGGGAAACCACTGGGGTAGACACGTTACACCCATACAAACTCAGATTTGCACTCGATCATCCCACTCCAAGAAAGCCAGCCTTCTGCGCTTCCCACAGCTGCATCCCCATCGCTGCACGAACCGGGCTGTGCTTCCCACCACAACGGCCGAGTTCAACACCTGAGGAGGCGGCAGCACGGGCCTCGCCCCCGTCGGTGCAGCGCTCAGCACTGCTACGGGCACCGCATATTAGCAACAAAACTTTATCTCGTTGTCCCCCAGCACCCAAACTGTTATTTAGCAAACACCCCACAGGTTTCCAGAGCCTTTCCCTGCAGGTCAGCAGCCTGTCGGAGGCCATGGCAGGGGCAGCCTTCATGGGGACGTGGTTTCCTCCCACCAAGGCTGCTCGTGCTCTGGGCAGACTTTACTAATTAACACCTGCCCTGGGCAGCAGCAGCATCTTCCAGGCACTGCGGCTGATCGCCACTTGAATGAGACCTGCAGGTCTCCTGGGGTTTGGGTACCTCACGCATTTCCAGTACTGGCACAAGGGCTAACCTGCAGTTTTGTTTTCTCTCATGTCTCGGCTCAGCCCCTGCAGAAAATACGACACCTGAAGCAACAGGTATGTATGACTTTAGCTTTAGTAGATTTGGTCTAACGCTTGATCCTGGAAGTAAACTGATTTGCTCCACATTATCAGTCCTTGCCCTGCTCTCACAGTAATACAACAGTTACTGAATGTGGCTTTTTCTTTCCCTTTGACAGACCCGACTGAGTCCACAACAGCTGAAAAACCAGGTACTTATTTTTGATCATTTATTGAACCACGGCGAGCAGTTTACTATTTTTCCTGTGAGTCATCAATCTACTTAAAACATGAACACTTTCATATTTTCTTTTCTCACAGTAACAAACTCATCCCCTCCATCAGTCTTTTCAACTCCTGAAGCAGCAGCCATTACCACTCGTAAGTAATGCAGCATTACTCTGGTTTATGTCCTTAGTTCTCTATCAAAGTCATGATCTGATGACGTGTTAGCATGGCTCCCTGTCTCCACTGTGTGCATAATCTCATGGATCTAGTATTTATCTTCAGGGATAATTCCTCTGGCCTCCATAAAAATCAGGGGATGGAAAATGTTCTTGGTATTGATATGGAAGAAATACCTGCACTGATGAAAGCACCAGGGAAGGGGAAAGCACTGGGCCAGACACACCACACCAGTATAAATTCAGGTTTTCACTCAATAATCTCATCCCAAGAAAATCAGCCTCCTTGTGCTTTCAAAGTTGTGTGCCCATTGGAAGTTAAGTCAGTGGGACTCCTGACACATCCAGTGCTATCTGGTTTGAACCTCAGTTTTCTACAACGTGATTTATCTTTTGAAAAATCTAAACTGCAGGTTCTTCTCATTCACTGAAAATATTCTGCCTCAGATGCTTAGATAGCAGACTAAGGTTTTCTTTTAAAGTCTGGCCCTATCAGCTACACATTGGTAAAGGCACATGCTTGCCTCGGTAAAACATATGTACCTGTGTTGACAGCATAAAGAAAACTGAACTTCAGATGCAAAGCATGAATTGGAGCATGGGACTATCCACCTCCACAAAGGGATAAACAGAATTAAATCTTGTTCACATTAGTGCTAGTAGGATGTAATCTTTAGTACTGAAGCCCCTTTTCTTAGTATGAGCCCTTTGTCCATGACACCTCCATTCCTCAGAACTGTTGCTACTAACATTTCCTAGTCTTAATGCATTCAGCTGATTACAATGTATATTAATTAATTTCCTTCGTTTGGTCTCACTTTTTTTTTTTTTTTTTTTTTTTTTTTTGCATTAAAAGCCCACTCAAAACCAGACCCAGCACCTATAAGCCAAGGTAAGGGGTTCTCATTCTTTCTCTTTAATGACTTCGCCTCCCCAGGGCTGAAGGGTAAGAGATGTGAGCTGGGAGAGCCTGGCAGTTGAATGGCAGAGGGTATCTGAGTGCACAACAAAGGGAGGAGTGGGAGAGGCCAGGAGCAGGCAGAGAGCTTGGGGATGCCACAACCTACCCAGGGACCACACACTGCTGATAGAGGGGCTGGCAGCCCAACCATCCTTGGCAATAAGCATCAGGGGGATGAGCTGGCCTATGTCTGCACCATTTATGGAAAAAAGCATTTAAAATATCTGCCTGTAGCCTGCCCGGCTGTCGGCCACTCAGTGCCCATGTGCTCTGGAGGGCTCGCAGGCAAATAAACCACTCGTTATCATGGTGAGCTCACCCTCTTCCCTCCAGAGAATGGACAGATGGACAGCAGTAACTTGTGTAACCTCGGGTTCATCTTAGGAAGGAGTAAAGAGCTTTCCATGGTACACACCATCAAAGAAAGAGAAATTAATTTTCTCTCCGCTCAGTCACTATTTCCAGGTACAGCAGCAAGGCCCACATTCACATTTGTAAAGCATACTAGGATTTAATACATGCTGCATTTTACTCTATGCTTACGTATGGTTTGTTAACATTACATTTCTTCTCCAGAAAACCTTCACTATCTGCCTCAGTACATGCGGTTGACAGTACTACGATTCTTAACTGGCCTGTGCCGACCAAGGACGCCCGGGATGCAAAGTATAAAATTAAAGGGGTAAATATTTCATGCACATGAGGTGTCCTAGGCAAACTGGGGCACCCTGCACGCGGTTTCACATCGGGTTCTTACACCTTTCAAATGTCCAGGTACAACACAATTTGACTAATCACTCACACCCGCACTATTGATTACCAATCACAGTAAAACTTTGCCAAACAACTTTATTTCTGCAGCATTCTTGCTGCCTGTCTATGGATCCAGATGTCCCTGGAGTCAGTCTTGATGGAGTTACTGATCTATGACACCAGGTGATGTTGGGAGGGTCTCAAAGACATGTCAGAGGGGCTGGGGTGCTGGTATTATCTCGGCTGTCCGGGGGAATCCTTCCTGGACAGCTCTAAGGTGCCACAAAAAAAGTCCTTCTTTCCAGGGCTGGGTTGTCCTTTAGTTTAATTAAGTCTGAACAATACCAGATTCTCCAGTAAAACTCTACTTCATTACATTACAGTTTATAATATGAACTAATACGTATTAACAAAGTTAATACACTTTCATCCTCTAAAGCCTGATTGATATAAGAGTTAGGGAAGGGAATTTTCATAACAGTGTCCACCAGAAGACCCTACACCAATTCCAGAGGCTACCATGGAGGGAACAGACATGAGTAACCCCCAACGTAGGCCTGGAGTCAACTCCTGTTTCATATGCCATCCGAGATGCTGTGGCACAAGAAGGCTGGTAGGAACAGATGGGTTTGAAATTATCACATGCTAAAACTTTATCAACATTATTTATGAAAATAATATTTAAATATATTTTTAAAGATTGTTACTGGATGATGCCACCCCGTGGCTTTGTGAATGCCAAGAAGGCATTCTTGGAATTTGAGGTGGAACATCTCAGGAAGTTGAGGTGGAACATCTACAGCGTTAAACAAACGTTATATTAACCCAACAACAAAATTACATTTCTAAAAGTTCATTATTCTAAATTATACGATATAACCAACCTTCCCCATTTCACACACTTCCCCGCCCCACTTCCCTTTGATAGCCTTCCCTCGTCAGGTCACTTTGCATGTGGCTAAATGTGACCAAAACAAAGAAACTCTGCAAGAGGGTTAAGTACAGCTGTGACATATATGGTGTGCTCACTCCAACATAATAAAATGGAGAGTAGAATTTAAGGAGCCGGGCAGTGGCATGCTCACCACAGTGAGGAGACTCCCAAGGAGCCTTTGCTGGCCAGGAAACAGTCAGGCAGGGGAGGGTTGGCCTTCCTCCATACTCCTTGAAACAGACCCTCCCCTCTGCTCAGCTGCCATTGTCCAGGGGTTTTGTCCCTTTAAGACTTTCTACCTCTCCATGTTGTTGTTTTCCCTCCTGAGTCCTTGAGCTACTCACTGAACGCAAATGAACAGTAGTGGATTCGGCAGTAATTTCACCTCTCTTATCTTGCACGGCTCTGCAGACTTTGTCACAACTTGGCAGTGTCCTCAGCTGGGACCTGCAGTTGGGCCATCCTGGGGGGCCGGGATTCTCCCAGCAGGGACACCTGAGTCCAGTCACCCCTTAGTTTGTCTGATTTTCTGGAGACATCCAGAAAAATCTCTTAGCCGTACTTTGCAGGTCTAAACTCATAGCCCATCAAGCCACGACCTGTTCCAACACAGCAGAAGGATCCATTTCTAGAATCTTCAAGAGGAGAAATACAGATTCTCTGGCCAACCTCAACTACGAAACACACAGAAATGTTGGTGCCCAAACAATACTCGGTGTTACAGAGTCTCCGTATCAGCAAACTCCACCTAGATGATCTATTGTCAAGTTTGCCTTTTATGATTCACCATCTTTTTCAAATCCGCTGAGGGCTTCATCATACTATGTTCAGCCAAACTAGGATTTGTTTGTTCGTGCTAGCCTCTACTGCACAGAGCCAAATCTGATGCTATTTACAGACACGTGTGTGGTCTCTCCAAATCCTCATGACTTTACGACAGTGGCATCTGATTTAGTCAGAAGAGAATAAGGAAAATCTCTCCACAACTATTTCAAAACAATTCCTCACATGTGATTGACTTCAATGCAGACAACAACAAATACATACACCAAAGATACACATTTAAGCTACCTGCTTGCAAGGAGCAATAGGATTTTAAGTGAACTAGCTATTAGGACAAAAAGAGTTTTCTTAGTTGGCTTTTTATGTTTAATTCACCATAATATTCTTCTAGGGAAGAAAAACTGGTATAAATTCTCAGAAGGTATTTCACAAATCATATCAAAAAATCAGAGAAGGATGAAGCATCTGATTAAAGGGGTTTTAGCTGATCTGGTATATGGAAATGTTTCTTCATAGCTCTTTAGAAATTCTAACAATGAAATAAAAAATAGCTTTGGAGAGATAACAGGCCTACACAGTAACTCTTTTTCACATACTCAGAATTCCATCAGGTGCTTTACATTTATACATTTACATACACGTGTGACATTTATGTATGTTGTGTTACATATTATACCCCCATAGAAATTTTAATTCCATATAGTTGCAGCTGTGTTCAGGAGTCCTGTGCTGTGAATTGTAATTGACATCACAGTTAGAAATTTCTGAAGGAAAGTTTCTTGTAACCAATGAAACAAATGGGATTAGTGACCATGTCACAATTTTTGTACAACAATTATATGTGGGCTTTTTCCTTTTTTTCTTTTCGCAGGTGTGTAAGGGTCCCAACCTGTAGGAACTACTATTCACCAGGCCAGAGGATTGTCCAGTTCAGAGGTCCGGCCTCCTCAGGAGTTTGCCTACGGTGCCAAATAGTAGGCTGCAACAGTTACAACAGTTATTCTTCCCAACGCTACCAGGGCTATATCATAAGAGGCAAAAGAAGCACAAGTGACCGTGTCATTACTATTATTATCCCCAAACAGCCCCAATAATGCTTCTTCTGACATTATGTTGGTCACTTACATCCACGATTAGTGTGTTGCACATTTGCTACTGATTTCGAAAAATAGGTTATACTAAAGGGTGTAATTCTAAAGGTATTTTAATCTCAGCTGTACTTGTGTTCCTTAATTCCAGATCTTTTGAATCTATATTCCAGATTTGTAAAACCCTAAACTTCAGTAAATACTCTCAGTGACAAAAAGTGGATCAGTTGGCTGATTTTTCTCATCAGGACTTTGTTTCGCTCTCACCGTTCTTCCAGTTCTCCCCATTGTACCAAATAACTCAAATACTGAGCATTTAAGGAAGATTAACCTGCCTCACAGACACACACATCACATGCTGCTTTCTGAGCTCACAGAGACATAAATCACAGGATAAGCATCCCTTGTAACCAGCAATGTCTGAGCAATTACCTTAAATATGAACTCAAAAATATTTGCAAAAAATACTGTACACATACTGAGATATAATCTCTGCAATACCTATAAACTATTATAATCTTTCCATAGCTATCAGGTTTTATTACTGGAGATTAGAACTATAAAAGATCGTTCATCTAAATTTACTTCATCATAAGCATTTGCTTCATCCTTTTTCTTTCAGTATCTGTTCAAACAGTATCACTTTAAGCCAAGAAAGCATTTCTGCGCTTTAATGTTAAATTGTCCTGCTTGCAATGCCTTAGTGGGAAAAAAATGGAAATTAATAATTTTCAGTTCATAGTAGAGAAAAATATCTTGTCGATTGCAGAACTGTCCAGGACTACAGCAGCCATCTCGGGGAAAGAGATGGATTAAATTTTGATAATCTGGTGAGTTTGGCCTGAGTATGGAAAGCATCTTTAAGGCCAATGCTCAGTTTCCACATGGTGAGTATGTGCCGATTACTCAGACTCATAATGAGATGTCCTGTACTGAGTAAGGATGCCGAGTGGCTAAAGGCTGTGCCACACAAGACAACAAAAATCCACTTTTTTCAGCAACTTTTCCTTTTATGCCTCATCCCTTCAAAAAAGGAACTAGAGTAATTCTGAAACGCAGCTTCTCCATGAAAAACACAGCCGGCTCTCAAATGCCAAAATTATACAGATCTCCCACGAAGGCTCCAGATCTAATCTCTTACCTGGTGGTTAAGCCTTGGCATTGGCTGAGCGGGCTCAGAGCCAAAGTCCTCATCCCGCAGGACCGTAACACCCATCCTGAGCCAGACTATTTCCTGATCATACTTAGTTCTTACAAACCTCCATCACACTCTAACCCTGCTGCTCTGCTTCTCACAGGTAATGAAAGTGCTTGAAATCACATTTTCCCTGCTGCTGCACTCCTGGCTGCAGTGAGAGAAAATGCCTATAAATGTGTGTCACAACTGCTGAATCCTTGCTCCTCTGCACTAAAATGCAGGTTAATCTGTTCTGAGGATCTGCTATTGTAAAACACCTTCCCTATAGTCATCATCTTCTCATCTTAAAGGACTTTCCTGAAGACTTGTTGGCCACTTTCTTTTGAGGTGGGAGAGGAGTTTCAAAGCGGTCCATTAACATTTCAGCATCACCTGATATCTGAACACATCACACCATCCCATCACAGGGGCTTAACACACAAGATTTAAAACCAGTCTGAACACTGGGATTTGTAGCACGAGTACGGAGCAGCAGGAGCAGCCACAGTTGCTTAGAGACTTGTCTGTGCAAACAGAGCTGCCAGCCAGCTCGAAGTGGGAGCACCCGCTCAGCCCTTCAGAATCACCAGGTCACGGCTTAGGGATCCAGTCCCTTAGTATCAACTCCAGAGCAACAAAATTTCCTAATCATTCACATACAGGTAACTCCAAACAGTTTAACTACCAACTTGTAACCATCAGAGTAAATTACCAGGGTGTCATGGCCACAATCATTTTTTTCTTGATTCTGATAGACACAGCATTGATTGGCAAGGCTCCATACACCAGTTCACACATGAAACTCATACAAAATAGATGTCAGTATTTGAAAATTGTTTGTAAGTATGCGTGTGGGTTTAAGAAATGAAAGACTATACAGAGTAAATGCAAATTTAGCATTTCCAGAAGCTAAATGGAATTCAGATGTGATGCAACATCGTTATATATGTATTCAGTGCCTCTGTGTTTAGAGGCAGTAGAAGTACGTTGTCATGATGAAGAGAGTTGTATTCAAAATCCTTAAAGTGAGTTAAAAATCTGAGAAAATTGTTTTTAAAAAGACATGGGTATGAGATTAGAAATACAGGATCATTACAGATGCATATTTCAGTTTGATTATAAAAGGAAAAAAAAAAAAGGGGGTTCGTAAAAAAAGTTGTTTATCTTAGAAGCGTAGATTAGCAGGTTGGAAGGGACCTCAAGGATCATCTGGTCCAACTTTTCTTGGCAAAAGCACGGTCTAGACAAACTGGCACAGCACCCTCCAGCTGAATCTTGAAAGTGTCCAATGTTGGGGAACTCACCACCTCCCTGGGGAGATTATTCCAGTGGCTGATTGTTCGCATTGTGAAAAATTTTCCTCTTGTGTCCAACTGGAATGTCCCCAGCAGTAACTTGTACCCATAATGAGAGTTCTTTATGAAAGTAAATCACCTGGATGTGTTTCAAGAAGGTCTGCGTTGCAATTTGACTTTTCTAGTAAACTGGAAGGAACAGCTGTTTGCACAGCTGTGGGATACCCACTCTCTGCACTGGAAAGAATCACACAGCCAAGCTCTTGCATGAACCCTGGCTGTTCACACCCCACGCAGGTACTGCACCCAACCAAGGTCAGGGTAACAGCACACCTGTGGCGCTGGCACCATCACAGCCCTGGAAGCTTTAAAGATTGGGTATCTGTCACTGCAGTAGGAAATGCTCTGGATTTCAAGACAAAGTAACGTAATTATATTGACACAGATACTCATTAGTCTCATGCTAGAAGGAATTGAGGCTCTTGGGACTGTGCTTGTCTCCTTACCTCAGGAAGGAAAGGCTGATTCCTTTTTTTTTTTCTTTGTAGCTTCTGCTGTGGGACTAAAAGTTTTATCTGCAAAGTGGTTGCAGTACAATAATCTTTTAAATCTCTGACTAACATGAATCTGGCCTTGTTCATCCATAAACATTTAAGCAATAGGGAATTATTACTCAAAACAACTCTATTATGATAGTTGCACTTTACAACCTGAGGAATCCTCAGAAAAGACAGAACGATTTCCCCAGTGCAAGCTAAAAGGATGAGTGTCAAAACAAAGATGGGAAGAACCAAGCTCCTGCAGACCAGCGCTGTTGAATATGTCTCCCAAGGGAGTCTGGCAATCCCTTCCAGAACATTCCTGCTCACATCAACACACCCAAGGAGACGCTCAACAAAATCAACTGAGAAATATCCTTTGAACCCCCGAGCGCCGACAAAAGCACAGTTAAACTTACTCCATGCAGTGCATATTTAAAAAAGAAAAATAAAAAGGCACAGCTGTTACTTTCTCATTTATATCTGTTAAAAAGAAACAGTAACTGAGAGATTAAGTCCTCCCTCCATGATACGATGTAATACAAGATGATTGTGAAATATCAGGGGGTATAAAGGGTAGAAAATTCTAACCTGCCCAGCTGCCATCAAAATGCAGGTGCTCACACAGCTCCTCCTCCTGCCTCTCTTTGCTGCTCTAGCTCTCGCAGAAGACAACTCAATAGAATCCACAGGTATGGAAATTTAAGTATTTTTTTCATCTGTGAAATTTTATTAATTTTTGCACAATAGGTATTTTGTAGGCAACTGAATGGAAAAAATGTTAAACGTATCTCTAAAAGTGCATCGTATTTTAATGGACTGGTGCACAATAGTAACACTTGAATATGCCAGCAAGCGTTAAAAGTGGTGAATAAAAATACTTCAATATATAATTCCCTATGGCAAATTTTTAACCTAAGAACTTGATTCTGAAGAGATTTTACTCTGGAATGGAAATTTGCAATTATAAATTAATACTGTACTGGACTAAAAGGAATAAAGTGACTTAACTGGGAAAAGATCGCTTTGAAAAAGAGATTTCTTCATTTTTCCTTTGTTCAATCGGAAGCAACAAAGAGTTGTTTGTTGTTTGAATTGGGGTCACCATTCTGTGCTCAGATCAGCAATTCACCTGGCTAATGGCGGGTAGCTACTGTAGGATAACGAAGTATTGCTGCAGAGCTGCTCTAGTGGTGCCTGGCTACGGAACAGTCCAGAGGGACACACAGAGGGAGGGTAGGGCTGACCTTGTAATGCTCTTGCAATTGGGAGGTTTTGTGTGTGATGAAAAAGGTCTCTCCTAAATATTTTTTATCCCTCCGGAGCTCATCAGAAAGTCTGACCTTTTTATTGGGGACTGCATACACTGTATAGGAAATCCTTCCTGCTCTTTCAGACCATTAATTTCAGATTAATACTAAAGTAGAAAGATTTTATGCTCAATCAGGTTTCTCTAAAGTTTCCTATACAATGGCCATTACTGCAATTACTTCATAACTTATTTAGTGATGTGATGTCAATCATGGTTGGTTTGTGGGGGTTTTTTTCAGAAGAGAACTGGGTTGAAGTCCAGGTAGTCCCACATCCTGAACCCAGAAACAGCCAAGAGCTCAGGCAAGCATACAGATACGAGCCTGCATAACACTTCCCCAGAATACACCAACAAATGCGGTTGAGGACTTCTGAAACAGATGAAATGCTATCTTTGTGCTTAATAGTTACCAAAGGCTTTTTCCTGCATGGATTTGACCTGTTTTATGTTTCACTTTTACCATCCACATCACCCTGTAGCAAAGTCCCACATGCAAAGAGACAGTTCCTTTTGTTTCAAAACCACAACTTACTGGTTTTACTGCAGGCCACTGAATTACTATACTGGAAGATAATATCCCATATTAACCCTCTCCATGAATTTATAGACCTCTAGTATCTCCTCTACTCCCCAGTTCTCCCCTTTCCAACCTTAAATGCTTCAGTCCATTTACTTACTCCTTGTCTGGGAGCTATTCTGAACTTTTGATCAACTTCATTGCCATTTTCTGCAGCTTTTCCTCTTTAGCAGTACCCTTTAAAAGATGAGAGAATCAGAATTGTATGCAGCAGTAAATATACAGTAATGCTACACATAAGTCCTTTAGAAGATCAAATCTGAAAAGCCTGTTATTTTCTGGGCATAGGTTCCCAAATTCAAGTCAAGCACCGAATCTCAGAACTGGATTCAGTGATCTTTAGAACTCAGTGCAGGGGAAAGACCAGAGGCTTGAAGTGCTTTTGTGTTGACAAACCTTGCTGAAGAAAGCTGCTGAGGTATCCTGTATCACTCTGCGTTTCCAGTTTTGCCATTAGATTCATCTGTGATATGTGGTCCCCTAACTCCCTTTTTCTCTGCTACTAGGAAAATAAGGATAAAATGTACTTTCTAATATTCTTTTACTATTTGATTCTTCAGGTTTCATAAACTGCAGTAATAGAAATTTTTAAAAAGTACATTTTGCACGTCTGTTCTGTAACGGACTGTCCCAGAGTCTTTGCATGGTGGAGGACGAAACATTACTGCAAAAGAAAACTTGATATCCTCGCAAGCTGGTTTTTGTTGTTGCTGTTCTTCAACAGGTGTACCTCGCTGTGGTGCTTCACTTCGTGAGCTGAACAAAGCATTAAGCATTGAACTAAATGCAAATGCAAACTGCGTCTGGCAAATTCAGAGGAATACAAATCAAACAATTAGGCTCCTTTTCTCTCATTTTAAGTAAGTATTTCTTCCAGATGCTCTTGTACAGTTTCATTCCATTAGAATACAGCGCAGAAAAATATTGCCTCCAAATACTTCTCTGTATTCAATCAGTATTGTGGACTCCAGTGATTCACAGAACGGTTTGGGTTGGAAGGGACTTTAAAGCCCATCCAGTCCCATCCCCCTGCCACGGGCAGGGCCACCTTCCACCAGCCCAGGTTGCCCAAAGCCCCGTCCAACCTGGCCTTGAACCCTTCCAGGGAGGGGGCAGCCACAGCTTCTCTGGGCAGCCTGTGCCAGGGCCTCACCCCCCTCACAGGGAAGAATTTCTGCCTTACATCTCATCTAAATCTCCCCTCTGTCAGTTTAAACCCGTGACCCCTTGTCCTATCCCCACACCCCTGATCCAGAGTCCCTCCCCCCTTTCCCGCAGCCCCTTTCAGCCCTGGGGGGCCACTCTAAGGTCTCCCCGGAGCCTTCTCTTCTCCAGCTGAACCCCCCAACTCTCTCAGCCTGTCCTCACAGGGGGGCTCCAGCCCCCCCAGCATCTCCGTGGCCTCCTCTGGCCCCGCTCGAGCAGGTCCGTGTCCTTCTGCTGTTGGTGCCCCAGAGCTGGACCCAGCCCTGCAGGGGGGTCTCACAGAGCGGAGCAGAGGGGGAGAATCCCCCCCTCGCCCTGCTGCCCACCCTGCTCTGGGTGCAGCCCAGCACACGGGGCCTTTCTGGGCTGCCGGCGCACGTTGCTGGCTCACAGTCAGTTTTCCATCCACTGATACCCCCAAGTCCTTCTCCTCGGGGCTGCTCTCCAGCCACTCCTCGCCCAGCCTGGATTTGTGCTGGGGATTGCCCCGACCCACGGGCAGGACCTTGCCCTTGGCCTTGTTGAACTCCATGGGGTTTGCATGTCCCACCTCTCCAGCCTGTCCAGGTCCCTCTGGATGGCACATCCCTTCCCTCCAGCGTGTCACCGCCCCACACAGCTCGGGGTCATTGGTGAACTTGCTGAGGGTGCCTTGATCCCACTGCCCATGTCACCAACAAGGATGTTAAACACCACCAGTCCCAACATCCACCCCTGAGGATGCCACTCCTCTGCGTATCTATCAGTGAGCTTAGGTAGTTCTCACTGTTTTTTCAATAGATTTGCTCCATCTTCAAGCTGTGAAACAGAAAGTATTAAAGTATATGATGGTCCCTCAACTGATTCACCTCTTCTTGGACAAGTATGTAACGACACTGATGCAGTCCCAGTACTTCAGTCATCTACAAACAGTTTAACTTTTCTCATAACAACAAACTCCGTGGCTTTCACAAGAAACTTCTTTGTCTTCTATTACTTCATTTCACCAGACACAAGTAAGTCATTAAATACCATTTTAATTGCATCATTAAAATAAATTTTTCCATTAAGAGGAAGTTTTGGACTGCAGTTAGCTACTATTAACAGAATCTTTAACTAGTCTCACTCAGTTCTTCTGGCCTTAGAGAATGGTGTGGGGGAAAAAATCAGTGAAAGGAAAGACGCAGCAAAACGACAGTGCACTTGTACAGAGCTTAAGAAGTTACATTTTACTCAGATAAATGACTGCAAAGACAGCATTAGGGGACTCTACTTTTACTTACAGGCTTCTACTAAATTAACTCAGTTTGTAAATACTCTAGCATTTACCCAGGAAGAGAAACTAGTCAAAACTTCTGCTGAGTACAGGTCACAGAAGTCAGGCTTTTCACTGAACAAGGTCCTTACATCTTTTCCTTAAAGGATAGCTTGAACAAAATCAGGCTTTGCTTGTGACCAGTTCCTTTGCTTCTGCTGATAAGTGGCATGACATTAAGCTCTTAAAAGCTTCAATTTTACAGAGTAGTTAACACATCCTAGTTTATGCTGCTTCAGTGTTTAACTTTGCTACTGAAAAATTATGCCTTATTTATAGTCTACATTCGTCTTTCTGAGGTTTCCACTCACTTGATTTTATTTTGCCCTTATCTATCAAGTAAAATCTCTCTCAAACTTGAAGATTTTGCACTTCCACAGAGGTCCTGACTGAGGAAGGCCTCATAGATTTCTCTAACATGAAGTCTCTTTTCTTTTGGTTGGTGTAGCATCTTCATTAGCAGTTTTTCAAGATGGCACCGAATTTACCTGAAATGTAGATATAACTATATTGCCCACAGTATCAAAGCTAACTCATCTACAGCCGTCTCAGATGTCATTACACTGTGCCTCACGGATACCCCATAGTGACAACAGGCTTCATTTTGTAACATCCAGCTGACCTAAAATCCTCTATAGAAGTTCTATCTTTAGTACCTTTAATCATTTCCAAAGGAACAGAAACATAAAGAAATAATCCTGCTGGTGACATAACTTTAGATCTTTAATTTATGTTTTATGGCTCATTATGTATACTATTATGTTACCGATATATCTATTATTCTTTTCAGAAATTGAAAATTGTGGGGGACAATTGACTGGTCCTAATGGGACATTTACCAGCCCCAACTACCCAGCAGCCTACCCGGAATTTATGTACTGTGTCTGGCACATAAAAACAGCAAAAAACTCAAAGATAAACTTACAGTTCCAGGATTTTTTGTGAGTAAATGCCCTAACGCTCTATTACTCTTTTTTTCATTCCTTTTAAAGGTATTACTTTAAACACAGGAACCAGAAGTGCTTTCAAGCTTTTAGCTATACACTTTTAAAACAAATATGCTTTGCTGACTCTTATGATAAAGTAACTGCAATGTGTTTCACATCACTATACATTACCCTATAGCTACTGCAGTGCAGGTGACTAACCATGAGGTGTAGGTCCATTTTAAGCTAGCCTGAATGATCAGAATTTAAAACCATCAGTGTAAGTAAAGCTTTTGCTACATAAGGAACAGGTTTAAAACCATCATGTGCACTGCAATTGCAGTTTAGAACTAAGGGTCGAAAGAATAAAGCAAATATTGCCTAAAGCACATCTTCCTCAGTATTGCTGGCCACTGGGAAAAAAATTGCACAGCACTGGCTTGAGTACTTCCAAGCACAAATGCTAATGGATGCATTTTCATAAGGAAACCACACTGGCATGGGCTTCCCTGACCCATAGAGCTCTTTATCAGGGCTGGTTGCCCATATGTAGTGGGCTGATAGCCCCTTTTCTGGCTTTCCCTGCAGCAGCTGACACCTGTGCATGAAGGGAAGTCTCAAGAACAAGGGAATTTGAAGGGCAGTATCTTCAAGAACACCTCCTGAGGTATTCAGACTACAGAATGCTGTATAAGAATTCAGTATGAAACGCAGAGGATTCTATAGGAAATGGTTACCTTAACCACTGCCCTCTGAGAAGGTGAACTCTGCAGTGTGGTCTGTGTTCTCACCTGAGAGCAGCTCTCATGCAGACTGACAAAAAGGGCAAAAGCCTTCCTCTGGTGACATACACAACAGGTTTCAGAGATCCACAGAACTCAACCATACACTTTAAAAGGTCTTTAAGATACAGGATTATTTATACATATATATATGCATTTGAAGGTGTGGTTATTTTTAGTAAATAAGTAGCAATCAATACATACAGTATCAGAGCTATAAAAGCATACCTGACTCAGCTTCTGTCGAGCTATGGCAAAACGTTTGTTATTTCATTGGGAGCAGAATCCTGCTCCTCAGTATTTCTTGCCTTTAAGAGTTTTTCATATTTTATTTGGTTTTAGTAATGTCTATTTATGTATTCATTTATTCTCCATTCGCTTATTTCAGCTGATGGGAATTCACCACTTTATCTGCACTGGATCCTCTATCCAGTATGACCAACGTTGTCTTTACTCAGATTACCCTGTAATTATCTTTTCTCTGCCTACAGCCTGGAACTAGATCAAAACTGCCGATTTGACTTCACAGCAGTCTATGATGGCCTCACCACTAACACCGGCTTAATAGGAAAAGTATGTGGTCGTGCTCAGCCTGCATTTGAATCTTCTTCAAATGTTATGACAGTTGTTCTCTCTACAGACTATGCCAACTCCTACAGAGGATTTTCTGCCCAGTATATCAGCATTCCGCTGCCAGGTCCTGTGGAGCCTGACAGTAAGTACACAGGATGCTGTTTCTTATTCTCATGTATGATTCTTGCCTCCCCTTATAAATATCAAAAAGAACTGATGGCCGATATTGAGGATTTAAGCCTTTTTACTGGTTGTCAGTAACCCTCCTTACATGCAAAAATCCCACATTAGTCTCACCTATGTTATTACCTGACCCAACTGCAAAATAAAGCTTATTCTTTTGATCCTTTCTCTAGCTGGCACCACTAAAAATCCGAGGTTTTTTTCTTTCTTTTGGACAAAGCAGGCACTGTCACCATCCTAGAGATATCAACTTTTTTGACTGGTTAATTTAAATGTTTTTGTTCCCTGAGATACTCAGGAAAATAGTCTGCACTAGTTAGTCCAACAGGGTTTAGGTGTGTTGTAATTTCCCTTCCCCCAGAGCTGGACCATTCCCCTTATTGTCTCCATGTTTGCATGCCCAACTTCTCATTAACTGAGGTGGAAAAGGAGCTTCTAAAGCCTTGATGTCTGCCATAAATCAGTCTCTCCACCCTCCATTCTGTACTAGCACTTTGACTCCTTTTCCCCCTTATTAAGGCTGCATTTCACTCCGTGTTACTGTGATTAAATTTTCAGCATGAGTTTTCCATGGTTTTGCTTATCTAACATTTCTGAAGTTGAGCATGAAAGTTTCTTCCAACTTCAGCATAACCTCAAATGTGCAGGAGCTGTTTCAGACTGACAGATCAAGAGGCACACAACAGCTTCAAGGATCTAGACCAAGTGAGAAATGACTGCAGTAGTTTGTGGTAATATGTTTGTTTTGTGGTTTTTTTCCTCTTTCAATGGCAGCATTCCTTACATGCTCTTCAGACAGCATGAAAATTGTTCTGAGCAAGTCTTATCTGGCCTCTCTTGGTTATAATGAAACTCACCTGCAGCTGAATGATCCATCTTGCAGGCCCGTTGTAGCAGAGTCGGTGATCTTTTCCTTCCCATTAGCCAGCTGTGGAACAACTAAAAAGGTAAATGGGGGAAAAAATGTTACATGAGGAAGCTAACAATAGCTTATGAATGACAAGAGCTTCTAAAAGCAGTTCATAAATAGCATGTGAATAAGCCAACAGATTTGCTTTCACTTCACTCATCCCGTTGTCTGTTTTCAGTCTTGAAGTAGAACATTCTTCCTCTTTAAGGACCTGATGAGCAATGAGCCTTTCCACGGAAGTCCAGGAGAATCCACGCAAATTAACCCCCAATGTTTCATTCCCTCTCCAGTCCAGGTTATTAGAAGTAGCATGACATTAGGTAACTTAAACATTCTCCGCAAGTGCTACAGCTGGCACTTATCCTGGAGTCACAAGGAAAGGGGAAAAACCCCCAAGGTGTGAAGATTCCCAAGAGCTAGTTCATAGCATTGTTCTGATAAGGGTGACTGAAGTGTAGCTTTGGTAGTTTCCACACTCCATGCGGTATTTCTTAACCTTTTTGCTGCATGGGTTGGTTCAGTGTTTTGAAAAAAAAAAAAACAAAACAAAACAAACAGGAGTGTTGACAATGGGTTTTTTCATTGAAACCTGTTTCACATTTCAAAGGTATCTTGAGCCTCTGATAAGCATAGCTGGGCAGCTTTGTAACTTCAGTATTCAACTGCACTGCTCATATAATTGCACCTGAGCACTTCCTACGATTCCTTTTACAGGATGAAGGTCACAGCATCATTTACACCAACATCGTATCCCTCTCTGCAACTGGCAACATTATCACCCGTCAAAAGAGCATAGAGATTATTGCAAAATGCAAAATGGAAAACAATTCAACCTTAGAAGTCATTTACATAACGAAAAATAATATAATCCAAAACACAACTGCTGTGGGAAGATACAAAGTTAGCATGTCATTCTATGATTCAGATTCATTCTCCAAGCCTGTACGTCAGTCCCCGTATTATGTCGACTTGAACCAAACTCTTTTTGCTCAAGTCAGTCTTCATTCCACTGACCCAAATCTTCTGGTGTTTGTCGATAGCTGTATAGCATCTCCACAACCTGATTTTGGATCACTAACGTATGACTTAATCAGGAGTGGGTAAGACTCTGTTTTATGACTAACCCCTAACATGTGAGGAAATACAATCTAAATGTCAGCCATAGTTCTTTTATTTTTGTCTCTCTTCCACTTTGCTTTAGTAGACTCTGGTTGGAAGTTAAATTTCTATGAAATTTAAAGGCATTACATAAACAGAGCTAAAAAAAATGAGCACCACATTGCACTGGGGAGAGGAAAAAAGCACATCATTTTATGCCCGCACGTAAAAATAATTCCCTACTTAAATGCTGTGGTAATAGTTAATAGTTAGCAAGAATGATTATTGTACGTGGACTGTAACAGGTCTGTAAATTCTGTTGCAGCTGCAATAAAGATGACACCGTGGTAACTTACCCACCACTTGAACACTATGGAAGATTCAAATTTAATGCCTTCAGGTTCCTTCGGAGCTTTGCATCAGTTTATCTCCAGTGTGACATTTTAATTTGTGACAGCAAAACCACAAACTCTCGCTGTACCGAAGGCTGCATCTCCAGGCAAAAAAGAGCTATTTCTTCATACACGTGGAAAACTAATACAGTAGTAGGTCCCATCCGCCTGAAAAGAGATCTCAGGTCTGCTGATCACCCAGGTAAGGGCAATACATAAGTTAAGAACCTGATTAAGCTCTTCCTTGGTGTAAAGCTGTTATCATCGTTCTGCTAATGAAATGTGAGCTACACTAGTTCAAAACTAGCGTGGTATCAGAGCAATGAGCTCAACAGTTTGTGCTTTGAGATCACAGAAGTACTTTTCAAAGTGACAGACTGATAAATCTTTTGGATTAGGGGGGACTTGGAAGGAGAAAAAGCAGTGCTTACTCCTATTACAGAACTAGTGTATGTGGAATCTGACTTTGTATTCAGAAAAAGTTACGAACAGCAAGAGAATAATTCAGATTTTCAAATGTGACATTTTTTGAGGCATACACAGGGACTAGGGCTCACTTCTCAAAGCCACAGACTACTTATCACAGTCAGCCTTCGTTACAACCTTTGTATCTTCTAAGAGTCCACTCAGTTTCACCCAGTTTTTTGTTGGTACTACAGAAAAGCTATGCCAGATGATAAACATAAACGACTTCTTCCAGGCTAGGCTGAATCTTCACACTGTACGTATTGTCTATTAGAATAAAAATATGAAGAGGACAGCCAGTGGAGCAGATATCAGAAGCACCACACGTTCAAATTAGAGCTGCAAACTGGTTCTAAGTGCCCCAATCTGCCATACTTTTCAGCACAATTTGTAGTCAGCTCTACAGTGGTCCAGAGAAGCAAGAGCTAACGTAGAATGGACTGAAAAATATAGAAAAAACTATTTTAAAGAGCTTGTATTGCAACTCCCACTCCACCCATCATTCCAACTTTTCTGAGCACAGTGCTTCACCTGAGAAAAGCACAGTGTGCCACACACTTTCAGGAGTCAGATCTAAGAACTGTTTAGCATTAATCATGCTCCGAATAGTAATAAACGTTTTCTTCCTTTTAAAAATAATTATTAACCTCTTTGAACTCTAGCACAATTTTAAACATGCTCCCATTTATTTCAATAGTAAAAGATTTTGCATCTATATGCTAGAAACCAGACACATGTATAATGTGAAAAGGGTTCAAGGGCAAATAGATCACACCCAATGTATTATAAAACAGAGATTAATGCTCATAGTATCTTTCATGATTTACAGAAAATCATGATTTTTACCAAGGAGCAGCTAGTAAACCATTAGAAGTGACAGGGTTAGAATCATGAGTTTCTTCTTTGCCCAGCTTTGCTTCCGCAATGTCTCCCATCTATCCAGTTACAAAGATAACAGAAGCACTGCTTGGCAGAAATCTGGCTGCAGCAATACCAAAGAATTTGTTAACATTGCAAAGCTCTTCTGCATGGCTGTTTTATTCCAAATTTTTATAACTCTATAGTACTTTAGATTCAGAATTTGCAGTTGGTGTGGGTCAACTCCTCAGAACCAAAATATTTGAAGAAAGGCTTATTTTTCATTGAAATGACACGGTATTCAAAACTTTAAACATCCCACTTAATTTTTTCCTCCACACAGAATCCTTCACTAAAGCAGATGCCGAAGAAACCCGGAACCTGCAACAATACAGCTTCTACACTCTTTCATTTGTGGCTTTAATTTCAAATATTGTCATTGTGGTAACTGTGATACTAAAATATCACAAACATCAAGCAGGATACAGCTACCAAAAAATCCAGAGCTCCTATTAACTACTTCAAGATACTCTGAATTTGTGTTAACTTCTACTCAGATCTGTCACCCAAGGAGGAGAGAGAAAAAACCCCAAACCAATCAAAAATCAATAAACTAAAAGCCTTGGAACAAGCAACAATGCTTGGAAACATATTCCAACTTTTTTTGTAATTAAAAAAATCCTCTCAACGTAGTACTGTATCTTAAATCACTGAGTTGAAAAAGCCTGTAAGTGTTTACCTCAGGGTGTTGCTTAAAATGCATCTAAAAACTGACTTCACAGGTGTAAAGTACAAGATTTTTTTTCTTCCAAAAGAGAAAAAGTGACCTAAATTATCTTTTTATCTTTTTCAATCACTTTGCACCTGGCACGAGTTAAGCTGAGGGACAAGTGCAATATGTCTGTTCAAAGCAAATTATCCTTTCTTCAAAAATCTACTCCTGGGGGTTGCTACCATCAAGATCTGACAGTCTTCAAAAGACATCAGTTTTTCTGGAGAAAGAGAAAACATTAGATAGATTAGGTAAAGATACCGGATTGTATGTACTTATACTGCTAGTTGAGTCACACTTGTTTCCCCGTCGATAGCTTTTGCTCAAAGCATTTTAAGACACCAAATAAAACCAACACCTGTGCACCCAACTTAGGAGTTTGCCACACAGTCCTTACACGGTCCAAGTTAACCAGCATACCCCAGAATTCAAAGAGCAATAAACAGAATGAAGTATGAAGCTTGACCTTCCACAAAAGAGTGACTTTGACTCCCATTTCTATCTCCCAAAATGACAGCAGAACTGATCCCAACAGGTTAAATATGATGCACTAAGACTACATCTCTGGCCTAAGGCTGGTGAAGTGCAGCAGATCCTACCTACCCCAGCATGTCCTATCAGGCAACAAAGTCCCCTTGAGAGGGCCCACGAATGAAGTACTTCCATTTCTTCAGGTAATGAAACATGGACACATACAGGTCTGCTAAGCACCCCTTCATTTCAGTTGTTCCTGCATGATTCCATTCATTTAGGAGGGAAAAGTTTAATAAGTCTTGTTTTAGATATCACTTAAGGATCCTAGATTCCTAGCTTAGGCATCTACACAGCCAGCAAGGCTTTCAAAGAACCCAGGCTGGGCTTCAAGTCAGCCTGTCTCTCTAAACCTGGCTCCTTAAACAGTCTAAGTTAGGCAATGCCTGTACTACCCTTCCTCTTATAGATGGGAGTATTAAAAATCTTTAACAGGAGTGCCGTTAAGATAAGCCAAAAGCATAAAGAAACTACATTCTGTTCTACTGGTAGCATGTTACCCATCAAAAACCAAGACAACAAAAAAGTGAAATGATTACACATAGGTAAAAGCTGTAATTCGGTTTATTTAGATTACTGCTCCATGGTTGAAATTGAAACTGGGGAACTGTTTCATACGGCATTTTAGCAATGCTCTTTAAATAAATAAGCCGCAAAGGGCATACAAAATCCTTATATTTAGGAAAACACACACATTCTTATGATCTTTCATAAAACAACTGTGTACAATGTGGATAGAATTACAGTAACAAAATGCAAGTCAACAACACTGAGGGGTTTTTTTACAGTTATAACTCCATAAATACTAAGCTTGGTAAAGTATAGTTGCCCTTAAAGTACTTGCACTGAAGTCCTGTATCTATATACACCTATCTCTCTCCATTAGAGAGCCCTTCGTTAGAATCATAGCGTGCTTGTGAAATTTTGTTTGGCTTTGAGTTCTGAACCAAGTCCATTAAGAGAACCATTTTATTATCTATATGTGTCTGAAGAGCCTGGATTTGGCAATCAATATAGTCCATTAGTTTTCTCTCCATCAGATCCATATTTTTTGAGATGATCTTTTCCAAATAGGAGCAAATGGGCTGTTGTTCTACTCTGTGAAAAGAGCAAATAAAAGAGTAAGTACAACCTATTTCTTAATGACAAGGGGCATGATAGAGATGATCTGGGCACTTGAACTTCTTTTAAATGTGAAAATCTCATTTATTAGACAACAAACCTTGGAAGGTATTAGCTTTTTAAGCATAAGTGAAATAGGTTGCCTGCCTACCACATTTTAAATCTCAAAAATTTTTACATGCTACAGTATATAGTCGTCATTTTTCAGCCTGATTTTTCTAAAGGCTCAATTATGCATTAGACAGCTTAGCTACACATAACAAAACCCATACAACTCTACTGTACGCACAGAGTTCAAACTGTCAGTACAGCAGACTTTACTCTTTTCAGCTAAAGCATTTCAAGAGTTACACAAACCATCTCATTTTTTATTTTCGCATCTGCAGGCTCTGTTAGAACCCAGATTCCTAAACAACATTCCCATGTCTCACCAATTCCACTATTGTTACTCAGTTATCAAACTACTACTACGAAGTTTGCATTGTGATGGAGGATCAAATGAGGAGGAACAGTAAAGATTGGTGGGATGAAACACGCAAAGTACAGCAGAAAGATCGCGGCACATAGTGTGAAGAGATAAGAATTTAGAAGGTAGAAGTAGTGAAAATGAAAATGTAGTAACAGATGAGAAAAACAATGTGTATGAATTACAGAAAGAATAAACTTTTTTTTAAATCCTAAAAGGTGAAAGAGGCAAAAGACACAGTTTAGTAACAACAAATGATGTGATTTCTTCCGAAAAAACTCCTATACTCAAGCAGTTCATCTGAAAAATTAATTCTAATCGTGTTCATTGCCACACAACCTCCAAACCCACTTCATTTTAAAATTTGCTATTGCTTTTAAGCAAATAAAACGCTTACATTATGTATTTTATTTTTTAAATTTGTCAATAAATGCAGTCAAACTACTACTTCGATACGTGTACCAAACTGAACTTACCCAATGCACTGAATGCCTTCCTCTTTAGTCACTGCATTTTTACCATAATGCCTATCGCCATCTTTTAGCCGAAGATGATTTACCTGACTACATAAGTTTCGAAGAAAAGGAAGAAGCACCTGTGGATTAGCTACATTTGGGGTTTCGCTCACTTGTTCCTGTATATGCAAAGATCCGATGACTTTAAAATCATTTCTGAGGTCAACTGTATTTTGCTGGGTAGTAAGTCTTTCAGACTCAAAAGCATTCCCTCTTTCAGGCACCTGTGCGTTCCAATCATGACTTATTTTTAAGTCTTCATATACTGTTTCACTTGTTAAGTGATTTTTAACAGGCAAAGGTTCACTGGCTGAATGATCTAGTGACGTCTGAACAGCTGCACTGCGCAATCCATCCACTGCCTCACCCCCAAAGTCTGAGTTTTTCCCAAAGATCCAATTAAGTTTGTCTCCAAGAGGTAAACTGTTCTGATGGAAAGAAAAACAATACAATTACTATTTAAGTATTAAAATATACTGGAAATTATAAAATAGAAGTAGATACTTTATAACTCTGTATTCTACAAGTGTGGTGCAAAGATTTTACAAGTAGTTCTGAATTATATTCTTAGAGAAAAGCACAGAAAAGATTTTCCCTGTACATACTATGTGTTAATTATCTTGTCAGTCTCCAAGTAACGAAACAGTTTTACTGACTTCATTTTTACCATGCTATGTCCCCATGACTGAACGTTATTAACATCTGATGGACTCAGGATTCTGTTGAAATAGCCTGCTTTACAGGATTAGGATCTGATTCAAATAAATGCTCCGTAAGAGCATGTTCCCTTTAGCTGAAGAACGGTCAGTGTTAGGTTAATGGTTGGACTAGATGATCTTCAAAGTCTTTTCCAAACTAGATTGTGATTCTGCGAAGGTGACATGCTTTTAATAACCATAAAGGAGACAAACCAGCCCATTTACCTACATCCCAAACATTACAGGGAACACGCCTACCACCCTTGACAAGCAGTGACAGTGGAAACGAACAGAAAGAGTAGGATGGCAGTGAAGTTTAAAATGACTATACAGAGTTCTTAACTCTGGACTTGGCGTATGCACAGTGATTCCTCAAGTATACCATCTTTATTCATTGTGCTCATTTAAGGGTGGCAATAGCTAAACGAGCATTAAAATGGCAGAAAACGTGGGTTAAAAAAAGCTCATCTGAAATCTTTTTCACCGAATCAGTTTAGAACATGCTTGACTGTTACAGAAAGCAAGGTCACAGATCAGTACTACTTATGTTTATGGAAAAGCAGAGCGACTTACTTTCTGCTGACATCGGACCATGTCCATGAGTTGCTGAGCACCTGGAGACAACTTAGATCCCATAGATTCCATTATAGTTTGCACTCTGTCTAGATCTATGCTTGAGCCTAGTAGAGGAAAATCAGTTGCTAGTTTTGCAGACACTGTTTTCACTTGTACAATTATTTTACTGATGAGTACTCTCTGTTTCTCACCAATGGAGAGCAGCTATTGCAAGAAGGAAAAAAAATACTTCAATTAGGAAGAAAATAGTTTTGTGTTTTCTTTGTATGTATGGGACAATGCGTTATTCTTTGAGTCGTGGGAACAACAATGCTGAACTCTTTTCCAGAGAAATTAAGCCGATTTCTCCTTTCTATTACTCTTTGGAAAATTCTGACTGGAACAGAGGTGCCTACATGACCCAAAAATAAATGAGGCTTTGATCGTCTAAGCGCTTAAGAGCAGTGGTCATACAGATTTTCATGAGGTTATTTAACCACATCAGAGTGGGCAGTTCTAATTACATAGCAACTGTTGATTCATCTGCAGTTTATCTGGTTTACAAACTTTTTTCCCTCTAAGACTATATTATATCTCTTATATAAAGTTTCATAAAAAGAAAACTGTGATACAAATTTTGAAGAACTCTGCTATCAATACAAAGCACCACCTAACAGATTTTTAAATGATTACATGAAGTGATGAAGCGTATAAAAACAATTATTTTGACTACGAGCAACGCAGTTTAGTCAATTAAGTGATTAAAAAGGCAGGGAAAAATAAAACAATTCTGTTCAACTTCCTACCTTAATTCTACAGGAGGCTGCAGGGCATTCGAACTTAAGGTACTTTTTGTATAAAGTCACCTGTTCAGTCTCGCTAGAAAAATAAAATAAAAGACTTGTGACATCACTATATGAAGTACTTTAGTAGAAATACTCTATATCAGTAAATATTTCGATAAGAAACAAGGCTGACTGGAACATATTTCGAATGTGGTATAGCAGTTTTAATGCTTGTATTGAATCTTATCAGATACATATGTAAAAAAGGATTTGTATGCGTACGTACATTAGCTACCAGAGAAGCTTTTGAGGTTCTGAACATTATACACACAGTAAATATTTAGGTAAGAAACAAGACTGACTGGAAGCTATTTCTAATATGGTATGCAGTTTTAATGCTTGTATTGAATCTTATCGGATATGTATGTAAGAAAGGATTTGTATGCGTACATACATTAGCTACTAGAGAAACTTTTGAGGTTCTGAACGTTATTCACACAGCTCTCCTGAGGCTCTGAGTCAGCTGTTTTAATTCAGCTAATTAAGTAGTAGATGTGCCATATAATGACTTAAAAACAAAAGATAAGACATTACTTTAATTCCCCCGGCAAAGTACAGACGGAAGTACTGGAAGGGGAAAACAAATCCTTATTTTTTTTAAATTATTTTCTCTCTTATTCTTAAAAGTGTGAGATGACTAAGTAGCAAAGAGACAACAGATCTTTTGGTAAAGATCGGCTAAAAGAGACCTGTTGAAGAGATAAGCAGATCTGCTGCCCAGCAAGATTAAACTATACAGAAAGTTACAGCTGCCCTAACTCCTTCTGTAGTAAAGCACTTTACAACTTACTACTAGCTTCGCTAATTACAAAAGAACAACTAACCACCATAACTGCAGCCTTATTATCTTCATCAGAGAGACAAGTTTTGTGCACGCCAGCAGTAACCGTGAGGAGTACACCAGGGTTATCCCAGGCGACCGTAGAGCCTGTGCCCATTCCCCAGTTTTGCACAGACCTTCAAGAAAGGCCAAACCGGGCGGCTACCGTGCGGCCGGCGTCAGGTCTCTGCTAGTAGCAGCACCTCACAGATACACCGAGAGCGACGCTGCCAGCAAGAGAAGGGCCTGACGGTGTTGGGGACCCAGTCGTACACATCACACACACACAGACACCCCCCGCCGGCACCCGCCTCCCGCTCCAGGCTCCCGCCGCGGCCACTCACCCCGGGCAGCGGGCGGCGCCCAGGCCCTCACCCCGGCCGGTGCCGCAGTACTCCTCGCCCACGTACACCTCCATGTTCCGGGCCTCGCTCAGGATCCCGACGGAGACCATCTCCCCGCCGGCGGGCGGCCGACACTCCAGGTGCAGCACGCAGGGCTCCTCGCTCCCGCCGCCCGTCCGCCTCTCCACAACGACGGCCTCGGTGCTACGGGAGGGACCGGGGGAAGCGCCACGGCCGCGTTGCCCCGCCAGGCCCGCTCCCGCCCCGCCGCCGCCCCCCAGGCCCAGCCCGGCGCCCCTTCACGCCGCCCGCTCGGTCGCAGCCGCTGAGGGGCGGCCGGTCCCCAAGGGCGGCGGACAGCCCGTCTCCCCCTCCCCTCCGCCGCCCTCACCTTGCCTCGCCGCCGCCCGCGTCCCGCCGCAGGCAGAGCGCCCGGGCCAGGCCGTCCGGCGGCGCGCAGGACCAGGAGCACCCCACGGCCACACAGCACGGCTCCGCCGCCGCCTCCTCCTCCTCTTCCGCGGCCGCGCAGCCGCTCGCCATCGCAACGCCGCGGGCGGAACCGAGCAGCGGCGGCGGCACCGGCCCTCCCGGCGGCGGGCGGGCGGGCGGACCGCGCCTGCGCAAAGCGGCCTCTGCGCATGCGCGGCTGGGGCGGCGCGGCGGGAACCCGCCCGGAGGCACCGGCCGATCCCCGGCCCGGAGGCGAGAACGGGTCGGGGCGCCCCGGGGCTGTTTAACGGGTGTTCTGCCCCCGGCCCGGCCCGCGGGGCTCCCCTCGCCGGCCCCACGTCCCTCCTCCCGCCGGGGAGCAAGGGCTGACATGGAGGGAGCGGCGGGTTGTGGGCGGGCTCGTCTCTGCGCGCCCGCTGTTTGAAAGAACACCCACCACAGGGTAAATGCCAGTTATTAGTCCTTTTTCTAATAAAATAAAGTTCTCGCCGAGATGGAAAAACCCTTAAAAGCGTGTCAGTGACACGAGATTTGATAGGATAGCAAAATTCGGAACAGCGGAATTCTCCCTTCCAAGTTGCATGCTAATAGTGTGCCACATAGGAGACAGGCTATAAATAAAAGATGGGATTCATTTAATTTTCAGTAGGATCCCGGTTTCTGGAGTCGGGGAAAGCTGCTCCTGACGCTGCGGAACAGACACAAACCCAGGCAACGCGGATATCGGGTTCTTCGCCTCGGCGCTCGCCCGGGGAACCGTAACTAGGTCTGTCAAAATGGGAAGATGGATTTGAACGGGCTTTGTACAAACTAATATTACAAATACAGTCAGCACCTCTGCTTGCTTTTTTTTTTTTTTCCCCACTTAAGCCATTGTTTTATGTGATTTACTAGCAACGGGAAAACAGATTTGCTCTGTTTTAATGGACTGATTAATTAAAATTCATTAATGTAAATGTTTTAGCATGAAAACTGTGCTGTCTCAGGCTCCTTTTTTGAGTTTCTTACTGTGCTTGATACTTCTGAAATGCATTGCAAATTCATCCAGTTTTAGAAGAGTTTATCTTCTGGTTTTGGTGACGCTGTGGTTGCGTGGTGCCTTGGAAGATTATTCTAATAATCACCTGGAAGAGTGATGAGCTGCACAAAATCACAGAGTTTTGGTGAGAATTACCTTTAACGTAGCAGGGAGTGGGTAAAATCCCCCGTTTGGGGATTTCCATGTGTTTGTTGGGATTTCCGTGTGTTCACATGCATTTTATTTTTAATATCTTTAAAGATGAAAAAATGGAAAACAAAGAACAAGCTGAAATTTCAGGGAGTAGACTGCTTTATGCTAGAGCTTTTTACAGAGCTGACGATAGCCAACATAAACATCCTAAGCGTCATATCCATTGGTAGCAATATTTGGTTTCTAATCTTATATGATCTCACTGTGGTATCAAAGTCCTTTAGAATAAACCAGTTTGATCCTGGCGTGGGTTTGTGCTCTTTCTCCAATCAGCATTTAAGAATGTGCTGCTGTTTATTGGCGTTTAAGCTGTCTAACCAGATTTTTTGCCAGCCTAATGGATTCAGTTTTACTTCCCGTTTCCTTAGCAGAGATGCAGTATCAGAGTGCTTTTTCAGTTGTTTGCCTTCAGAGCAGAGGGCTCCTGTTCTGGTTCTCCTACTTAGAGCAGCTAAGTTCCAGATACACAGTGTCTGCTCAGATACTGTAGTAGTTTCTCCAGGAAATCTAGTCATGTTAAAACACAGCCTATTTTTGTTCACTTTTGGACTAACTTTAACTGGAAACCCTTTTTGGATAAAAGGTAAGCTTTCAGTTTTTAAGTATTCAGAAAGTTTCTTCAAATTGTCTTGTACTCTCTGGTTGTGATCATAAGGATGTACACATTTCAAATCGAGTCACAGCTCTCCCCAGGTATGAGGCTGTTAGCTGACCTGCTAATTGAGAAAATCTTGTTCAAGAAAAAGGTGTCTAGAAAAGATTACAAGCTTTTTATAATTGACCTCTTTGTGTTTTTTTTTCTCCAGGATATAATAGGTATATAAATACATTATCTTCTCTACAAGATGCTGGTTGTGAGTTACTGTCACTCTGATCAATAGTAGAGACTGTAGAAAAAAAAAATTTCTTCTTCGGTAATGTGAGGCAAATTCCTACAGTTTTGGTTTAGTTCCTCATTAACTTATTTCTATTTATGATTTGGTTTCAGATTGAGGTGTAACATCTGAAATATTTCTTAGAAAGTGATATTTTTATGACGTGCACTAAAGATGGTTTCCTGCTTTCAGGTGTTGAAATTGTTAGAACTGCATTTCCACTGTTAGACTTAACTCGCAAAACAGAATGGATTTTGTGATTTAGATAATAAAATTGTTGGAAGACTAAGAGCAAAGTCAGAAGTAAATACTGAGTGCCAAAATTCTCTGCAGAACTGTTTGCTGATAGCAATTTCCACATTTTGATTGCAATGGCAGTCTTTAATGTTAAACATATGCTACCTGCAACTAGCTTTTAAAAATCCTGATGTTATCTAACAGGTAGAGATCATCATTACATTGAAGAATCCTCCTCCTCACTTTGAATGGGTGATTCTGTGGCTTCTTTGCAATTATGAATGCTGTTCACAGGAACGTGGGAGGCTGAGGGTGACTTTGTGCTACTATAAATGAGAAGAAAACTCTTTATTTCCTTATAAAATAACAATTTCAGAAGGAAGAAACCACTTTCATTGTTAAAACCCATGTTACTGTTGGTTCTGTAACCTGTTTAAAAACAATGGTTGTGTCTCTGTTAATCAAAGTCCACACTCAGACCAGACTGATGAGCAGACAAGAAAAAGGAAGATGAATTCAAGTTCATACAATTAAAAAAAAAAAAAAAAAAAGGTCACTGGAGATTGTTTTTATCTTTATAAAACTGTTTACCTGAAACCAGATACTCAGCGGGCTTATCTTTAGCTTCCTGCATTAGCATGATGTCCTGGAGATAACTCTGATATAATGTAAAAGGCTACAAACCTTTTGCAAAGGTTTGACTGTCACTGGGACAAACGAAATGCAGCGTTAGGGAGTGGCAGGAGGCAGCGTGGTGAGCCGAGTTTATACACGCAGCAGGTGGCAGAATTCTATCCAGAGGACAACTATAAGTATTCCTCATTCAGGGCAGTGGGGAAAGGAATACGAGTAAAGGGATTTGAATGGAAGGAAAGAGTTGATTTAATCGAGGAGAGGACAGAAGGAAGTAGAGGCATGAACTAGAGGGAGAAGATGAGCAAGTGCAGAACTTAACAGTAGCCAGAAGGTGAAACCACGGCAGATGGCTCTTGTCACCAGTAAAAAACATTTCCCCAGAGTATTTAGGGACAGAATTTATTCTTCTGGAGTTATAATATTCTCCAATTCTTTGTCTAGCAAGTTCTGAAACATCCTGGAAAAGTTGGATCCACCATTCAAAATAACTGCAGTATAGGTCCATCAGCTGCTCCGAGAGAGCCCTGCTGTAGATTTACAGAGCAGCACAGGCTTCCTGGCACTGACAAGGGGATTTCCCGAAGCTTGAAGGAAATTAATCTATCTGAGATGTTAGCATCTCTTTGCACAGTTGATTTTAACTGGCCAGCTACTTCAGAAATTACTGTGAGGGGACAGACGGATGGACAGAGAAGATAGCTGCATAAATTTTCTGTGGTACATTAGGTTAAAAGTATAGGTCATGGAAGAAAAAATGTTTCAAAAATTATCCACAAAGGTACAAAGTTATTAATCTAAAATATGTGAGAATTAAGATTGTGTTTAAATCATTTGATAATTTTAATTTGTGTGCTCCAGAAAACCCCAGGTTTTATCTGAAACTAACTTTTTTAAAATCAGTTTCCCCATTCCTAAATTATTTCTTCATCACTATCAAAGTATGTATTGAATACAGGAAGGGATTTTTTTTTTTATTTACATTTTTCTTGTTCTTGGGATTGTCTATTAATTGTTACTCTTATATTGGTTGAGAGATTTTTTTTTTCAAACAATAATTAACTTGGTTAATTGTTTATATGAAGGAATTAGAAAACATTTGTGCTATTATCCCAGTTTATAATGTAAATAACTAAGATCAAGGGTTAAATCCAAGATTGCCATCCAGTTTTGGACACCCTGATTAAGAAAACTTTTTCTCAAATTTGCAGGTTTTAGCACTTTACATCAGCTGTGTTTGGGGTCGTGTAGTCATTAACCTGAATACAGACAAAACAGCATTTCTGCAGAGAATGAGGCCACATATATTTACTCTAAACACTCAGAAATGAAGAGTAACTTAGCCGTGAATGAAAATGCTAATTTCTGTGACTTTCCCGGTATAATCCAAGAGCTCTGGCAGAGACAGAACAGACCAAGCTGAGCATGGGCAATCAGGTCCTGTACTGGTGAAATCACTTTTTCTCCATTTATAGCCAGATCAGAATGGTCTTTTGGCAATCACCCCTGTGCAGGTGCCAACATGTCTTACTTACCCTTTCTGATTCTTCAGAAATTTCAAACTTTTTTTTTAGGTGTATCTTCTGAATGGACATCCAGACTTTCTACATTAGAAATAATTATTCCTCGAAATCTGACAGACATAGAGAAACATCACCAATTTTTTCATGAGGTTTGTTATTCTACCTGATTTTTAATTCTGATGTTGCTCTTTTTCACAATACTGTCCTATATTACGTACACACAATGTATAGTATACATAATTTTTGTGAAGAAAAATGCCCCACACTACCTCTTCAGTTTCTTAGTGTTTTCAGCTAGTTTTGAGTAGATTTGTTCCCACAAGATCTGCAATTACACTCTAAGTTGACACCTTTCAAACTTCTAGTCCTGTTAACAGCCTCATCAGACAGAAGTGAGAAGGAACGTGAAGAATATTTCCATTTCCTCCAAGTCAGAGTAGATGTTGAACTCGAACTTGAACTCACATCCATGCTGTATATGTTATTCTGCTCATTATACCCGGTCTTTGGATAACCAGAAGATGTCGACCATGTATAGCACCTACAGGGCTGATGTCCACTTGTAGAAATGGTCCCACAGAGTTGCACAGGTTAAATGAATGACTTAAAAGAGAAAGATCTGAGCCTTAATTCTTCAGTTCTGAGGTAACTTACCTTTGTGCTAGGTATCGAGTTCAGTTACTGAAGTAACTGCAAATGAAATAACATTAGTCATCTTTGTGCAAACCAATTAAGGAAGGAAGAATCTGTGAGTCGTTCATCCGGCTGCCAATGATCTAGATAAGGAGTGTCAGGAAACAAGATGTGGTAGTTGGGCAAAGAGTGCATACATGGGCTGTACCCTTCTACCTTTGGCGTGAAAGTTTATAGGTTAATAGAATTTAAACTTTCCCTAGGAAAGAATGTCGAGTGTGCTGCTAACGCTTTGAAATATAGAAGGCACGAGGGTTAGGAATTTTTATTTTGGTAGATACTTAAAACATATATAGTAGTTGGACCTCTCTTCTCAGACAAAACATGGAACTGACACAGCCAAGTAGAAAATCACCTAATTAAGTGATATCTTCTGTTCTGTTTTCAGGAGCATTCAGATGACAGTCCTTCTTACTCAGTTAAAACCAGAAATGGAACTTATCTCCTAAAACTGAAGAAAAATAAGTATGTGATAGGTTCATATCATCTTGGGACCTAGCTGCATATAGACAAATGTTTTTATACTGAAAAAATTCGGAAGAAACCATTTAAATGGCAGATTGTAGTAATTACAAAATTACTATTACAATTGTACAAATTACAAAATTACAAAAAAGACTCTATTAAATAGCGTTTCTGTTACGTTGCTAGTTTGCAAATAGAAAGGAATAATACTTTTTCTAGTTGTAAAGAAATTTATTTTGATTAATTTTTTATTTGCTGCACAAGATAGTGGACTAGATGATCTTCAAGGTCTTTTCTAACGATTCTGTGATGATTCTGTGATAGTACATTTCAGAAAATCCTTATGGAAAATTAGAATTCAGTTCAACATTAGCTTTTTTATTATCAGGGGGGAGGGTTGTTGACCATGTTGTATTTGAAGAAATTTGTCTGGTACTGTTGTTCCTCATTTCTGAGCCTGCGGTAGTCCAGGCCCTGATAAAACAGAGTCTGCTCAGATTTTCTATGGTTATTTTAGTTACAATATTTCAAAATAAGTCATTTTCCAAATTAGGCATCTCATTTTAAGGTATTTTGATTCACGTCTGTGAATTTTAATAATTTAGCATGAGTGTGCTGCTAAGAGAATGTAGTACTTACTAGGATTCTTGACTTAATTCTTGCTTTCTAGACTGTTAAAAGAGCAGTAGTTTATTTTTGTTTCCAGACAGCTTGTTAGCGAAGACTTTATGCTATATACATATGGGGAAAATGGGAAACTGGAGGCTACACAATCAAAAACCAAGGTATTGTATATAATAAAATTCCCCTTTTGTGTCAGCTTCCTCAAACCAGGGAAGCCAAGCTTTATGAAATGAAGGCCTTATTAACAATTTGAATAGAACTGAGGCTGACAACAAGGATGTGTGTGCACCTAAATGAATTTTCAAAGCAAAAGCGAACGCACAATCGTTAATTCTGAGCGTCTTCACATCTCTATAATAAGACAGTGAAAATTGGTTACATTTTTGGCAGTGGAAGGGAAAATGCAAGTGATGCCCATAAAGTATCTACAGAAGAAAAGCATATTTGCTGGGAAAGGGTCTTTTGTGAGTTTTCACATTTGTAGCATTTCTGTTTCACGGTTACCACTGATACAAAACATAAGGTTCCATGTCTCTTGAGGGAGTGGGCTGTTTATGGGGATCAAGCACCACTGTTTTCCAGACTGTGAAAGGAGATGCCAGGAGATTATGCCAAGACTGAATTTGAGCTCCCTGATTAGGTCAGCTTTGCATAGTATGCCATTAAAGGTCCAAGGATGGCACCAAAGCTCTATAGTTTTTAGGTCCTGCATCAAACAAGCCTTACAAATACTTTTGAATTTAACTTCAGCTTTAAACTGAATGTGATCTCAGTGAGAGCTAATTGGGTGCTTTGTGCATGGGAGATCTCAGACCAGCCTTTTAGAGGAGTCTGTTTAAGAACAAGATGAGCATTATGTAAATGAAAACATTTTGCTAAAAGATGATGATGGATTAAACTAAAAAGCTGGTTGTTTACTAGAACCAAGGAACCAAATGCTATTGCAGGTACTCATGTCAAGGAATATTTTACTCTATGAAGGTTGGGATTATTTTTAGAATAGGGAATTCCGTAAATTTGTAACAGTCAGCTTTAATGTCATGCAAATAAAAAGGTTACTTAGAAAATGTTTGCATTTGAAGGCAACAACCTTATTTTGTCATTATTTATATGGTTTTGTTGCATTTCAGACACATTGTTATTATCATGGCACTGTTGAAGGAATTGCTGACTCAATGCTTGCTCTTAGCACCTGCGATGGCCTTAGGTATTACCTCTTGCTTTTTAATTCATGGTAATTAATTGTACGGTACCATAGTAAAAGAGTGAAAATCCAGTTGCTATTCATCATACAGCCAGAGAGAAAACACCATCCTATCTTGCAAATATTTTTTGTAATGTTTCACCTTTTGATGAAGCTGAAACTCTTTACGGGTTTTATAGATTCCCTCAACTACCACTTTTTTTTTTTCCCCCCTTTCCAAAATTCCTTTACAGAAAAAAGATGAGACAGAAAAATATAGCCAGAACATGGGCATCAACTGAGGTTGACTCGATACAAATGTCTTGACCAGAGGTACCTTTGCAGAAGTGCTATCTGGTGAAGATTTTGCTGAACATACAACTCTCCTGTGAACAATTTGATCTTATAAATGGGCACATTTCAAACACAAACCATTTCTATGAAAAATTTTTGACCAAATTTAAAACAACGTTTTGTGTTTCAAATACAATAAAATTACATTTCTTTGAGAAACATAAAGGGGCCAAATTAATGCATGAAAGATGGTGGTGTTCTCCCTGCAGAATCAGTCCATGTGAATTGGCAAAATGAGATGGCATGTACAGCAAATTGTGTGGATGTTCAGAATGTGCTTAGAGTGTGTCCATGCTCCTCGGTGTTCACTGAGTTTGGCTCTTCAGCTGGACTTTGAATATGCTTGTCGGTTGTAGTAGCCTTGTTGAGTTTGATGTCTCTTTGATAAGCAGGAAGAGGCAAATGGGATAAATGGGATAAAATTCAACAACGTATCTTTCATGTATTCGTGTCTGTGAGATGCCACTCGCAATAAATAATGACATTTCCTGGCATTCCTCTAAATGAAGAATAAAATAGTCAACATACTGGTATTTCACTAAGCAGAACAGATATTTCATTTTGGCTCTTCTGCAAACTTACATGGATTCAATTCCTTTGGTTACCTTACACTCACATTTTTGAGGATCTTCTTTCACAAGATATTAACTAGAGAATTCTTGTTTTAAATACAGTTTTGAGATTCTGAAGAACAAGATAATAACTTCTGAGAGATTCTGGTACAGCAAATGGGCATGTTCCAGGTGTTTATGAGCCATGGAGAAATGCAAAATCCTTATACTTAGCTGCACTCCACAGTGCAACATGCTGTCTCCCTCATAAACACCCTGGTGGCTGCTTTTAACCTCTCTGTCTGTAGTGGAAGACATCTTTTTCTAAAATACTAGATTATTTCAGCTGCATGCAGCTAGGAGTAAGACTAGAGGTAAGGAGTAAGAGAGCCTTTGTATCAGCTCTGTACCCACAATCCAGATTCATTCAGTCACAATTTGGTTTTCCTGCTAACTGATGCAAGGAGCCCACACTTGTGTACGATTGACTATTTTAAATAAGTTGTTTTGTCTTCTGAGGTCCTGCTGGGCATTTGAACTTATACCCTATTTTAAGATAATTTAAGATAATCATTTATTTCAACATAGTGGTATGAAGAATTCTAGTTTTTAAGTATCCAGTTGTCATTTACTCACCTAATCATAACCACAAGGGAAAAATTGTGGGATAATTTTTCATTCTTTTGTGATTATTAGAGGAATTCTCTACATTGGTGGCAAATGGTATGGAATGGAGCCGCTCAGCACATCCAGCACATTTGAACACGTGTTTTACCAGTTAGAAGATATGCGGGATATCCCCTTCCGATGTGATGTGCTGAATCACGAGAAGATATTTGTGAAGCCGTCTATGAAATATGCGTTTTTATCAAACAGTACCTCTAGCAGGGATAAAGTTTTGAGGGTAAATATCTTTCTGTTTCTCTCCTGAGCTCAAGCCTTCTCCTCAGTCCATTCCAGCAGCCGAGGGTCTCCGAGCTCTCGCTTTGCCTTGGTATTGCTGCAAGTGGGTTTGGCCTTGTTGCCTTCATTTTCATGGACCCCAAAGTGGTGGGAGTGGTGCTGAGGACATCCCAAACCAGAAGAACAGCACAGTGTGAATTTAACATAGCTTGAAGCAGTCCTTGGGCAGAAGAGCAGAGCTCTGCCCGAGACAGTTGTGGGTATGGTGTGAAAGGCAGGAAGCTGATGTTCAGCTCCTGCATCCCAGTGCCTGAGCAGAAGTGTATTACTGACATATATTTATGTGGAAATCTATGGCAAACTGATAGGCCACGTTAAAAAAAAAGAATATGCAGAATTGCTTTATAAATCTTTGAAATTAAAATCATAAGAATAGAGAAAGATAAGTGAAAAAACCCTTGAACTCATTAGTCATTATGTGAACTTATTGTGCTTTCTCATTTGCAGAAGAAGCGAGCTGTCCTGCCACAGAAAAGCTATGTGGAATTATTTGTGGTTGTGGATAACAACAGGGTAATGATTTCATCCAATGCTACGTGCATTTTATTAAACCATTACATTTTTTCTCTGATATTCTCATATGATACTTTGCAGTTTTTACTGAAGAAATCTGATCCTGCTGCGGTGCAAAAGGAAACAGTTGAGCTGATTAATTACGTTGATGGGGTAGGTCAGATAAGTTGCTGAGATTCAGTAGTTTCTACTTTATCATCGTTTTCAAAAGAACAGCTAATGCAGTAAATCTGAACAATTATGTCCTGAAACTGCATTTGGAAGTTATACAGCGATTTCTAACATATTTAAGGCACCTCATGAATCTATGCACAAGTCTTACAGAGGTGTAGAGAGAGGGAGAGATGCAAGATGTTTTTAAACCACTTCCCTGCGCTCCCAGACTTTGGCTCCTTCAGGAATGCGAGGTCTCCAGTAGGTTTTACATTTCCAGGAAGCCTGTTTCTCATGTATGCAGTTCTTTTTTATTAAGCAAATGTCAGCGCTGTGAACAATTCCATACTCTGACCATTTGTTCCCAATTTCTCCTCAAGACAATTAGCTAAGGAAATGAATAAACATGGTCTTTCCAACTTCTCCAACTGAACGATATGTTTAGGTGCCTTCATGAAGTAGATTGCCTTCAGTCATATATTCTTTCCTCACATCAAACTGTTAATTATTCAAAAAACCTAAAGTTATATCTCAGCCGTTATGTTCAGCTTAATATTTACTGTAGTAGTGATATAAGCTTTCATAATTCAGCTGAAACAGACTGATGGACAGTAATTATAATATTTTTTTTTCCAGATGTATAGAGCATTAAACATCCAGATTGTTTTGGTTGGATTAGAGATCTGGACAGATACAAACCACATATCTGTAATGGATGGTTCAGCTGTAGATGTACTGCGTAGATTCGTTACTTGGAGACAGAAAGATCTTCTTAAACGATCACAAAATGATGTCAGCCATCTCATAGTGTAAGTGTTTGTTCAGTGGAAAAACTAGCCGTGCTGCCAGAGTTGTCAATGTGTATGATTTTGGGTTTGTGTATGAATGAACTAGAGTAAAATTCACTCCACTTCCAAACTGTCTTAACCTGGAAAAATGTCAAGAAAGTGTAATGAATTCTTTAGAGATCATCAACTCCAGGTGGCTCTGCTTGAGCAGAGGGGTAGGACCAGATGACCTCCAGAGGTCCCTTCCAACCTCAACCATTCTGTGATTCTGTGAACTCAGAAGCACTGACACAGCAGTTTTAGGTGATCAGTCATTATTTTCAAGTTCTGTTATTCAGATGTTTGTAATTTATTGCAGTGAAACCCCGATATGATGATAAATTCTCTTGACTTCAAGACCAACTTTTGACTTGCGGTATTTGTTTCAGACTCATCAGTGTCTTTTAGTAGAAATCATGAACTTTCAGCCCCTCTTTCAACACCACCTTCAAACTGCTTTCATTGCAGAGGGAGAAGCTCTTACAATACAACCATTGGAATGGCTTTTGTAGGTAGCATCTGCTCACAAGTCCTGGGAGGGTCAATCAGTGCTGTAAGTACATAATGTTGTGGTTATTGGCAGAAACTAGCACAGGAGCTGCTAAAATGTCATAGATATGCTGCTAGTGAGACCAAGAGGTACCTGACCAATCGAAGGCTTTCCCCTGTGCATTTACACAACCCAGAGTTGTAGCTACTGTTATTGCCAGACACTGCTTCCACAGAGGTACCTCCCAGAACTTCCTAAATAAATAATGTGCGATGTGTTGACCTGTTTGCTCAAGTCACTCAGGTCTTGGAGCGGTATGGTTTCTTTCGTGGCGTTTCTGATATAAAAATATTTTTAGACTTACATTTAAAAAAACCTGTTTTTTACAATTTCTGTCTTCATCACGTTCCAGTCCATTTGGCTGATTTAGCCCTGAAATTATTTTTTATCACCTTTTTGTAATTGAGCTAGCTCGAGGTTCTATAAAAAAAGCCTATTCTTGTACTGTTAAGGTTGATAACCAGAGTGTTTTGGGGACAGGAATGCTGCTACAAAATAATGTGTATTTTTTGACTCTTTACATGGACAGACAGTGAACATAATGCGCTCTATTCTAAAGTGTCTGGAATTCTCCACAATGAAGCTGTAAACAGGCAAGAATTTTAAATTTGGCAAAATTAGCCAGAAACTATTTTTTTCTCCTTCACCCCTGGGACAGCACCAGTATCTCCAGAAGTGCTTGTCCTTACAATACAGGTGCCACAACATCACGGACAGTCTTAGAGGCAGATTCTGTTCTTTTAGAGTCTTTGTCTTTTTGTCTTTGAAGATTCCATTGAAATCAGTGTCATGACTGATTAACTCTGTCATTATTCAGAATATGATCCTAATGAAACAAATAGAGTGGCAGAATCTGGCCCTACTGCAAAACAGCGACCAACTGTCTGTTCTTGCTGCTTTTGCTTTGCAATACAAATTAGTATTTTGTCTTTATAGCCCCTGAGAGACTTCTGGATTGATTAAATCAGTAGGTAGAAACTTAGTAATGTCTTTAGGTTTATATATATATTTTTTAACACTGATTCTTTTTATTAGTTGGATCATAACAATGTGTTACATCATGCTACAGTAGTTGCACATGAATTGGGGCATAATCTCGGAATGAAACATGATGATGAAAGGTGTCCTGCATCCTATATTATGTACAGCATAGATAAGTAAGATTTCCAGTTATTTTATTTTTATAATTGTTATTGACCTGCAGTGACTATGCCTTATAAGCTCTAAAACTCTCATGAATCTTGAAGAATTTTTGTGAATGGAGTTGTTTGAAAAGTTTAACCACAGAGGTGAATTCACTGACCTAGTTCCTGACATAATTTTAATTTATTTGAAATGTTACCTGTTTTCTGATCCCATCATTATTTATTTGTAGCATTCCTAAAAACTTTTTTGGATTTGTGTGGGGTTTTTTAAATTATAGTATGCTGCTTTTTTTTAACACTGCTATAAAAGCTTTAGATATATTCATTGTGTTTGTGCAAACATTCATCCTTTGCACAGATTCTCTTAACGGTTAATTTAAACAAAAACTATGAGCCTAAATTTCTTTCAGTTCATTTGTTCTTTGGCTTCCCCTTAAGAGAAAAAGATCGTATTATTTTATCTATCCACATTTGTATTAATAAATCGGGGTAGTTGAATACTGGACAAAACTACTATGAGAAGATGCATTCCTGAGTTCTTAGGGACTCCAAGTTAAGGTGAATGTCTTTCTGGAAATTATTTTTTAATCAAGTGGTTTTAGATTCAGTATGGACAAGGAATTTCTAAGGCCTGGTTTATATAGGACACCGGAATGAATAATCTGATGATCTCTATTTCTTCTGAAAGAACTTGCATTTATGTTATATATAGTATTTTTAACTTCTAGTACTGTACTCTAATGCAAAATAGAGTTAAAGTTAAGTATTTCATGATCTCCTAATGCTGTGAAACACAGTAATTATTATAGATTGACATCATTTTAAGGGCTTGAGTTGTATTTTTTCCTGTAATATTTATAATAAAAAATAGTATTATGCTTTTCAGGGGATCCAGGAATTTCAGCACCTGCAGTGCTGATGATTTTGAGAACCTTATTCTAAATGGAGGTGGAAACTGCCTTAGAAATCCTCCCAAAACAAGTAATGTTTACAAGGAACCTGTCTGTGGTAATAATGTGGTTGATAACAATGAAGAATGTGACTGTGGCAAACCGCAGGTAATGAATGAAATTCAACTGGATGCTTGTTGATTATTATATTAGTCTGTATTATATAATCATAGAATCATTTAGGTTGTAAATGACCTTTAAGATCATCGAGTACAACCGATACCTAACACTGCCAAGACCACTGCTAAACCATGTCCCTAAGCACCACATCTACAAACCTTTTAAACACCTCCAGGGATGGGGACTCCACCACTTCCCTGGGCAGCCTGATCCAGTGCTTGACTGTGTAACACTGGTGGTTTGGTATACTTGATTTGCATTAATGTCTTCCTTGTAAATTTACATTTTTGCAAGCAATATGAAGATAAATTTTAGAAAAAGCCTAAAATCATACTTTGATTTTGATATGAACTCAGTTAAGGGCCACAGGACTTCACAGAACTTTGAGCCAATGCCTAAGCAAGAAAAGCATTTCAGTACAGAGTGTGTGGAAACACCAGTTTTTTTGGTGCTGGGTTTTAGTAACATGGATATTTCTGTTACATAAAAGAGACTACTCATCTGTAGAGCACTTACAGATTTCCTAACTGCAACCCTTAAACTTTGCCCACAACAAAATTACTTTTGTATTTGCATTGTCAAAATGTCTCTCAAATAATGACTCATTCTTTAGAAGATAAAGGTGTCTCAAAAAAGACCCCAGTAAATCAAAAGGCTGCCAGCAAACTCAGGTTCTGTCATATAGGCCTTCTGCTAAGTCATTAAAAGTTACCAACATTTCTCTACATCAAACTGCTAGTGTAGTGGAAAAATAAGATGAAGGGAGGGATGATAAGAAGTGTTACTGAAAAAAACCCCAGTGTGTTCTGCTTCTTTTAGTGTAAACCTATCCTTTACCTCTGTGCCACAACAAATCAAAACAGATGTCTTTCTGATGACTTCTGGTAAAAAAATGCAGCCAAACTCTATGCTGATTTCAGTTAGAGCAGAAGGCTGTCAACTTCAGAACACGCAAGAGAGAGGGTGTGTGTAAAGTTTGGTTTGTCCGTGCACTTGGTTTGATGATGTACTTTCCTAGCTACATAGCAAGGTAGAAAAGTTGTGTCCCCTTGTCCCTGGCTGTTCTTCAGGAGTGTACTAACCCTTGCTGTGATGCTGCAACCTGCAAACTCACACCTGGATCGCAGTGCGCTCAGGGACTGTGCTGCAAAAATTGCAAGGTAGGCTGTGTTTTATAAAAATAAATTGATGTTATTTATTAGTATTTTTTAATGTCTGAAAAGAGCTATCGTAGTACTCTTGACATATTTTCACATTATCCAACCACATTCACCAGCAGAGAGCGTGCAGGCAGAGAATTTGTGTCTAACAGCTCTTGGCCAGCAGCTTAGGAATGGAATGTCATTTCTGTGTCATCCCTCGGAGGAGGCAGGAGCAGTCTCCCTTAGGCAACACCAAACTGCTCCAGCTATAATAGTTTTAATTTGTACTGATGTACACATTCATACGATCTACCCAAGTCCTCTGTAGGCTCAGCTCATAAACTTTCTATCTACACCATATGAAACTGAGAGTTTTGGATATTTGTTAGATATCGATCCGAAAAACTCTTTTATCGTCCTTAAAATCACATTGTTTCATGTTAGAACTTCTGCTGTTGCAAAGTAAAAGTGCACCCTACTCTCTGGTTCTAGTTTAAAGTGGCAGGAGCAGAGTGCAGATCCAAAATGGATTTCTGTGATCTCCCTGAATACTGCAATGGAAGCAGTGCCTACTGCCCGGATGACGTTTATATCATGAATGGTTACCCGTGCGACAACATGAAGGCGTATTGCTACTATGGAATATGCCAGAATTTTGATTCACAGTGTGAATCTATATATGGAAAAGGTATGTTTATAATTTAACGTAAAAAGGCTTCTAGTCTCCTAATAGACATTTCCGATTTTTCTTTTTCTTTCTCGTATTTTTAAGACAGCGTCATGGCTTACTAAGATTCACTATTTTTTTTGTACAGGGGCACAAAAAGCACCTGACATATGCTTTGAAAAAGCAAATATTAAAGGAGATAGGTTTGGAAACTGTGGAATGAGAGGTGGAGCGTACAAGAAATGTCCTGTTCAGTAAGTCACCAGCAAATAAAAGCTAACCCTAAAATCTTCACTGTCAAAAATATATTCTGCTACAAACTCTTAGAGCATGAGATTTAAAAGAATACTTCCTTGAAATGCAAGCTATAAAGTTCATCTGGATGGTGTATTTGCACTGATACTGGGTTTTTTTTTCTGTTCACCTTCTCTCTGCGTGTCGTTCATTCAATACAGGCACAGTCTGTGTGGGAAGCTCCAGTGCACGTCTGTTAGTCTTCAGAATCTTCCTGCTTGGAGTGTGGTCAATAATGCATCTGGGGTTTTATGCTGGTCTTCTGACTTTGACTTAGGATCAGATGTCCCTGATCCTGCCCAAGTTCATGATGGAACAGCCTGTGGAGAAAAGAAGGTAAGATGAATTGCAGCAGCATTACAGAATTCATTCCTCCAACTGTAAAGTTCTTAACTTTCAAAAGCATTACATACCATAATATAATTAAAAATCTGCCTTTTTGAGATATATACATACAAACAATTAATTAACTCTTGAAAAACTGGGATGCTACAAATCCATGAACTACATTATCAGTTATTCAAATTACTCCATCAAAATGCATACACAGACTTGGAAATTTGAGACAAATACAGCTATAAAATTGTTGAAACAAAGAGGTTCACTCAACAGCCGGGACTGAGTATAACTGTTCAGCAGGGATTCCTTATTCGCAGCGCTGGGCAGCACCGGGGATCACTCCACCACAAGTGCTGCACTTACTAACAAAACTCTCTGACTAATATATACAAAAAGCACACACATGCATTAGATTTCTTAGAAAAGGCAGTCATATGCTAATGGATCTTTAGAATTCATTTACATAGTCTGAGCATGCGTAGTAAAAGTAGAGTGAGGGTCTTCTCCCCTCCTTAGGGGTCCACACAGCCTTTCTCACACTGTCTGTTAGTGAACTTTAGGTTTTTTCTGTCCATCTCTGGTCATAGAGTTACTTCATCCATCCTTCAGCTCCTGTTTGTATCTAGGAGGTTAGTTTAGACCAGCTTTCAGTGACTTATCTTGACACTGGCATCTTCTTCCTTGTTTTCTTTAGGTTCCTACTATTAGGGATGTACTCAGGGAGTTTTTCAGACTGTCCAAGGTCTGTCTTATCTTTACTAGGCAAGGAGTTTAAGGTTTCAAAACATCTTATAATTGGTAATAACTATAGAGGGTAGTTAGGAAAAAGTATAAATGAAATTATATACATTACAGTAAAATACAGAAAAACACAAGAAAAATAAAAGCTAGTAAAATACAAGTCATGTCTAATGTTAAAACTAAATGTCTTATATTACAGGTCTCTGTACATTAGCAGTTTCAGGTATGCTTGTAGCAACTTCCCTTCATTGTGAAGTGCTGAATGTTCTATCAGCCCTTTTTCGTGACATTTAAGTAAAAGCTGTAGGCTTGTAAACATGTACATCTATATAGTATATTTACAAAAGGATGGGATTTTTTTAAGTTTTGTGTTTGAAAGATGTTAATTGCTTTTTCCAGGCTTGTGTAGATTTTCAGTGTGTTGATGCAAGTCATCTGGGCTACAGCTGTGATGTAAAGGAGAAGTGTAATGATAATGGGGTGAGTAGATGGTGTTTTCATGCCCTGTTTCTGGAAGACAGAGAGAGGCAAAATCCCTGCATAAATGCAATAACCAGCCAGATGGCTTTGTGGTTTTTTTTTCCCTGATCTGTATTAAAAGTGAAATCCACTTTTTTATTTGTAATTCATGTTGCCAATATACTGTAAACCTCTTAGCACTGACATTGAAAGACATTTCTTATGAATTTCCCGAGGGAATTTTCTAATATTACTGAGCTGTTGAACTGTAAAAGGCAAATATTCCTTTGAGGAGGACAGTCTAGTGATTCCTTATTTATGTGTGTCTTGGTGAAAAATCAAAATGGAGTCCAAAGGTTGTAAAAGTGTTAAATTCTTTGGACTGTAATCTATTGCAGGCAAATAACAAAACAAAGATTAACTTCTGTAGAGGTACCAGGATCACTCAGTGTTTTGGGATGTTATGGAGTGGAGACCTTATTATCAGTTAACACTTCATGTGTTTCTATGCAATACTTCTTGTTTCCACGTGCAATGCTTAATGTGCAATTCCTAATATACACTGGAGGTTGAAAGTGGCCGCTTCCAGAAAGGCTAATTTGACTAATACCTGTCTTTGACTTTGACTAATCCCTGTTTTATCGACTGTAGGTGTGTAACAACAAGGGGAACTGCCACTGCAATTCTGGGTGGGCGCCTCCATTCTGTAGCCAGTCAGGCTACGGTGGCAGCGTTGACAGTGGTCCAGCTCACATAGGTAGGATAGTGCAACTGGCCTTCACTCTGCCCCTGGTGTCTGATAAAATAGTCTACTAATAACAGGGGTTTTTTCAGTCTCTTTTCAACTGTTTTCTCCTACTGCTTAATCATGGACCGACTTGAATAACAAACTTTATCTGATGTGTACGTTTGCAGACATTGAGGAAGTTGGTCCGAGGGAAGATCTGATCTCTATTTTCTCTGAGATACAAAGCAGTATATTAAATTACTGAAATTAAGAGCAATACGTAAATTACTCTTACATTTTTAACTAGATATTTACTTAGGTATTTAAAACAGTTCTGATAAAATGGATGTAATAGAGGAAGCCTATAGCTTGAGAGTGAAACCAGCAGCCTGTATACATGGAAAGGGTGTCTCAGAAATGAGAGGGGTTAAGGAGGTGCATGCAGCAAGCAGCAGTTGGTTCGTGTAAGAGCCATGAAATTCTGCAAAGGGAAAATGGAGTAGATTTTGCTGGCCTGCACACTGAAACCAGGCAAAATGTTCCCCCTCTCTTTCTTTACAAGCAAAGTTCATCATCTGTAGCTTTGTGAGGCAAAAACCAATTCATATTTTATCAAATTATTAAAGGCTTAGGAAGGCAAGACGTACAGATCACTTGTGGGTAAGCTAATACACAACACGTTTGTCTACTTTAGAATTCTTGCAAAAATATACGGAAAAGGAGAAAGTTTGTTTCTAATACAATGTGGGATGGGTAGGGCAGAAAGAACTCGTGATAACATAAGGCCAATCCTCCTTTTGTGATCATAGCATTTCATAAATTTCAGTGAAGTTACTGGTTTTAATCCATAATAATGTGAAGATTGTAGTTTTTACAACAGAAAGGTGGTTTTAGCAGAAAAAATGCTTTAATATGAGGCTAAATAAGATTACTATCTTACATGATTTCAATTCTTTTTCTCTAGATACATCACTTCGGGATGGTCTGCTTATTTTTTTCCTCCTTGTGTTGCCAGTAGTAATCGTTACTGTATTAGCAGTAATTAAGCGTGATGCAATAAAAAGGAAGTTTTGCAGGAAAAGTAGAAGACAACACAGGTATTTCAGTTATTACAAATGCATATTTCAACACTCCAAATTAAAATAGCAAGCCTTATCTATAAAAGAATTCTTACCCCCTAAAAGATGTCCCTGCTAATAGTAGTAGTAGGTAGTTTAACAGCCAGTATCCTGCTATTGGGTAGTTTAATTCAGATGCTCCAGCTGTCAGTTTTTAAGCTCTTTTTCTCAAAATACACTGCACTTTCCTAACTGTTATTGATAATTGTATCGCCTGGACACAGGGGCATAGCTATTGAAACTACCTGCCAAAGCCAGAAAGGGGTGGAGTCAGAAACAGAATCCAGATCTCTGAGCTGTAGCCTCATCCCTTGAAAAAAGCTCCACCCCTGAAGGTAGTGAAACCAAATGAGGATTTTCCTGATGATATGGTTCTTGTTTCAGGGATAACAACGTGCAGCAACCAAAGCAAAATAACAGGCCAAGTCATAACACAAGAAATAATCAGGTAAGATAATTCACCCTTGCATTATTTTGAGTAACCCAAATCATACAGTGCCTTTTCTCTCATACAGTTACTGATGACTTTGTGCCTTTTTGATATATTGAAACCATCAATAATTCATATGTGTTAAACAGGATTTCTGTTTGGGTAAGTATGAGCTTTATTGCCTGCCCTGTTAACACAGGCTGTGAGCAGACTGCGTTGGAACAGGCTGTGACTTAACAGAGCAGCTGAAGATTGAACTCTGAATTCTGCAGCCAAATGCCAGAAGCTGCTTTAGCCAACTAGTTCTGATAAAGCAAAATAAAAATTATTGAAACAAAATGTTGCAAGAGAATACGAAGAATGTCACGGGAAATGAAAATTAGTTTTAAAGCACCGTTAGCTTAATACCGATTAGCTACACTCTGAAATTGGTGTTTTCCGTTAACCTGATTTTCTGCCACATCTTTTCCAGCCTGCCCCATCAAGTCCTGATGTTTTTACTGTATCAGGTTTCCCTGGTCCCAGGTTTGTAGTCTTTAAAACCTTCTTTACTACATGTATGTTTACATTACTGTGTCATTGTAAGTGAAGTTCCTAATGTCTCATGTCCTGCTTAGGAGCATTTTTTGTGCAGCATCATATGAGATACTAGGTTAAATGCTAAAAGGAGAGATGCTGGTTTACTGCTTGTATAGAGAACAGCATAACTGGACATGTCAATGCTACTAGGGCAAGGGAAGGGCAAAGAGAGTTAAATATGTGTATAAATGCTAGCAACTGTTTAAAAATGGTAAAGAACCAGTTTAGAAATACCAGTTGTCTCAAGTCATGAAATACTTCACCAAATGTGTTTTCCACCCTTCAGGCAGCCAGTACAAAACCAGTTTCCTGCAGTTCCTTCAGGACCTCAACAACCTGCTGTCCCACCTAGACCAGCTGTCTGAAACGTTTCTTGGGAGCCCTCAACCAGTTCTGACAAGTCACTGGTCTGAAAAAGATCAAAGACTGCAACCTTCCAGTCCACTGCTTGGGCAGCCAAATGCCTTCTGAAAGCACGTACCTCTGGAAAGGACCTGATGCTAAGAGGCACTGAACACAGATTTTGTAACATCCCATTATTTTGCTGATTGCTACTGACTGTATTTGTGCCTCTTCTACCTCACCTCTTCGGTTTTTTTAAATCAGAAGCCTGAAGTTCAACTCTTGTTAGATTGAATCTGTAACAGCATCAGAGAACAGGACTCTTCTGAAGCACAGCCTTACTTGCAGGCCAAAAAGAAGTGAACTCAGTTATTCACAGACATGATTTTTTCACCTCTAGTCATACCCTGCTGTGAAAATCAGAGTGTAGATTGACCTCTTGGGCTGTTTGCTGTCAGTCGACCTCGTGGCCCAGCCTCTCAGCAGCTGGGGAGCTCTGTGGCCCCGCTGAAGGCGGCTGTACCCCCTGCGCCAGGCTCGCAGAGAGCTCCCACGCGTCACTCAGAGCCTCGGCTTCGGTGCAACCCCATCAAACCTGGGATCCAGACCCCACCTCGCATCACCCACTAGCTGTGTTACTTTCCAATTCAGGTAGTTGATGAAAGTAACCTCATCTAGGGAGAGTAGCAATGGGAAGAATCTCTTGGATACTCTTTTGTACCAGCAACAGCGTGGCCAGCAGGGACAGGGAAGGGATCTGAGCCCTGGGCTCGGCACTGGTGAGGCCGCCCCTCGATTCCTGGGTTCAGTTTTGGGCCCCTCACCCCAAAAAGGCCATTGAATGACTTGAGCGTGGCCAGAGAAGGGCAACGGAGCTGGGGCAGGGTCTGGAGCACAGGTCTGCTGGGGAGCGGCTGGGGGAACTGGGGGGGTTCAGTCTGGAGAAGAGGAGGCTGAGGGGAGACCTCCTGGCCCTCTGCAACTCCCTGCCAGGAGGGGGCAGAGAGGGGGGATGAGTCTCTGGAGCCAAGGAGCCAGCGCCAGGCCCCGAGGGAATGGCCTCAAGCTGCCCAGGGCAGGGTCAGGCTGGCTCTGAGGAAGGATTTCTGTGCAGAAGGGGCTGTTGGGCGTTGGAATGGGCTGCCCAGGGCAGGGGGGAGTCCCCGGGATCCCTGGAGGGGTTGAAGAGTCGGGCTGAGCCAGCGCTGAGGGATCTGGGGGAGTTGGGAACGGTCAGAGGAAGGGTCATGGTTGGGCTGGAGGAGCTGCAAGGGCTTTTCCAACCTTGATGATTCTGTGATTCTGTGAAGTGTTGGGAGCACAAAACTGAAAGGCCGCAAACCCCACACTTGCTGAGCACCTGGTGCCCAGGGCTGACCCAGTCTGGTGGTTTGTGTTGCCATGGCACTGAGGAGGAATGTGAAGTGAAGTAGAAGGGTGCAGTCCCATTCTTCTGCTCCTCACAAGAAAAGTTTTGCACAACTGCTTGGAAGTTATACCAAGAAATGTGTTGTGCTACAACTCAAGGAACAGAGGCTTGACCACAGGCCCACCCACACCCACGTACACACTTGGCACAACAGTGAGTAAATGCTACCCCAAGCTCGTACCTAACTGAGAGGGACTAGAATTCTATACCAAATCACAAGGCCAGATCAACGGGTTCATTCTCCTCACCCCTCCCCAGAAGGGAAGCCTTCTGGTAAGATTTGTGACCTCAGCTACACCGGGTGACGACCCAGGAAATTAAGCTTACGATTGCAATCGGTTTTGCTTTCTGTTTTGAGAGTTATGCAGCCATTCTGCAGCACGGGGCACTTATCACTGGCAATCTCAGAGAATCTGTAGATGTTGCATAAGAATAAATCATATTACTCATGAATCTGACTGCTGCTTTTGAATGTGACCAGACCATGAACTGTTCTGGTGTCACACCTAGTCACAGCAATAATTGCCCTACTTATTAAGAGATAAGTCCAGCCACCCCCTGGCCCCTCCTCTAATCTTTGAGGACCGGCTAGAAAGTGAGGTTTTACCAAATTTACTCATTATCTTAAATGCAGCAGAAGCTCTGTAGATAATGTAGCCGAGTCTAAAAGAAAGAAGCCATCTCTGTTTCAGAAAATCCGGTCTATCAGGAAATACATTATACAATTTAACAGCATCTTAACGTTTGCTGGTCATTACAGCTTGACATTTTTACTTCAAACTGATTCCACTACAGAAGCAACAGAAAACTTTCATCATTCTAAATGGGACAATTAGAAAATAGTAACGGTTGCAAAGATACGTAGTTTGGCAAAATGGCAACTAGTCAAGGAAGCTGCTCTGCAGAAAAAAAAACCTCACTGGCAAGAACAAAGCTGTGGCTACTGACCAATGTGTACATGGGGGGGTAAATCACACACTGACCATGTCCCTGTGCAAACTGCGGGAATACAAATTGGCAAAAAGAGTGAATAAATTATGGAATCGCCTCAGCAAGAAAGTATTTCTAATCCCCTAGATGACCTTTCACCAAGGAGCTGGACAAAAAAAACCCCAAATATATTGCAGGCAAATACCAGCAGTGGTAAGAAGTGTCTTTCTTCCAAAGTGTGATCTTAATTCCTCAGAATCTGAAAGTTATTATTAAATATTCTTATCATTTAGACCTTATTAACAAGCCTAACGTTACATTAATAGACTTGAAAATAAATCAGGGTTAGCACAGTTAGGAATATCTTGATTGTACGATCACGACAAAAACCACCGCTGGGCACACCCGGGATGGCTCAGCCGCCTGGCGCTTCTGGGTTCACTGACATGTATTCCTGAACTAATTACCACGCCAAAATCGAGTAAAACCGGCAATTCCAAGCTGCCGGCGCCGAGGGGATGAGGCCCGCGCGCCCCGCCCGCCAGGGGGCCTCCCGCGACGGCAGCCTCGCGCATGCGCAGAGCAGCGGGCTGGCCACCGCCCCGGCGGCCAACCGGGCTTCTGGCGGCGCTGGCGGCGGCGGAGCAGGCGATGGGCGCGGGGCGCGCCCGGGTGGGGCTGTGCGTGCTGTGCGGGCTGCCGGCGGCCGGCAAGTCCAGCCTGGGCCGCGCTCTGCGCCTCCGCCTGCCGCGGCGGCCGGGCTGGGCCTGCGCGCTCCTCTGCTACGACGAGCTCATCCCGGAAGAGGCCTTCCTGCCGCGCGAGGCGGGGGCGGAGCCGACGGGGCCGCCCCCATTGGTCAGTGCCGCTTTTACCCGCCCCGCTGCGCGCTCTCTGCTCTCATTGGCCAGACGAGACGCGTCGCTCCGCGGCGTCACCGCCCGGTGCCGGTGCCGGTGCCGGTGCCGGTGCCGGTGCCTGGGGAGGGCGGCGGGGGGGGGAGCAGGGGCAGCGCGGGCCTTCACCGCCTCTGCGGCTTTCCCTCCGCAGCTGCCCCCCTGGAAGCGGAGCCGGCGAGAGGTGCTGCAGGGCCTGGAGCGGCTCCTGCGGGCGCTGCTCAGCGGGGGGCCGCTGCCGGCCCCCCCCGCCGCCGCCGCCGTCTCCCCGCAGGTCTGGGGGCGCCTCCTGGCCTGCTGCCGGCGGCAGGGGCTGCTGGCCGCGGCGGAGAGTCACGCCGGAGGTGGCCGGGACCGGACACAAGCAGCCGCGACTGGGCCGCTCTACCTGATCTTGGATGACAATTTTTATTACCAGAGCATGAGATACGAGGTGTACCAGCTGGCTCGCAAATGTAATTCCTCTTTGTTCCTACGCTTAAGAACGTTTTCCCCCTTGTAGGAAATCCAGTGCGCTTCAGCTGCCTTTCTTTAAGTGCACTTGTGGAATATTTACTATTCTTAATTGCTAGATGCCTGCACTATACTAAGCATCAATTTTATTACTCTATTATTAGAAATTACTAGGTCACTTAAAGCCTTTCTTAGGATGTTGATCTCAGAAATTACTACCTGAGCAGCCCTGAAGGTGAAATAGTTTGCATACTTGTATTCTTTTCAGGGTCAGAACTAGCATAGAAGTTCCTCATTCACTTAAAGCCTTTCTTGTGCACGTTGCGCTCAGAAATTTTTATTTGAACAGTTTAAAGGTAAAATGGTCTCTTTATGTTATTTCAGATTCCTTGAGTTTCTGCCAGCTATTTTTAGACAGTCCAGTTGAATGCTGCTTGCAGAGAAATCGTCTGAGAAGTCATCCGTTACCTGACCAGACGATATATTTAATGGCAAGAAAAATAGAAATGCCAGATCTCAAGAAAAATGCATGGGAACAGAACAGCCTCATTCTGAAAAGTTTTGATTGCACTTTGGAGGATGAGTATGCTACTGGGACGATGCTGGGGTTTTCACTAAGTACTGTTTTCATGAATGGGGTGTAGAAGCTTTTTGCTGTATCTAAACTATGTAAAACTATTCTGTAGGGTAATTTTTGGAAGCCGGTCAGTTACACACCATATATGCCAGTTGTTGGGAACACGCGGCCACCATTCTTTGCAGAGTTAACCTCAAAACTAACTGTATTTCTAAAGTATTTTGGAGTAATTTACATAAATTGTTAATACATTAAGAGTGTAAATAATTTGCTGTGGTTTTAGTTGTAATTGTTTTTCATCTAACTTGCCATACAAAGATTATTTAATTGCCCCAAATTTAACTGAAAACTTGCTTTTTTTTTCCTTGTATGTAGTGTCATTACAAAAAGAAAGAAAAATCTTCGGTGAAGCTGTTTGATTAATGTGGGTTTTGCTTGTTTTCTTAGTGAGCAGATAATTAGTTTGCTGGCCACTGCTTTGGAAAATCCGGTGAAGCAAATGGAGGAGAACACTGAGCAAAAGGTAGTAGCGCTTGTCTGTGCAGTCAGGGCTCTGTCAGACGATGGTGAAGGAGTGAGTGGTTCCAGCGTTGCATTCAGAACACAGTGATGACAGAAACTGAGAAACAGCTACTGCATTTCTTGATTACAAAAGCCTACACAAAAGAGTCAGTCCTATTTGAAGTGGGTACTTTTGTCATCTTAGTAAGTTAAACCACTGAAATAAATTTAAGTCATATGTCCTAGAGCAGTAAAAAGATTTTGGAGCTTGGAGCCTTTCCATCACACTGAGGAAAATAGTTCTCACTTCTGACTGCAGCTCTGTCTCTGGCAGTCACCTGCCTCTGACTTCAGAGGAGCAGGTGTGCACTGCACCATCACTGACTTGCTGCTAACAGGTTCCTTGTTTTCAAAGAGCGCTTCAGAAGTTGACAGTCTAAATCAAATTTAATGCCTCTGCATGTATTCTTCCCTTCTGTTGGTCACCCTGGCTAGGAAGCAGATCGGGCAATCTGTGCGGCTAGTGCTGTCCATCAGGCCGACCAGGCCTGCAGACGCATCGTCTCACAGACAATGAAGGATGCAAAAGGTACGCGTAGCACATTCTGCCCCGAGACTAAACCTGTGAAACTCCCCTGGCGTAAATTGTTAAAGAATCCCCACCCTGCGGGTGGGACTGAGGCAATTGCCTTCAGAAGTTTGGTCATAGTTGTAGAATGTGACTCAAAGTGTGTAAATTTTGTCTTTTAAGCTTGAAGTTAAAAAGTTTGGCTTTAATCTTCTTTTAGATAAAAATATACTTCCGAGTGAGATGAAGAGCCTGGCGGCAGAACTCAACAAACTCAAAATAGAATTTTTGGAAGACTTGCGGCAAGGAAGGAATTTGAAAAGCCCCATTTGCCTACAAAATCAATATTCTGACCCTGCTACAAGTGTCATTTCTTCATTCCAGCATGAGGCAACAAATGTAGTTAATAAATACATCTTAAAATGATGAGAGTGTGTTGGTGTTTTTTAGGAGGCCGGAGTGTTTAAAATTTAGTACTTTTTCAGTACTAAATTTCAGTACAGTTGAAGATGTTTGCGATCTCCAGGTTCCTGCTCTGGAGGCTTGTGCCTTCTCAAACTCCTCTCCCCATATTATGGAAGAGAAATACCACCTCACATCCTCTGTTTGACTTTGAAGATCAAGCCAATAACAAACCATCAGATTTTATTTAAATTTCACAGAATCATAATAAAAGTTAGCCTGGGAGGAACACTTAAGTCATCTATCCTGTTTCCTGCTTACAGGGGGACTAACTTCAGGCTGGATCAGCTTTTTCAGAGCCGCCTCTGGCTGTGGTTTTGGAGATCACCCTGTGGGTGGTGACCTGCTCTGCTCTGGCAAACGGGCAGCAAGCACAGAGAGCACATGCCTGGGAAGGTACAAAACCAAGAAGCGAGATGGTTCTCGCTTGTTTCCGTGACAGAAACTGCAAAGCACCTGAAGCTGGAGGGTTGCGTGCACGTACACACACAGGGAGAATTAACTCTGGTGTCCAGAGGAACTTGGTGCTGCCTTCAATGTTGCTAATAGTAATCTACTTAGAAGTCCCATATGCAGCCAACAACCACCTCTCCATGATAAAAACTCAGATTTCAGACAGAGAACCACTCTTGTTAAGAAGGAAATGTATGAGGCAACAAAGAATTCAGATGATGACCAAATGGGCAAGATTAACGGTGGAAACAATGTCCTGGGTCAGCACCAAAATTAAGCATTTTCAAATTAAGACTCCAAACATGTTCCTCACATTGTTCCTTGCTTACCCAAAAGGTAAGCTGACCTTCCTTACCATATCTAAACCACAGCTAGTTCATCAGTTCCACCTGTTGAAGCGTATGCAATTAAGAATTAACATAAGACTTAATTAGAAAGTGTTATTTTATTCCTATCTTACAAAAGCAAAGCTTCACAACATGAACTACACTAGATATAATTATTTCAGAATTAACCTTGTCATCTGAAAACATTCACTACACAATAAAATTTATTTTACAACTCTTAACAGGTTTCATTTCTGCATACAAAATATGCTCTTTACACTGAAATACATATTATTAACAAAGCAGGTACTTAGAAGCACATACACAAAGATTGCTCAATGAAAAATGCTTCAGCAGGGGATAGATTTCCTGCAGCAGAACATCCATTTGCTGTAGATTTTCAAAGAAGCTTAAGATGAATAGAAAACTTGCCAGTGAAGACTTCTAAATTACATTCCCTTCGTCAAAAAGAAACAAAAAGCAAACACCCCCCAAACATTCTGGAACAAAACAAATAGCAACAGATCATTTTGCTAGGAAACACTGTTGGAACGTGTCTTCCAACACTGAGTTTTATGTTAAAATGCCAATCAATGTTTTATGTCAAAATCCTCTTTATCTAAACATGTAACTGCTAATAAACCAACTATTTTTCCCTATTAGCTGCTTCACAGTTGGTTTAAGTATTAACTGAGATAATCTACTATGATATTCAGTCTAATATTTGCATGTTCATCAGAATATTCATAAGAATAAGAAGTCTATGTTGAGAGAACTATAAATAGTGCATGTTAAAAATGTCAACGAATCCATAAAACAATCCATTACAATAAAAACAAAAAATCCACAGTTAATTTGAGTTTTTTTTTCAACTACATAATTTAACAGAGTCAAGCTATGGAAAAATTTCAGCTCATTCCCAAACTTCCCTGTTAAGACAAGTTAAAATGCTAATCACTGCCTTATAATATAAGGATTTGGGTTTAAAAAAAAAAAACAAAAAAACCCAACAAACCAAACAACCAAAAAACCCCAAAACAAACAAAAAAGAAGTTAGTGCAGTGCAGCACACTGAGAACTCAATATGAAAAGTCCTATTACCCGAGGACTCGAGCCCACAATTCCTGCCAAGTATCCCTCCTTGACTCTGAGTAAGGCCTTACTTGTGCAAGGGAATCATCACGATCATACTCTAAAACAACTTTCCAGTCCTTATTATGCTCTTTAAATTAAATAGTATGTACAAAATTATGAAAAACTCATATGAAAATTCACCTTCCACACCTACTCAGTAGACAGAAGGAAACAGATATAGTCATGGTGACGTTTGGCACAACTGAACACACAGTATTACACTGAAAAATTAATAATTAGTCAGCAGGGATCCGCCCCACAGATCTGGTTGCAGATCAAGGGATGAACACCAAGGCCTGCTGCCGCCGAAGAACCCCCCTGCAACCAGGAACTTGCAGGAGGAAAGAAGGAAAAATATTTTTTTCATTGCTCAACAGTTCATAGATGTTCAAGCTAATTTTCTCTTCCTTAGGTACTTCGAAGCAGAAACAATGGTATTAAGTCAGCAGTATTAAAATACTTCTAAACAGCTATTTGTAAGGTTTGGGGTTACATTTTTTTTTTTTTTATACTGAGTTCTAAAATTAAGAACATATGTTCCCCTGCAACAGAGGATCCCCTCCTAAACGAGGGCCCCTTTTCAATAAGATCACACAGGCTTCTTGCCGTCAGCAACCTATTTGTGATCTAATTCTTCTGCTAGTTAAAATTTTGTTCAGGAGCATCATGGTTCAGAAGTCCTTTTTCTAAATCGCCAAATCATTAGCTGACAAAAAAAGGAAAGTTTATAGTTTACAGGCACTGTCAGTGAAAGTCCTAACGGATCAGAAATGGCATAAATGGAATGGATGAAATCTCAAAACCACACGTGTGCATTTTGGAGTTAATCTCTGTACTGCCACCAGGAGAGGGAAAGGCTGGAGCCGCAAACCAAAGAGAACTCTGGGGTTGTGATCGGCATCATTCAGTGCTGGAAGGTGCTCCTGGAGCCCCACCATTTGAGAACACTCCTTGGAGCCGCCACAGCCGAGGAATACAAGTGCGCAGCAGCTAGCAAAAGGCAAGGAAAATGATCTCTGTAAATCACTAATGGTCTTCAACAGTAACATCTGTTGATCTAACACTGTATTTTAGCCAAATTTAGATTTTCGAATGTGTCAATTCACAATCAAAAGAGGGCTGTCACTCCTGCAGTATTCTTTGACTAAAAAGAGTCATGTTGCAAACCTGTACAGGAGCAGTAGCTTCCAACTGGATTCCCGTTCAGACAACTTTTCATCCTTAAAATGAAGGAATCTGTACATTTATGCACACAGAGTTGCAGTTTTGCTTATAATTTAAAAGCAACAAAGAGACATTTTGGAACTATAAAAAGTGGAAATTACATTCTGTTTTACAAATCCACTGAAATGGAGTTTGAACAAGGCCTGAAACCAAAAACAGTTTCTGGAGTGGTAGTGTGTTATCATTCTTCTTCACTACACTGGAAGTACTTCAGTGGCATATTTTTGATCTCATTACTACAAGACTATGTGCAGCCAAGAATCCCATTTCCTTCAACTGGTTACTTAAGCAACAGTCGGTAAATTAGGTAGAGAGAACCATATTTGGTTCCCAAATTTCTAATTCACTAAAGTCAAAATTACTTCTAAAGCTAAAATTCTCAGAAGGGTGGTTTCTCCCACGTTGATCTTACACTGAAGTCATTGTAAGTTTTTCCATCAGCTTCAGGAAGCTTTAGCTCCCAGAACAATATAGATTTGAATAAGCCAAACATTTGCTATTCAGATTCCAACCTCTGACTTGCACAACATGAATAAAATCTTCCTGCTTTTAACAAAACATATCTCTTGCCATATTTTGCTGATACTAAAAGGAGAATATATAAGGGAAGCTTTAATTTGCCTCGAGTAAGACAAACTAAGGTAAAAGTGCATGTCTAAATATAGGAAAAGTAACAGTTCTTCACTTTTTTTTGAAACATTACAAATTCCTGTGTAGCAACATTAAGAGCTTTTATTAATTTTGCTAAGATGTTTTATTTAGGTTTAAATTAAAGTGCCTGTTCGTTAGCCTAGGTGCTTCTAAAGTAAGATGTACAGCGTAAAATAAAACCCCAACATGTGCAATGGACTTCGTGAACATCTTTAGTTACCTACAATTATTAATCACAATGACTTCAAATGTAGCCAGCCGGTATTTCTTCACCTACCACATGAACAGTTCAGATAACCCAGAAGCCTTTCCCCTTATTTCTACCAAAGCGACAACAGATGTGGGGGAAGGGACAGACAGACTGACTTCCAAGTTAGCTGAAGTTTACAGTAAACTAGATTATACAACTTTCAAACATACAGGCAACCTATAAGTTGTAGCTTGGCCCAAGATAAAACTGAACAAATGTTTTTTTAATTTGTAAACCTCTTGTTTGTTTCTCATAGAACTTCTATCGGCAAGACAGAAGTCCAGTTGTGCAAACTTTAAACAGCTGTACAAATTAGTTTAAGGCAGTTAAAAATCTCACAGAATATATATTAGTTCTACAAGCTCTTTATTATGACTGTTAAGAATTACCTTTGAAAAAGAATGACATGTAAAATTTTGGTAAGTGTAGTTTAAAATAAGGTGTCGTATTTAACTCTTCTCTTGTGTAATTAGTGAACGACAAGCTTTTAACTCTCTTTTCCTAGCAGAGTTTCATTCATAATAACCTGTTATCTTCTAGTTTTGTGACGAGTTTTAAAACTAATAGTTAAATTAGTGTTTGAGCCCTGGCATGAAGGGTTTTCACTATACTACGCTAAAACTTATTAGTAACCTTCAGATTACAGGAAGTTTTACATCAAACTGAATTCGTACGTGAAAGTTGCGTCTGTTTGTTTTTCCAGTTTGGAGTAGCTAAGTTTTTAAGCATAAGTACGCCTCAAAAGTAACCACGTGCCACTGAATTAACTTTTTGTATTTTAGGATTAATATATTTGGTCTTGCCTAGTAAACAGTCCAATAATTGCATCCTATGTTTCAGGACACATGCTCTGCTTCTGTATTTGTAGAATGTTTATTGGGATTAAGTGCAAGCAACATAAATTTAGCAACCAAAGCATGTAAATGCATTCCAATTCTTATAGCACTCTCAGCTTTTTTGAAAGGCTACATATAAAATAACAATCACATCTTATATAAAATTTCCCTGGCAAGTTTTACAACATAGAAATAAATTTGCCTCCTTTGTCAAATTGATTAATGTGAAGATTCCTTATGGGAATGTGCAAGCTTTTCTTCAGCAAGTATGAAAAATATATTGTAATATGTTAAAAAACTAAATGAAAGCATGTTCTCAGTCAATGTTGACTATGTTGGCCTCTTGCAAAATGGCAAGCAAAGTCATACTTATTTTTACACTTACACCCACATATGTTGCACTGGAAAGGATTTTCAAATCCATGACATCCCATGTGAATAGTATAAAGGATATTGTCCGCAAAGTACATGTCACAGTGTTGGCAGTGATGCAGAAGCTGAGGGTCCTGAACTGGAAGGGTTGGAGCCGGAGTACTCGGTTGACTGTTACTTATGCTGGGAGTACTGGTGTGGGCACTGCGCTCACTGCTGGGACCTGCCACGGGACTATAGTTCCTTTGATTGTGCGTAGGCCGAGGATCTGGGCTGGTCGGAGATGAATTTTGAGGAATATTTGCTGACACAGCTGAAACCACAGCAGGAGCAGCAGGCTGCTGTATCATGAAAGGCTTTTCATCTTGACAGGAAACAACATCAGGAGAGGCTGGATTTTGGTTTTCAGGTGGCAAGCTAGATAACTGTCCGGCTAACGTAGAGAGCTGGTTTAAAGGATTATCTACCATAAGGTCTTGTGGATCTCTTGGCAACCCACTGCTCTGGGTTGACTTTGTCATACTCTCATAGGCTTCAGTCTGGATATTTGGGATTTCATGAGTGAAATCATTAAGGTAGTCTGGTTTCTGAACCACCATGGAAGGTGGACTCAAATTAATTAATGCTCTTCTGCTGTACCCTAAATTGCTGGTCTTCTTCTGCAAAACCCCCCACATTTTCTTGCTGCTTAGGGAAGACCTTGTACCCTTGACAGGCACCATTTTATGTTTGCGCCTGCGGTGGTGAGATAAATTGCTTCTGTCACTGCAGCGAAAGGAACACAATTCACATTTGTATGGTTTTTCACCAGTATGCGATCGCATGTGAGCTTCCAGGTGACGTTCATAAGCTGATGCAAAGGGACACAGATGGCATCTGTGCGGCTTCTCACCTGGAAAATTAAAAGAGATTATACTACAGCATCTCCAAGTGCTTGAAAAAGGCATTTCAAAGAACAGAAAGTAGCTGACTGGGAGCTGCTCATCAAACAGCTCAGCTTCAGAGTCACTGCTAATCTTGAGTTTAGCAGGATATGTGGTGGAAGAGTGGAGTAGATTAAGACATCTCTGCCTCACCCAAGTGATAGCAAACACAATTAAAAGATGTGACCAGAATTAGCCTAACAAATAACCTGACTAGGAATTGCAGCAGTGATGCCAAGAACTGAATGCCATGATGTCTGTGTGGTGCTCTTAACTGGATCCAAACTCTACCTCGCCTACAAAGCACATAAGTAGGTGGCTACAGAATGTCCGTACCACCAAAGTGTAGTCATTCTTAGTAACTGTGTTTAAACATTGATGGAGGGTATCCTTTTGATATCTTCCAAACATTCCTATTATCTAAATAACCTGTGTATCCACTGAAGAACTGAATTTTGAAAAAGGATCCTGTGGCTAAAGAGCTCTGAACGAACACAAAAGGCAGCTAATCCCTGGACAGCCATGTGCTCTCTCAGACATGAGAGTCAAGTATTCTCCTTTCTGACAGGTAGGACTTTGCTCTTCTGTTAAATACTTAAGAGATATTCACATTAACACTTTTAAAAGTACTTAGAAAACTTGCAAACATAATTACAGGCCAACACATTTGTAACACAATACTTTGGGACTTCTGATTTTCCTTTCATAGGCTGATCTTCTAGGAGTTTTTAGATCCAGGTCTGCAACATTAGAAAAGTCCTAAAGGATTTGATGCACGTTCAGGTGCTGAAACGAAACATCATCTTATCTTCCTATCTAGAACGTCAGATCAATTTCTAAATCACTGTTGTGCAACTGATTCTCTTGCCACACAGCCTGACAAACTCAAAAAAAAAAAAAAAAGCCGAGCAAAGCGAGTGGACTCCTCTTCAGCCTTTACGGGTTTTTCTGGAGCATTTTCTATCATTTTAAACCACAGGGCAATACATCTGGTTTGTGGCTTTCAAAATCCATCTAGAACAACTGTAGAAGCCAGAGATCTGCAGGCAGCGAGAGCCACTGTGACACAGCGAGTGCTCTACAGGCCCCGTAAGATGGGACTGATACAGAAAACCCTTCCCATGCTGAGCATCCCACAGTTTGGAATCACAATTTAGCACACTGAACAGAAGATTTTTTTTTTCCCCCTACATCACTGGCTCTTCAAGAAAAGAGCAAGCCATTTTTGTGCTACCTTTAAGCATGTTATTTGCACCAACTGAAAATACAATTTTTCCATAAGCTTATAAATATATTCAGATAGGTGGATGTATATACACATTCAGAGACACACACGTGTAAAGAGCTGCAGATCTGGTACAAACAATGACATAAGACTCACAAACTCTGTTGGGTTCACAAAGAGCTTGTCAATCTGAATGGTCTTCATTCTAAACTGGTTACACAGAGATAAATATTCACATACCATGTTGCACGCCCTTAATACGACACAGCTGGTGAACTACTAATTATACTGCTGTCAGACTCAGCATGAAATTAATTCTGTGGCAAGTTGCACTTAATAATGGTTGCGTGATCCTGCCTGGGCCACAATTACTTTGGCAGACACCTTGCTGCACTCATGTTATCCCGGATGCATTATCTGTTTCCTTGCAGAGTTCTGAGGCTACTAGCCAGCTATCACTACCTGATTTTAATGCTGATTCAGTCACTCTGAGCCTTCATAGTTCATGCAATCCACCTCTTGGCCTTTTGCCATGCCTCCCCACTATGCTTCTGAGCAAAACTACACTCAGGTCTTGGATTTCCTTGCCCTTAAGTGAAAAGAAAAAAAACCCAAAACAACCAAGAAAACCAAACCAAAACCACCCTTCCTCGTTCTGGAGTCCCCTGTTTCTGTACGAACGAACAAATCGGGGCTTTCTGAAGAGCCATTAAGGTAATGGCCAAATGGTGTTGCCATCAGCACACCATGCAGTGCTGTATTAAAATTAAGGATATGAAACAAATTGCAAGAAGACAGAGGGGAAACTATACAGAGAAACAAAAAGGCCTCTGGCAGCCCAAGACTGTTGTCTATATTATAGGGTATAGCGCAATGGATTGGTACAGGGAAATGAACTGTTATCACTGTACAGTTACTGGCATTTCATTGGGCACCAGAGATGTTTGAACTAGTAATTTGGCTCTAAAGTGTTGACTGGGTGAAGGTGTGTTCAAACTGCTGAAGCTCTTTGACAGACAGTAGGCAGAAACCCCCAGTATCCCCCCTCTCACAGCTAGTTTGCTTTCTGAAATGGAAATAATTCAGACTGCATGATTTTAAGTAGAGTAATGCGTGCCTTCAATTTGGCTACCTTATCCTAGCACCTTTGTGGAAGTTTCTTTGATGAAATGAGTCATGCATATACCCTCTGATAACGGCAACACCTGGAGCAGCATCGAGACAACTGTCAACCCACATGAAAAGCTCCATTCTTCTGGTATAATGCCAACAATATCATATGCTACAACCATGAGAAACTACTCAAAATGTTAGTCAAGTCATAAACCCAAAGTATTATGCTTTGCCCTAAAACCCAAATTTGTGTAGGTCATGGAATGTTTGTTTCTGGATAATAACCACTGGGTCAGAGATTTTTGAGGACATTTCTCAGTATCCAATTCTTTATTGAAATCTATCTTGCTTTCGTATACATTATGCTGCAACTGTGCTGAAATGGTCATAATCTGCAGCAGGAATTCTTCTGCTACCTCTAGGCACTTAGTGACCTCTACTCCCTAAGGAGACATTCTGAAAACTTCGAAGAACTATAAACCAAACATCTGAGGGTATAAAAAAGCTAGGCAGCTTCCAGGAATAAGAGAAGGAATGCTGACACACAATACCAACATTTTGATACTTAAAGAAGGAAGATTTCATTTTTTTGCTCTCTAGTATGGATAAAATTTATGACATTTAAGTAACAACACATTATTTCAGTTGTTCTGTTTGAGAAACCCCATGCATGCCAAAACCATCTCAAGAATCAGCAAATATACCAAGAACATCAAATATATCAGCAAATATACCAATACCAACACCTTCTAGTAGCAATTTATGTCTCCCATCACAGCTTTAGCAGCCCATCTGCTCACATTGACAACTGGGCAGCAGTAACTGTGGGCTCAGGGATGCAAGTTTTTAGATGGTAATAGCAACAAGCTACTGAAGAGACATGAAAGTCAATGTTACTTCTGCATCTTTAAGTACCATTTAAAAATGAGCTTGCCTTAGTCTGCAGTACAGCTTCTCCCACTATATGACGCTCATTTCGCAAGCTCAGAAATAGCACTGCGCAGAGGAAAGCTGTTAAAAGAAAAATAACTTGTCCACATGCCACGAGGCAAATGGTAGGTGAAGCTGTAACTGCTTTCTGAAAAACTAGACCAAAAAAATACTCCAAAACACACTGCTGCTTTACAGATCTGCAGCAAGCCATGGCATTAACACTGTCAGATGCAGGTACACAAGCAACAGTATTTTATCCACTACTGGAACTACACAAAATTTCCACTGGGAATCTGAAAACAGCAACAGCTACACATAGAGGTAGCTCATGGTAGCACAAGAGAGGAATTTATAAGATCACAGAACCATTCTATGACTATCTTCAGAGTCTAAACCTCACAACTCTTATTTCTAGTTGGTTGCTGTTTTCTATCCCATTACACCTTGTCAAAACAAGCCAACACTGCAGGGCCAGTGCAACTGCTGCAGTTTAAACCCAGCTGGCAGCCAAACACCATGCAGCTGCTTGCTGACCCTCCTCTGCCCTGGGGGAAAAGGAGTGAACTGTAGGGTAAAGGTAAGGAGACTCCTAGGCTGAGATAAAAACAAGTTAATAATTGAAATAAAATTAAAATAATAATTATAGTAATAATACAATATACAAATGACTAATGAATAATGTGACTCTCACCACCTGCCAACTGATGCCCAGTCCATTCCTGGCTAGCAATCCCAGAAGAGGAAAAAATCCCAAAACCACAATTCCAGAAAAAAACAGAGCTTCCCCATCAACCTTCATCTCTATACTGAGCAGGACGTTGTACAAATGTGGAATATTCCACTGGCCAATCTGGGTCCGTTGCTCTGGCCATGGTCCCTCCCAGCTTCACGTGCATCCGCACACTAGCGGGACACAGGAAGCCAAAAAGACCTTGATTTCTTAGCAACAACTGAAAACATCAATGTATTATCAACATTCTTCCCACACTAAATCCTATACTGAATCCAAAACACAGCACTATTCCAGCTGCTAAATTAGCTCTAACCCAGCCAAAACCAGGACAGCAAGGAGCGCTGACTTCCCCCAAATACATCCTGGGAGTCACTGTGGAGAAGCAATGGTTCACAGCAAGGTGAGAGTCTGCCTAACAATAACCGTACCTCAAGAGAGCTACAACTACACCCACGTTACAACAGCGTGTCTTCCTTCAAGGTGAGTCCCAGAATGCCACCTATCCAAGACCACTGACATAATACACTTAAAAGCTTTAGGACAGTCCATACCTGACTGGAAACCTATAAAAACTTCTGTTCTTTGCAGAACACAATATTTTTCTCTCCTTTCTCTAGTTAGTTAACAGCCATACAGTCTTTTGTATCAGTGTAATATACTCAGCAGACACTGAAATCAGACTTCACAAGGATCTTTTGTTTGTTTTCTCTCATTTGCCAAATCGAACTGACTTCACAGTTTAGGATATTCTAACCTTTACTGAGAGTTTTGCTTTTCAGTGTTATAAACCCAACAGTGGCAAACACTCTTTAACAAGCACAGTAAGTGCTCTTACAAGCCACAGTAAATATTTTTTTTTCCTCTCCATTACTGTTATTAATCACTTATTTGATGATATGCCCACACATTTGCATATTCTACCAAGAAAACTTTATTCTTATTCCTGTTTTGCACGACATTCTAGATGTGGAAGTATAAAACAGGAATATTTTCATAGCTAAACAACACAGGAGGAAAAGCCGCTATAAATCTCCCTGTGGCAGCATATACATTTTTCACTTTGCTGATTAGCAAGGAAAAACTAAGAGTTACTTTTAGGGGCCTTCAATTTATACTGATGCTTTCATGCTAAACTTTACTCCCATATATGTTTACTTCAAATTCAGTAGTCTGCAATAATTAATATAAGTTGGAATTTACATAATTTAAACAGGTACATGGCACACTTAAAAAAAAAAAAAGTACATTAAAAAACAAACAAAAAAAACCCCTCGAGTTGTTGAGTAATTGTAAGAACTATCACACTGCTTAAAGATGCTAACTCCTCCTCAGATACAAACTGCAATGTTGAGTTAATACCACAATGTCTCACAGCGAAGTACTGGGGGGTATTTCATACCTGTATGGATTCTGATATGCTCTATGAGCCGTGCTGTTCCTTTGCTGGCGTAGTTGCAGTATCGACACTTCAACTTTCCATCAAATGTCCTTTCAAACCCATCCACTAACATTCCTGAGTTTTCATCCAGTGAAACTTCAACAGAAGGATGATCCAGACCATTCTGATCACCCTCTGTCCCAGCTGTGAATAACGCAACAGATATGTCAATCCAGAATCCGTGGGACACTATCTATCATGCTATGAGAATATGCCAAATATCTTTTGCTTCTCTATGCACTTGGTGTTTAAATATATAGAACTATAAAAACATACCGTGATCAAAACAAAGGTACATACACATCTTTTGTGATGCAAAATGCTTCCATACAACTGTAATCATCTGCATAATTATCTGGAATGTAAACAGTGCATTCTCAAAAAAAATCAAAGCTGATATTAGCTTACCTCCCTGAAGAGTCTCTGCTTCCTTGTCTCCGCTAACTGAACCAGAAATCATATTTACATGGTGAGTCTGCTGTGTAAGGTATTCCTGAAAATCTTTTACGAAGTCCAAAGGTTCTGGCTTTTTTTCACCCATATTCACTCTTTATGTTTACAGCCTCTTGTGCCTAGAAGGAAAAATATTTTCAAAACGCAGGTGTCATTGAATTTGAATGCATTCATAAAAAACAAGTTATTGGTAACTCAACACACAAATTGACAATCATAAGGATATTATTTTCAGAATTTTTAACTCATTAAAGATCACCAAATACATGACTGTGGAAGCCATTTTCAGCAACAGTAATAAAAGGACAATATCAAATTGGATAAAATAACGTAATAACCAAAATCAACGTCCTTTTTTTTTTTAAAAAAAAATTGATTATACCTGAATTTCAGTCCCCTGCTAAGTAGCAAACATGCTCCAAACTGTACTCCCAACAGGTCAGACAGAAAGCACAGAGCACAGCTTCTCCACTTTTCCTGGAAAGAAAAAAAGGAAACGTAGGTCCATGATTCTTCCCAACCCCCATGAGCTGTAAGAAAGAAACTTGAAAAAATAAATATGTTATGAAAGACAGATTCTAATGCTCTACTGCTGTTTTATTAAAACAATTACACTTCCAGAAAAGACTTTTCAAAGACTGCATCCACTCCTTCATGTATCTCACTGATCATTTTAATAGCTTCTCTGGTGAACACGTGGCTCCAAAAAAGTCCCAGAGTTGGGCAAGTCAGTTACAGCAACTGTAATACTGGGAAACCAATTGAATGTTGCTGATTAACAGAGATGAAAAGAAACCTTATTTCATAGTTCTCCAAAAATCTGAGTCTCCTATCCTGCACAAAAGTCTTAATCCATTTCATTATTTTGCATTGAAATAATAAAAAAATTCACTAGAAGTCACTGGTCATGCTCTTTTCTGGGACTGTAAATTACAAACCTCTAGAGTCTCGATTTGCAATGAATTTGTGAAGACAGAACTTAGGATTCAATGGGAAAGAGGGCAATGAGTCAGTCACATTATTATTCCTGCAGGTTATAATCAGAAAGTTCGTAATGCTACATTTTCATTAAGAATATCTTTCTGGTTTTCCAATAGCTACTAAATAAAGCACTACGTGACCTACAAAAGCTCAAGTCCTGAGTTCAAGGCCACTTTTAAACACACTCCTGTATTTTGAAAGTTATTTACAAGCATTAGTTCATTTCTGGCATGCAGATGAGTATGTACTTTCACATCATACCTAAGTGTGCTCAACTACTATCATTATTATCACCATTAAGTTAGTTTTAACACATCTTTATGCATCTGTTTCGCCTACCCTCTTTCTTTCAGGTGTCACCAGCCTCGTGTAGGCTTAAGTTAATTTGTGTTCCATTTGTTGGTGTCTCCTGCAATAAAACAAGGATATCAGGATATGAATCAAAGATACGGAAGAGAACAACAGGACATTGTAGAGTCCTGACTCACCAAATTATAATAAGAAATAACAATTTAAAATGAAGCCATTCTAAATGTTGAATGGTTCAACATGAAACATTAAAGGTCCATATTTTCACAGAAGAATCCATGTATCCCTTTGTGTAAGGCACAAAAACTTACTCGATCAATTACTTTTATAATGACATTTTTAAAGAAAACTAGACAAAATTTTAAAAATCCGACTGGTGACATTATTTTGGTGATCAACTGCATAAAACCTCATTTCCCTACCTCATCTTATTTAATTGGAAAACATTCATCCTTCTTTTTTTTTTATATCAAATTTATATTACCCCAATTTAAGCACCACCTCAAGCCTCTATATCTGTATTCACAAAAGAACCTTTTGTGACTTTATGTGGTATTTTTTATGGATATGCAAGCAGCAGTTCTCCTTTTCGGGGAAGAATGATACAGGTCAGATGCCTGCTATGTCACTACTGCAAACTGGTAAATGCAATTCCAATTATTAGAAACCTGAGCAGACCAGATCATGTTTCATGCACTTGAATAGGCTGATCACACTAGAGGATCCTCAAACTCTACTTATACAGAACATTTTCTGCATAAACAACTACATCTCCTCCAGCTTTATACCCTGACAGGTAGAATCCTAGTTATGCATTTTCTACACAGGCACAACCGCTGGATTTAACAGTAGTTACGGTGCTGATGTGGAGTAAGTTTATTGTCCCGTTTATTATAAATATTTTGTCTAAAGAATTCTATCAAAGAAAATAATTCAGACACAGTAAAACCAGTGGTTTAACACACAGAGGAAGAACTCATACGGCAGTAATTATAAAGAAATAAAATCATGACTGTGAGCCTATGTACCCCATTTTCTTTTAAGGAATAAAGGGGAAAAAAAAAAAAAGGAGGCTGTCTCTGCCCCAGTCTCATCTTTTCCAGTGCAAAAGACTCAGATTAAGGAAGAAGGAAGGATCCCAAACTCTATCCAAGTCTTTCCTGCTCCTTCTCGAGGCGTTTTGCGCGTGGAAAGGGGAAGAGGAATCGCCGCGCCGGCGGCTGCCGGGCCGAGCCCCACAACCTGTCATCCGCCACCGAAAACTGCCGGTTGCTCCGCCGCCCCCTTCCCACACCCGAGAGCGTACCATCACCCCGACCTTTCCTCCACCTTTCTCCGAGCCACGCCGCCTTCACGCGTGGGCGCGGAGCGACACAGCCACGGGAGAGCTCCGCGTTAGCCTGGGGTCCCCCCCCCCCGGCTCCAAAACAAGGGAGAAGCAGCGCGGCTCTCCCCGCCCGCCTCTCCCCGCGGCGAGCCGAGAGCGGCCTCCCGGGGCGAGGCGGCCCCCCCCCTCCTCACGTCAAAGGGAGGCCCCAGCGGGGACCCCGGGGCAAGAGCCTCACGGCTGCCGCCACCGCCCCGGGGGCTGGGTGTGTGCAGGCCACGCTGCCGCCGAAGCCCCTTCGCGGCGGTGGGAGGAGGAAGCAGCGCGGAAAAGGGCGCTACTCACCCCCGCCGCCGCCCCTCACCGCGGCCGCCGCCCGCCGTCGCCGCCGCCGCCATGTTTGTTGTGCCCCCCGCGGCCCGCCCGGCCCACCGCAGCCTCGCGAGACCGCGCCGGGGGTGTGGCGGGACGGGCCGGGCGGCAACATGGCGGCGGCGGGCGGTTGGCTGAGGAGCTGCGCGAAGGTGAAGCGAGGGCGGGAGGGAGGGAAGGAGCGGGGTGGGCTCCTCTTTGACCGAGGCGCCGGTGTCCCCCGGTGTGGCCGCGCCCGTTGTTATGGCGACCCCGGAGCCGCCGGGCGCCTGAGAGAGCGGCGGAGCGGGGAGATGCCGCCTCGCCTCTCACCGCCAGCCGCCGGTTAAAGCTGCCGAGGGGCCGCCCGGTGAGGGCCGCGGCGCTGCCGAGGAGGCTCCCGCGAGTCCGTTCCTCGGTTTCCGTTCTCCCGGCACCGGGGAGCCGCTGGTTGGGGTGCGGGGTCTGCCTGGCCGGGTGAGGTGCGAGTCTGGTGGGGGTGCGTTTGGAAACCCCTCTTCTCCTTCAGTCTGGCGGGTTAGTTGATGTGTGGAGGGGTGGTGTTAGGTAACTTCTCGCTAAGAAAAGTTCTCTTAGGGCTTGTGAAACGTCTCGCAGTCGGAGCAGCCCGTGGCTGATACCCCTGTGAGGAGGCAGCACGGTTCTAGCAGCAGAGGTGCTTTGATGTCTCCTTTGCTTCTCAGCAGACGTGTGGCACTGTAGGGGTAATCAAAAGACAAAAGAAACAAGTGGAAAATCTGGGTTTGTGCCACACACACACACTTTCACTGTGCAGTGAGAAGACATGCTGGCCTGGGACCTTCTCACGGCAGCTTGTGGGTGTGTTGTGACAGCTGAAATAAAGAATTCTAACCCGTAAACGAGGGCAAACAACCTTCCTGAGATGGAGCTTCTCTGCTGAGGAATAGGAGCCGTCTGGAAGCCAGCTAGGAGAGATAACAGGAGTGGAAATCATCAAGGCAAACAAAGCCAGTTTAGGAAAACATATTGCTTTGGCCTTTTTTTATTTATATCTTAATGCTGCTGCCAGGTCCACCAGCATTAAAATCTCGTTTTAGATTGTAAAACAAACAGAAGGAAACCAGAAGAACCAATCTTTAAAGAGCTGGGGTGGAGGTAAGAACTGAGATAAACAGAAAAATCAATGTTATCAGCAACCCGGAAACCAATTTTCAAATACATGGGTTTAGTAGGGCGAGCAGTCAAAATCTTGTAGCAGCATAAATCATTACCTTAGCTATGGAAGAAGAGGGGAATAAAAGCAAGGAAGCAGTGTCAAAGCATTTGAGTAACACACATGTACCTTAAATAACTAGCTTAAAGTTAGTAAAGCCGTATGACTTCTAAAAATAAAACTATAAACAATAATGACTTGATTGTTCTTTTTTTTTTAAATTAAATGTTGAAATAAAACATTTTTACGCTGTGCTGTTGCTCTGGCGTACCTGTGGGCTGCAGCTCCGTGTGTGGATGTTGCCAGTGTAGCTCCCATCCCTTGGAGCCATCCTACTGGTTTTGAGACTTTTCAAGGTAACCTTGCTATGAATATTCCTTTTGCCCTTTCATGCCATCTCAATCACCGATCCAACAAGCGTTTATCAAACCGTGTCTGCATATGCACGCTCAGGGCTGCCTTTGTTTCTCCAGCTGTAGTAGGACACCTTTCTCTGCCACTCTCAAGTGGGTTGGTGGCAGTGGAAGAGCTTTCAGCTGGAAGCTCTGGCCAGGGGGCAAAGCCTGGGGCTAGCTTTTTACTAAGGGGGGAAGGAGGGGAAGTGAAGGAAGGGACAGTTCCTGTGATCACCAACTTTTTCAAAACCTTTGGCATTGTTGGCAAGAGCAGCCTGCTGTAATGGCTGTAACCTGTAACAAACACTGAGCTGTTTGTCGTGTTTCATAGCTTTTACTCGCTAGCCAGGCTAGTGGCAGGTCACGTCAGCTAATGCAGCCCTGGGCACTTGTACCTGACCTTGCTGAACTGCTTTTAATCAGGTTTGTCCAGCTTCCCATGTTCATGAAAGCACCTGAGAAAAATCTGTGTATTTTTTGTGGTCAAGATCTCCTTGGAGCAGAGGCCTCTGCGTGCATTTAGCGATGGGTTCACCTGCGTGGTCAATAATTCTACATCCACATGTCAGGAGCCATCAAACGAAAGTAGAAGTAGTCACAGAGTACTACAGGTTGTTTCAACAGTACTGGCCAATTCCTACTGATTGTACCTACTTACAGCTTTTCAGAAAGTTTTGTACTCTCAAAAAGGCACTGTGTGTTTTTCCTGACAGCTCTTGGTCAATACTAGTGAAATATTCTCAGCGACTCTTCTTTGGTTATGCCACCATGAGAGAAAAATACTCTTTTCTTTGTACTTGTAAATAAGTAGTGGAAAAAGCAGGGAGTATGTGTGATTTGTCATCTTGTAACTGCTCAGGAAGCATACTGTGTTAACTATATATGTCTGTGTGTGCATATACTTATGATTTCCTTCTCAGACCTTGCTAAGAATATGAATTTACACAGCTTGATGTTTAATAGTCTTGCACATCTGGATGTTGAGTGATCCTACCATACCTGGATGTTCTGTGAATAATCCATTCCTGACTGATGGCTTCCAGAACGTGCTTGCCTTGGATTTGATCTCTCTTAAGGCAACTCCTTCTGTGAAGACCTACAGTGCCTCCAGTAACTCAAGTCTTCATTTGAAAGTGTTGCAACTATTTCTGATCATCCAACCTGTATTCATGAATCAGCCCCACTAGTCAGTATTTGTTTTATGGGACCAGGGATGCCGAGTGTGAATGGATGTTGAATGTTCACAGCAATATTTGTTTTGCATATTACCACTTCCTACTGTTTTTTGGGGCATGGATGACTGGTTGTGCTAAAGTTGGAGTTTCTTTACCATAATAGACTTATGCATTATGTCCCTGAGACAGAAAGAGACTATATATCTGGTTTACATCAGTTCCTTAGCCAGGAGGATGACAAGTGTTGAAAGCCGACATGAAAGAGTGAATTATTAGGAGGATCAAAGGAATTTCTACTTCCTGACCCCAAAGTTTGTGCCATTTTTTTCAGGAATGCTTCTATCACAGTGTGCATTGCAAAATTGTCTTGTATTCTGTGAGCTAAGCAGCAGTGTGGTTACAGCACAGGCAGTGGGTCTGCTCGCTCTGGGGTTAACAGTGTGTGCTGGCAAAAATGGATGTTGGCAGGCATATGCTTGTATATACATTATTTTTATGGCACAGCTGTGTCTCTACTGGGGGCTTCTGTCAGCAGTTGTCTTGGTAAGACTTTAATATCTCCACACTTTAGACTGACATCGCAATAGTGACAGATATCTGTAGCAAAGATCTGATCTGTAGATGTTAGCCACAGTAAGTCGAGTTTGGGGAGCTATGAGAGCAAAGCCATTTTTCTGTCTTGCCACTTGAGATCAGTCAGTCAAGCTGTGCTGCTTTTTTGAATATTGCTTTTCAGGAATACGTTTTGTAGCAGTTTAGCTACTGTTAGCCTGTTACTTTTCGAGCCAGATCATATTCATTATGCTAACTTTTCTTACAGTCCTAAGAAATTAGTGGTTATAAAGTAAATTAACTTTCAAATCAAACGTCTTACTTTCTAAAGCCTGCTGTTATCTATTGAGTAAGCCTCTGAACACTAAGTGGTTTATAGGTCTCCAAGGTACAAAACTAATTGCCTGTCACATTATCTGTGTCCACCCACCTGACAATCACTGTGCTTAGCTTGCTCCCAAAAGCCACTGTCTGTTCTGTTTGGTTTTGTGACTTTTGCCACATATGTGTAACACCATTCCCCCTGTAGTAAAATGCTCTGTGACGCTTCTTCTGTCTTGGGTGGATTCTTCTTGATTTCATTTGAAATTGTATATCATGGATGAATGGGGAGAGGTTAAGCATAAGTTACTCAATTTTAGTTCCTTCCTCTATTTTTTAAATAAGTCAACCATTAATTAATTACTCTTTACATTAATTATTAACTATTAACATACTATCTATAGGATTTAAACTAATTACATAGAAATTAAGTGTACAGAGGAATTCAAATGTGTGCCATTCTGGAAATCATTAAGTGGTGGATAAGAACTCAGTTTAAATACAAAAATCCATAGTGTTGTTAAAAGTTATGCCCTTTCACATCAAAATGCTAATAATCCAAATGAAGTGCTGTCAGATTGCTTTAGAAACAAGTTGCTGGTCCCTAGAAAACCAGAGAGAAAGCTATGTCTATCATTAAACGTAATAAGTCTTCTGTAAAAAACCATTTGTATGTCTCTTTCATATTTATTCTTACTGTATTTGTTAATGAAGATATTAATTCTATCAAAATACACACTACTATGAATATTGAAGACTTGCAAAATCCCTATAAAACTAAATAATATCAGCAGGGTTTATTTGCTGAACCCATGAAAACTGACTAAAATGAACGTTTGTGAATACTTTGTAGAATAACATCGTGTAAACAAACTTCCAGAAAGAAAATTGTTTAGGGTTAAAAGAAGAGTGATTAAAGAATATTTTGTTTTAGGACACTGGGGGGTTATTTCTTCTCAAAAACTTTCAAACTAGATATTGAATGTTATATTTTGTCATCACTGAATAAAAACACAGGGTAGAATTGTGTATTGCTGACTGTCTACAAATGCAAATTCTATTAACTGTTTGCATGTTCTGTGTTTATTGTCAACAGCTGAAAAGAAATTTGCCAGCGTACTTGGCTCCTTGGAGAGCTTCCCCACGTGTCTCTAGATCCTCCAAATCGGAACTCATGCCAAATCTAGCCAGTGATGGAGTTATCTGTGCTCCACTTCAGACATTCACCGAAGAGGAGACAATGCTGAAAAATATGGGTACCTATTATCTGTGTAGTTAAAATTCAGAAATGTCTAACTAGAAGGAAAATTTTAGCTTAAAAAATTTCTTGTCATTATTTAATTCTAGTTAAATGTTGAGGTTGGGGGGGGGGGGATTGTGCTTAATTTTAAAACTGCTTTAGTTAAGAAGAGAAAAATATAGTGTTCTTTTTCCATGTTACCATAGCAGTTCCGTATACCACAGTGCGGTTTACTCTGCATAAATAAACAGTAAGTGTTTAAAACTTGCTGTCGCAGAACTGAAGTTACCTGGCATTGATTTGTGCCCTTTCTGAAGTGTTTAGTTCAGCTACAGTTAGCTGCTCGGGCAGGTTTGCAGAGATATTAAGTATACCCAGAATGGTGACGGATGTGTCTGCCATGCCTCCAGGCCTGCACGACAAAGTGTTTCAGAGCAAAGGTGGAAGAGTGAGGACCTGCACATCTGAGAGAGAGCTTATAAAAGGCTCTGGTCAGTCTTACAGGATTTTGAGCACTCAAAATAACAGCATTAAAGCCTGAGACCATCTTCCCAAACTGCAGGTTTAATTTATAAAGAAATACAATACAGCTCACCGAGTAAGGGATGTATTTGAAATATTTTCTGTGGTCAACCAATGTTATATAAGTGTTGCTGAGATACTTTCAAACTTTCTGAATTTATAGGAAGTATTTGTTTTGATTTAGAGAGTTATAGCTGATACAGAAAGCAATTATAATTGAGCCTGGTGGCACATCGCCTTGTTTCACTCAGGCAACTTTTTGTCCTTTTATTAACTTGTTTGGGAGTCAGGAAATATATGCATAACCTGTCAGAAGTACCACATTACTGTTACATTGATCTTCAAGGAGAGTGTTAGAATACTTACACTCTTTTCTTTCTTTCTTTTCACTACAGTGACAAAATTTGCTCAGGAACGAGTTGCACCTTTAGTGCAAAAAATGGATGAGAATTCGAAAATGGAAGACTCTGTAATACAGGGATTGTTTGAACAAGGGGTCTGCACACTTAATCTTTTATTCAGAAAGTGACATAATTTTATGAGTCTCTAGCTGTGCACTTTTCAGATTTCTAGATTAAAAGATAGAGGGGTAGAATTCAAATTAACTAATGAATCATTAAAAATTCTGTATTTAACAGCAAGACAACTTTATCTTCTTTTTTACTGCATTATTACTCCCCATCTTTTACTGTAATATTCTTTCCATCTCTCCCTCTCCCTTACCACATTCTTAATCTTGAGTGCCTTGCCTCCCCCCCCCCTTTTTTTTTATTGGATGTGTAATCACATAGCATGTTAAATGTTAGAACTGCTGTGACTCTGATAAGTGTTGTTGGAAAATGGTATCAGAAGTCCTTTGTGTCCTCACTGGGCAACCACAAGGACTTGTGTCTATTCCTGGATTCAGTTATAGACTTTGCACCCTATCAAACATAAAGCTTGTCTGTGTTTAGGATGTCATTTTATACAACAACTTTAAATAGTAGACTTCTGTTTAGATTGCAGTAGTTCTGGAAATCAGATTGGGGTGATGATTGGCCTGTGTACTGCACATGATAGTTATTTCTTGCATGAATTGGCTATCAACTTCTGTGAAGAATTGTTAGTTTAAGGCTATTGAAGGAAAACAGGTCTTTGGGGAAGGATCTGGCAATACATTCTGTGGTTTTCATTTTAATCTCTTAAGTATCAGCTTGGACTAACAAGTTGTTGACAGGAACCAACAGATTGATATATCTGCATCTCTTATATTGCAGCTGATGAGTATTGAGCTTGGGGAAGAATATGGAGGAACTGGAGCTTCATTTTTTTCAGTCATATTGGTGGTAGAAGAACTGGCCAAAGTTGATCCAGCTGTATCTCTTCTGTGTGAACTCCAAAATACACTAACAAATAGGTTGTTTACTACATATGGAACAGAAGAACAAAAGAGAACTTACTTGCCCAGAGTCGCTAAAGATACAGTGAGTCAAATCCTCACTTTACTAAACTAGAATACAATTTTTAATACTTAAGTAATGTTACTGTTGTGGGGTTTTTCAGTAACTAAATGGGGTGACCACAAGATTGGAAAACATGTGTGAACTTTAACCAGTGTTTCAGAGCTGAGATCTGTGGTGACATAGATACGACCTGTCATCAGTAGTTGAGAGGTAAAAGTGGAAGGGTGCTTATTAGTTTCATTAAAATTTAATTTACTGTGGAAAAGAACTTTAAAGCAGTTGACTGAGAGCTGTGTAATTACATAGTGCTTCTATTTTTAATCTCTGTATCTGAAACTTTGTTACTTCAGTGCAGTAGGTTAAAATGTTTGAATTTAAGAGGCTTGTGCTTGTTTGTAACTGTTTTCATTGCAGAATTTGTTATATGTTGTGCCTATACGTTTAGTAAAAATTAAAATTAATTTTTCCCTTCAATTGACAGATAGGCAGTTTCTGCCTTTCAGAGGCTGGATCTGGCAGTGACGCTTTTTCTTTGAAAACTCGGGCTGAAAAGCAAGGAGACTACTATATTATCAACGGCTCAAAGATGTGGATTAGCTTAGCAGAACACGCAGGAGTTTTCTTTGTGATGGCAAATACAGATCCGTCCTTAGTAAGTAGCTCAAGAATAGTTGCATTTCAGTGACAGCTGATGATATATGAACCTATGGATTTTATATTAATAATCCCATGTGAAAGGTTAATATTCTTTGAACCTTTTGCTAGGTGACAGCAAACCTTTAAAAATATTTCCCAACAAAAATTGCAAGCTTGTTAGGCAATTTAATAAATTCCTCCCACTAGGGAAAATAAAAATGTCAGAATCATAATTGCTTAGATGAAGAGCACAGAATATTATTCTGAGCAACAGAAGAACAGAGAGTCGGTCTTGGCAGCCTTTCTAACTTAATTGACAAGTTGCTGTTCTTAAAAGGCAAAATAGAGCTTAGTCTAAATACACTGGAAAACTAACAAGAATGTAACAGGAAAGTATGTTCAGGTAAAAAAATACATAGCTGAATGTGCATGTTTCAAGTTTTGTCACCAATTTGGATGTAGGTAGTAGATTCAGAAAAGTCAACTGCAGGCTTTAAAATGTACCATACCAATACGGTAGACCAATAATCAAATACAAAACTAAATTGCTTAACACTTACTTATTTTTTAAATTTCCAGTATCTTTCTTTGAAATATAACTTGAAGATATTTACCTCTAAAATTTAAATTTCAGGTTTTGACTAAATAGAAGGGGGTTTCTTTCATTGTATCAAACAGTTGAACATTCCATTGCTTTCTGAATTTGCAGTTATTTCTTCACAAGCTAGTGGGCGATTTGAGTGCTACACACCGTGAAAATATGTTTGATAAGCCAGTTTCTGTATTTGTTAACTGCTGTGCATTGCTATATAATCTGTTGTTTCTGTATTACTGTAACATTTTTAAAATATATAATACATTGTCTGCTTTAAGTTAGAAATTGTTTTTTAAATATTCAAGAAGGAGTATAGATAAAAATATGAATATAAAAATATATGTAAATTATATTTATAAATATACATATAAATATATTTAAAAATATATAAAATATATTTATATATAAAAATATATATAGATAAAAATATGAATATAAGTATAGATAAAAATATGAATATAAAAATATGAATATAAAAATAGATAAAAATAAGAATATTTTTAAATATTCAAAGTCAGTGCTGCTCAAAGATTAAATAACAGTTGATGTCAGTTTAAAGGAGAGAACAGACCAGTGTAGAATTGTGTACTGAGATGTATGCTCTGCACTAGCAGCTCCCATTTGGTGAGATGGGCTGTCACTGAGGAGAGATTGTAATAAGAGTGTAATTTAAGAAGAGGCAACTCTTCCAGAAGAACCACAGGAACTTTCCTGTCTCTCAGTGTCACCCTCTCAGTGAGAAGAGGTGCTGCAGACGTTAGGGACAGGAAGAGATGGAAACACGGCCAGGAATCCCTTGCACTTCTGTCTCATGGACCTTGTAGTATGTTGAATAAGAGACTTCTGTGGTTCTGGCTGGGGGAAATGCTGAGGGAGCAAGAATGAGTGGTAGAAAGGCGAGAGGATGGGGAATAAGAAATACACAGAGGGAGAAAGAGAATGTGATAGCTATCAGGAATCACCGTTCTGTACTTCAAGAATCTAGTTTAAGGCATTGAAGATGTAAAGATTGTAAGCCTGTATGTAGGAGATACCAGAATTTAGATTGGCTAAACAATCTATTTATATGTTGTCACAAGCATTATTTAGTGTTCTGTCCAGATCATTATCTGAATACCTGTCCTGGATGAACCTATTTCACATGGTTCTCAGTTAATAGCAGTTTAAGATTTCTTAACGGTGTGAAGTAGATCAAGGCTGAATTTTATCAGCAATTAATGATTGATTAATTTAAAGATTAACAAGGTGATTTGGCAGGCTATATTATGATTAAAATAGTGACTTATTTACAGATTTGAGAATGATGAGATTCACACTAATTTACTGCAAGGTATTCTAAATCAAAGGAGATGTATACGTACATATGTATAAACACAAAACATACCCAAACAGCACGGAAATATTTGGATATCCAGCAGATTATGTAGGCATCCACACTCCTAAATGTAAATGTGCGTATTTAAGCACACAGATAAGTAAAGAGGTGGATGGAAGAGGCTAGTCTGTAGTTAAAATTTCCCTTTTCTCATGTTTGAAGCAAATACAATGCATTGGTTTCTCTGAATGGGGGATAATTAAGAGGAAGTCTGACTTCACCCCGACCTTTTGTGGCTTTGTGGGCAGAGGATCTTGAAAATTCCAGGAGTCTGAGCCCTAGAGGCGTCCCAGCTGCAGGGAGATGCTGGTCACAGCCCCCTGCCATCCAGGAGAACTCGAAGGGTCTCGCTTGGCATCGTTATTTATAGGGGCCGAGACAACTGACTTTTGCCAGATACTTTTCCATTTCAGTCCAACTTGGATGATGAAATATTGTGGTATTTTCTATCCATTGTGCAAGCCCAGGACTTGTTAAATCTTGGAGTTCTGGTATCACCCCCTTTGGACCTGAGTGTGGATAGCCTAGGCTGTCAGGAGGGATTGTTCCTATTGTTCTTAAAAGATAAGAGAAGAGAGGAGCAGGCACTGAGGGGCCTGAGGAGATGCCTTAAGGCTCTGGTCCATTCTCTTTCCCAGTCCATTCTGAGTTGGCATGCAGTGTGTTTTCCTTTTGATAGGGGAGCTAGGAATCTGGAGCATTAAGGGAGTGTCTGAAGACTCTGGCCCACTACCTTTCGCCATTCGTCTTGGGTTGGCGTGTGGCCCAGGGGGGAATGGCACTAAGTATGGGCAGCTCAGGGGGAGGCAGTTGTACCAGCACAGTCCACCCCATGAGTACAGTCAGTTTATCTCCTCCATAGAGTGGCAGTGTGGTTGCCTCTTGCCTCTATGCCTATAAACAGGCAGCACTGTAATCCAGTTACAATTTGAGGGAAATTTTGTGTTTGGTTAGTCTCTATTAAGTGTGATTTAAAGCAATATTATGTACGTGAAGGAATATATACAGGAGGAAATCTCCCCATTAGTGTAACTTGTTTAGGCATCCTCCAAACTCTTAACGTATAAAGCAATGATTAACAACAAGCATAATGTCACAGCAGTTACTAAAATTTCGATGGGATGCAACATCAGGTTCAGTGTTCCAGTTGCTGTTGGAGACCATCCAAACAGGACTTCCCACCATCGGTGTTCTCCGTCCTTTTTGACTCTTTTTAACACTTGATACATTTCTTTGATGTCATGCTGAACTGTGATAATACTTTTGTCTGGTTTCTCAAGCTTTTTATCTGGTGTGCCAGTGCTTCCAGTGTATTTTGGTAGCACATGGTCCCAAGGATCTCGTGCTTGGGCAATTGTGAATATACTCACTCCAGTGAGCAAGAAAAGAAAAGGGGAAGGGGCATATAGGCATCGTTGTCGTTGCCATTGATTTATATCCCGGTGGATCAGTGCATCAAGGGCAAGGAGGAGTAAGGCACAGTGTTGTGAAGATGGTGACATCCAAGATGAGAATTGCTGCCAACGTGCTGTTAGTGGGATTGTTTGTCCTCACGTTGTCACTGGTGAAATTCATTGTTGCTGGTAAAGAGAAAGAGAATGGTCTCAGTGGGGAAGGCTGATCAGGTTACCCCTTTTATGATACAGGATAAATCCATCTTTTACAGATTTTGTGGTTTATTTCATTACTTCCAATAGCATCCCGTGCTAGAGATCCTCGTGGTTTAATTAGGGTTAATTGCACAGACTAAAGACAAAAGACCCTTTTCCCACTCAGCATACCTCTTTCTGTTTCTTTAAAAGCTGTCGAGCTGTATAGTAAAGGTCTTTTTGGTCCATCAGGATGGGTTTGAGATAGATTACAGTAAATACTGTGTTCCGCAATTGTTTGTAGGAGTTCAGCAAGCGTGGCTGAGCACTTGTGGGGGAGTGTTTATATCCCAGTGGGAGTCTATTAAAGGAATACTGGATACCTTCCCATGTAAAAGCGAATTTCTCTTTATCTTCCTCCTGCAAGGGCACCGTGAAGAACATATCTTTCACATCTAGCTCTGCGGTCCAGGCGTGTGCAGCTATAAGCCAGAAGTCTTGCTAACATTTTTTTTTAGTCTTGCAGCTGGTAAAGTAGCTGCTAAGGTTGCAGTGTTGGGGACTGCAGCCGTCAGTGGGGCTGTATTGGCCTTTAAGTGCCCATAACCGATTGTTAAATGCCTTCTCCCCTCCTGTTTACCAACTGGCCAAACTAGAGTGATCTGTGACGAGTGAGTTTGGGAAATAATTTGTCTGTAATTACTTCAGAAATTCCAGTCCATGCCGCAGCAGAAATTGAGTGTTGCAGGCCATGAGTGATTTTTGATTTGGGAGGTACTGGGGCAGTTTGCTGACTTCTGTCAGGATTAGGGTTGGTATTTGAACCAAAAGATGGCAGATGCCAGGTTCAGCTGTTTAAAGCATCGAAACCTAATCTGTGTTCGTGCTGCTCCTTAACTGCAAAGTGAAAAGATGTCATATGCTTTTTGCCAGGGAGCCATAAATTAACTTTTGTGGTTTGGTGCACAGTACTACTTCCCATAACTCCAGCAATTTTAACCTATTGCCATCCAGGTGGTGTGCCTTGCTTGTCGGCTTCCTGTTCTGTAATTATTGCAATTTGTGCTCCAGTATCAGTTTAAAAATTTGTTAACTGCTGTCGACGAGCAACTGGAATGAAATTGTAAGGGCCGTTTTCATTTAGCCATTGATAAGCTTCTACTTGCCAGGCAGGCAGGCCCAGTTGCCATCCAGACACTATTAGTTTTTTGGTTTGTGTCTTGTAATTGATCCCTTCGAGGAAGGAAAAGGTTATTTCTCCCTCTAGGAGTTGGCGGTGAGGGGTTGAAGTATTTGGGATGTTGTGTTTCTGAAACACTAGAATCAGAATAAGGCTGGCAGGCTGTCTCTGATCGCCGCTCGAGGGATTTCCACTGCCAGTGCTTGTGTCCATAGCTCATTTCTTCACTTCTGGGCCTTTAATTGTTTTGGCTTTTGGGAGCCGTTTTGATGTGATAGTTTAATTTGCCTAACAGCAGGACCTGTATTTTTTGTTTTGCTGGGAATTTCGTGCCATCCCATTTCTTGCGCATGATTTACAACTTCATGCGTTAACACTGTGCATGTAGGGACCTCCCTTCCTGCTAGTTCTTCTTTATCTTTAAAGACTTGCATTAAGTTTATTAATTCATTGTGATTTAAGTCCCTCTGGATTTCATCTCGGTTTGAGTGCAGCAGGGGCTCCTTTTATCAATGATTTAATATAGTGGGAGCTACAGGTGCTGAGAGAGGAACATCGGTGGGATGGCGTTCACGTACAGCTTGAGTACAGCAGCCTTTGTAAAAGCTGTGGAGAGTTGTTGTACAGATTTTATAGATATTAGTAAAGGTTTTGTTCTCTTTAACACGTCAGTGCCACCAGCCCAGTATGCCAATCTGTGAGTGGGGGTTACTTGGGGGGCTGGGGCCAGCATTTAAGAAGACACCAGGACCCCAATAGCCATTGGTTTCATCGCTGTTTAGCAAAATTCTGTCTCCCCCCATCACACTAACTACAAGGTATTCTAAATCAAAGGATATATGTGTGTATAAACACAAAACATATACAAGCACACACACAAACAATGCAGAAATTTTTGGATATCCAGTAGAATATGTGGGCATCCACACTCCTAAATATAAATGTGCGTATTTAAGCACACAGATAAGTAAAGAGGTGGATGGAAGAGGCTAGTCTGTAGTTAAAATTTCCCTTTTCTCATGTTTGAAGCAAATACAATGCATTGGTTTCTCTGAATGGGGGATAATTAAGAGGAAGTCTGACTTCACCCCGACCTTTTGTGGCTTTGTGGGCAGAGGATCTTGAAAATTCCAAAGTCTGAGCCCTAGAGGCGTCCCAGCTGCAGGGAGATGCTGGTCACAGCCCCCTGCCATCCAGGAGAACTCGAAGGGTCTCGCTTGGCATCGTTATTTATAGGGGCCGAGACAACTGACTTTTGCCAGATACTTTTCCATTTCAGTCCAACTTGGATGATGAAATATTGTGGTATTTTCTATCCATTGTGCAAGCCCAGGACTTGTTAAATCTTGGAGTTCTGGTATCACCCCCTTTGGACCTGAGTGTGGATAGCCTAGGCTGTCAGGAGGGATTGTTCCTATTGTTCTTAAAAGATAAGAGAAGAGAGGAGCAGGCACTGAGGGGCCTGAGGAGATGCCTTAAGGCTCTGGTCCATTCTCTTTCCCACTCCATTCTGAGTTGGCATGCAGTGTGTTTTCTTTTGATAGGGGAGCTAGGAATCTGGAGCATTAAGGGAGTGTCTGAAGACTCTGGCCCACTACCTTTCGCCATTCATCTTGGGTTGGCGTGTGGCCCAGGGGGGAATGGCACTAAGTATGGGCAGCTCAGGGGGAGGCAGTTGTACCAGCACAGTCCACCCCATGAGTACAGTCAGTTTATCTCCTCCATAGAGTGGCAGTGTGGTTGCCTCTTGCCTCTATGCCTATAAACAGGCAGCACTGTAATCCAGTTACAATTTGAGGGAAATTTTGTGTTTGGTTAGTCTCTATTAAGTGTGATTTAAAGCAATATTATGTACGTGAAGGAATATATACAGGAGGAAATCTCCCCATTAGTGTAACTTGTTTAGGCATCCTCCAAACTCTAACGTATAAAGCAATGATTAACAACAAGCATAATGTCACAGCAGTTACTAAAATTTCGATGGGATGCAACATCAGGTTCAGTGTTCCAGTTGCTGTTGGAGACCATCCAAACAGGACTTCCCACCATCGGTGTTCTCCGTCCTTTTTGACTCTTTTTAACACTTGATACATTTCTTTGATGTCATGCTGGACTGTGATAAGACTGTGATAAGACCCCTGCTCAAAGGGTCTCGCTTGGAATCACTATTTATAGGGGCTGAGATAATTCACTTCTGTCAGATACTTTTCCATCTCATTGCAACTCGGCTGATGGAATATTCTGCTCTTTGTGTGTGTCTGTGTGTTTTGTGTTTATACATATGTACATAGATAAATATATCTCTCCATTGATATGGAATACTTTGTAGTAAGTTAGTATGAGTCTTGTCATTCTCAAATCTGTAATTAAGTCACTATTTTAAACATAACATCGATATCAACAAATCACTTTATTAATCTTTAAATTAATAAATCACTAAGTGCTGCTGAAGTTCAACCTTGATCTACCTCACACGATTAATGAATCTTAAATTGCTATTAAGTAATAATCATGTGAAATAATTTAATCTGGGACAATAGCAAATCAACTTTTTGAGCTTTTTGATAACAACCATCATCATGACTTCAGACTACTTTATTAATTATATTCCCACTACCTCTCTAAAGTGAAGAGACAGTGATATCAGTGTTCTGCAAACTGGAATCACAGGGAGAATGTGTGCACCAATTCTGGGTGTTAGATTAGGACTGTTATCAAACAATTAGGTCTGTTACAATTAGGCTGCAGTTTGAATGTTCAAGCACAGTTCCCAGTGCCACCAGTCTCATCAGTCAGTGCTCTTCCTTTGGACAACCTTGAAAGGAAGAGTATATCTGGAGCCTTCCATGAGAAGAGCAGCTGAAGTAATTTGGCTTAAGGAAAATCTTGCATCCTAGGGAATCATCTGACAGATGAGTTTAGAGCCATTATTCGTTTGACCACTTTAGTCTACAGATACCTGATGTCTTCTTGCAGTCCATTGTTTTACTGTGACATATGTTCCAACAACAAGCAGTGACTTCACTGCACAGCAACAGCTTGCTTTCCCAGTGATTTCCAGTATGGACAGGCACCACAGTCCTTTCTGCTTCATTTACATAATACCAGTTCCCTGTCTTATCATGAGAACTTTTAAGGTTGTTCTGATTATGTTTGCCATGTGGAATATTTTAATAGAAAAGTCTCTCTGGCCTTTGTTAAACCATAATTAGGAGACACAGAGGGAACAGATGACAGTATCAGTGTTTTATTTAGTAATATAGTATTAAATAGGTGTAAAATTTCAGTATTGGAATGAGATATTTAGACCACCATTTGGTGATATTAGTATAAAACTCGGTTCTTGATTATTTTTTAATTTGTCCTAGGGATACAGGGGAATTACATGCTTCATAGTAGATCGCAACACAGAGGGACTGCATGTAGGGAAGAAGGAGGACAAGCTTGGAATTAGAGCATCTTCTACCTGCCCAGTAACATTTGAAAACGTAAAGGTACTGTTGAGTTGTTCAGCTGTTGAAGCAGAATTTGTATATAATTGGAATTTGACCACGTATAAGGAAAGAATGTTAACTAAATGCCCATTTTTTTTTCCCTTAGACATACTGACTGGCATATTTTAACTTTTCCCTCCCAATTCTTTCACAGAAGTCTTGAGGGGGGATTGGGTTTCTTCAGCTGTGATACAGTTTTTCTTAGTCATCAGTTTGTAATCACATGTATTAGGAAATGTTCTAATCAGATATTCTAGGAATCAAATGTCTGGTTTATGTTTTCTGCCTTCACTTAGGAGAAACATTAAATAAAACATGTATTCCGATTCACCTGTTAACCCTACTAGCGGTTGCAAAGCAGAACAGAAAAGGATTAATTGAGTGGTTTCATTCTTTAGGTTCCTAAAACCAATATCCTGGGACAGGTCGGACAAGGCTATAAGTATGCGATTGGAATGTTAAATACTGGCAGAATAGGTATTGCTGCACAGGTGGGTAATTTTGTTTAATAATGAATACAGCCAGTGTATAAGTTTGAATTGAAACTGACATTTACAAAGTATTTAAAGCTACTAGGAACAAACTCCTTAGAAAATACTTTATTAAAAACTAAATTGCCACTAGGTGTCACTATTCCTGTATCTAAGTTGCAATAAAATACTGAAACCACGGTAAATGGTAAAATTCTCCTTTGGCGACATAAGCAATAGATTTAGAAAACATTAAATGGCAATTAGTTTGTCTTTGGTGGTTAACTTACTTCTGAAATATATCAACATTTTTATCTACCATTACGCAAATATATTTTACAAAGGAAACTGCCCTTGGAAGGTATAGCACGCTGAAATGTTTAATTTTAATGCTTCCAGCTATGATTGTATGGGATTGCCAAATGTGATCTTATGCTAACTGATGTTTTCCCATCAACTTCTTTTTAAAAGTCAGCTTATTTTTAAAATAAATATGATTTTTTTTTTTAATAGCAGAAATGTTCTAGTTCATTGTTGTGTTTGAAAATTGAACCTTATAGCATCTTAGGGGAAAATATTTGCTGACCTTGGAGTTATTTCAAAATGTAGTATTTTGTTGCAAACTCAATTTGGATCTCAGATTGCTGCTGATTTCAGGGGAAATCAGATTCAGCCCTTTAATAAAATGACTTATGACAAGTTTTTATGGTTTTAATTTATTTTTGAAAGTAATCTTTTCTTTTTTTTCTATTTTGTTGTGGTTGTAGTTGTGCTGTATAGGGTGTAATATGACTGTACTACCAGTCTCCCTTATCTTTTACCCTAGTTTGCAGACAGACCAGAAGTTATCATCCTCATGAAATTTAAACTTTCCACATGGCAGTATACTGTGCTGCTAAATGGGTTGGCTTTTCCATCATTCCTAAAGATTATCTGTGATTAAACTTTGTCTGATATGGCATTTAAAAACTAGGGCTGTGGGCCTCATTGTTCCCAGAGATATAAATAATATTGAGGCTCTAGCAGTAAAATACATGGTCTGAATTTTACTCTTAATTACTCCAAGTTACACTTATAACCTAATTAAAAGTTAAGGTCAGATAGTTGTTATATCTTAGTTACTACTTTCTTGGCACTTTCAAATTAAGAGAAATGTACTTGGGTGGACAAGAACAGCAGTTCTAAAGCCCTGTAGTATTGAATTTAGTTTTGTAGTAGTAATAGTTTTAAAAGATAATGAATATCTTATAAAACGTAATTGTGGCTGTGAAAACAGTTTCAGGTAATGTTAGTGCAAGGTAGCCACATATATCGTTACAGGTGCTGAAGCTGATCTAGTTGATTCATCTACATGAGTTTATACAAAAAGGCAACAAATCTGGTAATACAGCCAATTAGCAGCAGACCGTATCATTATTATTATTATTCTGTATTATATTCTTTTCCCACATACACATTTTCCTGTGTATTGTGTCATTTTGTTGAGGAAGGAGTAGATGTCTGAACCCAGTCAGAGTCATGTTTTTAATCTTCTTGGGGCCCTTGGCTTTCAGCTTAATATGTGGGTCTATCCAAAAATACCCATACACTGTTGTACATCATTGAAAGTGGTTTGACATAAGCTGCGTGATGTGACAGCTGACTGCCACCTTGTAGTGTCCTGTCTTGACTTAGGCAAGTTTTATAAGATTCCAATTTTACCATGTACTGTTACCTTGCTTTCTGATAGTTCTTCATGCCATTCAATTCCCTTTTATTTTTTTTTTCCCTCTTGTTTGATACTTCAACTAATCTAATTTCCTATCTTTGTTTTTCCTAGGAAAAAAACTAGGTAGAAAGAATGTATTCAGATGGATGGTAGCTATGTACTGAAACCAGCTAATTTTTACTAATAGCTATGTATTCCAAGGTATATGAAAGGCAGGATCCTTTTTTTTTGCTATCTTGTTTAGGATGAAACACACTTCTCAAAATTCAGTGTTTAAACAAAAATAAAACTAGTTTACTTTCCAGATTTCATCATGTTTCTTTAGGCTAACAAGTCAGACACTAACATAGACATGTTACTTTTTAATAAATATTCATATAGACTTTTCCCAGATATTATCCTCCAAAATAACAATCGTGTTTTGCTGTCTTTGCTGCCGAGTGAAGAGAGTGTGTGAAAAGACAGTCTGTCTTCTAAAATTGTTCTGATGAGTTGTTTTTTCCTAGAAAATGTTGGCACAAATGTTATCACCTTCCACTATACGAATTTTCTACCTTCTGAAATTGATTGCTAGTTCTGACAGTCTAGTGTCTTCTGTAAAATGAGAAATTATTTTGATTACGAAAACAGCTTTGAGAAATCATTCAAATTATTTTTCCATTAATAGTGTAATGTAGATCTACAGATCTTTAGTTTACAGTAATTTTCCCATGTAATTAAGAATTTTCCCAGAAACGCTTCATATTTGCACAATCACAATTGACCTGTAAGTTTTGTTCAAAAATTAGTAATTTTGTTTTCACACGTTTTGCCTTTAGTAAGAAGGTTTCTTTCAGGAATGGAATAGGTTTATTCCTCAAAGTTTGATATTTTTTTTTTTCTTTTTGTCCTAACTCACCTCATTTCTTACAGATGTTAGGACTGGCACAGGGGTGTTTCGACCATACGATTCCCTATACAAAGGAGAGAGTCCAGTTTGGGAAAAGCGTATTCGATTTCCAGGTACTTGTTAGTGAACACACGGGAAATTTCCTGCAGGAGAGCAGTAGTTACCACAGTAGATGAAGTCAGTAAAATATGATTTGCGTAATTTGCGCTCCACTTTGTGTCATGTCTCTACTTCTCAATATTTGAGGAGAATTTTTCAAAAGAATTTCGGATGAGCGTTCATCTGCCACGTAAAATACATAAATTCAGTGCTATGTGCCTTCGCAAGTACCATCTAAATCATTTAAAATTTCAAAACATTATTAACATAACTCCTTTTGCTTGCTAGTATATTCACTGCCTCTGAAAATAATATGCATGGAACTCCTTTCTCTTCTGATTTTAATATCACGGTATGTTGAATGTGTTCCAGTTTTCATACCCTTTCACGAGATGTGGGGGAAGACCTTTTTTCTGGGGACACTAGAAATTATAAAAAGATGAGGAAAACTGAATTATTAGATTTCCTGTGTTATACAAAGACATTTAGTTTTCATGATAATATCTGTATCTTAAAGCGAAAAAGACTCTTTGTTGCAGAAATGATGTATAGTTTAATAAGGAAGATATATAATTGTAATTACTATAGTAATTTTCTTGTTAAAAGAAACCTACATCTCGGCTGAAGAGAAGGAACATTAGTACTACTCATAATTTATACAAATTTTAGGAAGCACCCACAGATATCTAGGAAATGATTGGAACTGCGTTTCTGAATGGGAAATGGAATTTATAATTGCCAAATCATTTTGTTATTTTGACCTGCGTAGATATTTTTGCAAATTTTAGGGAGCAGTGTTAGTGTTCTAATAAGATGAAAGATTTCATTGTGGTTTAGGAGCAAGTTAGGCTACTAAATGTTCTTTTTCAGTCATCATAATGTTTGAGTCTCCTTAAATCAACCTATTCTTCTGTAATACCCACCATTTAGATGTGAGCTCCATCACTTTTTTCCTTCCCTTTGAATCCATTCATCAGTCATGTCCTCTATACTTTTACGCTGCTCCTAACTCTCATCTCACAGCTATGGGACATGGGAAGAAGTGGTTGTCACCTTGCTAGTTCCCCGCTTTATTAAAGAGGTACTTTTTACAAGCCTTTCTCAGTTAAGCTCATCAGGGAACTAAACTCGTTAATGTATGAACGTTCTGAATAGACAGCTGCAAAATAAAAATACAGCTTTGACCTACCCGTGTCTCTGCAGCGCTGAGGAGAACATTAAGATTTGGCTGAAATTTTCTTTGATATTCATGGGTGCAAATAGGTTCATGTTGAATCCTCCTGTCCAGCCAGTCAGGCAAGTAGTTCCCCAGTACTCCTGAATCCAAGAAGAGGGAAGGAGAAAATGGGAGTGCAGTTTCTAAAAGGGCTTTGGTGGCCCAGAGGTTTTCCAACATCAACGTTATAGATGCAGAGATGTGCAGAATTGCGAGTCCATCTACATTTTCTGTTTTTATTTTAGAGTGTAGGTGTGTTCCGTGGTGAAAAGATTCTTTTCTTGCTAGAAATCCCAGTTGAGTACTAGATACTGGTTCTGTCTGACTTGTGGCACGCTTCTTCCAGGGGATGCAACATCAGATAGCTCAGGTGGCCACGCAGTTGGAGGCGGCGAGGTTGCTGACCTACAACGCAGCTCGTCTTGCGGAAGCGGGCAGGCCATTCATAAAGGAGGCAAGCATGGCCAAATACTATGCTGCTGAGGTAACCTACAGGTTCTTTATTCAGTGGATTTATTTCACGGCTGTTGAAATGTTTCTTCTGTTACTGAATGTATAACTTTCAATTCATGTTTTGCTGTGAGATCTGCGGATGTACTTTTAGCTTGTTTCTCATCCTCAGTCTGTGCATGGAATGTAAAGTAGGTCCCCAAAGAATGAACTGCTCACACCCCTCAATAAGAGAAACAAGCAGCAACATTAAAAGAGAAAGTGAGTTGTTATTGTCCCTCATCTGGAGAGATTTCATTTTCTCAGAATTCTCTTTTTGTGACTGGAGAAATGGCATGGTGAGACTTTATTTGTGACCATTTCAACTCTGCTGGTCACGACTGTGAGTCTTAATATGATTCAAAACTAGCTTCCTTCTGGCTCTTTGTAATTGCTGTTTCGCATACACTATTGCAATAACTGTTAGTGAATCCTTCATGTCCTCTGATTTAGAAAAATTTTATTTTTATTATAAAATAACTTGCATAAATAAGATGAATACAAAATTACCAGTCCTTCCTCTTCCCACTTATTCTAGTAACTGCTTTAATTGCTGTTTTTTTTCTTTTTACTTTAAATAGCTACAAAGAATAAAGTTTACTACCACCTGCATGAAGTTGAATCCTGAAATCGTAACTCTGAAACTATTTTCATAGGTTGCAACACTGACAACTAGTAAATGTATTGAATGGATGGGTGGTGTTGGATTCACAAAAAATTATCCAATAGAAAAGTATTATCGTGACTGCAAGATAGGTGAGTGATAGTTTCTTAACAAGTATTTCTTGTAGCATTAGTAGTATTAAAGTTCAAGGGTGAAGGACTGGCTGTTTTTTAAAGATATTTTTCTGTGGGACTGTAATCAAAGTTGATTCAAAGGCTACGATATAAGAAGGTAAAACTTTAGGTATAAATACCTGTGTATGTAAGACTAATTTAAATGTTCAATTAGTTACCGATAAAATACAGACACACACGTTGTGTCCCATTCTGTTAAGAGAATTGCATTTCAAAAATATTGAAAATACTTTGGCTTTGAGGTCTGAATTTATGTGGAATTTATTTTCAAGACTTCCCTGTTTACCAGTATAATCCTCAGACCTAACAGTTTGACATTTCTAACAGTATTACCCTTTGAGCTTTATTGCTGATAGCATTTGTAAATACTTAATTTCTGTTGTTTATTTAGGAATTGCTTTTCAGGAAAATGTCTTGTCATTATGTTGTACCAGCAGAAAAGTATTCTAATTGTTGCAGATAATAAAATATGAATATTTATATAAATAATAATGCTGTTTCTAGAACTTGCTCAATAAAGCTTCACTTCATAATTGTAAATGTTCCAACTGGACTGTTAGAACAGTATCTCCATCTCTCTTCATATACCCCCTGTGGTTTTATAGTCTTCTGATTTATTTTCTTCTGATTTCAGGTACAATATATGAAGGAACTTCAAATATCCAGCTGAGCACCATTGCAAAAAGCTTAGCACAGGAGTACTGAAACCATGAGGACTTCTTGGCTGTTAACAGAACTTATTTCACTGAACATTGTTTGGGAATTACACATTTATTTGTAATTATAAAAATCTTAAATAAGAATACATCATCACAGACAAAATCATAAGAAAAACAATGAATTCCCCATTTCAGGACAGGGAGTGTGAAACTGTGAATTCCATGTGTTCTAACCCAAATCACGGGTTAAAAGTATTCTCTCTCTGCCTGAGACACTTCTAAACTAACACATTGGCTGAAATTATTTTATTGCTTTAAGTTACGCAAACAGTGTATCTCCAATTTGAGATTTCCAAGTCAAAACGAAAGAAGCCAGATCCTTGGCTTGCCTGGTGTGAAAGGTTCTGTTAAGCCACCTGGGAGAAAGGACTTTACACCTGCAGCAGAGATGTTGCATGGCACAAAGTTGCTGTTTGTTCCCGCTGCCCTTTGTTAGCATGGGGTACAGGAGAGGTATGTGGGAAGAGAAGTGGTGGTTTCCTCTCTCCCAGGTGAAGCTATGTCTGTGATGCTGCTGTAATTGGAGTAATTTTTATAGCAGCCCTTAGTGTGTTCTTAAGTATATCTTGGTAATTAAGCCCTTCCAGCCCCAATTTGTAGTACTGAAAGGTGGATAATATCTACCTCCCTTTGCAGCCTTCTCAGCTGTTAAGGGTTTTAATCTAAGAGGCTATTTATAGTTCTCCTTTCATAAAAGGTTGAGTTGAAATCTTTGTGAAATGGGGTTAAAAAAGCTCTAGTAGTTCTGCAAAAAGACAGAGATATAAGCTATGTAAGAGGAATGCTGTGATACTACCTCACAGCGGCCTTTCCTTGTTCAGTGGATTTTGCAAACTTTAATTCTCAGAGCCTTCTTGGGAGTTAGGGAGGGACTGATCATTTTTAGCCTAGAAAATTCACTCATGGAAGTTAGTGGTTCTCTAGTGAAGTTCTTCTCCTTTTGAGAGAGAGAGAGAGAGGGAAAGAGGAAGGAGGGTTTTGAGAAGTATTTGCTTTTTTATCCCTCTCTGTTTGAAACTAGACATTTTATTTACAGCAGAAACCTCTTCAGTGCTGAAGAACTAAGTAATAATCAAGAGACAGAAAGCTTAATACATGAAAAATCATTGTAATTGCTGGAATTGGCAATTTGTTTCAAGTATTTTGGCGGGGAGGGATTGGCTTTCTGATTTTGGCTGACTTGGAAGAATCTCATTTTTAAAGCTTGCTAGTCACTGATGATTCACTTCGAGTGGAGCTTAGAATGTTACAAGCTGCAACTCCCAAAGGATTTTCTAGCAAAACTAGGGTAAATGACACTTAACAAGTATGATTTCATAAAACGAGCAGACCTCAGTGCCTTATACAAAGAAACAAGCAAGGAGGAAAAGCACTATTAAAAAGTTTCCTGACTTTCTGTCAGCTTCAAAGGGAAGTAATTACTTTAGTGAATTCATCTCCCTTACATATACACTTTGCCTGTTGATAGGTGAAGAATTAATGTGATAATCATCCTTATGCCAATAAGAAAAGCCCCTCCGATATCAGTTAGATCAACTGCTTTGAGATTTTAAAAAAAAAACAAGAGTAGGGGAGGGTAGACTAGATGATTTCTGAAGTTTAGCATTATTACTAATGTTATACCATTATTTCATTATCATTATTAATGCATTTCAAGTTGCTTGCAGGCTTGCTTTCAGCTGAAATAGCTGGGGAGATTGTTAGACTAGAATTAAGACTACAGACACCACAACACTTAACTACAGTTATTCTGCTCAACACAGTCTATCTTCAAGAATAAAATGATCATAACCATACTACAAAATGCTTAGTTAATGTTGATTAATGTGATGAGTTGTGATGATGTGAGGCAGTCCTTAGCTGCAGCAGTCTAGCATGGTTTGCTAAGATGAGTGTCAGCAGAGATCAGGTTTTGATTCATACTTTTTAATAGGTCTCGTACTTTGAGGTACTGTCTTAGCTTGGCTTCTGCAGTCTTGCGTGAGGCTAGGAAGTGCACTTACGGAGGGAAAGTGCAGAGCTTGTCAAAAGACTGTTGAGGGCTGGATATCCAGGAATATGTAGAAGGACTGTCTTTTTGTGTAGAACTGTGTCAGGAATCCATGTGAAAAAATAATCAGGAAAAAATCAAAACAATGTGATTTCCTACAGTCTGAACTCAGACGCCTTAGTCCAGGGAACAGCCTGAACAGCCTCATCAGCTATTCAACAGTTCTCAGAAAAGCAAGGTCAAGCCTTTAACTAATGTTACAGCTGTAAATATTTTCGTGTTTCTCATATCTATATGCTGTATTCTGTACACAGTAACTTTTGGAAGAAATGTATTTATTGTATTTGATTTTGGATTTTGGTCTACAAAATTCTGTGGAGGAACATGCGCACAAATGTATTGTAACCGCTGAGTTTCTTTCACTGTCATTTTAAAAGGGCACGTAGCACTGTGAGAGCATTAGCTGTTGTGGTCACTGATTCTGGGAAGAGTGTTTCAACCCCTTAAGTCTGATCCCATTCCTGCCCTAAATGCAGTGTTGGTTTAGCAATAAGATGTGCTGTGCCATTGTTCAGGAGCTGTTAAGAGCTGCCTGCGCTCCCCACCCCCTCTTCAGTTTGGGACAGGCATTTATGGATTGTCATAAATTGCATTTCTGCATTTGGCACAGTGGGCACAGGGCTGTTGATGGTGGCTGGCTGCACCAGGAGGTGTGAGTGAGTTTTCCCTTTGTATGCCCTTAGTCAGCCCAGCCAATCCAGTCTGTTGCCCTGGAACAGCATCTTCAGTATCAAATGGTGCATCTGGGCTTCCCCAGTTAGTAGAAAAGACTTGTATTGAGAATGTATTAAAAAGTGCCTGGATTTGATATTTGATACAGTGCTAATCTTGTATATCATGTGATAGTCCTCTAATAATCCGTCTTTTAAAATTTTCCCCAGATCTTGCAGTTTTTGGACTGGGAGAGAATGACTGCATCATCTGTCAGGTTTCTGTAGTTTTATTGTGGTTTGTGATAAAGGTCTGAGGCAGATTTCCACAGGAAGGAGTTTAATCGCTACTTGGGAAATACTCAAATACAACATTTCATATGATGTTTTCTATGCTGTTGTTCTTTCTTTCGTATTTCCTTTTCCCCATATAAAGATTGTGTTAGAAAAGGCTTATGTGAAATACGAAGTAATTGTTCATTGGGAGCCTTTTGCTGTGTAAAGAATTTCCTAATTAACATATTACTGCATTTCCACTTGGAAATCTTTTGGTGAGAGACACATTTCAAGTTCTTCCTACCAGGCTAAGCTGAGTTTGAAATAGTCTGTTTCAAAGGCAGCTGTCTCGACTTCCCTGAGCTTGCTTATTGGATACACGACAGCTGAAGAAATGTTTTTCCTCAACCCCAGCATGTATGCAGTGTACCAATGTGACAGATCTCCTAAGAGAATTACGTGAAAGTAGTTAACAGCTACCACAAATATTTCATAAATATTTACCTGTTATGTTTTCAGTGTACAGACTGTTGGCGGAGGCACAAATCAAGTGAGAGCTGACAGGCAGATGAATATGTATTGTACGATTCCCAAAGAATTTTCACACAATTTGTCATTTTCTGCTGTGTTGAAATACAGTCGTCGCAGAGAGTTTTTCAAGGAGTTGTCTTCTCTTAAAGCATAGCTCCTCGGTCTAGGTGCAGGTGAGGGGACACGGCCAGACATCTTACTCTTCTCATTTGACTGTCTGGAGTTACGTAGTGTGGGTGATTGTACACACAGGTGAGAGGAAGCACGAGTTCCTTCTGAGCCCACACCAGAAACAGTCAAACATCAGTGCACAGTTAGTCCAGAGTTCCAGGATGACAAACAGGATTTACAGTCATTATTTCAGTTAAATATGCCAGTTGTAAGATCAGTTGCTATAATTAACCAAGTTCATCTTAGCAGCATTGAGGGAATTTCTTATTATCTGTTACTAGAGACATTATTAAGCTGCTTTTGGCATTCATTATCCTCTAAAAATATTCTGTTCATGTGCAGTAACCTTATAATACATTAAGTAACTAGAACTAACCGGTGTGTTGCTTAATACCTTGTTTCACACATCAGAGCATTCAAATGTTGACTTGTGTTGGTTTATTAATGTTCAAAAGAACACGCAATGTACAAGGTAACTTTTTCTGATAAAATATTTTAAAATATAAATCAAAAATATGTCCAGTCTCAATAGGCAGCAATAACATTTTTATATATTCTTCTGTCTTTCAAGATCATTTGGATTTACATCTTACTGAAACTATTTTTCCTCTGTGTGTCTTAGTAGCTGCAGAGCTACTAACACTGGAGGACTGTACATAGCAAAAAATCTCAAGGTGACTTCACTAAAGATTCTAAAGGAATAGCACTCCCCACCTTACAGAAAACAACGTTGCAATAGCCAGGTAACCAGCACTTTCAGAACTGGATTTATTTAATATATGCAATAAGGACTTCTGAATGTGCAGAAAAATATGTTCATCAAACATTTTACAGGGATCTCTGAAGAAAGGAAAGCAATGACAAGCTGTAACTAATTCTCTTACATTAGAAAAAAATCAAATAGCAACAGGAAAACCTAAAACACAGCAATAAATCCCCAAGTTCCACATTGCTGATTTGTGTATTTGCAGGTCACCTAACCAGGAAATTAGCATATATGGACTGAAATTAAATTCTGCTCTCTAACCAGCCAGACCTGGAGGTCTTACAATCTGTTTGAAGTGTTACACAAACCATTGTCACAATTTCTGACAGTTTTAAAACCATGTATTGTAAATCACCAGGTGAGGCAGGGCTGGAGTGCTTTGGGTATGGGCAGCAGAGGAGAGAAGTCAACTTGCAGACGTGAGCTTTGGTCCATCTGTAACGACGGCTGGAGGGTCACGGTGGGGAAGTGCTGAAGCAGAGCGCTACTGCCCGCTTGGTTTAGAGTCAAATGCAAGTTGGCAGATCAAGAAATGGCTTAATGTTTTCCAGCTAGGAGATGACCTTCTCTCCTAGTGGAGAAAAGACAAAGGGGAGAGCAGAGCTGCAATATGATGGGTTCATGTTGAGTCTGTATCCCCTGCCTCTCCGGGTCCCCTAAGTTTGATTTGATTTTCAAAAGTTCCATGTTGGAGCCTTCAGAAGGATTCTGGTTTGGTCTCCACTTCCTGGAACACAAGAAGCTCTATACACACATCCAGAGCTGATGTTCTCCTGGCTGAGGGGTTATTTCCTGCCTTCTCTTACAAGCATTCAGCCAAGACTTTTAAACGATGACCCACCCATGAGAGGAACAGAATAATTTTCTGATCATCCTTTTCATCACATTAAGTTTACTGCAAGTGTCTTGGATATTTTTGTCCTGAGTTGTTTTCTAGGACATGCTGCAAGATTTTTCTGTTCACTAATTTGCATCCTAAAGATGCAAATTACATGCAAATTTTTCAATATAACCAGAGCAGTCATCCAGTTTTAATTTGATACTGTGTCGCTGAGTTTTTCTGCCTTTGTTTAGATGGTACCCAAAGACATGCTAATTACATTTTAGTAAGGCACTAGCTTCTCTGGATATTTTTTGTTTTTCTATAGAGATACAAAAATCAGAGTGTGAAAGGTGAAGAGCCCCAGAAGCTGCAAATGTTAATTATGCTAAAAAGTATTAGCTGATATAACTTTGTTTATGGAATCACTGTATCATGCACCCAACACCAGCTAAAGGACCAGTTGAAGCAAAAAAGCCAACATTGAAATTATACTAATTTGTAGGCACAATGTTTTCCTTTTTTTTTTTTTTTTTTCCATTTTATCTCATAGAGAACAGCTTTATGTCAACTCTGCTAAACGGACCTAAAAATAATCAAGGAATAATTCAGAAATTAAGATTCTGGAAATGTAGTTAAAATACTGAAAATCTCCTTAAAACTTGGTTTGGTAATGGAGCTGTTGAAGATGCAGTTGGTATGGAGACAACGTGTTTTAGTGCAAAAGCTGATGCTGTTTGTTTTAGGAAAGAAAATGTTAGACATTCTGTTCCTGAGATGGAGGATGTTTACACACCAAATGCAGCATTTGCTCCAATTGTTCCCATAAGAATTGAGGCAAAGCTCTTTTTTCAGCTCAGGTACTTTCTGAACTTTGAAAATGTTTTATGATTCCCTGTTATGTACTAGAAGATGGTTATATGATACAAAGGCTGTATTTACGTTCAGTCTTGTTTTCCCCACGTTCAGAGAAAAATTCCTTATGTTCCGCTGTATGATTTTTACCAAACACAAACTGTTACGCTCCCTTCTTAAATTCCAAATTAGGTTTTCTTAATGTCTGTCTAATCAAGCTTTAAAAAGAAAATAATTTTCTCAGTTCATTTGTAGCAATGTCTACATTTGATTGATATGACAGGTTACTTTGACTGTTGCTTGAATAATAAATTCATCAAACTATTTGTCGTAAAATATATTTGACTGCCTTGCAGGATTCACCATTTCCAAGCACCAAAGTAAGGTGCAGCAATAGGTCTTCCATTTTATGCTGAAAGTATTTTAGCTCTACTGGACTTTGACTTCAGTGATTCGATTTGCAGAGATAAACAATTCTCTGGAGGTAATGTAGCTTGTCATTATTTAATAATTATTTAAAATGTGCCTTGTTACCCTTGTGTAAGAATCTGGGCTGCAATAAAGTTGTGGTTGTCCTCTAGTTCTTCAGGGGGCTGACACAGCACCGGGTTAAAGCACCCACTGATCTGGTGTCTCAGACTGTGGCATTTCAATAGCCAACCTTCTCTATACTGCTGCTTCTATTTAGAAGTGTCCAAAAATCTTTTTTTTTTTTTTTTTTTTTTTTTTAAAAAATCCAACTGTAAAAGCCTTCTGGCACTGAATTACATCTATTTCTTGACTGAAACATATCTGCTCTATGCTAACCTCATTATCCAGGAATGATTTCTAGAAGAGGAAGTGAAGAATAATTAAATCATTCCTAACTGAAGGAAATGCTTCGCAGAACTATGCAAATTCCAATTTGGCCAAGATGCTGTGGTTTCATATTCTATTTCTGGGAAGGGCAGAGGGAGAAACAGTTATTTTTGGAGTTACAGCTAGCCAGGTTCTGGCTGCAGTTTTCTCTCTTGATTCAAGCTGACAGGGCACCGGGACATCCCTGTTGAGGAGGAGCACGGTACCTGTCCTGCTGCAAGTGCTTGTAAATTAAACTTGCCCCACTTGCTGCAAGTGTCATCTGCTTTAGTTGCTGCTTGCCAAGATCCCTGAAGTGGGGTATTCTGCAAAATTAGGGCTCAGCCCTCATCTGAAGTCACGATTTCTCTGCAGTGGTGCGCTGCCCTAGCTGTCCACACAGGGCAAAGGTACGAGGGGATGGACCTGTTTCCCCCCAGCTTCTCAGCCTGCGACACAGTGCCTGGGAAAAAAAGAAAAAAAAAAAAAGCAGGATTATATTTTGGAGTTAAAAAATGAGATCCCTGTGTGTGTGCTCAGCAGGAGTGCCTGGGGGAGCCCGTGGGCTGGGCACAGCCCTCCCAGGGCTCCGGGGCTCACGTCTTTAGATTTTCACATTTTTCCATCTGCAAATCTCACTCTTACAAAGCTTAAGGCAAAAAGAGGGAAATAAAAAAACCCCACAACTAGATATTTTCACGTGGGAATGTTTGCAAATACATTAGTGATGTGTAATTGAATTATTAACTGGGGAAAATATAATTAGAGTGCTGGAAGAATGGCTTTTCAGTGCTCCACAACTTTTGTATTTCAAGGAATCAAATTGCTAAAATGAGTTATGCACTCAAGAAATCTGCTTGGAATTAACAACATATGTCCTACTTTTCCAGCTTTTCCTTTAAAAGTTACAAATTATAATAATGAAGTGTAAATAGCAAACTTCAGTGATTTGCAAAAGGTACCAGCCTTGCGCCTTTTCTAAACCGGTTGATTTATGTGCTGTTTGCTGTTTTTGAGAACACAAAACAATTAATTTATGTGTGAAAAGAACAGTGAATTAATCCTAGAGAGCCCTGGAGCCTTTAAAGACCTGAATCATATGTTGAGCTCGTTTAAAACTTGCATAAGAAATTAATGTAGAATAAAGCCCTTTAATTTGAAAAGTGCATCTATAGTAGGTGTCCCTAGGATATCTTCTGGATCATTATTCAGAAAGGTTAAGGAGGACTTTATTTTTTTCTTTCTTTCTTTTTTTATATTCAGTATGTATTTTCCAGTTTGCAGCTCAACATGGTGCATTTCAACTTATAAAGAGACAGAGATTTTAAAAAGAAACGGGGAGCTTTTTATTCACCTTCCACTTAATTTCCTTGCTGCCTTGCCAGTCCCAGCTTAATGAATGTAATTGCTACCTTTGATGAAAATACTATTATCAAGATCACACATTACATTGGAAAACAGTTTTTCTTTAAACACAGCTACTGCAGTCTCTAATTATGCATGTAACAAGTGGCTCCCGAACAAAAGAGCATGTTGTCTACAATTGCTAGGAATTGGAGCAAGGCAAATTTGAACAAAGAACAGATTAGATTTGCTCCATGCTCCACAAAGCCCATTCCCCTGATTAATTTCCTGCAAAAACTAAAACAATTCTCTCTTAAAAGAAACTAACCCTCATCCCCAGAATGATCCATATGCCATTTGTGTCAATCTATATGATGATAATGGCTACAGATTTAAATTATTAACTATTAGATGTAGTAAAATAGGAAAGCTCTTTTATAAACTTACCTTTTCATATGTAAATAAGCAGTACAAGGACTTAAGGAACAAAAAACTGACTTTTCTGTGGAAACCAGGAGCAAGAAAGCACCCAGTAACTGAAAGTCTGAATTGTGCATGTATAATCCAATTATTTTGTCAGTTTACTCTGCGCTCTGTATTCTGCACAGGCGCTGCAGCGGGAGTATCAGGTCTCCTAACGTCGCGTGGGCTCTCCCAAGAATGACATATTTGAGGGCTGCTTCCCATGTGTGCACCTTGAGGAGACTTCTACTGAAAAGGTTTTAATTCTTAAACAGTTTTGTCAACAGGCTTTAATGAGTCAGACTCAGAACTGGAAATACATTTTGCTGTTACTCCATGGAAAAGCAGGCAGACACTGGTAAGATTTTGAATTAGTATTTGGCCACTGATAAAACCCTGCAATATGGATTGAATTGTTTTTTGTATTACTAACTCAAGGAATTAGTCATAGCAATTTAGAACACAGTGTTATTTTTCATTCTTATTTGTATTGATCTAGGATCGCTAGCTGTGGCCCGTTGTACCAGATGCATACAAAACCCAGTTATCTGGGTAAAAGCCAAAAAAAAAAAAGACTTCTGCTTCAAAGTGTTTACAAGCTGGGGAAGGATTGGATGTGGACTAAAGTAAACCCGTGTCTAGATTATTTTTAAGAAAAATTGGTGAGCAGAAGCAGCGTACTGGTAAAAAAGCATCCTTAGCCCTGCATCCTCTTCGCTTGCTCTAGTGAGAACGCTTTGTTCCTGCGCGTAAAGTCAGATTAGTCGCGTAAGAACTGGTGCTGCAGCTGTAGCGAATGGCGGTGTCTGCTCGGCACTGCTCTCTGCCAGGCTCAATCCACAGCCCCTTCACGTGGAATACACGCTGCAAGCCTCGGTTCAGTTAGTCTGAGCTTCAGCCTTTAGGCGGGAGGTGATTTGAGTGGTGCCCTCTCTGCCACGGTAAGCTCTGCCGGGTTAGGCCACGGGCACTGGCATGAGTCAGCTCTTCCAGCGGGCAAAGCCTTCAGTGCAGTCACTGAACAGTGAAGTCTTCTCATGGACACGTAAAACTAAAGGTTTTTTCTGTCACAAGCCAAGGTGTTGAGCCCTCCGTATAGTTTTAAAGCACAGTGAACTATATCTTAATAGGGTGGGTTTATATTGCTGAAATTTGGTTTTCTAAGCAAGACGCTGCTGAGAAATCTCCCAAGCCTCGCAGCTACTATCTGCACTGCCAGTCCCTTTACATAAAGCAACGTCTCTTCATCCCCGATGTATTTTCATGACTGCCCAGCTCTGTGTCAGCTCCACCCCTGCCCTGCTCAGTGATGTCTAGTTTAGGTCTCTCTTAGACTTGAGTGTCTCTGGTCTGTAGTGTTTTTTGTGAAATAGGTGATGCTTTCTGCGGCGGGATGACAATATTATGCCGTGTGACGCAGGGCCATAAGATGCAGCAGAAGAGAAATGATTCTAAAATTAATGATGTGCAATGGCCAATAATAGGTTCCTCACTGTGAAGCTATTTCACAAGAGAGAACGGCAGGGAGGGAATGGAGAAGAGACACCACTTCTGTTTTTCAAATTAATTGTAATTGTGAGGATTTTTCTGAGTATCCACTGCCCTTCCTCTTCCTTGGGACTCTTGCTGCAAGGTCCTGCGGTCTCTTGCTCTCACACAAATCACTAGGGGATGAAGGCCACGCGGAAACTTCCAGGAACAAGTTGTGGGTGCTTTCGGTAAGGGCGGTCTTTGCCACTGCTGGGGAATTGAACACTGTTGGAGCTGCATTGCAGCAAACTTGCACGGGCAAGCACCTTCTTGTAGTTCCCTTTGCAGCTATGGCAGAACTCAGGAGAACAACTGACAAGTCTGGATGCTTAGGAAAACAAACTTGTACTTTTTTAGAATATCATCTAAACATCAAAAAGTGGTGTCAGCCAGCCAAGGTAAAAGGATTAAAATAATCTTAAATGATTTTAGAAAACATACAAGAGTCCCAGTCCTCCAGCCTGTTGTTCCAAAAGCAAGTTACGCAGCTCAGGGCGTGTGTCCCACTGGATGCTGCAGGGCTGGGGCTGCAGAGCTCTGATGTCTCATTCAGCATGCAGCAATCACAAGGGGCTTCTCTCTGAGAAGGAAAGATAGCAACAGACATGTTGTGTTTGGTGCCAGCAGTAAAAGTGAGGTGGCAAAGGTATGTGTATGAGCAGCCTACTTTTTCCAGCACAATAGCTTCCTGGGTCTTTGTATTCTGATAATGTCAGTGCAGAGATCAGGGGGACAATCCTGCCCCTGTTATACCTGTCATTTGCCTCTACTCAGTCACTAAAGGTGCTTTGTTTGCAGATTATCACAGTTCTTCCCAACTCACATTACTTGCAGTTCATACAAAATCTTTAAAATGTACCCTGCAGATAAGAAAAACAAAAACAAAAACAAAAACAAAAAAAAAAAAAAAAAAACAAAAACAAAAAAAAAAAAACCAAAACACACACACACACTTTTCTATGTGGATGGAATTAATCAAGATATAATTATGACACCAAATGAAATTACTTAGAAGATCATAAAATCCTTGTTCATCTCAGTGACAGTATCTTTAAGAAACTGAATAAAAGAAAATGTAAGTCCTTTCTGTGGAAATTAAAATCATTTCTGTTTCCAGACACTTTTTCTGGAGCGTTTCAGATAACTATGGGTCTTCTTCCCACCACTGCAGAGCCTGCACTGGTGGAAAAGAAACCTGAGAACAGCCCCATATTTTTAAGGCTTCTAGCTGCAGATAGCAATGACAGAAAGGATGAGGATTATAATCACTACCCGGAGAAACTGGAGAAAATCCAGAATTACTTGTGGTTTAGTTCCTTGTCTTCCCCAACACAAGTTGAAAGTAACCTCATGAGTTTGGGGAAACACATTTGTGTACTGTTCTGAAGAAGTGCTAGGCTGCGAGTTTGTCTCCTTTCAGAAACTAATCCGGTGTTCCCTGCAGTGGGTGTTAGGTTCTTGTTTTACTGTAGCATTTAATGCAGCACACTGTAAAAAGGCTGGATGGAGAGGAGACGTGGCAGTTGGACAGCATGAACATTTATCCCTTCATTACACCATCCCTGCTTGGGTCCCGCATCAGCCAAGTTCAGAAGTTTAGCACAATTACTGGCATAACCCCCAGATCTGTAAGCGTTCTTCCAGGTGTGATGTGGCACCTAATAATGCATTTTTTGAGCACAGACATTGTCTGGAATAAGCATTAATTCACAGACACCCTCACAGCCCCTAATGGGGTAGCTGTGTGGGGATGCAGGAGAGATTCCTCTTGGGGTATGATGCACGTGCTGATTGCTACGGAGGAGCTCAAGCCTTGTACCTGCCAGCATCAGTAATTTTGTACAGGCAGATCAAAGTGGGAACTGAAAACTCAAGTCCCGAAGCCTGCACGTGGTGCTGCAGTGAATGGAAGGCAACCAGCCCCCTTTCCTGGGCAACCTCTTGGTTCTGGACAAAGTCCTCCTCTGCCAAAGGGCAGCGCTGCTCTCTCCCTCTGCACAGGCACACGTGGCAGCAGGGCCTCTGTGGAGACCACAGACTGGGATCTAACTATTATACAGCCGGCGGGGACGCTTGGGATGTCCCTTCAAGGGAGAGGGACTTGCAAACAGCAGGCCAAAGGGGATCGTACAGGTGTGACAAGGAGGAGGCATCTAGTGAGCTGGTACCCGGCTCAGTCTCCTTCCATTCTCCATCCAATTCTTACAGTAATGCAGAGGAGGAGGCAGGCCTTGCATCTGCATTTAAATAATCTCTTCTCACTCGGTGTAAATGCAAAAGGGAAGGAGTAGTCGGTGCAGGAGGCCACAGAGCTACGGAGATCACTCGCCTCTGCTGGATTGATGGAGCTGAGAACGGGCCAACTCAGTGCACCTTGGCTTACACGCACCAGTCGTTTATTTCACGCTCTTCTCTATCTAGATGTATGATCCAGAAAGAAGGAAAAAGTAGTTGAGGTTTAAACTCTTATCACTAAAGTGAGTCTCCCTCTACATTAAAAAACTATCCAGACATTGTAACAGGAATGGGTTCAGTTCTTATGTCATAAATTTGTGTGTGTAGAAAAAAGACTTATTGGTGAATTTAGCAGTATTTTTCGTTGAACTGGCAGTTGCTAACCATTACACCAGTATTTATTTGATTCTTAAAGAGCACAAAAGCATGGACTACAAATAAAGAAGATGGAGTAATAGCTTTTGACTGGACCACTAGCTTTAAACTTGAAATGAAGTGTCCAGTTTTGAGTTACTGTGTCCAAATGCCATTTGTACAGTTTGAAAAGTGGGGGCATTTTTCCAGCTTGTCACTGTTAGCTGTAGTTCATTCCAGTGAATGATATCACTGAAGGAGCAGTTGTTCTGCTATAAGTACTTCACTCATGACTGGAATGTATTAAATGTATTAATCTGTGCCTCAGAGTGTAATTTAGGGAAGCCCTACATTTGACACATTCTTGTACATCCTTATTTTATTGCCTTATCCTGCAGGTAACAATGTCTCAAAAGCAAAGAGACTGGATGAAGTTAAAATTACATGTCACCAAATATTATATGCACTTTTTGTTGCTCATTTCGCTGTCAGAATTACAGATTTTCAACAACATTCGTTTAAATATGTTTATGACTTGATTTACACCTCTGATGTCAAAATAAAATGCCAGGCAGGAATCCAAGACTTCTAATCAGCTGGGAGGTGAGATGAAGTCATGAGGGGAACGTCCCCAGTCTCACAACTACATCTTTCACGGCAAAACTCTGTCTCAAACAACACCTTGGTCCAACCAAAGATAAAACGTGAGGGTTGAGTTATCCTGGGGAGTATTTGTCAAACCTGCTTTAAGTCTGCAGAATAAAAATGCATTTTTGCGGCAAGGTTAGACCTTATGTCAACTAAGTGAACCCGTAAAGCATTTATAGCCACCTCGTGACTATTACCTCTCATAAATCTGAAACATTCTTAATCCATAAGTGTATAATTTTGAGGTAATCTTACCACCTTCTATCTTCAACGTAACAATCATCCATGTTGCTGTTGGCAATTAAATAAGGACATGATTAGGCGTAAAAAATGGCATTTTCTGAACTGTTTTATGAGTTATGCACTTGCAAAAAGAAATACATCTATTGCTTCTCAAACCAGGTGTGGGTATCAAAGCCCTGGCTGGTGCGGGCAAATACAGAGGCATTGTGGGCATCAGCCCTGGATTTCTGGCAATTAAAGCAGTTTAAGTAGTCGGCTTGAAAGTACAGTGCTAGTGACTGTGTGCTGAAAACTAACTCACCTCTCGTTCCTTCGTGTGATGTGGAAAGCATCCAACGACCGGCGCATCATTACTTATGTTTAATCAGAATTTCCCTGGAAGAGCTGAAACGCGCGGTGCCAGCACAACGCTAGGAGCTGGCGATATTTACTCCAAACGCACCGGGCTACTTTTCTCGTATTGACATCCGTGTCTTCCCTTGTATACATTTCAAAATAAATATCCCGAGCTACCCACAGCTTTTCCTACGGGGCTGAAAAGCCTTCGCTACGGAGCGAGGCAATTCATAAACGTAGCCAAGTGCCCCCGCTCCACCTGCAGGCATCGTTAGCTGGCAGTGATGGGGATGATAGAGGAGATGGGACCAGTGACTGAACTCCGACCTTATCGATCCAACCACCTCCACCCAGCTGAGTTGCTGCGGTCCAGTCAGCTGAAAAGGAATTTAAAGGGCAGTCGTCTTCCCTCCTCAGCCCTCCTGTCATTAATAACGTTTTCATCCATGACAGTGATAAACACGCGGTACTTGAGGAGAGTTTATTAAGGTCAGTCTATAAATAAAAATTAAAATTTAAAAAAATGGGTTTACACAGATGAACAGATGGATGAATAAAGTGATTGGTAAAACAATAAATATGAAAATAGACAGATGGATGAAGTATCTGGCAGCGATCTTCTAAAAGCCCAATGCCTCAAACGCTGGCAATGTTGTACCAGACCCTTCTCTCCCCTCTGATAAAAAACACATTTAATGAAGCTGCTGCAGAACTTACAGGTTTCGTGGATCTATGGCCTGACTAATATTTTGTCATTTAATGCCTGTTCTCCAGCCTGATAAAAAGGATTGCAGCCATTTCTCTATGTCAGGTATATAACTGAGTGCTACTAAAATTTAAATGTCTCATCTGTCCTTGGATTTAAATACAGATGGCCTTAAACCTCCAAGTTTTTCTTAATGCAAGATGGTATACAATACCCTGCCTGACTTCTTTTATCATTCTAAAAGAGACAGAGATTTGTATCTCAGTGGAAGTCAGGCTATCAGCAAGCAAATACGTTTCTTCACTTCCAAAATCTGAATATCATGCAGGAAAACAAGGCCAAAAAGCCCCAAAACATTTCAGTCCCCATCAGCTGAGGAACACTGGCAAGCCTTTATGCTTTATAAAACACAAGCCCACTCGATCTAAGATTTCCTTGGGGAATCGTTTAATAGCTTGCCGTCATGCGAGTTAAATTATAAATTTTATCTTTAGTTTAGCATTGTTTAAAAGTGACAAGAGGCTAGCGAATGAGAAAAGTTCATTGTAATTTCATGTGATTTTTGAAGTGTGATTTTTTGTTTCTGTGCTGGGCTCTGTAGGTAGCTGAGCCTGAGTGGGGGGGAAGCATCATTTAGGGAAACTTGTACAATCATTAAGGGTAAATGCTTGACTCAGATTCAAGACCACAGACTTTAAGTTTGCACCACCAAAATAACCTTAATTGTTGCCTCTAGTTAAATATTTCAAACCCGATACTGAGATCATTGCGATTATTGATCCTTTATTACGCCTTCGTTCCGTGATGGTCATGTGGACATTAACTTGCATTAAGTGGAGTCACGTGCATTGTTTGCTGCAAATGAAGATTTTGAATGCAGAATCTGAACGGCAGCTCAGGACTTGTCCAGCCCGAGCGTGCCATCAATTTCCATTGAAAGCGGCTGCCTAAGTGAAATGGATGAGAAGAGAGGGTGCCCGGCGCCTCGCAGAAACTGCGAGACTCTGCATGATTTGGTCCTTAGGAAGCAATTCAGTCTAATAATGAAGAGGTGATGGGGCACATAACTACTGTTAGTTAAATCCAGGTTTAAATGGAATAAACCAGGAGTATTGCAGGTCCCTAATGAACAATCAAAAAGGTGGTTAGGATTGTGCAGAGCAGCTGCATTACTTAAAAATAAGCAACAGTTAGGGGAATAATGGCTTTAAGCCAGTTGTTGAGTAGATCTGAATGACAGATTGAAGAGGAGGCAGAGATCCTTCCATCAGCCCGGGACTGAGCTGGCCATAACCTGTGACACGGCACGGTGGCTTGGTACCCCATGGGATCACCAAGCCACCAGCATGGCTCATTCTGCTTAGAGCAAGCAGAA